>NC_092508.1:6667740-8036490 GCF_047511675.1 Marmota flaviventris | reverse complement strand
TTGCAAATTTATCATGGTCAGTGTTACACATTGACTAGCAATTAATGAAAACTTTATAGAAATCTCTAAATATTAAACAAATATTCTGCCACAGATGGAAAAACATTGATGCCTCAGGAGAATACGCATTACAGAGAGATTTATATTAACTTCTCTACCACGTGACAGTGTGGATGTGATGATCCTTCACAGAATTGAGTTGACTCATGGTAGCCCCTTTCAGCTTTTCGTAATACCTACTGATGATGTGTTTTGGTATATATAAAATGGCTTAGAGGTGTACAGCTGGAAATTGAATTTTTCTTACTTTTTCAAAGGATAAGAATATTCCATCTGTTAGGAATTTAAAACTTGGTATCTTGGCACAAATTGTCATACTAGGATCGCAGAAGCAGGTTTGGGGGCTTTTTAAATAAAAAATAATGCCAGCTTCTACCACCATCCCTTTCCCTTTCCAGGATCTCATTTGCTCATCCAAGGATGACTCTCCAGGCTCATATTGGAAATGCCTATGCAGAAGTTCTTCTGAGATCTGTTACTCACTGCATGTATCATTGCCTCTGTGCTGACCTGAAGAACCTTGACTCCAAGTCTTTGGTTGAAAAGAAGATGTATGACTATTTAGTGTGCTCTTTCACAGAACTTGGTTTTCAAATAAATATATTAAAATCTCCAGATGGACAAGACTTTCGTTGGTTTGTTTTCAGCCTGGGTTTTAAAATAAATCTAATTACCCACCATGGAATGCGAATTCTATATCCAAAGGCTAATACTTAATGTGGTAGGATGAGTATCCATGATTTTTATATTGATGAAAAACAAGCTGTTCGTGAGTTATAAACCATTTAAGGAGGTTCAGGCTTGTGTGTGACTCCGATACTATGTTTTTTCCCTGTACTCACTCATCTTTTCTCCTTAAGAAATAAATACATTTTAAACCATTTGGAAATCATGGAAAACTTAAACCATATTCAACATCCCCAGAATTCTCTGCAATTTTTAATGGGATGGAGGGGAGTGCTTACACTTATTGAAGACCTTTTAATGACCCAAGAGAAATAACTTCTGAAAAACAGCCTTTGCTTATTTTTTGTTGATCCTGTTAAGGGCAATAGGTAGAGATGATTTTGTTTCATTTAGCCACAGGATCTGACAATGTAACTTTTTTCCTTTTCCCTTAGCCACTTTTTTCATGTTTTTTTAATTGAATTTAATTTTAAAACAATACAGAGATTTAAAGCATATGCAGTTTAATGAATTTTTGTAAGTACAATAATTTTAAGTTCTACATTATCAGGACTTTCATGAGTGTTAGGGTTTTAGAATAAGCAAGCAGGGTCATCATGGCTGACAGTTACTCATCTCATTTTCTAGCACATAAAATGGATTTCTCACATCTATTTAGGCCATAGTTGAATAAGAGCTGAACTTGAGAGGTTTTGTATTTTTGTGTTGTTATTTTGTGTTTTGGTCTTCAATTACATATTTTTAAAAGTAGGTAACTTTGAAAATTTTACATGGATGACATGTGGTTCTTACCTTGGTTCTTTGACTTCCTAATTGAAGTCATAGCCTACAACTATTTAATGTAGAAATTAAAATTATTGTTCTTACAAAAATTCATAACAATGAACAACTGTTCTTAAGAGAAATAAACCCCTGGATAGATCAGCCCTAATGCATTCATCTGCCACAGCCTTCTTGATAGGTCTAGGTCTAAAGGTTATTGATTCCCAAGTATAGCACCACTTGGTTAATTTCATTGTGTCCCCTCCTTCGTAAATTCCTTGTTTCCTCAATATCAGATGATTCTATAAAAGAGATTATCTCATTTCCTAGCCTCTCATTAGATGAGTCCTTCCTGTTCAAGCTCCTTAATATTGCTTGCATTTTAGACAGTTATCTCATACATTTCCCTTAATACACAAAATATTCAAAAAACAGAAACCTCACAATGATGTCACTGTCCAAACTTGAGTAGACTGGGAGGGGTGATACCTTCACTGGCCTCCTGCCAAAGTTAAAACATTTTTTGTTATTTCGATCTATTATTCTTTTTAGAAAGAATAATAGATTGAACTTCAGGGAGTAGTCAGCACTAGTTCCTCAGAATTTAAATCTTCAGGTTACAGCTTTAAAGAGTGCAAGCTAGGGGCTGGGGTTGTGGCTCAGTGGTGCAGTGCTTACCTAATATGTGTGAGGCACTGGATTCAATCCTCAGCACCACATTAAAAAATGAGAAAGAAAATAAAGATTGTGTCCATCTACAACTAAAAAAAAATTTTTTTAAAAGAGTGCAAGCTATAAAGTAAAAGGGCCATTTGGGTCAGATTATGATGAAACTGTATCTGCTTTCCTATTGGATTTTTTTTCTACTAGAAGATTTCCTTAGAAATGCACAGCACTGCAAGCTAACCAAAGATCGAGGAAATCTAGAGTGATATAGAGCCGGGTGGAATAAAGTCATATCTGAAGACAGGATAGGACCTAGAACAGACACATTTAATAAAAGAAATGGAAGGGAGAATGAAGGCAACTCTGCCTGGGTGGTATCTTTGTGGCACTCAGTTCCAGAGTGGAAGGTAAGTGGGGTGCACAACATTGAAACCAGTGGGAGTAAACTGGTGTCTTAAATTGGATCTAATCCTGGAGTCTGGTCTTTCTCATAGTGGTCTGCAGGAAAAGGACTCCTGCCTTCCCCACCCACTCCTGGTACTGGGGAGTGAACCCTTGCACATGCCAGACAAGGGGCTCTGTTGCTGAACTACCTCCCCAACCCCTATTTATTTGAAATGGTCTTGCAAAGTCATTCACCTGGCCTTGGACTTGTGACCTTCCTACCTCAGCCTCTGGAGTTGCTGTGATTTCAGGTGTGCAACACCATGCCTGACTTACCTTTTTAAAATATTCTCCTTGGGGCTGGGCACCATGGCACAGGCCTATAGCTTCTTGAGAGACTGAGACAGGAGGATTGCAAGTTTGAGGCCAGCCTGGGGCAACTTAGTAAGACCCTATCAAAATAAAAGGGCTGGGTGTAGATCAGTGGTAGAGCATCCCTTAATTCAATCCCCAATGACATACAAA
Organism: Marmota flaviventris; assembly: GCF_047511675.1. NCBI lineage: Eukaryota > Metazoa > Chordata > Mammalia > Rodentia > Sciuridae > Marmota > Marmota flaviventris. The sequence goes on along the minus strand of NC_092508.1, from coordinate 8,033,406 downwards.
AACAAAACTTGGCTTCTCTGACTTGCTCTAATTTTCTTCCTATCCTAATTGGATAAATGTGTTTATTTTATCATCTCATTATACAGAGATTTTTTGATTCTTTGGCGGTCCCACTTCCTCTGACTGCTCTTTAACTACTAGCCTTCTTCAGAAATTGGTCTTTGTCCTCTTCTCAGTCTGCTTCCTTCAAGTGACCTCATCCATCCTACATCCAGGCACCATCTTTGTGCTGATGACTCTAATATTCACATTCCTCCCATTTTTTTCCTCTGAGTTTTTGATGGCTACATTCAGCACTTTGCACATTCCACATCCAGCCTCTTCTATTGATTTGAGCTAATGTCAAGTCATCCATCTAATTGCCCACACCAAAACCCAGTTTTACCCTGGACTCGGTGCCTGACCCCTCCCATATCTCTCCAGTTCATCTGCCACTTCCTCTCTGCATGCCATCCCCAGCAGAAGAACATCACTGGCCTCTCTGCTGCCAGACTCTGTCTACTGCACTCTCCAAATCGATCTTTCTAAAATGCAAATCATGTTGGTCTCCTGCTTAAAAGCATGCAATCCTTCAGTGTTGAATAAAGCCCAAATTCTTCAGTGTGTGTTCATGGCTGCCCAAGGCTTTAGCTGCTGTTTGCTTTTCTGGCCTCCAGTCTTTTCACACTTCTCCCCCCTGGGCACTGCTTTCACTTCCTCCAAAGACCTAGGCTCTCTGTCTCTCAATCTTTGCACATTCCATTGCCTGAAATACCCTCCTCTTTTCACTCCCAACATTTTTCCATCTAGATCTGGCAAATCTAAGGTGCTCCTTACTCAGTGGGAGTTATATCCTGGTAAACCTATCACAAGTTCAAAATGTACTTAATACTCCAAACATATCAAACATTGTAGCTTAGCAACAGTACACAGCAGAGGATCCATTGTTTCCCTTCATGACCACATGGCTGACTGGGAGTTGTGACTCGATGCTACTGTTCAGCATTGTCCAAGAGTATCAGACAGCATATAGCTAACCCAGGAAAAGATTCAAATTCTAAATTTAAAGTATAGGGTCTGGGGATGTATCTCAGTGGTAGAGTGCGCTTGCCTAGCATGTGCAAGGCCCAGGATTGAATCCCCAGTACTGGAAAAAAAAAGAAAAAAAGTACAGTTTCACTAATGTGTATCTGTGGAGAGTAATGACTTGAACCAGAGTCTCTGGTTGCCTCAAGGCTACCTTTGTGCTGGGAACTTCCTGTGCAAAGGTGGAGGTCAAGATGGCCTGGTTGCTATGGTGACGCCTGGCCTGGGGAGGCTCTGTGCAAAGGCGCAGAGTTCTATCAGTCTGGACCTTGAGCTCAGGCACCCACTCCCATGGATAGAGAATTCTGGGCATAAAGAGAGAACCTCGATGTCTCGCAAGTTTCATTGCAACCTTCAAGTCTGTCTGCTTTACTGAAACTTTCCCACAAATAACCTTTGTTAACCTGTATAATAAACATGCTGAACTAGCTCTGGGTCATTATTTCTCCATCAGAGGATAGTGTCCCACCGTGTCCCAGCTTTCTCTCTGTGTCCCAGCTTTCTTTCTAGGTGTGTCTGTCTTCATCCCCTATCACCCCTCACCCAGGCTGGATGCAGCATATATCACTTTCACACCAACAGAAACTTGAAAAGTTCTAGGTCTAACCATTGTAGGTAGCGGACCACCTGTAGAGATTTTGTTTTTAGAAACTTAACCTTTAAGACGCCCTCCCTGGTTTCTCCCACCAGGACCATACTGTGTTCTTTACTCTGGGCCCCCATTGTCCTCGTACCCCAGGGCCTTACTGTTCTTTACTCTGCTTCCCTAGAAACCAATATTGGCCCCCATTGTCCTCAGACCCTATCATTCATTGCCTTGTTCACCTACCTAACTACCCCCCCACATCTTCATGCTGACTGTGTTCTTGAGAATGGTAATTGGGAACCACAACTGAGCACTAACAAAACAACTTGAAGAGTCCATGAGCACAGAAGGTGATTAATTCACCTGTCTCAGAGCTGCCTTCCCCAGGGGCCTAAATGTCTCTCCTCACTCTTTCTGCAGTAACTAAAAACTTCTGCCAAGGACTGATTTTCAGTTGGTTTTGTTCTTGAAGAACCCTGGCTTTTCTCTGCAGGCATAGAGGGTGTCTCTGGGTCTATACCGGCCTGAGATGATGAAAGAAAAGAGTTTAGGCAAAGAAGCTTTTGTGGCTTTGTCCCAAATACTTCCCGCCAGCCTTACATCCATTATAAATGAGATACTTCCACTTTCCACAGCCCTTAGCTGTGGAAAGGAACTCTGAGGGCTCAAGTTCCTTTACAGTCAAGGCTGTGGGCCCTTCCAAGCTAAACCATGCATTGGGAACAACATGGACTTTGGCTTCAGACTGAGGTTCAGATATCAACCCTGCCCCTCACTGGCTTCCTCATCTGCACAGAGGAAGCAGGGTTCATCTCAAGGTCATTACAATATTAAATAATAGCTAATGTAACAGGTTTGCTGTGTGCCAGCCAACTGTGCTAAGTGTCATATGTGCTGCCACTCATCCCTCACAACCATTCCAAGAGGTAGACCCACCCTCCATGTTAGAGAACCCGGCGCTCAGGCAGGCATTCATTGCATCTCATTCAAGACATGTCTAATGCTCATTCAGACACTGAGTGGATAGACACGGTCCAACATGGAGAGCCATTTTTACAGTTGTGCTTCCAGTTCACCTTCCCACTAAGCTAGATTCTGGCCTTTGAATTCTCTGGGACTTTGATTCAGTGGGTCAGCAGACCCACCAATAGCCATTTCTCTGCACATTCTATGTTCATGCTCTCTTTTAATTGGTGTCTTCTCTGCACTCCTGAGTCTATATCCTTTTCAGAAAGGGAGTGTTAACGAAAGCCTTATTTCTAGCTCCTGGGGGCCTCTCCAGCATAGCCTGTTGGTAATGGGCATTTCCCATCTGTTTGCACAGATCTGGGCAGTTCCTTTGGTGCGTGCACTCAGTGTTCTCCTAATCTGCAAATTAGTGATTTATAATAAAATTGCATCCGGAAGATAATTACCATTAAAGATCTTGGGCATTACTCAGAGCTGGGGCTTGGCAAAGAGTAGGTCAGAGATAAAGTGTTTCCCATCAAGTCTCGTTCCCATAACCGGGTGTGAACAGCCTCCGACCCTTGTGCCATCATCTCAGAAATCCTGATTCATGTCCCAAAGATTGAAGTTTTATAAGTGTCCTAGGCTTTTTGCTTATACTGGGTTTGAACTAGCATCCTCAAAATAAGGACAGGTGATGGGTCTCTAGGTAAATCCCTTCCCCGGTTCCTGGATTAGGGGCCTGGTCGGGAGACTCACACCTCACTGTCCACCCCCAGAAGTCTCTTCCGAGGACACATCACACATCATTTGCAAGGCAACTCGGTGTTCTCCAGCGCTGTCCTGTGTGTGTCTAGGATTTTGGTTTCCCAATCAGTCCATTAATCAGCTCTTTAAAGGCAAGCCCAAAGTACCCCCTTAAAGTCCCTGTGCTTGAGCAGTAACGCCTGTTGGTTTCAGATGAAATCATTGGTTCTGCTTGGAGGAGTTTGGTGATGCCGCTGACCCTGGCGGATTTTTTTCCACAGAACTCACAACCACCTGGCATATGACGTTTATCTGTTTATTGTCTTTGTCCTGATTAGCACATGAACTTAATAAGGATGAGGAGGTTGATCTTGATGGTTGTCCTATTCCTAGTGCCCAGAGCAGTTCCTGGCTCACTGTGGGCATCCAGTAAACATTCATTGGATGGGCAGATGGCAAAATGTACTTAACCCCTGTGTGCCAGGCACGGGGTTCAGCACCCTCCTTACATCACCATCTTTAGTCCTTGAGATTTTAGTGTGAGGGAAGTATGACTATCCTCAAGTTACAGTTAGTGACATCAAAGCAAAGTTACAGGACCGGAATTCAAATCCAGGTCTAACTATAAAACCTATTTCTTTTGCTTTTGGTTTTGCTTCTTTCTTAAACACAGTAATTCAGCAGAGGTGGAGTTCAACTCGGGATCAAGTAACTTTAGCAGGCACTCAGTTGATTCTGCTACAGTCAAAGCTGCACAAAGCTGCTTCTAGAAGACCCTCATCTCCTTGCCATTTAGATAGAATGCAGGATAAGGAAGAGGTCCCCTGGGCCCTCCAACAGCATGCAGGAGAACAGACATCAGCAAAAGCCCTCCTGGCAAGACAGATGTGTCCAAGGGCAATGTAAGTGGCACCAATGTAAGTGGCTGTCTTGTGGCCCCTTGGACAGGTCCTAGTACACAGAAGCCTAGTGGCTTCCAGGATGCTTTGCTGTGGCACTTGCTGTTCATTGTCAGGAAGGACTCTGGGTTTGTACGACTCCAGCAACAGCCCATTTTTTGAGATGCTTCTTGCTCCTCTAGCAAACAGTGCCCAGGAATGGATGCCATGTGTCAGTCCTGGTCCTTCATTCTCCAGGCTTCAGGCTTGCCCCATGGTGGCCTGGCCATAGGTGCGTCACCATGGAGGCCTGGGCATAAGTGCCTCTGCCATTCCTCTCACCAGTGCTCCACGGGGAACTGTGTCTAGTCCCCAGTAACACCTCAGCCAGCAGCAGGGGGAAGAGAGAGGGTCACACTCCAGGGTCAAGAGAGGACAGAAGGCCAGAAGAACATAAGCAGGCAAAGCTTATAGGCTGCAGCCAGCACAGCAGAGCCCAGGAAAAATAATTTCATTTTTTCTTAAAATAATTGGATCAAAAATAATTTGATCAATATATATGTAATTAAATATTCTTTTTTGGAAAAAAATGAACACGTTCTAATTTCTTACATTTGTTTTGTGGCATAGAGGTTTATTTATTTTATTATTTTTAGTGGGAACAATAAGGAAGGTAGGGGCTGGGGTCGTGGCTCAGTGGTAGAGCGCTTGCCTAGCATGGGTGAGGCACAGGGTTCAATTCTCAGCACCACATATAAATAAATAAAAAGATCCATCGACAACTAAAAAAAATGAAAATAAAAAAAGGAAAGAAGGTAAGTAGGAGACGGCCTAAACCTAATCTTCTTAGAGCTTCGAGTCTTTAAATATCTTCCTGCAGCCTGAACAGGAACACACAGTCTGTCTCTCAATGTTCTCAAGTCACTGGTTCAAGACAGAGTCATGCTCCACAGAGAAGCCAATACTGACTAATAATTCTGACTGACAGACATGGGAAGGCATTGGCTTGGAGCAGAAGGTCAACTGGCCAAACCACACTGTGGGAAATTCAGTCCACAGGCGACTGGGTCCGGCTCCCACTTCTGTACCACGTTGGGGGATCAGAGCCCCATGCAGTCACGTGTTCTCTAGTAAACCTGTGGGGAACACACTCGCCTGCCCAGGCCCAACGAGGGGACGAAGAGACACAGGTAGAGCAAAAAGTCAGCCTTGACTTTAATGGCAATCTTGCAAGATTGGGTGCCTGGCAGTCAGGGGCACACAGATGGGGTACAACCAGCATTTTATCCCCTAGAGTGCAAGATCCCTCCCCCAGTTCCTCCTGGCTGAGTACTGTGGGGTACACAATCCTCCCAAACTTCACTGTTGGGGCACACCCAAAATGGCTCCCTCACCAAGACTTCAGTGGGCTATGTGATGTGTTTAGTGTGTAGCCAGGGCGGGGAGCCAGCTATGTTATGTTAGTCCAGGCCAGAAACACTCTGATTCGGCATAGAGACCCAAGGTCATAAACATTAACTGAAGCAACCTGTTGGCAGTGTGCCTTCTTTGTTTGGTCTGCATTTAAAAAGGGCCTATGGAAAAGACTTGGGGGCTAATGGGGACAAAATGGGGCAAAATGGAACTGGCCGGGGGCTGAAGGTAAAGCTGGAGGCTGTGGCCACCTCAGAATGGAGCATGTCTGCTTCCAAACTGCATCTTGCATCTATCTTCTTCCACCTGCAGAGCCCTGAGTCTGTTTCCTGGGAAAGAGCCCCTGCACCAGGTTCGCCCAGGTTTTACTGACCTACAGGTTATTTAAAGAAATATGCCTTTAGTTGTCCTCATCTCCCTGTGTTCTCTTATGACAGGGAAAGTCCCCCTGAATTGAGTGCCTTTTGGCACCTACACAGTTTATCTCTGTTGGTCAGGTGGCCCCTTCCTTCTCCCCTTCTGTTTGCAGAGGGGCTGTAAATTTTACACTTCAGTGTTACCTGCTTGTAACTTGACATCTTGCTCTTCCCTCCAGCTGCCTCTCTTATATCCCAAGTCATTTTACATTTAAGGCTACATACTGTATTCTGAAAAATGGACCGCTGGACTTTCCTTCTTTGTTTTTTTGGGGGGGTTATTGGGAATTGAACTCAGGGGCACTCCACCACCAGTGAGCCACATCCCCAGCCCTATTTTGTATTTTATTTAGAGACAGGGTCTCATTGCCTAGTACCTTGATGTTGCTGAGGCTGGCTTTGAACTTGTGATCCTCCTGTCTCAGCCTCCCGAGCCACTGGGATTTCAGGTGTGAGCCACTGTGCCCTGCTGGACTTACGTTCTACCAACTAAGGTAGACCCAGCTGCTCAGCTGGATTTTCTATTTCTCACAAACTGTGACTGCAGTCCATCAGACATTTGCATCCCTTCTGAAACGACCTCTGTACTTTCATTTCTCCTTAAGGGAGTGGGCCACCTCCTAGCTTAGCCCAGATGCCAATCACCAGGCTGCAGTGATTGGTTCAGGGAAGACCACACAACCAGGTCAGGTCAGATCAGTCAGAGCTAACAAGACCAAGTCTGGGAACCTCTTTCTTTCTTTTTCTTTCCCACTGCTGACGTGACCTAAACCTGCTCCTTCCACCACGTGGAACCTACATGGGGTGCAAAGCCAGAGGAAGATGAGCTAAGATCCCGAGTGGATCACTGAGCCCTGATCCAGCTGTGCCTCTCTCTCCAGACTGTGAAGTTCCTTGAGAAATAGCTTCTCTTCTTTGTTGCAGCAAAACATGAGGTACTCGGAGTTGAATTTCTGGCACTTGATGCCAAAGGAGCACTTCAAGAGGGAGCTATTGTGGGTGACATGGACTGAATTGCCCTTCCCTTAAATTCATCTGTTAAAGTCTTACCCTCAGTACCTTCAGAATGTGACTATTTTTGGAAATAGGCTTAATATAAAATGAGGCCATTTGCATGGGCCCTAATCCAATCTGACTAGTGTCCTTATAAGAAGAGATTAGAACAGACAGTACACAGGCTGAGACAACCACGTGAGGACACAGTGAGAAGGCAGCCACCTGCAGTCCAAGGAGAGAGGCCTGAGGAGAAACCAGACCTGCTGGCACCTCGATCCTGTGCTTCCAGCCTCCAGAACCGGGAGACAGCAAGTCTGTAGATGGGGCCCCACAGGCTCATCTGGGTGGAACCATGGAACAGGGACATGGGGCATGAAAGGAGCAAGTTAGTCAGTCCTTCGGAAGGATGAAGCTTGAGCCCAGGAGGAGGCCCAAGGAATCAGTGGAAGAATATGGATTGAGCCTGGCTACTGCTGATGACCCTGGGCATAGAAAGGAGACAGCTTCTGGAGCCTTCTGCACTAGAGGAGACGGGACCTCTGCCTTATTTGTCTTTACCACACCCTGTGCCTCTCCTCACACAGCTCATTAGCTCCTGGGGCTGGACTTGGGTCAATTCCTTTTCAATTCCCACAGCCTATAGCGCCGAATAGCCCAGAATGCAACACTGACACCCCTGGGAGGACATTTGTACACCAGTGGGGTATTTTGGTTTCGGGAGGGAGCCCTCCACGCTGGGCTTTCTGTAGTGTGTGGGTGACGCAAGGCCCAACTGGTGTTGGGTTTTTCTTTTTCTTCTTGATTGAGCCTAGAGTTGTTCCACCACTGAGCTACCTCCTGGCCCCTTTTATTATTTATTTTGAGAACGGGCCCGGCTAAATTGCCTAGGCTGGCCTCGCCCTTCCTGCCTCAACCTCCTGGATAGCAGGGATTACAGCCAGCCATGTGCCACTGTGTCCGACTCCTAGGTTGGTTTTGAACTTTACCATGAGCTTTTATTATTCTGAAAACTCACATCAAAGATGGCCACACCACTTGTACTCCTGTGTCACCACAGCCACTGCCCACCTGTGCCAGTCTGCATGACTGACTGCCTAAGACCACACTAGAGACTTCCTTTTAGGTCTTCTGGTGTAGTCAACCTAAGTGTTTATACATGGGAAGGGAGAATATATGTGTGTGTGTGTGTGTGTGCACGCACACACACATATATGCACATTTATTTATTTATAAATTGTTTCCTTTTACTTCTTTCTACTTCAGTTTTTGTAAGAGATGGGATCTGTATTTCTTCCTTGAATTCCTTGGTTCAAGTGATCCTCCTGCCTCAGCCTCCCAAATAGTTGGGACTACAGGAGCATGCAATCATTGTTAACTCATGCAGACAAATAGGTTATATTATGCAGGGACTTCATTTTAGGATAGGGAAGAGGATATTACATAACATGTTATTAAAGGGGGGAGACTGGGAGGGTGAGCCATGCATTCTGCTTGGGGAGACTTAGACTCCCCACCTGTGCTTCCCAGCAGACTTGGGCTCCTGCACATCCTCAGTCTCTACCCTATAAGGCCATGAAAGGGCTGAGCAGACAGACAGAATGAATGGGATCCCCTGGCTGGTGGCATTCACAGCCTCCTGTAGCAGAGTGTGTGGAGGGCTGCAGAGAGATGGGGCTGAGCACCCTCTCAGGACCTGGGCTCCGTGGCACTCTGGCCCTGGGAAGCCCCCAGTCAGACACAGGCTCCAGTCTGATCCTGGAATAGCTAGACTTTCAAGTGAAAGTAAGAAAAAGTTGTTCATGATGACTCCTGTGACTTCCCTCCAGAAAGGCGCACATACAGTCTCAAGGGACAAATGGCTCTAGAAGATGTTAGTCGGGGCTGATCAAGGCCCTGAGGGCTCTTTGGGCCAGGATTGGGGCAGGATAGGGAGAGAAACCTGTCCCTGGTCTTGGCTCTTTCCCCAGACCTGCATCCTGGTGTTGCCAGTACAGATGCCCAAAGGCCACCTGGACCGCTATGAGGCCACAGGGGCCTGATCTGGGACCTGGCCATTCTAAGCCTGGACAGCTTGATGTGAGGGGCTTTGGGGCCCAGTCCAAGGTCTTGGTGCTGCAGGGGCTGGGCTACCATAATGCACCACTGTCCTCGGAACCTCAGGATCCAGTGGTGGGTTGGCCAGAGCCCACACTGCCCCCAAGGGCCAGGGCCACTCCCCAGCCTCAGCTCCGCTTTGGCCCTTCCAGGTTGGCTCCATGGAAAAAAACTGGGAAGAAGCCGACCCTGCCCTTCCTTCCACAGTTGTTCTTGGAAACCAAAATGTTTATTTCCCAGCCTTTTGGTAGTCCCTCCAGGGAGGAACTGTCACAGACAGGCAGTGGAGGCATAGGGCAGGATGGTGACTCACCAGGGCCATCCTGTGCCTCCCTGCCCAGCCCTGCTGTGTGTGGAAGCCCAGGTCCGAATCATGTCAAAGCCAGCCTGGGTCCCTGCGTCAGCGGGGCCATCTCTGTTTCCTGCTGGGTCCCTCACAGGGAACTTCCCTGAGCCTGGCCCTGTGGCCACCAGAGAAACAGGGATCTGTGGGGATTTGCTGGACTGCCTCTGGGACCACCTGCCTTGACCTGGCATCTGAACCACACACAGCCTTCAACCTGTCGGGACACACAGGACGGGCAAGGTCAGGCTGCCAGCACCATCCCCCCAGCTCACAAGTGGTAGAGTGCAATGGGCAGGTTGAGCAGGCCTGCCCGTGACTGTGGAAGCTGGTCTGTGTGGGCAGGCAGGGGCAGGGCACACCCTGAGGGCCTGGACAAGGACAGGGGCCTCCAATCCACATTTCCTCCAGGCGGTGCCTGGAGAAGGTGAGAGAACTTGTGGGGCCTTTGTGTGCTGGACCTTGCAGCAGAGACAGAGCTAAGGGACCCCAGCTGCCACCACCTATAGGGGCCTTTCCCAAGGTCATTTCATGCCAAGGCAGCACCTGTACTTCAACAGTACACCCGCATTGCAGCCCCTGGAGAGCAAGGGCTAGGAAGGCCAAGCACGAGCCTTCCCTGGACGGTCTCTTCCCGGCCCGACACCTCAGTTCTGCCTTCATCCCCTTGGCCAGGGTTGAGGCACCTGGAAAATGTGCCTTGCTAAAGATGGTTGCTTTTTACTATGGAAGAAGGGAGAAGGTGTTGTGGGGATCAGATCCATCAAGAGCACAAACAGGCATCGCAGAGGGGAGAACTCCAACTTGATTTTACACTGGCAGGCCCAGAGGAGACTCTGATCTCCATCTGAGCCGCGGCTCCAGTTTCCCACAACATTTATAGGCTATCTGGTGCCATAAAATTTCTGGTCTACAGAAAGAAGGCCGTGCAGGGGGGAGGGCGGGGCGGTTCTAGCTGGAAGCCTGTTTACAGAGGGAGTACGATAAGGGGAAGAACTGGCTCCTCTCACAGGGCCTCCATAAATCTCAAGCCTTGGACCCAAACTGCAAAGGGGGCGTTTACACCTCAAAGGGGAGTAGTTAGATTCCTAGAGTTATTTGCAATCCAAAAGGTGAGGGTCTAAGGTGTTAATTGGGTTTCCCAAAGGAGGGCTGACTGCAATAGGAGGGGAACTCTCCTTTCCAGGACAGTGTTCTTGTAGTTTATTTTACATTCAGGCCTGGTTTTGCCACCCACCACAAAGGGAAATGGGGAAATACTGCACACTCCACAAGAAACAACCCACCTCTCTGGATATTTCTGGTCCCCGAGACCCTGATGGAGACAGCACCTTCATCCTTCCCCAAGCAGCACCCTACCTTGCTGGCTCCCTTCTTCCCCACTGCAAATCCCCTCTAACACAGGACCCTTCAGGGCAGTCCCAGAGCTTCCCTGAGCCATCCAACCTCCCCTCCCTCCCAGGACAGGGGGGGTGAGCACCCAGCCTCCTTGGAAGGCAGAGTTCTGAGGCCTTGGGGTCTCACCCTGCTCCTCTTACCACTTCACCCCAAAGGACTTATCCAAGTATTGTTTCCAAATGAATCCAATGTTCTTCCTAAGAGGAAATCTGGAAGGATCTTTCTTTCATCTTAATACCAGTGAAACCCCATCCGCTTCCCAGCCTCACTGGGTTGACAGGGCCTCACCACTCACTGCCCACCTGGGAAACCTTCAACCAGGGGCATTTTCTCCCTCTGACCCCTCTAGATGGCCCAGAGCTGAGGTGCCACTGCACTAAGAGGCTCAGGCTCTCAGTCTGGGAGTTCCAGAAGGATAGATTGAGGGCTCCCTTGGCAGCCTGGGTCCGGGGTCCCTGCAGGCCTGTCCCATAGAATTCTCTCTTTCTCCTTGTGTTTTCTGTTGGGGTGCCAGCCATTCCAGTGCCTCCGGCTGCAGCATTCCCAGAGATTTTCCAGTTAGGAGTGCCTCCTTGGAGCTGGGACCTGCTACATCCCTAGCAGGTAGAAGTGGACGCCACGGCTTCACTGTAAAGTGGGGGCACTATCTTGATGGGTTCTGATGGGTTCGTCTCGACCACTGGCATTTCAGGGACCAGAGATGCTGTCAGAGCCTCAGACTGTGCTACACTTGATGATGCTGCCCCTTCTGTTCACACCATGCCTTCAATCAGCCAGACCCCCTGCCTGCTGACCTCTGTCAGAACTGCTCCCGGCCTCAGGCCATATTTGTTTGGTTTGGTTTGGTACCAGGGATTGAACTCAGGGGCATTCCACCACCACTGAGCCACATCCCCAGCCCTATTTTGAATTTTATTTAGAGACAGGGTCTCACTGTGTTGCTTAGGGCCTTGCCATTGCTGTGGCTGGCTTTGAACTCATGATCCTCCTGACTCAGCCTCCCAAGCCACTGGGATTACAGGCATGCGCCATCACGCCCTGCCATATTTATTTGAATGTAAGGGGTGGCCTGGGTTTGTATCATTTTTTTTTTCTGGATAGTTTCTCAGCCCCTCTTCAAAGATGGAACTGCAAATCCTCAGGGGAGGGAATGATTAATTCGATGTCTTAGAAATCCCTGAACCTGGACAAGCAGCTGCAGCATGTCTGCCAGCTTCAGCACCTCCCCAGGACCCCGGGACTCCTCCCCAGATGGACTCTAGGCTGCAGAGGAGGACAGGGCTGCTCCCCTGACCTGCAGCAGGAGGGAGGAGGTGGCAGGGCTAGAGGTCAGGCTCTTTCTTCCTGCCTCCTTGTTGGGGAGCTTGTCCTCAGGGACAGGCAGGGAGGCACCTTGAAGCAAAACTAGCACTGTGAACACGAGAGAGAGAGAGAGAGAGAGAGAGAGAGAGAGAGAGAGAGCGAGCGCCTTGTCCAATACACATAGAAACATTTAAAAAGTCAAGGGCAGAGAGCAGACAGCAGTTAGTGAGCATGCCTGTTATACCAGTGACTTGGGAGGCTGAGGAAGGAGGATCACAACTTGAAGGCCAGCTTGGGCATCTTACTGAGACCCTATCTCAAAATAAAAGATAAGATGCAAGGGCTGGGGGTGTAGCTCGGTGGTAGACCTGGGTTCAAGACCAGGCTGAAAAAAACAAAGGAAAGAAGGAGGCTGGCCAGGAAGACAGGGTGTCAATCAAGGCAGCTCTGTGTGGTAGGGACTGGACCCTGGCAGGCCCAGACTCCGGCAGGACCAGGTCTCTGATTCTCAGAGGCAGGCCACTCACCGCTGCAGGCTTTAGGGCAACAGAGAGAATGGCTGCCCGGCCCTAGGCCACACAGAGGGAAAGCAGGCAGAGGGACAGAAGGCAAGGGCCAGGGCTTTGTCCAGCACTGCCCCCGTGGAGCCCAGGAGGCCCCGTTGGGCTCAAGCTGTCTGGGGAAAGGTTTGTGTGGCTGGGTTTAGGAGCCATCTCGCCCTGGCTGCCCCGCTTGCTCGTCTGTTGTAGGGAGCTGGGCAGGAGGGAAGGGGACGCCAGGAGTGGAGCCGCCTGGGCAGGATGGTGCAGGGCAGAGCGGCCAGGTGTGGCCACCCTGGGGACACGGGGGCGCTGGGAGGGGCAGCGCCCCAGCAGGTTCTCTCCCACCCCAGCTTCTGGACAGCAGGGTCAGCCCTTCCCGCTGCCTCCTCACAGGACCACAGCTTTTCTTTTGGCTTCAAATGTTTGTCAGCATAAAAGACATGGTGGTGCGGCAGAAAGGAGTTTTGTTGTTGTTGTTTTGTTTTTTCTTTTTGTACCAGGGATTGAGCCCTGGGGTGCCTTACCACTGAGCCACACCCCCAGCCCTTGGTATTTTTTATTTTGAGGCTGGCCTTGAACCTGTGGTCCTCCTGCCTCAGCCCCCCCAGTCACTGGGATCATAGGTGTAGGCCACCATACCTGGCAGAAAGGAGTTCTTTATCTTATCCTTGTCCCACGGTTCAGCCCAACTCGTGGGACAGTCACTACAGGTGGGGGCAAGGGTAAAAATGGAAGATTTAATGTTACTCTGTGAACTTCCTATTATTGTGAATCATGTGGACTCAGAAGAAAGAAAAAGGGAAAAAACTCTCCAGAATGTAGTTGCTTTTAAAACATTTGACATTAGCCAACTTGTTGGAGACTCTGATTGTCATGCCACTGGATGGCATGTGGAATATTACAGTCCAATGGTATGCAGGAGAGTTCCTCTGCAAAGTCCTCAGCTGCCTGAAGCTTTTCTCCATGTATGCCCCAGCTTTCACGATGGTGGTGCTAAGCCTGGGCCGTTCCCTGGCTATCACCAGACCACTAGCTGTGCAAAACAACCGCAAGCTTCAACAGTCCATGACCAGCCTGGCCTGGATTCTCAGTAGTGTTTTTGCTGGACCACAGGTAATCCATTATTCATGAACTTGTATTATTATGGGGACCACAGATTTCCCATCTAAATCTGAGTAAAGGTCTTCTTAAAGGAAACACATGTTGCATTATTTTTAAGAACCCAGGGTCTCGTAGTCAAGGTGGTGTTTCATCCTGATTGTTCAGTTTCCTCAAGAAAATTTCTTAACATCTCTAGGGTTCTGCTCCTTTATTTATAAAATGGGGTGATACCTACTTCATGAACCTTTATAATAATTAAATTAATCATGTATTAAAATATCTATTATAATATTTGGTACATAGTAAATATTCTCTAAAAAGTAGCTATGCTGAAATTGAACTCATTTTTTTTTTTTTGAGATGGAGTCTCTCACTATGTTGCTGACTAGGATGATTCAAATTCACAATTCCATGCCTTAAATTCCTGAGTTCCTGGGAATACAAGCATGCACCACTGGGCTCAGCTTCTTCCATTTTTCCTTTCCTTCTAATTGACATACATTTAATGATTAATTGAGAGAATTTTTAGGAATTATTAAATTTGCATAAATATTTAAAAAAAAAAAAGATTAATCAACTGCCCAGACATGGTGGCACATGCCTGTAATCCTAACTACTGGGGAAGGTGAGATAGGAGATCACAAGTTCAAGGCCAGCCTGGGCAATTTAACAAGACCTTTTCAAAATAAAAAGGACTGGAGATGTAGCTTAGAGTAAAGCATGCCTAGCATGTGTGAGGCCCTTGGTTCAACATCCAGTAATGAAAAAAAAAAAAAGTCAACTATTTATTCATGGCTCTTGGGACCATCTGCAGGTCTCACTGTGAAAGCATCATATGGTAATGTTGATTTGGGGCAAATAGGACTAGTGGTTTAAGCTAAAACAACAAGAAAGCCAGGAAATGCTTTGTGACTTGCAGGACTCCTTTCTGCATGGAAAGGAGATGGTCCCTGTGTACCATGTCTCTGGTCCTCAAGGTGTGTTGACCTTCCAGGAAATCACCCAAATGTGGTCTCTTTAACATCCACTCTTCCAGGTCCAACCCACATACCACCCTTTGGGCTCACATCATATGCCCTTAAATGTTTATTTTTAAATTCTGTATTTTCAAACTTGCTTACACATAAGTAACAGTTCTCACTGAAGTCCTAGGTATTTGTGACTATGAACAACACCCTGGTGAGAGCCTCACCAACCCCCTGATGCGTGTTTGCTCTGACACCATCCTGGAAGCCAAGTTTGCCCTTCCAGGAGTCCCTTTTGAGGCCTGGGTCTTTTTGCCACCTCACTCAGGTCACACAACTATTGGAGCTGCAATGTGGCTCACATCTCTGGCACACAGCAAAAAACCAAAAAACAAAAACCTCACTCACTCAAGGCCCAGGTGTACCCCCTGGTGTCCCCATGGTCAGGAGCCCCTGCTTCACTGCCTGCTGACAAGTGCTCTTGGGAGGGACACATTCTCTCCTTCTAAGACACCCTCAGCTTCCTGTTCCAGCACTCTGGGAAGCAGGGCAGGAGAAGCAGCCCTGGGGAGGCAGTGTGTCATGAGTTTTCAGCAGTGACCCAAACCCGACTTTCCTGGAAGGAACTATTTTTAGCCTAAGCAGCGTCTTACCATAATTCATCTCTAGATTTACGCCTGGGGTTTCAGCGAGTTCCTCCTCCATCCCGCTGATTAGATCCAGACCCTGAGCTGGCTCAGAGACCTCTTCTTGGACTGAACTCCCCCTGCAGGTGCTCCCAGGCAGACAACCCAAACTAGCTGCCTGGTGTGTCTGGACTGTCAGGCTTTTTGGCTGAATCAAGGTGGGTTCATGCTGTTGTCCCACTTTGTCAGTGGCAATTACCAATCTCTCTCTCTTTGCAAATGGTCTCAGCTCTTTGCCCTCCAATGGAGAGAGAAGACAGGCCGCTGTCTGCTACCTCTGCAAAGATGAAGCCCTCCGCGCTGGGGCTGGGGCTAAGTGGGCGGGCTACTTGACTTGCAGATATGAGGCACTGGTTCGATCCTCAGCACCACATAAAAATAAATAAACAGGTTAAAAATACACATTATTTTTTTAAGAAGATGAATCTATCCATGAGCTGCGTATCGTGCCACAGAGATGTGCAGCCTCCCCCTCCTACAGTGCTCAGGGCTTGAAGACTCAGATGTGTTCTCTCTGATCAGAGCTCAGCCATTCCCTTTGATGTCCCATGCATAAATGAAGATGTTGACTGAAGTGTTCCGCATATTCCAAGGATTTAATTTGAGGTCAAGTTTTTCCCAGCAGCAATATCTCGACAATCCTAGAATCTGAGTGATAGGTTTATGAGGATTCATTAAACTATTCTCTACTTTTGCATATATTTGAAATTTTCACAATTAAATATTTCAGAAGTCATATTTGGCTCCCTGCAGAGTGTGTCCCACTTTGGAAAGACTGGAGTGGTCAAAGAAGCACATGAAGGAGTGACGGGAGCTTGGTAAGTCCTATGAATGGGGAAATTTAGGCATTTGGTTTGGAGCACTGCTCTAAACTCAGGGAGCAACAGGGCAGAGTCAACGTGGTATTGGCTCAGAGGAAGCTTCAGACCTAAGTAATTTTGCCCCCCATCCTTAGCCCTTTTTATTTTTTATTTTGAGACAGGGTCTTGCCGAGTTGCTTAGGGCCTCACTGAGTTGCTGAGGCTGGCTTTGAACTCGTGATCCTCTTGCTTCAGCCTCCCAAGTCGCTGGGATTATAAGAGTGAGCCACCATGCCTGGCAATTTTGCCTGTTTTGACAAAAAGTATTCTTTGTACTCACACCCCAACATACCATATGAGTTAAACACACTGAATTTTACTCAAATAGTCCCAATTTCATACTGATATTAAGACATCACATAAGTGTTCTAGGATTTGAATGAAGTCTTAAAAGATAACTAAAGAGGTATGGTAGTTTATTCAACTGCATCAAGCCATATCTATCTGTTCTAGTATCATCCATGGCCACAAAAATGATAGAGACCAACCCAGATCCTGACATACTGACCTGCTGGTAAGAATCTAACTCTGTTTTTGTTATAAGAAAATAAATCCCCTGTTATTAAAGCCACTTTTAGTTAATATGACATTGTGAATAATAAAAAAAATTTACATCTGGCCTCTGCCCTGTTTCTGGCATAAAACTTCTAATCCCTTTGAATTTCCAGGGTGATAGTTCTAATGATAATTCTGTTCTAATGAGGTGACTCCTGGTTGGAGGCTGGTCACCAGAAAGATCAGGCCATGATTAAAAGCTTGGAACTTTCAGCCCCATTCCTAGCTTCCTGGAAGGGAGAGGGGCTGGAGATTCGGTTAGTAACTGATCACGCCTACACAAAGAAGCCTCCATAAATATCCCTGCATTTCAGGGTTTGGAGAGCCTCCCAACTGCTGTATTGTGTGGGAGCCTAGAGATGTCACGGAAGCTCTGTGATCTGTCTCCCACACCTTGTCCTATGTACCTCTTCATCTGCCTGTGTATCCTTTATAATAAATCAGAAAATACGAATGTTTCCCTGAGGGTCCAGGCAACCTTGTTTTATGGCTGTTTGGCCAGAAGTACAGGTGACAACCTACTATTTGTAATTGACATTTGAGGTGGGGGTCAGTGTTGTGGAACTGAGTCCTTACCCCGTGCAATCTGACTTTAACTCCAGGTAGCTAGTGTAAGAATTGAAATGAGTTATTGGTCACCTATTTGGCATCTGCTAGACGGTTGCTTGGTGTAGAGAAAAACCTCCATAAATCTGTGTCAGAAGTGATACACTGAGTTGGGTGTGTGAGAATAGCAAAAACAGTCTGTTAGCTGGCTGTAGTTACAGTCCGTAATCCTGCAATCCCAGCTACTTGAGGCTGAGGCAGGAGGGTCTCAAGTTCGAGGCCAGCCTCGAGCTTGCAATTTAGTAAGACCCTATTGCAAAATAAAATAAAAAGGGTTGGGGAGGCTGAGACAGGAAAATCACAAATTTAAAGTCAGCCTCAGCAAACGTGAGGCCCTAAGCAACTCAGTGACTCCCAGTCTCTAAGTAAAATACAAAATAGGGCTGGGAATGTGGCTCAGTGGTGGAGTGCCCTGAGTTCAATCCCTGGTACTCCCCCTAAAAAATAAAATAAATAAAATAAAAAGGGCTGGGGATGTAGCTCGGTGATAGAGCACCCCTGGGTTCAACCTCTAGTATTACCAAAAAAGAGTTTTTTGGTTTTTTTTTAACATAAACAGATGTATATAAAATTATTTCTGAATTAGACCTCTTTGGTCATAAGTAATAGAAACCCATCTTGAATCAGTTAAAGTAGGAAAATACGGTAAATCCAAAGGATGCTGAAGGATGGCTCATAGAAAGGATAGTGGCAAGAACGAGGGCATCTCCAAGAACTTGGAGCTGGGGACCAAGGATGTTTGCATCTTTCTGAGTGATGGCTTCATTTTCTTGGCTTTTCATGTAGCGAAGGATGTGGCTGTTGCCTGTGGGGATGTTGTCTCATTTTACAATGACCTGATCACACTTCAACATAAAAGTTCCAGGGAGGGACTGCCATTGGCTCAATTTGGATCCTATGCTCATCCTGGATCAGTCACTGTGGCCAGAGGGATGGGGTAAGTCTGAGCCATCTGCTGAACCCTGTGGTCAGGGATGGAATAAGTGGGATATATTACTTTTCTGAAATCACCTGATTCCAGTGTATGAGAACTGGCCCCAAGCTACCATGAGACCAAAGAAAGAGGCAGAGAGACGCAGGATTACACAGAGTACAATTTATTGGGGACTTGCTGACAGAAGTATGGTCCCTGGGCAACAGCAAGATCAGGTAGATCCCTGCAATTTGGGTCAGAAGATGGGGACTTATAAAGTGGTCAAGAACAAGCTGACTTCATCCAAGACAGAATGTACCTGTTTTATATCAGGCTAATATCAAAGAGCCAGGCACATTCTTAATGCCAGGATTCAGTTCTAAAGCTACACATACCACTGTAATGGTCGTGTGTATTTATAGCCTGCTGGAAAACTATTCATGGAAAACCAACCAGGGTTACTCAGGGGCAATCACGGCCGTTATGACTCAAGATGGCTGCAGTCAGGTCAAACTGAATACATATAGTTATCAAAAGGGAGAGGCATGCTGGCCACACAAATAGCCACCACACAGTGACCATAATCCTGGAAGTCAGGCAAATGCACTTAGAAGGGAAAGCAAAAAGGGAAGCAGGGGTGGGAGTGGGTATCATTGTTGCTCAGTGCCCAGGCTCAGAGGCACAAAAGTCTGGATTTTATTCTGCTTTCCCTAGCTGTGTGAACTATGAGGAGTTTCTTAACCACTCTGTGCCTCACATTGTTCACCTTGTCAAAGATGAAACCTAGGTAAGAATGATTTCATTCCGGCTATTGAAATAGGGAGAACACGGGGCTGGGGTTGTGGCTCACTGGTAGAGCGCTTGCCTGGCATGTGTGAGGCACTGGGTTTAATTCTCAGCACCGCGTATCAATAAATAAAAATAAAGGTCCATTGACAAAAAAATATTTTAAAAAATAAGGAGAACAGCGCAGATCTGAACATCTGTCTGCACAGGATGGTTTTACATTAGACTTGTTTAGGGAGGGGTGAACAGGTTACAGGTGGGCTGATTTGTGGTTGGGATGGTTTAGCCATCAGTGGAAGACTCGGGCAATTAGCTGATCTAGAAATGTTTATCTCTGTGTCTGAAAAGTTTTTGGGGCAGGGGTTCAAACAGTTCTGATCTCAGCTAATTGACCACATGACAAAGAATAAGCAGTTGAAAAGTCTGTTTTTGTCCTTATTGCAGGTAAATAAGGGAGTTACCTGTGAGTCTCATGGGATTCATGAGGATTCCATAAGGATTGTCTCTTGGAAAAGACAGTGTCTTATTCAAGTCACTGGTAATAGAAGATAGTTTATTTTTATTTTTTATTTTTAGTTGTAGTTGGACACAATACCTTTATTTTATTTGGTGCTGAGGACGGGACCCAGGGCCCGGTACATGCTAGGTGAGCACTCTATCGCTGAGCTACAACCCCAGCAACAAGTAGTTCTTTTGGTAAGCTTTTTCCCAGAACACAAAAGGGAGAATTTCTAATTGTAGCTGTTTTCCAGGAGCACAGGGTTTAGGTAAAGTACAACACAGACAATCTGTAAAATGCTGAAACTATGATCCATCCTATAATTAAGGTGTGAAATAAAGAATCTGATTTGCTTAGCATGATACTGGGTATAGGGTTGCATATTTAGCAAATGAAAATACACAATAATAAAATGTGCTATGTGCATCATAAAATAAGGCAATACTTGGCATATACTTATGTGAATAAGTTATCCAAAATTTAACTGGGAGTCCTTGGAAGTCTCCAACTTGGAGGCACGAAGGTGGAAACAAGGAGCCGCAAACCACAGAGCCTCCATACCTGGAAGGGTGGGGGGATTTTCTCCTCCTAGGGCCACCTCCCCAGCCTCTGGCCCAGAGTTGGCCACCAGCAGATGGTCACTGAGTTCTGCTTAATTTTAGTTCAAAAGCACCAGGCGCAAATATCTGCGTTCCCTTTTTGTTTTTCAAAACCCAAATTTAACATGGAAAACAAAACAAAAAAGTGTCCCAATATTCCTGGAAACTGCTGCAGTGGCATGGAACCCTGGTGCCCGGGGCTTTAAGGTAGACCTCGGGTTCTGTGGTGGCCCCAGGCATCCTGTAAAGGGGAATATCCAGGCCTATTTCTCTCTCCTGGGAGCAGAGTTTACTGTCACCTCTGGGCGTGTTTTGTTCTAGGACACAGCGAGCTCCCTGCGCTCGGGGGTTCAGCCTGCTCCGGCTCAACCCCGAGCCCCGCACAGCGCCTGGCACCGTCCGTGGGATGAATTAATGAATGAATGAGTGAGTGAGTGAATGAATGAACGAACGAACGGTCCGATGGACAGACAGTTCTCGAAGGCCTGGAGACAGCGCGCGATGACCAGCCGACCATCACGCAGCGCAGCCTCACTTCCACCGCCTGGGGCGCTCGGCCGCCCGCCTTTCCTCCCAGGCTGCTCAGCGCAGGCAGCGTCCTGAGTGATTGGCTGCGCCGCCCCACGTGACTCTAAGCCGGCGGCGGCGGTTGCCCGGGTGACGGCGGGAGAGGTATCCGCGGAGCAGCTGGTAAGCATGTCCTTCGACGCCGCGGGGGCCACCGGGAGCCCGCGGTCCCCTGGCGGGGAGGAGCCGTGGTGCGGCCGGAGAGCTGCTGACCCCTCGCCCCCAGGAAAACCCCGATGCCCGCGCCTCTCGCCTGCGCCCTCGGCCCGAGGCGGCCGCCGGGAATTCCAAGGACCGGGCCCCTGCTTGCCGCAAGTAGTCCCTGATCTTTGCTACCGTGGCCAAACTTGGAGCGGGTCCCGCAACTTGGAGGGCGGCCGTGCGGGTGGCCAGGGCTTTAGGTTCCTGCCACCTCCGTAGTAATGTTCATCAGCTGGCTCCCCTCCTCAGGCGCCCAGGTTAAGCCCAGACTTCATCTAATCTAAGCGGACGCGATGCTTGTGTGCAGATTAGTTTTCCGTACAAATGCCATAGCCTCCCCCGGATCCGGCCAGTTTGTAGGCCCTACATTTCTCTCATAGAAATTCAGAAGCCGCTATTACAAACCCCACCCGTGACTGGAATTTCTCCTACTTTTGCATAAAGTAAAACCCTGGTTCTCAAACTTGAGTGTGTGTGGAAGGCATCCAAGAAGCTCGTTTAAAAGGCAGATTCTGGCCTTCCTGCCTTGCAGCTCATCAGTAAGAGCAGGCTCGGGGCAGGAATTTTCATTTGCAAAAGCACCCCAGGCTTAGAATCCCTAAAGAGCATGTTGTGTGGGGAATAACCTGAGTTCAGTATCAGCAGGGCGAGCTGGAGGGAGCAGGGAGAGGGATGAGATGAAGGCTGGAGAGATGGGTGGGCTTTAGACATGAACTAACTTTCTTTTCCCACCTTATGTGCCTGTCAGGTCTGGAGGACGTGTCCTGTTGCTGCTTTTGGATCTCCAGCTTTTTTGTTCACATCCCCCTTTCCCTCTGAAGTTCATGCTGTGCTCTGTGACACTTGCCATCCCTCCTTAAGGCAGTCATTTCCAGGGCAAGTTGCCAAGTTTCCTTTTCCACTTTTTCTACTTCCTTTTTGGAGATTTCAGCTTCCTGGCTTCTCCACTTTCCTCATCCTCCTCAGCTATGGGCATCTTTTCCCTCCATCCTCATCCACTTGCTCCTGTGGTTGTGAGCTTTTTATTACTATGTCACCTCCAAAATCTTGACTGCCATCGTGCCCCCCCCTCTGACCACACCTTGTGTCTTCCAAGCTTCCGTTTGCCTTACTGTGCCCACTTTGCAGAGCATTCACCCATCACCCTTTCACTGTCTAAGCTCCATTACTGGCCTCCCTTGTCCCCATTCATAACCCAGCTTAGCTTCGGTGCCCACTCACTGTTAATCTTGTTTTCCTTCTTTCTGTTGGAAAGTTAGCTTCACCTTTGAAAGTGCCGGGAGCCAGTCCTTAGGCTGGGACCATTTATTTTTTTTTTTTATTTTTATTTTTTTGTCTTGCTAGTATTGGATTTTATTTTTTTTTATTTATTTATTTTTTTTATTGTTGGCTGTTCAAAACATTACATAGTTCTTGATATATCATATTTCACAATTTGATTCAAGTGGGTTATGAGCTCCCATTTTTACCCCATATACAGATTGCAGAATCACATCAGTTACACATCCATTGATTTACATATTGCCATACTAGTGTCTGTTGTATTCTGCTGTCTTTCCTATCCTCTACTATCCCCCCTCCCCTCCCCTCTTCTCTCTCTGCCCCCTTTACTGACATTCGTTTGTCCCCCTTGTATTATTTTTCCCCTTCCCCTCACTTCCTCTTGTATGTACTTTTGTATACCTCTGAGGGTCTCCTTCCATTTCCATGCATTTTCCCTTCTCTCTCCCTTTCCCTCCCACCTCTCATCCCTGTTTAATGTTAATCTTCTTCTCATGCTCTTCGACCCTACTCTGTTCTTAGCTACTCTCCTTATATCAAAGAAGACATTTGACATTTGTTTTTTAGGGATTGGCTAGCTTCACTTAGCATAATCTGCTCTAATGCCATCCATTTCCCTGTAAATTCTATGATTTTGTCATTTTTTAATGCAGAGTAATACTCCATTGTGTATAAATGCCACATTTTTTTTATCCATTCATCCATTGAAGGGCATCTAGGTTGGTTCCACAGTCTAGCTATTGTGAATTGTGCTGCTATGAACATCGATGTAGCAGTGTCCCTGTAGCATGCTCTTTTTAGGTCTTTAGGGAATAGACCGAGAAGGGGAATAGCTGGGTCAAATGGTGGCTCCATTCCCAGCTTTCCAAGAAATCTCCATACTGCTTTCCAAATTGGCTGCACCAATTTGCAGTCCCACCAGCAATGTACAAGTGTACCCTTTTCCCCACATCCTCGCCAGCACTTGTTGTTGTTTGACTTCATAATGGCTGCCAATCTAACTGGAGTGAGATGGTACCTTAGGGTGGTTTTGATTTGCATTTCTCTGACTGCTAGAGATGGTGAGCATTTTTTCATGTACTTGTTGATTGACTGTATGTCCTCCTCTGAGAAGTGTCTGTTCAGGTCCTTGGCCCATTTGTTGATTGGGTTGTTTGTTCTCTTATTGTCTAATTTTTTGAGCTCTTTGTATACTCTGGATATTAGGGCTCTATCTGAAGTGTGAGGAGTAAAGATTTGTTCCCAGGTTGTAGGCTCTCTATTTACCTCTCTTATTGTATCTTTTGCTGAGAAAAAACTTTTTAGTTTGAGTAAGTCCCATTTGTTGATTCTAGTTATTAACTTTTGTGCTATGGGTGTCCTATTGAGGAATTTGGAGCCCGACCCCACCGACTGTAGATCGTAGCCAACTTTTTCTTCTATCAGGCTGGGACCATTTAGATTGGAGTCCACGCGTCTTCAGTGGACTCCACGATAGAAAGCCTGCCTTGCTGCCATAGTCACCTCCCTTCTCTCCAGACTGCCAGCATACTTCCTCTCAGCCAGTTATCTTATTTCTTGTTCTACTTCTCTTCACTGACTGTGTTCCTTTCTTTGCTCACACCCATATTTTCCCCACGCTTGTCTCCAGCTCCAGACACAGATATCCACCAAATTTTTAGCACCTCCACTTGATTATTATTATTATTATTATTATTTTTTTTTTTATGTTTTGGTACAAGGGTTTGAACCACTGAGCCACATCCCCAGCCCTTTTAATTTTTTGAGACAGAGTCTTGCTAAGTGGTTTCAGGGCCTTGCTAAGTTGCTGAGGCTGTCTTTGAACTCATAGTCCTCCTGCCTTAGCCCCCTGAGCCTCTGGGATTACAGGTATGTGCCACCGCGCCCAGCTTCCACTTGATTTTTTTTTTTTTTTTTTTTTTTTGTGGTGCTAGGGATTGAACCCAGGGCCTTGTGTATGCGAGGGAAGCATTCTACCAATTGAGTTATATCCCCAGCCCCCACTTGATTTGTAAATAGTCCTCTTAGACATATAGCCACACACATTGCTTGATTTCATCTCTGATCAGGGGGCTCTGTCCCTCTCCAAATTTTTTTGTCTCAGCAAATTTCATACCATTCATCAGCTGCTCAGACCAAGCTGCCAGTCTTCACTTCCCCTATCATCATGCACACAGTCCCCAGCAGGTGAGCACTTCTGCCTTTAACATCTGGAGTCAGAACATGGCTCCTGGTTTCTATTACTCAGGAAGCCTACACTAGTCTATGGTGTGCATCTTGGGATAGCATCCTCCAGTCCTCCATTTTCGGTCCCTGCAGTCTCTTCCCTGAACATCAGACATCAGGTTGGTCACAAAATGGAAATGCTGTTTCATCAGTCTTCCTCGTTGCTCCCTCTGGGCATTCGATTGCCTCAGACTAATGGTCAAGCTGCTTACTGACCCCGTTAGGCCCACCTTCCCTGGCCCCTGGCTCCTTACTGCTTTCCACTGTCTATCTTGCTCATCTCCTCTTGCTATACCCCAGCACCGAAGCACTCCAGAGCCCTTCTGCCCAAGGTCTGTGTAGAGTCCTTCTTTTCAGTACTTAGTCTTTATTTTTTGGGGGGTGGGTACCAGGGATTGAACCCAGAGGTGTTTTATCACTGAGGTACATCCCTAGCCCTTTTTTTTTTTTTTTTTTTTTAAGACAAATCTCGCTAAGTTACTGAGGGCCTCACTAAGTTGCTGAGGTTGGCCTTAAACTTGTGATCCTCTTGCCTCAGTCTCCTGAGTTGCTGGGATTTACAAGCACCACTGCCCCTGGCAGGGCTTAGTCTTTACTCAAATGTTATGGGCCCAGTGAGGCCTCTCTGACTACCCCATCTAAAATAATCTCATTTCTGTCTCCTCTAGGCTCTGCTTATCTTGTTTTCTTCAGACCTAAAGTTATTTCTGCTCCTTCGTGAGTGTTCTTGAACACCTACAATGTGCCCGGCACTGGTCTGGGCACTGGGGATGCCAGGGAAGCCTGTGTTCTCAGGATCCATGGCCTGGTGCAGGGAAAGAGCAGACAGTGAGCAGGTGCATCACTGAGAAGATGTGAAAGTCAGAGCAGAGGCCAGGAGAGGACCACTTAGAGGGTGGCCAACAGGTGTCTCAGGGGAGATGTTTAAGCAGGCACTTGAATGAACTGTGGATATCTGCAGCCAGGGTAGTGAAGTCGAGGAAATAGCTCATGCAGAGCATGTGCTTTGGGTGTCCAGTGGCTGTCTGTGTCCACTGGAACTGCAGGGTGGCCAGTGTGGCTCAAGTCTGTTCAACAAAAGGGAGACTATAAGAGGCCAGGCTGTTAAATGCTTAGAGAACTGGGCCTAGGGAGTCTGGCTTCATCTGTAGGGTCCTGAGCAGGAGGGGAAGTCCCTGTTCCTGGTGCAGAGATTGGAGTAAAGTGAAGAGAGGAGGTGGAGAGATGAAGTCCCCAAGACAGTGATAGTGAGATAGAGCAAGTGGGGGACAGCTACTGAATTTAACCTCCCTGTGTTTAGATAATTCTGGCCAAATGTACTGGCAGAAAAGGGTCAAGTTCAGGTTCATACATCCTTAGAACTGGAAGAGATCTCATAATTTCTGTTTTGTAAATGAAAAAAGGCTCTAAGTTTCAGTGATTTGCCAGTGAATGGCACAGTTAGTATTGGGACCCCACCTTCTTTAATTCCTTAGGGTGGTGGCACCCAGTTGGGGTAAGTGGTGGGCCACAGGCAGGCTGCTTGCGTGGCTTAGAGAGGGAGGGCAGACAGTGCTCTCGACCTCACTATTGTGCTTCCTTCTGCTGCTGTGATGAATTCTCATGAACTCAGTGGCTTGAAGCAGAGCCAGTTTATTTTCTTACAGTTCTGGAGATCAGAAGTCTGAAATGGTCCTCACTGGCTAATCAAGGTGTTGGTGGGGCTGTTCCTTTGTGGAGCTGTGGGGGAGAATCCATTCCTGCCTTTTCCTGCTTCCGGAGGCTGTCCTGCTTCCTTGTTCCTTGTGCTTCCTCCATCTCCAAAGCCCACAGTGGCCAGTTGTGTCTTTCTCCATCTCATCACTCTGACACTCGCCCCCCTGCCTCCCTCTTGCTCTTGACGCCCTCAGTGATCCTCTTGGGGCTGCCTGATGATCCAGGTCAGTCCCTGTCATTGAAGGTCCGTTGATTACCCATCTTAATTCCTCCTTGCCATGTCGCCACCCATATTCACAGGCTCTAGGGATTGGGACATGGACATCCTGGGGGCCATTATTCTGCCTATCACAGCCACCCTTTTGGACTTCTCAGGTGATTGAAGTGAAACCTTGTCTTATGTTTTTGCCTTGTAGAATTTTGCTGTGAGAATTCCTAGTAACAGTTCACTATGGGGGATATTTTGGCTCACGAATCTGAATTACTTGGACTAGTAAAAGAGGTAGGTATGTTATTTAAAACACGGGTCACAGAAAAATTTGTATTTTATCTAATTAAAATTTTTTTTTTTTTTTTTTTTTGGTCGTAGATGGACAGAATGCCTTTATTTTATTTGTTTATTTTTATGTGGTCCTGAGGATCAAACCCAGTGCCTCACACACCCTAGGCAAACACTCTGCCTCTGAGCTACAGCCCCAGCCTCTATTTTATCTAATTTTTTAAAGTTAAAAAATATTTTTGGTCCTGGGTATTGAACCCAAAGGCATTTTATTTTTGAGCTACATCCCCTGTGTGTGTGTGTGTGTGTGTATCTGTGCCATGGAGCTACATCTCTAGCAACATTACCTATATTTTAATGATTTATATTCTCCTGTTCTTAGGAACATACATGATTTCTGATTCCATCTGTTTCAAGTAACAAATTCCCAGGGACCTACTGGATCCAAATCCATCAGGTCTTCTGCTGATCCCTTTCACCTCTTTGAAAATGTTGCACAAGTCATTTTTTTCTATTAATAATTAATAGTGGGCTGTGGCTGTGGCTCAGTGGTAGAGTGCTCGCCTAGCATGTGTGTGGCCCTCAGTACCACATAAAAATAAATAAATAAAATAAAGGTATTGTGTCCAACTACAACTAAAAAATACATATTAAAAAATAATAATTAATAGCAAATCATGTAGCTCACACTTTCCTCCTGAAAGCAGCTTTATTTTCTGAAATACTTTTTTTACATTTTCTGTGATACTTTTTTTCTAGGCTTTTATAGTGCATACTTATAAGTAAATTTTAAGCTGAATCCCATATTCTCCTAAAGATAGCAGTTTACTAAGTTCTTTATAAATTCATTATGATATTGAGCTGATACAATAATATCAGACAGTTACACGTTGATATGAAAACAGAAATATATGTACGATACATGTTCAATGATGTTCTTTTTTTAAAATTATTAAGGCATAGGTGCCAAAAATGTGTATATTTAAGGTATAAGAACTTGATTTTTTTTTCTTTTTTTTTTTGAAGTACTAGAGACCAAACCCAGTGCCTTGTACTTGGTAGGCAACCACTGTACCACTGAACCATATCCCCAGCCCTAGAACTTGGTGTTTTGGTATACATTGTGAAATGATCACCACAATCAAACTAATTAATAAATAGTTAACTGGGTTTTTCATTTGTTTTGTTTGGTGGTGAGAACACTTAAAATCTATTTTCTTGGCAAATTTCAGGTATACAGTGGTTCCCTATAAGTACTGATGTTGAGCACCTTTTCATATACTTGTTGGCCTTTGTGTGTCTTTGGAGAAATATCTGTTCAGGTCCTTTGCCTGTTTTTAAATTGATTATTTGTGTGTTTTTTTTTTTCCTGCTGAGTTTTATGATCTCTTTTATAGTATTTAGATTTTGCTGAATTTGAAGACACCTTGAAAACATTTTCAAAAGAATGCAAAGTAAAAGGAAAACCGTTGTGTAAAACAGCAGGTGGATCTTTAAGGGACTCCAAATCATTGATTATTCAGGTAACATTTTGCTTATTTTTCATCTCTGTAGAGAATTAAGGTTCTCTCAACTTGCAGCATATTGAATAATGATGGAATCGTTTCTGGGGACTTGCCCAGGGTTACTTTAGACCATGTGAGTGTTTATAGGTGAATTAATTGCTTCATCTTTAAATCTCTGTTCCCTACATAGGAAAGGGGTGGCCAAATAAGAACTTTCATATTTTGGGGGAAGAAGAAGAAGAAACTATAGGAACCAGGATAGTGTAATTTCTATCCTGAGATTATTAATCTAGGTACTAGGGATGGAGCATTGACAACCAAAGCAGAACCAGTCCTCTGCCTCACAGTGCTTTGGGAGATTGAAGGGGACCAGGAGCAAGAGTGATAATGACAAGGCAGTGTCCTACCACAAAGAAAGCCTGAGGCAGCTCTGAATACCAGCAGGCTGCAATGAGCACAGAGATTTGGAATTTTCCAAGGATAGAAAGGACCTTAAACTCCTCATTTCATCGTTAGATGCCTCGGTTCCATTTGTACCATTTCGGGTGTGATCAGTTCACCTTGAATGTTGCCAGTGACAAGAGAACAAGTGATACTGACAAGGAAGCCTGTATCACCTTCAGGTGATATTATTATTATAATTATTATTGTGATTTTTGCACCAGGGATTGAACTCCGGTGCATTCAACCACTGAGCCACATCCCCAGCCCTATTTTGTATTTTATTTAGAGACAGGGTCTCACTGAGTTGCTTAGCACCTTGCTTTTTTCTGAGGCTAGCTTTGAACTCATGATCCTCCTGCCTCAGCCACCTGAGCTGCTGGGATTATAGGCGTGTGTCACCACGTCTGGCTTATTATTATGCTTTTGTTAAGATTCTTTTTTTAACATGGACTCAATATCTTTATTATTTATTTTTATGTGGTGCTGAGGATAACAACACTTGCAAGGCAAGTGCTCTACTGAGCTATAACCCTAGCCCAATTTCATTATTTTAATAAATGTATTTATTTCAGTATACCTACTTCCAGAAGTAATTGAGGCTTGGTTTGCAAGCTCCTAAGGATCTGGAGTTCAGGCTGCCTATTAGCCATCTTCTCTCTTAGTCCCTGACTTCCTAGTGGTCAAGCATGTGCCATTGTTGAGGAGGGCACTGTTGCAGTGTCCCCTAGAGCTCCAGGAGGCCTGCACCTCTGCCTAGTGCCCTCTGGCCTTGGGTGCCTGGGTGGTAACTGCTGCTGCTGTTTCAGACATGGACTTCTGTGGGGTGTAGCAGCAGCCAGAGTGAGAGGTCAGAACGTAAAAGGAGAATATTGTCATTATTAGAAATAGAAACAGGGGCCTAGGGATATAGCTCAGTTGGTAGAGAGCTTGCCTCGCATGCACAAGGCCTGGGTTCAATCCCCAGCACCACCAAAAAAGAAAAGAGAGAGAGAGAGAGAGAGAGAGAGGAGAGAGAGAGAGAGAGAAGTAGAAACAGGCTCAGCCTCACTTGTAGCACCTGGATGCCTTCTGCCTGGAGAAGGACCATGTGCTTGGCCCTGCACGTTGGAAGCATATGTGAGCCTCGCGGCTTGAGGCTGACATCTGGGAGGAATACTGTAGCTCCTTAGTATCTAACTAGCAGAACAGTAAGAATCTTCTGCGATGCTCATGCCTAACCAGGTCCTGAGATGATTCAGGATGAGGCCAGCAAGCTAAGGCTTGTGGAGCTTCTTGGCACATCTAATGCCTCTGGATGGCTTTTGTGCACTGGCAACTGCTTTGTCATTGCTCCAGCTCTAGCTGCCTCTGAGACCCTAAATGTCTCTTTGGGTCTTTTTTTTAAAAAAAATTTTTTATTTAAAAAATAACAAGTTTGGGCTGGGATTATGACACAGTGGCAGAGGACTTGCCTTGCATGTGTGAGGCACTGGATTCGATCCTCAGCACCACATAAAAACAAATAAATAAATAAAATAAAGGTATTGTGTCCATCTACAACTAAAAAAAATTAAAAAAAATAATAAGTTTGTCATCTTAACTATTTTTAAGTGTATAGTTTAGTTGTGCTAAGAATTTTATATTGTTGTGAATCAGATTTCCAGAACTTATTCACCTTGCACACCTGAAACTCTGCATCCATTAAATAATTCCCTCTACCCCATCCTTGCTGGCCACCATTCTATTTTCTGTCTATGAATTTGACTACTTTAGATACCTTATATAAGTACAATCATACAGTATTTATCTTTTTATGTCTGGTTTATTTCACCCAGCATAATGTTCTTAGTTATGAGAACATTCATTCATGTTGTAGTGGGTAACAAGATTTTTTTTTCTTTTTTAAGGCTGGATAATTTCCAGTGTATGTATATACCACATTTGTCTATCCATTCCTCCCGGGATGGTAACTTGGGTGCTTTTACTTCTTGGCTTTTGTGACCACTGCTGTGAACATGTGATTACAAATCTTTCTTCAAAACCTTGCTTTCCATTTTCTTGGATATATATCCATGAAATACCCAAGTGAAATTGCTGGATTGTATGAGAGTTCAAATTTTAATTATTTGAAGAATTGCTGGACTGTTTTACTCAGTGGCTGCTCCACTTTACATTCCTACCAGTAGTGTATGCAAGTCCCCTAACCCCTGCCGATTTTTTTGTACTGGGGATTGAACCCAGGGGTGGTGTACCACTGAGCTACGTCCCCATCCCTTTTTGCCTTTTTTTTTTTTTTTTTTAAACAGCCTCCCAAGTAGCTGGGACTACAGACATGTGACATTGCACCTGGCTCTTCCTGTTTTATAAATATACTCACCAACATTTGTTATTTTCTGTTATGTTCATTGGTAATTATCCTAGTGTGTTTGAAATGTAATGCTTTTTTTTTTTTTTTGGCACCAGGAATTGAATTCGGGAGCACTCATCCACTGAGCCACATCCCCAGCCCTTTTTTTATATTTTATTTAGAGACAGGGTCTCCCTGAGTTGCTAAGCACCTTGCTTTTGCTGAGGCAGGCTTTGAACTCGTGATCTTCCTGTCTCAACCTCCCAACTCGCTGGGACTACAGGCTTGCGCTGCTGCACTCGGCTGAAGTGTAATATCTTGAGATTCTGATTTACATTTCTCTGATGTCTTCAGGTCCATTTTTATGTAACTTGAAAGACATTGAATTTTTCTTTTCTTTTTTTGGCATACAGGGGATTGAATTCAGGGGTACCTGGCCACTGAGCCACATCTCCAGCCTATTTTGTATTTAGAGACAGAGTCTCACTCGCTGTTGCTGAGGCTGGCTTTGAACTTGCAATTCTTCTGTCTCAGCCTGTTGAGCCACTGTGATTACAGGCATGTGCCACCATACCTGGCTATGACCTTGAAATTTTTTGATTGTCTCAGAGTATCTTTTCTGCTCCTCCAGTTAGTAATTGTGCCCCACTGGAGTAGATCCACAAATAAAAATACACAGAGCAGTTAAACAAAATATGTTGTCAGGGACCTTCAAAAACAAATGGCATTTCCCTGGGCACAGTGCTTTAAGAAGTATGTGTTGATGAGTTATTAGTGGTGCCCGGTGGTATGCACGTTTTCTCATCTTGTTGATTCTGGCTCTGATTGTGGTTTACAGAAGATCATTAATAGTTTGTGATCTCGTACTTACAGTGGATTGCTTTACACATAAGGATATTTTAAATGCAAGGACTATTTCTAGGTATAAAATCTGAATCATAAATTGGAGTGGATGGTAATTATCCTAGTGTGTTTGAAGTATTACACTTTAAACACACCAGGATAATTACCAATGAACATAACAGAAAATAACAAATTGGAGTAGATATCTAAGCCTTGTGGTTTTAGGACTAAAAATGGAGTTTAGAACAAAGTGTAGATGAGCCATTTGACATGTGGGCTCTGGTAAGCCATGTTAAGAAAATGTCATGGCCAGGCACAGTGGCACTTGCCTGTAATCCCAGCAGTTTGGGAGGTTGAGGCAGGAGGATCACGAGTGTAAAGCCAGAGTCAGCAGTGGTGAGGCCAGAAGCAACTCAGTGAGACACTATTTCTAAATAAAATACAAAATAGGGGTGGGTATGTGGCTCAGTGGTCAGGTGCCCCTGAGTTCAGTCCCTAGTACCTCTCCCCCCAGAAAAAGGGAAGAAAGAAAAGAAAATACCATGATTCTGGGCCTTCAAATTCCATGGGAGTCTGTGCTCTCCTCATTCACATAGAGAGCTCTTGGTCTGCAATGCTCAGGGTAAAGGCCTCCCCTGGAATGGCTCATAGGGTTTGCTTGGGAGCACGTCAGAGATGAACTTGGTGCTGAGCCAGGCCCAGCAGCACTGCCTCTGGGAAGATCCACTTGCTGTTATATCATTCATTCACAAGAGTGTGGAGCCTTCTTCCCTGGGTCCCCCAGTGTCTCCCAAGAGGGGCTGTGCTCGGCTGTATGCTTTGTCCTGGAAGCCCCCACCCAGAGTTGTTGTAAGCTGCCCTTGACCTGTTTCAAGGCTGAGCAACAGAAAGAGGCTGGCTTGGAGGAGGTAGAAGTTCATTGGAGTCTCATTTGGGAAAGTTCTGAGTTTATGTTCAATGTATGCAGATACTTCCTGCAGTAATGCAGGTTTCTGAAACAGTAGTTCTCCATCACATGACATGGTGATAGTTTTTGTAAAAGTCACATTTGAAGAATCCTTATTAGTGAATGTCCTTGACCTAAGTAAGTATAACCAGACACTGTGACCTTGTTCGCTGCACATTTCCATTTTATAATGTTAATAAACTTGATCATAAATAGAACAAGTAATCTAAAAATGATAATTATATAGGAAAATCATATCTAAAACCATTTTTGAAAGTATAAAAAGAATAATGGCCAAATAATGGGCAGTCTCTTGGGGTTTTGTATTTCTACTTCCTGCTTCCGAAGAGGGGTGTGTGGGGTGTCTGTAGTATTAGCTGGGCTATGACGGGTTTGGGTGTTGGAAGAACAAGTGTCCTTCATAATTCTTGATCAGTCTGATGTCCTTTCTGCAGAAGGATCTTGTGGCTGCCTTTGATGGTGGAGACCAGAAGGTGTTCTTTGATTTGTGGGAGGAGCATGTTCCCAGTTCCGTCCGAGATGGTGACTCCCTTGCTCAGAAGCTGGAATTCTATCTTCACATTCATTTTGCCATTTATCTTCTGAAGTACTCTGTAGGGAGGCCGGTGGGTTGGCTGTGGTTGGTGGGTGGGCAAGGGTGGGCGGAGGTTGGGGGGGTTGTCAGCTCTTCCATGTTCTTAGTTCTGTCCTCTTTCATCATTCTGCTCAAAAGGTGCAGCATCTTGTGTCTTGAGAAGTTATTTTCCACCTCATTCCCAGCACTTTATTTTCTAATTTATATGGAGATTTAATAATTTCTGTAATCAAATTTTTATCTAAATACTTTAAGTTTTTGAAAAACTCATCAAAATAGCTTAGTGTATATATGCAGACTTCTAAAAGAACACATCTTCGGGCCACATATTAGGAAATAAATTTAAACGCAAGTAGTAGGGGAATAGTTTGCCTATTTATAGAGTGCATGGGAATGACAGGTTGAATTTAGCTTCCGTGACCTTTTCCCGGTAGGGTGGAGGGCTGAAGTGTCAAGCCCTGGGGTAGATGAGCCTTGTAGTTCAGAGGAAGTGCTGGAGAGGGAGCAAGCCAGTTGATCTGTGGTCATGCACGTTAACACTGCCCTGGGGACCTGTGTTAACTCTGAACATCAGGGGCCCCAAGGAAGGGGCAGTGATGGAGGGAGGGGCAGTACCCTTTCTTGGAGTCTGTTCTTTAAGATATTACTCATGTGGGGAAGGTCATGGGAGACTTTTATTATTTGTTTTTATTTCTATTTTTAAATTTTTCTGTTTTGATGTAAGAAAAAAAAATCAACGTCATCCATTTTTCAAGATGGGTCGGAAGAGGGCCACGTACAGGTCCAGTGAGGTGTGCCCATGAGGACAGCGGCTAGTGTGTGCACAAGGCCACAGGCTGAGGGCTATAACTTGTGGGGCTCCTGAGGTCACGGAGGGAAACACCAAATCCAGCTCCTCTGTGTGCTCATCAAGGTCCAAGAGAAGAGAGGAACCCTGAGACGGGAACTGAGGAGCACTGGGTTGCATGTGGAGCAGGGAAGTGAGGCAGGATCCGCCCCTAGATGGATAAAGGAGAGGAGTAGTGACAGGGGTAGTTCGCCTTCAAGAACCTATGGAGATACCTACTCCCCTTAGAATCATGGGAATGCAGACAGATGTTCATGAATGTCTGTAAAGTGGAAACAGTGGATATGTCTAATAATGGGAGAACTACTCAAAGTAGGAGAGATTCGATGAGATTTTGTCTTTTCACTAAAAAGGATGTTCATGAAGAATTTGGAGGTCATATTAAATTGGTAAAAATGAAGTTAAAAAGCAGTGTCTTGAACTGTTCTTACAATTTTCTGGCATTTCTGTTAAAGTTTCACTAGGGGTAAAGTTGAGGTGATGTTAGAATGACTGGAGACAGTGTGCCCACCAGGCCAGATGGGGACAAGGCCAGTGACAAGGAGCCTCAAGAGCAGATGGGTGAACGGGGGACCATTGTGGAGCTAGAAACCTCAAACAAGTTTCTCCCTGCTCTAGGACAAGCAGGAACTAGATGAACGGATTTCTTATTTCAAAAACTACCTGGAGACGAAAGGGGCAGCGTTAAGCCAGACCACCGAGTTCCTTCCTTTCTATGCCCTCCCTTTTGTGCCCAACCCCATGGTACACCCCTCATTCAAAGAGCTCTTCCAGGTAAGTGGCAGCCTTTACATCTGTGGCTTCACTTTGTGTAAGCTTCTGGTTTCTGAATTATACTTTAGAAAACTAAAGTCTGCTATTGTTGTTGTTGTTGTTGTTATTATTATTATTATTGGTACTGGGGATTGAACTCAGGGGCACTTAACCACTGAGCCATATCCCCAGCCCTTTTTTTGTATTTTATTCAGAGATAGGGTCGAACTGAGTTGCTCAGGGCCTCGCTAAGTTGCTGAGGCTGGCTCTGAACTTGTGATTCTCCTGCTTCAGCCTTCTAAGCTGCTGAGATTACAGGTGTATAGCACTGCACCTGGCTGCTCTCATTATTATTTTTTGTAACCCTAATTTATTCATCCTCTTTTGGGTGGTTAGTTATATTTGGTGAGTGTTTGATTTAATTTTCACTGTCCTATACTAGCTGTGGCTTGTGTTCTTGTACATACTTATAAAGCTCATAATAGCAAGAACTAGCAGTGCCCCATAGTACATCAGAAGGAACATGCATACATAAATTGTGTAATGGTCACACAATGGAATACTGTACATCTAGGAGAAAGAACGAACTAACCACACTATGATATAGCCTTGAGTATGCCATAAACAGAGAGGACATGTTATAGTTTCTCTTTGTAGATAGATCAAAGCAAACAAAGGTAGTTTTTAGACCAGCATATACCAGTGTTCAGTTTTAACAGAAAGCAAGGATTCTTACCTGCTTGCTTGACAAATTTTTTTAAAGTTTTATTTTTTTAGATGTTATATAGTAAAATTAACCTATTTTTTTAAAAAGGTTTTTTTTTAGTTGTAGTTGGACACAATGCCTTTATTTTATTCATTTATTTTTTAAAAATTTATGATTTTTTTAGTTGTAGATGGACACAATACCTTTATTTTATTTTTTATGTGGTTCTGAGGATCGAACCCAGTGTCTTCCACAGGCGAAGTAAGCACTCTGCCACTGAGCTACATCCCCAGCCCTATTCATTTATTTTTATGTGGTATTGAGGACCGAATCCAGACCCTTGCATGTGCTAGGCAAGCGCTCTACCACTGAGCCACAACCTCAGCCCTAAAGTTAACTTTTGGTCATGTGTGTTTTATGAATTTCCACACATGCATTGATTCTATAATGCTACCACCACAATCAGGACACACAGTTTTTTGTTTTTTTTTTTGTACCAGGCATTGATCCCAGGGCCATTTAACCACTGAGCCACATCCCCAGCCCTTTTCATTTTTTATTTTGAGACAGGGTCTCACTAAGCTACTTAGGGCCTTGCTAAGTTGCTATGTCTGGCTTTGAACTTATGATCCTCTTGCTTAACTATCTGAAATTATAGGCACCACTGCACCCAGCTAGCACACAGAACTTCTGCATTAATTATCCCAAAGTACTGCCTTGTGTTGCCCCTTTGTAGTCACCCTTGTCCTCACCCCTAATCCCTGGCAACCACTCTTAAATTACACTGTAAAAGAGCATTGAGGTAATGGGCTTAATGAACTCTTTGGTGCCATAAAATAAGATTTATTTTTGGTTATATTAAGGCCTGTTAACTTGGGCTGACAGAATTTTTTTTTTTATCTTTAATTGATTCTATTTTTTTAAAATACACAATTGCAGTGGAATGCATTATAATTCTTTTTTTTTTAATATTTATTTTTTAGTTTTAGGTGGACACAATTTCTTGATTTTGTTTTTATGTGGTGCTGAGAATTGAACCCAGTGCCCCATGCATGCCAGGCGAGCATGCTACCACTTGAGCCACATCCTCAGCCCCCATTACAATACTTATTACACATATAGAGCACAGTTTTTCATATCTCTGTGTATAAAGTATGTTCACACAATTCATGCCTTTATACATATACTTTTGTTTTTTTTACATTATAATTTTTAATACACATATATACCACAATTTTTCATATTTTATTTGTATATAAAGTATGTTGACACCCGATCAGAAATACTTTAAAATATAATAGCCTCTTAAATCATGTTGTATGTAAGTATTGAAGGGAGATTTCGATTATGTTTAAAACTTCACTGCACTGCACAGTCTCCTGGCTCTCATTGTTGCTGCTTTGAAGTTGGCTGTCACCCTAAGTGCTATTCCTGTAGAGGCGATCTATATTTTTTCTCTGACCTTTGGGATGGTATAGTTTCACTTCTTTGTGTCCAGGGATAGATTTCTATTTTCACTTGAGATTTATTGGACTTCCTGGATATACTGTTTTTGCGTCTTTCAACAACTCTGGAAAATTTTCAGTTCTTATCTCTTCATGTATTACCTCTTCCCCATTGTCTTCGTCTCTCCTCTGAATATCTGATCAGGTTGAATGCACTTCTTTTTTTTAGTGCTGGGGATTGAACCTAGGGTCTTGTCCACATGAGACAGGTAGGTGCTCGATTATGGAGCTACATCTCTTGTACAACATCAGACTATTTATTGTGTCTTCTTTTTTCTTTTTCATTTTTAAAAATTGTGGTCAAATACATATAAAATTTACCGTTTTGACCAATTTTTTTTGGGGGGGGGCACCGGGAATTGAACTCAGCAGCACTTGACACTGAGCCACATCCCAGCCCTATTTTATATTTTATTTAGAGACAGTGTCTCACTGAGTTGCTTAGCACCTCACTTTTTTTGCTGAGGCTAGCTGAACTCATGATCCTCCTGTCTCAGCCTCCCCAGCTGTTGGGATTACAGGTGTGCACCACTGTGCCCGGCCATTTTAACCATTTTAAAGTGTGTATTTCAGTAGTGTGAAGTAGTGTGATCTACATTTACATTTTTGGGCCTTACTTGTGTTTTATTTTGGGTACTGGGGATTGAACTCAGGGGCACTTGACCACTGAGCCACATCCCCAGCCCTATTTTGTGTTTTATTTAGAGCCAGGGTCTCACTGAGTTGCTTAGTGCCTTGCTGATTCTGAGGCTGGCTTTGAACTCAGGATTCTCCTGTCTCAGCCTCCCAAGCCCCTGGGATTACAGGCGTGTGCCACCATGCCTGGCATCTTCCTTGTCTTTTTTTTTTCTTTTAATTTTTTTTTTTTTTTGTAGTCATAGATGGATAGAATGCCTTTCTTTTATTTGTTTATTTATTTATTTTTAATATTTATTTCTTAGTTGTACACAATACCTTTAATTTGTTTATTTGTTTTTATGTGGTACTGGGGATCGAACCCAGGGCCTCGCACGAGCTAGGCGAGCGCTCAACCACTGAGCCACAACCCCAGCCCCTTCCTTGTCTTTTAACAGCATATATTTT
This sequence comes from Marmota flaviventris, assembly GCF_047511675.1. Classification (NCBI taxonomy): domain Eukaryota; kingdom Metazoa; phylum Chordata; class Mammalia; order Rodentia; family Sciuridae; genus Marmota; species Marmota flaviventris. The sequence goes on along the minus strand of NC_092508.1, from coordinate 7,995,086 downwards.
CCATTTCTTGATCTCTCTGGCTATGTTTTGGGCAATTTATTCACATTTATATTTCAGTTCACAAATTTATTCTTCAGCTGTGATTAATCTGTTCTTCTCATTGAATTTGTGATTTCACTTATTAACTTTTTGTGCATGTGTGGCACTGGGGATTGAATGCAGGGGCACTTTATCATGAAGCTACACCCGCAGCCTTTTTATGTTTTATTTTGAGACAGGATCTCCCTAAGTTGCTGAGACTGGCCTCAAATTTGTGATCCTCCTGCTGCCTCAGCCTCCTGAGTTGCTGAGAGTACAGGCATGCATGACTATGCCTGGCTACTTTATTAACGTGTTAAGATAGAAGGGTTTTTGTTGTTGTTTTTATTCAGATTTGCTGGGTCATTTTTATACTCTTTTTTCTTGCTTTCTTATTTCTTTGACATATTAAACATTTATCTCATATTCTCTGTGAATTTCAATACCAAAAGTCTGTGTAAATTTGGTTCTACTATGTCTATTTCTGCTGCTCTGACAGTGACTTATTTCTCTTTAAAAAAAAAAAAAAAAGTGTTGATGAGTTTATTTTACTTGGAACTGGAAAGAATTTCTTTGAGGCCTGGATGCGATTTGGTTCTTCCAAAGAAGATTTTTATTGGCATCTTCCAGTCACGGGGGGCATACCAACCTAGGACCATTTGAAATCAGATTATTTGCAGTAGTTTTGGGGACAACCCAGGTAGTGTCAGTCTCAGCTCATGGTACGGAGTGTGGTTGTGAAATCTCAAATTAGGCTTTTCCCTCCTTCCACCCAGTGTCAAGGTCAATACTGGTTCTTTCTGTACAATGAGTTTATTATCCATAACATTTTACTTATGCTACAGCCCTTTGGAGTCCTGGGTTTGTTCTGGGGTCTCCTTTAGATTATGTAATATGAGCAGATCTTATGTTTTCCATCTTATGTACTCATGACAACTCTCAGAACTGAAGTTCAAGGTCTTCAACATTCTGCAGTTATCCTTACAGCAAAAACACTGTCTTCGATGTTCCTTAACTCTTGGGGTTCCTGCTTTCACTTCATTTTGTCCTCTGCAGTTCCTTCCTTGACACTTGGGTGCATTTAAAAACTATGGCCTTTTTTTCAAAGAGTTCTTTTAATTGCTTTTTTATATTATCCCTTCTGCAGTGTTGACAGACAGGAAATTCCTTCATAGGTATTGTAATGAGTTCTATTTGCAAACTCAGTTTAGGATCATCCTTCTGCAGAAATACTTATGAATTTCTGTAATTGATAACTTTAGGAAAAACTTCTGGACACCTATTCTGTGCTAGGGACCACTATATGCTTGATTAGGGAAGATCTGAAGAAGTGGGGAGGAGCCTTGTAGTCTCTGTAAGGGACAGAAAGGAAGCCCCAGGTAAACCAGGGGGTGAGCCCTGGGCCTTCCTCACTCCCATAGTAATGCTGCCGTGACTCATTGTATCAGGGTCCTAAGTAAAGGTTCCCTGTCATGTGAAGAGTCTGTTTTACAGCCAGACTAATCTACTTAAAAGCCTGCATTCTATAAGGGAAGAAACCGTGAGAGAAAAAGGGTGAGTGGCTTTTTCTAGATCATTCAGCAGAGCCGACCCAGGGCTTCTCCTGGCTCTTTATGCTTATTTTTGGAATTATGGTGGTCAAGTTGCCCATCAGACTTGGGAAATGTTCTCAGAGCTGAAAGCACAGGAAAAATAACAGTTGAGAAAAAAAATGGGGGGTTCATCCCCAGAGAGATTTTACCCCAGTCTTAAGCCTGTCATTAGCAGAGCATCACTGGGGAGGTAACCAATTGGAAATACATTATTTGTTGGTTTTTCAAAATGGTAACCAAAACAGAGCAGCCTAACTGGAGCTCTACAAATACTTTGTTTTGTTTTTAAGAAGTCTCAATTCATGTTGAGACACAACAGTCCTCTCCGAGGTTCTTTTCCAGATGGTCAAGTGCAGAGAGCCCTGAGCTCTAGATGCCATGTTTGCCCTCCTAAGGATGCCCCAACAGAGAACCAAGGACCCTGTGGCTGAAACCACAGAAATCTATGGTCTTTCAGTTCGGGAGACTGGGCATGGTTAAGGTCGAGGTGTGTGCAGGCTGCCTGCCTTTGGAGGTTCTGGGGGAGCATCCTGCCTTTCTTCCTCCAGCTTTGGTTGCTTCTGGGTGGCCCTTGGCTTGAGCCTGCATTGCTGCAGCCTCTGTCTCCATCTTGCATGGTCTACTTCTCTCTTCATGTTTCCTTTGTCTGAATTTCCTTGTTCCTGTAAGGGCAGCAGTCACATTGAATTAATTGTCCACCCCGTGCCAGTGTGACCTCTCCTAACTGTAATTATATCTGCAGTGGCCCCTTCCCCAAAGACCTCATGAGATACCAGGGATTAGGGCTTCCACACGTCTTCTGCAGGGATACAGTTCAACCCACGACAACTCGTTATAAACAAAATGATCACATGGTGTCAAAAAATGAACAAATCTTCAAAATTTAGGAATACGTGTTCATTTATATTGTATTGTTACTAAATGGCATAGGATAGAGTGATTGGATGCAGAGCTGGAGAGGAGAGAGAGGGAAGGATGGGACAGTCTGAGGGTAACGGCAGGATCCACCAGGCAGGTGGATGTGAGTGTTTTACTGGGAGAGCGTCTTTTTTATGAAATTCTTGGTTTGAGTGGAAGTTATTTTTGTATGAAGTGTATGAAGAAAATTGTTCTGAAAGATCGGTACTTGTCACACTTTTTCTTTTATTATTTTTTCCTTCTTTAATGAGTGTTATTTTCAATATATTATTTTCAAGGAGCATATCATAACTGCTTGACATGATAGGATGTATTTGTTTCAGATAATGACCTCTGTTCTTTCTTTATATGAAGGCAAGTTCTATGAAAATGAGTTTCTTTCTTTGGAACCATCAGTAACTTAGCGATAATTGTTTGTGTTATGCCTACCAGCGCCATGCATGCCTAAACCATAATTATTTTTGGTATTCAACCTAATAAGGTCACTTGTCATGCTTGTGTTTAAATCACATGAAATATTCAGATCATGTACTGAATTGTTTTTTCCGTGCTGTGAATTCTTGAGTCTTCTGTAACTGAATTGGTCATATGTCCTAGAACCTGTTTCTACATTCTCACATCTCTGCCAAGATCCCTTGCTTTTGGTTTCTGTAACTAGCAGGGCTCTTAACCAAATGGCCCCAACTTGATGGTACTGCTGGCATTTAGTGGGGTACTATTTTTATTTTTTTTTTCTTTGTCTCCAGGACTCTTGGACTCCAGAGTTAAAGTTGAAGCTGGAAAAGTTTCTGGCTTTAATTTTTAAAGCAAACAACACGCCAAAGCTTTTGACAATCTACGTATCCTTTTGAAGCAGTGGGAGCCCCTGCAGAATGAGAGCAGCCAGTGGTTGCAGGTGCCTGGTAGATAAGGGTAATGATTGTGAATCTGAGAATATAAATTGTGAACATTTATAAGGTGTACAAAGCATTAATGGGAGGCTGTGCCAAGACCCATACATACACCCAGAAGTTTGCAGTATTTATAAAAAACAGATACATGTATGTGTGTTTATTTTTGCATCTTTTTATCAAATGAAGAGACCATTTCCTCATATCATTAATAGTCTTCAAAAAACAGGTTCAGTTATCTCAGAAGGTGACTTACCATATGACCTGGCAATTCCACACCAAGATTATGCCCAAGAGAAGTGAAAACATATGTCCACACAGCAACTTGCAACATTCCTAAAAGCCCAATGGGCAGATGACCCAAATGTCTATCAACTGATAAAAGGATAAACAAAATGTGATGTATCCATACGATGAAATAGAAGAGGAAATGAAGTACTAATTCAGGCTACAACATAATGAAAACATTATGCTAAGTGAACGAAGCCAGGCACAAAAGGCCATATGTTGTATGATTCTGTTTATATGAAAGGTCTAGAAGAGGTGAATCTACGAAAGCAGGAAGTACATTAATGGTGGCAGGGGCTGGGGAGAACAGGGCAAGTGAGCATGACTGCTAGTCAATAAGGGGTTTCTTTGGGGGGATGGTGAAGATGTTATAAAATTGGTTCAACACTTGCCTATCATGTATGGACCCTGGGTTTGACTCCCACACTGCAAAAGAGAAGGGAAAACAAACAAAAAAAACCCCAAAACAAAATTGACTGTAGTGATGGTTGCATAACTCTGTGAATATACTGTGAACTATTAAAATGTACACCTTATAAATAGGTGAATTATATGGTATGTGAATAGTGCTATTATGAAAAAATTAAGAAGAATTTAATGAGATCAAAAGAGAAACCCTACATGAATACCTTGCTTTGGTATCCCATCCAGACACGCGGGAGCTGAGGTTTGAACCCAGGCAGTCTGGCTCCATTATACTCACCCCAATCTCAATTTCCTTAGGATAAAGCTTTGGAGTTGAAGTTGCATATTTGCATTTTTAGGACATTTCAGCGGCAGGGGGAAGGTCTTTGGAAGCGGGTAGAAGGCCTTTAGGAGGCTGTGGGAATAGGCAAGGCTCCACCAACACAGTGATCATTGCGATGGAGAGAAGAGGACTGATTGGTTTGGGAGTGAAATCAACCAAGTATTGAGACATCGCTAACTATCTTAGCTCCTCACAGAAACGCTTAGACCTGGGCTTCGTTGTCCTGAGAATCCTCTTCCTCTTTGGTACTGTCTACCACACGCTCGTTTTCCTGAACTTATTTCTCATCCCAGAAGGAGAATGGACAAAACAACAAAGGTAAATCATCTAGATTAAAATTTTTATAAGAACAGCTCTGCCAATTCAGGTTTTAAGCTGCGAGGTAGGAACAGCGATGGAAAGAGTTTGTAGATTGGTAAATGAGGGCTTTAAATATTTACAAAGTGCTCTGTAATCATCTTTATCTGCAGTGTTGAGGCCTGCTCTCAGGGTGTCTGGTGTTGCCAGCTAGTCTTGTGTAGTGAATAGCAAGGCCTGGGGAAATGGAGGGTCCAGATAGGGTCCCCAAGGGAAATAAATGACTGTAGCAGCTCCGAAGGCAGGACACTATGGGATTATTTTAAGGAATTATTATTATTACTATTATTATTATTATTATTATTAGGTGGTGCTAGGGATTGAACCCAGGACCCTGTGCATGGGAGGCAAACATTCTACCAACTGAGCTAAATCCCCAGCCCCTTATGGAATTATTGTAATATTTTAACTTTTATCTTGAACTAGTCAAATGGGGTTTTTTTATTCAGTACCCATTCTTATAAATCTTTTCCATTTCTTATATTTAAAGTAGAAATTCCAATCTTAAGTTTGTATGTAAAATGATGTTTTTCCATGGTCAGTAATTTTTACCAGAACATTTTCCAGCGAGGTGAGAAAAACTAGTTAATATGAAATTGGTGGCTTTAGTTGGGGCCAGGTTTGTCTTTGATATTACATTTTGAAAAGTGTCTGAATTAGGACCATGTTGGGAAGGGTGTGTGTGGTGCTTCATGCCTTTAGTAAGTATCGATGGCGTGTTCCTCAACTCCCAGCAGGTGGAGTTTTGCTACATGAAAGTTTTGGTCTGTGAAATATCCCGTTTGCCCCTTTCAGAGTAGAGCAATGTCAGAGAATATTGCAGAACGTCCTGCCATTGTTTTTCTATGCTTCTTTTAGAGAGTTAAACTTTTTTAAAGAAAGAAAATATTAGTAAATTATTTAACTCTGCTTACCAATTTGACAAATGAGTAATACTTTAGGTCTGCCACCTGTGGAGAGTTTCAGTAGTGTCAGATGTGAAAGGCTTCAGTGTTCGTTTTGTCCTTAGTAACCTTGTGAGTCATCTTTTCATCACTGTAATGAAGTTCTTGAGGCAATTAACTTATAAAGAGAAAATGTTTATTTAACTCACAGTTCTGGAGTTTCCATCCTAAGATTGGGCCGTCTTATTTCTTTGGGCCTGTGGTGAGAGACCCTGATGGTAAAGGCATGGAGCAACGGGTGGAGCTTTCATGAGGAACCAGAAAGCAGAATGAAAAGACGGGGCTGGGCCAGCCACAGTGGTGCACACATGGAATCCCTGTGGCTTGGTAGGCTGAGGCAGGAGGATCACGAGTTCAGAGCTAGCCTCAGCAATTTAGCGAGGCCCTAAGCAACTCAATAGACCTTGTCTCAAAATAAACTACAAAAAGGGCTGTGCCCCTTGGTCTATTCCCTAAAGACCTAAAAAGAGCATGCTACAGGGACACTGCTACATCGATGTTCATAGCAGCACAGTTCACAATAGCAAGACTGTGGAACCAACCTAGATGCCCTTCAATAGACGAATGGATAAAAAAAATGTGGCATTTATACACAATGGAGTATTACTCTGCATTAAAAAATGACAAAATCATAGAATTTACAGGGAAATGGATGGCATTAGAGCAGATTATGCTAAGTGAAGCTAGCCAATCCCTAAAAAACAAATGCCAAATGTCTTCTTTGATATAAGGAGAGTAACTAAGATCAGAGTAGGGACGAAGAGCATGAGAAGAAGATTAACATTAAACAGGGATGAGAGGTGGGAGGGAAAGGGAGAGAGAAGGGAAATTGCATGGTAATGGAAGGAGACCCTCAGGGTTATACAGTGGAGGGGGTAGAGAGAGAGGAGGGGAGGGGAGGGGAGCGGTGGGAAGGGGGGAGGGTGGAGGATGGGAAAGGCAGCGGAGCACAACAGACACTAGTATGGCAATATGTAAATCAATGGATGTGTAACTGATGTGATTCTGCAATCTGTGTATGGGGTGAAGGTGGGAGTTCATAACCCACTTGAATCAAAGTGTGGAATATGATATGTCAAGAAATTTGTAATGTTTTGAACAACCCACAATAAAAAATTAAAAAAAAAAAAAAAAAAAAAGGGCTGTGCCCAGTGGTTAGCACTCCTGAGTTCAATTCCTGGTACTCTCCCCTGCCCCCGCCCCACCCCCCCAAAAAAAAAGATGGGCCCGGGCCCTCCTAAGGGTTTCACCACCTCCCAGTGTTGCCATAGGCTGAATTCCAGGGGTTCCAGCAAACCAGGTCTGGCTGCTCACCCCAAAAAACAAGCAGAAAAGGTAATGATGAAAAGCTAGAAAGGAACTTTAATCCATATAGTCATTTTTGTTCTGTTTTGTTTTGCTTTTTTTTCCTCCCCTGTATCAGAAATTGAATCCAGGGTGCTGAAGCACTGAACCATGTCCCTGGAACTTTTTATATTTTATTAGAGACATAGACTCCCTGGTTTGCTTAAGCAGCCAAGGAGTCTCTAAAATTAAAATCTCATTAACTCTTTGTTGGAGTGGGAAGCAATGCCTCTAAATGAAGTAGAAATGTTAACAGAGAAAGCTTGAGTGATCATGGGTGAAATTTCTATCACTTTCATTATTGGTTCCTTGAATGCTAGAATTATCAGAAAATGTCCTGTGACGTTCTTTTAGTTGTGTATGTCTCTTGCATCTCAAATTTTTGTAAACTTGAGGCGCATTCTTTGGACTTTCGTGCACATCATATCAGTAGTTTTAGAATATGAAAAGTCTAAAAGATATTTCCCTATTAAAAGTTGAGTTCGTGCATGGCAAGGCATCTTGGCTTAGTTGTGTTAGGCAGCTTTTTTTGTAGCTGTGACCAAAATACCTGACAAGAACAACGGAGGAGGAAAAGTTTATTTTGGCTCAAGGTATCAGAGGTTCAGCCCATGGTCGGCCAGCTCCCTGGCTCTGGGCTCCAGATGAGTCAGAACATCATGGCAGAAGGATGTATTGGAGGAAAGCTTCTCAGAATATGGCAGCCGAGAAGCAGAGAGGATGTAAGAAGCCAGAGACAAAATGTATAATCCCCAGCGACCCACCTCTTCCAGCCGTGCCCCACCTGTCTATAATTACCACCTGCTTTTCTATTCAGATTATTAATCCATCAAATGAATTAACCTACTGATTAGGTCATGGTCTCATAATCTAATCATCTCACCCCCAAACGTTTCCTGCATTAACACAGGAACATTTCAGGGACACCTCCTATCTAAATCATCAGAGTTGTTCTTATCTCATAAAAATTTTGATAGGGAAAAGAGTCAAAGTGCTGCTTAATGCTCTGGAATAAAGTTGCTTACCTTGAGGTATCACTGAAATCATACAGTCATGGTCAGGGGTTCAAACTAGGACCTTGCACGTGTTGGGCAAGTACTCGGCCACTAGGCCACACCCCCAGAACCCCATATTTAAAATTGATTGTTTTTCCCTGAGCAGCCAAGAAGTCTCTAAAATTAAGATCTTATTTACTCTTTGTTCATAGCTAGCTGGGATGTCTGCAAGCTGATGTCTCTGGATAGCAGATTATTCTGCCAAATGATGTATTTGAAATTGGTCATGAAACTTTCAGTCCAGTGGTCTGCTTCTCTCATCCTGAAGTTAGCTTCTCTTATCGCAGGAAGTTAGTTAGTTCTCCTTTTTCTTAAAGGTGCCACGTTTGAAACTGTCATAAATTATAATTCTGGGTTCCCAAGGCAAAGGTTCCTTTTGTTTAGTTAATTACAAAATGAGCTTCTAAGGGGAAGAGTTCCTTTGTGCATTTGCCTCTGGAGAGAGACTGCTTTGGGGACACTCATGTTGAGATTTGGGAGGTATTATGGCCCAGATGATGGGTTTTGCAACTTGGTCCCTCACATTGCACAAAAATATTCTCATATTTGTTACCATGAGGTGGGATTGTGAATAGGAGAATTTTCATCTTTGGAAATTATAATTTATGTATTTTTGATTTTGATACATATGAAGAGCTTTAATGATAGCACACATTTAAAAAAGAGAAAGAATGTAGTGAGTCCGTCTCCCTTGTAATGTTTAAGGAGAAGCTTAAGAAATCATTTCCAGGGATATTTTCTGGGAGCTCAAGTACTGGATGTAAATTTGTATCAGCTGACTTTTTAAAATTATTTTTCAACACTGAGATTTGATGGTTGCTGAATAAGAATAATAAATAGTTGTTAACGATATTTTGGGTTTTGATAGTTATAATAGTTATTTCTGTACACAAATAATTGTGAAACATGGAAGTTTTTCAGATACAGTCTGAATGTGTGTGAGCATGCATAACAAACATGGAAGAATGGGTAACTTAGGACACTGGTTCTCATACTTACGTTATGCATCGAGTCATTGGGGAGTTTGTTGAAAACATAGATGCATAGGACACAACCCTCTCCCGCCGAGTATCTACAGAATCAAAGTCTCAGTGTGAGGCCTGGTCATCTTTATTTTTATTTTATTATTATAATTTTTCAGGGTACTGGGGGTTGAACTCAGGGACACTTAGCCACTGAGCCACATCCCCAGCCCTATTTTGTATTTTATTTAGAGACAGGATCTCACTGAATTGCTTAGCGCCTGGCTGTTTCTGAGGCTGGCTTTGAACTCATGATCTCCTGCCTCAGCCTCCAAGCTGCTGGGATTACAGGTGTGCACCACTGTGCCTGGCTCTGATCATCTTTATTTTTGGATGATTCTGATGTATTTCAAAGCTTGCGTACCACTGCTTAGGATGCAGACTTTCTGCACTTTTGCCAGTTATCTATTTGCATAGAAATACATTCAGAAAGTCTTTGACCCCTTTCTGTGAAATGAAATAATAATAACCACCACTTATTGATTACCTGCTCTATCCCAGCCATTGCACTGGACACTTGGAGTGTGTTTTTTACTTAATCCTTATAGTAACCCTTCAAGGTAAAATTATCATCCTCATGTTGTAGATTAAGAAGTGAGAATCTTGGGAGGCTGAGGCAGGAGAATCACGAGTTCAAAGCCTGCCTTAGCAACTTATCAAGGCCCTAAGCAATTTAATGAGACCTTGTCTCTAAAAAAAAAAATCCATAAAAGAGCTGGGAATGTGGCTCAATAGTTAGGTGCCCTTGAGTTTAATATCTGATAACCCCCCCCCCCCAAAAAAAGTGATAATCAGAGAAGTTAAATATTTTATCTGCTGTCACTCAACTAGAAAGTGGTAGAGTAGGAATTTGAGTCCAGGTCATTACCTTAGAATCTCTCTCTGTATTTAGGAAATCTGTTGTAAATGGAATAAATATTCCACAGTGCCTGCTGGATCTGTGCAATACTGAGTTAGTGTCTTGGGACCAGCACCATCTCCTGTCCAAATGAAGCCATCATGAAAGGGGGAGAAGGGCTGGGGTTGTGGCTCAGCGGTAGAGTGCTCGCCCAGCACATGCGAGGCCCTGGGATTGATCCTCATAAAAATAAATAAATAAATATATTGAGTTCAACTACAACTAAAAAATAAATAAAAAGAGGGAGAGAAGTAGTGCTATGGTCTGGACCATGTGGTAAAGGCTTGGTTGCCAGTCTGTGGTGCTGTTGGGAGGTGGTGGCCCCTGGTAGGTGTGACCTAGTAGAACACATTTGGGTCGATGGGGTGTGTCCTGAAGGGGATGTTGGGATGCTGGTCCCTGCCTGTCTCTTTTTGCTTCTGGGCTGCCGTGGGTGAACAGGCTTCCTCTACTTCTCGCTCCTACCTTGGTGTACCTTGCTACCGCAAGCCCAAATGCAGTGGGCCAACAGACTGGCCCCTCCCAAACTGTGAGCCGAAATAAGGCTCTCCACCATTGAAGTTGATTGTCTTAGGGGTTTTTTTTTTTTCTTTTTTAGAGTGACAGAAAGCTGACTGTAAGTCTGGCCCTGATGAGAATCTGCCCTTTCTAGGTGTGACCAGAGTGGTGTGGCCTCGATCTCTCTAGTGGAGTGGCTTTCTGCTTTCTCAAACAGCAGCATGAGCACTGCAGGACACAATACCTTTATTTTATTTATTTATTTTTATGTGGTGCTGAGGATGGAGCCCAGGGCCTCACACATACTAGGCGAGCACTCTACCACTGAGCTACAGCCCCAGCCCTGGATTCTTATTCTTTTTTTTTTTTTTTAATATCAATTTTTTAGTTGTAGTTGGACACAATACCTTTAATTTAATTATTTTCATGTGGTGCTCAGGATCGAACCTAGGGCCTTGCACATGCTAGACAAGCGCTCTACCGCTGATCCACAACCCCAACCCTGGGTTTTTCTTCTTAAAGCATAAGTCAAGCAACTCCACTTTTTGTTTAAAATGGAGGACCATCCTGTGGATAGGAATATCCCCAGATAGCCTCATAGTACGAAAACAGAGAAAAGGACACAGGTTTGGTTCCACTGTTTTGTGAGCTGAATATAGAAAGAAATGTTGATTCTATTCCTTAGAAATAGAAGAACTACTAGAAATTTTGTGGGGGTCAGTCAAGGGAAGAGATTTTGTTTGGGAGCCCACTGATGATTTAGTTGAACTTACAGCACCAAGAGAATTTAAATTAATGATTATAAAATCCTTTGTAATTATAGGTGGCATGAACTAGAGGTAAAGTGCTAAACCCAATAGTGTCAAGTCTGTTATTACGGCAAAATATTCTGAAAGTAGGTATGATAGTCCTTTGAGAAGAAAGCAGTTTGTTCTGTGGGGTTTTGTTGTTGTTCTTGCGTGTGGCTTTCATGTACACCCTCTTCCTAGAAATGCTGCAGCAGCTCCACCAGCAGTTGGTCGAAGCCGAGCGTCGGTCAATGACGTACCTGAAGCGGTACAATAAGATCCAGGCCGACTACCACAACCTCATTGGAGTCACAGCCGAGCTGGTGGATTCCCTGGAGGCCACAGTCAGTGGAAAGATGGTAAGGAAGATCCCTGTGTATATTTCTGTTGGAGAGAAGTGGTGTCTGGAGAATGGGCTGTGTGGTGGGCAGTCCCTGGCCACTCCTCCACCAGCAGAGCCTGCCCCTCTATTTAAAAAGGTTCACACGGACAGGGGCTGAGCTGATGCTTCACATGGGTTCATCATGCTGTTTGCAGTATTTTACCCATTTTCCTAACACATTATTTATCATATCTTTATCTAACTTATTCTTTTTTTAAATATTTTTTTCGTTGTAGATGGATACAATACCTTTAATTAATTAATTATTTTTTTAATGTGTTGCTGAAGATTGAACTCAGTGCCCTCACGCGTTAGCGCCACTGAGCCACCACCCCAGCCCCCTAGCTTATTTATTTATTTATTTTTTGGTATTGAATTCAGGGGTGCTCCACCACTGAGGTAACATTCCCATTTCTTTTTATTTTTTATTTTGAGACAGGGCCTTAATAAGATATCCAGGCTGGCCTTGAACTTGGGATCCTCCTGCCTCAGCCTCCTGAGTTACTGGCATTGCAGGCATGTGCCACCAACCTCTGTCCCTAATTCTTAATGTTATAAGGATAAATTGGCAACAGAAAAAAAATGTGTGGGAAAAATGTTTTTGCCCTGCTGGTATAGTGAAAAGCAGTTGATTTTCACATGTTGATTTGTATACATTTACCTACCTTTCTGAACCCTATTACTTGCTTAGGTTTTTCAGTTGATTCTCTATCTTCAAATAATGATATTTTAATTTTATTTTACTTTGTTTCAGTATCTTTCTTTTCTTATAGTAGTATTGGCTAAGGCCTGTAGGACATTGTTGAATGATGTCATGGGCATCTTCATTTTCTCCCTGACTATAATGGGAATGACTTTAGTATTTCACTTTTAAAAATTAGGAAGTACAATAAAATCTCCTTGTGGAGAATAAGTTTTTTTAAAAATTGAAGTAATTATAGGTTCATGGTACAGTTATAAGAAACAATGCAGAGATCCCTTGTCGTTTTGCCTTCAGTGGAAAACATTTTGTAAAACTGTAGTGTGTCACAATGAGTGTAAGACCTTGCTACAATCTGCTGATGTTTTTTGTATTTACATAATTTTATTTGTATTCATTTTTGTGTGTGTATTAAGTACTATATATAGTTTTATTACCAGTGTAAGTTTGTGTATTAAAATTCTTTCTACTAACTTTTAAAATGTGATTATAAGATAGTATGCATTATAGAAAATTTCAAAAATATAGAATGATCCAAAAAGAAAAAGAAACATTACATATAATTGTGAGTCCTAATACTGGTCAATATTTCAGAACTTAAATAACACATGTTTTCCCAAAGTGCATTCTAGGCCACACAGTATTTTCTGGCCTGCTGTGTAATACTACAGAATTACACACTTGAAGCCATTGAGTGTTGTTCTGCAGTGTCTCACCTTCAGTGGCTGCAGGGTTTTTGGTCATATGGCAGTGGCACACTTCATGTAGTATCAGGTACCTGCTATTAGGTATTTAGGTTGTCCCCAGGTTTTTGTTTTCATGTCATTGATAAAGTTGAAAATATCTTTGGAGATGAACCTCTGTTATATGTTTTAAAAATATATATTTTTAGTTGTACATGGATATAATACCTTTATTTATTTATTTTTAAATTTATTTATTCATTCTTATTTTATTTTTTGGTGGTGCTGGGCAGTGAACCCAGGGCCTTGTGCATGCTAGGCAAGCACTCTACAACTGAGCTATATCCTTAGCCCCAATTTTATTTATTTTTATGTGGTGCTAAGGATCAAACCCAGCATTCCACCACCGAGCTACAACCCCAGCTCCTTTGTTATGTTTTTTTAATGTTGATTTGCCAGGTTGAATTTTATGCTTAAGGTCCTTCAGAGCCAGGTGTGGTGGCACACACCTATAATCCCAGTGGCTCAGGAGGCTGAGTCAGGAGGATAGCGAGTTCAAAGCCAGCCTCAGGAACAGTGAGACACTAAGCAACTCAGTGAGACCCTGACCCTAAATAAAATTACAAAATAGGGCTGGAGATATGACTCAGTGGTTGAGTGTCCCTGAGTTCAACCCCCAGTACTCCCTCAAAAAAGATCCTTCAAGAAGGTTAAGCTGACTTGATTCCAGCGATTCCACTTGATTCCATTTCTTTATTAAAAAACAAAACAACAACAACAAAAAAAAAAAAAAAAAACACTTGCTAACCCTGGGTATTATTATTAAAATTTTTATGTTTTGCAAATTTGATAGTTAGAAATATTATCTCATGATTTAAATATATGTTATAGTCCTTACATATGGGATTGAACTTTTTAAATATATTTTATTTGTTTGAAAAAGATTTGTTAAATACATACTGTACGCCAGTCTCTATTTTAGGAATTTGGAATGCATCACTCTGCAAAGCAGAGACCCCACCCTCAGGGAGCAGGCACTGCAGTAAAGAGTGCAGATGGCGAAGAGCAAACCTAAGCAGAATAGATAAGAACCTGAGCTAGAGGACGACAGCTCTAGGGGGCAAAGGGAAGCCAGATGAAGGGATCAGGGTTTGGGGCTCTGCGAGTTTGGACAGGTGCAGGTAGACCGAGCTTCATTGCTGGGGTTGCTGGGAAGAGGCAAGGGAATAGCATACAGTGTGGAGAGAAGATAGTTCCAGGCCAAAGCCTCAGCCAGTGCACAGCGTGGCCTGCGCCTCAGTGGGTAAGGAGCGGAGCTGGGGCCAGAGGGGCCAGCAGGGCCCAGGGCAGGCTGGGGTGGGGGCAAGCAGGAGGAGAAGTTGCAAGGCAGGGCGGGCTCCTTGGGGGCCATCAGAAGGCTCAACCTTCACCCTGAGGAAGCCAAGTAGAAGAATGCTGAAGTGAAGAGGTCTGACAGGTGTGGCAGAGTCACCTGGCCACTCAGAACCGTCCACAGGTGCTGCAGGGAGACTGGGAGGAGCAGCACAGAGGCAGTTGCAGTCATTGGAAGGAGGATGTGGTTGAGGTGGAAGAAGTGCTTGTCCAGATGTGGGATGAAGATGATGCTGAACTGGACCTGGGAGGGAGGGAGTGCAGTCAAGGGCGACCCTTTACAACTGGAAAGATGGTGTCGCCACCAGCTGAGACAGGGAGGCCTTGGGTGGGGAGCAGGCGTGGGGGTATCAGGAGTTCAGCTTTGGACAGGGCTGTTGGAGTAGAGCCACTCACAGTTTATCCAGTGCAAGTATTTTTCTCAGTTCATTGTTTGCTTTTCAAATTAGTTTTTCTTAATGTATGAACCTTCCTTTTGCTTTCTTACATATTAAAAATTAACTTGCCTCATTCTGGGTGTACCGCCTACAGCCAGGTTCATGTGATACCTGATGAGGCATGTGACCAAAATGAGCTTGTGAGCTCCTATCGCTGGAGTTGGTGAGCAGAGGCTTGCAGACCACAGGCGGGGGTGTAAAGGGGCCTCAAGTGTTGAGGCTGGACTGGCTGGTCTGTAATGTGAAAGAGATTGTGTTCATGGCAAAAGACGGGATTCAGAGGATCGTGTAGGAAGCCTCCTCCACCACAGCTCTTTCAACTCATTTCCTTTTTGAACTTCTCTTGTATTATTTCAGTTCACTTGTATGCACATATGTGAAAAAGGGAATGTTTACGTTTTAAGACTGTAGGAATCCATTGGCAGTGCACTCAGGATGATGTAGGAGGTTAGCCTTCAGTGGGGCTCTTCTTTCTCTGAGTGATCTGTGATTTCTTATGTTGTTGTGTGTCCAGGAATGATCAGACATTTGCCATGGAATGGACAGAGCAGCCCAGAAGTTTCCAGTGGTATAGGCAGGAGCCCTAGCAGGCGAGAAAAGGTCTGGGCCGGTGTTCCCAGGTCTTCCCAGCTCTCCAGTTAGGCTCCCCTCCTCCGTGGAGATAAGTGAGCGAGGGGCAGGAATAGAAGCCAGTTCCATTACCATATGGAAGTTTCAGCACAAAGGAATTATGAAGCTGTGCAAAAGGAGGTTCCCCTCTGACGGATGCAGAGACAAGTTTGTAAGGCTGCAGAATTTTTAATTGCCCCTAAGGATTGGTTTGTGGGGGAAGGCTGTGATTTGGAAGAAAGTGGGGGACTCACACATTTTAAATAAGCATGTATTATTTTTATGAAAAGATGAAAGGAAAAAATGCAGAGATCACCACCTTAGATGTCACATACCCATCCTGACTTACAAGGACTATGAGCGAGGTGAAGGCATTCTGAAGAGCACTGTGGAACAGCAGCCCTAATGGTGACGCAGTTCAGCCTCATGTTGCCAGGCCCTTGACTGTTAATCACGTCTCTGTCATCACTCAGCATGTACCCCGCCATCATTGTGTGACCCTATTTACCCCTCGCCGTGGCCCTACAGGTAAACCTGATTCATCTCAGGTCAGGAGTGCAAGGAGCAGGCTGCTGCTTCTCTCTAGAGCCCAGGCCTTCAGGTTTGCAGCCTGGTCCTCTTTCCACCACATGATGGCCACCCAGTGACTTTATTTCTTGAATTTACAAAAATGGCTTAAAATCTATTTTCCAAGGCAGGGGGACTATAGCAGGTAAGACTACACCATTTGAAGCGTGATGTCCTCTGATCACACCTCAGGATATATTATCAGCTTTTTCTGTCAAGTTAGTGCATTAATTCTTCTCAAGAGCTCCAAAGTTAAAGCCAAATGATTCTTTTTCTAGCTCATCCATTTCATCACTGTGCCTTACAGAGGCTGTTGGGGGACAGCAGCCTCCTACTGTCCCTTGGGTGGGTTGTGTGCCTTTCACCACATGTCCCCGTGTCTTCTTTGCAGATCACCCCGGAGTACCTGCAGAGTGTCTGCATCCGCCTCTTCAGTAACCAGATGCGGCAGAGCCTGGCGCACAGCGTGGACTTCACGAGGCCTGGGACGGTGAGGCTCTCTGCCTGTGGCAGAGCACCCCTGCTCTGTCCCTCAAATTTAAAATGAATGTAGCTAAAGAAAATGAATGTGCATGAGAAAATCTCGTTCAAGAGGCTGAATCACAGCTGGATCTGGAGGCCTAGAAACTCTCAAAAGGAAAACTGTCTTTGATTTTTTTCTTCTTTTTTTTTTTTTGGCTGTCCTTGTGATTGAACCCAGGGCTTCACACATGCCAGGCAAGTGCCCTCCCACTGAGCTACAGCCCCAGTCCCACAAGAGGAAAGTGAATGCAGTCTCTGGGGCTGGAGTGGAGAGGCATGTTGTGATCTGCTGGGGCAGCTGCTCCAGGCCTCCAAGGCCTGGGTATCAGTCGGAAAAGAAGGAAGGAAGCCTCGTTCTCTTTTTTAAAAGAATTGCCCTTTGGGGTTTATATGGTCTAAGTCAGGGATTCTTTCTTTTCCTTTAACTTTTGCTTGGAATAATTGCAGATTTACAAGACAGTTATAAAAGTAGCACAAAGGAGATTGATATACCCTTTATCTATCATCAACTGTTAGCATTACCTGTTTATTTGCTTTCTCTTTTTCTATACACACACATAAAATCTGTTTTCTGAACCATTGAAGGATCGATTGCATATATTATGACTCTTTACTGCAAAATACTTAAGAGTTTTTAAAATTTATTTTTTAACAGCTACTTAAGAGTTGTGTATGTTTATAAGGTTAGTGTGTATCTCTTAAGATTAAGAATATTCTCTTAGGGGACAGGAGGTGTAGCTCAGAGGTAGAGCATTTGCCTAGCACACATGAGACCCTGGGTCCAATCCCCAGTACCTCATAGAAAGAAAACAGCCACATAATTATGAACTTCAGTAGGTTAACGTCCACGTGGCCTCCTGTCCAGTCTGTCCGTTTTCCATTTTGCCAGTGGAGCCAGTCGTACCCTTTATGGTGCTGCCCCTGCCCCGGTAGCACAGGGTCAGGTGACATTGAGTTCTCAGGGCTCCTTAGCAGTTTAGATGGGGTGTGCAGTGACTGAACTGGTACGATTTAGGATTTGGAAGGAGAGGAACGTTACTTTTTTATTTTTTAAGGTGATAAACATTTTAGGGTCAAGCAGGCTGCCATCAATTTCAGCAAAAATAAATGGGCACGTATTGGCCTCCTTTGTAGAGTGGCCCCAGGTCTGCTCCTCCTCAGATGCCCTGTCACACTGGTGTGTTCCAGCAGATGGCATTCTGTAAAGGCAATGCCAAGCCTGTGGGAAACCTGCGGGTGCCTGTTAGCTTACTGTGTTTGACTGGTCTTCAGATCTGGCTGTTAACATGAGCCTAGGCTTCTCCAACTTACTTTAATTTTGAAAGTTCAGAAGGGCCCAGGAAAAAGCCCCCTGTATCCCCTGCTGAGTTCTGAACCACGGAGAAATAAGACGGAAGAGTGAGATCAAAGTGTCGCCCTCACTATGGACAGGGTTCTGTGGGAGAACGCGGAGTTGATATTTTTGTTGTTGTTCTTTTTAGATATACATGACAGTAGAGTGTATTTTTTTTTACAATTTTTTTATTCATTGTTCAAAACATTACAAAGCTCTTGACATATTTCATACATTTGATTCAAGTGGGTTATGAACTCCCATTTTTACCCCGTATACA
Source organism: Marmota flaviventris (assembly GCF_047511675.1). Classification (NCBI taxonomy): domain Eukaryota; kingdom Metazoa; phylum Chordata; class Mammalia; order Rodentia; family Sciuridae; genus Marmota; species Marmota flaviventris. The sequence goes on along the minus strand of NC_092508.1, from coordinate 7,976,821 downwards.
GATTGCAGAATCACATCAGTCACACATCCATTTTTTTACATATTGCCATCCTAGTGTGTTGTATCCTGCTGCCTTTCCTATCCTCTACTATCCCCCCTCCCCTCCCCTCCCCTCCCATCTTCTCTCTCTACCCCATCTACTGTACTTCATTTCTCTCCCTTGTTTTTTTTTCCCCTTTCCCCTCACTTCCTCTTGTATGTAATTTTGTATAACGATGAGGGTCTCCTTCCATTTCCATGCAATTTCCCTTCTCTCTCCCTTTCCCTCCCACTTCTCGTCCCTGTTTAATGTTAATCTTCTTCTCATGCTCTTCCTCCCTGCTCTGTTCTTAGTTGCTCTCCTTATATCAAAGAAGACATTTGGCATTTGTTTTTTAGGGATTGGCTAGCTTCACTTAGCATAATCTGCTCTAGTGCCATCCATTTCCCTGCAAATGCCATGATTTTGTCATTTTTTAGTGCTGAGTAATACTCCATTGTGTATAAATGCCAAAATTTTTTTTATCCATTCATCTATTGAAGGGCATCTAGGTTGCTTCCATAGTCTAGCTATTGTGAATTGTGCTGCTATGAACATCGATGTAGCAGTATCCCTATAGTACGCTCTTTTAAGGTCTTTAGGGAATAGACCGAGAAGGGGAATAGCTGGGTCAAATGGTGGTTCCATTCCCAGCTTTCCAGGGAATCTCCATACTGCTTCCCAAATTGGCCGCACCAATTTGCAGTCCCACCAGCAATGTACAAGTGTACCCTTTTCCCCACATCCTCGCCAGCACTTGTTGTTGTTTGACTTCATAATGGCTGCCAGTCTTACTGGAGTGAGATGGTATCTTAGGGTGGTTTTGATTTGCATTTCTCTGACTGCTAGAGATGGTGAGCATTTTTTCATGTACTTGTTGATTGTATGTCCTCCTCTGAGAAGTGAGTAGAGTGTATTTTGACATATTTTACATACATGGAGTGTAACTTATTCTAATTAGGATCCCATTCTTGTGGTTGTCCATGATGTGGAGTTGCCTGGTCGTGTGTTCATATATAAGGACAGGAAACTTGTGTCTGATTCCTTCCGTCTTCCCTATTCCCTCCCCCGCCCTTCCCAGCCTTCCGCTTTGTCTGATCCAGGACTTCTGTTCTTCCCTCCCCACCTCTGTTGTTGTGGGTTGGCATCATGGAGTTGATTGGTAGGGAGGTGGGTTTCCTTCTCTGAACTAGATTTATAGAGTCAGGCTCATCAGGCTCACCCCGTCCTGGGCAGCTCTGCCAAGCCAGGGCTACCACTGTCACCACCATGCTCCCACGAGGGGTCAGCATGGAGGAGCCACACTGACTGTGCCCTCTGGCTGGCTTGCTGAGGGAGATGGGAGAGGACGAGCAGGTGGTGTGTGTCCAGATCCACCCAGTCCCACAAACACAGGAGTCTGCCCTCTCCTCAGAGAGAGGAAAGCTCTCACCGGCAGAGTGCCCCGTGACTACCCCATGATGGAAACAGCAGGGGGCAGTGTTGCTCCTGCCCTTCTCCAGTTCATGCCCAGGTAACTGTGTCCAGGACGCTGCCTGCATGACCAGAGCTGGCAGGTGAATCCGGGTACTCCCAGAATGATGACTATTGCCGGGATTCATTTTCTGGAGGCTGAGAATTCTCCCTGGAGTCCCTAATAGTTCAGCCCTGCAGGCCATTGCCCCACCTCAGGTGTGTCTGTCCTTTACCTTATCAGGCTTAAAAACTCTGGCAAGGAGCCAGAGTTCATGTCCTCAGCAATCTAGTGAGAAGAAGTAAGCATTCTTCCTTAGGGCACCAGAGATAAGGAAAACAGGAAGCTCCAAAGACTACTCAGGAAGGACATCTGCCAACAACAGACTGCATGTCACCTGGTGACATCTTAGCCATCGTAGATTGTGTAAGGACACTGTGATGACAAATCATGTAATGACACCTTTCAGAAGATATCCCCGTTAGGCAGTGTAGTAGCAACATCTGTAATTCCAGTAACTCAGGAGGCTGAGGCAGAGGATGGCCAGTGTGAGGCCAGCCTGGGCAACTTAGGCCCTAAGGAACTGAGTGAGACCCTGTCTCAAAAAATAAAAAGGGCTGGGATATGGCTCAGTGGTTAAGTGCCCCTAGGTACAACTCCCAATAATGGGGGGAAAAAGAACGTATCCCCATCATTAAGCAGCACTTAACTGTAATTGTAAGATTACACAAGTCACGCAATGCAGCATGCATTTGAGGGGAGCCTGTCGCTAGACATCCCTGGCTGACCCACTACTGGCTCAGGCTTCATGTTTCATACACAGCTGAGCAGCTCCTTTGCTATGATCTGTTGAAAGTCAACCCTAGACCAAGGTGTAGGGTTAGGGCTCTGCAAGTATGTTCACTGAAAAACATCAGCTCACCAGTAGAAGGAGCAGCACACAAACCCTTCCTCCTCCACTCATCCTGCACCTCAGCCCCTCCCTCAGCTGACCCTGCTGCCTACGTACTCCGTAAACCTTTTCAGTAAATGTATTAGATGTATAATTAGGGTTATATATTAAGGTTTCAGTATATTTATTGTTATACAAATTTTCTTTAACTTAACACACTTTCAAGAGTCTTCTGTGTCCCTAGAGTGTATGCACGTTTCCCTTTTAGAGCTTCAGCTTGAGAACACGGTGCAGTCAGCCATTCTTTTCTCTGGTGGTGGCTTTTCAGCCCCTGGCTGCTGCTAACGATGCAGCTGTGTCTTTGTACTGCTGCAGCATCGAAAGCCCTTGACCTGTCTTTCTTTCCCTTCTCTGTCTTCTGTCCTCCCAGGCATACAGTGAATTCAGAGATTCAAGGACCAGTGTGCTGGGGGAAGGGAGGTCCTTTCCCACCTGACAGGATTGCCACAGTCTGTGTCCAAAAAGGCTAGTGGCAGGAATAGGCAGAGGGCAGCTGGTCATGAGAGAGTTTGGGCTGACCCTCAGGGTGGAAATCTGAGTCACAGCCCTTGGGTGAGTCCCAAGGCCCACCTAGTGGCAGCCCTGGGTTTGTGCATTCATGAGATGGGAAATTTCCAATTAAATGCATCCTCATTTGGAGAAATGGCCTTTCTGGGAATTAACCCTCCCTTCTTCAACAATTCCAGGTGAGGCCCCATTGGAAGTAAATACTTCCAGGTGATGGCAGGAAGTGTATCTCTGACAGGCCCCAGATGTGTGGCTCTCAGAAACCATCTACTTCCACACCTACCCTCTGTTACAGGGAAACCCTATTGGGCCTGGGGCAGTGGTGGTGGTCACCCTTTTTCATATGGCCTTGTGTCCAGGAGCATTGCTCAGCCAAGGAAGACTGTTCCTGGAGTCTGCCAGCGTGTGGCCATCGCTCTGCCTTGAAGCTCAGCATCAGCAGCCCTGCCCTCCCCTGCTGTGACCACCTAGGTTGGGGCAGACACCTGCCCTTGGCCCATCACCATAGGCAGACTCTCTAGTCCAGGGCCCTGTGGGTTTGGAGTTGCCCACTGAGCTCCCCTCCCTCTGTACCTCACACTCCAGTGCCTGTCCCACCCCTGAACTAACCTGGTGACACTTGGTAGAGTTGTGATTGGCCATCTGCAAATTCCGGGCTCCTCCAGTCTGACAGGATTGCCACAGTCTGTCTCCAAACTGGGCTCCTGTGTTATCTGTCTCAGTGAGCAACTCTAGGGAACATTTGGGAATTGCCCAGGGCCTTTCCCCTCTTCGCCCTGTGTTCGTTTGTTCACCAGGACCTGAAAGAGCATCCTCCCTCCTTCCCCACTCTGGGTGCTGTTGCGTTTGCTCAGGTTCTACAAGGTGCTCTCCTGGCTTAAAGGCACCTTCCTAACATCTCAAAGCTCCTGCTGTACCAACTACATACTTGCCCAGCCGGAGTTACCTTTCTGGTTGTCCTATTTGTTTCTACCTTCAAGTTTCCAGAAGGATGAGGGTGTCGCACAGGCAGCTGATTGTGCTGTCCCCTTTCCCAGTACCTGTCCTTGCTGCAGGATAAAGCGTTCCTCATGCTGTGCTCCTCCCCCTTCCTGCTAGGGAGTTGGCCACAGCACCTGTACTGCTTGGGGTGGTCTCTGCCCTCCATTACCTATACAGTCCCTGGGCTGAGCACATTGCCTCATATGTCCCATTGTGGTCATCTGAACCTCTCTGGAGGTCTGGCCAAGGGTCCTGCCGTCCCTGGTCACATGCGCTCCTGCACAGCATAGGCGGCAGCATGAGCAGGGGCAGGGGGAGTTGGTGGGCACCGGCTGGTCTTCAGGGGTTAGCAGCTGCTTGCTGTCCTAGCCTGCCGGTGTTGAGCCCCGCCCCTTCTTTCTCCCGCTCCGGATGAGCACCTGCTCTTCCTGCCACTTTTGTACCAGCAGAGACGCATTTCTCAAGTGTGTTGGCTCAGTCTCAGTCTCCCCTGTGCTCTGTGCAAATTGTGTTAACACTAATCCCACAGGATTCCCTGCCCCAGAGCCAGACAAGCTATAGTTTAGTGAGTTTGCGACAGGCTCTCTAGTGTGATTCCAAACACACAGTGGCATACCAAGGCCTCTGGAGAAGTCCCTCAGGAGAGGACTGCTCATCAGTCTCCAGTTGGGTGACTGGCAGTCACCTTGCTTGGTGTTACCTCAGATACTGAGTTCTCTGAATACACTTCTGCAGACTGACCTCACATGTCATTAGCAAAGTCCTTCCCCACTGTTATCACCGATAGCTGTCCTGTCCTTGAGGTGGTCCCAGCACCCATCTTCCCCCATGCCAGGACCCCTGCACCAGAGGGCAGCAGCTGCTGCAGGCCCAGGCTCTAGGGTCTTCCTGTGGCCAAGGAGTGTGTGGTAGGCAGCTTTGCGTCACTGTGACCAGAAGACCCGACAAGCAGCTTAGAGGAGCCTTCAGAGGTTCAGCCCACAGACCAATCCATGAACGTCCAGGAACCTGACTCAGTTGCCGTGGCCTGAGGTGAGGCAGAACATCACGGTGGCCGGGTGTCTGCTCTGTGTGTGGCAGCCGGGAAGCAGGGAGAGAAAGCTCAGAACAGAGCAGTCCTGAGGCTTGCCCCCCATGACCCACTTCCTCCAGCCGCACCCCACCTGTCCATAGTTCTCACCCAGTTGCCCATTCAAATCTATCAAATGGCACCACTGACGAGGTTACAACTCTAATCAGTGCCTAAAAGCCCCACCTTTGAGTTTATCTGCATTGAGGACTGTGCTTCCAAAGCATGAGTTTTTTGGGGACATTTCTAGATCTAAACCATAATAAGGTATAGATGCTACTGTTACTGAAAGTTTACTCCTTGTCCCTGATGCCAATCCAATGAGGACACAATTTTGAAAAAAACTTTATTAGCAAAGGAGAAGCACTGGGAACTCCTATCCCAGAAGCTGGGATTGTGCCCATCAAGGGGAACCGGGGATTTTTAAAGAGGGGATTCAAAGGCTACACCCCACATGTCCTCCGTTGGAGTTGTAAATCATTTGTTAATTTGGGAGAGAATCATTTCAGTCTTGAGGTGCCATCCCCAAAGTCTGGATTACCTGGTTTCTATGGTGGGTGCACACTGAAGGACAGATACTCTGCCTAAAATGGGGAAGAAAGTAATCCTGATTCCCCTGAGATTAGGGAGGAGGAGAGAGAGAGAGGAAGAGAAAGAAATGTGTCCATTTTAAAAATAAGTTGCAGTGGCAAAGCAGCAAGGGCTGTGTAAGCATAACTTGGACCCCTGTTACACTACCATTTTACCTTGGCTTAGGGACGTTTGTCTCCCAGGCCCACAGTTCCAAGAGCCTCGCCCTGAAGTGGTTCAGTGAAGGTGCTCAGGGAATAGCTGATGCATTAACACATTACTTACCCTCTGTTCGACACCTGGGCCCTGAAAAGGTTGCCCCAGCATTCCTGCCAGGCTTCCTAGAGGGGTGCACTGGCCACAGTGGCCATTCTCTGGGCTCTCAGCATAAAAACCTAGAGATCATAAAGAGCCACCTGGCCTGGAGTCAGGACCCAGAACCTACTTCTCAGCAAGGGAGTTCTCTCTGAAACTTGTTCCTCCTGTGTTAAGAACCTATTGTGAGCTCCGTTAGGGGAATTATTCTGTGGCTGCTGATGTTTGGATTTGTCATCTTTCTCCTGCTGGGGCTGCTGCCTACCTGTTGGAACTGTCCCCACACTGTGCAAATACTGCAGTGCTCACAGTTGGTGGCAGTGACTCCTGAGTGCAGCCAGCAGAGGCTCTTGTCACATCCTGCTCAAGAACCTGCACATGTAGACTTCTAGAAATCCAGCACACAGTGAAGAGTGGCCCACAGAACCTCAGAGCAGCCTCCTCAGAGCTTTTGTGTTATTATTAAGACTTCTACCCAGGAGGAGGACACAGAAGCTATGGCCTGCTATGTACCCCATCATTAAGCAAGTTTATGCCCAGGGGTCAATGTCTAGGTCAATTCAAGTTTGTCGTTTAAATTAGAATTCAGTACTTACTTACCATCTGGAGCAACTGTGTCAGAGGGAGGAGTTCAGTGTCATCGGGCTGGGGAGGGTGGCTGTGCTGACTTGCTCTGCCGTCCCTGTGGCCCCTACCCACATGTGGTCCTATCTGGCCTTTCCAGGTGGACACCTCCTACGTATCATAAATATGATTGCAAATCCTTGAGTAACTCAATTCACTTCAGAAGAGATCTGAGTATCTGCTTTGTTAACAAAACAAAAAGCCCTTGTCTAGAGCAGGGCTTTTGGACTCCAGCACTGGATTGTTCTGTGTGTGGATGGGAGGGTAATAGCACCTCCTGCCTCTACCCAGGGGATGCCAATAGCACCTAGTTTGGGCAACCAAAAGATGTTTCCCCGTGTTGCCAAATGTCCCCTGGGACAAGGTGACTCCCTGTTGAGGACCACTGGAGGGAAAGTAGAAACATGGAGCACACTTCTCATGGAAACATGGAAAACGTTCCTTACGCTCTGTAGAGAACACAGCAGTACCAGGCAAAAAAAATTGGTGTTTGGGCTGGGGATGTGGCTCAAGCGGTAACGCGCTTGCCTGGCATGCGCAGGGCGCTGGGTTCCATCCTCAGCACCACATAAAATAAAGATGTTGTGTCCACCGAAAACTGAAAAATAAATATTAAAGAAAAAAAAAATCCGTGTTTGTCAGAGCTCCAGGAAGTAAGGGTAGAGGGCAGTGCTGGGAACCATCTCACTGAGCACAATGGCTGGAACTGAGTTTGAAGGATGAAGAAGGAGACTGCAGGATGGCACAGAGCTGTGCCAGAGGTGAGACTGAGGAGATGGGGGTGAGGTGGCTTTGATAAAGCTCCCCTTGGCCAAGCAGGACAGGAGGGCTGGAGGAAGAGCCTGGCAGGGGAGTGCGCCGAGCCGGCGTGGGCTCTGGGACCCGACCTCTGGTTGGACTCTTGGCCTAGGGCAGGTGCTTCATCTCCACAACAGCAGGAAATGAGCTAATGCCCATGAGATGCCCACTGGTGGTCAAGGAACTCTTACCATGGCCGTCTGTGCTCAGAAGAGAGAGGCGGTGCCAAAGGAAGTCCTGGTGTGGGGATTGGAGAGAAAGTCCTGGGTGTGAGGGAAGTTCACCACAGAACCACAGGGACCTGATCTGTGGGGGCTGGGGGTGGAGACTGAGCAGGCCAGAATTAACTCACTCAGTCTTCGAAACAGACCCGTGAGGTCGGCACGGTGAGGACCCTGAGGCAAGGGGAGTTGTTTGGCCATGTGTCCCCCCCACTGGACCAGGAGTTCTTGAGAAAGGCACTTGATTTGTTCACCCCTGTGTGACCAAGGGCCTAGCAGTGACCTGGCAGATGGTGTAATCAGTGGGTGCTTGCTGAATGCATGAAACACTGTGGCCTCCCACTCTGTCCTGGGCACAGTGCTGAGCCCTTTTCCGCAGCCCATCCCTGGCTTTCTTCTTACCTTGATTCGATGCTGAAGTCCCAGTGGGGTTTCACTTACCTGTTGTTTCCACTCCTGAGGGGCCGTTATTCCTACTTGTCAACTACTTTCTTCATGAGGCAAATTGATGGATAGAGTTTAGCAAAGAGGGGTTGGTTTTTAAATAATGGAAAACTTCCTATAGCTATGAAAAAAAGGTAGTGCTGAATTTTATTGGGAAAATAGGAATGAGCCAGCATTTCTAATTCTTTTTTTAATATTGATTTTTTAGTTATAGGTGGACACAATATCTGTATTTTATTTTTATGTGGTGCTGAGGATTGAATCCAGTGCCTCACACATGCCAGGCGAGTGCTCTTCCGCTGAGCTACAACCCCAGCCCCTCTAATTCTTAATTTTTATCTGTATTATGCTAATATTTTAGTGTGGCCATGTCCTTATTTGACCCAGTTGACCCACTGTCAGCTTCTTGGTCTCTTTCATGTATTACATGAGTAATTTAGATACCATTTCCAACTTATTTTCTGAACTCTTCACTAAGCCAGTAATAGGAATAAGCTGTTTACTAATTAATACAACCCAAGGGCTAAAAAATATGGGAACATACATAGTCACGGACCATTGCAAAGTAAGGTCAGATGTCCACAAGGTGGGAATCTGCACATCTGTAAACCTGCCAGAGGGAAGCAATCAGTGACAGAGTCGTCGTCACCAGGGCCTCTTCCTAGGCACTGGAGGACCCTGGAGTAGGCCTCTTGGGGGTCCGTCTTCCTTCATTTCAACAGATGTTGAATCAGTGACTCCGTCCGCCTAGGCACTGTAGCAGATGCTGAGGACAGGAGGGTGACATGTTTCCAGTCCTTACAGAATTTATTGTCTGCTGAAGGAGAAAGACACAAATATTTGTGAAATAATCATAGTTCAGTGTGGTTAAAAATGACTGGTGTCCTGTTCAAGAGCCGTGGGGACACAGAATAAGGACCACGGCCTGCCCCTTGGGAAAGGGTCCATGGCGGATGGAAATTCCATTTTCTTTCAAACAAACCCATGAACAGGAAAACACTTTGGTTCCTCTCCAAAGCTAATTCAGTAGATTAATATCCGAGATGAGCCCAAAGTGTGGAAAATGAAGGACTTGCCCTCCCTGATATGCACTCCCGTAATGGGGCTGTCACCAGAGCAGGGCGTTGCTGGCTTAGCAATGCATGACTTATGGACCAGAGTCAGATGCTCAAACCGAAGTGCACACAAGTCCCCAAGGGCCCGGCTGAGATGCAGGTGCTTGTTCCAGAGGTCTGCATGAGAGGGGACAGTCAGGTGCAAGTGGTAGGAACTTGAGGTTGGGGTGTGGTTCCAGAGACTGGGCCCGCTGTGCTGACCCCATTTCACTTTTGAGAAACTGTTTACCTGAAGCCCTGCCTGACCTAAGTCCACAAGATATGATCCACAGGATATGTCACATTCCTCAGCACTACCTGACATCTGCAGGAGAAATGCAGGCCTTGAAATGCTGATAAGAACACAGTTACCCTGAAGCGGGAACTTCTGTGACCTTTACACAGACCAGATCCCGAACTCAGGGAGATAAGAATTAATTTCTCCTACCCGGAACATCTGAAGAACAGGTTCCAGTTAGAACTGGTGGCCCAGGCCAAAGTCATGGCAGTGGGGACTTGGAACTTTGATATCATCCTGTTGTGAGTCAAAAATCAAGAGGTGGACCTGGGCAGGGCTCTCTGGAAACTTCCCTGGGACCCCCGATAAAACTGGAGGGCAGACCGGGTGCAGTGGCAGGTGCCTGTAATCCCAGGGGCTTGGGAGGCTGAGACAGGAGGATCGTGAGTTCAAAGCCAGCCTCAGCAACGTCGAGGCACTAAGCAACTCAGTGAGACCCTGTCTCTAAATAAAATACAAAAAGGGCTGAGGGTGTGGCTCAGTGGTCAAGGACCCCAGAGTTTGATCCTCAGTGCCAAAAACAAAACAAGAAGCTGGAGGGCGGGAGAGGCACGCCCACCTCTCCTCTCTGAGAGGACCCACTCTCTGCCTTGAGACAGCCCCCTTTCCCTTTTCCTAGCCCTTCTAATAAACTCATCCCTGTCACTCTGAACAACATGTCTGAAACCTTTCTGATTTGATCACAAGAATCAGGGTTTGAAACTTCTGGTGCCTGGGTTTCCTGGAAGGCTTTGTGACACACTGTGCTCCCGAGATCCCGCGTCCCTCAGTGGATCCTGGTGAGCAGCACGCTGCTCAAGGGCCAGAGCGGATCTCAGGGTGGACCTGCATCTGGCAGACCATGGAGGCGGGGAAGGGGCGACTTATTCCATGGGTCCCAAGCCAGATTCTTTCAGGACTGGGAAATGACACACAGTACATGTGTTGTTTTTGTACTTAAAGAGAAAATCGTGAGAGAGAAAAAACTAAGAACATCCAATGACCCACTTTGCTTTCATTCTTCACGATGTCTTTGGGCAGCTTTATGGCCTCTGGGGTCTGGGTGGACCCACTGCAGCATTTACCTTAGCCAGGGGCTTGGGGCGGGCAGCTCTCAGCACTGGTGTGGGCTGATTTTTAAGTCATGTGTGACTGTGGCTGGAGAACCCTGCAGGCGTGTTGGCTGTGTACTGTTGACAGGGTCTGAGTCAGAGCTGTTGCTGTCGGTGCTTAACATGGTCTCTCTTCTCCCGTCCCCTTCCCCTCAGGCCTCAACCATGTTGCGAGCCTCCTTGGCACCCGTGTAAGTAATCGCTCTTGGAAAATCTTATTAATGAGGACAGCTAGATGTCAAACTGGAATTCACAGTAGCTTTAATAGACACCCAGCAGTGGGCACTGAGGCAGCTCCCACCAGGTCTGCAGGCTCATTCGCAGGTACCGTTGCTCCCCCGTGTCTTCCCTGGGCCAGGGTTGGAGCCAGAACCTCAAGATACCAGAGTGTCTTCTTAGTTTTCTTGAATTTGAGGCGTTCCTCTGTCTTTCATGGCCTTGACAATTTTGAAAAATCCTGACCTAGTGATTTACAATTGGAATTTGCAAAGTAGCTCTGTTGATTTTTAAATTCAGAATAGTATGTGCCTCCGAAAACAGCATCGAAGCAGCCACGGTGCGCTCCATGGGCGTCCTGCTGGGTGCCGAAGAGGGGCGCTCCGCCCGCAGCTGCTCACTGAGAGCTCAGCTGTTGCCTTCTCTTCTGGCCCTTTCCATGGAACCTCTACAAGAATCTCATTTTGTCCAGTAAAAGCTAATCCTGAAAAAGCTGGCATGTCATTTTTCATTGTGTAAGTAACACGAGTTCATTATAGGAAACCAGCATGCCCGGACTCCCTCCTCCCAGAACCGATTCCCTTCCACCCTCAGAACAAGGGCAGCCCTGCATCTTCCCTGTTCTCACCAAACAGGGAAGTGTGTCTCCACTTAATACTGTGTGTCTCCTTTTCCCCCTTGATACTGGAGATATTTTTCTTTTTCTTTTTTTCTTTTGGTATTTATTTATTTATTTGGTACCAGGGATTGAACCACTGAGTCACATCCCAGCCCTTTTTATTTTTTATTTTGAGACAGGGTCTTGCTAAGTTGCTTAGGGCCTTGATGTGTTGCTGAGGCTGGCTTTGAACTTGTGATCCTCCTCAGCCTCCCAAGCTGCTGGGATTATAGGCATGTACCACCAACCCTGGCTTAGGTTTTTATTTTGAATTAATTACAGATTCACAGAAACTGAGGCCCCCCCATTTCCCCAGTGGTGACTGTGTCTGGTCAACAGGAGGAAGTCGTTTTGGCACTGTGCTGTCACCTACACCACGGGCCTCATTCGGTTCTCTTCATTTTCCCCACTTTCTAACCTTTTGTTCAATAAACCAAAATGTGGAGATACTTGTTTTAGGGACAAGGAGTCTGAAGGGACTGGTTCCTTCTGTTTTTGGCTAAGCGGGGGCAGGTCTTGGGTTCGTCCAAGCTGGGCAGATCTTTAATCAGAGATCTAATCGGACCCCTGGCTTCCCTGGGGTCTTTAAACTTGGGGTCCTCTGGGCAGGCTTAGCAAACTGTCCCTCTCACTGTGTGTCCCAGCCCCTCGCTCCCAGTCCTCCACCTCCACAGTGGTCCATCCGGCCCCTGCTCCCTTACAAGTTGCTTCCTGGCCCCTGTTCTATGGTACTCATTCCCCAGGCTTGAGAGGGGCAGTGGCTTTAGGTGTGCAGATAAACCCCTCAGGTACTGCTGGTGCTAATAGTCTGAGGGCTTTGCCAGGAATTCTGAATAGAACTTGGATGGAAAATTTAGGAGCCTCCAGGGTGACTTCTCCCCACCACAGGCCTAAGGCAAAGGCAGTGGCTTTTAAGCCTATTCAGGCAGAGGCTCTTCATTTTAGAGAAACCATAACACAAAACCTTGGTCCATCTAACAGAACTGGCCGAGCTGAGCTGGCTGAGTCTGGAGGGCGGGCAGCGGGGCCACTGCTAGTCCCTCTGGCTGATCAGGTCCAGAGCAGGTGTGTGGATGGTCAGGAGGTGTCATGAACCTGTCCTTTCCCGCTTGTTTTTGTCTTTGAACTTGTGACGCTGAGTAGGAAACTGAAGGATGTCCCGTTGCTGCCCTCCCTGGATTATGAGAAACTGAAGAAGGATTTGATCTGGGGGAGCGACCGCTTGAAAGCCTTCTTGTTGCAGGCTCTGCGCTGGGTAGGTACCTTTCCCTTGATGTCAGAAAACAAAAAACAAAGGCAAGCCCAGTGCTGCTCTTCTTGGCTGGCTACCATGCTTGTATCTTGTAACCCTTCTACTGGAAATCTTCCTTTCTGCTCCCGATGCCACCAAGAACTAGAGTTCAGAGCAGCTCCTGAGGGCAGCTCTGGCCTTTCTAAGACCCCTACTTTGGCATCACAGTTGCTGTTGCCTTCACGCTGTGACGTGATGACGAGCTGCAGTCAAGGCCTCTCCTGGGCGAGAGCTGCCGGCACGGCTCCCAGCGCAGCCAGGCCTGCTGGGAGGCCCAAGACTCCGGTATTCAGATGTCACGGGGCCGGCCTCCAGGGCAAAGACCAGTCTTTAGGGGAAATAAAGCCTCCTCTGAGGCCTCGGATCCTCACAGTCCCCAGCCTGACAGCAGCAGCATGAACCAGCCATGGGTTCTCAGGTTCAGTCCCACACCCTCCACACACTCAACAGTTACTAAGGACTGCGGAGAGCTGCTGTTTACGTGAATTTTATCTACTGATATTTTACAGTATTGGAAATTACAACTGAGAAACTTAAAATATGTAAAGTGAACAATAAACAAATGAACATGTTAACATAAATGACATTTTTATTAAAAACCACAACAACTTTCTGATCAACAAAGTCAACGAGAAGGGTGCATTGTTTCACGTGTTTGCAGGTTTCTTCATGTCAGCAACATGGAGGACAGCTGGATTCTCGAATCTGCTCTTGCATTCTATTTGCCAAGTGCCACGCTTCATATAGCCCCTGAGAGACTGATCATGAATGTAGGGGTCATATTGTAGTAGAATTGTGAAAATAATCGTGTCCTTGTAGGCCCAAGCCCTTGAAAGGGCTTGGGTACACCGGGTTCCCTGGACTCACTTGAGGACTGCCGGCATCCCCCCTTGATGGCGGGCCCTCTACCTGGATGACCATTCTGCCTCGCCCTGTATTTGCAGCAGGCCCTTTCATGGATCCCCTAATTTTAGAGTATCTTGACTAATTTCCCCCATCTGGGGACGAATCAGTCCTGCTCCCTGCTGGTCTGGTGGTGCATCTGGAAGATGACTTGAGGACACAGGGAGAGTCCTGTGGCCAGGCCATGGCGTCTGCTCTGGTTCCACTGGGGTCAGTTGGCCCCATGGGTGGGCCACTTGAGGGTCTCCCGGGCTGTCCCCGCCGTGCCCTCTGCTCGGCTTAGCAGACTCACTTCCTGTTTGGCTCTTGGTTTGCCACCTAGCACTTCCTCTCAGCCCACGCTTCTCCCAAGCCTCTGGCTGAGACAGGACGTTGCTCTGCTGAGAGAAGAACATTGTCACAGGAAAAATAAGCAGGCTTTTTAATGATTTTGTCTCCGTCCCCCTCCAGGGCCCCGCCCCAGCCCCTGGCCCCTGCCTCAACCTCAGTGAGCTTGAGAGGGGGCAGCAGCTCCCTGTGTGGCCTTCTTGGCACCTTCCTCCTCCAGGAGAGGCCCCTCTTCCTATAGGGCCTTCCCGCCATGATGGTGGGCACCTGCCTCCCCGGTTCTCCTCGTCCTGTCAGCTCTCCCCTCAGCCACTGTTCCTTCTGGCCTTGCCCAGGGTGTTCTCTCCAGCCAGAAGCAGGGCCTGCAGCCTCAGGATGTTTATCTAGTGAGGTTTTCCTGGAAAAATAAGCACATTTGCCCACTTCAGTTCCATGGCTTTTTCGCTTCCCCACTCATACCGCACACACCCATGTGCACGAGCACATTCCACGTGCTCCAAGTGAAACCTTCTTCTTCCCTGCAGACATTACGTAAGCCCTTACTTAGAGCGACACAACAGACCTGTGGACTTTGCAGTCTACAGAAGTCCTGCCAGCTCCCCACCGGGCATGCTCACACTTCGCTGAGTATGGCTCTGTGGGTCCCTTAGGGTGTGTTCCAAGACCTCCATCAGCCCCACGCCCCACCCATGAGCCACTCGGTTCTGCCCTGTGTTTGTACCTTCTTGAGTTGGGCCATGCTTCCCTACCCCTCCACTCGCCTTCCCCTGCTGGCTAATGGTCCATTCACCCTGCGGAGCCAACTCTTGCCTCTCTAGGGTGACAGGTGCTCTCTCATCTGCACACTGATGACCTGGGCATCATGCCCCTTTCCCTCTGAGGAGACTTCACATATGAACCTGACTCCACTATCCCCGACACCACCCATCTCCTAAGATGTCCCCCACATCACCTTATTGATTGGCTGGCTGGCTAACCAACCTCCCCACTTGGCTAGTATTTATTTTGCTTGGTTCAGTGTATAGTCACTGGTGGAGTTTTAACTGCCGTTTAAACCATAGCTGCTATATGGGAGTTTTTCTCCTGTTAACACTTAGGTCCTGTTACTTTTGTTTTTCTTCCCTCCAGCGCTTGACCACATCCCATCCTGGGGAGCAGAGGGAGACAGTTCTGCAGGCGTACATCAGCAATGACCTCCTGGACTGTCATAGCCACAACCAGGTGGGTAAGAGGTGGGCAGAGGTCAGCCAGGGCCTGCGGTCCTCGGGACTGACCCTAGCAGGTGGGGAGCTTCTGTTTCCTTGGGCGTCAGCCTTGACCCTGTGAGCTGGGGAGTCTGAGTTTGCTTCTAGCGAGGAGTCCTGAACGAGTTAGCAGGACCTGCTTCATTCTTCTCCGCGGCTCCTTCTGTCGTTTTCTTTTTCTCCAATTCTCAACTCTTTCCCTCCTCCCGCTGCTTACCGTGAGTCCTGAAAACGGAGCACGACTCAGGGTGCACAGACAGGGAAGCAGATTCAGGCCGTCTAACCTCCTGGTGCTTCCGGTTGTGCCCTGGCCTTTCCCCTAGAAGGAAACACTGTCCTACCTTTAAATCTTGTGGTAAACACACATCACATAAAATTTACCTTCCTAACCACTTTAAACGTTGAGTGGTGTTAGATACAGTCATGATGGTAAGTCGCCACCCCCGTGCGTCTCCATGAGCAGCTCTTTTCACTTTATAATACTGACCCTGTGCCCATTAAGCAACAGCTCCTCTTCCCCTCTCCCCCGGCCCTGAAACCACCATCTGTGCTCTGTCCCCATGATTTGGACTTCATATAGTATTGGGGTTTTTTGTGACTGGCTTGTTTCACTTACCATAATGTCCTTGAGGTTTATTCATGTTATTATTCAGGTATATATCAGAATTTCTTTCCTTTTAAAGGCTAGATTATCATATTCCATGTATTAGCCTTACAATCCTCATTTTGCTTATCCATTCATCCATCAATGGACACATGGGTTTCTTTCTCCTTTTGGCTGCTGAGAACAGTGCTGTTACAAAATGGATGTTCACATCCTGACTTTGGTGTGAATCATTTCCTGCTTGTCTTTATAGCTTCCCATCCATCCCTGAGTCCTGCATGTGCCGTCTGACTTTGTGCTGAGCAGCAGGCACAGACCCTGCTCTGCAGGGAGGTGGAGTTGTGCTCAGGTTAGATGGGGGCACTGGGAGAAGGTGGCATGAATGGATGGTTGGATAATAGTGGGGCACAGCTTTCCCGGGCACTTACTGATCCCCTCTGGGGACATTAGTAGGCAGGGTCAGGAGAGAGTCCTGGGAAGCAGGGCATGTGGCAGGATGGAAAGGCCAGCCAGGTACTAGTTGTCCAGCGATAGTATACATGGGTGTATGGCAGAGAAAGCCAGTGCTGAGCTCTCGGTATTTTGGCTTTTTTTTTTTTCTTTTTTTGAGGCAGAGTCTCACCCTGTTGGCCAGGCTGGTCTTGAACTCCTGGGCTCAAGTGATCCTCCTGCCCCTGCCTCCTTAGTAGCTGGGATGGGACTACAGAACATGCCACTTTGTATTTCAGCCTTTAAGCTCGCTGGTCTGCTTCTGGTTCTCAGGATTTGATTTTGTGAGAACCCTTCTGTGGGGTGGAAAGACGGTCCACAGCTGTCCACACTGCAGGTGTGGGGGGAGGAGGGGCGCCTCTCCGGGTCTTGGTTCTGAGCTCTTTTTCTGAAGCATTTAGCTCCCTGTTTAAAAGTCACCCTGGTGCACTGCTTTGGAATACCTGTGGCGTTTACTGAGACTGCACAGCTTATGTCTAGCAAACCACTTCTAGGTGTACTCCAACAGAAACGGGTCCATGTGTTCACTCAGAAATGTCCAAGATCAGTCACGGTGGTGCAGGCCTGTAATCCCAGCTGCTCAGGAGGCTGAGACAGGAGGATCTCGTGTTCAAAGCCAGCCTCAGCAAAAGCAAGGCCCTAAGCAACTCAGTGAGACCCTGTCTCTAAATAAAATACAAAATAGGGCTTGGGATGTGGCTCAGTGGTCGAGTGCCTCTGAGTTCAATCCTAGGTGCCCCTCTGCAAAAATAAGTCCAAGAGTGGTACTGCTTTATAAGATCCCAAATGCTTGATGCAACCCAAATGTCTATCAACAGTAGGAATGAATGTCTGTGATAGATTTGCGAGATGGGGTTCAGAGAGCAATGAGAAGGAGCACAGAGAGAACATGGGTGAATCTCACAAACCTAAAAAAAAAAAGTTGGGTGAAAAAGTCAGGCATGAAAGAATATACAAAATATGATTTCATTTGTAAAAAATTCGAAAACATGCAAAATAAATCTGTGGCAGAAGAAGCCAGGAAAGAAATGTCTCCCTCAGTTTGGAAGGGGGTCCTGAGGCTATAATAATGTTCTGCCTCTTGACCTGGCTACTTGTCACCCACATGTTCACTGTGGAAACTCACAGAGTTCTGTACTTATGACCTGTGCCATTTTCTATATAATTGTTAGACTACAATAAAAAGTAAATATAGAATGTGTACAGGAAGCAGGAGATGAAGCCCTCAATGCAGTGTCCTCGAGTCACCTCTGTTCCCTGTGGGCTGTGGCCCTTTGCATGTGCCTCAGAGCTGTCATCCAGTCATCTCCGCACCCAACTCCAGCCATTGTCCCCTCTCTCCAGTATCGCCCTCTTCCTTGACTTGCTCTCTCAGTTGGTGGAGCGCATCCTTTAGTCATAGTCCCTACACGGAGACCACCTGGCAGTTTGGCTTTTGAGATTGTGCCTGAATGAAAATATCTTTGTTTTTTGTGTAGAATTCTGGGTTGTAAATAAATTTTCTGTAGAATTTGGGGACATTTGCTGGTTGTGGTGGCACATGCTTATGATCGTAGCAACCTGGGCATCTGAGACAGGTGAATTCCAAGTCTAAGGCCAGCCTGGGCAACTTAGAACCTGTCTCAAAATATAAAGGGCTGAGAATGTAGCTCAGTGGTAAACTTCCCTTGGGTTCACTCCCCCCCAAAAAAAGAATTTTGAAGACATTACTTTGTTGTCTTTGGGTTCCAGTTTTGTTTCGTTTTGTTTGTATACTGGGTATTGAACCCAGGGTGCCCTACCACTGAGCTACACTCCCGATCCTTTTTATTTTTTGAGATAGGGTCTTGCTAAGTTGCTGAGGCTGGCCTTGAACTGCAATTCTCCTGCCTCAGCCTCCCTATTAATGGGACTACAGGCATGTAGACCACCATCCTAGAACCTTAGGGGTCCAGTTTTTTTTTTTTTTTATCTTTATTTTATTTATTTATTTTTTATGTGGTGCTGAGGATTGAACCCAGTGCCTCGCGCATGTGAGGCAAGTGCTCTACCACTGAGCCACAACCCCAGCCCAGGGTTCCAGTTTTGTTGTTGAGAATCCAAAGTCATTCTGATTCCTGATCTTTTGTATGTGGTCTTTTTTCCTCTCTAGAAGCACATGGGAGCATGGTGAGTCTTCTCTTTATCACCACAGTTCAGAGGTCCCCCTGGATGTGCTTCATGAAGTGCATTTTGGTCCCTTGTTGTGGGCCCTTTGAATCTGATAGTTTTATTTCTGGGAATTTTCTTTATTTTGTTGATGATTTTTTTTCCTCTGTTTTCTCTTTTCCTAAATGTCAACCCTTCTGAACTGTTGTTTTGTTAATTTTTCTCTCATATTCTCTATCTTTTTCTTTTTGTTGTACTTTCTAGGAGGTTTCTTTGTTTATATTTTCCATAGTTCCTGTTGAGTTTTTTGTTAACTCAGAGCATTTGCTTCTTTCCTGGATACAATACAGTTTCTTATGTCTCGAGGTATTGGTGACAAAGTTTTTATTTAGTTTTGGTTCTCCTCTCGCTCACAGTCTGGTCTCCAGGGAGGCCCCCTCTTTGGCTCTGTTTTCCATGTCAGAGCCTTTCCTCTGGCTCAGCTCCGCTGAGGAGAGCTGGGGGGCCATGGACTGGGAGCCACTGATTTCAGTCTCTAGTTCTTTCCCCTGGGGTGGTCACTTTCCTCTGAGAAGAGTCTCCTCGTGTCCTGCAGAGAGGTAAGGATCTGGTTGCCAGAGTCAGGGTCTGGGAGCCAAGTCAGGGGGGAAGCTTTTTCATTCTTTATTTAGACACCCCCCTCCATTTGGTGCAGAACCTAGCCCACCTGAGCCTACTGTCCCCAGTCCAGAGACCCTCTGTGCCACCCTCACATAAGAACACCCCTGTGCCCCTGCACCACCCTTGGAGGTGACAGGAGCAGCATGGAGTCCAGCTGCTTCTTTAACACTTTTCACTCATTTGTCTGGTTCCCCCAGTCCGTTGGCCTTTTGGGGAGTACGCAGTGGAACTTGGGTGCTTCCCCCTTGCCCACTGTGGCCTTGGGTCTGGTGTTCCAGGCCTGCATTGCCACTTTTAGAGTAGCGTTGACATTTTTCGTTCTGTTGGTTCAGTCCTTAATTTAGATCTTATTTATTTATTTATTTATTTTTGAAGTTGGGACTGAATCCAGGGGCACTTTACCACTCGCTCAGTCCTTTTATTGATTATTTTGAGACAGGGTCTCACTAAGTTGCGATCCTCCTGCCTCAGCCTTGTGCTTCTCTGGGCCCACCCCTACACCCAGCTTAATTTAGAAAACCCTTTTCCTGTAGCCTGCTGTGGATTGGAGGAAGCCAGCTCAGATGCCCTGACCTGGTGACGCTCAGCAATAGTGACAGCCAACAGCCTCGCTTCCTGTGTGCCAGCGGCTGTGCTGCGTGTTTTGCGTGGTTAATTCATCTAATTTAGAAGTCTGGATAAATTCTTTTTGCCAAGTCGCATCAGGTGTTATTTGAAACCAAGACTTCCAGAGGAGAAGTTTGGCTTTGGTCTGTCCCCTCCAGTCAGTCCAGGCAGAGGAAGGGAGCAACCAGAGCTGCTGAGGCGGCTGTCACCTTGCCCCCCTCCTCACGGAGCCCCCGTCCTCTCCACTTTCGTCCCCACAGAGGAGCGTGCTGCAGTTGCTGCACTCCAAGAGCGAGGTGGTGCGGCAGTACATGGCCAGGCTCGTCAACGCTTTGGCGTCACTAGCAGAAGGTAAGGCACAGCTTCTCAGAGCAGAGCAGAGCGGCTCTGTGCAGGTGTTCCCCCCACATTTCTTAAAGATGAAATATGTTTCCTCATTTTATTACTGTTTAATTCATTGGAAGTCTCTTGTAAAAATTAAACATTCTTGTCATAGTGCTTTAATTTGTTTTTATTAGTTATTGATGGACCTTTGTTTATTTATTTGTTTATAGGCAGTGCTGAGAATTGAACTCAGTGCCTCACACATGCTAGGCAAGTGCTCTACCACTGGGCCCCAGCCCCAGCCCCATGCTGTAATCTCTGTCAGCAAATTTTGTTTCTTTCGAAAGAGCTGATTTTGTAACCCTTCTTGTTTTATCACTTTGGGCTAGAACAATACTATTTAGATTACTTTCAAGTATGTAACAGGTTATGCTTTTTCTATAGTTTTCTACTTAAAGGCAAAATAAGGTTGGTGAAGCAATGAAAGCTGATTCCAATAAGCAGTGTACCACTTCCATCAATAGAATATAATCTCTTAAATTAAAGGATTTGAGAATTTAAAAAATAACATGCCACCATAAATGAATTAAAAATGATCTTGCAAAGGGCCGTTATTTTCCATAATTCTTACTTATTTGAGCTGTGGAAATAAAATGGAAATAAAAAGAGTTTTCAAATTATGGATACACAATACTCCAAAATTTTATTATCCATTCATCTGTTCATTATCGCATTCATTCAGCAGACATTTATTATAGTCTAGGGGATGTGCCATTGCACTGTTGACACTTGTGTCCAAACATCACACCTGTCTGTCACCAAGAAGTCCACAGCAGGTCAGTGCCCATTCAAGGCGTATTCTAGGATCCTCCCTATGGCTTCCACCTTCTCCAGCCTGGGCCTGCGTCGAGGAACAGGGAGTGTGACCAGAAGCGTTCCTTGGCTGCCCCTGTTGCAAAGACCAGTGGCTCACAGCACAGTCCCTGCCTTTTCTCCGTGCACATCTCACCGTGGGGTTCAGACTGCAGGCATGGAAGACAGTGCTCCCCACAGGAACATGGCGATCGTGAAGAGTGATTTCTCCTCATTACATAGTTGATTGAATAAAACAACTCTTAGAAGAAATGCATTTTAATGATTTCTTTTAGAACAAAAAATTATCTAATATGCAAAGTTGCTGTGTTACATGCAAAGTTTCCATAGCAAGTGATTTGGAGCCCACCAGATTAATTCTTCCTCTCTCCCCTGTTTGTCTGGGGTATCGTTAGGCCGCCTCTACCTGGCCCAGAACACTAAGGTGCTGCGGATGCTGGAGGGAAGGCTGAAGGAGGAGGACAAGGACGTCATCACCCGGGAAAATATTCTTGGGGCCCTGCAGAAGTTCAGTCTCAGGTGATGATCATGCCATAGGTCATGGGGGGTCCTGTGGAGCCTGATTGAGTTTTTTAAGCTGCCATTTAGTGCTTATTTAATTCCCATAACCCGGGAGGCAGATGGTGTTTTTCTGTGAACACTTAGGAGAGTTTGGGTGATTTTCCGAGACAGATATAGAAAGCTTCTCTCTCCTCCAGTAAGCTGCTACACAAGTCTGCTGGGAATGGAGGCACAGTTTTCCAGGGGACATTGGTGGTGTCCAGTAGGTCATTAGTGCCCTCCAGGTGCTGAATTGTTGGATTGTGTCTCAGGCCACATGCGAGGTTGAGAGACAAACATGAATACTCTTCAAGTTGTCTCTAGTCCTCTGTGTGATTGGCAGCCCCTGGGAGTCAGGGCTGTCTCGAGGACACAGGGAGTGTGGCCAAAAGCATTCTTTGGCTGCCCCAGTTGTGGAGACCAGTGGCTCACAGCACAGGCCCTGCCATTTCTCCTTGTGTATCTTACCCTGGGGTTCTAGCCCCTGTGTGTCCGTCCCAGAACCCTCCTGCTGTGACTTGGAAGCTCCCCGTCAGAAATTGAAAAATCAGGTACTGTTGAACCGATCTGGCACCTGCTAGAGGTTTTTATAAATTGAGAGCTTATTGAAGTATACTTTCCTTACCATAAAATTCACATATTAAGTGTGGAAGTCAATGGCTTTTAGCAGATTTGCTGAGGTGCGCAGCCATCACTACAATCTGATTTTAGAATATTTCTATGACCACGAAAAGAAACCTTGTACCATTTACAGTCCCTCCTTGTTCCTGCCCCAGCCCTTATGACCACCAAACTCCTTTCAGTAGACTGACTTGTCCTGGATGTTTCACAAATGGAATCAGATAATGTGTGTCCTTTTGTGACAGCGTCTTTCACTTAGTGTAATGTTTTCTCGGTTCCTTCTTGTCCTAGCCCTTGTCAGTGCTTTGTTCCTTGTTATTGCCGAATAGCCTTCCATCTGATAGAGAGGCCCTGTTTTGTATCTCAGTCAATGGATGTGTGAATTGTTTTCATTGTTTTATCTGTTTTGCAAAGTGCTACTGTGGACATTTGCCTGTGAGTCTCAGCGTGAGGGTGCATTTGCATTTCCTTGAGAGGCTTCTGGGAGTGGAATTGCCAGGGAGATGGCAAATCTTCAGAGTTCAGCTTCCCTCAGCACTGCCTCATTTTATCTTTGACTTTTTGAAGAATTCTAGAACCTCCAGCTTTTTGCCCACCCTCTTCTGAACATGCTTTCCCCGTCAGATGCTAACATTGGACTGACTTTCCCTAATTACCAGAAGCCTACAGAGTGAAGTAATCTAATCGGTACATGCTTCACGGGGAAAGGGACAGGCTCAGGGTCTGCTGTCATCCACGTCCCTGCCGGTGGCAATTTCTTGTAGTAACTCATGAACTGAAAAGAGCTGCAAGTGATTTGTCCAGTTATTCCTGCTCAGTTTGTCCGAACACTTTGCTCCCGTTTACCTACACAACAGCTTAGCTTCATGGTGACTATGTTTAGGAAACTGAAGTACAGATAAAAGATTGGGTGAAGAAATAGTTCTTTCTGGTAATGTAGAAATGGGCCTAATGTTTTCTGCAGCTTTCCAGGGTCTCTGCAATAAAAGTAGAAAGCAGTGGGCTTGCCCAGAGAGCAGTCTCCATGTGTTCCAAGAGGCCACACCGGTCAGGTCTGTGTGGGTACAGGAATGGCCTGAACAGTTACTTGCTCCTTCTTCCTGGGCGGTCATTTTACCATAACTCATTGATTAGGAGAGGCAAGTGCTGGCTGCTCTCTGGTGTTCACATGTTCACATCATTCTGTTGGCTTCTCATGGTGGCACTGTGCTTGGTGACATCTGTTCTTAAGGCTAACATGATGACATCCGCCATTATATGTTGTGAAGAGGTATTGGATTCTGTAAAATCTTACACTGGATGCTGGGTGAAATTTCTGTTTCCCGGGTCATTAAGCCATACTCTTCGTCTGTAGAGATCCGAGTCAGAATGCTGTTGAGCTGGGTCTTGCTCTTTTTTTGTTTTTATTTTCATTCAGCTCCAAGTGCCTGTGCTACATTATATAGGGTTGAGACAAAAATCTATTTTTCAAAGAAGTGTTACCGTGGCCCTGTTTCCTGATTTAAGTAGACCAAAAGCTGTCGATGAATATTCATTAAATATTTGAAATAAGCTGGGTACATCGGTACATACCTGTAATCCCAGCCACCTGGGAGGCTGAGGCAGGAGGATCACAGCCTCAGCAACTCAGTGAGACCCTCAGTAACTTAGTGAGACCCTGTCTCAAATTTTTTTAAAAAGTTGGGGGCTGGAGAGAGAGCTCAGTTGTAAAGCACCCCTGGGTTCAATCCCCAGTAGTCACACACACACACACACAAATTGAGTAATACTCTGCTAATTTTAAATATGGAAAAGGAAACTTTCAAAGGAGGAAGCCTCCTTATTACTTCTTCCTTTAAACGCTTCATCGTATCCCTGAAAGTAAAGGATTTTGTTATTTCATTTGTACCAGCTTAATAATAATTAAAAAAAAATGCCTCGGAGTCTATATCTTCCATAGGCTTTCTTTTATGACGCAGAGTTGTATCTCCTGTGTGACAAGCCCCGCCTGCCAGTTTTAATTTACCTCAGGCCTTTTTCGTCCCAGGCGCCCACTGCAGACAGCGATGATTCGAGACGGCCTCATCTTCTGGCTGATTGACATTCTGAAGGACCCGGATTGCCTGTCTGACTACACACTGGAGTACGCCGTGGCTTTGCTCATGAACCTCTGTCTCCGCAGCGCAGGTCTCACCCCATCCTGTATTTTCTGGTATGGGGGTGTGAGAAGAGATCCTGACCAGAGCCCAGGTTCCCAGTGAGCCCGGGGCGGGGGGGGGCTTGCTTTTTGTCTCCCTCAGAGAAAAAGAAAAGACAGCCTGAAGTATTTCCAGCTAGGTATAGAGCTGTTGAGTCCCCAAGGCCAAAATACGGTCTGGCCTTAGAAAGAGCGTTTGTATGTATGCACTTCGCACAGGAAGAGGAGATTGAATTCATTCGTGTTTTCCTTCATCTTCATTACGTTATTCTGAAGACTGAGGACTGTGCGCCCAGCATTCTCCAGGATTAAGTTGGTGGCGGGAGCAGTGACATTAACCGTGCTTCCTGCTCCTAATCCTTTTCTCACCCCTTCCTGGTGGTGGAGGTTCTCTGAGCATCATAAGCCGTTTCCCTGCTTGTTCAGGGAGGTGGTGGCACCACCACCTGTACGGGATCAGTCTGTGCCGACTTCAGTAATAGCCATAGCCCATTACTGGGCACTGGGGGCTCCACGCCACTTTAAGTCCTTCATGTCCACCACCTCACTGAATTCTCCATCAGCCTTTCAGGTAGATAATTGCTGTTTTAAAGAGGAGGACACTGAGGCCCACAGTCACATTGTTGCTGGAATCAGACCCTTTAAGAAGCGGCAAAGGGCACTTGGAGAGTGGGACAGCTCAAACTTTATTTTTATGCCCGTGGTCCCAGAGGAGGTCCCACTCCAAATTCTGAGCCCCCATCTGCAGTTTCTCACAACATTAATAGACTATCTGGTGCCATAAAATTTCTAGTTTCTAGCAGGAGTAGGTTTACAGAAACAGAGTGTGAAAAGGGGAGGAACTGGCTCTTCTCACAGGCCTCCAATAAATCTCTAGCCTTAGGCTAAGCCGCAGCACTTCAAAGGGGAGTAGATCCCTGCAGGTAGTTATTTACAGTCCAAACGGGAGGGGACTGTCCTTTTCCCAGGCACTGTAGTTTTCCATAACAGTGTTCTGATTTCCTTTTATACCCAGGCCTGGGGTTGCCTTCCATCACAACATAGCATAAACAGACCAGCCAGATTTGTCCTCAGGTCTGCCTGACTTGAAACTGTGCTTCCAAGTTCAGATGCATCATGTTTTGTTTTGGTCCCACAGGGAAGAACATGTGTGCCAAGGTGGCAGGCCTGGTGCTGAAAGTCCTTTCGGATCTCCTTGGCCACGAAAATCACGAGGTACTCAGTCAGCATTGCTGGCCCCGGGTGTGGGGGTACACTGGGCCCTCGGTGCCTGCAGCCTGCAGCCAAGGGGCTGGCCTGCAGCAGTGGCTGCATTTGACAAGTATACACATGCTCCCTCCTGCAGGTATTTTTATGAACGACGTCAAATCTTTTATAATCTAAAAGTTTGGAGCTCAGAGCAGGGAGTGTGTCCCCAAGTCCTCGTGTTTTGGGATGTTCCTTGCTGTACCTCACTTTTTTTCCTTATCGTCTTTCTCGGCTTCATCTCCCCCCAGCGTCAGCGCTCGCATTAACGTTGTCCATAGTAGGTACAAATGTGGTCTTAAAGTACATGATACCGCATCTGTGCCATACCCTGCATGTGTGGAGCTTGCGTGGTGTGAGTTTTCCTGTGCTGCTGGGACCTTCCTGGGCTCCTGTACATGCCCCTGGTTCACTCAGTCTCGCCACTGCCACGCCCCTCCATGTTACCTGTCCCCCAGGGGTAGACACTGGGTCGTCTCTGGCTCTGCTGCCACAGCTGTCCTCAGTGAGGCACCTGCCCACCCGAGCCTGCGCAGAGCTTCCCCAGGGTGTGGACCCTTTTCACCACCGACTCGCAGCATACACCAGGCTGTGGCTGAGTCTCCCCAGATTGTCCTCTAGAACAGCTGGATCAGCTGTTCTCACCAGCATCCCCTCCCACCTGGTGGTATCCTCCAAGTTTCGTAGCTTATGGACCATAAACCTTGTTTAAGTGAAATAGAGCTGTAGGAAGACAAATCAACAAAAACCAGCAAAGGTGATGCTTCTCTTGTGTTTTGCAAACGCCTTTGTACAAGCTACAACATTGCCTTTCACCTGCAGCCAAAGTCAGACCTCTTTCCATGGACCAGGTGCAGGGGCGCATGTTAGCAGGACACAGTAACAAGACCACAGGGTCACGAGGGAGCCCTGGGTTCCCACTGGTCCGTCCCATTCCAGGCAGATGGCTCCAGCCACTCCCTTCACCCACAGCTCCTGGCTCACAGCATCATTGCTGAGGACCTGGTTTCTTCAGCAGGTGGAGTTCAGGGGCTGTTAAAGTCTGTGCCATGCATTTTATGTTTAAAAACCACTGAGCTCTTAGCTGAGCACCGTGGCACACGCCTGAAATCCCAGGGACTTGGGAGGCTTAAGCAGGAGGACTGCAAGTTCAGGACCAGCTGCAGCACTTAGCGAGATTCTGTCTCAAAATAAAAACTCAAAAGCACTGGAGATGTGGCTCAGTTGTAAAGTCACCCTAGGTTCAATCCCCAGAACCGAGAGAGAGAGAGAGAGAGAGAGAGAGAGAGAAAGAGAAAGCCCAGTGCTAGGAAGGGTGGTGGCCAGTGTGCCCTCTCTCTGCCTGTGGAGAGAGCAGCACACAGTCCACAGAACAGGTGACTCTCACTCATCAAGCCAGCTGTGACCTGTCCTGTGTTCATTTAATGTTGGTGTTATCTGTATGATTTAAGAATGGTCCTCTCCTCAGAGGTCCTAAAGGAAGAGACTTCCTGTATATTTAAAACAAACAAACAACAACAACAACAAAAAAACACCCACAGAGTCTCCAGGCACAGTGGTACGCACCTCTAATCCCAACTACTTGGGAGGCTGAGGCAGGAGGATCACAAATTCGAGGCCAGCCTTGGCAACTTAGCAAGCCCCTATCTCAGAATTAAAAATTTAAAAAAAATGCTTCTGGGTTCAATCTCCCGTACAAGAAAAAAAAAAAAAGTCACAGAATTCAGGAGAGCAGTAGAGGGTTGAACAGGGAGCAGAAGTGAGCACCGTGTGCAGAGCTTTCAGGAAGAGCTTCCTAGAATCTGTGTCGGAGCTTGGTTTGAAAGGCAGAATCAGCTGTCCAGATGGACATGTGGGAAGAGCTTTCCCATAAGGGAAACTGCAGCAGCCAGGGCTGAGGTGCGTGCACCAGGAACATGTGGCGGGGGTCCTTCAAGTAGTGTGGGCACCCTGGGCAGTACAGAGGGAAGAGCAGAGCGGGTGGTGTGGGCACCGGCCCCTGGAGGAGCCTGTGTGTGTGGTACACACAGTGTGTGGAAGAAGCTAGGACTTCGCCATGGGCGCTTGGAAGGCTCCCGAGGGGGGGGCAGGAACAATCAGCCCATGCTGTAGAATTTCAGCGATGATAGGATGGTTGGGTTAAAGGGTGGGTGTCGGGTGGAGGCTGGAGGTCTGATGGAGGCTGTTCACAGCGATGTGTGAACAGGACGGCAGCAACAGATGTGGAATAGAAGGTTCCTTTCAAGGACCGAACCCAGGGAGTTCCGAGCAATCCGTGACGACTCTAAAGTTCCCAGGCTCCGTGACCAGGAGGATAGAAATGACTTAAGCAGTGGAGTATAGCAGGAGGAGGCCTTGGGCAGAGAGATGGCCTTGGTTTTGGACTCCTGGTTGTAGAGATCCCTAGAACATACAAATAGAGATGTCTGTTCTTTGAAAACATGCATCCTGAACTCCGGAGAGATGGACGCCCTCTCCTCCTCAGCCAGCTGTGGTGTTTGATAATTGAGTTGTGTGGTATTTGAAAACTTGCAATTGACTGTCTTTTTCTCCCCTTAAAGATACAGCCATATGTGAACGGAGCTCTGTACAGTATCCTTTCTATTCCATCCATTCGTGAGGAGGCAAGAGCAATGGTAAGAGAGAGCGCCGAGTGCTGTGGGCGCCTGTCAGTGGCACGTGCCCAGCTGCTGGGGCAAGCACTGCTCCACAGAGCCGGGGAGGCTTTACACAGGTCACACACTCCCTGAAATGGCATGCAAAATGTGTATTTGCAGTTTTCTGGGCAGGGGCTGGGGATATAGCTCAGTTGGTAGAGTGCTTGCCTCAAATGCACAAGGCCTTGGGTTCAATCCCCAGCACCACACACAAAAGAAAGTTTTCTGGGAAAAGTCTACATCTTTTATCAGAATCTCAAGGGGATCCCTAAATTCTAAATGGTTAAGAACCGCAGTGTTAAGAAATTTCCAGCAAGTTTATTTTGCAAATGTAACAGACAAGCTGCAAAGATTGCAAAAGTGCAGTACTCAAGTTGGTTGGTAAACAGCAAGTTCCCAGTTTAGTGTATTTGCATTAGTGCTTATGCTCAAGTGAAATCAGCACCAGGTGATTAGTGTCTTATTTGGAGAGGTGAATGTTTCAAGATCTAATAAGCAAAGTCACTAAAGTTTTGTTCTTTTTCTTTGTACCATGTGAAACCAGGGTAACCATGCGTATATTATATGCTGCGGTGAAGGGATTACATGTATTTCCCCACTCAAAACACAGGATGATGTCAGATTGAAACCAGAACATTCCCCCAGTTGGTTTTGCTTCCTTAGAATGGCTTAATAGGAGTACTTGGTTTTGGTTTTCTAAATCACATTAACAGTTATACCAGCTTACCAAACAGTGGAACTGAGTTGCCTGCTACTTTTAAATTAAAAACTTTGCATTTTCAATAGGAAATAGGAAATAAAAGCTTGATTAAATCCTCACTGTAGTCATTTAGGTGAAAGAGAAAGATTGTTAATCAAGGAAGGAACAGGAAAATGGCATGTAGGAGGAAAGGATGGGGTGTTGTGGCATCAAAAAAGGCAAGGGCTGGGGTATAGCTCAATATTACAATGCATACCTAGAATGCACAAGGCCCTGAGAACATCCAGCAAAGGTGGGGATGACGGGAGGGAGTGCAGTCAGGGGACAGGGACCACATCCCCTGAGATCATCAAGGTGTAGCTCAGCAGAACAGGGCATCCCACAGATCATCAGGCCAGGGAGAAAAAATATGGCAGCAGAGCCCCGGGGTCCTGAGTGGCACTATGAGCAGCTCTAACATCTGTCTAACAGGAGTCCCAGAAGGAGGAACATGGGAGATAATGACACAGAAAAAAGATTGAATGATAATGAAGCAACTTAGTGAAAAACACTTTAGTTTTTGACTTTTAAGAGAAAACTTGAATTGCTCAGATAAAGGTCTGAGTGTAGGCTGCCTCTGGCATTTGAATGGAGGTCAGAGTCATGAGCCTCCCCGACCCCTGTTAGCCTGAGCTGAGGAACTTTTTAGACACAACACCCAGGCGGTTGCCTATTGAACGATTTGTAAAGTGGCCTCAAAAGGGTGGTTATGGCCACAGTAAGGTTTCTCTTAAATCCTCGGGTTCCCTCTTTACACTTTTATCCTTGAGGGAGTTTTTAGGTGAATAAAGCCAGCACATTCTTATTGGATATGAGGCTGCATGATGCATTTGCTGGTCAGCGTCTCAGCTGTGCACCTGCCTTCACCTTAGCTGCGAGGGATGCTGGGAATGCTAAGCACTAGAGGAACAAGACAAGAAAAACGCTATCCACAACCTCCCCACAGTACCCTCTGCTCATGCAGTGCTAGGGAAGGGGAGACAGAACTGATGTCCTTGGGCCCTGCTGGTGTTTGAGCTGAGGGTCACACAGTCCTTCTGCAAAGCAGCTGCGCACCACAGGTGAGACCCACTGCAGTGCCCATCTCGGGCTCGTTCATTTCCCTGCGGTTGTTGATGCAGAGAGGAACTCAGTGCAGGGTGATGCTCATTTTAACATTTTTACAATGTTGAAAACCTGGAAGTAACATAATTTTTACCATAATTGCTGATGAAATTGTGGTTCTTTTGTTCACAATGTTAATAACTTTAGAAGATGATAATTAGGAAAAGCAGGATGAGGCAGAATGAAAATTTTATTACATCATGAGGAATTAAGGCAGAACATGTCATTATAAGAATTCTGTTTTGGCCACTGGGTAAAACCTTTGTGTGCTTATGGAAAATGACAGCACATGCATAAAATTATATTAGTACCAAGTACAATTAGTACCAAGCTGGAGTACTTGTCACCATGTGCCCTTCCCTGGGATCAGAGCCCCTGTGAGCATTCTCCAGAGCTGGGGCAGACCAGATGTGGTGCTAGGTAGGAAGGCTGTAGAATCTCTGGAAGACCAGGGAACTGGGCGTGGGGGCACCCAGCCTGAAGGAATGCTCTTGTGCTCCATGGGCTGCCCACAGCTCATGCCTACTATGCCAGGAACCCTCCTCCATTCTCCCCAGAGGTCTGGGTGCCACTGCTGTCCACTCTTCCAAAAGATGTGTGTTCCCTCCTGCCCACTTTCTCACATTGCCTGCTTCCAATTCAGAAGCTTCACCTGGGTACATTTTTGGCAGCATCTAGGCTGGGTGCCAGTACCCTCGCTGCAAAGGAAGCTGGGGTGCCAGTCATTGGCTGATACCCTGCCCAAGTAATTGAGCCCTTGCTGCCCAAGTGTCAGGCAGCCCTATTTATCAGAGCTCTTCTCCCGCTCCACAACTCAGCCAGCTTAAAGGGGACTCATTTGCCTCCCCCCTCCTTTTTTTTTTTCCTCCTTTTGGTGACATGGTAAGACCAGTCAAATTGTATTTGGTACTAATATAATAAGCATAAGTGTGGAGAAGCTGTTTAAAAGTTGCTTCTCAACTAGGCACACATCAATAATCCCAGCTACTTGGAAGGCAGGAGGATCACAAGTTCCAGGTCAGTCTGGGCAACTTAGCAAGACCCTGTCTCAACATAAAAAATTACAAGGGCTGGGGTGTAGCTAGTCCTACAGTACTCTCCAGCTACGATCATAGCAGTTGTGCGCCGCAGGGGGCCACCTAGCTTCCTAGCTACATTCCATGGTGCCCTTAGGGAAAGGCCTTTCAAAATTAGTGTAGAAATTTGACTGAGATGATTAGTTGGTAGAACATCCTTGCAATATGGCTGCACACGCGTGCACACACACACACACACACACACACACACACACACACATATATATATATATATATATATATATATATATAATCCTCAAAAACATTCATATTCTTTGCCCAGTAATTCTTCTGGAGCTCACGTACACCATGACCAGATAGTATATACTGAAATATTCACTGCAGCGTTATTGATTGTAGTAGAAACCAGGGAACAACCTAAATGGCAACACTCGGGGAAACGAGTTGGGGAAGGAATAAGAACAGGCAGGGAGGTGAGGTGTCCCCTGGGCACGCCCAGCCAGAGCTGTGTTCTGTCTTTTTGTTGTTGTTGTTGTCACACATTATTGGTCCTCTAGTTAGTTGAATTAATCAGTCAGACAACAGTTGCCACAATAATGTCTGTCAAAGTGGCTCGCCATAAAATCTCCAGTGCCACATTCATCTGAAGGGCACTCCCGGCAAAGGTGAATAACTGTGCCATTTTCGTCCCCCTTACAGTATTTCAGGAAAGCCAACTTAATGTTCTTTCTCTTGTGTTTGTTCTTCCTGGGAGTGGGGTAAGCCCTCTTAGCACCACCAGCCTCAGCACTAGATGAAAGGTGGACTCCTTTTGAATGTTGTAGTCAGACCAAGTATGTCCTTCTTCCTGTGCTGACAAGCTAAGGTCAGGTTTTGCTGATCAGGAGGAATTCCTCCCTCATCCTGGATCTTGGCCTTTACATATTCTATGGTATCCATCAACCTTGAGTGGGATAGTCTTCCCTGAAAGGGTCTTTATGAAATCTGCGTCCTGACTATGGCTCCAGCTCACATGGCACATCTGGTTGTCTTTGGGCACCGTGGGAATTACTGTAGCACCAAACACATGGAATTGTGAGAATCAAAAGAACTAATGCTCACATACTATGCCTGCCACTTAGTGAGCATTGAGAGGTGATCTTAGCTGCTATTATTATTATAGCTGCTAAAACTTTGTTTATGAGCTTTATATTGACACAAGAAAATAGTAAGTTAAATTTAAAAATAACAAACAGCATTGTAACCAGTATGATCTCAATTGTGTAAAACAATAGCCATAAAAGAAGAAATACTTCAGAATGTTCAGTTTTATCTCTATGCAGAGAAATATTTTATTTATTTATTTATTTTTAGTATTGGGGCTAGCCCCAGGGACACTTTACTGCTAAGTTACACCCCTTTTTTTTCTTTATTGTATTCATTTATTTATAGCATTTTGGTTATACCTAGTAACATTGGGGTTGCGTTTACTCCAAGAAATGGTGCGTGAATGGCCTTTGATTTCAGCTCACGCTCCCCACTCTTCCCTCCTTCCTCCCTCCCGCTTCTCCCTCCTCTATTCTACTGATCTTCCGTTTGCTCTTCTGATTTATTTATTTTTGGTTGGTTCTTTCTACTTATACATAAAGGTGAAATTTCCTGTGGCATATGTATATACATAGCACATCTCCTCCTTTCCCATCCTTCCTTTCTCCCTCTTAAGCTCCTTCTTTTCCACTGATCTTGCCTGTGTCTTTATGATATCTGACCCTCTCCTTTCTTTCCTTTATTTTACTCTAACTTCCACATATGAGAAAAAACATTTGACTTTTTTGGGGGGGTGGGATATTGGGGATTGAACTCAGGGGCACTCCATCACTGAGCTACATCCCCAGTAAATTTTGTATTTATTTAGCGGCAGGGTCTAACTGAGTTGCTTAGGGCCTTGCTTTTGCTGAGGCTGGCTTTGAACTCACAATCCTCCTATCTCAGTCTCCCTAGCCGCTGGGATTACAGGTGTGTGCCCGGTAACATGTGACCTTTGATTTTCTGAAGTTGGCTTATTTCACTTAGCATGATGTTCTCCATTTCCATCCATTTACCAGCTAATGTCATAAAGTCATTATTCACCAGAGCTCATTTGGAGGTTCTAGCAGGGGAGTGCAGCTACTCTTGACTGAAGAACAGTGCTCCTTTATCAGGGAAGGTTGTCTGAGTGCACAGCTTGTGGGGGAGGAAGGGGACACCCGCCTAGCCAGTGGGATCAGCCGAATCAACCCTGGCAATCAATGGAGTGACAGATGTTGCAGCCAGATTGCCCTCACATCCATAAAGTCATTGTGGCTGAGTAAAAGTACATTTTTTTCTTAACCCATTCATCTATTGATAGGCATCTGGGTCCCAGCCCTTTTTTATTTTTTATTTTGAAGCATGTTCTTGCTAAGTTGCTGAAGTTGGCCTTGAATTTAATGATCCTCCTGTCTCGGCCTCCCAAGTCACTTGAATTCCATCATGTACACTGGCTGTTTATTTTATGTAGCTTATAAGTTTTATTGGAAAACCTGAATG
Organism: Marmota flaviventris; assembly: GCF_047511675.1. Classification (NCBI taxonomy): domain Eukaryota; kingdom Metazoa; phylum Chordata; class Mammalia; order Rodentia; family Sciuridae; genus Marmota; species Marmota flaviventris. The sequence goes on along the minus strand of NC_092508.1, from coordinate 7,943,398 downwards.
ACTTTCAGAATTAGAGGAAAATGTTTTTATTCACCTAAAATAGATATTTGAGTTTCCAAGAGGGAAGTTTCTCTTGAAGACCTTTAGTGGTAGATTAGACTATTTGGGCTGGAACAAAATAGAATGTGGTATAGAGCTGAACTGCTGAGCATAAGGGAGAGTGGGATCGTTTGGAGAGCTGTGTGGTGCTCAGTACACGCTGTCTACCTCTGTGCAAGGTGCTTTAGCCCACTCAGTCCTCAAAGCCCCTAAAGGAGTGGCTGTGGCTGTGTCCCCATTGATGTAAGAGGTAGATTTCTGGGCCTGGAGCCACACAGCTAGTGTAGGGGCCAACTGCATGTTTGTTTTGAGAACTTTCCACACCTCAGGCTGCAGTGCTTCTTTAGAAATAAGAACTAATTTAATCTTTTTCTTCCCCCCGCCCCCCAGTGCTAGGGATCAAGCCCAGGTTCTCACACATGCTGGGCAAGCGCTCTTTCTATACCAATTTCTTTCTAGACTCCTATCCCTAATCTCATCTTTAATGAAAAATCTAGATGTGATAAATGTTTTCCTTCCTTAAATTCTATAATACAAACACTGTCTTCTGTGTTATTTCATATTGAGCATCTCTAATCCAAAAATCTAGAATCTTAAATATTCCAAACTCTAAAACTTTTGGAGCATAGACATGAAATACAGGTAGAACATTCTACATCATAAAACTTTGTTTCACACACAGAATTATTTAAAATACTGTGTGAAGTCATCTTGATGGCATGTGTATGAGATACTGACAAAGCATAAATGAGCTCATTATGTGCATGCAGATGTTCCCAAAGCCAAAACCCTGAAGCCACAGGCATTCCAGATAAGGGCCTCTCCACTGTTTCCTGCAATGATCCTAACCTTGACCTTCTGGTTGCTTCCATTCAGCCTGCAATTCCATTTCACACGTGGCTGATATTCTCCTTTCCATCTGACCTGAGTGTTTGTATTAGGCCAGGATTATCTTCAAAATGAGTTATTACTTTCAGGGTCAAATACTGTTATTTTTATGACTTCTCATTTCTATAATTCAGATTAAACATTACCTAATATATGTGGTTTTAAAAAATAAGTACAATTTCTGACTGGACTCTTTCCTATTAAGAAAGCATCCCTAGGTGATCCTCCTCTTTACACAGGAATTTATTGTTTGTTTTCCAAGTAACAACTGAGTTAGAGCCATATGAAAGAGAAAGAGTGAAAATAAAAAGATCTATAAAGATAAGAGCAGATACTCACTTGTAAAAGTAACATCTGGGAAGAAAAGGTAGAAGCGAGCCTGAATGGATTCTTTGTCCCATTCCTGGGGCACAGGTTGAGGACTTTCCATTCCCAAGCTGCTTGTGCTTAATTCTGCTCTTGGGCATGTCGGGCTGATGGAGCTGTCGCTCCTACAGTGGCCCTTCCCTGGGAAGTGGGGACAGACGGTAAGGGTGAGGCCCGTTGATAAGACTGAGACAGCAAAGTCAGCTCTCCTGACAGCCAAGGTCCACGCCAGATGTTGGTGTTGTCCCTTTGTAAGACAAACGCAGGTATTTGGCTGGCCGCACAGGAGCTGGACAGTGCTGCCCAGTCCTCTTTGAAACACCCTGTCCTTGATTCCAGAGACCCCTTCAAGGCCTTCTCCCGTTGTAGACTGTTTTCTCAGGGTCTCTGTGAGCTTACCCGTCTGTCTTCCAATGAAATGTCATTGTTCTCTCAGCTCTGTCCCAATCCTCTGCTCTCCTCACTCTGCTGTTATCCCCTTGACTTAGCTACCGGGTCTTTCACCCCAGCCACTAGCCCTCCAGACACAGCCAGGCAGCCTCTCCTGTCTAGTGGACGTAGGTGCCAGCCACAGCACGAGATGCCATCGTTTGGGTGTGACTGGCAAACAGTGGATGCTCAGGCCTTCCTCGTTCGGCTCAGTGCATCCTGACACATGTATACATCTACATAACTAATACCCCGTTACATACGTGGTCTTTTTTAAGACCACGTATGTAACGGGGTATTAGTTATGTAGATGTATACATGTGTATTAGTTATGTTTTATAATTGAAGAAACAGGCTGAGTGAAGTTGAGTAATTTGAGTAAGGTCACACAGTTAATCCACGTAGGAGCTAGGATTACCATCCAAATGATAATCTTGATTTAACCTTTCTGTAAAGCAGTTCTCTTCATTGGGTCATGAGAGTTTAACCTCTTCTGCTCTTGACACTTCTCTGATTCCAAACTGGCCTACCTAAAAAGGGAACATATCAGCTCATGTAACCAAGAAGTCCAGGATAAGCTTCAAGCATGGTTTGTCAGGGTTTGCATGGCATCAGATCCATCTCTCTACCACCTCTGCACTCTGCTTCTTCTGTTTTGGGTTCATCATTAGATATGCTTTCCCGTCTTGGTGGCAAGAAAGCCTCAACAGCTCCAGCTGTGTGCTTAACTCCCGTCCTTCAGAGAAAGAGGAAGGAGAGGAATTAGACACCATGTTCAAGTCAACTCACCTCTGGGTTTCCCTGTGATTGTGCTAGCCAATGTGAAAATTCCAGTGTCAAATATATTACAATAGGGGCTAGGGTCACAGCTCAGTGGTAGAGCGCTTGCCTAGCACATGTGACGCCCTGGGTTCAATTCTCAGCACCGCATAGAATAAAATAAAGATATCATGTCCATCTACAGCTAAAAATATATTTTTTTAAAATTACAATAACATAATGACATAGTGTAGTAACTATAATTCTTATGATAGAAAAAGAATGAAGGCTGTTTAAAGAGTTTCTGTTTGTTCATTTACTTCTCTAAACAAATGTTCCACTTTTTGAAGGCCCTATTTGGCCCTAAAATCCAGAAGGCATTGAATAAATAGAGGAAAACACAGGAAAGAAATCACCTCTCAACAAATTGCCAAAACTCGAGGCAGTACTATGCAGGGAAATTTTACAATTGTTTTTAAGCTAAATACATTATAATGTTATTTTGAAGTCAGTCAGTCAACCAAGAAGAAAATCTCACTGTGACTTATAAAAGGAACAAAAAGAATATTTAGTAGTAAGCAGAGGATTTTTATTGTACGTATCTTCTTCCCCCCAAAAAAAGAGAAATTCTTTTTTGGATGAGATGAAACTGCCCTACTGAAAACACTAAAGCATTGTGTGCATTGTGCTTCTAGGGGATGGAAGACATCCTGCGCTGCTTCATCAAAGAAGGCAATGCTGAGATGATCCGCCAGATAGAGTTCATCATCAAGCAGCTCAATTCCGGTCAGTTTAATGCAAGAACCTACGCCTCGCTTTTGAACTGTTTGCATGTGTCAGAAGGATCTTGGGCTCTCTCAGTGAGGCTTGGGGTTCCTTGGAAGTCATTGGCCTTTAGGGAAGTGGGGAGGCCCAGGTGAACTCACAGTAGTCAAGGCCAGAGTGTCCAAAGATTAACAGTCTCTTATCATACTTTAGGGCCTGTAGTCAACAAAAAGAAGTTAAAAGCAATTTCAGAAACCCTTCCCTAACCTTGTAAGTTCTCTTTATGGGCCTCTCCCTTTCCCCTCTTAAGTTCTACCCCCAAAGGGTGACTTCCCCAGGTCCTGGGGTCAGATAGTGCAGTACACGCCTCCCTTGGTGATCCATTCACTCCAGGTGATGTATGATTTTCATCTAGAAGCAAGGTCCCCTTTCTGTTGAGCTGCTTCTATTACCACAGCCACATGTCCCATAATAAGCAGGAGAGGAAGGCCAGGGGAGCCTTGGATGGGGTGGGGGAGGAGCTCTTGGCTCTTGGTGTGGACTCTTCAACAGAGGCCCTTGGTGCTGCCAGCATTGGGGCAGTTTGTCCCCTCTGACTCTCCGCGTGCCCTTCCCTGACACCTAGCAGTGCAAGTAAACATGAGCAAAAGGTAAGCCAGGGTCTCCCTTCTCCTCACAAGTCACTGCTTGACCAGAGCCAAGCTCCAGGGAAACGCCAGAAGCCCACAGGTGCCGTGTCTCTGCTCCCTGTTCAAGCCTCACAGCACCTGGGCAGATTTGCTGCACCCACACCAGTTAAATTAGAATCCCCACAGGAGAGAGAGGGCATCGAGGGACAGGTGGTACCCGGGCAGCCAAGAGGAGCCTGCTGCCAGGCGAGAAGAAGCCACAGGAGTGAGTGGCCAGGGAGCTATGGGTTTCCTGGCCATCCCGTTTGTCCTCCTCTTTGGTTCTTATGGAGCAAGTATAACTCATCCCAAGTTCAGGCGGGCAGAGAATAGAGCTTCATTTTCTCCAGGGACTTCAGTTCTGACTCCGAGCCCAGGCTGGTGCGATGAAACAGATATAATGTGAACGAGCCTGCCCGAGTCTCGGCTAAGGTTGCTTCCTGCCTTCTCTGGGTGGGCTGCCACTGAGGTGGGTAGTTGTTGCCCGTCTGCTTCTTGGTCATTAGTGGCGCCAAGTCCTCCCTCTCAGGCCAGGGGTTCTCTGCAACTTCAAGGTCACATTTGGGTTGGAATCTTCTTAAGGCTGCCTGTGTTTGAGTCGTTGAGACAAATGCACATCCATCTTCTTGCCAGTCTTCCTGGAAGCCAAGAAGCAGGATGCAGGCTCCATTTGCTCCCTGGCATAAGAGTCAACTTTCCCTTATGTAAAACTGCCCTGGCTCAACATGCCAGGCTGCCATGAGGGAGGAGACAGTTCACATCTTTGTAAGGAACCACTCTGGCAAGAAGTTGTCGTGGACAGAACTACAGCTGGATAGCCCTGGAGATTCTGGAAGGCTTGGGAAATACCTACCCAAAAGTTCAGCAAGTTCCTGTTCAAATAAGGGACCTAAAACATTTCTTTCTTCATCTAAAGTATCCAAGTTGTTCTTTATGGAGGCAGAACCCAGAGATAACTACCCAGGAGTCTGCTAGTTTGAAACTAGATTCAAAAGCACACACTCACACCTTATGACACGTGCCACCAGCAGCCAGTCAAGACAATAATGGAACTAGAGAACTTCTGCTCAGTGTTTCTACTCACATGGAAACTAACAGAGTGTGGATTGGGGCCACCTTCCTAGTTTAAGATATGTGAAGGACTGGCGGTGTGTCCCAGCGGTAGAGTGCTTGCCTGGCATGCAGAGGCCCTGAGTTCAATCCCCAGCACTGCAAGGAAAAACCACAACCACCATGAAATGACATTACCATTATCTTTATTTAGAGACTTCCTTGTTTTATTTTAGTAAACTTAAAAGCACAGGAGTGGGTTTTCATACATTCGAGCCCGTAGCTATCAGCCCACCAGTGCTATTTTTCCAGTGAAGTTTTAAGATCTTCAAGTACAAAGTTGTGGGTATATTTTAGAGTATCTAAGAGCCTAACCCCATAGGTGGGAAGAGACTAGTCTGGTGAAGCCTAAAAGAAAATTCCAGCTTGGTGACAATGACAAGCAGAGCTATAGCCAACAGCAGTAAGGAGGTTTATCCCTGGCTTGGGCCCAGACCACAGTTCCAGCCCTCTGCAAGGGAGCTGGCAGACTATAGCCAGTCAGGGCAGAGAAACAGCGGTGCTAGCCTGGTCCACGGGCAGGAGAAAGTAGAGCGGTACTGGGGAGGGCAGCGTGGCTGTGCACCAACTCAGGAGTGAGTGGTGGAGGAGCCCAGACCCAGGTCTTCTAGTACATGGGACCAGCCCTGTTCTGGGTGGTGGGAAGAGTCTGAGCCAATAGATGAAGAGATTGTGGGTTAGGGAAGAGAGGCTGGGCCAAGAAGGAGAGCAGGGAGTGTGCTGGACTACTTGACTTTTCCACAGAGAACCTGAGGGGTTTGTAATTGGTGACCATAGGAAGCACCGCCATTTTGAAAGGCATTTCCTGCAGATGGAATGGAATATGCTGTGTCTGAGAAGGGAAGAGAAGTTAGATAATTAAATTCAGCCAAAATGCAGAATGACTTAACAGCTTTATGTCTGCAGAGTAGCTTTCTGAACTCACTGGCATTCTGTGACAGTGGTGTGGCTTGGGATGGGTGTAGAGACATGCAAACCTCATCAAGGTGGGGACAGATTTGGTGTCCTGCTGGCCACAGACCAGTGAGGTCAGCGGAGACCTCACTTTGAGTAAGTGAGACTGTCAGGATGTTGGTGACGCCCTCCTAGGCCGTGGCTTGGTGTTTGATTAATGTAGGTGCCTCTGTCAGGCCCCGTGCTAAGGCCACCTCTAAGTATGGCCTTTGACGCCTTCTTTCTCCTTCCTTCTTTTTGACTTCCTTTCTTTTCTCAGGCTTTCTTTACTTTCACCAAACCAGTGCTAACAAGGAGGGTGCAGCAGGAGCGCAGGGAGGGGGAAGTCAGGTGCTCCATCCCCAGATACTCACGACCCAGTAGAGTAGGGACAAGGGACACCTGCAGTCAATAGCCGTCCATTCATTAGGAGGCAGGGTCATCCACAGGGTGAGTGCTGGCAGGAGTTCCAGGTGAAACGCAGATCATGTTCAGGGAGGGAGAGATGATGGGCTCAGTGAGGGCACCAGGGAAGGCATCATGGAGGAGGGAACCTGCATCTATGTAATGCCTGCTGGTACCTGGGCCAGATGCTTCACCTAAGAAGGAGGTGGTAGGATCCCCATTTTACATATGGTAAAATGGTCCATTCTTTCTCTGGCTCAGTTACGCTATGAATCCAGGCTTGTTTGTGAACGCTAAAGATGTAGCAGTGAGCCTCTGGGAACCCTCCCTGCCACAGCCACCACCCCACCTGTACACAGAAGTAGATGCGGTTTCTACTTCCCCTCTGTGCCTCCACCTCTCGCTGTAAGGGGGTTGTGAGGATTCAGTGTCGGGGTGCCCGCTGCCATGTCTGGTGGTAAATGTTAGTTTACTTCCCTTCCCTGAAGGTCCCTCAAATTATGTGCTGGTTGGGATTTTCCTCATGCTACTCTAAATATGTTCTGGTAAAAATGGAGAGATTTATTTAAAATCTCTGAGGACAATGTCAAAACGTGTCTGAAATGATTACGATGAGAAATGGTTGAGCCCAGCACTCCTTCTCTTGATGGTGCTCACTGGTCTCTGTGGCGCCTGAAGGATTGTGTTGGCCAAGTCGCCCACTGTTTGTGGCTATTCACTGATATTTTTTCTTATATATATATATATATATATATTTTTTTTTTTTTTTTTTTTTTTTCCTCTATAGAAGAGCTGCTTGATGGCGTTCTTGAGTCTGATGATGATGAAGATGATGATGATGAAGTAAGTTGGAAACTCTTTTCACCATGTAGAAAACTCATACCAAACTATCCTGGTCTTCCTTGCCTTGAACAGTTGCTCAGAACTGAAGTTTCCACTTCTGCCCTGTTGTCCTCAGTCCTGTGGGGTGGCTGAGGTCCAGTGGGGTGGCTCACATAGAGTCCTACATGGCTGCCTCCGAGGTGTCTCTCCAGTGCCAGCTGTCACTCAGTGGTCCGGTCAGGCTGGGTTCCACCAGGGAAGAAGTGAGCCCTTCTGGTCCTCTCTGGGCTCAGTGGTCTCAGAACGGGGCTTGTGCACTCTGCGGAAGCACACAGCAAGCCCGGCCCCGGCTGGGAAAGGAAGTAGACTCTACCTTGCGATGGAGGGGGCAGCAGGAGGGCCCCGGGGTGGCAGCACAAGTGGCTGTGTTTGCAGGCCCTACACACCTGCAGAGAGCGGAGATGCAGACTGCACGTCCTTTGGATCTCATGGAAGCTCTTTACCACAAGCCTCCACCCATCTCCCTGGCTGGGCAGCTGGGCACAGAGGCTCATGGTGAGAAGCTCTGGGCTGAGCTGTCCTGGGTTGGGTTCAGAGCCAGCAGAATCAACAACCCCACTCAGTTATTTTCATTCTTTGGGAGTGGATTTTCTCACTGTGGAAAACCCTCCTCCTAATGCACAGAAGCTAATGTGCGCAGCCTGTGAGGTGTTGGAAGGACCACTCCCCGGAGCTGTCTGGATCCTCAGATGACAGGCTAGGCCTTGTTTTCCCTTCGGAGACCCAGAAAGAGCTGACTCATTGTCCTCCTGGTTGTGGTGTGGATATGTGACTTGCTTTCCTTCGATGAATCCTGGAAGGTTCTTCTGTTGTGGGGGAGTATTCACTATAAATATGGATGTGGGAAAATGTATTTGTTGGAAGTTGAGGTCTGTCAGTTTAAAACGTGGGTGACAGTCAAAGTTTTGTTCATGATGGCATCAGTTGTGTGCAATAGTTACATAGGAGCCCCCACAAGGAGGGTGAGATCCACCCAGCGACTCACAGGCGCCTCCCGCATGCCATCTCCATCCTGGACTGCAGGTGGCACCAGTGGGCACTCCTGCTCACTCCTCCTGCCCGGTGGCACAGGCTCTGAACCCGACCTGCAGAGGGGACCTGGCCATCATCCCCTCCTAAGGAGAGACCAGCCCGAGGTCACACAGAATGCAAATGGCGGTCGAATCTGATTTAGAACAGGGGTCACGGACTTTCTTTGTAAAGGGGAGGATAGGAAGCCTCTCAGGCTTGGCAGGCCACTCGTGCAGGTTTCAGTCTCTGGTCCTGCCTCTGTAACACAGTAGCTGTCAGGGGAACATGGCTGTGTTCCCACAGAACTGTTTGTGGATACTAAAACTAGAATGTCATAATTTTCATGTCATTACTTTTTTTTCCAAATATTGAAAATATAAAGATCATTCTTAGCCGCAGACTATAAAAAAAACAGGCTTCTGTACCTGAGGACCACTGTGGCCACCCCTCAAGGTAGACCTGGCTGGCCATCTCGCCCAGGCCACTGCTAACCGAAGCAAGACACTGCCTTGTGCCTGGCTGTCAGCGCTCTTCAGTTAATGTTTTAATGACTGGATTCAGTAGCTCTTTGTCATTGTGTCCGGAGGTCGCCCCCAGGTCTGCTTTCCCCTCTTTCCGTGTCATCCTTTTTGGCTTTTCTGTTTGCTCTGGGTTTTATTGTCATATTGATCCTTTGGTTTTGTATTGTACGGGAAATTTCGTTGGAACAACTTTTCTGGTTAGTGATGGGAATTCAGTTTTGTGGAAATTTCCCTGTGAAACCAACTATAATCTACTCTACACAATCAGATATCAAGGTCTTCCTTCAGTTCTCTGGACTTGCTGCTACTCTGCATGTATTTTCATTTTAAGAGGTTAATGTTTGGGCTGGGGCTATAGCTCAGTGGTAGAGCACCTGCCTCACTTGTGTCAGGCACTGGGTTTGATTCCTCAGCACCACATAAAAATAAATAAATAAAGATATTATGTCCATCTACAATAAAAAAAATATTTTTTTAAAAAAAGAGGTTAATGTTTGAAAACATTTGTTGTGATAAGTAGAATTTTCGGAAGATTCCTAGAAGAGGTATAGTTGGGAAGACTCAAGAAAGGTTCTGTTGTTTCCAACTCAGGTTCAGCAGATGGTAGGTTGTGTCTCACAAAGGATCCTCACAGTGCACTGTAGAGGGTCAGCAAAGTAGCCGATCAGTAGGGGCTGGGTTTTATTCAGCTTTTACCAGGGCAGGCAATACTTTTATAACCGTCTATTGGAAATGGAGGGGAAAAAATAAATGCTTAAACAGATATTTAGGCTAAAGGAAAATCTTCAAGAACCATTTAAGCAGTAGTACTGTTGTCACCTCTCAAGGTGACAACGATGAAGGAGACATCAGAATTAGTGTCAGGACATTAGAGTCACACTTCATTTTGCTTACCAATGCAAAATATGTTTTTAATGTAATATCTAGACCTGAAACCGAGATAAAAAAATGTTTTCAGTTAGCTGCTTAGTGATGTGGCTTTCCGGGGAAGCCAGAGGCCAGGGTCAGTTATGCTCCCTTTGCCTCACATTGAGCTGAAATCTGTGCATCTGCACATCCACCATGACTGGTCCTGCTCCACTGGAAACTCTCAAGAGGACCCCAGTGCACAATCTAGGTTTTCTTTCTAATTTCCAAAACTGTAATGACTTTAATGTGTTAAAACTCACTGATGTCTGAGTATAGACTCGTTTGTATACAAAAGTTTAAAAATCATTGAGCTAGAAACGTATCTCCTGTTTTTATAGATCATCTGGGATATAATATGAAATGAAAAAGGAAATCCTAAAACAATGTGAACAGTAAGAAAAAGCAAACATATAAACCCGCAAACCTGTGAGTTATAGATGTGCTATGCATCTGTGTAGCAGAAAGGTGTGGAAAGTTACACCCTCTTTGTTAGCATAGGAACTGCGGGGGGTACAGGGAATGAGGAAATGTGCGAGAGGCTTGGAAAGAGGCCAACAGGGCCCTGGGCTGCAGATTTGTCAAGCGAGAGAAGTGAAAACAGGATGCTCGATGTGGTGGCGTGGAGGTCAAGGGCTGTGCTTTTCTGTGGATTGATGGGCATAGGCCACACTGGAGTGAACTGCGGAGCAGGTGGGAAGTGAGAATACGGTGCTAATAAGTATGTACTGCTCTTCCCACAGCATGGCTACCTGCTGGACGGGAGAACAGGTAGCTAAATGAGCATTTTGGTTTGGTTTGGTTTGACTTGAGATGGGAGAGACCTAAGCAGGTCAGACACTGCCAGGAGGCTCCAGACAGGAGGAGAAAAGGTGGCCTTTCAAGGACAGCTATTTTCATTATTTTCTAAGATGCTTCATAAACTCTCTTGATCCACAAGGCCCCAGACCTATATAAACCTCCAGAGAAATAAAATCATCATTAGATGACCTTGAAAATATACACAAGAGAAGGGACAGTGACAACTGTTGAAGGGGTCAAAAGCACCTTGTGTAGCACTGTGAAGGAATGTGTGAGGTAAGGTACTTTATTTTTACAGTGAACATGTGCATTGTTACCAGGGGGCAGGCGGTAGATTCACAGGCTCAGGAGCCTGGTTCCAGGGTTCTCACCCCCAAATGACTCAGGTTTTCTTATGGCATGTTAAGGTGAGGTTCCTCGTGTCTGGCCCACCGGTGGCTCTAAGTGGAGGTGGAAGGACTTTCTGTGCAATTTGAGAAGACCTATTTTAAGATAAATATTCTCCCCTCTTAAAAGAACAGCTTTCAGTGCCAGGTAAGGTCAGCCATGGACATTTACTTGCTGGATCCATATAAGTGACAGTCATATGATCAGAAATTTCCTATGTAAAAACTTGTCAAATCCAGAAGTCATTATCTGTTGAACAAATATTTAAGGGCCTTGAAATAAGAGTGTTCTAGGAAAAGACAAGGGAGAGATGCATTAAAAATCTATAGGATTTAGAAGCTGGGGTTTCCATATCTCCGAGAGTTTCTGGTCTCCGTAGATGAGCCCACAATGATCCAAGTGAGCAGCTCCACCAGTGTGGCCTCACCGCGTGGTAGGCACGTTCTCGCACCTGACCTGAGTTCCCTCCTCTGCTCCTCCAGCAGCCCTGGGCTAGGTCCTGTCATCGTTTACCCTCACAGACGAGGAGAGGCAGAAAGCAGGTCGTTGGCTGAGTTTAGGAAGCTGGGTAAGTAAGTGGTGGAGCTGGGTCCACCCGGGTGTCTGAGGGAGTAGACAGGCCCCTGGCCTCCACCCTCGCTGGCCTCTTGCTAGACACATAGGCACAAGTGGCTGTCGGTTTTCTGTGGAGCTAGAGGCAAGTTTAAATGCCATGATGCTTGCTATCTTAGTGAGAGGAAGCCATTTTTCTTAAATAAACACTCCTCAGGTCTTTACAAGCCTTCATGGATTTCCAGAGAAACTTGAAACTGAAATTTCAAAATTAACTAAAAAAAAGTTGATTTTGACAGTTTCACTAGTGTTCTCACTGCTTTTATGGAAGAGCAGATTCTTGGAAGTTCAGAATTCTTCCTGCAGTCTTCCTGTCTGCACTTTCTTTTTCTTTTCTTTTTTTTTTTTTAATTTGTTTTAATTAGTTATACATGACAGTACAATGACTTTGATATACCATACATTTGAATCAGATGGGATATAATTTCTCATTTTTCTGAGCGTACAGGTTGCAGAATCATATTATTCATGCACTGTCTGTGCTTTCAATAGCATTTTTTTTTTTTTGGTACCTGGAATTGAATCCAAGGGCACTACCACTGAGCTACATCAATAGCCATTTTTTATTTTTTGAGACAGGGTCTCACTAAGTTGCTTAGGGCCTTGCTAAGTTGCCGAGGCTGGCCTTAAATTTGCAATCCTTCTGCCTCAGCCTCTTGAGCTGCTAGGATTATAGGCCTGCTCCACCACACGTGGCTCAATAGCACTTCTACCTATGCATGAGTTTGTATTACTTTTTATTGGACATTTGGAAAATATTGTTTTATCAAATTTAGTAGTTCTTCCAAATGTTGACACATTTCATTAGCTTGCATTAAAAAAATGCATTAATTAATATCATTGCTATTCCCATCAAAAAAGTCTGTATGGTTTGGGAAGCTATTAAGCTCTCAATGACAGATACAAGTTATTCAAAATTCTCATTTTCTCTTGAAAGTTCAAATTTTACTATTGCTAACAAATACTATTAGTTGTTTCCTTGACAGGACAGGCTTACTGCATCCTTTTTTGAGAAACTGGCAGACACATACCCAAGTCTGAATAATCAGAGTCTATCAGTTGTTCTTTCAAGTAAAAATGGTGTTCCCTTAAAAAAAAAAAAAGGCATATTCAACTTGGGACTCAAGTAATGTCACAAATGTTTTTCCTCAAGATAACCATCTTGCTGTAGTAAAGCACTTCTATTTTGTACTTCTATTTTGTTACACAGAATATTAAAAAGATGGGCCATAAGGTTAGAGATTTAATAAAATTAATTCACCTGTTTCATCAAGAACATTCTTAAATGAATCTCTGTCCTATCCTATGTGTATCTACTGCCTCTGTTCGTGCTACCAAGGGCTTCACCCATCACTGCTTTTGTGTTTTCTGTGCAAATGTCAGCAGTGTAATTGTTCTAGGATAAACCATGAAAGTCAATAAAGGTACCCAACATTTTAAAGATTTTGCTGTCAAGTATTTACATAAAAGATCTTTGGTAATTAGTCACTGTTGAGCCTAAATCAAAAGCAATAGCAAGTCTAGGCATAATTCTGCAGATGAGGTGTTGATTCAGCATGTATGTTTGCCATTTGGCTGTTGTTTCACTGAAGAGTGTCACTGCTGTGATATCCTTTGCTAACTTTCCATCCAGCAGGCTTCATCAAGGTCAGCCATACAAGGCAACCAAGTAGTTTCTCTAACCAAATCTATGATATCTTACCTGCAAGGTCCTTAAATTTAAATCTCTGTGGGGATGAATAATTTAGATTTACAGAAAAAGTAGTACAGCTGGTTGTAGTGGTGCACACCTGTAATCATAATGACTCAGAAGGTTGAGGCAGGAGGATCACAAGTTCAAAGCCAGCCTCAGCAACTTAGTGAGGCCCAAATCAACTTAGCAAGACCTTGTCTCAAAATAAAAAATAAAAATGGGCTGGAGATGTGGCTCAGTGGTAAAGCACCCCTGGGTTAAATCCTTAGTATAAAAAAAGAAAAGGAAAAGTAGTAACAGAGAATTCCTGTACATCTATCATGCAGTTCAGGGGCTTTTAAACTTCTAGTTTGAAAGATTATAACAAGTTTTCAATTTTTGACTTTTAAAGAACTCATCAAATCTGGTTTAAATATTCAAATCCTTTTTTGTTAAACTCTGAATAATTTTTCACAAAATTACACTCCAACTTAATTGATATTATAGTAATCAAATGTGTTCTGTTGCATAAATTATAATAAGGTAAATTATTGACATCTGTAAAAATCAAAGAAAGATAACTTGCCATATTTTCATTTTTGATTGGCAGTTAAAACTAACTTCTTTTGAATAGATTTCTCCCTTTCATGAGTCAGAGAACTTTCCCACTTCCCTCCCCCACCATACAACTAGCTGGAATTTTGATTGGGACTGTACTAAAGCTATCAATCAATTTGAAGAGAATTGGAACCTTAATGGTGGAGTGCTCCATTCCAAGAACATTGTATGTCTTCATTGTTTTAAGGTCTTTTATACTGTTCTCTAAATCTAATTTAAATACTCAATGCATATGACATGAGTCATTGCCATTTACCTTCTTTCACACATATAGTCATTTGGAGAATTATTAATTTAAATGTGAATTGTAAGAAATTAATTGGTAGAGAATTGGAACTCTTAGGATTTTTTTAAGAAGTCAAGAAATAGAAAAGTGCAGCCATTGGTTGTGTTAGAGTTATAAAGGGATTAGAATAAAACATGGCACAACAGATCCCACAGAGTGAAATCAGAATCTTGTAGGCAGGTGCTGGAAAGTTTATAAGTCTTGAGGGCAAGACATTTAAGTCCAAGAAGGTTAAGCAAGATAGGAATGAGCAAGTGAGACTAAGAAGAGCTTCCCAGAGAAGATGAAGAACTCAGTCAAGGGATGGGGTTGTAGCTCAGTGTTGGAGCGCTCTCCTTGCACGTGTGAAGCACTGGGTTCAATTCTCAGCACCGCATATAGATAAATGAATAAAATAAAGGTCCATCAATGAGTAAAAAATATATATATATTAAAAAAAAAAAAAAAAAAACACCTCAGGCAAGGAGATAATAACAAATGACAAGGAATAGGTACCCAGACAGACAGTCTGGTCAACAAGCCTTAAACAACTGGAGTAGTAACAATGAAGTTTAAGACAGAGCAGGATTTTACAATTTGGGAGTCCCTCCTTCTCTTCTCCCTCAGAGCCATAGGTGGCTTGAATGCAGATATGGAGCCCTAGGGACACTGAGCACCAGGCCCCAGGAGGGAGGGAGGGAGGTCAGGAGATGGGGCATCAGAGTCCTCTAATGGTTCCTCTCTAGAGGAACTGTGCAAACCCGGGTGCCCGTGGTCTTCCTCTCCCCTGCCCTTGTGATCCTTTCACTCTGCCTTAACTTGGCCTGGGACCAGCTTCACTCCATTCATCCTGCTTTGAGGGCATTCTCCAAGGCCTGGTGACAGCCATGTTGAAATGATGTCTGGCTCTTTCTTCCTTTAGGGCGTTTCTGATACCCCATCAGTATCAGAACACCTCCACCCTAGCTTAGCTTGTCAGGAGACATGGCAGCACTAGGGACAGGCTTGGAATGAAAATCATGCCCTCTTGTCAACAAAGCAGCTCTCTGGAGACTTCTTTATCACAGCATTTATGTAAGTCTCATCTCTCCAGGAGAGACAGGCTTTGCCTCTTACAGGGCAGCCAGCGAGTTTGAATCCCTTCTTACCAGTCCTGCCCCCAGTTATTCCCCTTGGCCCCCTGGCACATGCACACATTCTTCTGAGGAAAGGAAGCTGGCCGGGTACAGGAAAGAGGCATGACTGGTGGGTGGGGCTGAGGTTGACCCTGAGGTAGCGTTGGAAGCCCAGAACCAGTGACCATCTCACATGATTGACTGACATAGGAAGCTTAGAGCTTTTTTTTTTTCAAAACTATTTTCCAAAGCATCAAGGTAGAAAGCAGAAAACTGGGTCTTGTTCATTTAAAAATTTGTCAGGCTGGGCACAGTGGCACACACCTGTAATCTCAGCAACTGAGCAGCCTGAGGCAGGAAGAACACAAGTTTGAGGCCAGCCTGGGCAACTTAATGAGACCCTGTCTGAAAATAAAAAATTGAAAAGGGCTGAGGCTGGGGCTCAGGTAGAGCAAAAACAATCCATGCCATTAACTTTCAAGGTAGAACTTAATATGATACTTCATGTGATACTCTTTAGATATACTTTACCAACACACAGCCCCTAGGTGTAAATATTAGTATCCAAAGAAAGGTCAGGCTGAAGTGATAGAACTGAACCCGTGGCTTTTATAATCTCCCTGTTTGTTCGGGCATCACTAATGGATAATCACTATCAAAGCACTTGGCGCAGTGCCTAGGACAATTTAAGCCCTTGGGGCTACTAGCCCTTTTTGTCATCATCAATAGCAGGAGCAGCAGCAGCAGCAGTGTCACTGCTGTCATCAGCTTCCGGCCTGCCACGCTTGATGTGGTGGGGGTCTGGGCACCAGACAGAAGCCCTAGATAATGCTGTGGTCTCCAAGGGGTTTTAGAATCTAGTGTATCAATGGGCAACGTGTGGTTCAGGAAGACCAACAGGCCAGCAGACAGTTGCTGTGCCCAGGCGCTGGTGCACACCATGTCCCGGGGCGGGGGGGCATACACAGGGAAGCTTGGGATCAGTGCAGGGGTAGCAGGAGAGGAGGAAGAGGTGGATGAGAGCCTAAATTGTGGTTTCTGTGGCACAGTGTAGGCAAGGCAGGGTAAACAGGCCTTGAGTTGTCCAGTTTGCATTGTTTTAGTGAGTTCTGTTCTGTAGGGGCTAACCCTAGTTGTCTGGCACCTGGCCTTGGGGTGATTGAGGCAGGTGGTTACTTGCCAGGAATGTAAGAGCCTAATAAAGACTGGGGTGCAAACTCTGGATTGGCTGGTTTCTATTTGAAAAGTGTGCTCAAGGGCAGACTGTTTTCTGTCTCTAGGAACTGGCTAGCCTGAGAGGGGCCGTCACTCCAGGGTCAGCAAGGCCCCAGATATAGCATCATAAAAAGGGGGAAAAGACACAGTAAACATGCGAGACTTCAGCAGCCTGGCCCCCGCCTCTGGACATTCTAGCCTCATCTCCCTCTTCTCCAGATATGGATTCTCCAGAGCTGAAGGAGTTCCAGGGACCTTGTGTGGTCTCCAAGCTCGCCCCCTAAGTTTTCTCACTTCATCCTGCCTGCTGTTACCTTCCACCTGGGTTCCAGAACTGGGACAATTATTGCCACCAGGGCATCTGGTCATGACATTCACATTGGATTCCTTTGTAGTCACCTTAGCCAATAAAGGTCCACATCTTCCAAAAGGAACTTTTATCAAAAACTAAAGACAGGAACTTAGCAAATAAGTGGTGGGGCTAGAGCATGCCAGGCTGAGAACGCACCGGCCGAGAGCCCTGCCTGCCGCCAGCCAAGGGTGAGGCACGGTGCACCAGCTCAGAGAGTGTGACGGGCAAGGGTAGGAGCAGAAAGACTGCAGGGAAGGGAGACCCCAGGATCTGTCTGCCCAGGAGGGAGGGAGCAAACAGCCATGCCTTTGGAAGACTAATCTGGCATGAGAGGTCCAGTTAAGTGGAGACCCGGAAAGCTCAGTGTGACCGCACAGCCAGCGATTTACAAACTGCGCTTGTGTGCAGGCGCTGGCCTGGACCTCCACCCCCTCCTTCCACTTACTCCTCACTCCTCTCCGCCAAGTAAGGCTATTATGAGCCCCATTTTGGGGATGAGAAAAGCAAATTTTAGAGAACCTCAGAAACTTGCCCGAGGCCCCAGGGCAGTCCTTGTTGGGAATGAACTGTAAACCTAGACTGGACAAGCCCTCCATCCCAGCTTCCCTCCCACTGCAGGCTTCAGGAGGGAGTGGGGCTGAGCTTGGCCAGGCAGGGAGTCCCCTGGAGGGGAACCAGTGGGAGTCGGGAACTTAGCAGGGCAGAGCATGTAATTAGGACCCAAAGGCTGGTAACTTTGGAACCACAGTAGCTGGGAAAATGGGATGCCAAATGGGGAACCCTGGCTTGGAGGGTGTAGGGTATAGCTCAGGTGCAGGGTGGAATGGATTTTATACAGAAGGCACCAGAGGAGGAAGAACACGGAATCAGACATTCCTGACCAGCCTCCCCCACTGACCTTGCATTTCACAGGCAGGTACATTGCTGAGGGTGCGGACTCCTTTCCCTTCTGGCACTTTCATTCATAATCTGTGAGACTGGTGGCCACCTGAAGCTGCTTCAGGGCATCTGTCCAAAGAGCCAGCAGCTGAGTAGTCTCTATAGTGACTCTATAGTATAGACCATCGCTCTGCTGATGGTCACTGTGGTGCCAGCTTGCTTGGCATGGGGCAGACCACACTTGTTACCTAATTAGCAGAGAAACGTCTGTCTTATGTCTATAGTACTTGCAAGGCTTTTCCATTATTCAACCAAGTCAGTAAAGAAACCAGTGTTTCCCAATTAAGGCTTTTGCTTTTTTCTGGTACCTTTTCAGCTTCTAAATTCGTTTGTTTCTGTAATGCAGCTCCTGGGTTCCCAGACCATGCCTGGGATGAACTAGCTGCCCAACAGACTGACTCATGGTTGCTGCCCTCATTTCCACTCTGGTTTCTATGGAAATAGACATCAGATGGCTCAAAACAAGGTGAGGGCTTATAGACACCTCATGATTCCTAGGCATTTATAAACCCTATTTGTCCAACATCTGTTTCCATGGAAACAGGTGCAGAAAAGGTCAAACAATGCTCTACAATAAACTTTTTTCCCTCTCTTATCTAATTTTTAAAAAATTATAGTGAGGCATTTTGAGACCTTTTCCTGTTATCATAGGTTTTTTGGGGTGATGGTATATTCTGTGCAGAAAGGTATATTTCTCATTTTTAACTCTTTAAGAAACACTTGGGCACATCATGCACAGTTCTATTTTACGACTTTATTTAATAAATGGTTTGGTCTAATCAAATCGCTGTCACTTGGCATTCCAAGATGAAACACTTAGTGCCTAAGTCTGAGAACATGACAGAGAGGAAAACAGTGTGTGACCTGCTCGTCCCTCCTCCAGCATTCAAGACACCTGTGCCTGAGCTTATTCCCCAGGTCTTCGCTCAC
Source organism: Marmota flaviventris (assembly GCF_047511675.1). NCBI lineage: Eukaryota > Metazoa > Chordata > Mammalia > Rodentia > Sciuridae > Marmota > Marmota flaviventris. The sequence continues at coordinate 7,924,810 of NC_092508.1, read as the reverse complement.
ATCGCTGGGGCTTGTCGCAAAGGTGCAGGATCTGGTTTGCTCAAATAGAGATTTCCTGTACCTAATTCCAAGTGCCACGTACCTAGTCCATTATATAAAACATGGGAATCCAAACGGCTTTCTGTTAGCAGTGAGCAGCATCTGTGATCCTGCAGAACAGCAGCCATCAGGCGCAGCGTGTGACGGTTAAGATGGGATCTGCTGCCCAGCAGAGTCAGGTGGCTGAGTGAGATCATGAAGGGAAAGTTCACCTGAAATAGAGAAAAACAGAAACAAAATGGAAGGTGTGTGGCTGTGTGGGCAGAGGAGCTGCAGGGAACTAGTTATGCGACTCACTTAGCAGCTGGCATCTAGTACTTTCTGGTGTTTATCTTGATATTATCTTTCATGGCCAAGTCATTGCTTTTAGGCTGTTCAGGCTGCCGTCAGTTGTCCTGTAGGACCTGTAAGTGCCACTAGGACAGGGCTGGTATCAGTTTTGTTCACCAGACGAGCCCATTACCTAGATCAGCAACTGGCACGTGCCAGGTGTTCCCTAGATGACTCTGTGGGGATAGATGCTCCAGATGGGATGTTGCAGGAGTTCTGATGGGTCCTCTCTGCAGAGTCCCCCCAGAGGAATGGAACAAGGCTGGCCCACATACTCCAAGCCCGAGAGAGCACTCACAAGGCACACGCCTGTGTGGCTCAGGTGCCTGCCACCCACCTCCCATTCTGGCCCTGTTTTTGAGAGATGTGTGAATGGGATCATGCAGAGCAGGTGCTCAGGAGCCTGCCTCATTTGGGGGGTGTGTGTTGGTTAGCCTTTGTCAACTGATGACAAATCATGCCAAACATCCCAAATCTTAGTGGCCTCAAACACAACAAATTTTCCTTCCAAGTCTGTGTGTTGCCTGGACAGGTCCTCTGCACTCACTCACGTGACCACAGTTGGATGGACTGGAAGGCTGGCTGGAAGGTTCAAGGTGGCCTCACCAGTGGCTTGGCAGTAGTGCCAGCTGGCTTCTCTGTCCTCTTCCATGTGGCCTCTCTCTTTCTCTGTCCTCCTTGCTGGGTCTCTCTTGGTTCAAGAGGGTGAAGTTAGAACCTCAGACTGGAGGACAAGGCTCTCAAGGGCTCACTTCTGCCACATCCTACTGGTCAAAGTTACAAGGCGAGCCCAGACATCACTAATGCTCTGGAAGAGTAGCAAAGCCACCTTGCAAAAGGGTGTGCTTACGACATGGGAGGAGTTTGTGGCTGTTAGTCTGAGAGAAGTTCATCTGGGAACAAACCATTTCCAGATAGCCTGTGGGTACAAAACAGAGAAGCTTTTTGTGGTCACACACATGTGGCAGGTGCGTGCGCGCGCGCACACACACACACACACACACACATAAATGAGCGTCTTTTTGCATGTGGATACACAGGTAGCTACCCAACACCATTTGTTGAAAAGACTATGTTTTGACCCATTAGATTTCTGTGAAATTGTACTATTGTAAAAAACAAGTTGACCATAAAAATAAACACAGATAATTTGTGGTGGTGGTTCTGAATCATCTTACTCTCCCAAGGCTCATTGGTTTTGTTGGTTTTAGCTAGCAGTTGACTTGCATGTTCTTAATCTGAAGCGTCCATCTGTTCTGTGGTTTGCAGCTAGCTGCTAGCATCTCTGCTGCTTCTTTCCCCCAATCTTTGGAGTCCCCCTGCATAGTTTCACTGCCGATTAGATTGGGCCAAAGATTGTATTCTGATACGTCAAGCCAGTAAGGTTTCCACCTTCTGCCACTTGAGCTGTGTGTAGGTTGGAGTTTGCATTTACAAACACAAGAAATTTACAAGTTTCCCAGACTTTCCATTTTCCCTGGGCTCCCTCCCATGTCTGCATGTACCTGCAGTTTGGCAGTCACTCAGAGATGTGTGCAGATTGCTGAGATCTCAGTCCTTCTGCAGCGCTTCTGCTTCCAGGTGTCCCCCTTCATTTCCCCCTCCTCTGCCCTGCCCTCTACCAAGTCTACAGTAGCAGCCAGGAAAAGCGTGGGGTTTCTCGGACAGGAGCTCCCCAGACAAAGATGGCCAGAAACACGCCATGCCTACCCAGTGTGAGTAGCCTGCCCCAGTGAGCAAACCCTTCTCAACTTGTGGCATCCACTGGTCATTTCCTGGTGAAATACCTAAAATGATTGATTTTAATTCGTGTGTCACATTGTACACATGATTTCTATAGGGGGAATTCCCTGACTCACTCAGGTTCATACTAGAAGTTTGGTCAGGTCCTGGGGAGATGGAAGTCATAAGCAAACCAGATCATGCTGTGGGGAGGAAGCAGACCTCCGGCAAATGAACAAGTGGGAATGCAGCGTATGAGGTGGAGAGGGCACCCTGAAGGACAGGGGAGCAGGAAGGGCGGAGAAAGCCCCTGGTGGACAGGGAAGAGCAGCCGTCAAAGCCCTGAGAAGGGAGCACTTTGGGGCATTCCAGGCTCAAGATGTGGGGAGGGAGCAGGAGATGGCATCAGATCACTGGGTTTGAGAAGGACTTCAGCTTTTATTCAGAGAGGAGGAAGCTGTTGGAAGGTGTCAGGTGTGATGTGATCACTCCACGGGCATTTGTAAGTGATCAGAGCACACTGCACCTGTTTACGGTGATGAAAACTGCCACGTGAGTCCAGCACATCACTGACCAGGCTTGGCTATTTTTGGGACTTGAACCTACTCTCCAGGCACTGGGACCAGGTAGCCTTTGGGCCCTCAGGAACTTTTAGGCTGAGGAGGCTTTGGTCTCAGGCAGACATCACCCAGTATGGACACAGGGCCCTTGTTCCCGTCCTGACCATTGGGCGTGAGGCTCGTGTTCTCTCAGCAGCCAGAGCACTGACTGTCATGAACTAGAGCCCCACTCGTCCCAGCGTCTCACCCTGAGATGGGTGTCCAGGAGGTGGGTGTGAACCAGGGGCTTTAACTGTGAAGATCTTGGACAGCCCGGCTGTACCTGGGGCCCGTGTTCCTTGAACTGCTGGAGGTCTGCGGTTCTTCCCTCTCCTCATTCTGTCATCACCTTCTAGACGGTTACCGAATCGTGTGACTCATCCGTCTGAAAATCACTTGCCTCTTCCCTTTCATTTCCTTTTCTGCTCCACATCCTGGCCTAAGCCTCATCGTCCCTCCCATCTCCGATTTCCTGGCCTCTGGTCTTCCCTTCCCAGATTGAGGTGCACATGGCCCGCAGAGCATTTTCTAAAGCAGGGAGTGGTCCACTCTGGGATGCAACCAATTAATTTTTAACTTAGGAAACATTTTAGACTTTCCAGAAAGTACAGAAAATAAATAACAGACAGCTATGGTTGTATCCTTCTTCACCCTCCTCCTGACGAATTAGCCACCATCCTGAAGTTGATATATAAATTCCCTGGATGATTCTGTGCTTTCATAATATCTTCGTATTTCCATAAACAACACGCACTCTTGTTTTATGGTCTCTTGTGTTGGTCTGTTTTGCGGTGCAGGGGATGGAACCCGGGGCCTGGCGTGTGCTAAGTGGGTGCTCTTCCACGGAGCCCTTGTTTTATGGTTTTCAACTTTACATAGATGGCTTAGTAGTGTAAGAATCATTTACCGGCTTGCTTTTTCATCCCCAAGTTCACCTTCTGTGGTAGAAGTGTATTCGTTCCAGTCCACACCGCCCAAGCTCATCCTTTTAACTACCGTGGGGTGTTCCGCTGTAAGCATAAGCGCAGCGTGTCTTTCTCCTTCCTGTTCTGCGCTTTTCACAGTGCAGCAGAGAGCATCTTTGTCCGTGTTCCTTGCACAAATACAAGGCTCACACCTGGACCTTGAGTTGCTAGTTTCATGAATATGAGGGTCTCGTTTTCACTAGATCCTGCCAAATTGCTCTTCAAAGGAGCTAAACCCCTTTGCACTTTGACTTGATCCCTTTTTAAACAGTTCCACGCTCCTCATCACCCAGTAAAATCTCAAGTTGCTCCTGGTAGTACTCAAAGTCCCACATGGTAAGACCCATGTCTACTTTTGTATTTTCACGAACAGTACAGCTTTGTTTCTTCATCTGTGAAAATAGAGGTAAATATGACCGAAATGTCGCAAGATCAGCAGATTAACCTGTGACCCACAGCAGACAAAACAAGTGATCATTTCCTTTCCCTCCTTTCTTTGCATGTGATGTCCACTCCTTAGTCCTTCTGAAGCTATGAGACGTCTAATCCAGAAAAGTAGGTGGTGGGGCAGGGTTGAACCAAGGCCAGGATGCTATTTTGATCCCTGAGGGACATCTTGGCAAGTCAACTTATTGTGGCAGGTCACTGGGATCTTGGGTCTAATTGTTGTCCTGTGCGCATTTGATCCGCACAGTGTGTCCTCGTTCCAAGTCCAGGGCAAGGGGGAACAGATGGGCGGAGTGTGGAAAGCTCTCTGTGCCCTGAGACCCTAGAAAAGGTCAGAGGCCTGGTTAACGCTGGCTAAATGCTGAGTCAGTGGGCTCGAGTCAGATACCAAGGACGGGAGCAGTGGTCCCATCTGCGGGCTTTAATGCTGCCCCCACTTATCACCTGTGTGGCTCTGGGAATGTGGGCTAACTCTCAAGGCCTTCATGAAGTGAGCATATTGAGCCCCTTCTCACTGGGTGATCATGAGGACCCCGTGGAACACTCCAGCACAGTCGGGGTGCAGGGGGCTGTTTGTCACATTGTCCTCATGATCAGATCTCGACTCCTGTCTGCTGGGAGGGAGGTTTGGAGCAGAGAGTGGGAAGCAGCTGGAGGAGAGGTTGAACCCCTACACGGGTTAAAGTGGAGTGGAGTGTGGGGCTGGAACTTTGAGGTCCATCTAAACGTATTTCAGAAGTTACATGATTCACTGAAGGTTTTTCTTTATGTCATTCTTGCTGACATTGAGGCCATCCCTTCTCTGTGTGAGGGGTGTTTCCAGTTCTGGGATTTGGTCTCACCCTCACACACGTCATGTCAGGGAGGGGACGCCCGGACTTGGTCTCGGGGGCTTTTGTTCCCTGAGCAGCTCTGGACTCGGTTGGAAGGTGCCCCTCAGGCTCTTGGCTGTGTGAGCATGGTGTCCACAGAGCTGCTGTAATGCGGCCCCTCTCTGTGACCTCCCCGATGCTTTCTCCCACCTTCGCTTTGGTCCTCCAGGTTTCTCTGATTCTGGGGTTAAATATGTTGATAAGCACTGCTTTTCCCAGGGCATCTTTGCCATTTTCTATTTCTTGCTGTTTTTGCCTAGACTTCAAAAAAACTTTTAAGCAAGCAAATCAAGAAGCCAAATCAACAGACCTGAAGAAGCCGGAGGTCAGGGTGTTAGGGTCTCTGGGTTGACTCTGGTCGTTTATTGAACTGCTCTGGTTGTTGGCCAGCTCTCAGGAGCCTGGGATGCATTTCTGTGAGTAAGGAAGTTGACGTCAGAGCTGCTGGGCACCAGGAGGATCCTGGGGGATGCGGAGCTGGCGTGCTTAGCCCTGAGGGTGGGTGCAGGAGAAATGCCGCCCCTGTGGACGGGGCCCATCCACCCGGGAAGTCTGCCATCCCACTGCTGGGCCTGGCCACCTCAGTCCACCCTTGCTCTCCCAGGTGGAGGGTTTTCCTGTATTTTTACAAAGAGAGATTTACAATTCCGTGTCCTGAGACGCTGTCTCGGGTTTAACTGCTTGCAGAGTGGCAAGCACACTGGGCACTTTCACTTGTCATATGTGAAACCACTTGAATACATTCTGCTCTCTGCATTTATCTGCGAGAATCTGAGTTTTCAAATGCATTTAGTGGTCAACCTTAGTTTTGTTTTCAGGCCAGTTGCTTAGAATCTGGTTTTTCTAGAGTATTGTGTATCTAAAGCCTCCAGTTAAGAATCTTGTAGTGTCATGAGGTCACTGAGCCGCTATGGGGAAGCTTCGTATGAGAACATCTAAATTCATCTCAGCTCAAGGGCCTTTTTTTTTTTTGAGGCAGTCTTAATTCTTGAAGTAATCAGTTATCCCTGAGCTCTACCTAGTAATCTGATGCATTCTGCTTGACTATAAAGGCCAGTAATTTTAGTAAAATTCCTCCAACAATGGTATTTGAGACCCACCCTAATTAGGCATTTCTTTCTGAAGTATTTCCTTATTCATCAGGCCCTTGTTTCACAAAGAGGGTGTTTAAAATCTACGTCCTTCTCTTTGGCATTCCTGAGCCGGGAGGTCGGATAGTGCACATGGTGGCCAATCGGCATGGTGCATGGGGCACCGGGGCCTCCCTTGCACTTGAGCGGGGCTGGCAGATTCTGCCCGCTTAGGCTGGGGGAGAACTGTCGGAAAGCAGCTGCCCCCTCCCTGCCAGGACGCCCGAGCCCTCAATAGCCCTGAGTACCTCCCGGCTGTCGCCACTGGTTTTGCCAGTTTCGGAAGTTCTTGTCTGACGTTCTTGTGCGGCCTCCACTGTTCCAGCCTACTTGGTACCACTCAGTGGAGCCAGTGCCCGCTCTGAGCAAGCGTCTTTTGTGACAGATTCTCTGTGCCCATTCCAGACTCCTCTGCCCCCCCCCACCCCCCGTCCCTGCCTGCAGAGTCTCCGAGTGCTGCTGGGAACCCACCAGTGGGCTCTGGCGTGTGTCTCCCACTCACTTCGCCCACCCCTTTATCTTTTGCCTGAGCCCCGAGGATGCCTGTTTCCTGTTCACAGACACTAGTGTTTCTCAGAAGCCACAGCAGTGCCTGGTGTGCATCTACGGTGTCGTGGCTTTTCAAAAGCAAGAACAGGAGAGATTTCCTCAGTCTCCTCAAGTTGGTCGTGACGGTTTTAAAGGAGGCAGCAGGCGGCCCCCTTATTAGAGAAACCAGGGCACTGTCAAGAATCATATTTTCCTGAATTAAACCTCAGAACAAAAGTTTTTTAATTAAGAACTATCCATTCAGTAATGATTTCCATATCAGTTTTCTTACATTTATGCATCCCATAGTAATGTTCTACTCTTGAAAACACCAATAGTAATTGCCTTGCATGTTGTAGGAGAGAAACTGAGTCAGGGGAAGCCACTTCTCCACATTGCCAGTGGGTCAGCCGGAGACCCTGGTTCTTTCTCTGCCCCCTCCCAACATCATTAAGCTGAAATTCCAGGTAGCCTTTATGAATGTGTTACATATGTTAGAAACCAAAGCAGAAACGGCCCTGTGTTTTGGGAGGTTAGTGAGAGTTTATCAATGATCCATGAATTTAATTACAAAGCACTTTAAATGAAAAGTAGCTTCAGTCTTTTTAATGTAAAAAATAAAATTGAATAAATATTTCAGTGAGTCTCATAGTAACTTGTATTAGAAGAAGTTAACAGGTCAAGCCTCAACCTGTGGGAAGATGTGGCGGCACAAATGCATAGATTGATTTGCAAGTGGACGGGTCTCACATACGTACTCATGGTCCAAGGTAAAGAAATTCTGCTGCTGGTATTGGCTGAGGTCAGCCTTTGTTAGCCATTTACTGTTTCTTTCTCTTTGAAATGGAATGTGGACATTTGTTTGGTTTCCTAATGTTTCCCATTCTCTCCTGGCAGGGAAGTGGTGTGTCACTAATACCTCCGTGAAACTGTGATTCACATGCCCATTTCCAGTCAGGGCCTCCAAGGCTTAGTTCCCTGGAGGAGAAATGAAACTCTATCCTGTGCCCAGATCCCTGCCACTCAGACCGCAGAGCCCGCTGCTTGGTTCCCAAGGAGCAGTCATTTTCCTGAAATCATCATAGAATGTATACATGCTATTTGATCTCTAAGAGGTTGCTATTTTGGTAAACTCAACTCCAAGCCAAGAAGCAACATAATTCTTACACAAACGTCCCAGAGTTGACCTCGGGGTAGGGTCTCCTAGATAGCGTTACCTTTAAGGAACTCAGGGAAATCTTAGGATGCCGAGTCCACTAGCACTTGGCAACTGTTCTTGCTAGGAAGAATGGGTTCAGACTAGAGCTTAGATCACAGCAGTGACCGTGAACCTGTGTTCTGGGTAGAATTAAGAGTGGATTCTCCATTTATGATTAGACAAGAGCAGGGAAGAGAGGATGAGCTGTGGACTCTAGACCGTGGCCACAATCTCCCTCCCACTCCATGTGCCCCGTTGAGCTCAGTTGCAACCAGACACCGCGGACCCTGGGTCCTCAGAAGACCTGGGCAGGCCTGCCTGTGTCTCCTCAGAAGCAGGCTTCTCCTGCAGGGCCCCAAGGGGCCAGGTCAGAAAGACCTGGGCAAAAAGGGGCTGCCGAGCTTGAAGGCCAGGCTCAGCCTTGAGGCTGGACCATTGCAGTGGGCTTGTTGTTCTCCAGGCTGTGGTTTCCTCCTAAGGAAAGCAGCATTGATCAAAGGAATCCACACCGAGTCACCGGGAAGGGTAAGGATGGGGGCGCCTTCCTTAATGGTTTAATAGGCGAGTGTGCCAGCTGCCAGGCGGGGTGCCCTGGTGTTTGGTGACTGTGATGTCCCTCTGCAGGCTGTTTCATGACTGAGGCAGTGCCAGTGCCGATGGCCATGACAGGGTCTGGGTGGATCTAGAACCTGTCTCCGTCTGCTGCTTCTGGCCTGCCTTGGGGGCCACCTAGAATAAATCATGTCTCCTTTTCTTAAGGTAGCATGTCCTGAGGTGGCCATGTCTATGATGGCAGGTATGGTACCCACAGCCTAAAGACTGGGGCTGCCCCCCTACAGCAGCCCTAACCAGACAGCCTGGCATTCCAGGGCTCAGCTCCCAGCCCAGTCCTGGGCCCAGGTGTGTGAACTTCATACCCCTTGGGAACTGAACCGGGTAAATCACATTCACCAAAGACCATCGCATCCACAATGATCAGAAATTAGTATTAAATGAGCACAGGTGCTCATGTTTGCAGAATCGTGCTTTCTTGAAAATTAGAATATTTAGAGGAACCAAATTCTACTTGTTGAGTGTGCCAGGAATCAGAGAAAGGTTGGTTAGCATTTCTCAGGGAACAGTGTCACAAGAAGGTGATGGGCAGCCTGGGCTCCACTCTGGGGCAGCAGTTGGCTGCCATATTCCCCCCAGGAGCCCTCTCCCCTTGCTCACTCCCAGGGCCAGTGGCTCCCTTCAGCCTCAGCTCAGACCCCAGTCTGGGCTGCTGTGTGCTGCTTTTCATAACTTAACCCACAGAGGACAACTTGGTGTTGAAGCAAGACTCAGCAGGGAGTCAGGAGGAGTACCACACACTTCCCCCATCGCCATGTGTCCTGTTCTGTATAACAACTATTTGCCAGTATAACAACTATTTGCATCATAATTACTTTGTACCTTTGTCAAAAAACAGTGGGGAAGAAGCTGGGCAGAGTGGTCCCAGCTGCTCAGGAGGCTGAGGCAGGAGGATCATGTAAATCCAGAAGTTCAAGACCAGTGTGAGCAACACAGCGAGACTCCAACTCAAAAAAAATCTACTGGGAATATTTGTGTAGGTCTGTTTCAGAGTTCTTTCTCCCGTTGATCTATTTTTCTATCTCTCTGCCGATAGCACACAATCTGAATTACTGTGGCTATATATTAAATCTTGGAATTAGATAGTATGATTTCTTATATATTGTTCTTGTTTTCCAAAATTGTCTTAGCTGATTCGAGCTCCTTTGCCCTTTCCGTATAAATTTTAGAATAATCTTGTATATGGCTACAAAAAAGTCTTCATATGATTTTGATAGAAATTGAGCTGAACCTGTATATCAATCTGGGGAGAATTAGCATCTTAACCATGTCAAGTCTCATGATTCATGAACAAGTGTGTATCTCCGTTTACTTAGATATTCAGTTATTTCATTAGTCTTGTAGTTCTCAGCGTATACCTCCTGTAGTGATTTGTCAGATTTATACCTAGATAATCCTTTATTTTTGTGTAGTTGTAAGTGGTGTTTTTAATTTCAGTGTCTACCTGTTTATTAGTTACATATAGAAATTGGAGCTGTGGATGTAGCTCAGTGGTAGAACACTGGCCTAGCATGCTGAGATGTTAAGTTCGATCTTCAGCACTGTAAGAAAAGAAAAAGTAAGAAGGAAATTGTGTTCTATATGTCTACCTTGTATTCTGTGACCTTGCTGAACTCAATCATAAGTTCTAGGAGAAAATAATATTTTATATATACACATATGCACAACAGACATATTTTAAAGATTCTGTAGGATTTTCTGCATAGACAATTATGTCATCTGCAGATAGGGTCAGTTCTGTTTTTGCTTTCTGATCTGTGCCTTTTGTTCCTTTTCAACCTCATTAGTCTGGCTGGAACTCCAAGCACCATGTTGACTAAGAGCTGTGAGAGTAGAGATCCTGCCTTGTTCCCGGTCTTAGATGGAAAGCATCCAGTCTCTCCTTGCTAAGTACCATTTTGCTGTAGGGCTTTTGTAAATGTTCTTAATCAAGTCCCCCACTTGTCTGATTTGCTGGGTTTCTGTCTGGTGGCTGTTGAGTTTTGTCAAATACTCTGATCACCCATTAATATGATCATGTGCTGCTTCTCCTCCTCCTCTCCCTCCACCCCTTCCTTCTTCTCCTCCTCCTTCACTGAGGATTGAACCCAAGGGCTTTCTACCACTGAGCCCCACCCCCAACCCTTTTGATTGTCCATTTTGAGATAGGGTCTTGCTACGTAACCCAGGCTGGCCTCAAACTTGCAATCCTCCTGCCTCAGCCTCCAGAGCTGTTGGGATTACAGGCCTGCGCCACTGTGTCCAGCTGATCATGTGCTTTGTTTTTCCTGTATAAGTCTGTTAATATTGTGGGTTACAGGGATGAAGTTTTACATATGGACCACACTTGCATCATTGGAGCAAACTGTACCTGGTCATGGGATAGAAATCTATGAATATATTGCCTTATTTGTTAAGGACTTCTATGCTATATTCATGAGGGGTGTTTGTGCTTTTCTTTTTTGGTATTACCTCTCTCTGATTTTGGTACCGGGGTAATACTAGCTGCATAAAATGAAGTAAGAAACGTCTCTTCCTTTGGTTATTTGACTTGGTATTACTTTAAAAGTTTGATAAAATTCTCAAGTGAATCCACACAGGCCTGGAGATTTCTTTTACAAGTATTTTCAAGTTATGAGTCCAGTTTCCTTAATGTTCCTAGCACCGTGCACATTATTGACTCCATGTTGAGAGACCTGGTGAAGAGTCTGTGTTTTTGCTCTAAGTCCTCAAACTTTGTGTGTAGAGTTGTTTGTGGGAATTCCTGATGATCCCTTTGATATCTGCAGGTCTGTATTGACAGCCCCTGTTTCTTTCCTGACACTGGTAATTTGAGTCTTGACTTTTTCTTTGGCAGTCTTGTCAATTTCATTGATCCTAAATAAAAGTACCAGCTCTTTTTTTTATCCATGTTCTCTGTTGCTTTTCTGTTTTTCTTCTCTTCCTTCTGCCCTTTATGATGTTCTTCCATTTGCTTGCTTTGGTTTTATTTTTCTCAATTCTTGAGCCTTATGTTTCAAGAGCATTTGTGATTATTCATGGAAGCATTTTTTTATGATAGCTGCGTGAACATTTATGTCAAATAGTTCTGATATCTCTGTCACCTAACATTGGCATCTAGGGATTCTCTCTCCGTTTGATTAGCCATCTCCCTGGTTCTTGATGTGATGAGGGATTTGTCTTAAGTTTGAACCTGGACATTTGGGGTATTGTAAGGTGCTGGATCTTATCTGAACTTCTGTTTTAGCTGGTTTCTTCTGACGCTACCTTGTCACTAACGCACAGACTCCTTCCTTAATGAAAGGTGTGGGTAGAATTCCAGGTTCCATATTGGAAGGTGGGGTTCCCTCATTACTTTAGAATGGGGGCAGGAGTTCTGGGTCCCCACTTGGTCCCCAACATGGCCTTTTCTCCCAGCAGGAAGATGGAGAGAAACCACTTACTGTCAGGTACAGGAAGGGGCCCACACTGGGCATGAGGGCTTCATTACTGCCCAGCAGGGACGGAATCTCCCTGCTCGGCTTCTCTGGTGCCCCCCCCACAAGGTGTGGGGTGCCTTACCACAGTGAGGGCGGAAGATGAGGATCCCCAGGCCCTTGCAGGCTCTGTCGGGGGTGGGACTACAGTGTTGGTTACTTTCTATGGTGTTTTTTTCATGTCCGATTCCCGTTTTCCTGGTCTCTGGGCTAGAGGGAGCAGGCTGTAGGGGACGTTTGTCTTCCTTGGCATTCCTGATTGCTGGCTTCTTCAGCTCCAAGTCTGACGTGGATGAGGCAAGAAGAAAACCAAGCCCTCGTCTGTCACTCCTGGGGTCCCAAAGTCCCTCGCTGGTCTGCCTCCTTCTCCATGTTTCAGGGTCTTCTGTTTAAGTGTAGTGGCCAGTGTTTTAGTTGACTTGGCGGGAGGAGGAGGGACACAGGTCCACTGCATCTTCCTTGAAGCTAAACGGCTCTTCTCCTTCCCTCTCCTCCTCGCTTCTCTCCTCCTCCGTGAGTGGCCATCCTCAGCCGCTGGTGCCTCGCAGCTGCCCTCCTGGGTGGAGGCAGTGTCCTTCCTCAGAGGCCATGTCTGAATCTGGGCTGTGCGATTTTTAGACGTCTCACTCTACCAGTGGCCTTTCACCTTCCAGCCTTGGCCTCTTGTGCTGGGCAGTCCTCTGCATCTGCCGCAGGGCGAGATCTGAAGGTGGCAGGCCTGGAGCCACAGTGCCGACACAACGTGTTCATCTTATGGAGACGTTTTCTACAGGATGACATTCTTTGCCTGAGCCCCGCGTATTGTCTTCTTGGTGACCGTGACTGACTTGAGGAGAACAAAGCTGTCCCATATGTCTGTAGCCCCCACGAGGCCTGTGCATGTGAAAGTGCTTGACACTGGTTGTAGATTGACTGGTTTGGCCACTGCCCTGGGGCCTTGGCCGCGGAGAGGAACCCGAGGACTGTGGCTGAGAGAGGCTGCAGTGCCATGTTGGGCCTCTTCACACTACCCCTGGGAAGTGCTCGCCCCGCCAGATCCCAGGGGCTCTCTGGCCTCCCCACCCATCTCCACATAGAGGGCAGATGGGCCTGGGACCCACGAGTTGCGGTGTTGGGCTAATGCTCTGGGGAGCCTCCCTCTGGGGCCGGAGGCAGGGTGTCCACAACACTCACCCCGTCTCTTTGACGCAGGAGGACCATGACACCATGGAAGCTGATCTGGACAAAGACGAACTGATCCAACCCCAGCTGGGAGAACTCTCAGGAGAGAAGCTTCTGACGACGGAGTACCTGGGAGTAAGTGCCACCTGCCGGGCATGAACCTGGAACAGGAAGGGTGGTTACAGGATTGGGTGGGCGTTTCAAACCGTGCCGAGGGGGCTAGAGGGGATGTAGCTGCCAGGTGTGAGCCGGGAGCCCTGGGGGGCATCTGAAGGTGGGCCCAGCTGTGGGGCAGTCACCACCAGCCAGCTTTTTTGTCACCTAGTACTAATCAGTTCGGAGGATATGGGCACAGCAGTGGTGACTGACACCCACGGAAGTTTGTGGAAGGTGGGAGGGAGGGAGTGGGCGAGGACAGGGCTCCCCAGCTTGTCAAACACGCAGAAAAGAAGAAGGACCCCCCATGAAGGACAGAAATCAAATAGAGGGGCCTGCAGAGAGCCCACAGAATGCAGTGCCACAGAAACCCAAGAGAGCAGTGCTTCAGGTGGAGCACACCATCTGAGAAGCCGTTGGTCTCACTGTCTGTCCCAGGGCCGGAAGCTGGCCTCTGAGAGCTCCCACTCTGATGCTAACCAGCGCCAGGAGACCCTGGCCTACAGCCTGCCACCTAGATAGGCAGGGCGCAGGCTGGGCGTCGCCCACTGGTAGCACACAGATGTGGTGTGCATGAGGCCCCGGGTGCCATCCCCAGGACCAAATATAAATAAATAAGTAAATGAGGAAGTAAGAACAGGAGGGTGGACCTGAGTCAGGAGGGAGCTGCCTTCACCCAGGAGCTGGTGGAGTCTTGGGCCCAAGGTGTCTCAGAAAGCCTTGATCAGAGAGCAGACAGGATGCGCAGTTGCCAGAGATTCAGACCAATCCAGACCAAAGCCCTGTGTGGACCAGCTGACACATAAGGATAAGGGCCATTATCGTTAAGGGGGTCTTCCTGGTACTTGGAAGCTGGTGGTTGATAGGGTCAGTTACGTGGACCTTAAAATTAAAACCTTCTCCAGTTGGGCAGTTGGTTCTGGAGAAGAAGGCTGGTGCCGGTCCCTCCACAGTGGACTGGCAAAGCCAGATTCGGGAAGAGGGGAGATGGCCTGTGCAGGAGGCCTGAGCCTTTGCAGGAACATGGAAGCAGAATGTACCTGTCCATTCCCGCTGCCTTCACCAGCCCAGTCCCCTCATCCCCTCACCCCAGGCACTGGTGTCCCTAGTCACCTGCCCTCATCCCCCCATCATCACCTAGGAGTGTCCAGGGCTCCAGCTAGAGTGCAGCATGTGCTGTGGAACCTGAGGTTGGAGGGACAGCTGACGGACAGGTTGCAGGGCTGTGGGGGCCATGACAGGGGTTGTGGATCTTACTCTGCATGAGCTGGGAACCCACTAGACTGTTTGGACTGTCCACTCGAACTTGCACTCTGGCTGCCTTCTGGAGAGTAGACTATGGGGGCAAGAGTGAAGGGAGGGAGAGGGACAGGCCAGCCACCACTACCCCAGTCACAGTTGTATGGTGGCTGCCATTGTCCTTAGAATGTCTCGGGGCCACAGGAGCCCACGAAGCCGTTTGCACGAGGTGCTCAGGTGGGGAGGTGCTCAGGAAGAGTCAAAAGGGGGCAGCCTAGGGCTCCAGGCTCCTGATGGGAGTCTGAGCCGTGAGTACCTGTGTTTACCAAAAAAAGCTGTTTTTTCAGAGAGTCTGGGCTATTTGAGAGGACACACATTCTTTTAAGCATCTGGAGGACCTCCTGTTATGAGGAAAACAGGAGGCAAATTGGTGTGTCTCCTTGGGAGAATGGGTAGTGATCGTTGGGGAGACCATGTACCTACACCCCTTACCCCAAAGTCACCACACAGTGACACAAGCATGTCAATGCCGGCAAGGATCACTGTGGCCTTGTCAGACATAAGCCTGAATACAGCCCTTGGTAAACAATTTTAGCACCTCCACTCAATGAAATGCCACGGACAGGACCTCATGTGGATGTGGTGGCGATTTCAACAAACTCAACATATAAATGAGGCAGGATAAGCCGCAACTACCAATTTTGCCAGGCCAACTGGTGAGACACAACTAGAGCGTTAATCAGTAACCCCAAATGACTGGCATGTGGAGATGGTGTCATTCACCATCACATGTAGTTCTGAGGCTTTTTTTTTTTTTTTTTAATTTTCCTGTAGTGCTGGGGATCGATCCCAGGATCTTACATGTGCTAGGCAAACTCTACTCCTGAGCTACAACCCCAGCCTATTTATTTATTCCTTTGTTTATTTATTTATTTATTGAGACAGTGTCTCATTAAGTTGCCAGTGCTGGCCGCAAACCTGTGATCCTCCTACAGCAGCTTGCTGAGTCCCTGGGATGACGGGCGTGCACCACACACAGTTGAAATCTCCTCAGGGTCAGTGTGCTTTCCTTTTACCAGAAGGGAATGTTTTGAATCACACAAAGGAGGTTCAACGCAGGCTTGCTTACCGCCCTGGCTGGAGATGTGAGCAGTAAGGACGAAGCACAGAAAGAACTCACTATGTAGGCACCTTCGTGTTCCATGCTCAGTGACAAAACACCAGGAGCTGGGTGGCCTCAAACCCAGGAACCTGTTCCCTCACAGTGTTAGCGGGCGCAGTCCAAAGCCAAGGCCTGGCAGGCTGGGCTCCCCTGAGGCTCTATGGGAGCGCCTTCCTGCCTCCTCAGCTCCTGGGGGCTCCCGACAATCCTGATGGCTGCCCCTGTCTTCACCGGCCTTCTCTTCCGTTTCTTGTGGAGGTACTTCTCTCTGGACCCCGGGCCCACCTGGCTAATCCAGGATGACCTCCCAGCTAAGGATTTTTAGCTCCATTCCTCTGCCAAGACTTATTCCACACAAGGTCATGTCCACAGGTTCCAGGGGCTAGGACGTGGGTATGGCCTTTGGAGGCCACTGTCCAGCCCACCACACCAGGCCACCCTAGGATCTCATCGAGAGAATATTTTTACATTTTGTTAGAAAACTGGTGTAGAGCAGTGACGGCTGAGGTCAGGCACGCCTCCCCGTCTCCCCTGCCTGTCACTCATCCTAGGCTGCCCGGGTGGGTCCCCGGGGCAGTCCTGGGATCTGAAGTTGCCAGCTGCAACCTATATGTGCTGGCTTAGGTCTTTCAAAAGAGGGGGAAGTCTCACCTTGCCCTTTGCTCTGGAGGTGCACGAAAGGACTTAGAGTCTCCTCTTATAGCTGCATGTGTCACATGAAGGAAGCTTAGACAGATGACATTTCCTGGGGAGTATGTGCCCGAAATTCATGGCTCAGGCCCCTCGTTCTCAGGTGCCAGGTACTTTGCAGAGTTTTCAGAGTGAGCCTGAAGATGCCGGCTTTTTGAAACATCCTGTCAGAAAATTATTTTTAAAAGGTTTTCTCCAACATGAACCATTTGCCCAACGTGGCAGGATGCTGGAGACACAGTGTTATATTCAGGAAAGACACAAAACAGATAAAGCTGCTCTTGCTGAGGGTAGATGGCAGGTGTTGTCCTGTGCCCTGCAGAGCCACAGCTGGTCCCAGACTAGAGTATGGGTTAAAAATAGTCTAGGCGCCACCCAGAGCTCCTCATCACAATTCCAGGAATTATTTGCACATCAGTGATTTTAAAACCAACCAGTCTCTGGAGATAAGGGTATGGTGCAGTCAAGATGGCCCCCAGGGGCTCGGGATGAGAAGAGGTGTCCCAGGATTCTGGGACCCACAGGCACACCCCTGAGTTCAGGGGTTACTGCTGCTGCTGTAGCTCCAACTCAAGTCACCCACCTCCAACACTTGACACAGGAGAACAAGTCACTGTTCTTGTGGCGGGGGCAGTGGCCACAGCCACTGTGCTGCGTACCCAGAACTCTGGAGAAGTGACAAGCAGACTTGTGAACACGAGTTGTTCGAGACAGAAAGTTCACTCCTGTTTCTCTTGCCAGAGTGTCCGTGTATTTTTTTATACTATACTGTACCACATAGTCACTAAATTCTTCCTGCAAAGAATACCCTGATTTAAAAAGCCTCACCACTGGCCTAAAGGGACATAAATATTATGACACAGTCATAGAATCCCAGTCCTTGCCTTTGTTTTAAAGTTACGTTTGTTTTGTCTCGTGTGCTGGGGATTGAACCCGGCACCTCCACTTGGGTGCTGTCCCACTGAGCCACACCCCGGCCCTGAAGCAGTCAGGAACATCTTACGTGAACTTGGCATGGGCCCTGGACCCAGGGCTTCACACGCCCGCTTCCATTTCATCTCCTCCTCCCAGAAATGGACCTGGCACATCTACTGGAACCTGCAATAGGAAGGAAACCAAGGCTGGAGGGTTGCTGAGCCTTCCTTGGTCTTTGAGCCGCGTGCACTAGGCTGTGGGGCCTCCAGGCAGCTGAGTCCAGGCTCCGAGGACTCTGTCTTTGGAGGTCTGGGTGCTCCCTGGGAGTGAGGCGGGGTCTCTTCCACACTGGGAGGATTTGGGGTGCCTGCAGAGAGGGCTCCCAGCTCCTTCCCACGCCCCTCCCCTCCATAGTTGTTCTTCAGTTTTGTCCCCACCCTGAGCCCATCCAGTGTTCCCGCCTGCCCGCCTGCCCCCCTGCGGGCTGAGATAGGCCCTCTGCCCGCTGCGGGATTAGTTGGGATCCACTAAATGCCCGTAGTCTTGTATGCGAAAACACAGCCCAACAAGCAGAAAAAAATCTTGAATCCCAAAATGTTCTGAATCCTTTTGTTGCTGAAAGCGTGGTCCTTGTCCCAACATGGTTTTTAGAGAAAGGAAAAAGGAGGTTTATTGCTTTACTAGCAAAGGAGAAATACAGGGGATTCCTGTTTCAAAGGCTATGATTCTGCCCATCCGCAGGAATAGCGGGCTTCTATAGAAGTGATTCAGAGAAAATGAGATCAGGGAGGAGAGATCAGGTAGGAGAAGTTTAGGGAAAAGAAGACTCGGAAAAAGAAAAAACATGTGAGTATCAAAGCCACAAGGGTATACTGAAAACATCAAGTGAACACCGGTTACAGTTTCCTTTTTGTTGCTTGTTTTATTCTCTCCTAACTATAAAAGAAATATATGCTTACTGCTGAAAAGTCAGAAGCAGGCTGAACTTGAAGAGGATTCCTGCCTTATCAGTCCCGCTAAGAATTTCAGGGAAGGGGCTGGTATAGTGGTGCACACCTGTAATCCAGCAGCTTGGGAGGCTGACACAGGAGGATCTCAAGTTCAAGGCCAGTCTCCTCAATAATAGCAAGGCCTAAGCAACTTAGTGAGACCCTGTCTCAAAATTTAAAAGAAATTAAGGAAAAAGGATGCTGTCAGACCCCAGGCTCTTTATCTTTCCTTCGCCCTGCCTGCCAGTAAGAAGGCAGACTTAGGCTCTGTGAGCCTCCAGCCTACAAGGGCTTGGGAGGCCCCTCACAAATGTCACAAAATCCAATAACTGACTGCTTGGCACACCTCATAAGTTTATCTTCCTGTATTTTGTTTTATGCCCTTTGATCATCTCTATATATGACAGGTTTGTACTGTCTTGAACTGAGAGAAAAGATAAATATTTAACATGGTGTGTTTGTGCAGAAGTCTCTTCGCTGTTACTTCCCATGGAAGAGTCTCTCTTGGCCCAGACCAGGGAGGTTGTCCTTCACAAGGGAGTTTTTTATCTATGGGGTTCAGGGAAAAAAGAAGAAGATCAGAGCCCTTCTTGGACCTGCTGTTTTTTAAGTGTCTTTTGCTCACAATTGTCCTCATACCAAAGTGGCATATTTTGGAGTAGCATATTCTGCCACCCTTTAAGTGTGGAGTAGGGGCCTTTCAAGTTTTTTTACATATTGATTATTCAGGCAAGCGCCTGCAACATAGAGAACCCTCAGTGCCGTTCCTACACCAGGACAGAAGGCGCTCGCTTGTCTAGGCACAGAAGTGACTGAATCCTAAGTGTTTCCCACTGAACCCAAATCGAATGCAACCTCAGTTGAAGTTCTGCTTAGCAAACTGGGGAATTGCCTTTGGACCATCCAGCACCAAGTGACATGAGGGGAAGTTACAAAGGAAGTCCAAGCAGGAGGACGCAGCCTGTGATCCCAGTGACTCGGGAAGCTGAGCGACTGAGCAGGAGGATCGCAAGTTCGAGGCTACCCAGGGCAAATTAGCAAGACCCTGTCTCAAAAACATGAAAAGGTCTGGGGATGTAGCTCAGTGGTAGAGCATCCCTGGGTTCCATCCACAGTACTGGGGAGGTGGGGAGGTCACAACAGAATTAAGGATTGCACTTAAAAAAATACTCCACTCTTGGAAATCTTAAAAAACACATGCCGGCGTGAAGACATTGCTAGGGCACGTGCTGGGCTCAGAGCTGGGGTTAGCTCCATGGTGTTCCTGTCTCTGTGCTCCTTTATTTTAAAGGAGGCCTCTGCTCATATGCCCATTGCCTGGGGTCATAAGAAGACGGAGGAAGCCCCTGGCAGGAGCCTGTGATGGAAGAAGTCCAGATGTCCAGGCAGCCAGTCTGCCCTCCTGGGTGCTTGTCCCTTCGTTCTTTCTGCTCAGACCCTCATGTGGCCTCTGGTGCAGGGCATCTGGGAAAGTGAACTTTTTTCTTTTTTCTGGTTCTGAGGATTGAACTCAGGGGATAGGCCACACTGAGCCACGTTCCCAACCCTTTTACTTTTTATTTTGAGACAGGGCCTTACCATGTTACTGAGGCTGGACTCAGTAACTTGGAATCCTCCTGCCTTGGCCTCCTGAATAGCTGGGATTATAAGCATGCACCACTGCACCTGGCAAAAATGAAGATTTTTAAGTAAACACTTGCTGTGCCATTAAAATTAGAGTTCTTTGGTCAGGAAGGAGAGAATGCATATTGAGTAGACAGCAAACAGCATCCGCTCCTATTCCAGGTTATTTTCTGTGAGTGTAAAGATAGATGAAATAGAGTACCTGCATTACAAAGATGCATGCTTTATGACATCATAATTCAGGTGATTCACAAATATTCAAAACTAACAAATGGGAAATACGATTTTTTTTTAATCTAAGTGGATATGTGTTCACCAACTTTTACTACCGAACAAATTACATTCATCTCAGTCACATACTGCACTATTATGGTTAAATAATTTGCATTTTGCTGTAGCAGAACCCTTTTTCAAATGATCTCTCCACAGTAGCCCAGGTGGGAGCCTGTTCCTCCAGATGGGTGGGTGTGGATGCCACGACTCTGTCCCCTCTTCCAAGACCCAGATGTGTTTCTGTGGAATTCAGTCTGGAGAGCTTTTCCTCAGACAGTTGCGACAGGAGCTGCTTCCTGCCCAGAAAGTCTCCTTTGCAACTGAGGGAGCAAGGGTGGACAGGGGGCTTGGCCTGCATTGCCCCATGCACAAGGTGCTAGGATGACTGCCAGAGGCCTGGGCCTGTCCTCAGGCATCCCATTCACTGGGGAGGAAAGTCAGGCCCAGGCCTCTGCAGTCTTCTCTGTTTGTTCTTTTTGGTTATTCATGACAGCAGAATGTATTTTGACATGACGTGTATACATATACGGGGAGTGTAACTTCCTGTGTTTGTGGTTGTGCATGATGTGGAGTTACACTGGCCCTGTGTGCATATGTGAACACAGGAAAGTTATGTCTGACTCAGTCCACTCTCTTTCCCATTCCCATCTCCCCTCCCTTCCCCCAACTCCCCCTTGTCCAATCCCTTGAACCCCTCCCCCAGCCTATTATGTGTCAGCATCTGCATATCAGAACATTCGGCCTTGGTTTTTGGGGGGGATTGGCTTATTTCCTTTAGCATGATAGTCTCTAGTTCCGTCCATTTACCTGCAAATGCCATAATTTCACTCTTCTTTGTGCTGAGTAATATTCCATTATGTATGTGTACCCCGTTTTCTTTATCCACTCATCTGTTGAAGGGCACCTAGTTTGCTCCATAGTTTGGCTGTTGTGAATTGAGCTGCTGTAAACACTGATGTGGACATGTCACTATAGTATGCTGATTCGAAGTCTTTTGGGTATAAACCGAGGAGTGGGGTAGCCGGGTCAGACGGAGGTACTGTCCCAGGCTTTCCCACCGCAGGTTTAAGGAGGTGAGGTGGCAGTCTGCAGACAGCTGAATACTCGCAAATCTGAGTGACCCCAGCCCTCCTGTCACAGTTTCCCCTCCTCCCTGCACTCAGGCCCTGGAAGCGGGGACTGACTGGGGCAGGGAGAGGGAAAGAGAAGAGGTGCAAGTGGCCTAAGGTAGCCTTGAAGTTGGGCCTAAGGAGCCGAGCTGAGGGCAGGCACAGAGATGCCTGGGTGCGGGGCGGAGGGGGGGGAGCCCGCGAGGAGCCAATGGTCAGTCAGGTGTTTGGGTGGACACCCCTGCTTCTGGAGACCTCCAGGTACAATGGGAGGGAGCTGCACTTGAGGTCCTTCTGCGGAGCTTGGTTGTGTCCCGTGTCCCCCAGAGTGGCAGCCTCCGCCTTCTCTGCTTGTCTTCTGCCCCTCCCACTCCCTTGCCCTCCACCCGAGTCAGGGCAGCTCGACCCTGCCTGCTGGCAGCCGTCCAGCTCAGAGGAGACCCAGGGTCCCCAGGCCCCGCCCTCTTGTCTTCTTCTCTTTTCTGTCTGGTCAGCCTTTTCACTGCTGTGAGGAAAAGACCCACCAGAACAATCACAGAGGAAAAGTTTGTTTGGGGGCTCAGGGTTTCAGAGGTCTCAGTCCATAGACAGCAGGCTCCATTCCTCAGGGCCCAAGGTGAGGCAGGACTTCATGGCGGAGAGTGGCAGAGGGAGAGTGTGGCAGAGGGAGAGTGTGGCAGAGGGAGAGTGTGGCAGAGGGAAGCGGCTCACAGGGTGACCAGGAAGCAGAGGGAGACTAAGCTCAGCTCAGCTCACCACATATATACCCCCAAGGCAGCCCAGTGACCCCCCTCCTCCAGCCACACCCTGTCCACCCCCAGCCCCCACCTAGTTAATCCCATCGGGGACTAACTCACTGGTTGGGTTAAGGCTCTCTTAATCTAATTCTTTCTCCCCAAACCTTCTTGCATTGTCTCACACTTGAGCTTTTGAGGGACACCTCACATCCAAACCATAACACCCTGCCTTAAGTGCTAGATAAGCCCAAAGAACTTTTCAGCAAAAATCAAGACATCAAAGGTATAAATCCAATTTTAAAAACACTTTTTGGCCTTCTGGCTTTTTTTGTTTATTTGTGATTTTTTTTTTTTTTAAACAGTAATAGATGTGCCTGGTGTGGTGGCACCTACCTGTAATCCCAGCAGCTCAGGAGGCTGAGGCAGGAGGATCACAAGTTCAAAGTCAGCCTCAGCAACTTGGTGATCCCCAACCAACTCAGCAACACCTTGTCTCTAAATAAAATATAAAAAAATGGCTGAGGATGAGGCTCAGTGGTTAAGCATACCTGGGTTCAATCCCTGGTTCCAAAAAAAATTTTAAAAGAAATAGGACTAGAATCACTGGATATTAGGAAAGCAGCCAGACAGGTCCTGCCCACCCCTCACCCCGTATCCCGCTGTGGTTGCGTCTCATGTCATTTATAGCACAAGATCAACCCAGGAAGTTGACATGGGTTCAATCCACAGTTTATCTGGACTTCATCAGTTTTACTGTAATTTCTTCTTTAAACATTTTTTCTTAATTATTAACATAATTGTAACATTATTACACAAAACTCAGAACATGAAAAAGAAAAACTGTTTCTGTCCCACTCTCCTGTAGAGCTGCTCTGGTCACTTTACAACTTGTTTCCTTCCTACCTTTTTGTGTACTTTAAGCATAATTGATAGTATTATTTATATACATCGTTATCACCTGATTTTCATTTAATATTTAAGTGAACATTTTTCTTTATAACCTGTTCTTTATCAGTGTAAATGGCCATATGTCAAATGAATATGCCATATTTTACTTAATTATTGTCCTTTTATTAGATCATTCTAGTTGTACTCCAATAATTTTATAATGAAAAACTATGTTTATTTAATATTTTTCATATTTTGAACTCTTTCACTAGAATCTACACCCAAAGATAGGAACATTTTTATCACTCTTGACATCAAATGCCAATTGCTTTCCAAAAGAGCTGTCACAAAATTGCAGTGGTCTGGTGTTGCAAACTACATTTCCAGGCGGTGGCTGGGTCTATCTGTCATTCACACACAGAGTTGAAGGGTGGTATCTTTTTGGTCAAGCTGTAGTTTCTAATTATTCCTAAAGTTGGTCATTATTTGATTTACTGGTAATTTTCCTATTTTGTGACTCAGCTGTGTGAATTCTTTGCCCAGTTGTTTAGTGTTTACTAATTTGTAGGAGTTCCTTACATAATGAAGATGTTAACCTTTTGGTTATTGAATTTGCTGCAAATATTTCTCTGGGTTGTTCGTTCGCCTATTGACTGGCTCATTTTTAATATACTACACACATGGATATGTTAATTTTTTGTGAAGTCAAATCTGGCCTTTCTTCTCACTTTCCAAAGACCATTACTTTGCAGAGATGTGATAAATTGCTGTAGTCAACTGTTTTCTTCCTCTTCCTATGTTTGGTTTTTTAAAAACATTATTCTGCTGAGTGCTATCGTATGTAAACCTAAAAGGACTTTTCCCAAAAAATTTCCGCTTACCTGAGTAACCTGTGACCTGATTACTGGAGATTGACTGATTCCATGTGGTAAGTTCTGCTTCAGGTCAGCGCTCCAGCCATGTCTCCTCTTCTTCCACCAGATCATGACCAACACCGGAAAGGCACGGCGGAGGGGGCTGGCCAGCGTGCAGTGGAGTGGGGATGAGCCCCTGCGCCGGCCTGTCACCCCCAGTGGCCACAGGACCGGGTGCCCAGTGTAAGTCCAGGCTAAAGGAGGCGGGAGTTTATTTTCTTAAGCTTCACTTTGATTAACTGACGTATAAGATGTGTATATTTAAAAATGCAAAATAAAGCATTCATACTGGAAATCCTTTATCTCTTTATCATTTATCTTGTGAGGGATTTTGGAAAGAAAGAAGTTGAGACCCCCCTCCTCCCTACACCCAGGTTTCTACCTCCAGAAAGAGAAGTGGGGGGCTGGTTATAGTATCTCCAGGGCCACTTCCGAAGATGAGTGTTGGCCAGGGTCATTTCAGAGGACAGAGCCAGAAGGAATGTGGGGCCACGTGGACGGGCTAATGTTGTTGTTTTTGTGGCCTCTGTCACAGTTGAGGACTCCGGGTCTATCTAAGATGACCTTGTTCAAGCATCGGTATGGACTGGGCAGAGCTCAGTGGCAGAGGTGCCAGGCACGAGTGAGGCCCAGCTCCATCCCCAGCCCAGCAAAAAACCAGTGGAGCAGGAACTGCCAGAGTCCCTCCCTGGACAGAAATAAAACGTCGTGCTCCTCCTCAGAGCCAGCGGCCTCCCTGGAAGGCCTGGGGCCCCTCCCCTGTGGCTTTGGGGGAGCCCCGAGATGGGCAGTTCAGTGGGCAGGAGACAGTCCCCTTCTGTGGAGGGCAGCCTCTTTCCCTGTCTAGAGAATACTGCAGAGGAACACATGGAGGGGGCTGAGGGTTCAGAGAGCCAGCAAACCCCCTGTGTCCATGGCCTTACGGTGGCCATCGTAACTGTGCCACGTTTCACCCAGCTACCCCACGGCTGGGAAGTTCTGCTCTTTCCAGTGGTAGTCCATGGTAATTTTATAATAAGCAATCAGCCACTGGGGATTTAGCAACAAATAAAATGTGGAAATGCCTGCTCTGGTGAGCTCTTTGCCACAGCTACTGGGGACACTGGTGTCCCCAGCACCAGCTCTTGCCAAGTTCTGTTGCCCATCTGGGGTTTGCCCTGTGAATATGTCAAAGCCTATGCCAAATCAGTGCTCTGAGATCTGTCTGATTAGATTTCAAAATTAGTCACCATGTGCTTCTATTTCTAGGTTTTTATTTTTAATTACTGATATGCAAACTAATTGTGCCCTTTTCTCTCTCCAACATATAACCAGTATTTTTTAACCTATAGACAAGTTGAAAGAATATTACGGTAAATAACTTTCAGTTCATAAATGCTGGCTCCCTTGCTTGCTTTCTCTGTGTGTGATACATAATTTACACACCTATACTTTTTTAAATATTTTTTGGGGGGCCAAACTATTTGGAAGAAGGTTGCAGACTTTGAATGTGCTTCTTTATCCTTAGAATGAGGTGATCTGCCAACTTCCCTGTTGGGCTCATTTCACTGTCTGCTTTTGCCCTGTAAATATGTGGAATTACTAAGTGCCGACTTTAGCCTGTGAGCAATGTGCTTCCCCACGGAGCATCGTCCCATGGAGGTGTTTGGCTGGGGTGCACCTGCCCAGTCATGAGAGCACCTTCTAATCAATGGCCCTGCCTGTAACTAAGTCGTGGCAGTCCCCAGCTCCCTCCATCTGATTGATTCAACAAACATCTTCGTCACCTCTGGTGGATGGGGTGCTCAGTGCTGGAGACACAAAGACAAATGAGATGGGATTTCTGCCCTCAGAGGCACACACGGCACACCGCGCGGTAAGGAAGGAGATGGAGAGTCTAGTGTGTGGGAGACCCAGGAGGGCCTCAGAGTGCTGGGGGCAGGATTCTTAGCTTCTCCGTGTCTCCAACTCACCTCCAGGAAGTCTGTGTGAGGGTCCAACCAGCACCCCCAGGTAACTCAGTGTTGTCAGGAGTGGGGGTAGATCTGGAATCTTCGATCTGATAATATCAAGACATTAGTGTTTTAGGAATCACTAATTCCACTTCTCTAATTTGATGCTGAGAAGTAATCAGAAGTTCATAAGTATAAACAATGGTATTTATTGAAGTATGACTTAGAAAATCAGAAATAATCTACACACCAAAATAGGAGGTTGATTATGCAAATTATATCCAGACAAGACAGTATGAGAAATGAAGAGACTCACAATATGTTGCTGAATGGAAAAGAGGTGAAATAGTCATGCGGGCCATTTATAGTGATCCCAGCTTAGTATTCTGTATGTATTTGCTTTTTTTGTTTTTGTTTTGTTTTGTTTTGTTTTGTTTCAGTACTGAGAATGGAGCCCAGGGCCTCACACATGCTAGGCAAGCACTCTACCACTGAGCCACATCCCCTGCCCTTTCTAAATTTTGAGTCAGCATCTCACTAAGTTCCCCAAACTGGCCTGGAACTTGGGATCCTCCTGCCTCAGCCTCCTGAGTGCCTGGGATTACAGTCATGCACCATGGCTCCCAACTTAGTTTGCATTTTTTTAAGAAGATTGACTGTATACCAAATGTTAAGCAGTGTGTTTAGGCGTGGGGATGCCAGGGCATTCTGCACGTTACACCTGCTGATCTGATGGTTCATGATGAGCACTTTTTATCAAGAGCAGAGGTTGTAAGTAAACACTGGCACTTTGGCCCACGCTGTGCTGGCTCTCTGCCTCCCTCGGCCCGGCCTCAGCCTGGCCTCCTGGTGCTGGAGTGCCCCAGCAGGCCTAACCCCCCAAAGCCTCTTGGGCTCTGCCTCCTGCTCCCTCCTACTTGTTGCTTAGACCTGTCAACGTGCTTCAGTGGCCACTTCCCTCACCCTCAGGCCTTCTCTGGTTTGTCCTGACCCTTCCCTGTTCACAGCCCTGGGAAGTGGGACAGTGACATCTGCAAGGAATTGCCGCCAGGTGACCCAATAGTACCCCACCTGAGGATCCTCCGGGCCCCATGTGCTCTCACAGTGGCCACTGCCCCCTGCCCTGCGGGCTGGCCCTCTGCCTCTCACCCCCTCCTCCAGAGGCCTTCACTCCCTCCTGCCTGTTCCCCGATACCCACCACACACCGATGGCGCCCAGATCCAGCCTGGACTTGCTATCTGTGTCCCCAGCACGCCCATTCAGCATTTCCTAGAGCAACATGGCCATCTCTGCGCCCCCTGCCTCAGGGAATGGCGTGGATACCTGGGGACAGTGCAGCTGAGGCCTGGCCCTTCGCTCCAGCCCCGCTCTCTGCCCCACTCTGGCCTCCCCCTGAGCCATAGTTCTCCCCCCAGCCCCAGGGGCTCCAGGCACTTCTCCCAGGACCGTGACCAGGGGTGGCCTTATAGGTGCTGAGGACCAAGTCTGCCTGCCCTGGCCGGGGCTGCAGGGTCTTCACCACCACCATCCCAGCCTCGAAGCTCCCCAGGGGACCCCTCACCCCACTGCCATCTTATAAGGCCTTTCGGGGGGAGAGGCAGCCAACATTTTTCTTGTGGTGCCTTAAATCTTTCTGTGTCACCTTGCTCAGTGTTCCCCCTGCTAGACGACGTTCCCCTAGGGACCCCAGGAATCCCCAGTTCTGAGTTGGACACAGCAGAGCAGCCTTCCCCACCCCTTGGGCTGCTGCTGTGTCTCCTTGTGTCGCTCTCGAGTCTAGCCTTAAAGACTGGACATCTAAGAAAGCCACTCCAGAGTCCAGCCCTGGGCAGGCACAGGCTTGTCACCAAGTGTCCCCACCAGGCCC
This sequence comes from Marmota flaviventris, assembly GCF_047511675.1. Taxonomy (NCBI): domain Eukaryota; kingdom Metazoa; phylum Chordata; class Mammalia; order Rodentia; family Sciuridae; genus Marmota; species Marmota flaviventris. The sequence continues at coordinate 7,897,258 of NC_092508.1, read as the reverse complement.
TTGTTGAGTGGTGGCTTCGGTCTCCTCCTTGGTGGAGCACGTGCTCTGATACTGAGGCACGTGGAGAGCCCTCCTGGGGCCCGTGGAGGGCCACCAGGAGCCTGCCCTCTGAGAGCTCAGTCCAGCCTGCGCCTCTTACTGACTGGGCCTGGCGCAGTGAGGTGCGTCGTTCAGGTGGTGGTGGAAGGAAACAGGCCGCCCCCAGTTCTGCTCTTGCCTGCCGCTGCTCTCGGCTGACGTGACAGCGGTCATTGCTTCTCTAACTGGGTTCATTCTTTCCTGCATCTGCTGCGTCCTTGGAGAAGAAACAGATTTGTGCCTTAAGCTCTTTGGTTGAACTGTCACGGGCCTGTGTCACCCAAAGCCATAAGACATTTACGTGTTAGAAACGTACCACACCTTGTAGCACTAGCAGCTCCCAGCAGGGCCAACAGGAGCGAGGTAAGGTCACTCTGCACAGGACTTCCTGGTTTCTGCCAACACCCTCAGAAGGGTTTTAAAAATATCAATGTAACAAAAGAATTTCAGGCACAGCCACCACCTGGATTTGTTTATGATGCTACAGGTGGCCAGCAGCCAGTGCCCCCCAGCTATCTGTATTTATTGCTTTTATTCATGTTTTTCTGCAGGATGGAAGAGCATCTGGTTTCTCCGCAGAGTGGCCAACAGGCCAGAAATGGCAGCCTGCAGGCCCTGTTCACCGCTCACCTGGCCATCTGCAAGGAGGCCAAGCCTGATGTCCCTGAGTGCCACACAACTTCTTCATGTAAGAACACCGCTGCTTGCGGGGCAGTTCTGGGCCTGGTGACATCTAGAATCCCAATGAAGCAACAGTGGGAGTCGCAGGTGCAGGCCTGCTCCTAGAAAGCCCTCTGACCTCAGCCACAGCCCCAGGGCCTGCAGGCTGGGGACCTGGGATCACACAGCCAGCCCTGAGGCGGCTGATCCTCCAGCTCCCCTTCCTGGAGTATAGTATCTGTCACCCACATCTGGAGGCTCCTGGAGGAGCCGTGGAACTGAGGTTTCATGTTGAGACTTTGGAGTCAGGATCTCAGAACACTTGTCTGCCTTAACCAACTCCCGCTGCTATAACAGGACACCTGAGGCTGGACACGTTAGGAGAGGTCTACTTAACTAAGTTTGGGAGGCTGAAAGTCCAAGATCAGGTGGCCCTATTGGTTCAGCCTCGGGTGGGGCCCTGGTGGCTGGGTCAACATGGTAGGTGACATCATGGTGGGGCACTCAAGAGGGAGAGATCATGTGGCAAGACAGGAAGCAGAGGCTGGGAAGGGCCAGTCTTGCTCTTTTTAAAACCCACTCCAGGTGGAATTAAGTGGATCCCATGAGAACTACTTTAAACCCTCAGGTCAGGGTAGTGCCCCCTGACCTTGCCCTAGACCCCACCTCTCGTGGGCCCACCACCTCCACATTACCACACGGGGGACTGAGCTTCCAGCCTGTGAACCCTTGGGGGACCCACTCAACCCACATTCAAACCGTAGCAACGTAGATCCATGGCCAAGGTCTCGGTGCCTCAGATTCTGGTGCCCAGATGGGCCGCCGTGTTCGGGAAGCTGCGCCGAGTCAAGGCACCCGGCAGCCAAACAACCCTGGGATCCAAATGGGCTTCGAAGCCTCCAGTTGGGTTAACCAGAGACTGATGGGGGGACAAGAGTATTTTTTGGATGCCAAAAAAATAAGTATTTTGAATGAGAAATGTAGAAAGTATTTTTTTTTAATTTTCGAGAGGAAATTAAAAAGATTGTGGGCAGTCCAGATAAGACTCTAATTTCCATTCAAATAGGAAAACAACAGAGGAGCGGGTCAGAGCCCGGGATGAGGAACATCTGAGGACTTGGAGGATCTGCTCAGAGCTGGACTCAGAGGCTCTGACCAGGGTGACAGGCTGGTTTGTGAGGCCGAAGATAGCAGGGCCATTTGGAGGGACTTTGAGGGATTGATTTCTTGGTTTCTCTCTTTTTTTTTTTTTTTTTTTCCAGTTCTGGGGATTGAACCCAGGGCCTCTCGCATGCTAGACAAGGGCTGTACCACTGAGCTACACTCCAGCCCTTCTTACAGTTTGAGACAAGGTCTTGATAAGTTGCCCAGGCTGGCCTTCCGATCCTCCTGCCTCAGCCTCCCCGGTAGCTGGGGTCACAGGTGTGCACACCGTGCCCGGCAGAGGCTCTTGATTATGAGCAGTTTCTAAAGTCCTCCGACCTAGAGCGTCAGTTACGTTGTGTTTTCAGTTGTGACTGTTAACGCGCCTTCATAAAGGAATCAGCTCAGTGATTCACCCAGGGGCCTCTGCTGCCAGGGTGGAGGTCTTAGGTCATCTTAGGATGTTGGCCAGTTTGATCGAATGCCCTGGAGTTGAAAGTGCTTTCCAGCTCCGCAGGCCTGGACCTCGGGAAGCCTGTGTGCTTCATTCAGGGCGACAGCTTCTCAGGACCACCCCGGCTCCCTCTGAGTCTTAATTATAAATATGATGGTTTCATTTTTGTTTTGCAGTGCAGGGGATCAAATTCAGGGCCTCATGCGTGCCAGGCAGTTGCTCTGCCCAGGGTCTCACCGCAGCCCCTGGTTGGTTCTTTTGGAGAGATTTACTGTGCTGCCACCTGAGGGTGGAGGCCTGTGAGCACGTCATGCACAGAAATGTCTGAGTGTGGCTTTTGCTGGTGCCACGGCGTTGACAATACTGTTATTTTCAACTGTAGTTGATTTCAGCCCTGACAAAGATGGGGCCCTGACAGATCCTAATTCCTCCCATGAACATGGTGGGCACCCACCAGGGGACGCAGCCCTGAGGTCACATGCAGTTCCCAGAGTCTGGGCCTGAGGAGGGAGCAGCTGATCTCCCCAAAGCCTTCTGGCAGGAGCAGCCGGCAGGATGCTGAGTCCGTCTTCCCCGTGCCCCTCCTTGCGCCTGTCCTTATTTGCCCAGTCTGGTGGGCACCCAGCCGGCGCCCAGCCTGCCCCCAGCCCACCAGCTCTTCCACTTCCGTGGGCCCCGTGACACTCAGCCTCAGCCCTGTCTGTCCCCTGCCTGGGACCGGGAATGTTCCCTGCTCTCGCCTGGGCCTGCCGAGCCTGCTCCTGACCTAGGCCTGCACCCGGGTTCTCCTTATAAACTCTCCACTCGGCGGAAGTCCTCCCCTGGAGCAGCCCACCTCCAGGCTGTCCCTCCAGGCGGTGGCTCTGTCCCTGGGGTACACTCGCCCTTCCTCTACGCCCAAGGACTGAGGCCAGTTGTTCTGTTGGTCTCCTGTCCTCATCTCTTGCTGCTGTCACCAGCCTGGGCCTGAGGGACGGATGGCAACCGGCCTCGGTGTCTGTGCCCGTGAGGCTGTGCTGAGCCAGGAGTGAGGCCGTGTCTGGGCTCCTGGACAAGGTGCCATGGCTGATGGCAGGGCAGGGCGGCAGGGTCCGTCCTCCTGAGCTGACGTCCTCTGAACGCTTCTCCACACAGGCCTGTTCTCCAGCCCTTCCTCCCACATCTGGCTCTCGCCTGTCTTGTCCCCAGACACAGCTAGCCCGCGTGGCTACTCCCCCAGGTGTCCCCGCTGTGCTGGGAAGCAGGCCCCACCTGCAGAGCCTCCGGGATCCCTCCAGGGTCTGCACGTGGAGTTGTTCTGTAGGACCCCCGACGCCAGGTGGAGGAGCAGCCCTTCAGCGCAGCGGGTGGGCCCTGCAGGGGGCTTGACCGGTTCCACTCGGGCCAAGATGGACCTTTCCTTTTAAGCAAAGGGCTCAGCCTCATAGAGGGCCCAAAGGAAATCATTCCCAAGGGAAAAACCAGGGAATCAGCTTGGAATCGTACAAGCCAGTGGCCTGAGGAATGTTCTTTCCCATCTCCCGGGACTTACCGTGAATATCTGGATTCTGTCCTGGAAACCCTGGTGCCCCTCCCCGTGTGCCCCGCTCCCCGAGTGCCCTCCTCCTGGCTCCTGCTCTGTCCATGGGTCCTTTTCTCTTTGGTGGAACCCCAGTGTCCACAGGGTGGCATGTGGCAGGGTGAGTGCAGGAAGGGGATTGAGCCAAGGAGGCCTCCGGGGGCCCAGAGGAGTGCAGGGCTGCTCCTCACCCGGAGCTGCTGGCCCAGCTGGCCCAGGGGACTGGGCGCCACCGGCCTCCACCGCTGGCGGAGTGCTCGGGAAGCCCCGTGCACCCAGCCCTCAAGTGCAGTCCTGCTCAAGAAGCACCTGTCCTGCTCGGGCTTTGTCTCCTGGGCTTTATCCTGAGTGCCCTGAGCAGAGCGCCCACGCCAGGGAGTGGGCCCGCGAAGATGGGATCCGAGAAGCTGGAAATGCTAGTTCCAGACGGAGACTCTAGTTCCAGGTAGAAACTCCAGGGTGGACTGAAAGAAAGCCACCCGTCAGGATCCATATCAGGAATGATTTTCCCCTGAGGTACCGGGGAGCAAACTCACAGGTGCTCTACCACTGAGCTGCACCTCCAGCCCTTTTGTTTATTTTTAAATTTTATTTTGAGACAAGGTCTCTCTAAGTTGCTGAATGTCTGGCTAAATTGCTGAGGCTGGCCTCCAACTTGATCCTCCTGCCTTAACCTCCCGAGTGGCCAGGATTACAGGATTATGCCTGGCAGAAGTGAGTTTTTTGTTTTTTAAGTCAAAATAAAATTATCTGGAAGCCAAAGACCTTGCTCTGGGTTCAAGGAAACCTGCAGGGAAGATTCCTTTATGCTCAGGATAGAGCTGAGGTGTTTTCTAAATGGAAGAGCCAAGAGGAACTTGGATTAAGGAGCAGGGATGCCTGGTGCAGTGGCACATGCCTGTCATCTTGGCGACTTGGGAGGCTGAGGCAGGAGGATCACACGTTAGAGGTCAGCCTTAGCAACTTAGTGAGATCCTGTCTCAAAATTTTGAAATAAGAGATACAAAGAGCTGGGAATGTATCTTGGTGGTAAAAAGCCCTGTGTTCGATCTTCAGTACTGAAGAAGAAAAAAAAAGGAGACACAACTAACTACGAATTCAGACCCTGTCACAGGGTCATTCCAAAGTGACAGGACCCCTTTGGCTGTAGGACTTAAAGAGAAGAGGGGTGGGGCTGGGGAAGAAGGGGTGCATGGTGGGTGAAATATAGAAACAGGCCCAACCCCAGGGTTACTGGGGGCTTATCCCTCCAGCATCGACTGTGGGGAGCTGGAGGACGCGGAGAAACCCCCCCCCCCAAGATGGTTTCAGAGAACAGCATCTGCTTTATTGCGCAGCAAAAATAGCTCTCATAGTGGGCGTGTGCCAGTTTACATACGACGGTCAGCATGGGCCAGAGGTGGCACAAACATACCAACTTCTGGAAGTCAAGACACCAAGAGTCCAGAAACTGCCACGTAGCTCGACCCTGCACCAACCGGGGAGTGACTTTTTGTCAAAGGGGCAAGGAACTGTGCCTGCTACTGTTCTGACAGCACTTTGTCCCAAACACAGTGTTCTGTGTTAGGACTTCCTTCCCTGCTGCACAAAGAGCAAACAGCGTCCTCCATGAGGGTCCAGGTCAGGCCCTGCAGCACCAGACTTCTCCATCTGCTCCCCGTGCAGGTCTCCTAGGTGGCCTGGTGGCCAGGACCCTGGACCTGGGCCCTTGCTGGCACCCATGCACCTCGAGGAGGGTGGTAAGGAGTGTCCACCTCTGGGATTGCCAGGTTTAGAGCATCAAAACACAGGAGGCCAGTTACACTTGAGTTTCAGAGAAGCAAATGTGCTTCGGAGCTCCTCGGGGAGCCATGCGGTGGGGACCCGGGGAGACAACTCTGTGTTCGACAGCTTTCCCCTGGGGGGGGAGAAGAACCAGGGAGCCTCCTGTGCTGCGCCCCTCTGACCCAAACTCCCAGGTGTCCCATCTCTGGCTCTGGGAGCTGAGGGCCTGGCCTGGGGGTGCGCTCGCCGTGGCTTTGCAGCCCAGCCAGGAAAGAGCACCGCAGAGAGGCCAGGGCAGGTGTGACTGAACTCTCATCTCCTCCCCAGCAGCCACGGATGACGGTGCAGGAGGGCAGCTGCCCGCTGGACCTCAGGAGGAGCCGCCCCTGTTCCCCACAGCGGCCCACAGCTGGCTGAAGGATGTGTCCCAGGACCCTGGCAGCAGAGAGCCCGTCAGGTAGGGGCATGGGGTGTCATGGGCCTGGTCTCATCAGACACCTGGCTCCTGGAGGAGGACCCAGGACAGACAGCGCCCACCAGGCCTGGGGAGGCTCCCCTGGCCTGGCCTCAGACAACGAGAGCCAGGGAGCTTTCTCCAGGTCCTGAAACAGAGACGGGGCACCCATGGGATGCCGCCACCATGCCTGGTGACCCTAGGCCACGTCAGTGCCAAGGGGCAACCCTCTTGGACATGCCCCAGAGACCGGTTTCAGGAACCATGGGCGAACCTGTTCCGGGGACGTGTGATTCGGGGCGACGTGGGGGCGGCATCCTATCTTTGCTCTTCACTTTTGAAGACGCTGGCACAGCGGGGAGAAGGTGGCGAGGACAGAACAGGCCCAATGGGGAAGTGGTTTTCTCTTCCTCTGGTGCAGAGGCGCGCCGTCCGGTGGTCCCGCCTGTCCCTTTGCTGATCTGAGGAAACCTGCTCAGGGAGAGGGCGCGGCCCAGTCTCAGACCAGCCTGTCCCAAGCCCCAGTCGCCCGCTGCCCATTCCATGTCCTCCTGGCCACGGGCACCCTGCAGGCAGAGTGACTTCAAGATGGAGAATTCATCCTTGGGCACCAAAATACGGGGTAGCGCATATGGTGGCCTACACACCCTCAGTCTCTGCCTCGAGGGACGTTATGGGCAGCCGGCCCAGGCCTTCCGTGAAGGCTTCCATCCTGTGTCTGCAGGGAGCAGGGCCCGGTCCCTGTGACTGTGCCTCCCTCCAGGAAGCCAGCCAGCCCTCTCCTCCCCTGTCTGCAGAAACAGGAGCCCCCCAGCTCTAGAGGCCCCCGCACACCGCCATCCAGAGCGGGTGGGAGGACCAAAGCCTGCACCCACTGTGGAGGAAGTCAGAGAAAGAGGGGGAGGGGGAGGAGGCGGGCAGGAGAAGGGGCCACAGTGCTGAAGCCCCCATCAGCAGCACCTGCTTCATCCACGTTCCTGGAGACGGTGGAGGTACCACAGGGGTCAGCCCCTAAGGAGCACAGGCTGTAAAAGGTGGCAGGATGAGCCAGAGGCCAGAGGTGGGGTGGGGGCCTGGGTCCCAGCATCTGGCCACCTCCGGGCCAATGGCTGCAGGCCCCCTACCTGGCCCCCTCCCTGTCTGAGTGACTGAAGGAGAGCTTGTCTGCCAGGTCAGGGGCTCTCTGGCCCTCGGTCCCCTCTTGAAATGGGGAGGAGGTTCAGAGTGAGAGACCTCCAGGCCAGGCCCAGGGCCAGGCAGATCCTCCTGTGAGACTCAGAGAAAGCAGCGCTCCGGACCTGGGGTCCTTTCTCCTTCCTTCCTCCTTTATGAAGCTCACACTGGGGGATAACTGTTTCCTTGATGGCAGGCGCCTGAGGGCCCACTTCCTGGAAGCAACCCCTCACGACGCTCAGCAGGGTTCCGGGCTGGCCGGCCAGGCTTCGCTGGGCACAGGTCCCTGGTGGTCAAACCGTGGTGTTCAGTCCTCTGACTCCAGGGGGCTCTTCACGAGGAGGGAGAGGGTGAAAAGGAGAGCGCGTCCCATCCCCTCTCCCCACACTGTCTGGAACACTCTCTGCCTGCCCTGACCCCCTCTTGGCCCCCTCAGGTCTCAGCTAGACACCCTTGCTCCTGCGTGATCCCAAGTAGGCTACGCCCCAGGCCACAGGCTCCCAGCAGCGCCGTCCCCTGCCACGGGCACAGAGCTCACTGCTTTGACACGTTGCCCCCAGCCAGCTCCGTTGTCCTCTAAGACAGTGGTCACACACCGGCTGACTGTGTTCCCACACCCGGCTGTCAGAACACAGGTCAGAGAAAAAGGGAGAAAGACTTGCTCTCCCACTCCCTCTTGTCCCCCCACCACAGCTTGGTGTGGTCCCGAGGGAGCCCTGTGACTCCCAGAGAGCAGCCCCAGCTGGACAGAAGGCATTTGCCACATGACCTGGGGACAGGGGAGGGAGCGGACGCCTCAGACAGAGCTCTCCTCTCCAAGCCCAGGTGGGGATTGAAGCAAACACCGCCAGGGTTCTGTCCTGCCTCAGACAGGACGTGAAAGTTGAAATCCGTGATCAGAAAGTCCAAAATTCGAAAAGCTCCAAAATCTGAAATGTTTTGAGCACTAATGCCAAAAGTGGAAAATTCCACACCAGGAAACTATTTCCTGCACATAAATATCTTTTTAAAACTACATAAAATTGCCTTCAGGCTGTGTGTATAAGGTGTATATATAAACATGCATGAAGTCTGTGTTTATACTTAGGTCCTCCCCAAGATACCTCATATACATATGCAAATGTTCCTAAATCCAAAACTATCTGAAATCCAAACTTTTTTTTTTTGTTTCTTTTGAGGAAGGACTGAGGCTTTTATTAAAAAGAGTAGAGGGAAGGAAAACACAGGTATTGATGGGGTGGGGTGTAGAGTTCAACATTCTTTGGAGATAAGAAGGTTTACTGCAACAAATTAGGGTGGCTACATCCAAGCCCATTGAAATATCCACACCAGAGAGAGTCTGATTGCTGTGGACTCTCCAAAGGCCCACTAAATATTTTCTGAAGAAATTTTTTTCATTTTTCATTTTTTGATTCAGTCTCCATTTAGCACCTTATTCCTGTCAGCAAATCCGTGAGGCTCTTAAAGTGATTCTTGCTTCCTTTTTGATCATTTGACAACCACTTGAACTTCATCAGTGTCAGTAATGAAGTCCAAAACTTCATTTATTTATTTATTTATTTTTGGTACCAGGGATTGAACTCAGGGTGCATGACCACTGAGCCACTCCCTAGCCCTATTTTTGTATTTATTGAGACAGGGTCCCACTGAGTTGCTTAGGGCCTCTTAAGTTGCTGAGGCTGGTGCCACTGCGCCCGGCTGAAATCCAAAACTTTTAAGGAGAAAGAGCTTTACTTTTGTATATGTTGTTCCCCTCTCCTGTGTCCCCTAAGGAAGTATGGCAGCTTGGGACAGGTAGAGTCCATTCAGCTGGAGAACCACCCTTAGGAAGCAGGCAGCCCGGGCAGGTGGAGGACAGCCCTGTTCCCGCACGCCCTGGGCACGGCTGCTGAGCTTGGGGCCTCTGCCTTCGTCCGGTGTGTTCTCTTCCACTCCTGTTGGCTCCCAGCTCGGCCACACTCTGGCTTTGTTGTAACCGGATGAGGGAGGGCAGGAGCAGAGACCACGTGGGGCCCTGAGTGCCCCAGTCTGTGTGCACCCACAGGTGACGGTGCCCCCACACTCTGCGGGGATGCTCAGTGGCCTGGTGTGACTCAGCAGCATTCCAGACCCCAGCACAGAAGAAGTCTGCTGGCCATTACTGCTCCTCCTGCACAGGTGCCTGTTGACGAGCTGCCCGTGCAGGCGGCCACAGCTCTGACGGCTATCTCCAGGGCACCTTCCGGTTGACACAGAGAGCAAAACTGACTTCTGGCACCGGGTGCTGTGTGTTCCTGCAGCAAACGCCTTCTCTGTCGTAGGTGGTCACCGTCCCGGACTTCCTTTCCAACTACTTTCCCCGCTCTGCCCTGCTGGCCTTCTCTGCCAGGCCAGTGCTATTTCCTGGCTCTGGCTACCTCAGCATGTTGGGGTGGGGACGTGGAGTCCATCCTGCCAACAGTGTCCTTCCCCTCGTCTCTGCAGAGGTCAATGACAGTTGCCCAGCTCCTTGTCAACATGGCCACCTCCTGCAGCAGGAGGGCTATGGCATATGCCACTGGGAGGAGCCAGCCAGAGGGAGCCCCAGTCCGAGGATACTCTCTCCCTGAGCCAGCCAGGGTTGTGCCCTAGGGCACAGGGCAGTGGAGTGTGGCTGTTGAGGTGTGAACAGTCTGTGCAGAGGAGAGATGAATTTAAAGGAATTGGTTCATGTTACTGAGGGGCTGGGTAAGTCCAAAAATATGACGGGGTAGACCAGCAGGCCAGAGATTAGGAGAAGAGGTGCCCTTCAAGCCCAAAGGCCGCCTGCTGGCTGAGTTCCCTCCCACTCTGGGAAGGTACATCTTTTTCTAATCAGCCCTTCAATAGATGAAGCCCAGTCGTATTCTGGAGGGTGATCCGCTTTATTTGAAGTCTACCACTGAAATGTTAATTTGGGGGCTGGGGTTGCGGCTCAGTGGTAGAACACCTGCCTAGCATGTGTGAGGCTCTGGGTTTGATCCTCAGTACCCCATAAAAATAAATAAAATAAAGGTCCATTGACAACTAAAAAAAAAAAAAAAAGTTAATTTTGCTTTAGTTGTGTGTGTGGTGCTGGGGATTGAACCCAGGGCCTCTCACATCTAGGCAAACACTCTGTCACTGAGCTACATCCCCAGCCCTTGTTAAAAAAAAAATTCATTTTGAGGCAGAGTCTCACTAAGTTGTCCAGACAGGCCTTGAATTTGCAATCCTGCCTAATTCTCCCAAGTAGCTGGGATCACAGGCATTCACCACCGCACACCCAGCTTAAATCTTAATCTTCTCCAAAAACCAATTTCACGGACACATCCAGAATGATGTTTGACCCAATATCTGGCTACTGTGGTCCAGCCAAGTTGAAATGTAAGAGTAGCCAACCCCTCAAGGCTTTCGACACCTTGCTAAGTTGCTCTCCAAAAGGGCAGTGCCCTTTCCTGCTCACTCTGGGGCTGGGGGGTTATAGGTTCTGAGCCCTTCTCTGTCTTGCTTCTCACTGCCTCCCCTCAGCTGACCCCTGACTCCACTGCCTGATGTCACTGCTCATGGGCTTTAAGGTGCCATATGTGAATCCAGTCAGCCCTCCTGGGCCTGAACCCCCAGTGCTGGATGGCTCCCAGGATGGCCGGGGCTGGGGACGTGTCCAGGTAACCCAGTGTTCGGCCCCACCCTTACCACTGCCGTGATAGTTGCCACTGTTCTGAAGAGGTCATTTTTTACTTGCGTCTCAGTTGTTCCTGTTTTGTTGGGGGGTTTTGTACTAAATGTTGAACCCAGGGGTGCCCTGCCACTGGGCCACATCTCCAGCCCTTTTCATTTAACTTGAGACAAAGTCTCACTAAGTTGTCTAGACTGGCTTCAAACCCAAAATCCTCCTGCCTCAGCCCCTGACTCGAGCAGCTGGGGTTATGGGTGTGTGCCACTGCACTCGACTTAATTTTGCAATTTTTAAAAAATGCAGTAGAGTTATGTCCTCCACGTCCTCCTGAATCTGGCCTGAAAGCTTCTACTTATTAAAGTGATATATTCTCAATACAAAGAGAAAAGCATATGGAAACATAGAAATGCCATAGAAATTCCAGTTTTCTCTAAAGAAGCTCCCAGAGGGCTGGGATTGTGGCTCAATGTTAGAGCGCTCGCCTAGCATGCTAGAGGCACTGGGTTCGATCCTCAGCACCACATAAATGTAAAATAAAGATATTGTGTCCACCTAAAACTTAGGAATAAATATTAAAAAAAGAAGAAGCTGCCAGAACAGTAACCCTTATTTTATGTAGCGCTTGCCTTGGGGACAAGGGTGCATCACTGAATCATCACATAGACATCTTAAAGGAGAGAAACTGAGGCTGCACAAGTGTCAGGGAACTTGCTCACATCTAGTCACAGCTGGAGGGAGGAAGGGCCGCCCTGAGGGTCACTGGCCACTCCAGGGAGCTTGGCTCCTGCGCATGCCCACTGGAGTCCTGGGTCTCGCTCTCCCAGCCTGCACTGCACACCTGCCCCTGCCCCCAGGGTGGGAGCCCTGCAACCTGCCAGCACCTCTGTGTCCTGCCTGGAAGGCCCTCCTCAGCAGCTCAGCAGCCCTCTGTGTGTAGACTCGCCCACACGCTGAGGCACCCACATAAGCTCATGGAGTGGTGACCACACCTGAAGGACTTCTGGGGGCTCCAAGTCTTCACAGACATGGTCAGTAAATCAGCACATCAGGTAGTCAGGAAGTCAAGGTGAGAGCCCAAGACGGGCCAAGAGACCATGCATCCAACCGCTGCTGGGAGACAGCGCAAGATGTCACTGCTGGCGGGAGGAGGGAGCCAGTGCCCACACAGGGCCACCGTGTCCGGCGAGGCTGCTGCAGCAGGCTAGATCCTGTGGGCACCTGGAAAGTGCTGGCTTCAAGGTCCCCCTGGTCTCAGCTACCTGCTATGGACTCTTTAATTTGTACATCTTATAAATGAAGTGTGATGCCTGCCTCGCAGGACTGAGGGTTCACTGTCATTTGTTTTCAGCAAGACCCTTCCTGGCCACCCCATCTAAAATTAGCTTCCTTCTGCTGCTGAAGCAGATTTCAACACTTAGAAACCTCAACGACACCAGTGTATTAACTTCCAGCTCCGTAGGGCAGAAGTCACTGGGCCAGATTCAAGGGGTGTTAATAGATACATTCCTTTCTGGGGGACAGCCTGTTCATTGCTGTCCCCTGTTTCTAAAGGCCACCTGTACTCCTTGGCCCTCCTTGTGGCCCTTGTTCCGTCCTCAAAGTCAGCAGCTGTGCTGAAGGGCTTCAGCTTGACCTGGAGCCATGTTGGTCAAAACTTGGTCAGAACCGCCGCTGGCCTGCCAGGTGACCCTGACACGCATCCCAAGCCCTCTCTGACAAACAGCCATTAAGATGGTCAGCCAAGCATGTTGTGCAGCCACAGATGCCCGACTGTTTCTGACCTCACACTGGGCATGCTAATAGTTTTACAGGGACATTCCGGTGAGTCAAGGCCCACCTTTGTGTGATTCAGCATACAAATCACTTTCTACTGCCTCGGGATGTGGGATCCTTCTGTCTTGCTGCCCACGGAGACACACTCTGGCCACCGGTCCCAAGCACACTGCATTTGGGGCACTCCTGGATTTCTCTGCCTCTGGTCTCTCAGCTCCCCTTCCGCCTTGGGCGGTCAGTTCCTATAGGCCAGGACCAGGTTTTTCTGAAGGCAGTGCATCCCTGGGCCTTTCTTCCACAGCCCATCTCCTTCCCTGATCGTCCGGGGCCGCCTGCCTCTCTCTCCTGGGAGGAGCCTGTGATCACCTGGGCCTGCCTAGATAAGCCGAGACAATCTCCCTCCTGTACGCCTGGCTAATTAGCAGCCCCAGCAAGCCTGCAAATTTAGGAACCCTCTTTGTCATGCAATTGAACATGATTTGGGACCCAGACATCTTTGGGGACCATGTTCTGCTGACATGCCTTCCCACACCATCTCTCGGAGGCTCTGTCCCCTTCCCACCTTCACCCCTTTAGGGTTTGCTTTTCATGATCTCCCTGTCACCTAGACTGTGAGCTCCACAGGGCGGGGATTCTTGCCTGTGGGTGTCCTGTGCCCCCTCCCCACACCGTGCCTAGGACAGGGCCTTCCTGGCACCTGTTGGGGCTCGGCAGTATAGCTGCCTCCCTCCTCCCCCCTTCCTAACCGCAGTTCAGTAGCGGGGACTCTAACTGCACTTTTTTCCCTAGGGAGTTTGCATCGACTTTCACCTGCAAGCCAAGGACCCCCGACACTCCAGAGACCCTCGAGCTGAACTCGCCCAAGGCAAAGGCATCAGCCCTGACCCCCCAGTTCTCCTCGTGTGGCCCCCAGAAGGCCAGCCGCCCTGGCTCCACGGCTTCCTCCTCAAGGGGCCTGCACAGTAAGTCAGCCTGGGCCCTGGCCAGTAGCTCAGAGTGACCAACCCCCATGCGGGGTTAACCTGGCCTGTCCTGGCGAAGGAGGCTGGCCCTGGAACGAGGCTTATGTTGTGCTGGGAGACTCCCACGCAGGCCTCAGCCCAACAGCTGTGTCCCAGTGGGGGACACAGTCAAATAGAAGCAGGTGAGGGGCTGAGGTTGTGACTCAGTGGCAGAGCACTTGCCTCTCAGATGTAAGTCACCGGGTTTGATCCTCAGCACCACATAAAAATAAATAAACAAAATAAAGATGTTGTGTCCATGTAGAACTAAAAAAAAAATTTTAAATAGAAGCAGGTGACTCCTCACAAGCCAGGTAGCAGGGCCACCAGGAGGGCCAGTTGTGGGTGGGTCCACAGGTCCCCACTGTGTCCTGGGGCCTACCTTGCTGCCCTTTTGCTCCCTGTCAGGACGACCCTCCCAGCCTCAACCAGTTGACTCCCCACCCTACCACCTCTGCACCCCAACTAAGCTGGACCTTTTCAGAGGAAAATGAAGAACAAAACATAGAAGCCCAAACAGCCTGAAATAAGCCACACTCAGAGACAGGCGCTTCCGTGCCTGCCCCCAGCCCTCCCTGGCCAGACCTGGGCATTGTGGCCACCTGAGGACCTGCAGGCTGCAAGGCCACGGGCCCCTGTTCCTGGGGGAGACTCGGCGAAGCCTCAGTTCAGGCCAGGCTACCTCCCCCCAGCCCCAAGGGCAGCTGCAGGAGACCCAGGGAGAGCTCCGCTAGAGGACAGTGGTCAGGCCTCTGACCCTGCCAGTTTCCAGGCCACACCAGGTCAGAAGAGCGCGGGTGATAACATCACATCAGTAGCACCCCAGCAGCTGATGGCTGCCCTGGCCACACACCCAGATGCCTCTCGCAGCCTGAGCCGTGTGCACAGCTCTCGGGAAGTGGACCCAGCAGAGCTCACGGCAGCCCAACCGGGCAGCCCCACCAGGCGGCCTGCTTCCTGTGGGGGGAGGCCGTGGCCAAGCAAGTCGTGCCCTGGCCAGGAGTCGGGACCCGGGAGGGAAAGTTCTCATTCTGTTTGACATGAGCGGGTTGAAAGAGGGATTGTGTGGCACAGAGGGGTTCTGTGCAGGCATCACTTGGCGCTGGCATCTTGCTCTGGCCCTTCTTCCCCAGGCAGCCAGTCCTACAGGAAGTGAGGATGCTTCTCTCCCTGGGTGTCACTGTCCCGTTGCCTGAGGACCAGCCAGCTTCCCGTTCTCTGCCAGCCAGCAGCTGCAGGTGACAGATGTGAAGAGACAGTTGACAACGAGACACTGAACGACTGGGGAGCTGGGGAGGGACCTGCCCGCCAGGCCAGCCAGGAGTCCGGTCGTGACTGCCCACCATCTGGGCCCTTCTCATCTAGGAGAGCCACATGGGGAGGGCTGGGGAGCCTACTACTGCCCTCCTGGCAAGGGGACATTTCCTGGTCACCTTCATACTCACAGGAGGAGAGCCGTGGCCTTTGCCCTCGGGAGACCTTGGGCCCAGGTCCAGCCAGCATCCCCAGCTCCCCAGCACCAGCTGGGCAGAATTCGAGACCAAACCTGGGAGCCCTGCCATCTCCCTGGCTCCCGAGGAGATGCTGAGCCCACGAAAGCTCAGCCAGCCAGAGGGACTCTGCAGACTGCTGACCAGGGCTGCCCTGTGGAAGCCACTGTCCTCACTGGGACCAGCTGCGGAGGTCCTCATCCTAAGGCACCTCATTCTCAAGCCAGTGTCAGCCCCAGCAGCAGCCTGGGGACTCTGTTTGGGTCTTCAACTGAGATACAGAATGTGGAATGCTCCGGCAGCTTCAGAGCAGCCCTCTGCTCCTACCCGGGTTCTTGGTTTTTTGGTTTTTATTTTATTTTTTGTGGTACTAGGGATTGAACTCAGGGGCGCGCCACCACTGAGCTATATCCCCAGCCCGGCCCTTTTTATCTATTTATTTTCATTTCGTTTCATTTCTTTGAGGAAGGGTCTTGCTAAGTTGCCCGGGCTGGCCTCCGCCTTGCAGTCCGCCTGCCTTCCCCTCCTGAGTCACAGATGACAGGCGTGTGACACTGCACCTGGCTGCACACAGTTTTTAAAAGCTTTAGAAAACCGACCAGTTTAATGCCCCGTGTTTCCCTCCCTGTATTAAGATCATGAATAAGGCCGGGCATGTGGCACAGACCTGTAATCCCAGCAGCTTAGGAGGCTGAGGCAGGAGGATCACAATGAGAATAAATAAATGAAAGGACTGGGGACACAGCTCAGTAGTAAAGCACCCCTGAGTTCAATTCCCAGCACAAAAAAAAAAAAAAAAAGATTTTAAAAAGACCACAACATACCACCTCCACCAGCAAAATGACCAGTGACCACTGTTCTTGTTGAGGGTAAATCAGGCCCAAGTCTTAGGACAGAGGAGGGACATTCACCCTCAGAGCCAGCACAGCACAGTACCCTGGGTGTTACCCACACTGTAAAATCATGAAACTGATCAGGTTTTAGAAGGCAGTGGGGAGGGAAAGCAAGTTAGTGTCCAGGCCATGTCCCAGGTGTCTCCTGCCTTCAGTGGAGACATCTCAGGGGACCCACAGGTTGGAAATAAAGGACAATCCCTGTGTTTTTCAGTGGCCTGTGACTCCTTAGGAGCAGGCAGAAGCCAGCAGAAGTCCCTTGAGCAAGAAAGAACCAGGTTCCCCGTGACAGTCCCGTAAGCCCATCTGGGGCCGGGACCCTGGAACTCTCGGGCATTCTTGGCTGCGGCTCGGGCAGGCACCTTAGAACTCTGGTGCGCACCGCCCAGCACCGCATCTCAGCTCTCTGGAAGTGCGTGCGTCCTCCTGCACTCTGGGGGAGGGAGGCTGTGGAGCCCGGGGCCTCAGGTGCCCTCTGAACCCCTGGCTCGGCCTGCAGATGCCTGGACTACAATCAGGTGCTGGTCTCCAGGGTTGAGAAGCGGGCAGGGGGAGCAGAGGCGCGGAAGGGAATCACTCCGTGGTCACAGATAAACAGCAGCAAGGGTGCTCCCCGTGCCCACCAGTCCACTCCCCTGGGATTCCTCAGGCGCCGCCTGGCACGGCCTTTCCCCGCCTGGTGTGGGAGCCGCAGACACCCAGGGGCGTGTCTTTCAGCCGTGTCTCCCCGGGCTGAGCCAGCTGTCTCTCCCTCGCCTACAGATGAGCAGAAATCTCACTGGTCATTGGGGAAGAAGAAAAGCTAGTCTTTTAAAGAGAAAGGAGTAGAGCCACTGGGCCTCTCACCGCGGCCTGGGGGCCACGCCCGGGCACACTCTGCCTTCCAAGGCTGCGGGCTGGAAATGTGCTTTTTAAAATACCGAGGACCTGTTCATAAATAGTTCAGCTATCTGCTGGCTCCACAGAGTTAGCTGAGCTTGGACATGAACCCAATCTACAGGGGGAAATACCAAATACACAAATAAGCCGGGAGTTCTTTAAAGATCACCTCGAGAGCAATCACATGACTCCTAAGATTTGCCCATGAGACCTACCGAGGGAAGCCATGGGAAGAATCTTGGAACCTCTGATAACTGTGGGCCCCTCTGGCCCTGGAAGCTAAGCCCAGCTCTCTGGTTACCCCGTACTCCTCCCCTTCCTCCTCTATTCTTGCTTCTCCTCTTCCTCCTCCCTCCTTTTTGCAGCACCGGGGATTGAACCCAGGTCCTGCCTGGCATGTGCTAGGCAAGCGTTCTACCATCTCGTTTCCTCTCCAACCCTTTTTGATTTTATTTTAAAGGTCTTGCTGAGTTGCCCAGGCTGGCCTCGAGCTTGTGATCCTCCTGCATCAACCTCCTGAGTCGCTGGGATCATGGGCATGTGCCACTGTACCCAGCCCAATTTTTTCTTTCCTTTTTTCCCTGAGAAGCACTTGATCTCATTTGCTTCATTCAGAGTGTGGTATAACTGCCTGACAAGTGCTCAAATCAGGATAGGGTAGAAAATAGTAGGAAGAGTTTCTGCAAGCCAGTCAGATACCTGGGGTCTGACAGCAGGTAAGGAAGGACCCAGCCCAGATCGGAGGAGCTAAATCCAGGCATGGTGGTGCACACCTGCAACCCCAGCTACCAGGAAGGCAGGGGTAGAATTGCAAGTTCCAGGTCATCATGGGAAACTTAGCAAGGTGCTGTCTCCAAAAAATTTTAGAAAAGGGCTGGAAGTGTAACTCAGTAGTCATGCACTTGCCTGACCTACATAGGCCCTGGGTTCAAATTTTTAAAAATCAAAACCAAATGCAAAAAAATGATAAAATATCAAAGTTTTTTTTAATAAAAAACAAGGCTCACCCTGTACTTGTATAACCCTATTTGGCTTACCTAACCCTAATCCTGGACCTCAAACCAATAATTTTTTACAAAAACCAATATTTTTTACAAAAATATGCAGCTGTACATGGACCATTATGTTGATTTGATTTTTAAAATATTGTATTAAAGTATTATTTACTTTGATTAATGAGTTTGGTCTGCTCCCCTTAAATCAGGCTCAGAGAATGCCTCGCCCCTCACCCTCACCCTAGTGCAGGATCGGGGATCCTCCTGGACCCTCCCAGTCCCCGGAAGCGCAGCCTGTGGCTGGGGGCTGGGCCTGTTTGCCTGACTGTCCCCCTTTCCCCTTGAGGGGCTCAGGGGCTCGTGGTGAGATGTGGTTGGAGCGATGCTGTGGGTCTTTGCACCTAACAAACCACCTCTGAAACTTAGTGGCTCAAAACAGTTTTATTTAGTTTTTATTAGTTTTATGAGTATGCGGTGAGCCATGGTTGGGCTCGTTTCTTCTGCTGGATCTGCCTGGACTCAGTTGTGCCTCTGTGGTCGGAGGACAGTCAGGGTCGTAGCCGTGTCTGGTAGTGGCCATTGATTCAGGTCTCCTCCCGTGGGGCTTCACCCCCTACATGGTAGTTCTTCTCAAGTCTCACTGACATCACGCATGCTGTCTTCCCGGGGGGCCCTCTCATCACACAGCCAGGGCCTGTGTGGAAAGACATGGACATGGGACAGCTGGAGAGACCAAGGGCTCACTGGGACACCTGCGGCACAGAGGGGTCCAGAACTCACCTCACTCGCTGCCGCGGCCTCCCCATACTAAGTCAGCTGAGCAGCTCCGTCCTCTGGGGCACTCTGTGTTCCGAGGTGGAGACACAGTCGCACTGGCCCGAGCACAAACCCTGCTGGAAGCGACGGGCGGACTTCCAGGAGGAAGCAGCACCACTGGGAAAAGTCAGGCAGAGAGACCAACAGATCCAGAGCCACCTCCACGGGTGTCGGGAGAGACTGGGACAGAATCGGGGGCGAGGAAGAGGGGCAGGTGCGGGGAAAGGAGCGCATGGAGGGCCGTCCCGGGCTCACGCTGTGGAGGAGGGGGCTGCCGGAGGCCACTTTTCCTTAGAGCCTGGCCACAGGTCAGCCTGGCACGGAGCAGGCCAAGGACGTGAGCTGGAGGCCCAGGCTCTGAGACAGTGGTCCTAGGGAAGGGAGCGGAGGCGGCCTGACCGCATGAGCCCTGGCAGGGGGCGGCAGCAAAGGCCGCAGCCCACCAGGCCTCCGCCGGCTCCCGGGTGGGAACAGTGGTGTCTGGGGCCAGCGCGAGAACTGCTGTCAGGCCACTTCTCAGAGGAGCCCTGTGAGCTGGTTGTAAATACAGCCATGACCAGAAGCTGAATTGTGAGGCCTATGATTCAGTGAGTTCTGTTAAAAACAAAGAATGAATATCCCAGGCCTGTCCCTTTACACTTACTTGGCGACATTCACTACTGCCTGTCCTGGAGGTGGCTGCACGTATTGCGTCATTATGGTGGAAACACTCCGTGTTCAGTGACATCATCCTGGTCACTTGAAACTGGCCATGGTGGGCACATTTACACCATAGGAATGGGCAGGCATCACAGAGCAGAGCCTTCCCCGCCCCAGAGACCACACCCAGCAGGGCAACGTGTGACCCTCAGGATGGCAAAACCAAGGGTGTGTGTGCAGTGGCCTGGTGGCGGCTGCTCCAGGGGGCTCCACCCACATCTCTCACCTGTCCACAGGTGGCCCAGGCTCCCACGCCAGCTCACTCAGGCCTCACCTTCAGGAGCCAGCCTGCAACCGTTCTCCCAGCTGTGCGATAGCTGAGGGTTTCCTCCCGGTGACTTAGGTGTTCCTTGGACCCCGTCCTGCTGGCACACTGCCACGCTCAGGCCTCCACTGTCCCTGCGTGCCTCACAGAAGCACACCCACTTGAGGCCCCAGGGAGGGGAGCCGCTCCGGCTGCCGGGCTCAGTGATGAGTCACCACTTCCTGCAAGTGAGGAGGCTTCACTGGGTATCGGAGTGGACCCCTGGAACTCGACTCTGGTCCCCAACCGGGGGCAAGGGGCACTGACCAGGGCTGAAAAGGGAGATAAGTGGGGGTGCACATTCAGACTAGCAGGTCTCTGAGCAGCACCCAGGCCAGGCCTGAACTCAGACAGTGGCATCTTCATGGGAGAGGCAGAGGCAGAGGGGCCCAGAGGAGCAGGGCTGGGCCCCGGGGCTTACAGTGAAAAGAGAGATGCTGGGAAAAAGTGCTGGATCCAGAGGCAAGAGGAGAGGAGGCCAAGCCACCAGAGTGTGAGGTCAGGAAACGCCAGCACCATTCCCTGGCTAAACAGGAGCAGCATGGTCCCGGGGCCCGTTGGGAGGCCCGTTGACCGTGGGGCATGAGGCTAGACTCAAGGTCTGGCATTGGACACCCTCTGGAACCTACGCTGGGATCCCTGCCCATCTGGGGCTGGTTAGCCAACAGCATGCACACCCAGGGAGCCAGCTGCAGGCCTGAGCACCGTGGGCCAGGCACGTATTGGCCCTGGGCAGAGCCGGCCAAGGCCAAGGAGCATCGCTCGTGGGCTCTGTGATCTGCCTGCTGCCGGAGCTCAGGCTGATGTGGGACAGGCCACTGGGAATCCCTAGCAGCAAGCAGCAGGAGCTTCTGTGGGACCCCAGGAGAGCCCTGGAGTAGGGGATTAGAGCACATTAGCCCTCCCCGGCAGGGAGGCGGGGCAGGCCGGGGACTGACGGGCAGGCAGTCCCGTGGCAGGGAAGGAGGCGCAGCTGGGCAGGGCAGACCTTTGAGCAGCCAGGCCAGACTGGAGCTCAGGCGAGGGGTGTTCAGGGTGGCCTGAAGAGCAGGAAGAGGGAGTGGCCTTCCACACAGGGCTTCAAGGGGAAGCGAATTCTAAGTAAGACCTGGAACTATAACCAGAAAGGGTGGGGCAGGCCTGACCAGGCAGGGCAGGGAGCCAGGTGGACACAAGGACGGAGCAGGTAGAACACAAGGCCTCGTGGTGGCCTGCTGACCCAACGGTGGGGTGGCCTGATGTATCTCTGGGCTCCATTCAGAAGTTGGGGTGCTGCTGGGTCTGTGTTCACCTCTTCCAAGTTGTGGGGCTGCTCCTTCCTTCCCCTCCCCCCCACCTTGGGACTCCAGCGCAAGGCCCTTCCCCCCTGCACCCTGCTTCAGAGCCTGCCCTGGGGAGTTGCCCCGGGCTGAGGGCTTGATGGGAAGCTGCGATGGCAGCTGGTGGTGGCCCTGAGAAGCCACCATGAGCCGCTACTGAAGAAGAGGCAGAACCAGGTGGTGTCCAGTGGAGTCTCTGGTGGCCAGTTTCCAGAACCGCCTGACCTGTCCCGTTCTGCTCCTCTGAGCCAACAGAATTTCTGCCTTTTTGTTTTTTAACCGATTCTTCGGATGGGGTGTAACTAGTCAGCACACAAGGTTTGTCAGGCAATCAGCTGGTCTCTTAGACGTGGCAGGCCACACTGTTCCCCGTCTGTGGTCACAGTCCACTCTCAGTCACAGTGTCTGGGGAGTTTCAGGCTGGTCCTGACCCTGTCCATTGTGCAGCCGCCCCTCCCACTGCCGGGAAGAGGGACCAGGAGGTAGGCCATTGTCTCAGGTCCTCGCTGGGAAACCCGCATCTAGGGGTGACTCTTCAGCAGCAAGAATCACCCCACTAGGTTTTCCCGTCCCCCCTCGGAGAGAGGCCTCTGCCTTCATTTCTGTTGAAGACCTGGTGAGGGTCCCTCTGCAAGACTGAAGGGCCCAGAGAGGTGCCGACGGGCTGGGTGCTTGGAGAGTCCGGCTGTGGTGGCACTGGGCTCCGGGGCCAGCTGACGCTCCTTGCTCTGCTGGTGGGTGACACCTTCCCGTGAGGCTCCAGCTTCTGCCACAGATTTTTT
The DNA here is from genome assembly GCF_047511675.1 of Marmota flaviventris. Classification (NCBI taxonomy): domain Eukaryota; kingdom Metazoa; phylum Chordata; class Mammalia; order Rodentia; family Sciuridae; genus Marmota; species Marmota flaviventris. The sequence goes on along the minus strand of NC_092508.1, from coordinate 7,875,368 downwards.
TCCATTTTTTGATCGATGTCTAACAGTTGTGCGCATTGATGGGGGTTGTTGTTACACACTCGCACACCCACAAAGCATGATGACAGCATTTGGCCAGTATCACCCCCCTGCACTTCCGCGCCCTCCCGGCCTCCCACCCCTCGGTCCCTTCCCTCTGCTGATCTCCCTTTGATTTTTAGGAGATCCACCGGCACCTCTCTTTCCCCCTTTCCTCTAGCTTCCTCATAGGAGAGAACACACACCACCCTTGACCTTCTAAGTCTGACTTATTTTGTTAAGGTGATGGTCTCTGGTCCATTCATTTTCCTGAACACGGCATCATTTCTTTTTTCTTTATGCTGCCGCAGATTTTAAGGTTACCAGGAGACACCAGAGCAGCTGGCCAAACAAACTGGACCAAGAAGTTCAAGGTTGCAGTTGGACTCAGACAGAACTTCTCAGTAACTCAATCTGCCCCCAAGATGAAACACAAAACTGGTTTTCTCCTGTACGGCGGTTTGGCTGAAGAAGACGTTTACTGCCAGAGAGAGGACTCCATGACCACGGGCCCAGGGTGGGGTCAGGCCAGCAGTGAAGGGCCTCTGCCCCCTGGCATGGCCAGGACCCTGCAGCTGGCCACGCCCCGGCACACCATCTGAGGCTCAGGCGCTGAAGCAGGTCCAGGCCAGGTGGACTCAGCGTCACAGCTTGCCACCTTGTAGAGCAGTGGACACAGTAGTACCTGGGGCTCTGACCCTGACACAGCTCCAGTGCCCACCGAGGCCTGTCCCCCGAAGGCACTCGTGGCAGCAAACCCAGCGCTGGCTTTCTTTCCTCTGACACCTGTAATGTCAGGACAGATCCTGGGTCCCCTCTACAGAATCTTAAAGTCTGCTGCCTCTAGAAATGCCCATTGGCCACTCCTGCCCCTCATCTCGACCCCGTGGTGGCCCTCTTCCGAGCAGTCCTCTTGCCCTGTTCCTCGGGCTCCTGTCACCCTTTCAGTCTCTGCTTACGGGATGGAGGATGAGAAGAGGCCCCAGGGACTCCGTCCAGTCACGAGGAGTCTAAGCAGCGAGGACTCTGCACTCTGTCCCAGGACCTCTGAATCCATAAATTCTTGGAGGCCAGGTGGCATCATGAAATGCAGCCCAAACACTCAGATCAGAGCAAGACCAAATGCAATTCAGGATCTTGGTCCATGATGGGACCCAAGTGGCTAGGGACACAAATCAGAGAGTCTTTCCTGCCCCCTCCCTGCCTCCAGCTCTCCCCGACTGACCATGTCCCCAGTCACTCTACAGACACACTAGGGAGTCCTTGCCATAGTCTCTGAGAGGGTTGGAGGGCCTGGGTCCAGGTGTCCTGGTCGGGCCTGGCCCAAGCTGCAGTTTGAATGTGCACAGTCTCCCGGGAGAGCTCACCTGGCATCTGCTTTTCCAAGGGGCCCAGGTGGGGCTGATGTGCCCACCCACACTCTGGGGTCACTACTGGCCACCACTGGGCCTCCATTCTGCCCTCTCAGAAAACCACGAACCTCCTCTGCGCAACACCTGTGCCATAGTCCTCCTATTATTATTATTAATGTATTTTAATTGACCCATAGAAATCACACCTATTTATGGGGTACTGTGTATACCATATATAAGGATCAGATCAGGGTGACTGGCCTGTCACCTCAGACACATCATTTCTGTGTGTTGGGAACATTCGAGATCCTCTCTATTAGCTGTTTTGAATTTCAGTTAATAGTCGTCAACTGGAGTGACCGGGCCAGCTGTACAATGTGGGCTGTGTTCCTCCTGTCGGCCGTCCCCGCCACGTGAATGTCCGTCTCCCCATCCCTCCTGTTCCACGTTGTTCTTCTTAACAGCTTTATTGAGGTATGATTGACAACAGTCAGCTGTGTGTTTAAAGTATACAGTGTAATAAATTTTAATATATGTCAACACTCGTGAAACAATAAATGTGGGGAACCCAAACGTCACCCCCACAGTTTCCTCAATCCCTTTTGTAACCTCTTCTTTCCGCCTCAGCCCATCTACAGGCAAGCCGTCCTTCTGTTATTAGGATTTTGTTTGCGTTTTCTAGAATTTTGTACATATAATCACATAGTACGTACTTTGTTTGGTCTGGCTTTCATCCAGGGCAATGATTTGAGGTCCGTCCCTGCTGCAGCATGTATCCATAGTTGATTCCTCTGTGTGGTCAGTATTCTGCGGTGCAGACAGTCGTGGATGGTCGTGCATTGCTCCCGGACAGGAACGTGTTCTGAGAAATATGTCGTCGGCAACTAGGTCAGTGTGCAAACAGCACAGAATGTGCTTCCACAAAGGAAAAGGCTAGAATATCACGAGGCCATACACATCTTACAGGACCAGTGTCCTAAATATCGTCCCTTGTTGACTGAACGTCATGAGTACCCGAAAGATTTTGTCTACTACAAATAAAGCTACTGTGGACTCTGACGTACAAGTCTTTATAGGGACGCACTCTGTTTGTCTTGATAAATACTCGGGAGTGGAACAGCTGGTTCATGAGGTGAGTACATGTTTAACTTATTAAGAAGATGTGTCACTGTTTTCCAAAACTCTCGAGCCAATTTCCGTTCCCATCAGCAGAACATGGGAATGCAGTGGTTCCTCATCCTCACCAACGTGCGATATGGCCCAGGGTTGAGTTCCGATGATTTAAAAGGTGTGCAGTGGTTTCTCGGGGTTTTAATGGTCATGGCTGTTGACATCTTCTCACGGGGTTATTTGACACGTCTCTACCTAGCGCCACCTCTCGGTATCCACTCATATCTGTCCTCTTTGGTGAGGTGTCCCTTCCAGATCTCTTGCCCATGATCTCTTAGCCAGGTTGCTCTCTGACCACGCAGGAGAGTTCTGTGGTCTCAATGCTCTTCCGGGCGCTCACTCAGGCGCTTTATGGGTAGTTTTTCCCAGATGGTGGCTTTTTTCAGTCTTTCTCAAATGTTCTTCAAAGACCAGAAGATCTTGGTTTTGAAGAAGTCCAGATTATCCGTCTTAACACTTCTACGCGGCTGGCTTCAGGCGATGTTATCTCAGTGACGTTCCTCTGCTCCAGCGCCTGGCGCCAGGCCCTTCTGCCCTCCTTACTCCAGGGGCAAAGCGAAGGAGCAGGAAGAGGGTGGCCAGCAGGCTGAGGGACACTGGCCCTCAGTTGGTGCTGCCTAAGCAGCCCCCAGGGAGAAGAAGCTGAGGGACCCAGGATTCTGCAGGTAGCGCAGGCTGAAGGCCATCCTCTCCCCGGCCCCAGTCTTGCTGCAGGCAGGAGGCACCTCACCCTGCCAGCCTCTACCAGCCCTGGCCAGCCACCAGGAACGCTCACAGGCCAGTGCCTCTCCCTGCTCCCCACCGGCTCCTCTCCAGTGACATTAGGTCTTCTGGGGAGGACGGGATCTACCCGTGGTCTTGGTGAAGGACACAGGTCTGGGCCTCCGGAGGAGCAGCCTCCAACCTTCACAGGCTCCAAGGCCCGAGGGTGACTGGGAGGGAGCTCTGGGTGCCCTGTGCCCTCCACGGCGAGGCGGGCAGCCTGTGGGGAGAGAGAGGAGACAGAAAACAATCACGCCATCAGCCAGGAATCTTACGCTCGGGTGACAGAAACCACAAATGAGAAGCTCTTGGCTCACCTGTGCTCACGGTTAATATCAATTTCTTAGAGTTGCCGTGACTAATTGCCACCAACTTAGGGGCTTAAAGCCACACAGATGTATCAGCTCAAACTGGTCAGAAGTCCAGGCTGCTCAGGATTTTACAGGGTTGAAACTGAGGTGTGGGCCAGTGGGGCTCTTACTGGACTTGGGACAACCCACCTCACACCCCTCCGGGTGTGGGCAAAACCCAGTTCCTTGAGGCTGTAGGACTGAGGTTCCTATGCCCTTGGAGCTGGCTCCTGGAGACCCCTCTGGCCTCTGCGGCGGCACCTGGACCCCTACATTTCAGCACCTGGAGAGGGAGGGAAGCCGTCTGCCACCAAGTCCCCTGACCTTGCTTCTCCTGAAGCTCTTCTGCTGCCAGTTAGAGGACGTATGGTTACATGCCCACTGGTTAGACGGGCCATTACAGCTCGGAACTGGAATGTCCCTCACAGGCCCACGTGAAGGCTTCGTCCCCAAGGTAGCGTGCTCAGAGGTGGGGCTGTGGGGAAGTGACTGGATCATGAGGGCTCTGCCCTCATCAGTGGGTTAATCCAGTGACAGATTCACAGCTGAATGGACCATTGGGAGGTGGGGCCTAGCTGGAAGGAGTGGGTCCTTGGTGACGTGCCCTGGGGAACTGCATCTTGTCCCTGCTCTCCCCTCCCCGCTCTGTCTCTCTCCCCCTCCCTCCTGGTCGGCTCTGCACGGTCTTCCACCATGATGCTCTGCCTCACCTCAGGCCCCAAGCAACAGTCAGCCGTCTATGAACTGAAACCTCTGAAACTGGGAGCCAAAATAATTTTTCCTCCTTCAAGTTGTTTTTCTCAAGCCAGGTACAGTGGCACACATCTGTAATCCCAGCTCCTCAGGAGGCTGAGGCAGGAGGATCACAAGTTTGAGGCCAACCTGAGTAATTTAGCAAGAACCTGTTTTTTAAAATTAAAAAATTTAAGAGGGCCAGGAATGTGCTGTACAGCACCTCGGGGTTCAATCCCCAGTGCCATCAAAAAAATGTGGTTTTCCTCAGGCATTTTGTCATAGTGTAGAAAAGTTGACTAACACAGGCCCCCAAATAATCCGCTTCAAGGTCTATGACCTTCATTTCATCCGCAAAGGCCCTTTCACTCTGCTACCTAACGCATTTACCAGACCCAAGGATTGCGTGGACATCTTTGAGGAAGGGGCATTAGTTGGCCACAGCAGAGCCTGTCATGGGATCCCAGCCAGCGCTGTGCCCACCCCTGTCCTCTGATGGGCTCTTCAGAACCCGCACACACAGTAGGAGTGGAGTACTTGTGGCCTAGTCCCCAGAAGTGCGATGGCCAGAGACCAAATCCACTTCAAAATCCCCAGGGAAGAGCCCCAGCTGGCCTGTACTGTGGACCAAGCACCACGGGGGCGGGGGGTGGAGACACTAAGACTGGCCAGCCTGGCGAGGAGCCACCCTGAGACCCGCGGGCAGATTGCTTATGCAAGAAGGAGGAGGTCCGGGGTCAGGGTTCCCGTCGCAAGGTGCCCGTGGTGGCCCCTTCTCGGTGGCCTGGGTGCGGTCTCAGTCACCCCCCTGTGATGGTGCAGGGTGGGGGTCATCGACCAGCTCGACCAGGACCAGGTCCAGGCTCCCCCACTCACCAGCTGGCCACCTCCCCTGGCCTCAGTGTTCTCCTCTCTACGGTGGGAACAATCCTCGAGGCTGGGGAAGCAGATGGAGCATGTGTGTGGAGAGCGGCTCAGCATGCCGAGCCTTCGGAGGCTGGGAAGGACTTCTGGGCACCTCTGAGTCCCTCCATGTCTCCACCCAGCCCTCAGTGGACTCCCGCTCTGGGCAGCCGGGGCCGACGATGTCCATCTGGGAGCAGTGGGAACGGGGCTGCCCAGAATGCACCTGGCCAGCTCTGGTCGTGAAAAGACAGCCATTCAGGGCTGGCTTGGACCGGAGCCGGGTGACGAGAGACAGGGAGGCCTGTGCTCCAGGAGGAAGGGGCCTGGCGTGGCCTCAGTGTGGGCCGAGCACAGCCCGGGAGGGGGCAGCTTGCTGGGAGAGGAGGCGCCCCGGAGGGAAGACTGCACTAGTGTTTGAGGCCGAGGGGCTGAAAGGCGGCTGTGTGTCCACGCTGGCTGCCTGGCGGGTGGAGATGTGAGTCACTGGTGTCCGGGAGGGGAGGGTGCAGCCTGGGCGCAGCTGCCCGGGACGAGGGGCCCACTGCCCCCTCAAGTGAATATGTGTCAGTGTGAGCCTGGACGGGTGGGGCAGGCCCTGCAGAGCTGTCTGGGCCGCCCAGGGCTCCCTGGGCTGGGCACACCCCGTCATCTGCTGACTGTGGCCACGGGGACTGCAGGAGACCCCGCAGGCAGGGCAGCTGGCTCTTCACCCACCCACCCCCTGGCGGTGCGGTCCACAGGGAAAACAGGAGCCTGATCTCGTGTCCCACTGTGGACCGCCAGGTGGAGGAGGGGTGCAGGGGGATACGGGCCAGGCAGGGGGCACCCAGCCCAAGGGAGGGGACATTGGAGGTAGGGCTTGAAAGGAGAGCATCTGGGCAGCGGGAAGCCAGGTCCTGGTGAAGGGGAGAAGGCCAAGTGCCAGAGCCGTGGCGGGCAGACGCAGGCCGCGAAGGCTGTGGGCAAGGCCCAGAGTCCTGAAGACCCGGGGACCTGGGGGTCAAAAGAGGCTGCTCAGGGATCAGCAGGGGCTGGCCAGGCAGGGTTTCAGTGTCAGCAGATGAGGTGGTGAGGAGGGTCCTCCTGCCTGGGAGAGGCGTGTGTGTGTGTGTGTGTGTGTGTGTGTGTGTCTTACTGGGTGAGTGTGCATCTCAGGGGTGTATGTGTGCATGCTCGTGAGTGCTGTGTGTCTCTCTGCATGTGCAGACTCCGTGTGGGTGTCTGGACCTGTGTGTATAGGAGTAGTTGTGTCTCTGCAAGTGCCGATGCCTGTGTGTGCGTGTCCCTGAGTGTGTGTAGATGTGTTCCCACTAACACCCCTCCCAACAGGAGCCTGGGGTGCACCCAGACATGGGGGCCAGTGCCGATCCTCCCCGTGTGCTCCTTGGCCCTCCTGCCCCAGAGGCCTCCCGCCCAGGTCCTGGGCCTCCCTGAACTCTGGCCTCTGTGCCCAGCTTCCCCCTGACTTGATGGCCCCCACACCCACAAAGCCACAGGTGAACTCGGCGATCCCCAGGCTAGTGGTGAGTGCCTGGGCTCAGGAAAGGGACCAGAGAGTTGAGTCCACCTCTCTTTGACCAGCCTGGGGCTACTCCACACTCCAGAAGGAAGCGTTAGGACAGCATTTCCCACAGGGCACCGCCCCTTGCTTCACCCTCCAGGGTCTCCACCTTTGGGGTTGGTGAGTGTGATGTGTGTGTGCGGGTCTGAGAGTGTGTGGATGTGTACACCCCTACCAACGGCAGGCACAGCAGGACAAGTGGAGGGTCCAGGGCTTGGCCTGGGTGGAGGCGAGGCCTGGCCCTGGCGTCTGTACTGCCCAGGACCCTCTGCGATGCAGGTTCTTGAAGATGCCAGCTTCCTCTGAAGCACTGCGCCAGCCCCGCTGCTCCTGCTGGCTGCTCCATCTACAGAAAGGACCCACGACCCAGGCCTGGTCACTCGTGGAACTTCAACCCTGGGACATGCTCCTTGGCCTAGGAAGGGGCACATGGCAGAAGGGAGACATGGAGAGTCCTTCCCTAAGATCTTGCATATGGAGGGGGGAAGAGCAAAAACCTCTTTCCCTGGGGCCCCCAAGTTGGAGGCACCTCAAAACCTGCCTTGTCCCTCCTCATGGAAAGTCAGGAGGGTCCCACAGGAGGGCCACCCTTGGGGGTGCTTTCTGTCACCTGAGCTCACATTTCTTTTGCTGAAGCTACTTTGAGTTGAGTTGTTGTCACTCGCAGCCAGAGGAGTCCTGGGCCACCCCTGCTGAGCCACAAGCCTGGGTCTTCAGGTGCCGGGCCCCATCATCCCCTTGGCTCTCAGATTCTGCACAGAGCACGCGCCGCCCTCCACCGCTCTTCTCAGGCTCCTAACCCACTCTGCTGCCTCCTCGACCGCGGACGGCCGACCACCCCGCCGCAGGCTGCTTCCCTCTCCTGTCTCCCTCTCCCCCAGACTTTCTGCTGGCCTTGCTCCAAGCGACCAAGAGGACTCAGGCCAGCAAGCCCGAACCTGCCCAAACACGGGGCATGGCCCCGGGGCAACTGGGAAGCTACGGTCTCCCCAGCACAGCCGCCTGCGGCATCGGCAGACCCTGGATCCCACTGGGAGCACCCTCACCTCCTTCAAGGGAGGACCCACTCCCAGAGAAACGTACCCCTCTTTCCACCTCTACCCCTGTTTCCCTCAGCCCTGAATCCATCAGATCCCGACCCTGCAAGGGCAGCTAGTGTCTGGGGACACCAGCGGTGGGGGGTGGGGGGTGGACTCCGTCTGCCTGTGTGTGCTCCTCCAGTGCCGTTTGGGTGTGCCCCTTTGACTGAGAAACCTTGGGGTCCCCCAGGCCCCCCCGGGCTGCCCTGCACGATGGGTGGGAGCACACTTCCTCATCAGGAAGGAAATCAAGGCTCAGCCCCCATTTCCTAGCAGGGAGCACCAAGCAGATGTCCCACCACTGCCCCAGCCCGGGGAACCTCCTTCTTGGTCCTTTTTGGGAAAGCATCTCAGGGCAGATTCCAGGACACACCGACAATGACCAGCTAAGCTGCATGACATGGCCAGGTCATGATGGGGGTGAGGTGCCAAGCCCAACCTGAGAAAGTTCTAGGCCAAGGGCACTGCTCCAGAAGGCTGCTGAGCTCGCCCAGCATGGCACAGGGACTCGCAGTACTTCTTTCCAGGCACCCTTCTCTAGCGACACTCTTTCCGCTGAAGAACAGCAATGTGTGTGTGTGTGTGTGTGTGCGCACTGGGAATTGAACTCAGGGTTATTTTACCTCTGAGCCACACCCCCAATGCTTTTTATTTTTTATTTTGAGACAGGGTCTTGCTAAGTAACTGCCGCAGTCTGGCTGGGCACAAATGCCGCAGTCTGGCTGGGCACACAATCACGAGCCACCACACAGCTTGTAGATTCAAACAGCAACTCTTTATTCCCGAACTCACACCAGCCGTCTACAATCACGTTCTGGGGAAATCCACGTTCTCTGCCCAAATCCACCTCCACTGGGCTTCTATCTCCCAAAATATACTGTCTGAATCCCGTGAGAACTCAAGGGGAACTCAGGCAGCAGGATACGCCCTATTCCCAGCAGGAATAATCTTAAACCTGGAACGCCCTAAACCCGATTATCCTAAACCGGGAACACCCTCATCCCGGATCCGCCCTGGTCCTTGAGCAAGGTCACCTAACTGCAATGTCACTGCAAAATGTCCTATTTCCACGAGTCCTTCCACTAAGCAACATGGGGTACGCTGGCAAGGAAATTGTCATACCTACTTGGCTAATGGCTCCCAGCAAGTAACTGAGGCCAGCCTCAAACTTGTGTTCCTCCTGCCTCAGTCTCCCAAGTTGCTAGATGTGGAAAGCAGGCTGTGCCCAGCTCTGAGTTACTCTTCCATGTAGGGAACAGCTGTTTTCAAACTGTCCTAAACCTTTTTCGCTCCGTAGTTTGCTGTGAGCTGATCCATGCTGAGTTGAAGTACTGAGGTGGTACTTTGTCAAAACCATCTGCCTGTCAAAAACAGAAGGTCCAAGCTGATAAATCAATCAATCATGCTAATAAGAATGACCACCAGGGACAGCCAGGCACAGTGGCACACACCTGCAATCTGAGGAACTCAGGAGGCTGAGGTAGGCGTATTAGAAGTTCAAGGTCAGCCTGGACAACTTAGCAAGACCCTGCCTCAAAATTAAAACATAAAGAATGAAAACCCATGACTTTATCAGCTTAATCAGAAGCACAGAGCGGCTTGGGCACATCAAACTCATATTAGGAAAACCAGGCCCACGAGTCTATCAAACACACCTGACCACCGAATGAAACAACCCTGTTACTTGAGGCCCATAAAAGTAGGGGCACCCCAAGACTGAACACAGCAGCACCTTGACCCAGTCACCTGGTCACTCATCATTAGCCTTCCCTAGGAAAATAGCCACAGCAATGGACCTCTGAATCTCTGTCCTCCGTTTCTCCTGCACCTGACAATCATGGAAGTCCCACTCCAAGCTGACCTCTCAAGCTCACTCAAACTGAACCATTAAACTACCATCAATCAGGATCTTTGCCTAGAATAATTCCCGTACTTTGACCCCTCTGTGCCCTGAACAAGTTCTTCTGGCTGGAAGCTGGAAGCACTGCCCACCTACAGTGACTCTGCGTCCACACCCGCTCCCTGCCCGGGCTCTCTGCCCAGCCTCCTGCGCCCCGGTGCTGCCTTGCCCTCTCCTAACCTTTCTGTGCGTTATGTATAGTGTGCAGCGTGACGCGTGACCTGTGTGTTAGAGACCTTAGAATTTAAGATGGGAATACAAGAACCTGTGATTGTCCTGCTGGTGACAGCTGGGTCACCCATGAGTAGCCTGTGAATTTAGTGCTATTCAATAAATTCTGACATTTTGGAAAGACACAAATGTGTTTGGTCTATGTTAATGACACAGCTCGCTCGTGACACTGGGATTACAGGCGTGTGCCACTGCACCCACCTAAGAACAGCAATTTCTTACCACTGGTGCTTGTCCGCAGACCCTCCACTGTGAATGTAGATGGCGGTGGCTGCCTGGAGGGTCCATTTCTGCTCAGGGTCTTTCAAATACTGAAGTAAATCCACACGTGGAAGAACTTCACGCTGTCGCAGCAAAGCCAACACAGCAGGCAGAGCTCTCTACCCAGTGGCCACCCGAGCTCCCAGCACCAGCTGTTGACCTCTCTCCAAGGGGCCCAGGGCTCCTCAGATTCTGCTTTTGGGTTCCCTGTGGCCCAAGATCCCCACTTGGTCCCACTAATCATTGAGCCCTGGCAGGCGATGTCTCCCCACTCCTACAGGGCACTGTTTCTGCTGTGGTCACTTAGGGTCTAGATTCCCAGCAAATGCGGGGAGAGTGTGGAGAGGAGGAATGGGCAGCAGGGCGCACGGTCCCCTCTGGGAGGTAAAGCTGCTCTGGAGGTCGATGTCTGAAGATCCTGAATTTGAGGCCAGCCTGGGCAACTAAGCAAGACTTTGTCTCAAAATTAAATGTAGTAAAGGCCAGGGGAAGGTAGCTCAGAGGCAGAACATTCCTGGGTTCAATCACCAGTCCCACAATAAAGGCAGGGAGAAAAGAGAGAGGGCTGGGCTGCAGCTCTGCGGCAGAGCGCTCACCCGCCCTGCACGTGTGAGGCACTGAGTCTGATCCTCAGCACCACATAAAATAAACAAATAAAATAAAGGCAAGCTGCCCATCTACAACTGATTTTTTTTTTAAATTTTATTTTAGAGACAGAGAAGTAATGGGGGAGGGGAGGAGGGAAGGGATACTTCTTAGGGTCCTTCCACACCCCAGCTCACTGAATTAACCTCAGGGCAGCAAGCTAAGGGGCACAGAGTGACCCTGGGGCTTGAATTCCTGCTATTTCCTACCTGATTCCCTCTGCTGACCCCCGACAGACTGCCTCCTGGGATCAGCTTTATCTCCTCAGCCTCTTCCTTCAACCAGGGCATGTGGGGCAGGGGAGATTCCATCTGCAGACTGACCTTGCTTGACCACCTGCTATCTTGAGAAAGTCCACAGAAATCTGATGGCCCTCAGGGCCGGACAGGTGGTATGAGCCAGACTGCGTGAGCCCAGGAGTGGAGGGGTGGGGGACTTGCTGTGCTTCTGGATAGGGATGGGTCCACGAAAACCCAAGGAGCCAGGCTCCCACACATCCCACCCACCCCACCCTCATCGAGCCATGTACCTAATTGCCATTCATTTCCCCATTCTGTGTTTGACCTATGCACAGAACACATAATCCCATGTGACAAACTGTCTCAACTGACCAGATTGCACTGGTGAAAACCCTGCGGACTTCGGGCAGCTCCCCTGGTTACCACCTCCTTGAGCCCTTGTGGTTCTGGGGCATTGTGGGGTGAGCCAAGCATCAATGATAAAATTGTCACCAGCAGCTGTCTGTCGTGATGCTCATCATGTAGGGGACACTGGCCTGCACGCTTCCCATGCGTCATCTCACATAACTGCACTGGCAGGAAATTGAGGTCTCAAGGGGATACGTCACCTGTCCCTAGAGACAGACAGGAAGTATAGGTCGCTGACCCCAACCCTGCTCTAGTCCCCAAACCTGAGCTCACAACCCCTTCCCAGGGACAGCTGTGTCCACCCTTCACCTGGCACCTGAGGAGATCCCACAGCACTGGGGTGAGTGGACAGGTAGGCCATTCTCAGCAGGGCCTCCCCCTTCTGCAAGGCCACACACTGCAAGGCAAACAGGGAGAATCCCAAAGCCTAGACAGCGAAACAAAGTGGGGATGGGTAGCCAGGGCAAAGCTGTGGTGAAGGGGACAGGGGCTGCAGGGACCGGGAGCTGTGGGTAGCTCTCAGTGGCAGGCAGCCAGGCCAGGGGACCCGCAGCTGCAGGCTAGGTTTTCCTCCTCATCCGGTGCTTCAGAACCTGTCATCCAGGGTCCTCCTCTGGATTCTGCCTGGAAGGCTTTCACATTCCCTGATTAGAGCTTACAACACCCTGGAAATTCCTTTGTACCTTAAATTTTTATTCCCCTTCCAAGAAGCTCTTGAGCCTTAAGGAAAGGGTTGAAGAGACTCTTCACCCAGCCTCATAGGTTTGGGACCAGTTAGGGCACTCTGCCCTCCCTGTGTGCCTCGGGGCAGGAAGGTAGCTTCCTGTCATTGCTATCTCTGGGAGAAGGGACAGCCTCCGGATCCAGGAGGCCTCCTGGCTACTAACCATGGGACCTCACTTGCCTGACTTTGTCCTCTTTGCACCTCCATTTATTTTCTATAAGGTACAGGTAGCCCCTAAAGGAAGTGAGCTATTCATGCCCGGGGCCTAGAACCTGGCTCGGCCACATTGTGACCACTGAATGAATGTCATCGGCATTGAGGGGACAGCTGAATTCCTCCATTTCAATTCTATGAGCACTTTGAAATTTTACTACATGCTCAGCTCTAGGAACCCATCAAGGAACAAGACCGAACAGACATCTGGCCAATGGCAGGCCAGGCTTTCCTGAGAAGGATTCTCCAAGTCAACTGGAGGGGACATCACCCCAGAGCCTGGGCCTGAGCCAAGATGCCCACTCCCCAAGAGGAGGTGGTCCTGGCACACAAGCGAATTAATAAAGACTTGGGGACAAAAAGGATTTTACGTGAAATATTTGTTAATGGATGGAAAGAAAAGAAACGGGGCCCAGGCAGACAGGCCTTCTCTTGGTGGTGGGGGGTGGGAGTGGAGAAGGAGCCGCCTGGAGCCACAGAGGAGCCGGGGCCTGGGCAGGGGCGGCCTCCTCTCCAGGTTAGCCAGGGGGCTCTGCTCCCAGCCCCGGGCCCTCTTTCCTCGCAGGCCCAGGCCCGGGGCTGGACTGCTGGGCCCGCGAGGGGAGCCGGGAGAGGACGGCCACCCCGGCGGGCCCCCGCCCCCGCCCCCAGGGCGAGTCTGAATGGGGCCGCAGGGAGGCGCCGCGGCGAGGGGCGGCCCGTGGGCGTGGAGGTGGGCGGGTGTCCCGGTTTCCCACGTGTCCTGGAGAGGCGACCCCGGCAGCCCCGCGGAGGAGTCGTGCACCGCGGCGGAGGTGACCCTCGCGGGCTCCGAGGTCCGCTCTCCGCCCTGCGCGCCTCGGGGAGCGGGTCGCCCTCCCTGCGGCCGAGGCCCGAAGGGGTTAACGCACCTGGGCCGCCGCCCCGGCCCCTCCTCCCGCCGCCCGGAAGACGAAAGCGGCGGTGGGGGCGCGGCCCGTCCTCGCCCGCCCGCCCGCAGTCCCCAGCCGCTGCGCCCGGAGCTGCGACCCGCGCGCCCCGCTCCGCCGCCCCGGCCCGGGCCGCCATGTCTCTGTGGTGAGTGGGGCCCTCGCAGGGCGCGGGGGCCGGGGGGCTCGCCGTCCCCCCGCGGCGCCGACGGCTGGCGATGCCCGCCGGCTGCCCGGGCGGGACTCAGTTTCCCCGACGGGCGCGCGGCGGTGGCAGGAGATGCCCGGCCGTGCGCGGCGCCCGAACGGCAGGTGGGCGGCGGGGGGCGCGGGGCGCGCGCCCGGGTCCCCAGCCCCGCCGCCCGGCAGCCGCCCCCAAGCCCCGTCCCCACGCCCGCCGGCTCGCAGACCGCCGCGGGCCTCCCGCGCCCGCGACCCCCGCCCCGTGCCGCGGCCTCCTCCCGGCCACAGCCCCGGCCGCCCGCCGCGACCCCTGCTCCTGCCCCTCCCGAGCTTCTCTCATCAGCGCAGCGGCTGGCGCAGGTGGAGCGCGCCTGCAGGGCGGCCCAGGTGCTGACCTCCCCCTCCGGACTCCGGTCCCGAGTACGGGGCTTCTCCGCAGCCCACAGGGCTGGAAGACCCCCGGATCCAGGGTGCTCGGCGCCCCTCGCGGGGAGGGGCAGGCCTCGGGTCTCATCACCCTGCCCCCGCACTTTGAGGTGACCCTGTTTTCCACCAACTTGGTGTCCAGGAAACCTTGGGGCTCCATGGGGAAAACTCGCCCTATGGGGTTCAGCCTTAACCCCCTGGCCCTGAGGACACCCTGGGCACCTCCACTGGCTCCTTGTCTCTCCCTGCACTTCCTGCTGAGAAGGTCAGCGCCATCTCCCTGCTGGGCCAACCTACCTATCCCCGGGCCCTCAGCTTCCATGTGCCGCAGGGAAGAGTGGGCAGACCTCCTGGCATCTGCGTGCTGCACTGTGGGTACTGGGGAGCAGGGTCCAAGCCCTAAAGAGTGGGTGGCTGCTGGTGAAGAGCTCTGATTTTGGCTCCAGAAATGGGTGTGGTGAGGTTCCTGGCTCTGAATGTTTTCCCTCCCAGGAGAAGAGCTGGGGACCTCATCGCTCCCCATGATGTAGGGGTAGGGGGCATGGGTCATCCGCCCTCAGGTCTGTTGTCAACCATAGGGCTGTTCTTTTTTTCTTTTCTTTTTTCTTTGGTACCATGAATTGAAACCAGGGTGCTTAACCACCGAGCCATATCCCCAGCCCTTTTTAATATTTTATTTAGAGACTGGGTTTCACTGAGTTGCTTAGGGGCTCCCTATGTTGCTGAGGCTGGCTTTGAGCTCAAGATCCTTCTGCCTCAGCCTCCTGAGCTGCTGGGATGACAGGCGTGTGCCTCTGTGCCTGGCTAAGAGCTGTCCTTTTCTGTTGGTTCAGTAGCAATAGCAACTCTCCAGTGCGCCCCACAGTGTGATTGGGCTCCCAGGCTGCAGAGAGGGTGCCATCTCTGCCCCTCCCAGTGACCCTGGCTCAGAGTCAAAAAATCATGCTTCTGTTGCTCCTGGGGCTACACCAGGAAATGAAAGCTCCTGGGCAGGGGGACAGGGCCTCTTACCTGTCATCTCACCAGGTGGTCCTCCAGGAAGATGGCAGCACTTCACTGACCCCATGCCAAGCCCTGTGTTCTGTCCCACTTGGGGGAAGTAGAAGTGTGGCTTGGAGAGGTTAAGTGAACCCACATGTACCTTGGAGGTGGCAAGGTCAAGGTGGGAACCCCCAGTGCTCCTTGGGTAGGGTGGTAAGCTTGGGAGAGGAAGCGGACTATTCCCTGACCTTTGGGCCTGGAACCCGCTGGGGCTGCCAGGAGAATAGCAGCTCACACTCTCCTCCTTCCCTCCCCCCAGGAAGAGAACCCTCTACAGGAGTGCGTGCCTGGCCCTGGCTCTCCTCGTGGCTGTCACGGTATTCCAGCGCAGTCTGACTCCTGGTCAGTTTCTGCAAGAGCCTCCACCCCCCACGCTGGGGTCACCAAAGGCCCAGAAGCTGAGTGGAAACCTGGTGAACCCTAAGAGCTTTTGGAAGAGCCCCAAGGATGTGGTGGACCCCACCCCTACGGCCTCCCAGGGGCCCCAAACCTGGGACGTGACCACCACTAACTGCTCGGCCAACGTCAACCTGACCCATCAGCCCTGGTTCCAGGGCCTGGAGCCACACTTCCGGCAGTTCCTGTTCTATCGTCACTGCCGGTACTTCCCGATGCTGATGAACCACCCCGAGAAGTGTGGCGGTGACGTCTACCTGCTGGTGGTCGTCAAGTCCGTCATTACCCAGCATGACCGCCGCGAGGCCATCCGCCAGACCTGGGGCCGCGAGTGGGAGTCTGCTGGCAGGGGCCGAGGCGCTGTGCGCACCCTCTTCCTGCTGGGCACGGCCTCCAAACAGGAGGAGCGGACCCACTACCAGCAGCTGCTGGCCTACGAGGACCGTCTCTACCACGACATCCTGCAGTGGGACTTCCTTGACAGCTTCTTCAACCTCACCCTCAAGGAGATCCACTTCCTCAAGTGGCTGGACATCTACTGCCCCAACATCCCCTTCGTCTTCAAGGGTGACGATGATGTCTTCGTGAATCCCACCAACCTGCTTGAGTTTCTGGCTGACCGGCAGCCACAGGAAAACCTGTTTGTGGGTGACGTCCTGCAGCGCGCGCGGCCCATCCGCAGGAAGGACAACAAGTACTACATCCCCCCCATCCTGTACAGCAAGGCCAGCTACCCGCCCTATGCTGGCGGTGGGGGCTTCCTCATGGCCGGCAGGCTGGCCCGCCGCCTGCACCACGCCTGTGACACCCTGGAACTCTACCCCATTGATGACGTCTTCCTGGGCATGTGCCTGGAGGTGCTGGGCGTGCAGCCCACAGCCCACAAGGGCTTCAAGACCTTCGGCATCTCCCAGAACCGCAGCAGCCGCATGAACAAGGAGCCCTGCTTTTTCCGCTCCATGCTAGTGGTGCACAAGCTGCTACCCGCAGAGCTGCTGGCCATGTGGGGGCTGGTGCATGGCAACCTCACCTGCTCCCGGAAGCTCCAGGTGCTGTGACGCTGCAGGCCACTAGGGCATGTGCTCAGTGCCCAGAGTGCTGGGGCTGGAACTGCAGTGCCCGGGCATGGCCTTTGATCCCCTGCTGAAGGTGAAGGGTTTGGGCATTCTGTGCCCCTAGGTGCAGGGACCAGAGGGGGATCCCAGAAGTTCCCAGAAAGCAAGGCCCAGGAACGCTGGAGCTTCCCAGACTGGAGGTGATCCGAGGAGCTGGGACCCTCCTAGTCTGGCCTGTGAGAGGCCCTGGTGGCCTCTGAGGGAACCCTGTGCTCGGGTGTCTGGGCTGGGCCTAGCCCCGGTTGGTCTGCGGCTGCCGCTTGCCTTCACAGAGAATCTCTCTGTGAATTGCCTCGGTCTCCCCAGGGCCAGATGGCCTTGCAGGAGAAGCTCAGCCCTGTGCAGGCTCACAGGTCCCCCACAGTCCACAACTTGGTGTCTTCCAGGACGAGAGCCCCAGAAGGCTCCAGCACGGCCCAGGGCTGCCTGGAGCCTGTGTCTCTGCTCCAAGGGCCTTGGCTCCTGGCTGTGTCCTCTCACGGCCAGGAGTGTGACCAGCCACTCTGTCTACCTCAGCGCTCCTCCAGACCTCGGCGTGGGTTGCAGCCCACCCAACCCTGACGCAGGGCAGAAGCACAGCGCTCCTGGCCCCCAAGTCCCGGTGCTGTCTGACCCGAGCCCGAGCCCCGGTCCCTCTGGCAGCCCCCCTGAGGCTGGTTCCCTGGCCAGAAACTAGCTGATTTGGCCCTGGAAATGGACAGTCCTCGATTACTGTGAAGTTTTATTTATGAAGAATTTGGAGGAAGAAGGCTCTGGCCTCAGGAGGTGATGGACCCTTCTGCCTCTCCTGCCTGTTCCCTCAGCCACTTTTACCCCCAGCCAAGCACCCCCCCACCCCTTCACAGCCCTCTCCAGATACCTCCCCACCACACCCCTGCTCTTTCAGGGCCTGAGCAGACCAGCATGTGCCCTGTGAAGGGATGGACCAGGCCGTAGGGGTGGATAGCGAAAGGTTGCATCCCTGCCTCAGGGTGGGGTCACCTGGTTAAGATGGGGGATTGTCTATTTTCTCAATAAAATGGGACTGTTTTTTTTCTGGTGTGAAATCTGTTGCCAGCTCCGTCCGAGAGCCTTTCTGGGACCAAGGTTGCCAGAGGTTTCTGAGATAGCTAGTTCCTTATTGGCCTTGGCTGGTGGGTGCACAAGGACCCCCAGAAGAGCCCTGGAGGAAGGTGCCCACTGGGATTAAAGTGGGGGTGTGGAGGTGCAGCAGGCGAGATCCCTGTGAGCTGTGGCCCCCAGCTGTTTCAGGCATCAGGGTGAACAGCTGAAGCGCTGGCCCAGGGGTGAGCCTGAGACCAGAATTTCAGTGGCTGAGATTGGGCAGGTGTCTACCAAAACCAGTGGCCTCTCTTCCTGTCACCTGGAAGCACTGAACCCGGTTCAGTGTGGTTCAGGGCTAGAGTTGGGGTGACTGCCCTGTGCATGTTCCTTGGCCTGAACTGCTGCCTTCAGGGAGGGAGGGCAGCTACCCAGGAGAGGCCCACCAGGACCGTAGCAGAGAGCAAGCTGGCGGCTCCCTGGCTGGGCCAGCTCGGGAGCACCCCATAGGGGCCAAAGGGATGCCCACTGTGGGCCCAGTCATCCATATCCAAGCCCCTGGGAGGGAAGAGAGCACAGGGTGCTGCTGTTCCTCCCTCTACAACACAGGTCTTCCCATCTCCCTCGACTGTGTTCCCATCAACCACCTACTTTTTGTTCGTGATTGAACCCGGTGGCACTTTACCCCTGAGCTCCACACCCACTCCGTTTCTAAATTTTGAGACAGGGGCTCACTAAATGGCTGGCCTCTGACTTGCTCTTGTTCCCTCTTGTCTCAGTCTCCAGACTCACTGTGATTACAGGTGTGCGCCACCACGCCCAGCTTCAGCTACATTATTTCAGAGCAAAAAAGTTATTAAGAATTATTGCGACAGCAGATCATTAAACCAAGTGCAGGGCCCTTTTGAGAAGCCCAGCCCTGCTGTGGACTGCAGGAGGCCCTGAGTTAATAGTCCAGTCAGGGGGAGGGCAGCATAGAGGGTGGAAGGGCCGGCCATACTACCCAGAGGCCCAGGGGGCAGTGTGCAGGCCTGTGGGCAGCTGAAGGGCCACTTAATCAAAGGGCAAAGGGAGGCAGGTGGATAGCTCTGGTGCTGGGGAGGCAGGCAGGGCACATTCTCTGGCCTCTCAGATTCAGGAAGGTGTCTAGACTTGACCTTGAGAGCAGAGGGCCAAGGTACCTGGGGGTAGGGCTATCTTCAGGAACCGAAGAGACCAACAGGCTTGGGGCCTCTGCAGCTGTCTCCTGGGCTCATTCTGCATGACCCTGACTGAGCCCCATTGACTGGAAGCCCTAGGTGGGGCAGCCTTTTTCCCCGTGGATCCTAATGATGCTGAGGCCACCTCACAGCCACTCAGTGCTCTGGCTGTCCTCAGCCTCCGCCTGGCCAGATGTGGGGCCTCACTCACCACACTCTTCCTGGCAGGCCGGTGGGGAGTCCTGCATCAGCATAGCAGAAGGGCAGAGGACCTGCCTGGGGTGGGCTGGGGGGTGAGAGCGGGCACCGCCCTGGGCTGGCGGTGCACCTGTCTTGAGGGAGGTGTGGATTTCTGTCTGTCATGGAGGGACAGTCCAGGCTTCCGGACAAGAGCCCAGAAGTGCAAAAACTTAGGACATGAGCAGGAACCGCTGCTGGGAACAGTGTGGGGGAGGGGTTGGTGAAAGTTAGGGGACTCTCTGCAGGTACTGAGGCGCCATCACAGTTTCCCAAGCAAAGCAAAAGAGTCGTAGAAATGCATCCTCACCCCCAGTCCCCCACCCAGGGCGTGGTGAGGGAGCCAGCCTCAGGCCTGTTTGGCTTGGCAGGACATACAGGTCAGGATGGGCACATGGCCCCAAACCTCCCCCACTGTCCCCTGGCTCCTCTCCCCTCTAGCAGGGAGGAGCTCCACAAAGCAGGGGCTGGGACCTGGAAGGAGAATGGCCAGGCGCAGCCACCTGGAGCCAGCCTTGGAGGACACCCAGCCCAGATGCCATCCCAGCTGGTCCTGCCCTCCGCCTGCTCCTGATCTGGCCACTCTGCCCAGCTGACCCTGGGAGAGTGACCTGAGTCCCAGCCTCCTCAGTCCTGACTGTCTCTGAAGACAACGCTGACCTTTGCGAGGTCCACTGCTGATCACTTTGGGAAACAAACAGGTCATTCTGGAAGATTCAGGCATTTACAGTCTTGCTTCTGTTGTGGGGTCCTAAATGCTGAGTCTGACACCCCTATAACAAAGACAGGTTGACAAGAGAAAAGCGTAACAAATCAAAGTCCTGTGTGACACAGTAACCTTCAGAAATTAGGACCCCAAGATCAGGCAGGCCGGCTGTTGTGATGTAATGGTCCCCCCTAATTGTAAAATACAGGGAGAAACCCAGCAAGGCCTGTCTGCCCAGATTCCTGGCCTCTCTGTGTGGCGTTCCTTCCCTCAGGCGAGTGGGGAGTCCGGCATTAGCATAGCAGAAGGGCAGAGGACTTCAGGAATAGGCAGGACCCTCCGGAATGAGGGTCTTCCTGGGACAATGGAGTGACTTTTTGTGGCTTGCTTTGGAAGAGGGAGCTCTGCTTCCCGTGACCTGCCTTCATGGAGAGTAATTCTGGTGTCTGAAGACCTTCAGGGGAGCAGAGGGGACAGACTTCTCCCCGAGGCCTTCAGTCTGCTTTAGTTCAAAGCACTCAGCATGCCACTGAGGCAGACTTTGGGGTGTCATTTTCTGGGCCCCAACACTGACAATAAGGATAACAATGGCCACCTTAGGGAGCACATTTGATTCGCCTTACACTGTGGGTAGCATTTACATGAATAATCGAGAAGACTTACGTGACTTCAGGGTACAAATGTGTTCATATTAAGATTTTTCCTCTTTGGTGATTTCACTCCCTCACATGTCCTTGTTGGCAGAACATCCAGTCACCCTCTTGGAGCCCACTCATCCCAAATTGTGTGAGAACTTCAGGGACTTGCTTAGTCCAAAGGGCTTCCTCCGGCAAGTCTGGGCAGGCCCTTCCAGCTGTCCCCCCTCACTCCACACTGTGGCGCTGTCGGACACGGGACCTGCACAGTCCTGTGGCTTCTCAGGCTGGGCCTGGGCTGCCTAGGCTGCAGGGCAGCCCATGTTTCAGACGCAAAGTGTCCTTCTCTGTCACCCTTACCAGCTCAGTCGTCCTTCTCCAAAAGGCAGCACTATGTTTGGGGTACTGGGTCCTGTGGCTCCTGGTCAGCTGCGGCCTTGTAGGTAAAGCCCACAAACACTCAGGTTCCCTCTGTCCTACTGAAGCAACTTCTGAGGTCTTTGGTGACAGTACATCAGCCCCCAACCTGATTTGGGAGAGCAGGGCCTGGTGGAACTGGGAGGGGTAAGGCTATTTCTCACCAAAGGCCCAGGGCTTCATCCGGCAAAAGGCCCCCCTTTTCCCCTCCACCAGCTCTGCATTCCAAGGGGCCTCGAAGAGGGCCAGCCTTTGTCAGGCCCCAAAAAGTCCAATTCCGCTCTTCCCCCAGGGCTGGGGTGCCTACTTGGCCACATTTGCATAACTAAAGGAGACCACTCAAAGAATCCTCCCCTTAACAAAGAAAGCCTGTTCCTGGGTGACTACTCCAGGCACCTAGGCTGGGGAGCAGGGGGAAGCTTCTGGAATCTGCGGCCTCCAGAGAAGTATCCCACAGTTATTGTGTGACAGGTCATGACTGGAACCCTGTGCCCCTCACTCCTGACCCCTTCTCCCTAACGTCTCCCCAGGGCTTCCATTTTCCTCCTTTTTTCCAAGTAACTTAATAGTAAACATGGATTCGCTGGTTTTGCCCAAATGTCCAAGATGTAATGAAATGTGATGTTCGATGTGTGATTGAAAATTTGGGGTTTGGTGGGGCTGGGGATGTGGCTCAAGCAGTTGCGCGCTCGCCTGGCATGCGCGGTGCGCTGGGTTTGATCCTCAGCACCACATAAAAATAAAATACACATGTTTAAAAAAAAAGAAAATTTGGGGTTTGGGGAAACTTGGCAGTATTAGCACTGTATGGGGTGGCACTGTTTTTCCAGATAATTATTTGAAAATTTCTGAAGCGAACCTTTTATTTCAATGAGGCACTGGGCATGGTCTGAAGCAGCCCGTGGTCGCTGTTGCCTTTAAGTAGCAGGTGCTGATGGCCCGCCAGCGCCTCTCATCTGGGAGAGCTTCAGTCACTTCTCTCCCTCCTGTGGAAGACCCTCCGTTGGCCATTCAGTTCTTTTCTTCCAGTAGAAACGTGTGCTCTTTGACATCTCCTTCAGCCCCTGCTAGGAGTGACATAAATCTCCTGACATTCTCATTTCTGTGTCTGCCCAGGACATGAATGTACCCTGAAAATGATCTTTATTTGGGGGTTGCTGGGAATAGAACCCAGCGGTGCTTTACCGCAGAGCCACATCCCCAGCCCTATTTTTCATTTTAAGATGGGGTCTCGCTGAGTTGCTAAGGGTTTGCTAAATTGCTGCGGCTGGTCTCCAACTGATGAGCCTTCTGCCTCAGCCTCCGGAGTAGCTAAAAATTATCTTCCAAGCTTGCCTTTATATTAAAATGAACACAGACACACCAGAAATGGAGACTCTCGGTTCTATAGTGAGAGGCACTCACTATAGGCCCTGGAGGTGAGCCAATGCACGAAGTCTCCAACAGGGCGAAGGCTGCAACTCAGAGGGGCGCTCCCCAGGGGCCTCGGCCGCCTGGCGCGGGCAGCGGGTGGGGATCTGCGAGCCCCGCCTCCCCCCAGCGGCAGGTGGTCTATCACGGAGCACCCCGCTTCCCCGGTGCCGCCCAACCCAACAGGAATGCCCGGAATTCCTTCCTGGCCCGGGTTCTGCGCGCCCGCGGCCCCTATCGCCGGCAGAAAGGAGCCCAGGCCACCCGCGCCGGCCTGGGGCAGTGCTGGGGACAATGGCGCTTGGCGGTCGAGGACTTGCGGGGAGCCCGCGAGTGTATGAGGTCGCCATCCGCTGGATCCCGGGGTCTGCGGAGGAGGTGGGGTCGCGGTTTGCACCGTGCGCGCCCCGAGCAGACGTCTCCGTGGGACCTACGGGCTGGCCTGCGCCGCTGGGACAGGGGGCGGGGACCCGGCAGCCCGCCAACCCCTCAGTGCTCAGTGCCCCCCAACCAGGTCACCTCAGGGTTTTGCAGACGCAATCCAGAAGAGGTCAGGGAGCGCCCCCAACTGACCACCTGGGGAACATCGGGACTTTAGTGCTGGGGGTCCATTTTGAGCTGGTTGGGTGAAATCTGAAACTGTCATTACTGTACCCCAAGTCATTCGTGTTATAAAAACATTGTAGCCGGGTGCGAGTTGCACGCCTGTGAGCCCAGCAGCTCAGGAGGCTGAGGCAGGAGGATCATGAGTTCAAAGCCAGCTTCAGCAACTTAGTGAGGCCCTAAGCAACTCAGTGAGACCATGTCTCTAAATAAAATATTAAAAAGGGCTGGGGATGTGGCTCAGTGGTCGAGTGCCCCTGGGTTCAATGGAAGGAAGGAAGGAAGGAAGTAGGTAGGTAGGTAAGTAGGTTGGTTGAATGCCTCAGTACCAGAGCTCCACACCAAGACTGAGCAGGAAGAGCCTCTGGACTTGTAATGCCTGGGTAAGGAAGACTTCATCCACCATGGGCGTCTAAGAGGTGGACTGTGCTGAGATGCGCACAGGCCTGGTTGCCTTGGAGGGAGTGAGAAGGTTTTGCGGTCCTCAGGCCCCCTTTGGGGCCTCCTCTTTCAGGGAGAAGGACTGCAGTTTTGACAGGCCAAGGACTTGAGCACGGCTCTTGAGTTGTCAGAAATCACACAGCAGGACCATCCTCACAGGCCTTGCTAGGCCCAGCTGAGGCCTCACAAGGGATTAATGTGCTGTGTCGATGTCTGGCGTCCAATCTCACAGACAAATGATACAATCATCAGTTTTTTCTTAGTGCGTCTCAGATATCTGTTGTTCAAGTGGCATGAAGTTCAACTCAAACAGGTTGAAACCTTCGGGGGATCTGTTGGCCCACATGAGTGAAATCCCAAGGAGCACTGCCTTCAGGGCTGGCCTGGTCCAGCAGCTGATCCAGGACAGAATTATAAACCAGCCACTCTATTCACAGAGCTGCATGGCTGGTTGAGGATGGGTTGAGACTGGACTCGGTTCACCTGGCTGTAAGGTGCACATTGCCACCACACAGAACACCTTGCATGTGGCCTGGTGACTTTGAGGCAAGTCTGGGAACATCTGACCTCTACTGCTGCCTGCAGTTAACCGGAGTCAGCTGCTGGTGAAAGACCAGCAGCTGAGACAGCTGGGCCTGCACCTGCAATCACAGTAACTCAGGGGGCTGGGGCAGGAGGATCACGCGTTTTAGGCCTGCCTGGGCAACTTAGTGAGACTCTGTCTCAAAATAAAAAATAAAAAGGGCTGGGGATGTGACTCCATGGGTAGAGCACCCCTGGATCCAATCCCTAGTACCAAAAAAAAAAAAAAAAAAAGACCCAAGATGTGGCCAGAAGCACAAATGCAATGAGTCTTTATAATACCATTTAATCAACCTAGAGTACATTTAACTTACTAAACAAAGATCAAGGACCCAAACATGATTTTAAAAGATGAAGCATATATATACAAAATATTATTCAACCATAAAAGGAGTGAAATCCTGGAGGAGATTGTGTTGGGTGAAATAAGCCAGGCACAGAGTCAATGGACACTGTGTGACTTTGTTGTAGGGACAAACGAGGCAAGGCACCACCGAGGACAGCAGGAGACAGTTTTATTTGGCTGCAGCCAGGTTCAGAGGGCACAGCTTTTGCTGTAATCAATCAATCCCCTGAACCCCGAGTTCAGGGAGTTTCAGAGTTTTATACCCAGCGTGTAAGGGGAGGGGCTCAGAAGTCCACAGTCTGCAGAAATTCACATAAAAGCAGCTTTTTCTTTCACTGTTCTGGGCAAGTTAACTCTTCAAGGACAGCGCCTGAGAAGGGGAGAGCTGCTTCTCCCCTCTCTTTCCTCCCCCTGCCAGCTGTTACCATGGAGCCCATTTGTAACTTATCTTAAAAATGTAGACATCTCTGTGAAGCCCAGCTCAAGGCCAGAGGCCTTGTTTGCACATTTCTACAAACTACTATACTGGATACATGTCTGTGAAAAACTAGGGGGTGTTCAGCACCTGGAGTGCTGGTATCTTCTCGACCAGTGGCCAAATAAACAGGGCAACACGAAAATAGGAAGTTTATCTACACTTGGACTCTTTTATAGAGATTCTTTTGCTGACAGACCTAAAATCAGCCATGGTGAAGAGGGCTTTTCTGTGGAGAAAGGAGGTGCCACTTCAACCTCACTCATGTAGAAGATTGAAAAGTTGATTTTATAGAACTTGAGACTAGAGTAGCAGTTAGTAAAGATTAGGGAGGGGCCCAGGCCTAGATGGAGACCTGAGACGGCGATGAGGCACATGTCACAGGCTGAAGCACGTGGCATGACTGGAGTCCACTCCACGTGGGACCATGGCAAGACACCGAGCTCCTGCCTACCCGCAGGTGCCAGAAGAGCTATTCCCCTTGTCCTTCACCTGAGCCAGCCTGGGGCCTTTGTCCCCAAGTGCTGGCTCCCTCCGGCCGAGCAGAAGTGCTTCATGAAGACTCGCCTGCGCCCCCATTCTTTCCAGGCCCACTCTCCCTTTCTGCAAGTTTGGTAACAAGTTCGGTAACACATTTGTGGTGCCATACAGGGAGTCACAGAGACAGGACACAGCAGGGGTGGGACCTGGGATGCTGAACCAACACCCTCTGCTGATGGCTAAGCAGCTGCCAGAGGCCCTTTGCCGAGGACCACATCAGCTGTGAGCGCCAGCCCCAACCTGACCCCTGTGTCTCTCTGAGACTGTCTGTCCCATTGGCAATGCGTCCTGCCTGACTTGTCCCTCCAGTCTTGGGCCTCTGCTCTTTTCTCCTTTCTGACCAGCAGGACATAATCTCAATTCATCCACTGGCAGCTACAAGAAGATCCTGGCTGGGCCGACCCAAGACTGGTGGGCACTGACTGACATCACTCTGGGGACTGGCGGAGACCCAGGTTTCCAACACCCCACAGGAGCCCCCTGTCTCTTCTTTCCCCTCATTTTTGCCCTCAATCTCTCCCTTTTCTCTTTTTTTCCTTTCTTTTCAATCCAGGAGGTAAAAATGGAACCTCTGACTAAGCCCCTCCTGTCACCTGGATACCCTGGATGGCTGAGAACAGGCTGGGCAAGTTGGAGTCTCTTGCCTGGACAACGTCCATCTTTCCCACTAATTTCTCAGGGTTAGAATCCCCAAAGTGCCCTGAAGTTAAAGTCCCCAGAGAAACTCTCCAAATCCCAGTTCATGAAGGTCCCTGGCATTAGAATCTCATGGGGAAAATTCCAACCTCCCCGTTCCCCTGCCAGTAAGAGTCCCCAGGTGACAGAACCAAATGCCCAGGGGCTAGAGTCCCCAGGGGAATTAGTCACTGGGTTAAAAACCCCAACAGCCGACCTGGGTGTTCCAGGCTGTCAGTGCAGCTAGAAGCTGTGATCCCCAGACTGCAGGCTGAGGGCAGGTCCCCACCCCTTCCTCTTTCTGGCTGGTCAGCTGCCCTTTTTACTTTTCTTCTCATCCGAGGCCCTACTCTTCCTCCCAGTGACTCTCCCTGTCCAGTGAGGCCGGGGTATCGCAGCTCTGGGGCTCCCCCTGGCGTCGGGCTTCCTTATTGCAGCCACCTCCCCACCTGTGCCCCACCCAACTACCAGCAGCAGCAGCAGCAGCAGCAGCAGCTTATTTTAGCCCTGGCCCTCTTTGGGCCTCTTCTGTCTCTCTGCCGGGAATCTATTCTGTTTTCTCCCATGAAGAATCTGTGACCATCCCGCCTGGCTCAGTTCTACTTTCCCTCCTTTGAGAAGTCATTTCCCCTCTCTCTGGGGTCTTGAAAGGCATTGCGGCTAATAAATGCCAGAGGGCCAGCCCTCTGCCCCACCCCAGGGCATTACAGGTACAGTGGAAAACCCTCAGAGCAATCAAGTCAGAAAATGATGGCAGGTACGTAATAACCCAGATGGGGCCGAGGAGACCAAGGGAGATGAGATGTAGGCAGAGATTCAGCTCTGGGCTGCCCTAGCTAAGTCCCACCCCAAAGACCAGCCGGGGGCCCAACCAGCATGCTCACTGATGGAAGGAAGGACGTGGAAACGGCATGCCCCAAATCTCCACGGAGGATCAATAGGCAGGCAGCCCCCTCCACCCAAACCCAGGCCTGGAGTCCCCAATCAAACCAGCAACACTGAAGAGGCACCAGGAAACTCCCTGTGGACACCAGGCTTTCAGATGATTCTGGAGATGCCTCGGAGACCCTTGACGTGGCAGATAGGAAACTGAGTTCTTTCTCATCATGGAAACCATCTACTCTGTCCTCACAGCTGGTGGAGAAAACTAAAGCATCCATGATGCTCCTCACCAGGCCTTGAACTTGACCTTTGAGGAAACTTGACTGACCTCAACAGTAGGAAGGAGGTTGAACTGGGAGCTACCTATCCAGTCTGAAACACCAGCAGGAAGGCATAACCACGAAAAAACTACATTCGATTAGTATTTATTGATCCAATGTGGGAAAGATCCCATATGTCCTAGCTCTCATCACCGTCTATGAAGATCCAGAGCTAAGGGGCTGGGGATGTGGCTCAAGCGGTAGCGTGCTCGCCTGGCATGCGTGCGGCCCAGGTTCGATCCTCAGCACCACATACCAACAAAGATGTTGTGTTTGCCGAAAACTAGAAAATAAATATTAAAAAAAAAAATTCTCTCTCTCTCTCACTCTCTTTAAAAAAAAAAAAAAAAAAAGATCCAGAGCTAAAAGGCCATTGGCCAAGTGTGCTCTGCCCACGTCACTCAGAGACTAAGACCGACATCTAAGATGACCCCCTCCTAGCAGTACCACCCTAGCCCCTCCAGGTCTGTCTCAATATCCAGACTCCTAGTGGAGGGAGGCCTCTGAACCTTATCTCCTTTGTTCAGTTTAGAGGCACAGAACTTACCAGTCCCTTACCAGAGTGACCCCCTGCCAAAGAAGTCCAGAAAACACAAGTTCCATGAGTAGCACCAGAGCCAGACTGCTTTCTAGCCAGAAGATGGGAAATTATGCCCATCGCAAGTAGGTACAACCCACTGGTGGGGCCCTGCCACATGTTGCCAAGTAACACCCACCCCGTCACCCCACTCCCCACAGTCAGATTATTAGGCATTTCCAGTTAGTTACGTTTCCTTAGAATTAAGCCTGTTTCTTAGGAGCCCATCCAGGAAGAACAAAAATGTCCAGCTGAATAGACCTAATAGCCCATGGGAGACCCCAGGTATCTCTTTAAGAGCAATGACTTCTACTGAAACAAAGGAACTTGCCCTTTTGTGTTCAGGCTCAGGATTAAGGAAATAAGATCTGTGATGTCTCTGTGGCCCCCTTACTCGCTATGGCCTCCCTGCTCTCATATGCTAAGCTGCTGATGCCCCCACAGCCCCAATACAAGCAGAACTGTCTTCCTTGGAGGGCAGCTTGCCCCAGTCTGGCTGTGCACAATTCAGGAGCCACTTGTCAAGCAGAAACCAACTTTATTTTTAGAACACACAGGGGACCACAGGCTTCTGGTGAGCCTCTCAACCCCCACTCCTCCCGCTCTTGAGGCCGATTGGCTGGGTCGTGTGGGCGGAGCCAAAAGAGTCCCCCAATGAGCAGCTCCGTGGTCTGAAAGGGCGGGGAAACAGCCCAATGAGAATCACCTCAGAGGAGCCAATCAGCTGGCAGCTGGAAGTTTGCTGGGGCCGCTGTGAGCCAATCAGCTGGAAGTTTGCTGGGGCCGCTTGGGCTGTGGCTCTCAACACAGCTTCTGACTTCTGGTATTTGGTCCATGCTGATCCAACCTCCTTGTTAAGTTTGTCTCTTCCAAACTACAGAAGGCACATCTCAATCTGTGCTGGCATGGAAATTTCACCCTATCCCATCAACTGATGTGGAACTCAGGACCCCCAGATCCAGCCCCCAGGGTTTCTACCTCTTTCAATATGGAGGGCCTATGCCCCTACCCAGCTTGAAGCAGCTGTGAAGATGGATCTTCGCCACTGGTTGGTGGTGAAGATTAAGATTAGGGAGTGGAAACTCAGAAGGGAAATAACATGGTCAGAGACTCCCAAGAAAGACAGGTCCCCTTAGGGCTAAGGGCTGCCAGGTTGCTCTCAGTCTTGTGGGGTCCATAGCTATACTAGGAAATCAGGAGTTAGAGTGCATTAGGCTTCAAGGCTGGAGACCCAGGATGGTGATGGCACATGTGTCAATGTAGAAGCAGGATGAAGCACGCAGGTATGACTGGAGTCCGCTCCACATGTGACCACGTCAAGAGATCGACCTCCTACCTACCTGCAGGTGCCAAAAGAGCTATTCCCTTGTCCTTCACCTGAGCCAGCCTGGGGTCTCTGTTCCCAAGTGCTGGCTCTCTCTGGCTGAGCAGATGATAAAGCCATAATAAAGCCTTGCCTGCTCCTCCATTCTTTCCAGGCCCATTATCCCTTCCTACAACCCTGGGTCCAAGAATCTGAGTTTGGTGACATATTTACACACCCAGTTATCACACTGTGCCCCATAAATATGCACAATTTTTATGTGTCATTAAAAAATAGATTAAGCCCCCCAATCCCCCAAAATTAAGCCATTAAGATGGTACATGCCTGCAATCCCAGTGACCCAGGAGACCGAGGCAAGAGGATTGCAAGTTCCAGGCCAGGCTCAGCAAGTTAGTAGCAAGACTCTGTCTCAAAATAAAAAATAAAAAGGCTGGGGATATCACTCAGTGGTAGAACACCTCGGGTTTGATCTCCAGTACTGCAAAAATAATAGAGATAGATAGGTAGGTAGGTAGATAGACAGACAGACAGATAGATAGATAGATAGATAGATAGACAGATAGAGGTAGAGGCAGAATGTGCCTGGGTCTGATCTCCAATATTAAAAAAAATAAATACCTGGGGATATAACTCAGTTGGTAGAGTGCTTACCTCACATGCACAAGGCCATGGGTTCAATCCCCAGCACCACAATAAAAAAATAAATAATTTTTAAAAAATTGAAAGAGGACCAAATATCACCATGAGCAAGACTGAATCAAAGACCTGTGTGGCGCTCTGGGCCACCAGGTGTTGTACCTTCTTTTTGCACATGAAATCCACCAGGTTTGTGGAAAGAAAGAAAACGCCAAGTCCCCCAAGATAGAAATTGGAAAGTTCAAATTTTATATTCATGAAACAATGAACCAAAAAATCACCCACAGAAGAAAATCAAGAACCATGTCAGCAACCTGAGCCTCTTTCTTAAATTACTGTGAGTGAAAGATAAAATAAAAACTATAAAGTCTGATTGTTTTGAAACAGGAATACCACATAATTATATTTAGGGGGAGAATGCCAATTTGCGTCACTATGACTTCAAGAGGTGTCCCAACTTAGACCTCAGCCCTGAAGCTAATGTTGTGATATTTCACAACTTTTAATGCAGTCATATTGTAAGAGAAAATAATACAGATAAGTAACTAAAGCTCCACTGCAATATTTCAGGAAAAGAACTTTAAAACAGACTAAAGCAAAGCTGGAAGAAGGAAATATAATGAAAGTCAAATTTAATAAAATTTAAAGCAGAATTGATTAATAAACCTAAAACTTGATTATTCTCTGACAAAGTTTATTTATGTTTGTGCAATGCTGGGGATCAAACCCAGGACCTTGTGCATGACAGGCAGGTGCTGTACCACTGAGTTATACCCACAGCCCTTTCCATTTTATTTTTGGAGAGGGTCTTCTGGCTAAGTTGCCCAGGCTGGCTTTGAACTTACCATCCTCCTGTCTTAGCCTCCCAGGGAGCTGGGATTGCAGGAGTGCACCACTGACCTGAGCCAAAAGTTGATTCTTTAAAAAAACAACAACAAAAAATAATTGCAATAGCTAGACCTATACCAAATTTAGTAAGAGGAAAGACCATATAATTAGCAAGTTGATGTAGTTAACATAGATGAAATCACAACTCTAACATGAATATGTGAATAAATCTTATCAATCTTATTGATAGTCTTGATTCAAATTAATAAACAAGAGGAATGGTCTCAAAAAAAGAAAAGAAAACCTATATCCTCCCCTAAGTGAGGAAGAATTGAAAAGAATCATCAAAAAATCACCTTTGCAGACTCTGGGGACCATTTGGAGAGTAAATTCTTTCAAACGCCCAAGAAACAACTGAATCCAGCATCTGTGGAAAGGATGACGGCCCTCCAGCTGGCAGAGGGGTGCTGGGGACCGAACCCAGAGCTCTGCACCCAGTATAATCCTGACCCCAAAGTGGGCACAGCTAAACTGTCCCTGACTCCCACTCACTGCTACTGCCACAACCTCCCAGAGCTCTGGCCCTGTGGCTCCCAGGTACCTGATTTCCCATTTGTCTCCAAATCCTACTGATCAATAGACCCCTGTCGGGGTAGATCCAGGCTTCCCTGGGACACCCCCAGAACCTGTCGTCTGGGTGGTTCCTTTCGCGGCTGGGCTTCTATCAGTGTCCTCTCATCACTGTTGTTGACTTTGCACACAAACGACCTCTGCTCCCCTCTCCCTGTGTCCACAAAGCTGCTGAGGGCCTCTGGCCCACCTAAGGCCACTTGTGTTCCCAGGGGCATTGCTGACCAGCTGTGGCCCAGAGGCTCCCTTGGATACTTGCTATATGCTAGGCTGACCCTGTACCGGCACTGCTGGCCTTGGGGCAGAGAGTGCACGGGGGAGAGTGCACCCCACCTCTTACAGAGATTGTGGACACCCCCACTCCACCCCGCTGCCCACCTCTCCCCAGCCTCTGTTTGTTGGCCCCTGCGATGCATCTCCCCATCTCAAATCATGTTATCTGGGGAGTGGATTCCACATTGGGTTGCTTGGGTCCCTGGGGAAATATGGTTCTTTCAATTTCACCACAAAACTTTCTTCCACTCAGGTTGCAGTCACTGGTTCCGAACAGAAACCCAACTCCAAACTAGCTCAAGCCAAAAAGAACTTTAAATGAATGTCACTGAAATGTCTAAGGCTTCAGGCATGACTGGGTCCAGGGTCTTAAGTGATTTTCTTCCTCTGTGGGCTCTGCTCTTCTCGAGGTGACTGATTCTCCAGCAAGCTGTTTCCAGGTGGGGAAAGGTGGTTCCAGGAAGCTTCAGACTTATGACTTTATAGCTCACAACCTCGAAGTGGGGGGAAAGTGTCTTTTCTGATATTTCTGGAGAAAATCAAGGTAGGGGGACTCTAATCAGGTTGGCTTGAACCAGTGTCCACAGTAAGGAGAATAAAATCCTCTATGTTTGTGAAATCCTATCTCAGAATTAAAAAAAAAAAATTAAAAGGGCTGGGGATGTAGCTTTGTGATTAAGTGCTCCAGGGTTCAATCCCTGGTACCTAAATAAATAATCAAATAAATAAATAAAAATAAAATAATAGTAAGCCCTTATCTCACAGTTTGTGTGGGTCAGGGATTCAGTAGCAGATAGCTGAGCCCACTAAATGCAAAAATCCTAAGGAAATATTAGAGAATCTGATTTAGTAGCACATTTAAAATATAGTTCTATATGCAAAAGGACTTCAGTGGATATTTCTCCAAAAAGGATAAACAAATGGCCAATAAGCACAAGCAGACTTCAACATCGCTAGTCACGAGGGAAATGCAAATCAAAACCACAAGGAGATACCACTTTTCACTCATCAGGAAACCGTTACCAGAAAAAGGAAAATAACAAGTGTTGGTAAGAATGTAGAGAAATTGGAAGCCTGTGAGTTGCTGGTAGGGATGTAAAATGTGCAGCTGCTACGGAAATCAGTGCCAACCCCCAGAGAACTCCTGTCCAACAGGAGTTCTCCTCTTCACATATACCCTCAAGATTTGATGTGCTCTTGTGTCTGCAAGGTGAGGGGCTGAACCCAGGGCCTCCAGCATGCCAGGCCAGTGCTCCACCACTAAGCCACACAAAGCTGGGGACAGGTGCTCGCTCAGTCGCTGTCATGGCTGGAGGTGTCTCCTGAATCTCTGTGTGGGATAATGCAGGAATGCTCAGACGTGAGCTGATTAGGTTGTAAGAGCTGAAACCTGATCAGTGCGTTAATCAATTTTGTGGATTGATAATTTGAATAGATTTGAGGGTGGCAACTGTGGGCAAGGCAGAACATGGGTAGAGGAGGTAGGTCACTGGGGACATGCCACTGGGGATTATGTATCTTGTCCCTGGCTCTTCATTTTCTGTCATGAGGTGAGCAGCTCCCCTCCTCCACGCCCTTCCACCATGACGTTCCGCCTCACTAGGGCTCAAAGCAAGGGAGACGGCCAATCATGGACAAGACTTCTGAAACTGTGAGCCCCAGGTAAACTCTTCCCCCTCTAAGCTGTTCTGTATAGTGAGGAAAAGCTAACAGCTGCCCAGGCTAGTCTCAAACTTGTGATCCTCCTGCCTAGCCGCCTGAGTAGCTGGGATTACAGTCATGTGCCACTGCGCCTAGCCACCCAAAAGACTGGAAAGCAGGGACCCAGACAGATAACAGTGTTCACAGCAGCATTATGCATAATATCCAAAAGGTGGAAGCAACCCAAGTGTCCATCAACCAATGAATAAATAAACAAAATGTGGCATATACATACAATGGAATATTATTCAGCCTTAAAAAAGAAAATTCTGGCTAGATGCAATGGCACACTTAATGAGACCCTATCTCAAAATAAAAAATAAAATGGATCGGGACGTAGTTCAGTGGTAAGTGCCCTGGATTCATGCCCCAGTACCACAAAGAAGAAGAAAAAGTGAAAAAGAAAAAAAAGGGCAATTAGAAAATATTTATGTCATGAAATGCTGCTCAGAATATGGAGAGCTGAAGCATATAAACAATAAAGTAGACTGGCAGGGGTAGCAGTCGTCCCACCTCCAGCAACACGTGACACGTCATTGACTGAATCCAGCACTCAGTAACTCAGTACTGATTCAAATTACTAGGGGAATGATTTATGTAAGACACGGTGTTCTACAGTCCTTTCAAACGTTAATGGGTATACATACATCACCTGGGAATTACGTTCAACAGCAGACCCTGATTCAGCAAGCCTGAGATAGATCTGAGGGTCTGAATTTTTTAACAAAATCTCCAGTGATGCTGAACCAAACATTGAGAAGCAAGATAGAAGCTAGCACAACAAAAAAGAAATTAAATAAATAGCATTTCAGGCCAGATGTAGTGGTATTTTCCTGTAATCCCAGTTACTTGGGAGGCTGAGGCAAGAGGATCATAAATTTGAGGCCAGTCTCACAACTTAACAAAACATTGTCTCAAAAAAGTCTTATTTTAATTGAAAAATAAGTCAAAGAACCAAGATTTATTCTCACTTTTCTGTATAAACTGTGCCTCGGCATGACCAAAGAGAGTAGGAGAGAAAGTTCTTTTCTTCTAGCTAATAAGAACAGATCGGGTGAGGTGACTGGCACATTGCCTATAATCTCAGCACCTTAAGAGGCTGAGGCAGGAGGACCTCAAGTTTGAGGCCAGCCTCAGCCACTTAGCAAGACCCTCAGAAACAATAAGATCCTATCTCACACTAAAAAAAAATAAAAAGGAGCCAGGTATGGTGGCATATGCCTGTAATCTCCGTGGCTCAGGAGACTGAGGCAGGAGGATCGCAAATTCAAAGCCAGCCTCAGCAATTTAGCAAGGCCCTAAGCAATTTAGGAGAAATCAAAAGAACTGGGGATGTGGCTGGATGGTTAAGTGCCCCTGGATTTAATCCCTGGTACCAAAAAAAGTTTTTTAATTTACAAATAAAAGAAAAAGGACTCAATAGTAAAATGCCCTTAGCGTCAATCCCCAATACAAAAAAAAAAAAAAAGTTCAGAAAGAACAGTGGAATTAGAACATCGTTAGTGTCCCTGACTCCTCCTGAAACAGTGGCTCTAAACTGTCATCTTCAAGGGCTGCTGAAGCTATTACAGAAAAGCTGACAGGGAATCTGATACTTCTAAGCCTGGGCAGCAAGTCTGCGCCAGAGAGGCCCACAGACCGGGCTGCTCCGCGTGCTGCCTGGGGTGGCGGGGTGTGGTGGATGTCACTGCTGAGGTTCCTGCGGCCTGGACCTGTGTCCATTGTTGCTGACACAGGCTCCCACCCCTGGGTCACCCAAATCCAAGGACAGGTCATAGAGCCCAGTATGAAGCCTTGTCCCTTCCTGTCCCCAAGAGCATTCTGAAGAGCCTTCCCAGCTAAGAGCCCAGGTGGGAAGCTGCCTGTCTCCCTCTGCCCCACCCGCTCCCTCACCCTCCAGGGCCTTTCCTGACAGAGCCTGGGCCCCAGCACCCTGAGTCAAGGCCTCCCCTCTGGGGCGTACTTGCCACAAACAAAGGGACTCAATGTGTTCAATTCTCTAGCAGCACAGGGACAGAGGAGGGGGGTAACCATCACAGGGATGGAGACGGCTGAGGAGAATACCAGGGTTCTGCAGAGAGAGCTGCTGCTTCTCCAACCACCAGCCAGCAAGAACGGAGAGGGAAGGAAGAACTCACAAAGAAAAAGAGATCTGACATCCCCAGCGCGTGCACGCACGCACACACACACACACACACACACACACACACACACGGGAAAGTTAGAAAGAGAGGGGGGGGGAGGGAGAGAGAGAGAGAGATTTGAATGCAGATGTGGGGGGGAAGAAAAGAAATTAGATAATCAGGGAAATCTAAACACTGAATATTTGATTAAACTTATTAAAAATTAAGTTTAGCTGGGTGCAGTAGCATACCCCTGCAATCCCAGCCCAGCAGCTCAGGAGGCTGAGGCAGGAGGATCTCGAGTTCAAAGCCAGCCTTAGCAACTTAGTGAGGCTCTAAGGAACTCAGTGAGAACCCCCCCACCCTCCGCAAAAAAAAAACAAGGTATTTTTTAAAAGGGCTGGGGATGTGGTTCAGTGGTTAAGTGCCCCTGGGTTCACTCCTTCATACCAAAACATTTTAATTTAAATCTTTATGTCGGGCATTATGACAAGGGCATTACGCTTCTTTTTCTTTAAATGGGCTGGGGATATAGCTCAGAAGAGTGCCCCTGGGTTCAAACACAGTCTGGAATCACACCCCATGATCAGGCCCAATCTAGGTCTGGAAGTTGGGAAGGTCAAGATACAAGAGGACCTGAACTGACACAGCAGACACAAGAAGTATAATTGGTGAAAGGAAGGGACAGAGGTACAGATGGCACGGTTGGTTATGAACCAAAAACTAAATCAATTAAAGTGTTTCAGATTTAGGACAGCCTAGCAAAGAGGCTGAACACAGGACCCCCATGCAGGAAGAGAGAAATGCTTTGTTGTATGTTATTAAGAAAGTAGCTCATGCAGGTGGGAAGACCCCATCAAACAACAAAACACTAGGAGTAAATGTATGTTCCATTTATGTAAAATTCTAGAAAAACACTGCTTCATAATGATAGAAGGCCATCAGTGGGAACCAGGGAGGAAGAAGGGAAGGGACCAAAGAAGGTCCCCCAAACTGTCCCCCACTCCCATAGTTCAGATTGTGGAGGGGCTCAGGACTCAGGACACTGAGGTGATGAACTCTCTCCACTGTGGTGACAGTTTCCCGGTGGGTGGGAAACTTCTGCAACTGTATACTCTGATCATGTGGAATTTGTTGTATGTCTGTTAAGGTCTGTAAACAAGTCAGGATGGCGCCTGGCATTTTGCAGAGGGAGTGGTTGGTGAAGTAACGCCAGCGAGCCATTAAGTGTGGAGATTCCTGATTGGTTGACTGCTGTATCTAGTTTATGCTAATTAAGATAAGCTGTGTGGAATGTATATATACCCCTCCTGTCCTACAATAAACGGCTCCCACTCCTGCTGTATCAATCTACACAAGTTCCTCGTCACCCCCCACACACACCCCCACCCCACCCCCGGTTATTTTGCAACAGCCGGACTACGGCATATGTCAATTATACTCCAACAAAGCTGTGAAAAACTGCATTTCCAAGTAAATGTTAGGATCATCTTGCCAGTTTAAAAAAACAAAGACAAAAACAGTCCTGCTAGGGTTTTCATTTGGATTGGAACAGCCAGCACCGTAGATCTCTGTGTCCCCATGAGACACGGGTTTCTCCCCAACGGCAAGCAAGCAGAGAACACCACTGTGTCCTCTGACAATGTGACACTCAATCTGCAGTGCTAGATCCCACAGGTTGGGGGCTTGGTCCCCAAAACTGTCCCCCACTCCCAAAGTTCAGATGCCTGTCACAAGCCCCAGGCTATCTTAACCTTGCTTCTAACTAACTGGCTATCATCAGGGTACCCATGACCCCTCCTCAGGTTCCATTGATTTGCTTGGGTGGATTACATTTGTTGGCTTATAAAACAGAGGATATTAGAAGACAGGTGTGGTGCACACCTGTAATCCCAGAGACTCGGGAGGCTAAGGCAGGAGGATGGCAAGTTCAAGGCCAGCCTCAACAATTTAGTGAGCCCTAAACTGTTGGCAAAACCCTATCTCAAAATAAAAAATAAAAAGGAGTGGGAATGTGGCTCAGTGGTAAAGCACCTTGGGTTCAATCCCCAGAACCAAAAAAAACAGAAAGGATATTAGAAAAGAGAGATGAAGAAATTGCAGAGGGCGAGGGTCAGGGTCCCGGCTGCAGGGTGTCCATGCCTTCTCCAGGTGCACCATCCCCCAGGAACCTGCATGTGTTCCGCCATCCAGCCCTGCCCTTTGGGGTATTTATGAGACTTCATTGCATCAGCATGATATAACCACATCAAAATGTGCCTGGGTCTGACGGAGGCCAACAGAGGGTGGGGACCCCACATGGCCGGCCTGGTGAGATCCGTCACACTCCTTCCTAGACAGAGCGCATTGGCGGACCCCTTCTGAAATGGGGGTCTTACGTCTGCTAGCAGACAGAATGGGCAGACAACTTAAGACCAGAGTTTCTGTGACCTGCCTGCCAAGAGAAACTGCAGTTTCCATGACCTGCTTTGGGGAGGGAAAGCCGCAGGTGGTAGGAGGGCGGATCCAAGAAAGGCATCACCTTCTGAGGCCTGCTGCTGGGACCCAGAGCACCAACCTGGTTCCAGCCACTAAGGTAGTAACAAAGAGCCAGGAAGCCTGGATAGAAGCAAACAATATATCACAGACCAGTTTGGGGGAGAATTGACTTTTTTTTTTTTTGGTATTGGGAATTGAACCCAGGGCACTTTACCACTGAGCTACATTCCCAGTCTTCCTTCCTTCCTTCCTTCCTTCCTTCCTTCCTTCCTTCCTTCCTTCCTTCCTTCCTTCCTTCTTTTGAGACAGGGTTTTGCTGAGTTGCTGAGGCTGGCCTTGAACTTGCAATCCTCCTGTCTCAGCCTCCTGAGTCACTGGGATTACAGGTGTGTACCACTTTGCCTGACTCTAAGAATTAACATCTTAATAGTGATTCATCTGATCCATCTATGTACAGCATATAAACATGTGTGTGTGTGTGTGTTTGTGTGTGTATAAATGTATGTATGTATATCCATTTAATATCTATCTTTCAGCAATTTAAATTTTTTTTGGTGTATAGGTTTTGCAAATCTGTTGTAAATTATTCATTTTTTGGTGCTGGGGATTGAACTCTGGGCCACATGCATGCTAACTATGTACTCTAACACTGAGCTACAATCCTAGCGCCTCTTTTATCAAATTTATCCCCTAAGGATTGAATAATTTTTATGCTATTATAAATGATATGGGTTTTTATTTTTCAGTATGGTTTTTAAATTTTTGACTTCTGATTTTTTTTTTTTTGCTGGCATGAGGAAATACAACTATAAAAATTAGAAATAAGCCGGGCAGGCCTCAAGTTCAAAGCCAGCCTCAGCAACTTAGTGAGGCCCTGTCTCAAATGGGGATGTGGCTCAGTAGAAGAGTGTCCCTGAGTTCAATCGCAAGTACCAACTGAAAAAAAAATTTAAAGTAAAAACAACAACAAAAAAAAAAAATATTAGAGCCCAGGTACAGTGGCACACACCTGTAATCCCAGTGGCTCAGGAGGCTGAGGCAGGAGGATCATGAGTTCAAAGCCAGCCTTGGCAATTTAGTGAGGCCCTAAGCAACTCAGTGAGACCCTGTCTGTAAATAAAATATTTTTTTAAAAAAGGACTCGGGATGTGACCCAATGGTTGAGCTCCCCTCAGTTTAGTCCCTGGTACCCCCCCAAAAAATTTATTAGAAATAATTTTAATAATACAATAAGAGGTGCATAAATAAACATGAAATGTTTTCTTAGTGAAATAAAACATTTTTGGGGAGACTAATGGGGATTGAACTCAGGGGCACTCCACCACTGAGCCACATCCCAGCCCTATTTTGTATTTTATTTAGAGACAGGGTCTCACTGAGCTGCTTAGGGCTTTGCTTCTGCTGGGGCTGGCTTTGAACTCATGGTCCTCATGTTTTAACCTCCTGAGCCACTGGGATTACTGGCTTAAAATAAAACATTTGAACATGTTTCAGGATGGAAGTTCAAATAATAATGTTTAGCTTTTAACCAAGTCCATTCAAAATTGTTTTTTACTTCCTTTTTTTTTGCCTCAAGACGACTAATTCATTTCCTTTAGTCTACCAGGTTTGACAATATAAATATACCCATTGAAGAAAACACACTATTTAAATAAGAATTAAGTTCATTAAAGTTTTACTTCCTTTTTCAATAATTTGACAAAGCCCTGTTTTTTAAAGATCATTCCTTTGTGCATTATAATTCTATAGGAGACTTCCCATGGAATATTATTCATACATGAAGAAGAATGAAATTATGGCACTTGCCAGTAAATGGATGGAATTGGAGACTGTCATGCTAAGTGAAATAAGCCAATCCCAAAACACCAAAGGCCGAATGTTCTCTCTGATATGTGGATGCTGACTCTGCAATAGTGGGGCAGGTAGGGAGACTAGACAAAGAAAAATGAAGGGAAGTTGGGAATGGGAAGGACAGTAGAATGAACTGACGTGACTTTCCCGTGTTCATGTACAAGTACATGACCATGTAACTCCACATTCTACAGTCATGTGTAATTAAAAAGAGCAAATTTGGGGGCTAGGGTTGTGGCTCAGTGGTAGAATGCTTGCCTAGTATGCACGGGGCACTGGGTTCGATCCTCAGCACCATGTAAATGTAAAAATGAAGATATTGGGTCCACCTAAAACTAAAAAATAAATACTAAAAAAAAAAAAAAGGAGAGGGACAGTGTGCCTCTCCTACACTTCAGTTAAAAAAAAAAAAGAACAAATTTTTAAAATTAAAAAAAATAGGGCTTCATTGTTACTTCGTATACATGCTCAGAACATAATTTTGTCAGTTTCACTCCTCAGCCCCTGTCCTTCTTCCTTTGCCCCCTTCCTCTACTCTGCTGTTTTCCCTTTGATTTTCAAGAGATTCCCACCTCCTGCCCCACCCTTTCCTCTCTAGCTTTCACATACAAGAGAGAACATATGACCCTTGACCTTCTGAGTTTGGCTTATTTGTCTAAACATAATGCTCTCAAGTTCCATCCATCTCCCTGCAGATAGCATATTTTCATTCTTCTTTATGACTGAATAATACTCCGTGTATGTACACGTCATTTTCTTCCCCCGTTTATTGGTTGATGAACACCTAGGCTAGTTCCATAGCTTGACTGTTGTGAGTGGTGCTGCTGTAAGCATGGGTGTGCCCGGATCTCTCTAGTATGATGACTTTAATTCTTTAGGATTGGTCATATGGTAGTTCTGTGTCTAGTCTGACAAAGCCCTTTTAAAAAGCCATCTAAAATAATATTCAAGGCAGATAAGAACATTTGAAAAGGGTAAAGCTAACCTTACCAGATTAAAAACCCATTGCAGATGATCTACTACAGAAGGTTCGTTACCGTCATGTGAAAACTCTACGCATGCTCAGATTAATGGTGCTTAATAGCTCAGAAATCAACCCTGGGATCACCACGATTGTCATAAATCAGAAAGCAAAATTGCAACTAGTGGATAAGCTCATTCAATAAATGATTCTAAGATTATTATGCTTATTTGGAAAATAATAAAATAGCATATAACCAAATAAAATCCAGACAAATTTAAGGGCAAAACACAAATAAAAATAACAAGCCACAAAGACGTAGGAACTGCCGACGAATGTGTCAGTGTTCTCTACATAAAGCAATAGAGGGAGCTGTGAAGGACACGAGGTAGAACTATGCTCACCCTTCAACTTTTTGGGCTGCAAAAGTCCATGGGCACTGGGCCAAAGAGGTGACGTGGGGCTGGGGGTCCCTGGGGAAGAGAGAGAAGAAGAGCAACTGGAGTGAGGGAGGTTAAGGGAGGGCCCCCTTGAGCCTGTGGGGTCAGGGCCTTGTTCTGATGAGCCCCTGCGTCCTCGAGCTGAGCCCAGCGAGGCTCCTGCTCTGCTGAGCCCTGATCCTTGACCAGATGAGCAGCTCAACACAGAGCAGACGGTCACTCAGAAATTCCAAGTGTGAAAGCTGAATCAACACCCAAGGGTGGGAGGTACTAAAGGATGTGCGCTGAAGGACTGGACAGGTGTCTGAGTCTGTGGAAGGTCTAGAGCTTGCAGACTCTCAAAGCTTTTAACACTGCAGGTGCCAGGATGAAGGATGGGGAGTACACCCAGAGCCACCTGAGATTTCCACGGGCTCCTGGGCAGGGGCCAAGATCCTAGCCAAGGATCAAAGAAGAAGATCAAAGAAGATCAAATCATAGAGGAGCTGTCTGAAGACATGTCCACCTTGTGGGATAAATTCCATCTAAAGGTTTCTGTCTGTCTGATGTGGTTGGTTGGGAGTGTGTGAATGGGATCCTCCGCAGAGGGAAGGACTGGGGTCCCAGTAAGGTAGCAGCATTTCCCCAGGGGGAGCCTGAGGTGGGAACCATGGATTCTGAGAGACATATGCAAATCCCTAGCCTCTTTGACAGAGATGGGGGGAAGATCACCTGGGGACAGAACCATACAAGCCCAGGCCTAATGTAGGGCCAAATGCAAAGCAGGGAAGATACTGAGGCCAGAGGGTCTGGTTAAGTTGAAATCTGCGAGGGACTGAGGTCATCTCAGCCAGGAACCAACATTGTGCCAGTTAGCTGCCCTGTGAAGCTCGGTTCTCATCCACAAAACAGGACAAAAAGACCTATGTTAAGAGGAGGCGGGCTGGGGATGTGGCTCAAGCGGTAGCGCGCTCGCCTGGCATGTGTGCGGCCCGGGTTCAATCCTCAGCACCACATACAAACAAAGATGTTGTGTCCGCCGAAAACTAAAAAAAAAAAGAGGAGGGGATTGTAGGACCAGTGGAAGGGAACAGCAGTTGAAGTAAAATGTGACCCCCGACAGGAAGTGTCAAGGCCCAGCCCAGGAAGTCCTCCTGCCCCAGGACCTTGAGGTGAAGACTGCTCGGTGCGGTGGAAAGGCCAAGACAATAAGTCGGGATTGTCAGCTCACCTTTGAGATGGACTTGGCCAAGCAAACCAATTTCATTCTCTAGGATGGTTTGGTGGGCTGAGTGTACTGCCAGAGGGTCATCCCAGATCTAATAAATCAGGGTGTTTCTTTGTTTCATTAAAAAAATGTAGCTGGGTGCTGTGGTGCATGCCTATAATCCCAGTTACTCAGGAGGCTAAGTCCAGAGGACTGCAGGTTTAAGCCAGCTCAGGCAACTTAGAGAGACCTGTTACGAAATAAAGAATAAGAATGGCTGAGAATGTAGCTCAATGGTAGAGCACCCCTGGGTTCAATTTTAAGTTTGGCAAAAACACTAAAAAGAGTGGGAAGCTGGAGATGTAGCTTAGTGGTAAGATGCTTACTGAGCATGTGCAAGGCCCTGGGTTCATTCCCCAGTGCTGAAGAAAAAACAAAAAAGTGAGTTTTTGCAGATAGGAAGAGGGGATAAAATCCTAGGTAGAATAATAAATGATAAGTATAGAATTACCTAGCCCCCGGTATATTTGTCACGGTTCTTCAGAGAAACGTAACCAAGAGAATGTATAAAATATATGAGGGGATTTGTTGGATGGCTCACACCAACGCAGAGGCTGAAAAATTCCACCATGGCCACCTGGAAGACTGAGGATGAGAGAGGCTGATGATGAAGTCCCCAGTCCAAGGCTGAAGGCCCAAGAGGGGCTTGCTGGTGCAAGCCTCAGAGTCCAAAGGCTGAAGAACCGGGAGTCTGATGTCCAAGGGCAGCAGAACTCACCTTTCCAGAAGGAAGAGCCAGAGAATGTTTCTGCCTCTTCCATTTACTGTTTCATCCAGGTCGCCAGCCAACTGGCTGGTGCTGCCCATGCGGAGGGCAGATCTCCCCCACACAATTTCTGGACGCTTAGGTCAATCCTCTCTGGAAATTCCCTCACAGGCACACCTAGAAGTAATGATTTACCACTTCTCTAGGCACCCCAATCCAGTCAGGTGACACTCAAAATTAACCCCTCACCTGGTTACCCGAGTTGCATCTTCTAAGTTTAGCACAGGGAGAGGGAGGGACCTTGGAGCTGCTGGGCATCCTCACTTCAGCCCTTGCAGACAACCCCTCCATGATGCCTGTTGGGAACTGTTGTTTTTTGGATGGATCAGGCTGGGGGACAACTTCAGCTTGAGGAATAGCCACATGCCATCCTACTGATGGGGCTGGCAGCAGAGTGCTCAGGGCACTTGGGCCTCCTTGTTCTCCAGCCTGCAGAGCCCTCAAGCATCGTGAGAGCTTGTGGAATCACTGCTGCCTCTACCCTACGCCACCTGCTCATCAGACAGGTCCACAAGGGCCCAAGGGGTCCATAGAGAGAATTCAGGGAATCCATAAACTTAGCTACACTATTTTTCACTAATCCTTAACTTTCATTCAAATATAAACGTAGATAACAAACCCCAGTATACAAGCAGTCTGTGATTTTGTCACGGAATCAGTCTGGGTTCAAGCAGAGAAACACAACCAGTGGCAGATACAGTCAATGCCCCTTACCTGTGGAGCTGGTCATGTTCTATAAAATCATTGGAAACACTGAATTGGCCAATACAGAAGCAATGTTTCTAAGCAAGCACAGGGTTGGGTTCCCATGAGCCTTCAGACAAAAGATTTTCATCAACTGATTGATACCTAACATTGTTTTATGTGTGATTCTGTTTAAACTCACCTTACTTAGTATATATGATTGATTAAGTAACCTTGAACTTGTGGCCAACAGCAAAAAATCTCATGCCTGAGCAAAGCTTCTCTAATACACAATTTTCTCCAAAGTACATGTTACAGGAAACCAGATGCTCTCCAGCATGACATGTGGGGCTATATTAAGCAGCGGAATCAACAACAAAAATAATAATGCAAACAGTGAGGAACTAGAGCTAAAAAGGACACTAACTTCTAGGATAAGAGCTGGAAAAAGATGATAGTCACCTTTATCAGACCAAATTTTTTTTTGCCACTTGCATGCCCATGAATGACTGTGAAAGTGCCATGAATATTAATTTTGGATTACAAAATAAATTTTGCAAGTAGGTGAATTTGCAAATATGAAATCCATGAATACTGAGGATCAACATCTGTGTGTGTGTGTGTGTGTGTGTAATTTTTAATTTTTTGGAAGCTCTGGGGATTGAATCTAGGACCTTGTGCTTGCCAGGCAAATGCTCTACCATTGAGCCCTGGTGCCTCAACTGTATCTGACATTTTTTGCAAGATATGGGCTTACATGATTATGATGACTGGTATGTCCAGAATCCATGCAGGCAGGCTGGAACTCTGCAAGAGTTGAAGTTCATGGGCAGTATTTCTTCTTCAGGGAATGTTCGCTCTGTTCATGAGATCTTTCTACTGATTGACTCGGGACTTCCAGTTATCTAGGATAATGTCCTCTATTCAAGTAATTGACTATGGACTTTCATCTCATCACTTCACTACTAGATTCACATTTGATTGAAGAGCTGGGGACTGGGTGGAAAGGCCATCACAGTCACAGAAAGAAATCTTAGATACAAGAGTACAAACTGAAGAAAGAGAAGTGTGATGAAGACCTTGCCCTATACAGTTCTGGCTTTTAGTAATGACATGACAGGACACAAAAGCCAGTGTTTTTGTGCTTAAGAATTCTCTCAATAAAAAGAT
This sequence comes from Marmota flaviventris, assembly GCF_047511675.1. Lineage (NCBI taxonomy): Eukaryota > Metazoa > Chordata > Mammalia > Rodentia > Sciuridae > Marmota > Marmota flaviventris. The sequence goes on along the minus strand of NC_092508.1, from coordinate 7,830,533 downwards.
GAAACCAGAAAAACTGAGAGGATTCCTCATAAAAATACATTTAAAGATGCATAGAGTGTTTTGTGTAGGGAACACTCAATTTAAAAAACCTGGAACACTTTGTTTGCTAGTTCATAATGAGCTTTTGTTGAAGCATCCTCTGAAGTGCTGATCAGAGTGCCAGACAAAAAACTTCCTCCCTTGTGAGGGAGTCAGTAGAGAGGACAAGGGCACATGCATGGAGATTATTGAGCTACTTTTTAGACTGGATCAGAAGAAAATATGGGAAGCAGTTTCTTGCCTAGTAATGTGGAATGTTCTAGAACAGGGACATTAACATTGCAAAGAAGCTTGTGAAAAGGAGAGAAAGCTGCTGCCTGGCGGTGCCCTGGAGTGTGCAACTGCCCTCAGATGGACACATCCTTGCTCTTCACTTTGCATGTGCCAATGCCATAGAGGAATTCTTGCTTTTGAGAGTAGCCCTTGCATACCACAAAGGCTGTAGACATTTGGGAAGGAATTACAGGCATATGCTCTTATGATGTTGATTGTTGGACATTGATGAATTTTTCTACTTTGAATAACTGTATTATTTTTCTCCTTGATTCTACAGTGCATAGAAATACATTGATTTATGAGTGAATTCAACCTTGAATTCAGATACACTTCACTTGGTCATGATGAGTTATCATTCTTATACACTTCTAGATTCAGTTGTTTTTCCCCCCCAAGGTCAGGGATGGAACCCATGGCCTCCTACACGCTAGACAAGGGCTCTTCTACTGAACTACATCCCCAACCTAGTTTGCTAATATTTTAGACTTTTTTTTCCTTGAGATAGGGTCTTGACAGCAGACAGGGATCCAAGGGGGTCCTGCCAGAGAATGAGAATGAGACCTCAACTTAGCCAGGTAGGTTCTTGACTTTTGCCATTGAAAATAACCCCAGGATATGTGAAAAGCAAGGCACAAGCATAGATTTGCTTAAGGATGGCAAAGGTTCACACAGCCAAAGTCCTTGCCTCTGGGAGAAATGAAAAGAACCACAGAGAGTTCAACTGTCAATATCTGTGATAGTCCTGAGAAGAAATGTGCAGGTCCTTAGGCAAACTTCTTTGAAAACCAAGTCCCATGACAATCATTCTATATTTGAGGTTCAGAATGTTTCTCTTTGGTCAAACAGTCTTGGGGCTTGGGTTATGGCTTGGTGGTAGAGTGCTCGCCTAGTATGCACGAGGCACTGGGTTTGATCCTCAGCACCACATAAATGTAAAATAAAGATATTGTGTCCACCTAAAACTTAAGAATAAATATTTTTAAAAAACAGTCTAGCCATAAATCATCAGTGGGTACGTTAAGTCTTTGAATCTGGTGACATTTGAATTGTTTTTGTTCTAGTTGATCTGTTACAAGCATACAAGGAGGTTTCATTCATCTAACTAACGGAACAAACATGACTTGCTTGTAGATCCAGGTCTCCATTTACTAAGAGGCTCCTTTTCACTCTTCCCAAGAGCCCACCTATCTCAGGTCTTGCTAAATAAATTGCTGAAACTGTCTCCCAATTTCTTTTTTTTTTTTTTGTATGGAGGATTGAACCCAGGAGCACTTAACTGAGAGCCACATATCCAGCCCTTTTTATTTTTTGAGACAAGGCCTCAAAAGTTGCTGAGGCTGACTTTGAACTTGCAATCCTCCTGCCTTGGCTTCCCAAATGGTTGGGACTACAGGTGTGCTTCACCATGCCCACTTAGTTTGCTAATATTTTAAAGGTATTTTTGTTTATATTCGTGAGGAATATTGGTCCTTTTTTCTTGTCCTTATCATATTTTGGAATCAGCGCTCATAAAACCAATTGGAATGTGTTCTCTCCTCTATTTTCTGAAATAGTTTTTGTAAGATTGTTATTATTTCTTACTTAAACATTCGATAGAATTCACTCATAAAGCCTCTGGCTCCAGAGTTGTCTGGTTTTTTGTTTTTTTTTTTTTGAGGGGGGGTACCAGGGATCTAACCCAGGGCCTTACACATGCTAACAAGTGCTGGACCACTGAGCTATCTATCCCCAGGTTTTAAAGTATGAATTAAATCATGAATCCCATTCAGTTGGGAATTTCATCAGTATATGCAGTGTTATTCAGATTTTCCATTTCTTCTATTTTGATGATTTGGGGTTTTTGTTTGTTTTGTACTAGGGATTGAACCCAGGGGCACTTAAGTACTGATCCACATCACAGCTGAGACTGGCTTTGAACTCATGATCCTCCTGCCTCAGCCTTGTGAGCTTGTGGGATTACAGGCATGTGCTACCACACCCCACTCATTTCTTGTGTCAGTTTTAAGTTGCTCATTTCAGGTAAGTTATTAAATTTGTTAATGGCCAGACATGATAGCACATACCTGCAATCCCAGCACCTTAGCAGGCTGAGGCAGGAGAATCACAAGTTCAAGCCAGCCTGGGCAACATAGTGAGACTGTGTCTCAAAATAGAACTGGAGGTGTAGTTCAGTGGTAGAGCACTACTGAGTTCAATCCCCCGTACTATACATAAAGTTGTTCATGATATTTTTCTCATATTTAACATCTGTGGCATCTTTTATTTCTGAAATAGTTACTTTTACTTCAATCCTGCTAAGGAATTATCTATTATATTAATCTTTGTAGTCCTTTTTATTTGTTTAATACTGGGAATTAAACCCAGGGCCTCATGCATGCTAGGCAGGTGCTCTACCACAGAGCTACACCCCCAGCCCTCCTTGTAGTTCTTTCATTGAACCAACTTTTGCCTTGACTTTTTAAAAATATATAAATATTTTTAATTGTAGGTGGACACCATACCTTTATTTTTTATTTATTCATATGTGGTATTGAGGATTGAACCCAGTGCCTCAGACACACTAGTCGTGCGCTTTACCACTGAGCCACAACACAACCCCAGTCCCTTGCCTTGCTTTTTAATATCAATTTTCATCCCTTTATTATTTCCTTATTCTACTTATTTCGAGCAAATTTCTTTTCTTTCTTTTACCTCCTTAAACTGATAACTTAAATCATTTTTTTCTCAAACATTTTAAGTTATACATTTCTAAGGATAACTTCACCTGTGCCTCAAAATGCTTTCATTTTCATTTTGAAATATTATCTAATTTCTCATGATTTTTATTTTTGGGTTTGGACAGAAGGAATAAGAATTGGTAGAAATCAGACTGTTAGGGAAAGAAAAAGAAACTCTAAAGCTAAGAAGTACAATGAACATCCTTATTTTTACTCTCATTCCTCCAGGACTGAATTTTTAAAAGACCCACGAATCTTAGAGAGTACTGTGAATATAATTAATTCCTAAATACATTGCCAGCCTTCACAACATATATATTTTTTTAAATTTGGCACTAGAGATTGAACCCAGGGGTACTCTACCACTGACTCACACCCCCCAGTCCTTTCTTATTTTTCATTTTGAGACAGGGTCTCACCAAGTTATCCAGGCTGGCCTTGAACTTGTGATCCTCCTGCCTCAGCCCTCTGAGTCGCTGGGATTACAGGCATGTGCTACCACACCTGGCTCACAATGTATTTTTGGATTAAATAAAGCCAAGGGGAAAATATCATTAGAGACCTATGATGTGTGTATATTTCAAATGCTATCCATTGGGTGGGGATACAGCTCAGTGGCAGAGCACTTCCATAGCATGTGAATTCAATTCCCAGTAATACAGAAACAAACCAAATACTATAATCTACATAGCATCATTCTAACAATCCTGAAAAAAACCAAATCACCATGACCCATCCTATGCTCTAAAATTCGACATCCCTCCATATATCTTATGCTAGTGAACTTTGTGTTCATAAAGTTTCCTTTAAAAGTAGAGACTAGAAGCAGGAAGTGAAGGGAGGGCTCCCCAGGAGGAAGCTGACCAGGAAAGTTCTGTTACCCACAGGCCTTGGCTGCTGAGACATGGAGGTGGCCAGTGGAGGCAGAAGACGGGGAACGACTAAGTGTGGAACTACAGAGTGAGGTGAAAGAAGTCAAGAAATTTACGACCCAGAATGTGAAGCAGAGATCCTGGTTTGTGGGGAAGACTTGAACCATCTCCACCAAAACAGAGGACCTGGAAGCCATGTTGGAGCACTTTAAGTCCACATCTCAGAAGGTGGCTGCAAGTTCTTGTGGCAGAATGTGAAGCTGTGTGGTTGCTCATCTTCATCCTCTTCAGTTCTGGCACCAGCTACCGCTGCTTGTGCAGCCCCTCTCCTGCCTCTTCTGTCCCCAAGGTCCCTCTGCCACCTCAGGAGCACATTGATGCCTGGGAAGGAGAGAGCTGGGCTGGCTCCTAGAGTGAGCTGGAGAAACCCTAAGAGGGCCCTGCATGAGGCTAGTGGGTAGTAAAGACCTTTCAATGTCAAAAACAAAGTAAAATGAGAGCCAAAGCCTGACATGGTGGTGCCGAATTCCCAGCAACTTGGAAGGTGGAGAGAGGAGGATCACAAGTTTGAGGCCAGCTTGGGCAACTTATCAAGATTCTGTCTCAAAACAAAAATGAAAAGTGATAGGACGTAACTCAGTGGTAAAGCAACCTTGGGTTCAATCCCAAGTATCACAAAAATAAAGAAGTCCAAGATCTGGGGCTGGGGATGTGGCTCAAGCAGTAGCGTGCTCGCCTGGCATGCATGCGGCCCGGGTTCGATCCTCAGCACCACATACAAAGATGTTGTCTGCCGAAAACTAAAAAATAAATATTAAAAAAAAAAAAATTCTCGGGCTGGGGATGTGGCTCAAGCGGTAGCGCGCTTGCTGGCATGCATGCGGCCCGGGTTTGATCCTCAGCACCACATACAAACAAAGATGTTGTGTCCGCCCAAAACTAAAAATATTAAAAAAAAAAAAAATTCTCTAAAAAAAAAAGTCCAAGATCCCGAAAGTGCATCTCACTCTTGAGATAGCCCACACTCTGTCCCTTGAAGTGAGTATTCCTTGCTTTCCTAAATAAATCTTCGGGAGTCCCTGAAATTCTTTTCTGTGATGTACATCAAGAATCTAAGAGTTAGCTGGGCAGGGTGGCACACACCTGTAATCCTAGAGGCCAGACTCAGCAACTTAACTTTTTTTGAGATCTTATCTCAAAAAAAACAAAGGGCTAGGATTGTGACTCAGTGGCAAAGCACCCCGGGGTTCAATACCCAGTAACAATGATACATTAAAAAATCCCTAAATATTTATACATTAAATATACATCTGAAAACTGCTTCTAAATCATCAAAATGTCACAGGATAAGGATCCAGGGAGGTCCTCCAGAAGAAAGAAGGGGACCTCCAAACTTTTTTTTTTTGTACTGGGGATTGAACCCAGAGGTGCTCAACCACTGAGCCATGTCCCCAACACACTCTTTTTTGATGGGGGAGAGGGGTACCAGGGTTTGAGCTCAGGGGCACTTGCTCACTGAGCCACATACCCAGCCCTATTTTGTATTTTATTTAGAGTCAGGGTCTTGCTGAGTTGCTTAGGGCCTTGCTATGTTGCTGAGGCTGGCTTTGAACTTGCAATCTTCCTGCCTCAGCCTCTAAGGCCTCAGACATGCACCACCTAGCAGGCCTGGCTGTTTTTTTGTTGTTTTGTTTTTTAATTTCATAGCCCATCCTTACTTCTATTCCTCAGAATTTGTTGGTGTTGGTATTCTGAGTAAAAGGCAACAAAACTTAACTGATATTAAGAACTGACTTAGCTATATGCATGGTGACTCAACTTCGAATTCTGGCTCAGTAGCAAGGAACCGACTAACAAAGTTTCTGAGTGGCCTCATCTTGAAATGATTCTGTAACACCTTCACCATGAATTTTTTTTTCCTGCACCCAAGAGAGTACTTTCACCTGAGATTTTTCTTTGTGCCTAATTAAGCTAGTACACACCTTCAACATGAAGGAATCCCGCATGGTAGCCATGCAGGATAATTCTAATTCCATAATCACCACCTCTGGTCCCTCGGGGGCCTTTTCCAGTATCTTTAAAAGGCCTGGCTTCCTGACTTGTTCCTTAATGAGAGCAAACACGGTGAGGAATAGGAGTGTAAGGAACCAAGCCCTGCAGCACTACAGGGCATTTTTTCAGAGCTGAATTTCCTTGAGGTTTTCTGTGGCCAGTACTTGGTGACTGTTCCATGTGCAATTGAATTGAAAAGAATGTGTCTTCTTCAGCTGAGGTCTAATTGACCAGCATTCTTAAAATTCATCTATATCGTTACTATTTGTCTACATGCATGCATGCAATCATATTGTGACTTTGGAGACTGGAAAGATTACAAGCTCAAGGCCAGTTTCTGAAACTTAGTGAGGCTCTGTATCAAAAAAAAAAAAAAGCTGGGTATGTGGCTCAGGGTTAGAGCAACCCTGGGCTCCAACCCCAATACCCGAATACCCAAAAGGTGGGGGGGAATAAGTTCCTTTGCATGTTAATAGGCCCTTGTTTCTTCAATTTTTTTTTTTTTGGTGAGACAGTACTGGGGATTTAACTCAGGGGCACTTCACCACTAAGCTACATCTCCAGTCCTTTTTGGTATTTTATTTAGAGATAGGGTCTTGCTGAGTTGCTTAGTGCCTCACTTTTGCTGAGGCTGGCTTCGAACTCTATTCTCCTGCCTCAGCCTTCAGAGCCTCTGGGATTACAGGTGTGTGACACTGTGCCTGGCTTAATTTTGGTTTTGAACAATTCAGTTGTGCTGAGGTGGTTTTTTTCTTGCATCTGCAGGTAGTTTGTCAAATTGATAAATTCCTTAGCCATCGGATGTGCAAAAAATTTCCTGCTTTCACCTTCATTAGACTCAACTACACAACTTTTCATTGAGACTCAGTTCACTTTTTTCCCCCAATCTCTTTGAATTTCAGTTTTGACAAGCTGTTGATCCACCTTCTAGCACCGATTCTACACCCTTCTAGTAAGTTTTTCAATTATTTTACTTCTCAGCTTTAGAATTTATTTGGTTTTTAATTCCCGCATCTCTAGAAATCCCTTGTCAGACTTTTTCCTGAAAATTCCTTTACATTATTTATAACCATTAAATTTCTTCTTGTAGTGCCAGGGATTGAATGCAGAGATGCTCTACCACTGAACTGCATCTCCAGGGGTCCCCCAATTTGGAACAAGGTCTTGCCAAGATGCTCACAAACTTGTGATTCTCTTGCTCTAACCTCCCTAGTAACTGGGATTGCAGGCATGAGTCACCTGTCAGTCCTTGTGTGCAAATTTCAACGTTTGACCTTGTTTCATTTTCCTACTTAGTTATGACTAAAACTAGACACACATTTTTATTCAACTAGACTTGTCTTCCTGTCATCAACAGGCAATTTTATCACGGGGTGGGAGGTGGAGGGTTGTTTTAGGCTTGCTAGGGCAAGCCCATTTTGCCCTTAATCTTTAAACCTGGGTTGTGGTTCTTTTCTTCTAAAGTATAGTCAGTCCCCTTAAGTGAGAAGCTTGGTGTCCAAGTCCCTCCAACTGGACAGCAGAGCATAGCAGGTCCACATTGAGGGATCAGCAATGAGCGGAATGAGCGGCCCTTGTGGCATTTCATTCCTCCATTGGTTCACCTATTAAAAGGCTAATTCAACTGGATGCAGTGGAATACACCTGTAATCTCAGCTACTTGGGAGACAGAGGCAGGCAAATCAGAAGTCCCAGGCCAGTCAGAGCAATTTAGTGACCCCGATTTCAAATAGGCTGGGATATAACTAACTGGAAAAGCTTCTTGGGTTTGTTCTTTGCCATCCTCCTCACTTGGCCCTGTTACAGAGCTACCGGACTAGTGTTTGCATTACTTTTAAGGTTTGAGGCATTTTAGGAAGGATGATGTAGGTCAGATGCTTAGGGGACAAGATGTACTGTTGGATTTGGCAGCCTCTAGTCACTGGCACCTTTAGCACAAAATGAAGAGGGAATAACAAAAGCCACACTGATGGAGGATAGACCATGGTCCAACTAGGGAGAGCAGGAGGGTCAGAGTACTATTTTGGAGTTAAGATATCCACTAGGCTAAAGTCAGATAGATGGTCTCCCACATTACCTCTGAACACTTCCTAGGAGCTTCCTTGGACTTGTACTGCCACCTGCTGGAAGCTGACAAAAGTGGTGACAACCATTTGCTGAAGGGAACTGACAGCTTTTCTAAAATGGCAGCAAACCCCACCAAATTGAAAACCAGACAGATACCCAGGGGGCCAGATTGCAGGACTCTGATCCCTAATTGCAAACCCTGGCATTTTTTTGGCCTTGCAGGATAATCATCCTCTATCCTCATCCCACAGTCAAGTAGCACAACTGATGGGACAATTTCTGTCTATTACTTATGGAATGGGATAAACAGTACATAGAAGATTCTTGCCTGTATCTCTGACTTAGGGTCTGATATAAACCCAACATAAACTGCAGTCAGCAACTGAGTTGTTAGTAGCAACCTCAGTAGTTCGGACATGTAAAATCCTTAAAAGGCAAGCCGTCACAATGGAAGCTATGGTTCTCTGGGCAACTGGGCTACTAGTAAGATCAAATTCAAGCCTTCCCTTCTCCATAGCAAAGAAACCCACCAAAACCCCACTCACAAGCCAGTTTTACAAATATTTCTCTGGAGCTGGGGATATGTCCTAGTAGGGCAGAATGTTTGCCTTGCATGCCTAACTTATGGAGTGTTTTCTAAAAGGGCACTTTGGTCAGACTTATGCATTGCCACTGGAGTTAGTTAATTCCCCACAATGTCCCATTTCATTGAGTTGGTATTTTAATGGGCTGATCAGGTTTTGGGACGTGGCTGCCTTGGTTTAATATTATATCTGTCACAATGCTCACCATCCCTTGACCTGGCATGGCTTTTGACTTCAACTAAAAGCAGAAATGGGTTGGGGTGTAGTGGTGAACACCTGTAACCCCAGGTAGTTAGAAGGCTGAGGCAGGAAAATTGTTAGTCTGTGGCCAACCTAGGCAACATAGCTCAAGACCCTGTCTTTCAGCTGGGGAGAGAAGCAAACAGGAGGAGGCAGTGTTTACTTAAAGCAGTGCCTGAGCAATGTGCATAATGCCAGAATGAGAGGTTTTTTAGTGTATGATGTTGGCAGTGTTTGTTCCACCCTCAGTTCTGAAGTTTCTACTGGCTCACGCATCAGTTACTGCCAAATCCAGAACTGATGCTCTCAACTGCTGCTGATCCTAGGAGATCTGACCAATGAATGTACTCTTACTCCTCTTTCCAAAGAACTTACTCAGGACATGATACTCCAGCCTGCTACAATTGGAAGAAGCCACCAGTCTTGGAATAAACTTTACATGTCAGCACACAGGGCTGCAGAAACTGGCTACCTCACCCATCTCCGCAGCTGTGATACTTGAAAGCAATATATTGATCATTCAATATCAGATATGGTGGTTCTGAGCAATACAGAGCCTTTGTTGCTAGGCTCTTCAGTGACATTCCACAAGAAATATGATTTTAGTAAGTATAAGTCTGGCACCAGAGTTTAGGACTTTTAATTTGTCCTAAAGTCACTGAAGCAAAAATCATAAAACATTCTGCTTTCCTTTACACCCCCCAACGCAAACAAAACAAAACAAAAACTATTTGTAGGAAAAAAACAGTTTTGTACATGGGATGAAACAATATAAATTCAAAACTTACAGATAAGGGTTAGCTCTATCATTCATCTCTTTAAAAAGTTTATATGAACATCCAGTCAAAACCAACAGGGTATCTCCTTTGAAATGTCATCTATGCGGATTTCCGAGTAGACCACGGGACTGTATACCATCTTGGAATGTCCTCAGAAGGCTCTGTCATTGAACAGGTAACAGAGTTAAAAACCCCAGAGTCCTTTCTTTCAAATGGAAGAGGGAAAGACAGGGACAGAAGAAACTATTCAAACTTCGTCTTCTTTCCTTGTGGCTTGTGGTCTCCTCCTCCCCCTCTGCCTCCTCGGAAGCCTCCTCGCCCTGCAGGAATGCAAAACATCATGAAAGGATGGTGCAAAAATGCCCAAAGTGACCAGAAACTGAATATATAGCACAGGCTCAGCAGTCTGTGTGCTATGTGGAGGACCAATTTTTACCTCCAAAGCCTCCCCGGCCTCTGCCGCCGAATCCACCTCTGCCTCCTCGGCCACCACCTCGGCCTCCAAAGCCTCCTCTGCCTCCACCACGACCCCCAAAGCCACCTTCCCCTTTGGGCTTGGCCCAGTCCAAGGTAACTTTGTTTCCATCAATTTCACCATCTTCCATGGCCTCTTTGGCAGCTTTGGCATCTTCTTCACTGTTGAAGTCTACAAAACCAAACCTAAAACACCAAATGAAATCACCCATTATAAAGGAAATACATACTAATAAGTTAACTCCACATGTCACCCCACAGAAAGTAGCCTTGTTCAACTGAGAAAAGATCTGAGTGACAGATCATCCCTACAGAAAATCCTAATTTGCCAGTTAAATCCTAAAATGTCTGTCTCACAGAACAACCAAATACACACCTCAGTAGAAACAGAAGGTAAAGTAATGCTGTTCTGTGAAATGTCTCTTCTTCTCGTGCGAATCCATAAACTGCCACCAGTTGACAGAAAGGAGCTCAATGAGAAGATACATAAGAACCAAATTCTCCACCCAGGACATCAATATGAACAGAAGCAATGCTGCCCATTTCCCATGCCTTACCCTTTGGAGGATCCAGTTTCCCGGTCAGTGACTATCCTTGCACGAACAGAACCGTCAAATGATTCTTTTAAGGTTTCTTCGGTGGTATCTTCAGACAGGCCTTTGACAAACAGAGTTTTTGATGGCTCTGTGGAAGAAAAATAAATTGTGTATTCTATTTTTAAGTCACATTCATATGACAGTAATTTTGTGCAACGTCCAGTATGCTTTAGTACAAAAGCAGTTAAAAGCAACTTAGCCAACTAATGCTTAATTTAAGGCTCCTATCAACAGCCTTTTAAAGTTTATTTTGTATTACCTAAGGACAGTCAAGTTTCTGCCTCACGTCTCAAAGAAAACAAAAGCAAACTGAAGTGTGTACTGCCCACCAGGTAGGAGTCAGTGAACCACAGGCAAATTTGTTGTTCTGAGTTGACATAGCTGGATCAGAACTTGACTATCTAGAGGAATTTTCTTGATATTTCATCAATTATTTCTCAGGTAATCAGTCATCATATCCAGCTATCACTCAGTGATAAAAGAAAAATAGGATCATCTCAAGATTTGTAGAAAAAGTAAAAAATGGCATTAAGTTCATGCAGAGCACCAAGGAAGATACCATTCCCTAGCCACACCACCTTGCCAATGGGACTTACGGCTTCTTGCATTAGGCGATCCCCTGGGTCCTTGCAACTCCAGCCTGATTGCTCTCCCCTCGATTTCCCTTTTATTACAGGAATTTAAAGCTTCTTTTGCATCTTCAAACGAAGCAAACTCTATAAATGCATACCTGAGGATGGACAGCCAATACTTAGCAAGTTAGAAAACACATGGTTTTTCTACTATCAGACAATGCCCCAGGCCTTTTCCCTCAAGCAGGCGCTTCAATTTACACTCATTTGTGCAGCTAAAACCATTCCACTCCTCTGCTGACAGGATCGAACCCAGAGCCTCATGCTTGCTAGGCAAGCGCTCTACCACTGAGCTATAGCCCCAACCACCTTTATTTTAGATATAAAGACACTCTTATAGCCCACTCCTGACAACCAACATACTTATTTCCTTTGTAGCGCTGGGGACCAAATTCAGGGACTCATGTGTCCTAGACAAATGCTATAACCCGAGCTACACCCCCAGGCCCCAAGCCTAACATAAAGACATTTTACCCTTTAGATTTGCCATTTTGGTTCTGGGGCACTTTGATAAAAGTTGCCTTCTCAAATACTTCCTGAAGAGTTTCTTCTGTTGCATTGTAAGAAAGGTTGCTTAAAACCAGAGTTTTTGATTCACCTGCAAATAGAGATGTCATTCTTAAAAATGAAAGTGGTTCCCAGCTACAATTACAGGTAAAATAGCATCCAGTTCCTGAGGACCAACACTTAAGAATGAATGTACCAAGGCTGATGCTAGTGAAAGCCTAATTCTGTCATTCAATGTACTGAGCAGTCATTGTATATTGGTAATGCCCTGCTCTAGTATATTCTTTATTATTTTTTTAAATACTTTTTAGTTGTTGAGGAACCTTTATTTATTTGTATGTGGTGATGAGAAGAACCCAGTGTCACACATGCTAGGCAAGCGCTCTTCCACTGAGCTACAACCCCAGCCCTCTAGTACATTCTTTAATATTTCATATCTTCATAAAACAGTGATATTTTCATAATATATAGGCTGAAGTTACTTAAAACACAAAACATCTAACAAAAGAAGCTAGACTGGCCTACCATTTTTCAATAAAAAAATATTTCAGAGAGCTCAGTAGTTTAATTTGCTGGATCTTCACCCTCCTTGATTACACAATAATTATAAATTTATTAGGAGATACAAACGATTTTCCACCCTCAATTCTATAATAAACCCATAAATTCTTACCACTCCAATTGTTATTCTTTCCACCTCTGTAGTCTTGATTTTGACCTTTCTCTCCAGTGTAGTAGAGGGATACAGATCGACCATCAATTTCTGTTCCCTGCTTTTCTTCAAAGGTTTTCTCTGCATCAGCTTCTGTCTTAAATTCAATATAAGCAATCCTGCAAGGATTATTGAATGGGAAGAACATTAACATGTTTTGCCCTCAACAACACAGACTTTCCTTCAGTTCTGAGCAGTAATATCAAGTTAAACACTAGGAAACACATTAAAGGTTAGGGTTATGGCTCTGTGGTAAAGCACTTGCCTAGCATGCGTGAGGCACTGGGTTTGATTCTCACCACCACATAAAAAAATAAAGATATTGTGTCCACCTAAAGTTAAAAAATAAATATTAAAAAAAAGGTATTGTGTCCATCTACAACTAAAAAAAAACACATTAAGGTGATTATTGTGCAAATACGAAAGCATACACAAAACTGCAACGGATGCTGATGTACACAGGACCACTGTCACATGCAGCCCACATGCTCTTGAGGACCTCAATGCTCAGGACCATACCAATATTGATGGAAGTGATGCATGTCTTAATCTGGACTATCATTATGTGGCATGACTGCTCTTAATACAGAATTATAAGGTAGGAGCACTTCTTACTCCTTCATATGTACATTATCTCATCTTTGAAAACTGTTACAAATTAAGTATAGTATTCCTATTTTATAAGCAGGAAACTGAGCCACATTTATAGGTTAAGCTTGCTCAAGATCACACACCTACAAAACTGGACTATGATTTGTGTCATTAAGCAGGGAAGTGTCTTCTTTTTGGTACTAGGGATTGAACGCAGGGAAGCTCAGCCACTAAGCCACATCCCCAGCCCTTTTTTATATTTTATTTAGAGATAGGGTCTTGCTGAGTTGCCCAGGACCTCGCTAAATTGCTGAGGTTGGCTTTGAATTCATGATCCTCCTGCCTCAGCCTCCTGAGTTGCTGGGATTGCAGGTGTGCACCACTGCACCCAGCTGAAATGTCTTAATAAAAACACAAAACTTTTAACATTCTAAGAGACACAAAACATACCCTTTACTCTTCCCATCCTTGCTGACTAATCTGATCTCCATGGCATCTTCAAACACTTCTTTTAATTCATCCTGAGTGACTTTGTAGGGGAGGTTTTTGGCCAAAAGTGTTCTTGCATCTCGGTCTACATTTAAAAAGAAACCATAAAAATGAACCATGGTATGACCGACAGACCAGAGGAGGAAAAAAACAAAAATAACACTAACAGCACAATTGCATACAAGAAACTTAGATGACAATGTAAAAGGTACTGTTCTAAGTATGGATGTACATCTGTGGCAAAGCACAAATACCTCCATGCTGTCACAGCTGACAACTATCTACACTAAAATATTTAGAATACTAAATCTAGGGTAGATGCTCACTTCTTAAACTAAAATTTATGAATACACAATCTATAAGATGTCCAATCTATAAGGAAAAAACAAAGGACATAAAGAAAATTAGTAGGAATGTATTATAATTTAAGAAAGGCCCTTTATAATTATTGATATGTTGACACAGTAGGAAATACATCTGACCTTATAAATCAAGTCAAAATTCAATGGCACCAAAAATTACCTTCAGACTATGTGTAAAAGTATACATGAAACATAAGTTAATCTTGTGTTTAAGACTCACATTCCACCCACCCAGAACATAACCCCTTCCCCATTCCAAAATACTTCTGGGTCCCAAGTATTTCAAACATCACAAGTTCACTCTGCATATAATTCTTTTCTGAGTAACACTGTTCACGCTTGCCTAAGTCAAGAATCCTTAACAACAAAGGTAGTGCCACATGCACTGCTGTCAACAATCAACACATTGAATTCTCATATTAGGAAGAATTTACGAGAAAAGGTTTTTAAAAAAAAACAAAAACCTGAAAAGTCTATCTCCTGAATCTACATTTGACTTCCTAGACACATTTGGATAATATAATCTCCAACGCTTTACATACCTTTCTTACTGTCTTTTCCTTTTGGTTTCTCTAGTTTAATTTCATTGCCAAAAAGTTTTAAACCAGTGAGTTCCAAGGCTTTTTCCAGATCTTCAGCAGATTCAAAATCCACATAGCCAAACTTCCTTTTAAAGCAAACAATAAAATTACAAGTGATGAGAGCAAAAAATAAAAAACAGACAAACTGTACACATACGAATACCAGCAACATTATAGATAAAGCACCTACAGTGTTAATAAAGTTATGGCTCTGCAAATTTCAGCTAAAGAACAAGATCTAAATACCAATATTTAATATGCAATTCATCTTTCATGTCTTCCTGTGGGTCACACTTATGTTATAACATAGTAATAGCTTACAAAGCAACCTGTTAAAACACTTAGTGTGGAGGTCTAATAATTTTGGCATTTCCAAGAATATAAACATCACATTTCCAAAACTATTCTTAAAAATTATTTTACAGCTGGGCGTGGTGGTGCATGCCTGTAATCCCAGTGGCTCGGGAGGCTGGGATAGGAGCATCACAAGTTCAAAGCCAGCCTCAGCAACTTAGAGAGACCCTGTCTCTAAACAAAATATAAAAAAGGGATGTGGATGTGGTTCAGTGGTTGAACACCCCTGGGTTCAATACTCAGTACCAAAAAAAATTTTAAAAATAAAGAATTGGAGATATAGTGCAGTGGTACATTATCCTAAACTCAATCCCTAGAACTACAATAAATGAATTAATTTCAAAAATTTTAAAATGAATTTGACTTATTATGTAGATTACTTTTATTATTATGTAGATTACTTATTATTATGTCAATTATGTAGGTTTCAAAATTGGGGATTCTGTAATTTAATAATCTAATGGTCCAGTTCATTAATGTATAATCTGTAAGATATTTTTGGATGCCAGGCTAGGGTAACTGGGAAAAAGCACTTGCAGATTCGCATGTAACAGTGTGACATTTACCTAGTTGTTCCAATTCTGACATCCACAGCAGCCAGATCATTTTTCGCAAAAAGTTCACTGATACCAATTTTTAGTTCAAGGGCAGATTTGTTAGAATTCAGGTTTCCAACGAAGAGATTAAAAGATGTAGTTGGTTCTGTGCCTATACAGAAAGTGAACTCTTATTATTAGACTACAAAGCCCGGTACAAATCAAATTCCAGCACAAAAACTTCTACATATAGCACATCAGTATACTGCAAGCTAACATCAGGTGTTTCAGAATTAAGTCCCTTTATAGTTCATCATTTGTGCTATTACTATTTTATCTCACCCGCCTCCCTCCTCATTTGGTGGATTACCTTCTACTTTCTGTTTCTTTGCTTCAGGGGCTGCCTTCTGTTTGGCCATTTCCTTCTTTCGTTTTCCAGGTGCTTCTTTGACAGGCTCTGGAACAACATGCCACATATACTTACTTAAGTACTTTCTTTAAACACAGCTCAAGTCAATATACTTCAGAACCTAGTTTGATTACCTTCTTCCTCCTCCTCCTCCTCGTCATCCTCTTCATCATCATCTTCATCCTCCTCGTCCTCATCCTCATCATCTTCATCCTCCTCCTCCTCTTCCTCGTCCTCCTCAGCCATGCCCTTGTGCTTCACTGGTTCGGCTTTTGGAGCAGCTTTCTTTCCTTTGGCTGGTGTGATCTCCATAGGTTCTTCTTCTTCAGAGTCTGAAAGAGAAGCCAGCCACCATGTCAGAAACTCTGGAAACCTCCCCAAACCAACACGAGTATGGAAAAGCTAAAGAAAAGGAAATGCAACCTTGCCACCATGCTTAATTAAGCTCCATCAAGGTATCTTGCAACAGAACTCCAGAAATTACAAAAAGAACTCACCATCTTCCTCCTCGTCATCCTCATCATCATCCTCTTCATCCTCATCATCATCCTCCTCGTCATCCTCATCATCCTCGTCCTCTGAGGCAGCAGCTGCTGCTTTCATGACTTCTGGTTCAAATTCATCCTCTTCCTCGTCATCTTCATCCTCCTCATCGTCTTCATCCTCCTCACTGTCACCCTCCTCCTCATCATCACTGTCTTCCTTCTTGGCATTCTTGCCATTTTTTGCCCCCTTGGCTGGGGCAACAGCTCCCTTCTTACCAGGGGCTGCTGCCAATGCTTTGCAAGGAGTGGCTCCCTTCTTGCCAGATGCTGCAACTGCTTTGGCTGGTTTAACTGTCTTCTTGGCTGGAATGGCTGCTGCCTTTTTGCCTGAGGTGACAGCTGCTTTCTTGGCAGGTGAGGCAACTGCCTTTTTTGTCAGGGAAACCACCACCTTCTTTACTGGTGCTGTGGTAGCCGCCTTCTTGCCTTTTTTCTGAGGGACGACAACCTTAAGAATAAATAAAAACACTAAATATTTCCACACATTCAAACAGCCACGGTCTTAAAAATTGTTAGATCTTGGCATTGCCTGTGGTTCAAGACTATACCCATGTTAATCTTTAGTAAGATTATGTGTCTTATGTCTGTGATGCCAGAGTTCTCAATGCCAGGTAAAATACTCAAGCATAAAGAATCCTTCCTAACACTTAAAAATATTTTTGAACCAAATGTCTAATTCCTGCATCTTATGCTTTTGAAATCTTAAAACTTATCACTTGTAAAGGTTAATCTAAACCACAGTGAGTGTTTAAGGATTATGCCAAATACACTTAATCATTCAAAACATTACACCCATTAATTTAATCATTTGGGGCTCCCAGAGTGGGTGGTAGTAATATAGAGCTTGATTAATAAAAAGTTTAATTCTTAAGGCCCGAAATAAAAAATAACAAACTTTACAACCCCTGTAAATTATAGGACAAGTGAGCAAATTATAATTTATCTCGTCTTACAAGATGCTTTTTATTAGTTTTAGCAGGTAATTTTATCATACTCCCAAAAAAAACATGTGTGAGGTCCTGGGTTCAATCCTCAGCACCACATAAAAATAAATAATACAATAAAGGTATTGTGTCCATCTACAATGAAAAATATTTTAAAAAATGGAAGCACAACTCTAGGTCAGTTGTCTTTACAGTGAGCAAACTGGCAGAAGAGCTTAAGAGAGCCAACTATTAAGCTATAACTTAAGGAAGATCGTTGCCCTCAATCCAGATACTTAGTGATTGCTTCAAAGTTTATACATAATGGGATAAAGACCAATTATTCTTGCTTGAAATTTAGGAATCTGGAAAGGTTCATGAATATAACATTCAGGTTGGCCACTTACAGAACAAGAGCTTTTCCTTCATTTTAGCATGTGAAGGCAAGAAAATACATTAAAACTGGAAAGATGTAATGATTTAACATACCACACCACACAAAACCCTGAAGAGGGGACTTGAGAAAAAGAAGCCCCTCCCAGATACTGTCTCAAATTCACATTCAAATACATAACCAAATGACAATATGCCAATGAAGAGCTTTTAGCTCCACAAAATCTTTTTGCCAATACCTTCAGATATCCACCACCACCTGCTTTAACTCTCTGATTTTACACAGTATTTTTTTGAGATAGGACCTAAATTGCCCAGGCTGGCGTCTAGCTCAGGATCCTCCTGCTCTCAGTCTCCTGGGTAGGTGGGATTACAAGTGTGTGCCACTGCATTGGACTTTAACTTTACGCAGTTCTGTACTGAGTTGATAAAATTACCTCTTCTCCACTGCTGTCATCTTCTTCATCTGAAGATTCCTCATCTTCACTATCTTCTTCTACCTCCTTTGGGGGAGGAGCCATTTTCTTAGGGTCACCTTGATTTTTACCGGCCTAGAAATGGCCACAATTAAAATATTACATTTCTATCCACATTTCAAGCCATACTTTTTTTTCCCCTGGTATTGGGGATTGAATCCAGAGGAGCTCTACTTTCGAAGCTATAACCCCCGCCCTTCTGTATTTTTTTGAGACAGGGGCTTGCTAGGTTGCTGAGGTTAGCCTCAAACTTGCAATTATCCTGCCCTGGGCCTCCCCAGTCGCTGGCATTACAGGCCTGCGCCACCCGCCCTGCATCGAGCCATTCCTATTTTATCATGTTTCTCCACAGTAATTCAACCATCTCCTTTCTTAGATTCCGTTTTCTATGAGCATAAGTTCACAGTGAACATCAATACTAGCGGCACTGCTAGCAGCGCACTTTTTCTATCAGGTTTGCAAACAAAACCAAACTAAATAAAACCATCATAAATAGGTAAAAAGGGCAACCTTAAGAAGTATTTCTTCCCTTTATCTCAGTTAGGCCCTCTTGTTTTAAAAAGCCAACTAGTTATGCACAGCTTGTCGGCAGTTCTGGCCTTAATTCAATGTGAAGATCTTAAAGGCACCTTGGGATATTACAAATCTCCCTTTAACCGAACTTGGTTCTTCTCATTAACTTCCATTCCCAGACCTATCGGGACCACGTGGGTGCATCCGCCACGCCACCATGTGCCCGCAGCCCAGCGCCTCCTGGTGCCCACCACGTGCCGGCCCGCCGGGCCCAGGCGGAGAGGTCCGCAGGCCGCCGAGCCTCCCACCGAGGCCAATCCTGCTGTTGCCCGCCCCAGGGCCCCGGCCCCTCCGAAGACTCGGAGCCCCACGCGGAGTGGCCCACGTGGCGGGCCGCGAGCCGGGACACGTGCGCCAGGAGGCGGGGCCCAGCTCGCTCCGGTCGCAGGAGTTCAGCCTCATCCCCACGCGCCGAGACGCAGCGCCCCCTCCCCACACCCCGCCGAGGCGTTTCGCCGCCAGTCAGCGGCCTCCCGCACCTGCCTAAGCTCTTCACTTCACCACCCGCTAGCCAAAAGCCGCGAGACCTCCGACCAGTCGCGCGAGACTTCCCGCAGCATGGCGCCCTCGAACGCGCCCGGGACTGCGCGCAGGCCCTCCTCCCCGCGGCGCCGTGCGCGCGCGTCCTTTGGAAAGCAGGCCTCTAGACGTAGCTGCTCGGGCACCAGGCCTCTTACCTTTGCGAGCTTCACCATGATGGCGGGTTATGACGGCGGAGTGTGTGGCGGGCGAGTGGCGCAGATAAACCTAGAGGAACTGAAGCAACGTCGATGGCGGCCCTCGGGTACAGAAGATGCCGGAGCACGTACCCCTAGCTGCCAGCTACAGCTAGAGACTGAGGCGAAAGACTGAGCCTGCCCAGTAATCGCTTCTGGAAAGGCGACGACGGCGCCCCCGTGACTCCGCCTCGACCAACCACCGTTCGCTCCCGTCCTGTGACCCAATCGCGAGCCTCTAACCCAGGACAACGCGGGGCGGGGCGCGGGCGGAGTGGGCGGGCCGAGGCTGTCAGGGAGGGGGAGAAGCTTGGAGGTAGTGCTCTGTGGGCGGAACTCGCTTTGTGCAAGGCCGGCGCTGATTGGCCGGCGTACGCGCGGGTTCCCGAACGTTTCTGCGCTGCCTGCTCTCGCGGCGCCTGCGCCCTCTAACTGGAGTTTTTTGGCGCCGGCTGGGCCCAGAGCGCGGGGGCGACGTAATCGCGCGGTCTCCTATTCCTGGATACTGCTAGGTCCTATAGGCTCGGTCGGCCTTGGAGTTCACGGAGGCGCCGCGCACGGCCCCAGCCTGCGCTTCTCGCCGGGCCTCCAGGCGGCCATGGAGAAAAGGGTTCGCTCTGTGTTCCTGCTGATGAGCCCAAAAGCGCCAGAAGTTCAGGGCCCGCGGAGTTCTCTGGCCTCTCGGGATGAGCGTGGATGAGCTGGGGGCCTGAAACATCCCCTGGCTGCAGGTGATTCCCTCCCGGGCCACGCGCCCGAAGCTGCGACCTGATAGCTGGTGATAAAGGCAGTAGTGTCTGTTCATGAGCAGTGCACAAGCAGCCCGTTTCATACCACTGTATGGGGGGCAAGCTCCAAGGGGACTTCGTGGAGGTGACAGAGCGGGTGGGCCCAGAAGAGGGACGGGGCAGGCTGACCACAAAGTTGGGCCTTTGGCCACCCACAAGTTCCTTCTTAGTTACTTGGTAGTAATGCACCCGTTAAAATGCGGTGGCTGCCAAGTCATTAAGTCAGTAGAGCCAAAGGGAACACAGTCTTTTGAGTTATGCTTTTGCCAGGTACACAGATAAGTTGCCTTGTGGGAATCAGCAATCCAGAGCACGTCCTTCCATAGCTAGGTTATTTCCGGGGCATCTGATTCCTATCTGCCCCCACCGAGCCAGGATACCTGCAGCTCCGGAGGTGTTGGTTAAAAATCGCGCTGGAGGACTGGGGGTAGGCCCCTGATAAGCGCTTGCCTAGCATGCAGGAGACTTCGGGTCCAATCCCCAACATCGAAAACAAAAATCTCTGGAGATCTTCATTCAAGAGGACTGTGTTGGGTTCCTTGATTGTATTTTAACAAGGGCCCAAGGGAATTGTGAAGAGCAATCAAATTACTTTGCAGTTTTTACCAGCACACCCCGAGACTCTATAGGAAACCCACAGCTACCCACTGGCTCTCTGATCAGGGCAGGAGACTGGGATCCGTTGGGTGATTCCACACCCTATCCTGTGGTCTGTGGAGAGCCTCCTGAGGAAGTTCACACTTTGAGCTCTGTGGAATAGGGGCCAGGGGGCTATTTCAGGGGTCGGGAGGTGGCCAGGGACAGAGAATGGCATGAGTCAAAATGTGGAATAAAACCGTCAGGCTTAGGCACTGTTGGAAAGAGCAGGAATGGTGAGCAGTGGGCATGATGAAGTGTCAGGGATGAATTCCACAGTACAGTACTGCTTGTCATTCAGCTCTCAGTGTACATCACCTCCTAAGGGGCCTTCCCCAGCCCTCAATGAAATGTGCTGCCTGGAGACTATCACACTGAAATTGAATCCCCTTAGGTACTTACTTACTTACTCATATACTTTCTTTGCTGTTTGCCCCTCCCCCATCACGAAAACACTGTTCTTTGCATATTCCTGGTGGCTCAAGCATTGCCTTGCACACAGTAATGCTGAAAATTGCTTGCTAAATGCATGAGTGAAGTAGGCAGAAGCAGAGGGAGAGCTGGTACAGCCTGGAGTCAAGTCATGTTGCTTTGGAGTCTGGGGCATCAAGATAGCAATGCCTAATACTTACATAATGCTCCAAGTGCCAGGCTTTATCCCAGCTCTTTGGGGCTGGGGCTGTAGCTCAATGGCAGAGTGCTTGCCTAGCACAAGTGAGGCACTGGGTTCAATCCTTAGCATCACATAAAAATAAATAAAATAAAGGCATGTTATCCATTTACAACTACAAGAAATTTTTTAAAGAAATCATGAATTTACAAATTAATTATGATTCTAAATAACCTGAAAATGTTATCAGAGTTTTACAGAAACCAGGGCATCAAAAGGTAAATTAACTTGTCCAGAGTCACACAGCTAATAAGTGGAAGAGATAGGACATAGATAACAACCCTGATAGAAACAAAAGAATAATAAAATTTCTAGATCAGTTTCCTTTCATGAAGAGTCCTGCCCTTATGACATTCTTTTGTTTACCTCTGTTAGCACAGCAACTGGTACAGTACTGGACACACAACAGATCTCAGCAAACATGAATTGAAAAGTCAGCCAGACACAGTGGTGCATGCCTGTAACCCCAGCAGCTTGGGAGGCTGAGATAGGAGCATACAAGTTCAAATCCAGCCTCAGCAACAGCAAGGCACTAAGCAACTCAGTGAGACCCTGTCTCTAAATAAAATACCAAATAGGGCTGGGAATGTGTCTCAGTGGTTGAATGCCCCTGAGTTCAATCCCTGTTACCAAGAAAAAAAAGAAAAGTCGGTTACAAATATACCACATAAGATTTAAAAAGAAATAAACATAAAAAACCAACTGAGAAACTGCTCTGTTGGACCAGTTTTCTTGTCTGTAATATGGGGGTGATAGTAGTACCTGGCTCTCAGGGTGTGATGAGTGTTAAGTGAAATATTGCACGTTTTTTGTTTTTTGCTTTTGCTGGTACTGGAGATTTAACTAGAGCTCTCTATCACTAATCCATACCCCAAGCCCTTTTTACATTTTTATTTTAAGACAGGGTCTTGTGTGTTGCCCAGGCTGGCTTTGAACTTGAGATTCTGCATCAGCCTCCTGAGTTGCTCGGATTACAGGCATATACCATCTTACTCTGTTTCGTTTTTGTTTTGTTTCTTTCATAACACGATTTCTTTTTTTTTTTTTTTAAGTTGGTGCCTTTTTTATCTTCCACAATTTTTAAATTTCTATTCTTTTAGATATATATGACAGTAGGGTATATTTTGACATTTACACAAACATGGAGTATATCTTATACTAATTAGAACAATTTATTTATTTTAATCCATTTTTTAAGAGCATATAATAAGCTCAGGAGGGAAGATGACTGTTATAGCCTATGGGAAAGAAGGAGGGTTGGAAAGAGAAGAATTGAGATAATCTTAAGTGAGGAAGTTTTCTTGAATGAGGGGTCCCCTGTCCCAGACCAATTGTAAAATAAGGGTAAAGGTGGACATTGCACAGAGGTTCTGGAGAGCAGGATTCTTGTCTGGCTCTGCCTGTGCATAGGTGCTCGGCTCGGCCAGTGAATGGGGTGCACATATGAGAATTAAGGAAATTCTGGTCTGCCCTGCTGGTCTCTTGTCTTTCTTCCCAGGGAAAGGGAAGGAAGGCTGGATAGGAGTTTAGTGGGCAGAGGCAGGAGAGAAGGAATGGACACAGTCTCAAACTCCAAAGGATTGAATTGGTAAGTAAGCAGCAGAAGGAACTGCCTTCAGCACAGCTGACTGCTTTGAACATGTTAATGCCTCGGTCCTTGGATGAGTGAAAATTGTAAATGGAAACCTGCCTGGCCTAAAATGAGTGAGCATATGTGAAATACTACCTTCTTCCACATGATCTTGGGCCTCAGATTTTCCTTTTTTTTTTTTTTTTTAATATTTATTTATTTAGTTAGTTTTTGGCAGACACAACATCTTTGTTGGTATGTGGTGCTGAGGATCCAACCCGGGCCGCATGCATGCCAGGCGAGCGCGCTACCGCTTGAGCCACACCCCCAGCCCTCAGATTTTCCTTTTGTTGTTTGTTTTTTGTGGTGCTGAGGATTGAACCCAGGGCCTTCCACATGCAAGGCACACACTCTACCAACTGAGCTATATCCCCAGTTCTCAGACTCTCGACTTTTAAGTAAAGGTAGTAACTCCTGTTCCTCTATGCCTAGGCACTACGAGTAAGGCAAAGACGATCACACCCACATCCTTTTAAGATTCTGACTCCAAGAGCTGAGATCCTGGAAAGGAAACCATCTTTGGGCTGCTCAAATGCCCAGAAACTTAAGGAAAGCCACTTCAGCTTGACTCCCTTGCTGCCAGGGTCTGAGTACTGTCCCCATCCCAAACTGTAACTGATAAGACAGCATGGGGGTGTGGGGGGAACTAAGGTGGTTGGTTTGTTTCCAAGTGCTGCTCTTAATTTTGAAAAGATTAAAAAAGATGGACAGTAAATAAGTCTCCCTCCTGTCCATAGCTCCTAGTAAGGCAGTGCCAGAAGCAGTCTCTTGTGTGTCTTCCACCTTCAGACTATGCATTTACCAATAACTATATTTATTATTTTAATATAAATGTTATACTTGATGTACTGTTCTGAACTCTCCCTTCTTTTTAAATTAGTTACATTTTGTAACCCATCCCACATCAGTATAAGTAGAGCTGCTCCTTCTTTTTAAAAACTACAGCATCCTCCTTATGTGGAAGGATCACTTTATTTAACCAGCTGCCTCGCTGGATGTGTTGAATTGTTTCCTACGTTTGGCTATTACTACAGACTGCTCTAACCCTTTTACATACTTTGTTTTACATGTATACAAATCACATCTGTAGAATGCTTAAATGATGCTGGGTCAAAAAGCATGACGTTTGGGGGCTAGGATTGTGGCTCAGCAGTAGAGCGCTCGCATAGCATGTGTGAGGCCCTGGGTTCGATCCTCAACACCACATAAAAATAAACAAAATAAATGTATTGTGTACAAATAAAAAATAAATATTAAAAAAAAAAACATGACCTTTTACATTTTGATCAGTGTTCTCCCAAGCACAACCTTTGGTTGGGGTTTTTGATGGCAGTTCCCATCTAGAGTGATCCCACCTGCCCCTGCCATCTGGGATTATCTGCTGCCCCCCCTCCCCCCAGCTCCAAGGCTGGGAGACAAGTTTTTGCAGAGGAGGAACCTGGTAGGGGGAAAGGTATAACTTTCCACATCCTCTAGGGGCATGACTCTTAATTCTTGGGAGTTAGACCAGTCTCTGACACCAACCCTGAAGCCCCTGGGCACAGCTCTGAGTAGCCAATAGTAACCTTTTCAGACCTGTATGAACCTGGCCTGACTCTGCCCATTGCCTGCATGGCCCTGCTACCAGGCCTTGCTGGCCATCCCCACTACCCACTGTGCCTATCCGTACAGTGAAGTGCCCACTTGGGGCATCCACAAGCCCTTCTAGACCCTGAGACCCAATTGCCCACTCTGGACTTCCCGTGTGTGGGGGCCTGGTGGCCAACCAGAGGAAGTCTGGAGGGTTCATCCTTCAAAGGATGAACCACAATGCCCAGATCTAGGGCTGGAGGAATGAGATGCCTCAGGCTCCAACTGGCAAAGAAAATTCATGTAAGTGATAAAATTGCAGAGTAGGAAGCTGCTGGCACCTGCTATCCCTAAAGGTAGAGCCATAATGAGGGGCCAAGTAGCTACCTAACACAGGGTCAGGAGGTCGGGGCTGTACCCTGCATCTCCCAAGCGCCAGGTTTCCAACTGCCCAAACCTAGCCAGCATCCAGCTAACAAAGCCTACAGTGTGAGCTCCCTCAAGTATAGGCAGACAAAGGGGCAGCAGTGGGCACTCCAGCTGGCCTTGTGATGAGTTCACAACCCCAGAGCTCCAGTTCCCACTGAGCACACAGCCCGGTGTTTGTGGTGAAGAGCAGTAGAGTTGAGTTCCCGTTAACCAGCCCAGGCTGCTTCTGATTTTTTAGGTTCTCTGATCCCTTCAAATGTTGTCCAGCTCTTTCAGCCAGGTACCCATGGGGCATGCTAAGTCCCTCCTCCCCTGCCAGGCACTTTTTCTCCTTCCCTTGCAGGAGAAAACCTGCGCTCCAGGGCTGAGGCTCAGTGGCAAAGAGCTAGCCTAGCATGTGTGAGGCACTGAGTTGGATCCTTAGCACCACATGAAAATATAAAGACATTCTGTCCATCTACAACTATTAAAAATTCAAAGAAAAAAAAAAAAAAACACCTGCTCTCCAGGGCTCAGAGGCTAGAGTCAAAAGAAGACAGCCTTTGTCTCCTGAGGCAACCTGAAAGCCTTCACCTACTAGCTAGCGGGGCAGCTCTCCAGCTACCACTTGCCCTGGTAGCATCCTTTCTACTAGCCCAGATGGTCTTCCAGGAACTCCTGATTGGCTCCTGTTTCCATCTCCCCAGCATTCATTCCAAGTGGTAGCTGGAGGAACCCCAAACACTCTTCCTCGATAGTCAGAATAATGCTTCGTAGACCTTATCTTTCTTGACCCTCAGTGGTTTCTTCTAACTACATCATCTTTGGGACTTCTCTTTTCTGGCCTCCTTCCTCTTTGACTGCCTTCTTCCTCTCTCCTCCTTGGGCATTTTCTCCTGGATATCCCCATTCTCTCTGGTCTCAGCAATATTTTTATATATTCCTGCCTGCTGCAGGTCCTCCTTGGTGACTCCACCTCCATCTGAGGGCACCCAAGTCATGGTCTCTCTAGTAGCTCCTTTCTGCCTGGGCTTCTAGCTCACCCAGCAGCTTGCCAAATCTTCTTCCACCCCAAACTGCCCTTTATGGGCCCCAGTGAGACAGTTACTAGCTTTCCTGGCTGAGAGCTGGGATGTCTTATTGCATCTGGGCTGCTATAACTATATATAGTTATATACATCTCCCCAGTACCCTAGGCCTGGGGCTGTGGCTCAGTGGTAGAGCGCTTGCCTAGCACATGTAAGGCACTGGGTTTGATCCTCAGCACCACATACAAATAAATGAAATAAAGGTATCTGTCCATCTACAACTAAAAATATATATATTTTAAAAAGTACCCTAGACCAGGTAATTTAGAAATAACAGGAATTTATTGCTCACAGTTCTCGAGCTTGGGAAGTCCAAGATCAATCATTGGCAGATTTGGTGTCCTTGAGGGCTCCTTCTCATAGATGGTGCCTCTTGTTACATGCATCCTCATGTGACAGAGAGGTGAACAGGCTCCCTCAAGCCTCTCATAAAGGGTGCTGATCCCACTCACAAGGGAAAAGCCCTCCCTGTCTAATCACCTGATGGCCCCATCACTGAGCACTATTGCCTTGGAAATTAGGTTTCAACACTGTATCACAGGGGGACACTAACATTTAGGCTATAGCATGTCTGGTCTCTGCTTCTCTCTCAGCCAGGAGAGGGCAAGGGCTATGGGTATCTTTGGAGTTGGTCCCCTTCTGTGTCCACTGCTCCCCTCTTACTTCAGGCCATCACAATTTCCTGCCAGGGTTAATGCCTTGAACTGGTCTCCCTGACACCAGTCATATCCTGTGGTAAGATTACAGTGTGGTAGAGCACCCCCTTACCATGCTCTACCACACTGTAGCAACATCA
This sequence comes from Marmota flaviventris, assembly GCF_047511675.1. NCBI lineage: Eukaryota > Metazoa > Chordata > Mammalia > Rodentia > Sciuridae > Marmota > Marmota flaviventris. The sequence goes on along the minus strand of NC_092508.1, from coordinate 7,803,453 downwards.
AGTTTTCTGACAGAATATTACTCTAGTCCATAGATTTTGATGACATTTCATAGTGAGCAGGATAAAATTCAGGTGCCTTTGCTCATCAGTGATAAACGTTCCCCACTGTGGAGAGGGGATCTGGGCAAGGTGAAACTCTTAAACTCAATCATCCCCCAAAAACTCAATCATCAGATATTTCAGTGCAACTGAGTGTGGTGGAAAATGCCTATAACCCCAGGTTCTTGGGAGGCTAAGGCAGGAGGACTCCAAGTTCGAGTTCAGCCTTGCAACTTAACAAGAATTTATCTCAAAATAAATAAATAAATAATAATAATTCAGTGCAATATTTTTATTTACTCATTTAGAGACAAACTCTCCCTACGTTGCCTAGGCTGACCTCTCCTAGGTGCCACTGCACCCAGCCAGTGCAATTTTTTTTTTTTTTTTTTTTTTTTTGGACTGAGGAATGACCCCGGGGTGCTTAGCCACTGAACTACATCCCAGTCTTTTTCACTTTTACTTTAGAGACAGAGTCTTACTAAATTGCTGAGGGTCTTGCTAAGTTGCTAAGGCTGCCCTTGAACTTTCCATCCTCTTAGCTCAGCCTCCTGAGTCATTGGGATTATAGGCATGCTGCCTTGCCAGGCCAGTGCAAAATTTTTTTATAATGTGAAAAAAAAAATCCATAATGAACAAAAAAACAGAATTTTAAATGAACACAGCATCAGTATTCCTAATATTTCACTTGCCTTAGGCTATACTTGGTTCAGTACAATAGTGTCATTGGTCTTGTACTTATTTAAAATTTGATGTTTTGTTCATCATAGACTTTCTTGAATTCACTTTGATTTTTTTTTAAATATTAAATTATTACATTGAGGGGCTGGGGTTGTGGCTCAGTGGTAGAGTGCTCACCTAGCATGCATGAGGCACTGGGTTTGATCCTCAGCACCACATAAAAATAAAATAAAGACTTATGGCCACCTAAAACTAAAAAATAAATATTAAAAAAATTATTACATCAACACTGAGTATGGTGGCTCACACTGGTAATCCCAGCAATTTGGGAGGCTGAAGCAACAGGGTCATAATGTCAAGGCCAACCTGGGCAACTTAGTAAGACCATCTCAAATAAAATGAAAAGGACTGGGGGTATAGCACAGAGGTAGAGTGCTTGGCTAGCATGCAACAAGACCCTGGGGTCAATTCCCAGTCTCTCTCTCTCTCTCTCTCTCCCACACACACACACACACACACACACACACACACACACAGTCAAATGCTGCATTTGCTGTAGAAAACAGTGTGGCAGTTCCCCAAAGAAATTCAAAGAGAGTCATCATGTGATCCAGCAACTCCACTTCTGGGTATCTATCAGAAGAATTGAAAGTAGGATCTCAAATAGTTATTTGCACACTCACGTTCATCACAGCATTATTCACATTAGCCAGAAGGTGGAGGCAACCTAGACATTCATCAATTAATGAAGGGATAAACAAAATGTGGTATCTACATGCAGTGGAAATTATTCAGTTTTTGTTTTGGTTTGGTTTGGTTTTTGCAACAGGGATTGAACCCAGAGGTGCTTGACCACTGAGCCACATCCCCAGCCCTTTGTTGTTGTTGTTTTTGTATATGTTTTTAGAGACAGAGGCTTGCTGAGTTACTTAGGGCTTTGCTAAATTGATGAAGCTGCCTTGATCTTGCAATCCTCCTGCCTCAGCCTCCTGAGCCACTGGGATTACAGGTGTTGTGCCACCTCGCCTGGCCAAGTATTCAGTTTTAAGAAGAAAGGAAAGCTGACACATGCTACAAATGGATGAACCTTGAGGACATTATGCTAAGTGAAACAAGCCAGCCACAAAAAGAAAATACTGTAGCTGGGCGAGGTGGTGCACTCTTGCAATCCCAACCTCCCAGGAGGCTGAGGCAGGAGGATTGCAAGTTCAAAGCCAGCCTCAGCAACTTAGGCCCTAAGCAACATAGCAAGACCCTGTCTCAAAATAAAAATTAAAAATGGGTGGGGATGTGGCTAGGTGGTAAGTACCCCTGGGTTTGATCCCAAGAACCTAAAAAGAAAAGAAAATAGTGTTTGATTTCACTTATAGATATCTAGCATAGCCAACCTCCTAGAAACAGAGTGGATCTATGTGGCCCAAGGCTGGGGGCAGGAGGTGGGAGTTGTTCAATGGGCAAAGCATTTCAGTTTTGCAGGATGAAAAAGTTCTGGTGATTAGTTGTACAATGATATGAATATACTTTAAATTACTGAACTGTATGCTTAGAATGATTACGATGATGCATTTTATGTTATGTGTATTTTATTGCAATTTTTAAAAGGTAGTTTAAATTTTTTTTAATAAGAAATACTCAAGAAGGGCTGGGGATGTGGTTCAAGCAGTAGCGCACTCGCCTGGCACGGGGCGCTGGGTTCGATCCTCAACACCACATAAAAATTTTAAAAAATAGACATTAAAAAAAGAAATTATTAAAAAAAAGAAATACTCAAGAAACCAAAAAATATAAAATGAAAGACAATAAAAAGTCTCTTTTATAACCCTGCCTCCCATTTTCCTGCTTCCTATTCCCTTTTCCAGCACAGGTAACTACTTCTAAAACAAAGCCACATCATCATCACAATAAATGCAGAAAAAGCATTTCACAAAAGTTGACATCCTTTCATGATTAAAAAATGCTGGACAAAAGGAAATAAGGGTACTTCCTCAATATGATAAAAGGGTATCTACAAAATAGTTACAATCAACCTTCTACTCACTGGTGAAAGATGGAAAGCCTTCTCCTTAAGACCAGGAATAAGACAAAGATGTCTACTCTCACCATTTCTGCTCAAATTTTATCAGTGGTATATCGAGGGCAATTAGACAAAAAAAAAAAAGAAATAAAAGACATTCAGACTGGGAAAAGAAGGAGATAAATCTATATCTGTAGACTGATATATAACCCTGCATAAGGAAAGTCCAACAAGGTACACACGCACACACAATTGGAACAAATAAGAAGTTCAGAGTAGGGTGTGTTGGCACATAACAGTAATCCCAGCTACTCAGGAGGCTGAGGTAGGAAGATCATAAGTTCAAAGCCAGCCTGGGCAATTTAGCAAGACCCTGTCTCAAAATAAAAAATAAAATAGATGGGAATGTGAATCAACATAAGAGTGCTTGTCTAGCAACCTTGAGGCCCTGGGTTTAACTCCCAGTACTGAAAAAAAAAAAGAGGGGGGGTAGGGTGGGGAAGGGGAGATTCTTTTTCTACTCAAATGTAGGATTAGAGTGTATTCATTTATTACTTATGTAATTTAAACATTTTAAACTTATTGGAATTATTATTGTTGGTGTTTTTTGTTTTGGGGGAGGGGGAAGAGGACAATTTGGTGAATAAGTCTATCATTTGTGGTTGGAATTTTGGTTGAAACCATCTGACAACCCTGTTAAGGCCTCTCTAGTGCATCAGTGGTCAGCTGCTCCCAGTCAGGCCCCAGAGCTTCCTTTAGGCTCCTCCCCAGGGCTGGGCTGGGGTCCCACATGGAGCTGAGAAGCCCAGGCAGCCAAGTGGCCCATGGAACACAGAAAAAAGCTGAAGCACACAGGGCAGGCCGTGTGCAGGGGCTGGGGCCTCCGCAGGCACCGTGTTCCAAGCCCAGTGTCTGGTCAACACCTGTACCGTCTTGGTTTAGACTGCTGGTCCACACAGAAGCTGCACTGAATGTGCAAGGTGGTGGCAGGAGAGAGATCTGAACCAGGGCAGGTAGGCCTAACCAGTGGGGAAAGGACCCCACTGTGGGGACAGGAGTGAAGACAAACCTTGCCCACTTCGCCATTTTGCCTGGAGCTTCTCCCAATCCAAGGCAAGTCCATGCCTTATTCTCTGCCTCAGTTTCTCCATTTGTCTTCCCAGACTTACTTTCTTTTTTCTTTTTTTTTTTTCTTTTTGGAACTGGGGATTGAACCCAGGATGCTCTACCACTGATCTACACTCTAGTCCTTTTATTTTCTGTTTTGTGACAGGATCTCACTAAGTGCCCAGGCTGGCCTCGAACTTGTGATCCTCCTGCCACAGCCTCCTGAGTTGATGGGATTACAGGCATGCGCCACAGCACAGGGCTTCCCAGACAGTATTTAATCTTATAAGCAACAGGTGATGTGCAAGAAAGAATGTCAATTTGCAATCTCAGTCCTGGTCTCAGCTGGGGAGTTTCTGTTAGCACACTGCTCACAGTGACTTAAATGGCCAAGGAAGTCAAGCTCACAGCATTGCAAAGTCCAACCTGTGGGGCCTGGCTCAGGCCAGCAGTTCACAGCCGTCATCGTTAGCTGCTTTCTTTTCCCACTTCTTCATGTCAGCTTCATCTCAGGCCAGCTTCCATCACAGTGGCAAATGTCTCTTGCTGGGGCTCAGACATGTCACACATCTTAGAGTTCAGGGAGAGCTGGAAGACATCCATCCCAGAAGCCTCAAGCCAAAAATGAGTTCCCTCCACAGTCCCTGGACCACAGTCCTTGGACCCTTGTGGCTAGGTAAGATACAGTCACTATGAGGTCAGTGTGCCCCTGGGCCACCTGCCTGACTCCTTAGGAGTCAGCGTTGGGGTGGAAAGAGAGGCACGCACCCAGAGATGATCCAGGGAGGACCTAGAGAACCGCAAGAGGCCACCCCACAGCCACTGCACAAAAAAACTCAAATCATGAATTAATTTCCTTATCTGCAGTGGGAGTCGCCGTCTACCTCTCTTTTGGGCTGTACAGTACGGAGCAGTTAAGTGTGACAGTTGAATGCTGCCACTGACACAGGGTTTCTGTGGTCACTGTGATCTCTGGCAGAATGTCCCCCAGGGTATGCTTTCCTTCTGTGAAAGGAAAGGCTAGCCACCACCAAGCTGTTTTCCAGTCTAGTCATGGTCTTCTCTGAAGGTGCAGTGGCCAGTGGTGGCCAGCAGGTGACAGCACCGAGGAGTCCCAGAGGGCTGACACCTGCACATAACAGGGCCCTGGGCTTACTCAAATGCTCAGCTGTTGCCACTTTGAAATCTCACTCTTTCCAAGACTGAACAGAAGCGCTGCGTCTTTATTTTGCATTAGGTCCCAGTCCTGGGAGCAGGACTCATCCTGCCTTGGGTGATGGCATCACTGTTACTTTTGAGAAACACACTGGGCCCTTCCTTTGGCTGCCTGGGCTCAGCCTTCCTGAGCCTCCCTGATCACACTGCAGCAGTTCTCCTGCTGCAGGGAAGCCTGGAAAGAAGGGGACCCCACATGCACAGGAGGGAGACTCCACGTGGGGAAGAGGAAGGCCCTACATGGCAAGATGGTGCCCCTACATGGGAGGACAAGACCTTACATGGGGAAAGGGAGACTCAACATGAGGCCTAGGGCAGGGCTGGTAGGCTGTTGGCATGGGCTGCAGTGGAGGGGTGGGCAGGGACCCTCTCTTGGTCAGCAGACAGACTGCTGGACTTTGGGCAGCAGTTCCCCATGGAGAGCGGGCAGGTAGGGCAGCTAGGACAAGGCAGGACACCGAGGTCTGAGGCCTGGCCGCACTGGCTGTGCTTTCTATGCTTCCTACTATGGCAATATCCACGGGACCGCTGGGAACTACTTCTGTTGTTCAGAGGAAGAGCTAGAAGTCTAGAAGCTTTGGAGGTTACTCAGAGGGGCACACAAAGCATTGTCAAGACTGGGCCCAGCAGCTTCACCCAGCTGTGGGGACCTGAGCTGGGAGGAGTCAGGGGAGGAGAGGGCTTGGGTCCAAAGGAGAAAAGGAGAGACAGCCTGTGCTCTTGGGAAGCACAACCCAGAGGCAGAGTCCCTGCAGCTAGCCCTGTGGAGTGTGGTCCAGCAGGAGCAGGTGGACTCAGGGCTGCTGTGGGAAGATGCTGGGTCTCCTCCAGTGCAGCCCTCCTCCAAGGCCCCTCAGAGGTCAGTGCTGTGTCCTCAGTAGACTTCAGCTTCACAGGTGTCCACTGTGGATCCAGCTACTTGGAGACCCTCTGACCCTGATGTGCGTGGGGAGACTACCTCCCAAGTACAGTGTCCCAGGCTATACCCACTCCAGGCCTGTTTATGACAAAGTAGGAACCAAAGACAGTGAGCATGTCCCAATCTTTCCGTGATGCTGTTCTGTGTGATTGCGGCCTGGACATGGAGCTTGAGACCTTAGGGTGGTGGCATTGTGGGTGGCAGAAGGTGGTGGGCAGAGGCTGCTGGATTATGTCTACGACACAAGGATAGGGAAAGAGCTATCTGGTACTGTGGCTTCCTAGCTTTGTGACCTCAGGAGGTTGCTTAGCCTCTCTGAGGCTCAGGCTTTTCTGGTCTGTAAGATGTGGAGACTAAGATCTACCTTGTAGAATTTTCTGTGGGGATTAATGATGTATGAACACATAACAGATCTTCCATAAGAGAGGGGATGTTTTTCTGCCTAGATTTCTAGGTTTTGTCTTTTCATTTAATTGATAGTCTAGATGTCTCCTACCAAGAGTTCCGCTGCCCTCAGAAATCATAAACTATGACATAGTCCCTTCTGTCCTTGGCTTTGAGCACTGATTAAAGCAACAGGTGGGGAGAGTGTTTCTGACAAGTCTCCAGCCAGCGGCCCTCCTCTTGCACACTGGGGAACATGGGCTCTGGGGGAACCTGGCCTCCCTGCCATTGGCCTGGGCTCAGATGCTCACCATTTCTCAGGGCCTCAGATCTTGTGTAAAATGGGTTCCTGGTTCAGTGGTAACAGTGGCAGGAACTGCAGGGGCCAAGGAGGAGCACACCCCACCCTCAGCCAGGTGCACAGGTGCCTCCATGGTGGGGGCTTCCTGTTCACTTCAGAGCCCCCCACTCCCTCAACTGGCATTCTCCTCCTGTCCCGTCTAACCCCCACCTCCCCTGGTAGACACTGCCCCAGCTGCCTTACAGTGGCAGGAACATCTACACACTGCTTGCATCCACACCAGGACAAGAGATGGCCATGTGCAGAAGGGAAAAACAAGGTCCAGTGTCCACCTGGGAGGCTGAGGTCCCAGGAGTAAGGGTAGAAGGAAGACCCTGAGTCAGCGGCCCCGCCTTTAACAAACACCAGAGAGAGATCATAAAGGACGCAGCTGGGCAGGGAAGGATTACAGCCAGCTGGCACAAGCTCAGTGAGGCCCTCTCTGGACTCAGGTGTGAACAGGGCTGAAAGCAGAGCTCAGGCCTGGCCCTTGCCCACCCAAGCTGAAAGGCTCAACCCCAGTGACCCCACCTTTTGCAGGTCCCCTTATTTGGCCAGTCTCCCCTCCCTTAATCCCTGCCTGTCACACCCCAGACAACCCTGCCATCTTCATGGTAGTTCTGGAGCCTTTTCCCTGGAAGAGGACAGCCTGGTACCTGCACCTTCCCCAGTCCTGAGCACCCTCTCCACAGGCCTGTGACAAGCAGGCCTGGGCTCCCCTGCACCTTGCTACCTGTGTGTGGCATCAAGGCTCTCACATTAAGAAGGGACCTGCCTCAGGTCTGTGGGCGTCGTATTCTGCAAGGCCACCAGTGCCCAGCAACCTTCTTGTCTTGAGGCCCCTCCACCCTCCTCCTTACTCTACTGGGCTGCTCAAGCTCCGCTTCTTGACCCTCATTAGTGGGCCCAGGACTCTGCTGGGAGGTCTCCAAGGACCAGCAGAGACGTGATCTGCCGCGCCCTCCCCAGCCATCCAGGCATCGCTCCAGCCTTCTCGGAGCCTGGCAGAAAGGAAGAGGAAGCCCACCCCTGGAAACCACCCCAGCCATGGCTTATGTGGTGCCAGGGAGCTCTCCCTGCTAAGTAAGCTCATCAGTGCCCATGTGACAGAATCAAGTGAAGGTGACTAGAACCCAAGGACTGACAGGGGTTGGGCTCACTGCTTAGTGGGGAGCAAGGAGGCAGGCAGCCCATCCACCCATGTAAAAATGATGCGGAGGAACTGAGAGAAAGAAGACGTCCCTAAACACTCAGAGGAGTCATCTCTGCTTATTAAGCTTACAGGTTTGAAAAAAACATACAGGTTTCCCTCCTAATTTCCGAATATTCTAAAATAAGTATTTAATTTTAGAATAGTGTACAATAAGTATTTATGACTTTTGAAATTAGACTAATTTTTTAAGAATCAGTTTCTGCAATACCAGGAGTCATGGCACAATGTCACAGTGGACCAACACCTTTGGGCCACAGACCTCTTCAAGACCATCCTAGCAGCCACGGGCCTTCTCCATGGAAGCATGCTCTTATGCTCTTACACACATGACACCCGTTCTGCATTCCCTGGGGCTGTCCCTGGACGCCAAGATTGCCTGTCAGAGGCAGATGCTCCTGGGCCAGCCCCAAATGACTAAGCTGGCCAACAATGTTGACAATGTCAAAGAAATGTGCAAATACACAATGAAGTACCCAAACAGTACTCTCTCTCTGCCTCTGAGAGACCAGTACTGGCAATGCACCCCAGCCCTGGCCAGCAGGGGATTAGCTGGCCTGTCCATGGCTGATCTATTGTTCTTAAGGCCATGGTTGTGCTAAGCAACTAAACACTGTCCTCCAGCTGACTCCTGGGTTCACATCCCAAGCTCACAGGTGCCTTTCAGAAAAATGTGGCTTCTCTCAGGGCAGAGGATTTAAACCTGAATGACGCTAAGGGCCAGAAATGCAATGGGTGAAAACCTGCCAGAAGTACAACCAAACTTTATTTTACATGGATCAAGTGTAACAAACACATGATGCCAGAGATGGTACTCTCAATAGGATTCTGAAAAAATGTAATCCAAAAACAAATAACTATTCCAAATTTCCTAATTTATTACACCTCAGATTTCAAATGTGAAACTGACTTTCTTATGCCCAAATGTGTCGATGTCAGGCTGTGAACCTTGCGTAGCAACACTCAGCACAGAATTCACCTTTGGATCCTTTAACGGGGAGCAATATTTAGTTTCATAGCAGAAAATAGTTGCTCACAAACATAAGTACTTCCAAACATGGACAGAATCGTGCACATGGTTTTTATGTTCAGGGTAAGCTATCCCAGAGTATTTGTAGAATTCTGGGATTCCAACATGGTCATATTTGGTTTTCAGTGTCATATTACACTGTAATTCAATAGCTTCCGGCCGCAGCTCTTCACTCACATGATTAATATTGAGTAAAGGTGGGCTGCACGTACCATATCCAGAAGCTCTTCAGTCACATCAAAAGTTTCATCAATACCATGAATGAACCCACCAAACTGAGGGGCATTACCTACATATTGTGAGTGGTGACAGAGAAAGGCACAAATTATTTCCCTTATTCTGAAAACTTGTTAAGTTCTCAACCGTGTCACTGACAGGCTGAGCAATACTTTACCAATTAGTCTTGTATTTGCAAATGCTTATGTCTGTTCAGGGACACTTAATTTCTGCCATACTCAAAAGACATTCCTTTATAAACTCCCCATCCACACAGTGTTGTTTTTTGTTTGTTTGTTTGTTTGTTGTTGGTACCAGGGACTGAACCTAGGGCGGCTTAACCACTGAGCCACATCCTCAACCCTTTTTTTTTTTTTCGATATTTTATTTAAAGACAGGGTTCTCACTGAGTTGCTTAAGGCCTTGCTAAATAGCTGAGGCTGGCTTTGAACTCATGATACTCCTGCCTCAACCTCCTGAGCTGCTGGGATTATAGGCATGTGCCACCATGCCTGGACATACAGGGTTTTGATACCTGGGCAATTTTTTCATTTAATATATAACTATATTTCGTAGCTGCATCACTTATTTTATTCACATTCAAAAGAAAATCTTGTTGAAATTTCAGTGTTATTTTTTTCAGTTTATTAAGCTTTTTATTAGGCATCTTTTTAGTATATCCACCATTGTTCTCACTAAGGTTTGTCTCCTAAATGGCATCACAGGTTATATATAGCCTTTAGACACAGACTTTGCATATTAAACACATAGGCACATTCTTTACCTCTACAAAGAAATAAACTCTCTCTCCCATTTTTCTTGAAAAGTGTGGCTTTCTTTTCCTATCTTCTGTTTTTCTGCTTTTGAAAGAGACGAAAGCATAATATTTAAATGCCATCTTTACTACAGGGGAAAGAGTACGACTTGTACAAAAACAGCATTAACTATTTTTTAAAGTCCAAATGTGCTATTCGGGCCTTTAGTGTTGTTGAGGAGGCTAGCAGTGGTGGGTTATCAGCAAGCTACCCTGAAAGGAAGTGGCTGCCCCCGTTCCTGCTGACCAACCAGAGGAGCACAGCCGGCTGCTGCTAGACTTTCTGAGAAGGCAATGAAGCTGGAGATCCAGGCTGGCTGGACTGTTGCTTTGTGGTGCTGAGGACTGAACCCAGGGGCGCGCTACCACTGAGCTACACCCCAGCCCTTCTTGTTTTCTTGTGACAGGGTCCAGTAAATTGCTGAAGTTGACCTCAAACTTGCAATATCCTGCCTCAGTCTCCTGAGTAGCTGGTGTAACAGACATCTGCCACCACCCTGGCAAAACCGGAAAAACCAGGCTTTTATGTGAAAAAAAATTTTTTTTAATGTTCATAACAAATTAAATTTTTAAAAAAAAATATTTATTTTTTAGTTGTAGATGGACACAATATCTTTATTTTATTTTTATGTGGTGCTGAGAATTGAACCCAGTGCCTCACGCATCTAGGCGAGCACACTACCACTTGAACCACATCCCCAGCCCCAAATCTTTTTTTTTTTTTTAACTATGTAAACCAACAAACATATCTACTTATCAAACTGACTTAGGCAGATTGGGGACGTTGGCTTGGAGATCATTGGTTTAAACTTGACAAAAACACCACTTGCAGAGAATAACTCTCTAAAGAGAGTTAAATCTCATTATAAAACCACAGGGATAAGAGCTTGTTCAAACAGAATCCAAGAAGTTACTCACAGAGGGAAAGCAACCAGATGCACCTCCAAGTGTCATCTCCTCTGCAGATGTTGCAGTAGCCAGGAAAACACCAGCTTGGCACGATCACAAGGATGATTTATATGCTCAATACAGGCAAAACTGCAGCCAAGCGCCCCTAACCTCGCACCTGCTGGGACCCCCAGCCAACAGCTCTGGTAACTCCATCTGCAGAGCACGAGCACCCCTTACCTCTCCAGGCACTGTCCTTTCCAGCCCTATTTTCTTGGGCTTCAGTTTTCCTCCTAATATGGTCTAGGACAATGGCAAGCCCGTCAATGTGTGCGACCGCTTCTCATACAAGGCTGTCTCTGCATCAGCTTGTGACTTGAATTCAGCATAAGCAACTCTGCACTTTTGGTGGGGGTGGGTAAAGAAGTCAAAAAAGTCAATATTTAGGGCCAAGAACTTTCATTCATTTGTTATTTATATATTTTATTTATTTATTTATTTATTTATTTATTTATTTATTTATTATCAAGGCAGGGTCTCCCTAAGTTACTTGGGCTGGCCTCAGAGGCCTGAGCTCAAGCCATCTTCCTGACTTAGCCTCTCCAAAAGCTGGAAATACAGGCAGGCATCACCATGTCCACCCCACTTATTTGTTTTTTGAACAAGATTCAAAATTTAAAAGGTAACAAGGATATAGTGTGGTCTCCCTTCTATTTCTACCATAAGCCACCCAGATTTCTAGCCTCAAAGGTAACATTCTATACATATAAGAGCAAAAAAGTCTTTTTTTTAATATTTGACTGAAATTTTATAGCTATAACTGTTTTTGATTATATTCTATCCACACTAAAGGGATTGTTTATTTTTCTTTACATTTTGACATCATTTCAAACTTACATGAGTTGCCAGAAGAGTATGAGAACTTCGTTGTACCCTTCACCCAGATTCATCAATGATTAAGTTTCTGCCACATTTGCGTTATCTTTCTCTTTAAAAAAATCTCTTTTTGTTGTTGTTGTTGTTGTTGCTGTTGTTTTATTTTATATTTTGGTACCAGGGATTGAATCCAGGGCACTTAACCACTGAGCCACATTCCTAGCCTTTTTTATTTTTTATTTTGAGACCTTGCTAAATTGCTGAGGCTGCCCTTGAACTTGTGATCCTCCTACTCAGCCTCTGAGTTGCTGGGATTACAGGCATAAACTACTATGCCCAACTACATATACTCTTTTTTCTTGGTTACAATGGTATCTAGTGTGTCCACAGAATTGTTAAACCATCACTACAATCTAATTTTAGAACAACTGCCATTCCCCAAGTACCCTCAGCAATCAACTCCTCCCCCAACTCAATCCAGCTGCAAACCATAGGCAACCACTACCATGCTTACTATCTCTGTAGACTGACTCACTCCAGATGTGTTAGACATGCATGGACATCTCATTTTGTTTATCAATCTATCAACTGATAAACATTTTGGGTTGTTTACAATTTTGTGTGTATGTTTGGTGCTGGGGGTTGAACGCAGGGCCTTATTCATGCTAGGAAAGCGCTCTACCCCTGAGCTACAACCTCATTCCTTTTTATTTTATTTTTCCATTAGTTTGTTTTTCTTTCTTTCTTTTTTCTTATTTTTTTTTTAACACCCTTTTTACTTTTTGAAACAGGGTCTCACTAAGTTGCCCAGGCTGGTCTTTAACTTGTGATCCTCCTACCTTAGCCTCCTAAGTGATGGGGTTTACAGGCATGTGCCACTGTGCCCAGCCTTCCATTATTTGTTTGTTTGTTGTTGTTTTTGTTTTTTTACATAAAAGGCAGTATGCTCTACATAGTTCTATACTTTGCCTTTTTTTTCACTTAATAATGTGTACTGGAAATTGTTTCCCATCAGTACACAGAATCCTGGTTCCTTTCTTTCTACAGCAACACAGTACAGTATCTTATGTATATTCCAGAAAATCTCTGCCAGTCTCCCACTGATAGACATTCAGGTTAATTCTAATTTTGTATCCAATAGCTTTGTAATACATTATTTCACACTTGTCTGAGGCTACCTATTCTTGGAAGTGGAACAGGATAAATGCAATGATTAATCAATCCATCATAGACCCAGCTAAATAGCTAAACTCTGCAGATTTCACCAGTTTCACAACCACCCAAAGCATGTGCATGTGTTTCTCCATACCCTCTTTTCTACTACAAACTCTTGAATCTCTGACAACTTAATAGGTAAAAAACTGTAACAGTGCAGTTGCAGTTTTGTTTTACAATTCTTTTTTAATGTATGAGGATAGATCTCTTTCTATGCTTTAAAAAAAAAAATCTTTCTCTGTGAATCTTCTTTTTTTTTTTTTTTTTCCTTCTTTGGTTCTGGGGAATTGAACTTGGGAGTACTGGACCACTGAACCACATCCCCAGCCCTATTTTGTATATTATTTAGAGACAGGGTCTCACTGAGTTGCTCAGTGCCTTGCTGTTGCTGAAGCTGGCTTTGAACTGCCTCAGTCTCCTGAGCCACTGGGATTATAGGCTTGTGCCCCCATGCCCGGCTCTGTGAACCTTCTATTCACATTCTGCGTACATTTCTACTGGATCACTCGTCTTTTCCTTATTGACTTATGAGGTGCATTTCAAATGTTAGTGAAAGTAGGCTTCAGTCTTGTTATGAATTACATATATTTTTCCTAGTTTGTCACTTCTCTTTTGATTTTGCTTATGAACATTTTTCATTCCCACATGTAACTTATATTTCTGCAGTCAATCTTGTCTCCCTTTTCTTTTTGGACTTCCAGGGTTGGTGTCACACTTAGAGAGGCTTCCCTCTCCTGCAGGCCATTAAAAACAAAACTAAAACATCTTCCAAGTCTTCCTCTAGTTCTTTATGGATTTACATTTTAAATGACCTGCAATTTTTAACTGTTGTTTGGGGATTTTTTTTTTTTTTTTTTGTACTGGGGATTGATCCCAGAGGCACTCTACCACTGAGTTACATCCCCAGACATTTTTATTTTTATTTTATTTTGAGATAGAGTCTCACTAAGTTGCTGAAGCTGTCCTTGAACTTTTGATTCTCCTGCCTCAGCCTCCAGAGTAACTGGGGTTATAGGTGTTCACCACCACATCTGGTCCTATAATTTATTTTGGTGCAAAGTCTGAAGTAAGAATCTGTCAAGTAAGGTTCCTGAAGATGACATGCCCCACTCCAGCCTGACAACAGGTAACCATGCTTATTTCACATGGCCATGGGTTCCCTGGCTTCTCCAATCTCCCCTTTGCAATAATTCTTCATGTAAAGGAATGATTCTAAATATTTAATTAGAATTTAATTAAATAAAGTTAAGAGAAATCGTATGCTTTTGGCAGGGATTTCTGTTTCATTGTTTTTCAGAGATTGCAAACATGGTCAAGTACCCTCTAATCTCCTCGGGGTGAACACTGATAAAGATTCGGAATGTATCCTTTCAGATTTATTTTCCTACAGTTATCATAGTCTTCTAGGTTAACACATGGTTCTATCTATGCTTTTTAAAGGATTATTTTCTAGAAATGGTACTTATCAGAATATACCAGATATAGATTATTTGAAAAATACAAATATTCCAATATATGTAGCCTGAATAAACTTACCACCCTGATACTCATTCTCCACTGGACAATCCCATCACAGGGCTCCTACTCTATCCTTTCTGGTTTCACCATATTTACCCTTTTACTCTTGCAGAACCTAGATACCCAACAGTGGTTTACTTCATTAGCGGTTACATCACCCTACATTCAACCATGTGTTCTGCTTTGACTCCTGTCCAAACAGCCACCACCTCAGTGATTGTATTGAAGTCAGCCCCAGAGAATGAGAACTGAAGTCATCTGAGAAGAAACTCTTCCAGTCTTCAATCCTGTATGAAGAGTAAGTATGTTTTTCTCTATGACAACTCTACACTTTCCTAGAAGCTTCCAGCTGTTCCCTTAAGATGCCCCCCCCCCTTTTTTTAATGCCTACTGGTAGAATGCTGGGTAATTATTCTTTCCTTCTCTAAAATCAGGCATAAGTGATTTGTGAGAACGTAATGAAATTCCATTATATCTGAATGTAACAGGTCTAAGTTCTTATTCAGTATAAGGTGCAGGGCTGGGGGTATAGCTCAGTTGGTAGAGTGCTTGCCTCGCATGCCCAAACCCCTGGGTTCCATCCCCAACACCACATACACACAAAAAGAATCAGTATAAGGTGCAAGCGACCTTACATGCATGCCATCCCTGCTGGTTAATCTGATTCAAAAAGTGTCCCAAATGCATCTTTCAATTCATGCTGAGAGACTTCGTCATGTAGTTTGTAGTTCCGATGAAAAGTGTTTTGGCATTTTGATCTACATAAACACAAAAGAATATTTTTGGTCTGAGTTTAGATCTAATAAGCACCAAAAGTCTTCTATACAGAAAATATATACATATATTCCTCAAAGAGTTGAAGAGTAGAAAAAAAACATTTATTCATTTTTTAAACAAATATTTGAATACATACTCTGGACTAGGGTCTGTGCTATGTGCTAGCCATGAAAATACAGACAGGGCCTCTGCTCCTGGGACTGTGGTCTTGCTGGAAAAAAAGCTGATAAATAGTCAAATAACATACATTGTGATCAGCACCAGGAAGGAAAAGGAAAAAGGGAAATGGGAAAGTCTAGCAGGAGACTTAACCTAATCTGAAATGAGGGAAGATTTTTTTTTTTATTTTAGGAAGTGACATGAGGGTGGGGGCAAGAGGGCTGAAAGTTCAAAGCCAGCCTCAGCAATTTAATGAGGCTCTAAGCAACTCAGCTGATAGACCCAACCTGATCTTTTTTTAAAATTGGGCATCTCGCCACAAAGCCATGAAAAGATAATTTCGGCTTTACTATAAATTACTGCAAATTCTGAACCTGCTTGGAATGCCTGCCTGTGCCTTGAACTCACCCATGCCTGGCTCTCTGACCAGATAGCAGCCCTCTCTGAAACTTCAGTGACACCTCATAAATATTGGCCTTCCCTGGCCAGATAACGACCCTCTCTGAGGCTCTAATGGTCCTCATAAATTCTGATGTTGGGGCCAGCAAAAAATGTAAACTACCATTAGTGTGATGCTTGTCAGAGTTCTGTTATCTGTAACTCCCCCTTTGTGTAACTTTCTGGGCTATAAAGCTGGGCTGCAGGAAAGCTGGGGTGCTGTCTTGTTCCCGTCATTTTGGGAGAGAGAGGCAGCCCGGCCGGTCGAAATAATAAGCTTGCTTTAATTTGATTTTAATTGGAGTCAGTGGTCTTTTCTTGCGTCCTGGTCTAACACAGCAAGTCCCTGACTCTAAATAAAATATTAAAAGGGACTGGGGGGCTGGGGATGTGGCTCAAGCGGTAGCGCACTCACCTGGCATGTGTGCGGCCCGGGTTCGATCCTCAACACCACATACAAACAAAGATGTTGTGTCCGCCGTAAACTAAAAAATAAATATTAAAAAATTTATCTCTCTCTCTCTCTTAAAAAAAAAAGGGGGGGACTGGGGATGTGGCTCTGTGGTCCAGGGCCCCTGGGTTCAATCCCAGATACCAAAAAAAAAAAAAAAAGAAAGAAAATATGTTTGCAGAGACTTGGAAGTTCTTGAGGTTATTTTAATAGTTTGGTTGGGAAAATGAGGACACAAAGTTCAATATAATGGATTTATTAAACAATGAAGGATATTCTGCAAGAGACTGAGATAAAACCGCACCCAAGAGTCAAGACCAGATAAAAAGCATCTGACATGAAAGAAGTCTACTAACCCCAGTGAAATATCACACTTTTTAAAAATTTTGTTCTTTTTAGTTATACATGACAGTAGAATGTATTTGGACATATCACACATACATGGAGTATAACTTCCCATTCTTATGGTTGTACATGATATGGAGTTATACTGGTTGCGTATTCATATATGAACACAGGAAAGTTCTGTTCAACTCATTTGGCTGTCTTTCCCATTCCCATCCTCCCTCCCTTCCCCCTGACACACCCGTCCAATCTGGTGAACCTTCACTCCCCCCTATTGTGAATCAGCATCTGCATATCAGAGAGAACATTCAGCATTTGGTTTTTGGGGTTTGGCTCATTTCACTTAGCATGATAGTCTCTAGGTCCATCCATTTACTGGCAAATGCCATAATTTCATTCTTCTTTATAGCCAATAATCCACATTTTCTTTATCCATTTATCTATTGAGGGCACCTCGATTGGTTCCATAGCTTAACTATTATGAACTGAGCTGTTATAAACATTGATGTGGCTGCATCACAGTAGTGTGCTGATTTTAAGTCCTTTGGGTATATGCCAAGGAGTAGGATAACTAGATCAAATGGTGGTTCCATTCCAAGTTTTCTGAGAAATCTCCATACTGCTTTCCAGAGTGGTTGTACCAATTTGCAGTCCCACCAGCAATGTGTGAGTGTACATTTTTTCCCACATTCTCATCAACATTTATTGTTATTTGTACTCTTGATAACTGCTATTCTGACTAGAGTGAGATAAAAATCTCTGTAATTTTAATTTGCATTTCTCTAATTGCTAGTGATGTTGAATATTTTTTCATATATTTTATCAGCTATATTTCTTCTTCTGTGAAGTGTCTGTTCAATTCCTTTGCCCATTTATTGATTAGGTTATTTGGGGTTTTTTTTTTTTTTGGTGTTACATTTTTTGAGTTCTTTAGATCTCCTGGAGATTAATGCTCTGAGGTGCAGGTAGCAAATATTTTCTCCCATTCTGTAGGTTTTCTCTTCATGTTCTTGTTTTCTTTGCTATCTAAAGTAGCTTTTCAGTCTGAGAAAATCCCATTTACTGATTCTTAATTTTATTTTTTGTGCTTTAGGAGTCTTGTTGAGGAATTTGGTTCCTAAGCCGACAGGATGGAGATTTTGGACTAATTTTTCTTCTAGTAGGTGAGTAGGTGCAGGGTCTCTGGTCTAATGCCTAGGTCCTTGATCCCCTTTGAGTTTTGAGAGACAGGGCCTAATTTAATTTAATTTTAGTACATATGGATTTCCAGTTTTCCCAGCATCATTTGTTGAATCTTTTCTCCAATGTATGTTTGGGGCTAATAAACCTTTTTTGTTGGTGGAGGAGTACCAGGGATTGAACTCAGGGGCATTTGACCACTGAGACACATTCCCAGTCTTATTGTTTATATTTTATTTAGAGACAGGGTCTTGCCGCAGTCTGGCTGGGCACAATCAGGAGCCACTTGTCAAAAGAAACTAACTTTATTTTTAGAACCACACACGCCAAACAAAACAGCCTCTCAGGAAAAACCCTCAGAGCCTCAACTGCCACCACCGGCTTTCCACAAGCCTCTCTCTCCCACACAAGCTTCTCTCCACCTCCCTCAATCCTCCTGCTCTTGAGGACGATTGGCTGGGTCACGTGGGCGGAGCCAAAAAGTCCCCCAATGAGCAGCTCCGTGGTCTGAAAGGGCAGGGAAACAGTCCAATGAGCATCACCGCAGAGGAGCCAATCAGCTAGATGTTGCTGGGGCCGAGGAGCCAATCAGCTAGATGTTGCTGGGGCCGCTGTGAGCCAATCATCAGCTGGCAGCTGGAAGTTTGCTGGCAGCTGGAAGTTTGCTGGGGCCCCTTCGGCTGTGGCTCTCAACAGGGTCTTACTGATTTGTTTAACACATTGCTTCTTGCTGAGGCTGGCTTTGAACTCACGATCCTCCTGTCTCAGCCTCCCAAGCTACTGGGATAACAGGCAGGTGCCACCATGCTCAGCATCTCTCTTTTTTTGTGTGTGTGTGATGCTGAGGATTGAACCCAGGGCCTTGTGCCTCTGAGGCAAGCACTCTACCAACTGAGCTATGTCCCCAGCCCTGATAAACTCTTGAAAACATTCTTAATCTACTGGCACTTACCTGGGGGAGCCAACTCTGACATCAACAATTGCAAGATCATTTTTAGCAAAAAGTTCACTGAGACCTGTTTTTAGTTCAGTAGCAGTTTTTGTTGAAATTCAGGTTTCCAACAGTTTGAAAGTTACAGGTGGTTCAGCCACCACATAAAAAGGTTTGTAAAAAATAGAATTTAAATGGTTCAAAGAATGACACTAAAAGAATGTCCATTAAAGGCTTTGTAGCATACCATAATGCCAGGCTTCAATAGCAATCCCATTGTTCCTTGACTGGGCTAAGGGAAGCAGGTTTAGTCAACACAATGTTCTCTTTGTGTCTTCGGTGCTTTAAAATACAGCAAAGAGGAGCTAGGGCTGTGGCTCAGCAGTGGAGCATTTGTCTGGCATGCATGAGGCCCAGGGGTCAATCCCTGGTACCCCAAAACAAAAAACAACAATGAAAATCGTAGCCAGATGCAGTGGCTCAGGCCTGTAATCCCGATGGCTCTTGAGACCTTGTCTCAAAATAAAAAGCAAAAAGGGCTGGAGATGTAGCTCAGTGGTAAAGAACTCCAGGGTTCAAACCCCAGAAATGGGGGGAAAAAAAAAAAGGAAAGAAAGAAAGAATAACAAAGTCTTTTAGAGAAATTACCTCATAAATCTGTCTCTATAACAAAGTCTAACAACAACAACAAAAAAATCACTTCCATTATAACTCTTTACTTTGAAATAATCTTAAATGTATTGCTGCTGCTTTTTTGGGGGGGTGGATATCAGGGATTGAACTTGAGGGCACTTGACCACTGAGCCACATCCCCAGCCCTATTTTGTATTTTATTTAGAGATTGGGTCTCACTAAGTTGCTTAGTGCATGTGGTTGCTGATGCTGGCTTTGAACTCATGACCTCCCTCCTCAGCCTCCTGCTGGGATCATAGGCATGAACCATCACACCCAGCTGCTGTAACATTTTAATAAATAACAATGGTAAGAATTATTGTCTTTTTTTTTTTTTTTTTTTTTTTGTACTGGGGATTGAACCCAGTACCTGTTGCATGCTAGGCAAGCACTCTACCACTGATCCCATAATTTCATTATAAGACAGGGTCTCACGAAGTTGCCCAGGCTGGCCTCAAATGTGTGATCCTCCTGCCTCAGCCTCCTAAGTAGCTGGGACTACAGGTGTGCACCACAGCAAGCTAGAACTACTGCTTTGGAAGCAATACCATTTAAAATGTTACATAGATCTAGGGCTGGGGATATAGCTCAGCTGGTAGAGTGCTTGCCTAACATGCACAAGGCCCTGGGTTCAATCCCCAGCACCACTATACACACACACACACAAAGTTACATAGATCCCATTAAGGAAAAAAAAAAGATGAGATTTAGTTTGGTGGGATGATTTACTCTCCTGACTTCTATGAAGAAAGAATCATGTATGATATTCAAAGAGGAAAACCTCTGATTTGGGTTGTGGTTAGCAGAGGTCCAATGTCCACTGAAATTCCCCATCAAGAAAACACAGCTGAAATAATCAGCCAGGATTGGCAGGCAACATTCAGAAGGACCATATTTTCACAGATTCCCCCACAAACAATGGAATGACATGGAGTCACTAGCCACATGGAAGAGGACATACCTTCCCTGTGCTGGTCCAACTCACAGTTCTTTTTTTTTAATTTATTTTTTAGTTGTAGTTGGACACAATACCTTTGTTTTTATTTATTTATTTTTATGTGGTGCTGAGGATCAAATCCAGGGCCTTGTTGATGTGAGGCAAGCGCTTTACCGCTGAGCCACAACCCCAACCCAACCCACAGTTCTTACCTTCACTGTGCTTATGGTTCTCGGGGTCCTCAAGCTTGACGCTCCTCCTGTCCTTTGTCCACTTGGTGCTTCCTGCTTGGTGATATTTATTCCTCCGCAAAAGTGGGAACCAGACACTTTCCCCCACCACTTTCTTTCTTGCAGCAGTAGTATCCTTCCTGTCGCTCTTCTGAGGGATGACATCTTGGAGGTGAAACAGCAACAGTGAAAGCACATCTCCCCTGTGCCCAGGAAGTGACAAGCAAATCATACAGTCAGTACATGCCAGATCTGGGCAGGACACATGCCCACATGCACGTTCACCTCTTCAGGATGAATTATTCAACAGGTAGTATAAGGGCTCCCAGCACCAGAGTGACCTGGTATGCCTGTAGAAAGGAACAAGTAAAGAAAAGTCATTTGCTGTTTAGATGGCTCCACGTGCCGTTAGAGTTCCAACTCTTTTCATACTGGCATTCTGCCTAAGGAGAGGCCCCATGCAGGGGATCTCACGGTTCGTCCCACAGGTAATAAATGGGGATGGTGTGACAAAACTAATGATCAAAGATGAAAATTTTAGCAGAATGTGGAATGAAGTCTCATCATATACAAAAGAAGAAAATGAAGAAGTAGGGGCTGACAAGAGAAGCTGTGTTATCTATTGCCAGTGTTGATGAGGATCAAGGTCAACTGGGAGGGAAGTCACCACTGGTATTACAGGCTCAATTTTGTCCCGCCTCCCAATTTCTATGTTGAAGCCCTAACCACCATTCTTCAGAAGGTGACTACATTTGGAAACACATTTTTTCTGTTGTTGTTGTTGTTACTAGAGATTGAACCCAGGCGCACTTAACCACTGAGTCACATCCCCAGCTCTTTTTTAAATTTTGAGACAGGCTTTCACTAAGTTGCTTAGGGCCTTACTTAGTTGCTGAGGCTGGCCTTGAACATGCCATCCTCCTGCTTCAGCCTCCCAAGCTGCTGGGATTATAGGCACATGCCACCATGCCTCATAAGACAGTAAGAAAGAGAGAGGGAAAAAAAATGATAAGGCCAATATGACCGAGAGATAACCATATAAAAATACAAGAGGCCTGAGTAAAAGCCACACCTGCCAATACCAAACTTCCAGCTTCCAGGATTGTGAGAAAAGAAATTCATTCATTCAGCCACCCAATCTATGGTATTTTGTTATGCAGTACGAGCAGACTGACACCTGGAATACATACAGCACTCTCCTGCATCACAGGAGGAGGTAAATAACTTACAATACTGTGAGATTCATTATTACTGATTATGAAAATTTGTAAGCAAACAGGGACCAGTCACTTGGCATGGGAATGTGGGCCCAGGGAAGGCACAGTAAGAGACTAGCATTTGAGTTAAATAATTTCAATGAACCAACATTAGGATATCGTTACCCTAAAAGCCAATATAATTGTGATATTTCTACTATCTGCTGTACCAAAGTAAACCATTTTAGGCACCACATTTTAAAGAGGAATGATCCAGAATTATGAGTGTTAACCATTTAAAATGATATCACATGCAGATCAGCTTTAGGAAAATAGACTCTCACTACTTCTGCTTTTCTCCAAGCTAACAGTCTGGGGTTCCAAAACAAGAGGTATATTCACCAAGAGTTTGTTTGGGTTCCAGTAGGTAGGAAATGAATGCAACGTATTATTAAGGACATCATAGTTTAGTAATGCCCTCTTAAATATGGTCAACTTAACCAAACAGCTTGATTAAACAGCAGTCTCGGGGCTGGGGATGTGGCTCAAGCGGTAGCGTGCTTGCCTGGCATGCGTGCGGCCCGGGTTCGATCCTCAGCACCACATACAAAACAAAGATGTTGTATCCGCCGATAACTAAAAAATAAATATTAAAATTCTCTCTCTCTCCTCTCTCTCTTTAAAAAAAAAAAAAACAGCAGTCTCAATTCCAAACAGGTCTTAAAAATGCCAACTCTGAGCAGCTAGTGGACCACTCTGGTACTCCCAAGTATGCCTGAGCTTTTGTTCCCATGTGCTGAACCATGTTCTTGTAAGAATTAGTTGCATTATTCAAAAACCTGTGTATGACTATTGAAGGGAAAACAAGGACCATGAGACGGGTAAGTGAGAAATGAAAGACAGACCAGGCAGAGATCCACATAAGAGTCTTGCTCGCCCATCTCCTGTCTCCTGCTTTCTCACTTTCCTTTCACATATAAACGAATAAAATGAGTGCAATAAATTATCAAGTCTATGAAAATAAAGTTGAAGTTTAAAAACTAGTCAAATTAGGTATGGGTGAGAAATCATAAAAGAATGGGAAAATAGTAAAAATGTAGGACTCTATCTTCAACCTCTTCAACCTGCTTTACTAGAGTGTTAAAACTATGATTTTTACTTTTTTTTTTTTTTTTTCTTTTTGTAAAACAGGATTGAACCCAGGGCCTTGAACATGCTAGGCAAGCTATCACTGAGCTCCATCCCCAGCCCAGTCTGCTTTCCTTTAAAGAAACAAACTTGAAATTGCAAAAGATGCTCTATGGGTGTACTTCATGCAGGGAAGTTAAGCTACTCCAACAATGAACCCAGTCAAATATAAACCCTTGGTACCACATCAAACAATTAGCACATTAACATATATGTTTTAAATTAAAATCAAAAGATATGTATGAATTTTTTTGAACCCAGGAGCATTCAACCACTGAGCCCTTTTTGAGATAGGATCTTGCTCAGTTGCTGAGGCTAGCTTTGAATTTGTGATCATCCAGCCTCAGCCTCCAGAGCATATGAGCAACCATGCCCAGCTCCACTTTCACTTCTGATGAATTAAAACCACTACCAGACAGAAGAGGGTTGAAGAAAGTGTCTATTGTTCAATTAGCTGCTCAAAGTAGACAATAAATGCTGCCTGCCGCTCAGAAACAATTGCTTGGAGGAAAACTTGAGAAATGGGCTGGGGATGTGGCTCAAGCGGTAGCGCGCTCGCCTGGCATGCGTGCGACCCGGCTTGGATCCTCAGCACCACATACAAACAAAGATGTTGTGCCCGCCAAAAAACTAAAAAATAAATGTTAAAAAAATTCTCTCTCTGTCTCTCACTCTCTTTAAAAAAAAAAAGAAAGAAAACTTGAGAAATGAACAGGAAGGACTAGGGGCTTTGGATTCAGCAGATCCATATATGTTCCTGGCTCCATCATTTATTAGTTGGGAAACTGAGCAAGTTAGCTAATGCCTAAATCTACTTTTCTGTCTATAAAATGGAGCTAATGATGCCTACCTAATATCGCCACCGTGAGGATGAAGTGAGGTAATACATAAAGCCCTACCACAGGACCCTACATAAGAAGCTCTCAATATTCATTAGCTATGTGCCCACTCATCCACCTCAATTCCTTTGGGATTCAATTTAAAGCTATTTACATTCAAATACCACGGCAGAGGCTCTAATCAGAAGTGTAACATACTAGAACTTAAACTATTTGCCAAAAGAATAAATATGGAAAAAAGTGTTTGGGAGGCACAAAAAACAATTTTAATGAAGCAATTTTAAGAATCAAGACTTTCTTTTAACCAGTATTTCCAGACAACCAATATCACTTTTCGAACATAAAACATCTTTGAGAAGCCAGAATTAAACAGGCAGTTGGTATAGATAGCTAAATCAAATCAGGTCAGATCCAGGAGGCCAATTTTGGTGAGTCTGGGAAGCTGGAGACTGCCCGCTGAGAGACTGAAAAGGCTCGGAGTCCTTCCCCCACCCTATCAAAAGCTCCCGCCCTTCCCCCTTCCCCTTCTGCCCACCTGTTTCCCACCTTTTGGCCATCTCACCAAGCATCTCCAGGGCCTAGTCAAGTATACTGGAAGGCGAAAGATAAGGGGAAGAGGGCAGGAGAACAAAGGAAGCCAAGGACAAATTAAAAAGGGCTGAATGGCTTGCTTCTTGGGATACCAGGATACCAGCTATGGCCCCCTTCTCCCCCGCCAGGAGAAAGTCTATGTTACCCCTTTTTAAATAAACTCTGCTTTATATGCTTCCCTTGGCATGCTTCTCTAATGTTATGCTTCAACATGTGAATGAAGAAAGCAGTATTGAAGCCAGATTTGAAGTTGGACAGTCAGTGTAGTTAGGTAAATCGGGTCTAATATCAAGTGAGATCTAAAATGGAGGCCAGGTTGAGAATGAATTCCGGGAAAAGTTGGACAACTCTTGGAATGTTAATGAAGTCCCGGAAAAGCCTAAGGCCAGAGCCCATCCCAAAGAAGTGTTAAAGAACAGCCCCCAGCAAACTTGAAGATGCTGACTCAGAAGTCCTTCCTCACCAGATTACTTCTTTGGCCCACCTGTGTCCCACCCCTCGGGCCCTTCCCACCTACATTCCATCACTGAAAGAAGTATAAAAGGGGAAAACAACTGCACTTCCACGGATTCCACCTCTTGGGTCCCCTTTTTCCTCAGGGAGAAGTCTTTTCTGCTGTCCTTTAATAAACTTTCCACTCTGACCTTGCCTCGGCGTGCTTCTCTGGTGTTATTCTTCAACATTGGGGAAGCAAGGACTCGTCACCGGTCAACAGTGGTAACAGTATCATTTGTAATCCCACAACAAACCATATCAGTCATAATTTATTATTACTCTTTATATAACATGGATATTTAACTTGCTAATATTTTGTCAGGAATTTTTACATCTTTTCTGAGAGTGGTGAGTTATCAGGATGATCTCAGACTCTGGCATTTAGTATGATTTGTAAAGCTAGTTGGAAAATGTCCAGAACACCATTTTTGAAATTAAACAATATGACTGAACTGCTTTAGCCTGGATTTTGACTGAACTGCTTTAGCCTGGATTTTGATTGCTGTCATTGTTATCATGCTCAAGGCTGCACATGTAATTATCTTATCTCTACTCCCACAGTTCTTATCTTCCCATTTTTCAGTCTCCTTTTGGGGAAAGACCCATTAGTTTTCAGTTCACCTTGACTTTTCTCCAGCTTAAAGGTATATTACAGAGCCTTCAAACTTCCATGCCTTGCATGCTTTGCCTTTAGTACTGTTTAACAGGAGTTCACGTGATTCTTTGACTGTATATCCCTTGTGGCTTTGAAACTTACTTGTTTTTTCTCTTTTTCCCAATCTTCTTTTCCCTAACCTTCTCCTTCCTAACCGCCCTAATCTCATTTTTCCTGAATCACCTCTATAAAAGCCCCCCTGTTCCTGGGGATGGGCAGAATCAGACTTTAGGACAGGAGTCCCCTGTGTTTCTCCTTTGCTAGCCAAGCAATAAACATTCTTTTTCTTTTTTTCTCAAAACCGTGTCCTTTTTATTGGATTGGCATTGGGGACAAGGACCAAGCTTTCAGCAACAGAATTTGAAATAGTAAGTTTTTTTTGTTTTTGTTTTATATATGACAGTGGAATGCATTACGCAATAGTAAGTTTGCCTTTGTAATAAACTCATTTAAGGCCTCATTCTAACTTTCCATTTTCATTTTGGAATGTTTTACTCACATCAGTGAAGCCAGAATTAGAAAGGCAGTCAATGTAGATAGGTAAATCGAGTCAGGTTGGATCTAAGAGGTGAATTTTGAGTGAGTCTGGGAAGTTGAGGACTGTCCCCTGAGGGATCTTATCAAGAACCTACCCCTGCTCCAACCTGTTGCCAAGGTGACCTGTCCCAGGAATTTCTCCTCCCTACAGGGAGCTATAAGGTTGTTACTGTGTCCTTGTCTACTCCATCCTGCCCTTTCCCCTTCAGCCCATCTATTTCCCACCTTCTGGCCTATGAGCATTCCTGGGCCTAGTCACACATGCAGGAAGGAGAAAGATTAGGCGGGAAAGCAGGAGAACAAAGGAAGCCTAGGACACATAAAAAAGGTAGAACACCTTGCTTCTTAGGATACCATGATACCAACTATGGCCCCCTTCTCCCTCGCAGAATTCTGTTACCCCATTTTAAATAAATCCTGCTTCATATGCTTGCCTCCGTGTGCTTCAACATGTGGTGAAGCAGGACTCCGCACCAATAAACCGCGGTATCATATTGCAAACACCAAAATATATAGAAAAACAAGACAACTTTAGGTATATGTTTTAGGCCAGGTATCCCTAGAAATCTTCTCTACTGACCACAATCTAGAAATGATAAATCTTGAGGTAAGAAAGGAAACCCGTAGAAATACTTCTTTTTCCCTCTCAACATGTGTTTTCACAAAACTGACATTTTAAAAACTTAATTCCACTGCCAGCTACCCAAATGGAGGCACACAGAGCCAAACTAGACTATATACAGGAACAAAAAAGCACCTACAATTTAAGACCTCCACTTCTCCAACCTAAACTCGGAGTACACTGGGGCAAAACCCACTAGGGTCAACCGAATTCAGAACACAGTTAAGGAGTCTCCAGCCTCGCCCCGCACGGTCCAGTCCCTAGCTGATTCGCCTCCTTCACGGCCACCACTAATGGAGGGAAGGCCGGGGGGGTGCGCCCCTGCGGCCCAGCCGCACGACCTAGGCAGGCAGGACGACACTGAAAGGCCTTGTTGTAGCCTGCAGCTGGAGCACACGGTCAGAGCGCGCACAAGCGGACAGCCAACGCGCGGGTCCCGGAGAAAGAGAACCCGAGAGGTGGCAGCACCCTCGTGACTACGCCTCAGCCAACCAGAGCCCGCGCCCGCCGGACCAATCAACAGCCGCGGCAGTGCGTGAGCCGGGGGCGGGGCCTCGAGCTGGGCCGCACTGCGACCCGGTCCTGCTAGGCTCTGGACGCCTTGGGCTTCCGTTTGCTGGGTCTCTGTGGGGCACAGGTGTCGCGCCAGGTTGGCGGAAGTGGGGACGCAGCCTTGGCCAAGTCTGGGCACTAGCGGGCTGTCTCGCGGCCCCACGCTCCCTTGCCCACGGGCCGCAGGAAAGGAAACAGTGACTGTCAGAGCAGCTCACTGAGGGCTCCCTGGCGGCGGGGGAGCTGCGTAGGTCCGTTAATCCGATGGGCCGCCCTCCCGCCCGCCGGACCACGTGTCCGCACCGCCATTTCGGGCCGGGTGTCATGCGGGCCGCGGGAGGAATGGGGTGACCGCCTCTGCCCCGGAGCCGCGCTCCCCGCCGCTGCGCGTCCCAGGTTGCCATGGCAGCAGTGGGTGGTAACGGCTGTAGCTTTGTGCCAGGCCTTGTACTGGTGCCTTTCTCATGCATTTTGTTTTCTCAGAGCAGCCTTGATTTTAATAAAGTCAGTTGACTTGTAAGGAAACAGACTCCTGGTGCAAGGCCTTTGGTTTACATCCCCAACCGCTTTATGCCCTCTCTTAAGTTTCTTTTAGAGCATCCTTAACGTGCTCTCACAAGGAAGTTGGGCACTGTGTCAAAATCCCAGTGAAAAACCAGCCTCTATATCAGAGCAAAGCCTGTCCAAGGAAGGGATGCGACCTTTGTCCTTGGAAAGACCCACAGAGCACTCCTAGGCACATTCCCACCCTGCTAAGTGGTTTATCTACAAATAACAGGAGAGAGTGCTGCACCAGGTGTCCCTGACTCAGGCTAGGTGGGGATCCATAGCAACCCCCTAGCAGCCACCAATCAGCATGAGACAGGGAAATACCTGGGATGCCAGATGACCCTCCCAGTAGTTTATGGTGGTTGATAACATGTTGGGAAACCATGTAGTTCAGCACGTACACCCCTCTTGGCTTAAACCAATCAGTTCAAATGAATACCCCTTTTGTACTGACCAATCACCCTTACCCAACTTGTTCCCACCAGTGAATGTGCTAATCATGTTTTAGAGTTGTTATTTGATTTTCCCTCAGTGTGTGATGATTTGCTAAGAGATGCTATGATGTATGTGAAGTCCCTGCCTTCTCCAAAGAATGTATAAAACTGCTGCAAACCCTGGGCTAGGGGCCTCTCGGCGTCACCAGTTGCTGAGCTAGTTCGCAATACACACCTCTTTGCTGCTTACATCGATCTTGGGTCTCTGGTGGTCTTTGGGGGGTCCCGAATTCGAGCCCCGAGCCCAGGGTTTGCAGCAGTTTTATACATTCTTTGGAGAAGGCAGGGACCCCCCACATACATCATAGCATCTCTTAGTAAATCATCACACACCGCGGGAAAATCAAATAACAACTCTAAAACATGATTAGCACATTCACTGGTGGGAACAAGTTGGGTAAGGGTGATTGGTCAGTACAAAAGGGGTATTCATTTGAACTGATTGGTTTAAGCCAAGAGGGGTGTACGTGCTGAACTACATGGTTTCCCAACATGTTATCAACCACCATAAACTACTGGGAGGGTCATCTGGCATCCCAGGTATTTCCCTGTCTCATGCTGATTGGTGGCTGCTAGGGGGTTACTATGGGTCTCCACCTAATCTGACTGAGTCAGGGACACGTGGTGCAACACATCTCTCCTGTTATTTGTAGATAAACAACTCAGCAGGGTGGGAATGTGCCTAGGAGTGCTCTGTGGGTCTTTCCAAGGACAAAGGTCACATCCCTTCCTTGGACAGGCTTTGCTCTGAGGTAGAGGCTGGTTTTTCAACATAACAAAAATTGATGATATCAAAATGAGCAAAAGATGTGAAAAGCAATTTTCAGAAGAAATTTAAATAGCTAATAGAGGAAGAGCCATCAGTGAAATACAACTTAAAACATTTTTTGAAAACATCAGATTGACAAAACATCAAACAACAAAGTGTTTTGGGATAGTAGAGAAAGGAGTGACAGTAGGAAAAGTAGTTATTTCATATGGAGAGAAACTTGGCAATTTCCTGTGAAGATTAAAAAACTCTCGTTTCTTACCATAGGAATTCCACTTATAGGTATCTAATCTAGAGAAGTTTTCTGGCTGATGGAGTGTTGCGAGGGAGCAAAAATTGCAACGTATGCAGTCGAGGGGCAAAAAAAAGAGTGTCCACGCGCTCCTGCCCCTTTCAATGCTTTATTCACTCAAATTGCTCAATATAGTTTCACTCTATAGTTTCCTAATTAAGAAAACGACAATCCTTAATGCTAGGCACTGCAATAGACATAATCAATTCACAGCAAACAATTCTAGGTTAATTCTGAGCACTGCAAAACACACTGAATCATGACAGGCTAATAACAACATTCCCTCTGCATGCTAAGTTCAAAGGTCTTAAGCCTTAGGCTTTATGTCCAGCAGATGCACACTCACTCTGACTGTGGTGACCAGATCCGGAACCAAAGCAGGCTTTTCCTGGTGTGGAGTGGACGACCATTGAGGAGAGGGTCATAGGGAGGAGTTGCAGCTGTCACCAAGGTCCAGACGAGGCGGTAGAGTTTGAGAGCCGTGAGGATCACGCAGAGGCTCAGGAAACAAGTGATGGGATGACAAGTGATGGGACGTCAGGTCCTCATCAGGCTCTCCAGCTGGAGTGCATCCTGGCTGAATCCCTGTTCATTTGCTCTATCATTTACACTAAATTTTGATTTTTTTTTTAACCCCCCTTTCAATCCTTATCAGCTACCACTGCATTTCTCAGTGACATCATTTACTCTGGGGTCAGAAACATCTGGTCTCCACCCTGATCTTCTCACCTTTCCCTCTTATCAGGTGAGGACAGCCTGCCAGGGGCTTCCCTCTGTTGATCAGGGTGAGGGGAAGTAACTTGTTTGTGGCCACACTGGAGGGCTGGGTGGGTGGCCTGGTAAGACTGCAGGTTTCAAACTGGAGTTTTTAAAATGGAGTTGCTTAGGCTCAGGCCTAAGGCCATCCTAACATGGAGGGACACAGGAATCTATCACATACTTTAAAAAAATATTATTATAGATATTTCCAAAATCCATAGTAAAAATGTATAATGAACCCCTTTTCTTTTTTCATCTATCCCCTATCTTCTTTTTCCCTTTCCTTCGCTTCCTCCATTTTTTCTTTTTCTCTTCTTTTTTTCCCCTTGGCTTAAGTGTTTTTGTTTTTCTGTGGTGTGGGAACACTGAGTTACATCCTAGGCCTTTGTTTTTTAGACTCATCTGCCAGGTTGCCCAGGCTGGCCTTGAACTTGCAATCCTCCTGCCTCAGCTTCCCAAGTAGCTGGGCTTGTGTGTGCACTGTACCTGACTTCAAAACTTTATTTTTTTCTTCATACCTGAAATTGAACTCAGAGAAACTCAACCACTGAGCCACATCCCCAGCCCTATTTTGTATTTTATTTAAAGACAGGGTCTCACTGAGTTGCTTAGTTCCTCAGTTTTTGCTGAGGCTGGCTTTGAAATTGTGATCCTCCTCTCTCAGCCTCCCAGATAGCTGGGACTACAAGCATATGCCACAGTGCCCCACTCCCACTCAAAACGTCTTTTTATTGTTGGTTTGTTTAAATTCAGCTTTGTAAGTGTCCACTCATTGGATTTGATTGATATTTCGCTTAAACCTTCAAAAATGTATAATAGAGAACCCCCTTTTAAAATGCCAGTTATTGTTGAAATGGGGTGATTTATCACATAGCATTTTGTCCTTATTCTGGATGTGGCTGATACCTTGAAGTGTCTTTAACATTTTCCTTTATCCTTAGAGTTCTTGTAAACTGGTAGTTAGATCTGGAGGCTTCATTAGATACAGGTTTGTCCGTGAGCCATGCCTGGGCTGCATGGGGGCCTCCATGCACCGTAGCCTATTGAACAGGAGAATCTGGTGTCTGGAAATAACCAAAGGACATTTTCCTCTGGCTGACTGCCCTGACTCCCGTGAGCCCTATTCAAGGTCTGCCAAAGGTCCCATTTAGCACCAGAGACCGGGTGACCTGCTGTAGCCACACAGCCCCTCTGAGATGAGTGTGACCTGCCAAGATGCCAATCAGCCTGCTGAGTGCCAGACATCTGGAAGCAAGACCCCACCCTTGAAACCTTTCCCTGCCTTTAATAAACCACGGAACCATCTTCTTTTGTCTAGCTCCAGCTCCCTGTGGACTAAACCTATCAGGGCTCTGCTTTTGAAAATATATTTCTGACTCTTTGTCTTTTTTCTTCACTAATTATTCACTATTTAATTTCTCAGGTGGCTTATGCCTTCCTCGGCAGGAAGAAGAACCCCTCCCCAACGAGATGTGGGTCGTCACCACATACAAGTTCATTTTTTTTTCCCCAGGAAGACATGGTTGGTGCTGTACAATTTTCTCTTCACATCTGCTTGTCCTACTTTTGGTAGTGGTTAAATTAATCAGACAACTTGGTTGTTGTCAGCCTGATCCATCTGTTATAACCTTCAGCCTTCTATCTGATGGTTTTAGGCAGTGTTGTTTTTTTAATGCAAATGATTCAAAACTATCTATTAAGTGGGGGGTGAGGGATAATATGTAGAAAATTATAAGAATCAGATTGCCAAAATGTTAACAGTTGTTCATTTGGGTGTTGGCAAATTACTTTTTTTTTTTTTCCAAATTTCTGAAATTGAACATGAAATCTGCCTGTGCACATTGAATGGAGGTGAGATACAGGGAGACCTGAGAGAAGGTTCCAAATCCAAGCTCCAGAAATGGTAGCCAAAGTAGTCCAGAGGATGTCGGTAATGAATCTGGACGCACCTGGTTTTGCTTTTGTTTTGTCTGTCCAGTGTCTAGTCTGCCTCCTGAGAGTGTCCTTCCCCTCAGAGTCTCTCCTTTTCTCCCCCCAGATTCAGATTGGGTGGAACTGACATTAAACATACCCCACACTACTCTGGCCAAAGCCAGTAGGACCCTTGTCCCAAGACCTGCTGAGTCTTGAGCATCATCGCCTCCTGGAAGCCCTTCCTCTCCTGGGGCACGTGCCCCTCTTCTTTACCAAGTTCCAGCTGTCAAATCTCCCATCCCTGTATGCTGCCTGGCCTGTGGCTGGTGCTCAACAGGTGTTATCTGAGTGACGCCCACATGCTGAGTCAACAAGGGGCTTACGTGTTAGATTCAGAGATCCAAGGCACTCTTGCATATGTTGCAGGAAATGTGCTGCAGCTTCAGGCCCTCCATTGTAACCCCAGCCATACCACCTTTTCTGAGCCAGAACTCTTAACCTACCAGGTATTACCTTGATCCCTGCGGTCACCACTGGGGCCTCAGCCTCCCCTCCTGCCCGGCCCCCAACTTTCCCTAGCCTTTGTCTGCAGAAGCAAGAATCAGCATGAGGTTGGGTTATTGCCTTAAATGAAGCCACACGAAAGGAAAGGGACAGTTACCTTAAAGAGCCACTACCATCCTCAGATTAAACCTTGTAACTTTATAACTTGGACACTCAAGGGAGTGGATGACTATCAATGTTGGCCTCGGGGTTTTTTGTTTTGTTTTGTTTTCTTTTCTTTTTGGTACCAGGGATTGAACCCAAGGGTCCTTAACCACTGAGCCACATCCCTACCCCCTCTTTTTAGATATGTTTTATTTTGAGACAGGGTCTTGCCAAGTTGCCCAGGGTTTCACTAAGTTGCTGAGGCTGGCTTTGAACTTGTGATCCTCCTTCCTCAGTCTCCAGAGTTGCTAAGATTGCAAGCATGCACCAGCACACCCAGCAGCCCCCCCCCCCTTTTTTAAATATTTTTAGTTGTAGATGCACACAATACCTTTATTTTATATATTCATTTTTATGTGGTGCTGAGGATTGAACCCAGTACCTCACATGTGCTAGGCAAGCACTCTGCCACTGAGCCACAACCCCAGCCGCAGCAGTCCTGTTTTATTTGTGTGATTTTTTTTGTTTAGAAATGTAGATACCTTTCTGTCCAGTCTGACTTTGGCCTAAGGCCATTCTGACTCACCAGCTCTAACTGTACTGCTTTGTCTGTAGAAGCCTATGAGGTTCTTTTCTTGTGCTAAAAGGTTTAGACTGTCAGAAAAGATATAAGTATGTATCTAAGATCAAATTCCTAAAATCTGTCCTCATTTTTCATGCTTCTTTAAAATATTTTTCCTATATTTAAAAACAGAGAGGGCTGGGAGTGTAGCTCAGTTGTAGAATGTTTACCTAGTATGTAGAATGCCCTGGGTTTATCCCCAGCACTGAAAGAAAACAAACAAACAAAAAACAATAAGTATCACAGAATGTAGTTGGGGTTTAAAAAAAAAGCTGGGGCTGGTGTTGCACACTTGTAATCCAGTCTCAGGAGGCTGAGGCACAAGGATCACAAAGTTTGAGGCTAGCCTCAGCTACTTGTGAGACACTATCTCAAAATTAAAAAATAAGAAACATCTGGGGTGTTGCTCAATGGTTATGCACCCCTGGATTCAACCCCGGCACACACACACACAAAGCAGTAATAATATCTGCTCATCTCAGAAATGTGCAAAGATAACCACTGGTAGAACAAACTGTAACTTTCATACCAGTGAACAGATGAGTCTGTTAAGATTCTTGATTGCAAAATGACTGTGGCCAACCTAAAAAGATGAAAATGTGTTAAAAAAAAAAAAACCTCTTGGTAGCAACAAGAAGGCTAGAGAACCTGGCTGAGATAAAAGTCAGAACCCAAGAGAGGCCGGGCAGGATGCTGCTGTCAGCACTGCTGCCCCTGGACAAGCCTCCTCCTGCTGTTGTGTGTCTTGGTGTCATTGGCTTAAGATACAAGTCCCACATCAAGTCATCCCAGCCAGCTGAATTCTTCATGCACCCTCATGGGTGACAGAGTGTCAAGAGGTCTTAGGAAAAAAAAAAAAGAGGTCTTAGGAAGCTGGGTCTGGTATCCCAATTATTCAATGAGGGACCCCTGATACGATAGGAAGGGAGATCAAATGCTAGGACACACACACACACACACACACACACAGTTGCTGGGAGCCATTAGCCAAGTAG
This sequence comes from Marmota flaviventris, assembly GCF_047511675.1. Taxonomy (NCBI): domain Eukaryota; kingdom Metazoa; phylum Chordata; class Mammalia; order Rodentia; family Sciuridae; genus Marmota; species Marmota flaviventris. The sequence continues at coordinate 7,769,151 of NC_092508.1, read as the reverse complement.
GTATGACAATTTCCTTGCCAGCGTACCCCATGTTGCTTAGTGGAAGGACTCGTGGAAATAGGACATTTTGCAGTGACATTGAATGTAGGTGACCTTGCTCAAGGACCAGGGCGGATTAGGGTGTTCCCGGTTTAGGATAATTGGGTTTAGGGTGTTCCAGTTTAGGGCGTTCCAGGTTTAAGATTATTCCTCCTGGGAATAGGGCGTATCCTGCTGCCTGAGTTCCCCTTGAGTTCTCACGGGATTCAGACAGTATATTTTGGAGATAGAAGCCCAGTGGGTGGATTCGGGCAGAGAACGTGGATTTCCCCAGAACGTGATTGTAGACGGCTGGTGTGAGTTCGGGAATAAAGAGTTGCTGTTTGAATCTACAAGCTGTGTGGTGGCTCCTGATTGTGTGCCCAGCCAGACTGCGGCATTTGTGCCCAGCCAGACTGCGGCACACAGTAAAAAACAAGGCAGGTCCTCCCTACAAGGGAAATTTAGGGCAAAGAAAATCTGATTAATCCATTAGCAGGCACAGTGGTGCACACCTGTTAAACCCTGCAACTTGGGAGGCTGAGGCAGGGTGGCAAGTTCAAGGCCAGCCTCTGCAACTCAGCTGAGACCCTGTCTCAAGTATTTTTTAAAAGGGGGAGCTGGGATAGGGCTGCAATTGTGGCTCAGCAGTAAAGCACTGGCCTAGCCCCTGTGAGGCCCTGAGTTCGATCCTCACACCACATAAAAATAAATAAATAAATAAAATAAAGGTATTGTGTCCAACTAAAAATATTTTTTAAAAAAGGGAGGAAGGTGGGGGTGTACGTCAGTGGTACAGCACTTGTCTCACATGCATGAGACTCTGGGCTCAATCCCCAGTACCACCAAAGGAAAAAAAAAACAAAGCCACAATTCTGTCTTGGGGGCAGCAGGCCAAGAAAGCAGCAACACTCAGGCTGTGGTTCCCAGGGCAGCAGGGGACCATCGACAAGGACATCAAAGTCCCAGGGTAATGACAGGATGGGACAGATGGGCCCAAACTCTGGAGGAAGAGGGATGTGTGACCTGTTAGGAGGGGCAGCAACTGAGCCCCAGAGCAGCCAGATACTTTCAAGAGAGTGGGGGACTCTGGCCTGAATGTGACTCTGGGACCCAGGGAACACAGCCCCCACTTGACCAGTGCAGAAGAGTCAGCAGCAACTCCTGCAGGGGCTGCTCTTCCAGGCTGTCACCAGACACGTGTCAGGCAGGAGGGGGCACCTCAGCCAGGCCTTGCTGCTGACCTCCATTTCTATCCTCTTCAAGGACTGAGCTTGGAGCTGCTCTTCCCACTCTCCATGAAGCCGAGAAGCGCTGGGCAGGCTGAGGGAGGCGGAGGCAAATGAGAAGGGCGCCCTTAGGTGTGAACCCGTGTCTCCAAGGCATGTCGGTGGACAAGTTCCACATGTCATAGGCCACTGGTTACCACGGAGACCAGCTGCCAGAGGCCTCTCTTCAGTGGCCATGGTGACATGTGCTCCTAAAGAAAGGCCCCCTGGAGTCCAGAGTTGATCTTCGGGAATAACTTCAGGGTGCATGACAAGGTCTCCTGGCAACTGTGTCAAAGGGACCTTGGGTGCTCCTGTCTCTGCAGAGTCCCTCACGGGCCTTCAGTTGCCAGCTCCCCTTCCTCCTCCCCACCCAAGGGCCCCCTATGGCTTGTGCAGGACACAGGAGACTCACCCAGGGCTGGCCAAGGCCCTTGAGTTTGGTTAGAACGCCCGCTGGGGAGGAGGCAGGCAGGTGTGTGTGGATGGTGGGTGCCGCCCATAAAACGTGCTTCTGAGAAACACCAAAATGTAGACAGGGTCGCCTCAACAGACCTCCGTGATGGTGGCTTTTAAATTTTCCCTCTTCCTTTAGACAATCCTTTTTTTTTTTTTAATTATAAAATACATGTAGAGTTTGCATCTTAACCAAAGAGGACGGTTAAGCATTATTCAGTATATTTGTGTTGTTGTGCAGAAACTTTTCATCTGTGAAACAGAAACTGCACCGTTAAGCGGCTCCTGCTTCCTCTCTCCCTGCAGCCTCTGGTGAGGTTTCTAATTTTTTAAAATTAGTTTTCATGTTTGCTTATTTGTACTTCCTAAATATCTACAACAGGCATTTATTGTTTATATGATTGAGCAAACAATGTTACCTGCAACCCTGTACCATCTCCTCCACCAGGGCACCAGCCGGCAGGTTGTCTGCAGGTCAACCTAGATGGACAGACCCCAGGTCTCCCTGCACCTCCCGTCCATGGATGCCAGGCCTCCTCTCAGGAGGAAAAGACCGATGGATTTGCATCAGGACAAGTTTCATTCATTAATTGAGTCTTGACTAAGCACTGGGTAGGTCCCAGGGATTCGAGATGTGATAGAATTTCATGGCTACTCATCCCTGTCCCTCTGTCATTAAGTCCAGAAGGGCTGTCCATGAAGAGTCACTCCCAGCCCCTAACTGTCCCATGCCTCTTGCCACTGAGATCCTTAAGCCTGCAGGTCCAGTGCTCTGCTCCCTCGCGGTACCCAGGCCAGCCTACCTGGAGGTGGGGAGGGCGGCGGGCAGAGGGAACAGTGCTCACACGCTCACCCCACCTGCTCTAGGACAAGTGAAGAACCTGCCCTGGGCAGGTCAGGGAGGAAGCAGGGTTCGATGGTGATAAGGATGTAGAGAGTAATTTCTTCCCTGCTAATCTGAGGGCATCTGATACGGGCTGGGGCTGTAGCTCAATGGTAAAGCATTTGCCTTTGCATGTGTGTGAAGCACTGGATTTGACCCTCTGCACCACAGAAAAATAAATAAACATACTGTGTGTTCATCTACAATGAAAAGTATATTCAAAAAATAAATTTAAAAGCAGTGACGCACACACACAGAAAACCGCAGCTAGTGCCAAAGTGTGACACTGGGGAATGTCAGGGTACCTTTGGTTTTTCAATCAAGGAACCAAAGCTTAGAATGCAGGGGGGGGGGGTTGCCTGATGCCAAGAGGCAAAGTGGTGGCAGCAGGGCTAAGATTAGAACCAGGACCCTGGGTCCCTGGAAACCTCTGCCGCCCATCATCTCCACCAGGCACCGATCCCAGAGCGGAATGGAGGCCAGGGAAAGTCTAGGTGGGAGGAGCGTCCCAGGTGCAGGGCTGAACCTGCAGAAAGAAATGGAAGGACAACCGGCTGCAGGGGAAGGACCTCAAAGGGAGGACCCACTGGCCTCCCTCCCCCAGCTACCTGAGACGGTTCTGCAGGGCTTTTAGCTGGGGCTGAGGGTCTGGAGAGACGTGAAGCGCATGCATGTCCCCTGGCACAATGAGTGTCCTCAATATTCAGGGATCAGTGTTTGTTTCCCTCAAATCTCAAATACGTGGTCAGAGACAGGAGTTGCTAAGGTGCTGGTCAGAGGGTCTAGGGTAAGTCAGGGACTGGTCATGAGGATGTCCTGGCAGAGGAACCCAGGTGAGGCTCTCCTTGATGGCATGTGGCCCTCAGGATGAGGCTGCTTCTCCATTTAGGAGGGTTCTGTTTCCTGGTGTCCCTCTTGGCCATCGTTGTCAGCCAGGGCCTGGGCCCTGCTTCCATGAGCTCCTACAGTATACAGGGAGCTGCCCACGGTCAGCCTGCTGAGGCTGTGCGAGCTGTGGTGGGGGAGGGGGCGGCAGCAGTGGGTGCCGAGGCCCAGGGCTTCCCGGAAAGTCTCCTGGAAACGGGTGGACATGAGGCTGTAGAGCACAGGGTTCACAGCTGAACCAAGGTAGAAGAAGACGCCAGAGACGAGGTGGACGCACTGGAAGGCCAGGAGCAGACCCTCTGTCCAGTGGGACACCAAGCTCCACATGAGGCGGTCAGCATGGAACGGGGCCCAGCAGATGCCAAATACCACGACCAGCACATCTGTGGAGACAGAGAGGGCAGGCTGGGTGCTGGGGGCTCTGCCTGCCTTCCCCTGCCTTCCATCTCGCCTCCTCCTACCCCACAGGCCACCCAGCCCTGCACCCTCCCAGGAGTGTCTGGAAATGCCCTATCCTGGCCATGTCCCTTGGAGAGACCCTTTCCCCTCTGAATGGGTCATGGTCTTCGCTTCTGACCATGTCCACTGAACTAGCTGTGGACACCTGAGCCCAACTGGCCCAACAGATCCTCTCCCATGGAATTTGGAACTGGGGGACTCCCAGCAAGGACTGCTGAACCCCTAGTGTGACAGACTGTGAGCCAGGCCTTCTCTGAGGCCATGCTTGCTGACATGAAAGGACAGAAAAGCAGGAGAATGGATCAGGCAACAAGGTCATGAGACCACAGAGACCCCCACCTGCCCTGGCCCAGCCTTCCCAGCTTCTGCCCCCAACTCCCTTGGCCCAGCTGAAGACCTGCTGCGCTAACCCCCCTCCTGGAGAGACCCCTGCTTCCGGGTCCCTCCCCAGCAGTGGCAGGATGGACTAGCCAGGCCCCCACCCCTTCTGACTCCTCCTTGCCCCGGGATTAACCCTCTGTGTCCTTCCTGAGGTCTTGGCCACTGGGGGGCCTTGGTTTGTGCGCTCTCTTCTCCAGCTCACTGTCCTCCCCTGCTGTGCCTCCCCATCACACCCTAGCAAGGTGTTCCTCTAATCCCAGATGTCAAACAGAGCATGTCACAGCACACAGCCAGGTACACAGCAGTTCCTTGGGAGGTGGATGGAGTGAGGAAGGGGAGAAGGTCAGTGGGTCCCAGGCCTGCAAGCAAATAGACCACCTTCCCAGGGGTGAGAGGGCCCTGGCTGAGCCCACTGCAGGCTCCACACACGTTTAGGGGGAGAGAGGTGACAATAGTAGGGGGCACACAGGCAGGGGAAGTGGTTGGTAGTGCAGGCTTCGTGATGCAGAGGTGGGAGGCCAGCACAATGCTTGGCCAGTCTCATCACAGGGCCACACAAGTGACCCCAGACTCTGGGACACTGTTCCTGAATGGCAAGGGGAGTGGGTGGGTCTTGTTCTGGGGATAGGGCTGACCCCAGTCAGCTGGCCCTGACTAAGGTCTTAGCAGCTTTGTTCTGCCCTTGACACCCCCTCCCCACTTGACTCAGGCCCTGCTGAGGGTGCTGAGCTGGGTGCAGCCAGGTCTTGGTCACAGTAAGGTCCAGAGCGGAGTGCCCTGGTCTGCCACAATGGTCACTTCTGCCCTGATTCCTCTGGTCTGCACACAAACACATCTCCTGAAGAGCCTCTTGAATAAAAATGGCCTTTCCCATGGCTCCCAAGAAACACAGACAGCTTGCAGGAAATCCCCATCTTGCATCTCCAGCTCTCCTGCCCCTCTTTTGGGGAACTTCTTCCCCCAGATCCCTCTGTGTGGTTCCTCAGGGGACTGTAAATCCCAGCATCCTCCCCTCTGGCCCAGGAGGTAAACCATGACCTAAGCTTACCAATCAGAACCTTTCCCCAGAATTTTTCAATAGCTATGAAGGGAAGAGGGGACTGGGCAGTGGCTGTGATGACAGCTGCGACAGGACAGAACAGGGCCAAGAATGTTCAAGAGCAAAGATGAGAGTCCTGGAGGGTTCAGAGACCTGTTTCTGTCCTCCTGAAGCCCAGCCACACAATTTTCTGGAACCAGGGCTAGATTGGTGTGTGTGTCACCTTTACATTTGCACAAGGCTAGGGTCCCAAGCTTAGAAGGGCCCTGGTCTTGACTTAATGCTCTATTGCTGCTGACCTGACATTCTTAATAATTTTTGGAGATTCTGAGTGTTTGTTTTATATTGAGCCCTACAGATTATGTAGTCAATCCTAACTGTAAGCCATTAATATTTATCTCTGGTATAAATTTCTAACAGTCTAAAAGAGTCCCTGTACCTGTTAAGGTGGACACACACACTAACAGGGTAGACGACGTCCTCCAAACCACCCACTTGGCTCCAGAGAGTGGGGCATTCCGCTCCTTCACCAGGCCCCTGGATCCCCATGTCATACCCAGAGTTTGGTTCAGTCTCCCATCCCAGCAGCAACACTTACAAAGCATCTTCGTCACTTGTCTCCGGCCTCTATCCTGCAGCGGGACTCTGGGGGTGTCACCATCCCTGGCCACTATGATGCCCCTGCCCTTGGCCTCCTGTTTCAGCCGCAGCCCCACGAGCAGGTAGAGCACGCTGATGGTGGCCATGGGTAGGCAGAAGAAGAGCAATGCGGTGGCCTGCACCACCAGGTTGTAGAGGGCCCGGGGGCGGACCACCATACACACAGCTGAGTCTGGCACTGGGCCTCGGCAGGGCACATGCAGCTGCTGGAGGCCATGCAAGCTGGTGTTGGGCAGAGAGCAGAGCAAGGCGAGGCCCCAGATGGCCCCGAGCCTGCGGCGCACATTGGCCCGTGTCACCACAGTCCTGGCCTGGAATGGATGCACTACGGCTATGTAGCGCTCCACGCTCAGAGTGGTGACATTGAGCACGGAGGCCAGGCAGACTGTCTCGAACAGCAGCGTGCGGAAGTAGCAGCCACCAACGCCCAGCAGGAAGGGGTAATTGTGCCACATCTCATAGAGCTCCAGGGGCAGCCCCACCAGCAGTGTCAGCAGGTCTGATACTGCTAGGCTAAAGAGGTAGAAATTGGTGGGCGTGCGCATGGCCTTGTGGCGCAGGATGACCAGGCAGGTCAGCCCGTTGCCCACGGTGCCCACCACAAAGATCAGCAGGTATGTGGCACAGATAGGCGCAAACAGCTCTGTCTGCTGCGGCCCCAGGTACTTGAGTCTCAGTGCCTCCTCTGTCAGGTTCAAGTCCTCAGGGTCAAAGTGCCCCAGGGCCTCACTGCCATTGCAGGGTGAGGGGCTCCTTGCTTCCCCTAGGGACAGGTCTCCAGGGAAAATGGAGCAATTGAGGCAGAGAGGAGTCTGTAGAATAGAGGGAAGAGATATCCAGAAAAGTCAGTTAGGGAATCCTGGCTCTGTCCCAACTCATCAAACCAAAGGTGCCCGCTAAGATGACCATTTTTTATGTAGTGAGGGAAGGGGGGGACCTCTCCCATCCCTTTAAAGTGCATTACAATTTCAGAGACATAAAAACATGCATCCTTAAAACAATAAAGCAGGGCCATTTGATTTTAAATATCTTGATCTCCTTGAAACCTCTGAATAAATGACAGGTCCTCCCGAGCCCGGGCTTTGCCATGGGCAGCCTCCAGTGGGTAGTGGGTGTCTCCCTCTGAAGCTGGGGACTTTAGGAGAGGCACTCAGTTTGTGCCTCTGTAAAGTGGCACAAGGCTCAGTATCACCAGGTCTGCCCCTATTCAAACCCAATTCCAGGCTTGTGACTTCTGGGAGAGAAGTCACAAGCCTGGAATTGAACCGTGGTCCTCTTTTTTAGGAGGATCCAGGAGTTTAATCCATGGAAAGTTCTGACACAGGCCCTGGCTGGCTACTGAGGGGCATGGTGACCACCCATCTGGCTGTGGAGACCCAATCAGTGTGGGGATCAAGGGAGGGAGTGAAAACGCTAAAAAACGACAATGCGAGATCCGAAACTTGGTTGGTTATTCTCTATCACCTGAACCCTTCAAAGCCTAAGTCTCTGACACCTTTGGTACTGCCACTCCCGGGGTCCCTGCTACCCCTGCTCCGGTGCACCCTCGTCCCAGCCCGACGGGGGGGGGGGGGTGCTGGGCAAGAGACGTCCCCTGCCACCAGGAAGGGTCGACCAGCGCAGCCCGCAGCCCCGGGGCGTCGGTGGCTCAAAAAGGGCAGAAATGACCCAGGCGGCGCCCCCGGGGCGATCCCTCCCGCCGCGGTCACTTACCATTCCGCTGGCTGCTCGCACCCCTGGGAGCCTACGGACAGACAGACCGACAGCGGCCGCCCCGCCGCCCCGCCCGTCGCGGCTGGAATGGCGCCAGGGAGCAGGACCGCCCCGGAGCCCGGAGCCCGGAGCCCGTGGGGACGCTGGACCCAGGCCGCGCTCACCTCGGACCCCGCGCCCAACCAGACCACAGCGGCAGGGAGACCGGCTTCCAGGAGCAGCTTTTCCTCCCGGACCCCTGGCGGCAGCCGGTTTTACAGATGAGAAGACAGCCTCAGAGAGAGGAAGCCACCCTCCAGCCCCTTGTCACCGTGTCCCGTCTCCTGCCCTATCTTTCAGACACACCCCCAGGATGCCTCCACCAGCCTCCAAGTCAAGGTGCTCCAAAGAGGCTCACCCCTGGGCTCCACGTCTCCCGGCCACCCCCAGCCCCGTGATTGCCGTCCACCGGCTGGCTGCCTCCTCCCGAGGCCTGCAGCCCTGCCTCCAGGTGCTGGACCTTCCCAGGACTGCACAGAAGCCCCCAGTCTCCCTCAGACCCAGAGCCACTCCCCAAAAGGCTACAGAGTCACTCCCCACCTGCCTCCTGGTACTCCTCTCCTCAGCCCCAAACCCTTGCTCCTTACCCTCTCATGAACTTTGCCCCATGACCCTCTTGTGGGGGCCATATCACTGGGATGGGGGAATCTAGGGAAGAGACAATAATGCTGCACCCCAGCCCCCTTCTGCCTCCCTGAGCACAGGTAAACCCCCGCCAGGGCTGCCCGCCAGCCTGCCTCACTGTGCCCCCTAGCTGGAAGTGATTTCAACAGAAACTGCCCCTGGGGGCAAGAGGGACCCCAGGAAGGATGGACGGCACAAACCCAAGTGCTGGCTCCCACCTCCTCCCAGATCTGATACCTTTCCTCTGTCCAAGTGAGGCCCAGAAACCCTCATGTGTGACCAACAGCCTCTACAGTCAGTGCCCCCAAAGCACACCTTGAGCAGCTCTGGGAGGGATCAAGGACAAAGCCCAAGGACACAGAGAGGCTGCTTTGGGCTGTCTGCCTCTGTTGGCCTGCGCAGTGGCTGACCATGGCTATCACTACCGTCAGGGGATGGGACTGTGAAGATGGAGAACAGGGTAGAACTGTGGAGTAGGACTGTCACTGTTTAACAGCGACTGGAGGCTCCTCCTTCTTCCTTCAAGCCCTTCAGTCCCCATGAGTCACTGTCTGGGCTTGGGGACTGGGAGTTTGACCCCGAGGAGCCCCCACCAGGACTGCCTTCCCAGGAACTCCACACATAAACAGCCCTGGCACGGGGAGGTTGTGGGAAGCACAGGGGCACATGGTCCCCAGGATCCTGGGAGACAGGGTTCTGGGGTCCCCGGGGAGTTGACTGCTCCACTCCAGATGAACAGAATCAAACCTTTAAGAGAGGGGCTGCCACCACGACAGAGAGGCCACCTGGGGCAGGACACCCAAACGCAGCCCCTTGTGACAAGGACATAGGGGCCGAGCACTATCCATCCCACCCCATCACCAGAACACACGCACCACCGTGCACATTCTGAACAGCTGAAATCCCTGTGGGCCCCTAGGAAGTGATCAGAGCCCTGGAAAGGAATGGGCAGGACCCATGCCTGCCTCACAGGGGCCGAGGGCTGCCAGTGCCTAGGGCTGGCAGCATTCACACAGCATTGACAGCGGTCAAAGGCCACCTCAGGCTAAAGCCCCTAAAAGGTGAGGGTCGGTGACCATCATGGTAATAGCCCAATTCCTGGGTGACCTGGCCTGGGCCTGAGTTCAAGATGGTCATGGCAGAGTGACCCTTCAGAACTAGTGACATCCGGCTGCCTCCCTGCCCTGCCTGAGGTGGCTCCCCCTGGTTTTCTGGGTATACATTCATCTCCTGAGCTTGGCTGGTGGCACCAGTCTAGACCAGGGTGCCAAGGACTCCGATGCATACAACAGTAAATAAGCCAAAAATGCACAGCTGGAACCTCTGGGTGCTGCTGAGAAGCCCTGGGGAGAGCGCAGGGCTGGGGCAAACACAGGGCTCCCGTGTCTGCTGACTTCCTGGGCCCCCCAGGAGCAGCTGCCCAACATAACCTACCCCCTCAGCTCGGGCTGGCCTGGCACACCCACTGTTCCCCCACCTATTTTCCTGACTGTGGAGATGAGGGAAGGAAAATGAGATGAGCTTGGGGACACTGAGGACTGGAGAGGAGGTAGGGGCTGACCTGCAGTCTGGGTAGTGGGGACAGTCCAGGCCCCTCATCATAGGGCTTCCTGCGGCAAACACAGAGCCAGGAGCTGCAACTCTCAGGAGCAGGGCAGACTCACAGGGCTCATCTGGCCACCTCCCTGGTCAGACCTTTCCCCCTGGCCCTGGGGCAGGCCATGGCCAAGAGGGAATGGGAAGGTCTGAGCCCTCAGATGGTGGGGTCCCCAACTCAAGGGCAGGTTGCACTCCCATGAGCCACATGGCTAGCACGTGGACATCCATGACCCCTGAGCCCCCAGGCCTGGATCTGCACATAGAAAACCACTCACTCCAAGGAAGAGAAGGGGCAAAGGAAGGTGGCAAAGTGACAGTTATAAGCTTTGGAGTCCACAGGCCTGGGGGAGAAGCTTTGTTCTGCCACCAAACTGGCTATGTGACCTTAGACAAGTCCCTTCCCCACGCTCCAGGCCCACCTTCCTAATCGAGAAAACAGCAAAACCATCACAGGCCTCTCAGGGACGCCCCTAAGTGAGATGATGTGGGTTTAGGCACGTTCAGAGCCAACATCTCGGGAAATGGGGGGCTGCTCAGAAATCTCCAGAAGACCGCAGGAAGCTGCAGAGTCGAGGCTGCATGGGAGCTGTGCTCTGCAGAGTCTGAAAGGGCAAAGTCCCCAGCAGCCAGGGCTAGAAAGCTGAGCCACCTGGAAAGAAGGAAACCCAGACCTGTGGGGAGCCTGGCCGCCCTGCAGCCGGGCTGGGCCCTCACAGCCAACAGCTAGGACATCTCCAGAGGCTGTCCCCTCTGCCTTTCCCCTTCTTCCAGGGGAGAAGGGCACTAGGACTAACCATTGGCCCTGGCCACCAAGGGCCATGAGGCCTGTCTCCCAGCTACCCCAGAGGACCTTCAGGCCCAAGGCAGGGCCCTGGGGTGCGGGGATCCAGTACCTCCTCTTCCAGGCTCTCTGCCTGGACACTAGGCTCTACCTCACTTGGGGTGTTCAGGGCTCAGAGTGTGCTGGCCAGAAAAGGCCTGGGTCTCTCCAGTCCTGAGCCTGGGTGGCCTCATGCCATCCCGTGACTAGGACCAGCGCTTACTGGGTACCCATGGGTGCACTTGGCACCTGCTCATCCAGGGTAATGGAGGCCGCCCTGTGTCCACCCAGCCTTCCCAACCAACAAGCCCCATCCCTTGCATTATGAGAGTCTCTCTTGGCCTCTCCCAAGGAATCCTGGAGGCTCATAGTTAAGAATGGAGGTTCAGAACAGCTCAGCCCACCTGATCGGGGCCAGGGCTCAGGATCTTGTTGTCCACAGCAGTTTGCTTACTGTTTTTTTTTTTTTTTTTCTCTTTTAACTTTTGTCCTGGCATAACATAAAGAGAGTCGGTCCTGTCTCTGTGCTCTCGCTGCATGGGGTGGGGTGAGCCTGGGGCCATCTGGCCTTCTGGAGTGGAAGAGGGTAGATGCCCTGCCCTATGGGTCATCCGTAGCTCCTGGGAGACAAGCAGCCAAACAACCATAGATGTCCCTGCTCCTCAGGGACTCAAGAGCTGATCAAGGCACAGGCCTCAGAGGGAGCAGGGATGGCTAACGTGTGCCCTGGGCACACAGGACTCAGTGTAGGCAGGAAGCTAGACTCAACAGGCTCACGAAGTGGACAAAATCATGTCACACAAATGCTCTGGAGATATCCAGGAGAATATGCATCTGTGAAGAAGGTGAGGGAGTCCAGATTTCAAGACTCGGCAGGGCCAATTTCACACACCTATGTGGGAACCACACTGGGAACTGGAATTTAAACACTTTCTTGTTTCAAACTTACATAGTCATCTGAGCCAAGAGACCGCTGCCTTCTGCTCCTTGGCTCTGACCATAGTCCCCGCTTCCTAAAGGTCCAATTTCAAAAAACTACCTTAAAAACAAAAAGTGCAGCCGGGTGCAGTGGCACACGCTTGTGATCCCAGTGGCTCTGGGAGCAGGGCTTTGAGGACGTGTGGGCCTAGTTTTCCTGCTGAAGCCCGTGTTGCCTTTCCCTCATTACGTCTGCCTGAGTTTTCTCCAAGAACTGCTCCGCTGGGTGCTGTTCCTAACTCCCCCAGAGCTGCGTAACCTTCATGGGCTGGCCTGGCACCTTCCGTGGGCCAGTCTACTATCTCCCATGAGCAAGCCTTTTACCCTCTGGACCAAGGGCAGCTACGCTGGGCGACAAGTCAGGCCTTCTGGGTGCCTTTCCTCAGGATGTCGGTGTTGGTAGTCAATGCTTAGGAGCTTTTGGTAAAATTCCAAGAGTGACCTAACCAGAGCTTGGTGCCTTCCCAGGGCATCAACTTGTAGTTTTAAGAGGCTCTAAGATGAGTTTCCAGGACAGGTTTGCTGTTGTCCCAGTGCGGGGGGCGAGGGTGGGGAATGGAACGCAGGGCCTGGCACATGCTAGGCAAGAACTCACCACTGAGCCACACCCCAGCCTTCTTTTGTATTTTAGTTAGAGACAGGATCTCCTGAGCCTTCCAAGCCACTGGGATTACAGGCGTGCACCACCAGGCCCAGCCATCCCATCCCTTTGATTTTTTATTTTAAGATGGGTTTTGCTAAGTTGCCCAGGCTGGCCTCAAACTTGCCATCGTCCTTCCTCAACCTCTGGCACCACTGGGATTGAGACAGAAGTGGTGTTTTTGTTTTTGTTGTTGTTTAGTAGTTGGTCACAACACCTTCATTTCATTCATTTATTATTATTATTTTTTAATGTGGTGCTGAGGAAAGAACCCAGGGCCTCGCATGTGCTAGGCGAGCGTTCTACCACTGAGCCACAACCCCTGACAGAAGTTTTAATTCCCTTCATAGGAGGCCTGCTGCGTAGACTCCTACGGTTTCCTCATCTGAAAAATGTAGGTGACATTTTGCTGAGTATTGAATGACTGTGTCCAAGTGGCACTTAGCATGCAGTTACATCATGATAAGTGAGAATAGGTGCATGTCTCAGGAGCTTGGCATGTTCACTGAGCAAAAAGATTTTGAGTATTTTATTCCAAGCCACCAGGAAAAAAAAATCTCGAGGTTTCCCTCTTTGGCCCTGGGAGGAAGGGGTGTGGAGGGAAACAGCAGGGGCCAGGAAGGGACAGAGCAGCCCAGGCTCCTACAGAACGGTGGTTGTGGCCACCCTCATCGTCCCTCCACGGAGGGGGGGGCAGTGGGGGGTCCCCTGGGATCCTGCCTTCTGGCCATGCACATTCTCAGAAGGCTCTCAAGTGTGTTTATGTGGAGATGCAAGGAAAAAACCCCGGGCTGCTCCTACCAGGTCTTGAAAGGCAAAGGCTCTCAGGCCCACGGAGAGCCCAGCATCAAGGAAGGATCCAAACTCGCAGGGCCTGCAGGACCCCAGCAGGACCCCAGCAGGACCCAGCCTCTCCACTGCAGGCCCTGAGCAGGCCAGCCCTCTGCAGCAAGCCGGGAGGCGGAGCCAGAGCAAGGACTGGGGTGGACAGGCTGCGACCCTTCCCTTCTTGGGCTCAGCTTCCTCGTCTGTACGAGGGGACATATGTGTCCCCCACAGGGTTGGTGAGAGGAGGACGGGTGGAGGCTGGTCCTGTAGCCAGGCATGGCCAGGCCTGGCATGGGCTCCTGCTTGGTGTGCATGGACAGGGCTGCTGCCACCTCTTTGGGAGCCAGAGTCTGGAGTGGACAGTGGGCATCTCTGGGATGGAGACCAGGCTGGGGAGAGGAGAGGCCATTCTTTTTGTTTTCATTTAAAAAGAGAGGTCAGTCGTCAGTGTTCCTCCCTCCTGTGGTGGTCACACGGGTAGATGCTGCTGACCTGCCCCTGGCGAAGACCTCTCTAGAGTCCGTCACTGGCCAAGAGATCACTCACCAGTCGCCTCCCTCCTGTGACACTCTCTGTGCCCAGGCCCCCTCCACAGTGCCTTGTCCTCAGTCCAGCTGTCACCGGCTCCACTGTGTCACCCCAACTCTGACTTGAGGCCCCAGGCAGTGAGGCCATGCCACTACCTGCTCCCTCCTGCCACCTGCTCCCTCCTGCCACCTACTCCCTGCCCCAGGGCTAGCACGGGCACCAGGAGGGCAGGCCTGGCAGGCCAAGAACGGGCACCTCCAGCCAGACCTCCCGGGAACCTGGGCCCAGATGTCATCCCCGGGTGGCCCTGGGGGCAGGACCCCATCCTGACAGTGAGGAGGGCACGTGTCTCCATTTCTCAGAGGCGGGAGGGTGGTTTGTACCCTGGCTGCCCACGCGCACCTCACTCCCGCCCCCTCTTCCCGCCTCACTCCCTCCACCCCTCCTGTGGTTCTGGAACTACACACCAAGGGAGCACATTTGCCCATTCTTGCTCTAGGTCTGCTTTTGAGGGAAGCCAAGCTAAGGCCAGCAGCCCACCGGGTGGGAAGTCAAGGTACCTTGGGGTGGGGTTGATTCCTCTCTTTAGGGGGCCCAGACAGGAGGAATGTCCCCACTGGCTGCCTCTGCAGCCAGAGGCTTGTACCAAAGTCCAGAGCAGCTAGAGAGCTGGTCTCAGCTCATCCTGCAGGCCTGGTGTCAGGCTGATGTGATGCATGTGCGCGCGCGCACACACACACACACACACACACGCGCGCCCGCGCGCGCCTGGGAACAGTGGCAGGGACTGTTAAGTAACCTGCCCTTTCACCCAGAGCCAAGGGGTGGGGGACAAGCTCACTTGCCCTCTGTCTTACTTTGCCTGTCCCTGCGGCTGCACTTCCTGTGACCACACAAACCACCGGGTCAGAAGAGGAGGTTTCAGGGTGTGGGCTGCTCAGCAGACTGTGGGAGGCCCGGACTCCTCAGCCGGGTCTCGCACACGTGAGTTAGAGAAGTCAGAGAGAGCCAGGGCTGAAGTCAGAGGCCGGGCCAGGCCCCGGAGGGGCATCCACTCCCCAGGCTGCCACTGCAGGAGGCCATGGGGGGCAGACTGAACCAGGGGTAGAACAGGACAGTTCTGGAGGCGGGAGTCTGAGATCAAGGTGTTGACAGGGTGGCTTCTCCCGGGGCCCTCTCCTTGTCCTCTAGGAGGCCACGAGAAGGGCCTTACTTGGTCTTCCTTCTGTTCACAGAGCAGCAGACCCAAGGAGCCTCAGGTTAGCTCAAAGATTTCCCGAGCTGATCACAGAATAAAACACTGTTTTAGCTTTTATATATTCTCCTGAGATGGTTGGGTACATGTGTCAACTCAGCCAGGAGGACTTTTGCAGATGTTGACCAACTTGACTTTAAGGACAGGAGATGGCTCTCGATACTATGGGTGGGCCTCATTCAATCAGCTGAAGGACTCATGAGCAAAACAGGCTTCCTGGGGAAGAAATTGTGTCCCAAGACTCGTGCCTGAGTCTCCAGACCCTGCCCTGCGTATTTCAGACTTGCCAGCCCCAGAAGCATGAGAGCCAATATCTTCAAATAGATTATTTCTACATAAATACACACCCGTGCAAACGTGTGTGTGTCCCTACGCTCCTGCGTGTGTTCCATGTTCCCTACTGGTCTGCTTCTCTACAGAGTCGAATGACCCATCTACCCTTCAGAGGGCAGGTATGGGAGGTGCTGGGCGGTGGTGCTTCAGGAATAAGGGACCCACTGTTCATTGGCTGTGGGCATCGATCCCAAGGTGACCCCCGAGGTCACGGGTAGCAAGTGGGGCATTTGCTGAAACTTGCCCTGCTGCTCCATATCAGAAAATGCACACTGCTGTGTCACCCAAAAGGCCAGAGAACCAAAAATACCCCATGAAGTTATACCCAAAACAATGCTATAAACGGAAAATTACAGAAACCACTTGAAACACTCATGAAGCTCAAGTCCCATAACCAGCTCTTACGTCAATCAGATTCTGCTGAAAGTCCTAGAATAAACCTCAAATGAGTGCATGGGCTGGCCCCGCCCACCTCTGCTCACTTTCTCTTACTCCCCCACCAGGTCCCTCTGCCACCTCAGCGCCTTTGCATGTATTGTTTGTGCTTCAAGGACTCCCCTTCCCCTGGCTGTTTGTCTGGCACCTTCTCATCCCTTTGTTCTAACCGTGCATTAACATGATACCAAGTTTGTAATAATATCCCCCTTTCCAGCACCCCCCTTTTTTTTTTTTTAAGAATTAACATCAGATTATTTATTTTGCTTATGCAAAATAAGGACAAGGGAACTTCACTATTTCGCCAGTTGAGAATGGTTGTTCTCCTTTCAATCCAGATTTCTCTGGGAGGACCAGATGTGTCAGCTTGGTTTGACTGACTCCATGTTTTATTTTGTTTTCTCCCCTGGAATAATGTCTCTGTTGAAAAAGTGGCTTCACAAAGAAGGTGGCAGCAGGAAAATTTCAGAATCCAAAGCTTAAAAATAAGTCTTGGGCAGTGTGGGGTTATTTTCTGTCTCTGGGAGGGATCATCTGGTGTCCGAGGCCTGGGGACAGAGGCAAAGTCCCCCCAGCCGCCCATCTAGGAGATGTCACTCTCAATAGCGTCTGGTGTCCTGACCTGTGCTTGCCCAGGATAATGGTGGGTAAGGAGCAGCAGGTCACAGGGTCCCCCTGACTCTCTGGGAGACAGAGCTCTACCTGGGCAGACCCCGGGGCTGAGGGTCAGCGGCCAGGGGAGAATCAACAACTGTCCCCGCCTGTGGTCCCTGAGGTCCTGGGGCAGGGATGCAGGAGGCAGCCAGTGTCACAAGATGTCCCCGTCTAGGTCGGGGGCCTGGCCAAGCAAGGAGAAAGACCGTGTCCCTCCTCAGGGCCTGGCCCCTGCACTGGTCTCACTTCCTCCCCGGCACAGCCTGGAAGGGGAGGAAGTGACATCCAGGGGAAGGCCGGGAAGTGAGGCCACCATCACATTCAAGTTCAGGGTGAGACAGCTCAGTCTGCCCCCCAACAGGCCCCATACTCGGCTCCCCTTCATGGGCCACGTCCCTTCTGAGAGTCACGCCCTGCCCTTTATAAACACAAGGACCCAGAAGTTCCAGGGACACGTCCATGTTTAGGCCCCCGGATCTGGAAGTTCCTCAGGCGCACTTCCATGTTTAAGCCCCAGAATCTGGAAGTTTGATGGGTGCACATCCATGTTTAGGCCCCCAGATCTGGAAGTTCCTTAGGCACACATCCATGTTTAGGCCTTAGCATCCGGAAGTGCCTCAGGTGCACGTCCATGTTCTAGGATCCAGAAGTTCCTCAGGTGTCCAAGTTTAGGCTCTAGGATCCGGAAGTTCCTCAGGCGTCCATATTTAGGCCCATGGATCCGGAGGTTCCTCAGGTGCACGTCCATGTTTAAGCCCCTGGGTCCGGAAGTTCCTCAGGCGTCCATGTTTAGTCTCTGGGATCCAGAAGTTCGTCAGGTACACATCCATCTTTGGGCCCTTGGATCCGGAAGTGCCTCAGGCGTCCATGTTTAGGCCGTAGCATCCGGAAGTTCCTCGGGCGCACGTCCATGTTTAGGCCCCTGGATCCGGAAGTTCCTCGGGTGCACATCCATGTTTAGGACCCTGGATCCGTCCAGCCCTTTTACAATCTGGTTACAGTCTGAAAAGATCTTGATTT
Organism: Marmota flaviventris; assembly: GCF_047511675.1. Classification (NCBI taxonomy): domain Eukaryota; kingdom Metazoa; phylum Chordata; class Mammalia; order Rodentia; family Sciuridae; genus Marmota; species Marmota flaviventris. Next base: position 7,751,636 of record NC_092508.1, on the reverse strand, counting down.
TTGTTTATTTTCTGGTTTATCATCCTCCTTTACTTCCCCACTGGTCTGTTCTCTTGCATCTTCCCAACACCAGGGCCACAGTGGACAACACCTGGAACACTCAGAATGAACGAATGAGTGGTGGGGATTCAGCTCCCAAGCTGTCCACTGGGGTCAGTGTCCTCCCCACTTCCCATCATGCTCTGGGCCCACTCCATCGTGTCCTTTTGTGGTTGACAGCAGCACATGACATTGGCATCCAGCTGTCCTGACTGCAGACGGGAGGACTGGGACATTCCTACAGGTGGGACTCCAAAGAAACTCTTGGATGGGCCTGGTGTCATCCCAGCAACTGGGGAGGCTGAGGCAGGAGGATTGCAAGTTTGAGGCCAGCCTCAGCAACTCAGTGAGACCCTGTCTCCAAATAAAAAATAAAAAGGGTTAAAAACGTGCTCAGTGATTAAGCACCCCTGGGTTCAAGCCCCAGTGCCACAAGAACAAAGCAAAAGCAAAACCACTGCCCCTGAACAAGGGGAGCTGAGCTGGGCCATCGGGACTGCTGTCTCACCGGGCTCTGAAATGTGAGGGGAGTGTCCCAGAAGAGCAGGACAAAGCCACACTGCAAGGGCCTCTGCGGGACTCACTGGGGCCACCAGACCTGTCCCCCTGAGCCAGGAGGACAGCAGCCCAGCCGAGCTGGCGGGAGTCATGGCTGAAAAGTAAGAGATGGCTCTGGGTGAAGCTGGGGCGGGGGACAGGAGATGGCTCTGGGTGAAGCTGGGGCGGGGGACAGGAGATGGCTCTGGGTGACAGCTGGTGGGGGACGGGAAACTTATTATTTCAGGGTTGTATCAGCTGCACTGCTGGGTCTTTTTTTAAAACTATGTACATGTTTTGCTTTATAATAAAAGAAAAGAACAATCCACAGAGCTTGGATTTTAAGCAGTAGGAAGAGGTTTGGGTTGGGATATCCGTGTCAGAGACTGCAGGTGGCCCCTAATCCCCACGGGCCTGTGTCCACCTTTTGTAACTGACAGATCTTAGTTTGTCTGTTTTTTTGCTTCCTGTGAGATCATTACCAAATTATTTTCAAATAAAGAGGCCACTAAAAAGTTGTTATATGGGACTTTAGAGGAAACTCTTTATAAGAGGCCTATTGCTGGCAAGAGGTATTTTTACCTTCTCCTTAGCCTCTATCACCTACTTACTTTTTGAAATAAGGATGTGATGGTTGGAGCTCTAACAGCCATCACAGACACTGAAGGGCTGGGGAGGTAGTACAATGGTAGAGCACTTACCTGACAGGTATAAGGTTCAATCCCCAGAATGGGAAAGAAAGAAAGAGGAAAAAAACAAAAACCCAAGTGTCTGGAGGCTAGAGGTAACATCCTAAGAATGGAAGGGCCTAAAGGCAAAGGATTCAAGAGTTTCTAGTAAGGCTGTTAACCCTCTAGACCAGTCCCGGACACAATAAAAAGACTCAGTCTCTGGGTCTCTGCCAGGGAGACAAGAGGAGTCTTTTTGTCACTTGTGTCGCTCATGGACTGTTGGTAAGGAGCAACCACCATCCTGACATCCGCCAGTCAGAGTACTGCTGCAGGTGGCGCTGTCCACTAAGTGTGTACCCCTGAGCCCACTCCAGCCACTCCTGCTCGGTGGCCAGACCAGTCACATGACCCCAGCTAATCACCTGTACAAAGACCAGGAACTGTGATATGCTAGGTGCCCAGAAGACAGGGAGTCTGAGGCAGCGGCCCTCAGGAGTCCACACAGAGCCCCACGTGCTGCCCTGGCCGTGGCACCAGAAGGACCTGGGGCAGAGGGACCTGGGGCAGAGTGGGAGAGAGCCCTGCAGACGCCACGGCCGGAGCCTGCAGAAAAGGGTTCAGCGCTGACGTCAAGGCCCAGCCTGAGCCTCCAGCCTCCAAGCCTCTGGCAGTGGATTTCATGTGAACATTTCTGGCCCTCGTAGGCTTGGTGCTTTTCCCACCTCTTTCCTAGGTAGAAAATACAAATACCCTGCCAACTGGTTCAGTCAGATAGGAGGCCACTCTGGGCCCAGGTGAGGGCTGGCACTGTCCCCGACCCCCCCACACAGGTTCCCTCCCTCAGAGGCGGAGAGAGGAGCAGCCTCCTCAGGCCGACCCTGGAGGGGAAGGGGGGACACGTGCTGGAGGCACACCCAGCAGGGAGGACCAGGGGAGGTCACGGGGTCAGAGGTCTAACCCCCAAGTGGTGCTTTAAATGGACTCCGGTGAGGGGACAAAGTGAGATGGACGTCGTCACCAGATGAAGTGACGGGTCCAGAAGGGCTGACATCTGGCCAGGTGGGGTCAGTGCCCGGCTCGTGCTCCACCGTCCTGACCTTTCCTTTCTCAGGAACCCCTGAGGACCCAGCTGCAGACCCAGTTACCAGTGGCTTCACAGGCCTGGTCTCCATTTTGGTGGGTCCTAGACTGCCCACTAGAACAGGTCCTTGGTGGTGTCCCAAGAACTCAGACCCAACAGACATCAAAGTCCAGAGCCAGGATCAGAGGAGCCCACCCAGCATGGGACAGAGGAAGGGCACACACAGTTTGCCCAAAAACCCCCTTGGCCACGCTGGGGCTGTCCACCTGGCCCTGCACTGCCCCCCTAAACTCTCCATCCCCAGGATTCCCCCTGGTCCCAAAGCCCCCTCTGACTTGAGGGCTTCCCCTGAGACTCCCACTCCTCCTCCTCTTCCTTGACCCCGACTCTCCAACACTCACCAGCTCCCAGGCTACAGCTGGAGCCCTGCATATGGCCATGGGGGCTTGGCCTTGCACAGGGCAACCTGGGGAGGGCTGCCGACTGGCCCCGATGACCGTGAAGTGGGGCTGCAGCTGGGAGGGGCAGGGGTAGCATCTTCACTGTGGCTTGACTGTGCTCAGCAGGCAGCCAGGGCAGTCACTGAGGTGGGGGTCTGGCACAGGGGCTCCAGGTACCTTCCTGATCCCACGGGCAGCGTGGTAGACCAGTTGTCCATCTAGTTCCCTCAGTGCTGACTGTAACTCTGATGCCTGCTTCTGGGAGGCTGGGGAAAGGCCTCAGAAGGGGAGTTTCTGACAAGTTCCCCAGTGATGCCAGCAGAGTGCCAAGTGGAGGCCAACACTGAGACATTCAGCATTGAGTAGCCGGGGCTCCAGTCCCAAGTCTGCCCCCTGCTGGCAAGAGGCCTCTTAGGCCAAAGAAATGGCTGCTTCTGTCTAACTTTCATCTCTAATGGAGAGGTAAGAACCATGCTCACCTCCAGGGTAGTTGTAAGGATTAAGTGAGATGATTTGGCACATAATAGTATCGGAAAGAAGTTCTTTATCAATTGGTTGAGGTGTGGTTCTTTGGGTGGAAGGAAGCTGCTGGATTTTTTAAATAAATTCTATAGAATTATCTGACTTTTAAAAGCACTATTTGAGGGCTGGGGTAATGACTCAGTGGTGGAGCACTCACCTAGCACGTGCAAGGCGCTGGATCCGATCCTCAGCACACATAAAAATGAATAAATAAAATAAAAGTATTGTGTCCAACTACAACTAAAACATATTTTTAAAACTTTACTTGTACAACAACAATAATAATTAAAGTTTAATTAAAAATTATAGAAGACTTAATTCCATTAAAAAGAAGAAATCACCAGGTATGTTGTCACATGCCTATAATCCCAGCAGCTCGGGAGGCTGAGGCAGGAGGATCACAAGTTGCTAGCCTGAGTACCTTAGTGAGGCCCTAAACAACTTAGTGAGACCTGTCTCCAAAAAAAAAAAAAAAAGAGCTGAGGATGTGGCTCAGTGCTCAGTTCTTAAGCACCCCTGGCTTCACTCCCCAGTACCAAAAAAAAAAAAAAAAAAAAGGGAGGGAGGGAGAAATCAACAGCTCTGATAGTTTAAATATGGAAATGTCTATGAAGATTGCTGTTGTTCCCAACTATCCTCTCCCCTTTCCTGAACAGGATGCTACAACTTCTCTCTCTTCTGGGGAAAGAGTATTCATCCAGTGCCAATGACTTTGGGCTTGACCTTGACTGCCTTTGCGGACAGCACCTGTGTGGAGCTGCCCCTGAGGCATGTTGGGGCAGGAGCTGAGAAGCAGTGCTTACTTTTTCCACCAGCACACTTGTCCTTGTCCCCCCCACCCCACTCCGCAACAGGCCTGTGCTCCAGATGGCGCTCTTCTTTGGCTTTGGAATTACAGCCACAGCTGACCCACAACCCAGAGAAGCCAAGCCACAGCCAATCTACAAAAGAAATGTAAAGACAAGTGACAAACAAGCCTCTATTTATTGTTGTGAGCCACTGACGTGCTGGGATAGCTTGTTACTGCAGCTTTACCTGGTGAAAACTGACTAAAAACTTCCTACAACAGACCACAGATGTGAAAGTATAGTGTGTCAAATGCAATGACTGCTTAACAGGTGTAGGAGTGATGGAGAGTTCTGGAACTAAATAGTGTAGATGGTCATGTGACGTTGTGGGTGTAGTTAATACCACCTAAAGTGAATCGTTCACTTTAAATTGGTCAAAATTCTTAAGATGTGTGCTATATTGATCACCACCCTCCTGCCCCCCCGTCTGAACTGCAGGGCAAGCCAGCTCTCGATTAGTTATGTGGGATTTGGATGACCTTCAGTGTTGACCTCCAATATGATGTTGAGAGGAGTTCAAGATAAAACTGTCCCTGAAGAGGCAGAGGTTGCTAATGGTCCATGTTCTCCTGCCATTGGACACTTTGTGGGGTGACACCAAATGGGCAGCTTTGGGGGTAGAGAGGGAAGGAGGCAGAGGACAAACTTCTGCTCACATTGTGCTTGGGGCTGGAGCTCAAACTCAACCCTGAGAGGATCAGCCCTCAGCTGAGTTAACACTGCACCTGCTGGAGCGGGGGGCTCACATCTGAAATCCTAGCCCCTCAGGAGGTTGAGGCAGAAGGGTTCCAAGTTCGAGGCCAGCCTGGGCAACTTAGTAAGATCCTGTCTTAAAAAAAAAAAAAAAAGGTGGGGGGAGTGGTGCTGGGATGCAGCTCAGTGGTAAAGCAGTGTCCTGGAATGCTCCAAGGCCTGGTTCAATCCCAGCACTGCCAAATAAACAACCCCCCCACCTCCTGCACTCTCCTGAAATGCCACAGAACAGCACTGGGGGGCAGAAGAGAGCCGGGTCAGCCTGGGGAGGCACCAAGTGTGCTCTTTCCCTTTTCTCCCTTTCCCCTTCCCCTCCCAACCCTCCCACCAAGGCAGTCCCTTCCATTGGTTTCAGAAGATGTTACCATTTTTTTCCAAAGGAAATGTCTTTGCAAGTAAAACCTGAGTATTTCATCTGCTGCATCCAGAGAGCTGTTCGAGGAAGTCCATTTTTAGATGTTGAACACATTCCACACCACGTTTCAGTTGATGGCTAATTTCAGGGCTGACTGAACCAAGCCCACTCCTGACTTTTGGGGGGTATCAACTTGAAACTCTTCCCCTGATATTCAGCAGGTGGGTGTCTCTAAGACGCTAGAAAACTTTAACAGCCAGACTGGTAACAAAGACAGTTTCTCCATAAGACTGAAAAGATTGATTTGGCACTGATGGGAGCAGCCTGAGCTGGTTCCAAAGCTCTGTTAGCCACAGGTCTCTTCCAAGACGCTTGGCATCTGTCCACCCCTACTGAGTGCAAAACCACCTCAAGACCCAGTCACTTAAAGCAGCTGCAAGGTGAGTATCCCTTGTCCAAAATGCTTGGGACCCAGAAGTGTTTTGGATTTCAGCTTTTTGGGGTTTTGGAGTATCTGCAAGCCTAAACACAAGATTCATTCATGTTTCATGTACACTGTATACGCTTAGCCTAGAGTTAATTTTATACATGATTTTTAGTGAGTCTGTTTTTGACTCTGACCCATCACATGAAGCCAACTATTGAATTTTCTATTTATGGCATCATGTTAGCACCCAAAAAGTTTGAGATTTTGGAGCATTTGGATTTGAGGGTGGCAATGCCCCACTTGTATTTTTTGTTATTGTTTTCATGCGAGGGATTGAGCCCAGGCCTTTGCACTCTGTCCCTGAGCCCTGGTCCTAGGCATATTACTGTTGTCATCTTTGGGTTGGGCTCAGCCAGGTGATTCTCCTGCTGGTCTCACCCGGCTCCCAGTGCGGCTGCAGTGAGCTGACCTGGAGCTCCCTGGTCCAAGTCCCAGAAGCCTCACTCACCTGCCTGTGTTGGGTGGGGTGAGGGATAAACGGGGCATCTGAGCGCCAAGCATCTGGCAGCTGAACTCCAAAAGCAGCAAGAGAGGCCAAGCCCCAGGGGACAGCACTTTTCACACCTCTGTTTGTTTCCTGCTGTCTCCTTGGCCCGCAAGGCAAATAATCAGTGCTGCTTCGGGGAGTGGAGAGAGTAGACTCCATAATATTGTAGAGTTTAGAAAATTATCCCCCAGGCCCTCCCTCCTCTCCTGCTATGGCCAAGGACATCTTTATTCACTCAGAGATGAGTAAACTGACACCTGCCAATTCACAGTTGTGTTAGTCAGCTTTTCTTCACAGTGACCAAAGAACAACTTGGAAATAGAAAAGCTCATTTGGGGCACAGGGTTTCAGAGGTCTTAGGTGGCCGACTCCATTGCTCTGGGCCCATGGTGAACAGAAGAACATCATGGCGGAAGGGCATGGCAGAGGAGCACTGCTCGGTTCCTGGCCACCAGAAAGCAGAGGTGGGAGGGGCCACAGGGACGATGCACTCTTCCAGGGCACAACCCCAGACCCACCTCCTTCAGATACACCCCATCTGCCTACAGTCACCACCTAGTTCAAACTAGGATGGATTGATTAGGACACAGGTCTCATAATCTAATCATGTCACCTCTGACTATTCTTGCGTTAACACAAGTTCAAGGCAATTAAATGAATCTCTCCCAGATGCATAAGGTACTATGGATGGAATTGTGCCCCCCAAATTCATATAATTCATGTTAAAGCCCTAACCCCAGTGTGATTCTATTTAGAGACAGGGCCTTTAAGAAGGTTACTAAGGTTAAATAAGGTCAATCCAATAAGACTGGTGTCCTTATAAGAGCCATCAGGGTGCACACAGAGAAAAGGCCACGTGAGGACGCGGGGAAGAAGGCTACCTATGAACCAGGATGGGAGCCCCCCCCCAGAGCTCAGCCCTGACGGCACTTTGGTCTTGACCTTCCAGCCTCCAGGACTGGAGGGAAACACGCTCCCTGTCCGTGGTATCCTGTTACGGCAGCCTGAGCTGAACAACAGGTAAACAGGTTTCCTTGGTTAAATCACTCTGGGAAATGTCGTGCTCAATACTGACCTTCTCCCCTTGGAGGTTCGGAAAATTCTTTAGCTCATTCAAGCCTCTGAGAAGTTCTTCAGCAAAGGAACCTATTGTTGGCCACATGTCCTGGGTTATTTGAACACACATTCAGTTCCTGGGGCTCCTTAACAAACTGCTGCAACCTCCAGGGCCTCACAGTTCTGGTGACCCGAGGTCCAAACCCCAGGAGTCGGCAGGATGGTTCCTTGTGCAGGCTCTGAGAACCTTCCAGACCTCCCTCCAGCTCTGGTGGCCCCTGGTAACCCTTGGCATTCCTTGGCCTGTGGAGGTACGGCTCCCATCTCCGCCTGCGTCTCCACAGTCTGTACCCTGAGTCTCCTTCTCAATGGTAAAACACCAGTACCCCAAAGAGAAGAAACCATGACTAGATTGGGGACCCTGCCCTTCCTGTAATGCCCTAGGAGAGGGTCTGTTTTGGGGGGGACACTTGCATAAGGCAGTGCTCATTACTGCAGCAACACAGGAGGGCTTTTACAGGACGGTGCTTCTGAACCTCCACAAAGCCTCCCAGAGCTCTGCTTCCTGCATGCCTCCCCAGTCCCGTGGCCTCCAGGAGGAGAGACGTCTTGCTCCTCCCTCCAGAGGCCATCTTCACTGTCCCCAGCTGCCCACAGGGCCCACTGCCCACTGTCCTGGTGCTGCTCTGCCTGCCCTGCCCACCCTCCCTCCTCCTTGTCCACAGCCCTGTTTGCCTCTAAACCACCCATCAGGTGGCTTCTGGGGTCTGCAGGTTCCTGAAATGCGTGCGACCAGGGACGGTTCTGTCCTGGAGGTGGGCTGTGGGCAGACGTTTTCCCAGAGCAGGGCCCATAGCTTCCATTGTTTCTCCAAATCCATCCCACGGAGGCTGCGACCCTCAGGGTTAGGGCTCAGGTTCAGTGAGGACCTCTCCCTAGAGCAGTCTCCTGGGGAAAGAAGCAGGAAGGTGGGAAAGCCCCCCCCCTCCGCCCCAGTTTCCCTGGTGGAAGGCAGAGCAGGAGGAGGCAGCAGGACCATCCGCAGGGACAACCTCAGGAGGCCCAGGGCAGCTGGCTGAGGCTGCAAGCTCCCCCTGAGAGAGAGAGGACAGCAGGCCCTTGGGTTTGGGAGAGAGCTGGGGAGCCTGAGGGCAAAGTCTAGCACCCCCCCACCCCCGTAGGTCTTGCCAACATCCCGGATTCCGGGAAGCTGGGCACTGCTGGACTGAGCCTTCAGCTCACTGGGCGGTGTGGACAACAAGGTGGGACTTGTTCTCAATCTGAATGGTACAGGGCTGGGATGTAGCTCGTTGGTAGGCCACGCCTGGCCTGTGTGAGGCCCTGTGTTCAACTCCCAGTGCTGGGGGGCAGGGGGTAGTTTTTTTAATGCAGACATCTATCTCAATCACCTCAGGATTCTATCTGAGGGCCTCAGCTGGTACTTAAGGTCCCCAGGAGTACTCAGGAAGGAAGGATGGAGGGGCTCTCCCTTGTGTGGACACTTGATTTGCAGCCTCTCAAGGCTGGTCTGCACCTGGGTCCCCTTAGGCCACACTCCACAGCCACCTGCCAGGCCTCTGAGTGGTCTGAGAGGACTCCTCTCCCTGGACCTTCAGACAGCTCTACAATGGTGGGGGAGGGATGGCCAGGGTGGACTGTGGAGATGGGGGCGCCCCAGAATAGTTGCCCTCAGCGCCGGGGCAGTCAGGGTGGGTGTGACGTGGGGAGGGCTGAAGCACCCCTTTGTTTTAGAGAGGGGACGGGAGGGATGATCTGTCCTGGTCCAATTTTTCCACTCTGTGGGCGCTGGTGGCCCCAGGAATCCCATTTGCATCAGGGCCCAGGCTTCTAGGAAGTTAAGAGAAAGGAATTTATTTTAACTTGCAAATTTGTTCTGGTAATTTAAGTCATATTTATGCATTGTCAAAAAGGCAAAGAATTGTATATGTTTAAAAATGAACAAAAACTCAAAAGACAATCCTTGCCCATGATTCTGCTGCTGCTCTCTGACATGGGCTGCCAGTTGGCACGTTATCTGTGAGTATCTCACAGCTGCGTGCCTTCGACAGCCAGGGTGGATCATAATTCAAGCAATAACTGTTACTGTAGAAAAATCAGAAAATACAGTCAAAACAAATTTCACATAATCCTACTATCTAAAGATAATCTTGCTTTCGTACCTTGTGTTTCTTTGACTACTGATACATTTGAACATTTTGCCATGTTTATTGGCTGTTGAGATTTCCTTAGTGAAGCCAGATGTGGTGGGCACGCCTGTAATCCCAGTGGCTCAGGAAGCTGAGGCAGGAGGATCACAAGTTCAAGACCAGCCTCAGAAATTTAGTGAGGCCCTAAGCAATTTAGTAAGACTTTGTCTCTAATGAAGATAAAAAGGAATGGGGATATGGCTCAGCAGTTATGTGCCCCTGAAACAAAAAGAAGAAAAAGGGAAAAAAGTGTTTTTTCTTGGTGAATAGGTTGTTTCTGTCCTTTGCATATAGTTTTTGGGCATCCAATGGGGCCATCAATTTGTTTGGGATCTTGTATAGCATACATATGAATCTTTATACTACCTATAGTTTTTTGTGTTTTTTTTTTTTTTCTCGATTTGTGATTTGTTCTTAAAACTTTGAGAGTGTTTGTTTGTTTGTTTGTTTTGGTACCAGGGATTGAACCCAGGGGCACTCAACCACTGAGCCACATCCCCAGCCTTTTTTTTTTTTTTATTTTGAAACAGGGTCTTGCTAAATTGCTTAGGGCCTCTCTAAATTGCTGAGGCTGACTTTGAACTTGCAATCCTCCTGCCTCAGCCTCCAGAGTCACTGGGATTACAGCCACCATGTCTGGCTTTTAGTGTTTTTAATCTTGTTTTTCTCTTTTGGAGTTCTCTACTGGCTTTTGTGTTTAGAGTGTAATTCTCCTCCCCCAAATTGAATGCCTTCCTTCAGCGGTGAGCCCTGTCTCTTTCTTCCTCTTCAATCCATCTGAAAGTGGAAGTGAGAAGCTCACCCAGTGTTTTCCAGACACTTAGCCAACCATCCCAGCGCTGTTTTTATGACTCAGCCCTCCTGTCCTCTGTCCCTCAGGCAGCCCTGTGCACAGGGCAGGCATTAGCCAAGGAGTCTCAACTTGCTGTTGTGCCAGAGGCCAGGCTCGCTTGGCAAAGGCCTTGAACATTCTCTGGAGCTATCGGCCCTCCCCAGTCCCTGCCCGCCCCCACCTCCAGGGGAAGCCCTGACCTTCCCCCTCAGTGCAGCCTCCCCCTGGCTATTTACCTGAGTCTCCTGGAGTCCTGCCCCTGGGCCCCACCTCGCCCACCCCACACCCAGCACCTCCCCACAGAGGCCCTCAGAGGACTGGCCCTGCTGGGCAGCCCCGCCTCTGTAAGGTGAGAACCCTCAGGGGCTCAGCAGCCAACCCTGGGGCCCAGCGCCCACCCCCGGGGCTCATTAACCTGTTTCTTCCAAACAAATCCCGCTCTGTTCTAGGTGGAATTCCCATGCCATCTGCTCCCTCCATCTCTTCTGTTTCTTGAAGTCTCCAGAAGCAGGAGTCCTGGAACCAGGCGTCCTGGCCTATCAGTGCTGATACCCCCAGAAGCTGCCTGGGAGTACCCCACCCCGAGGGGCAGCCAGCCACAGTTCAGGCTCCCAGGCCCTCCCCAGGCCCCCCAGAGTGGCCTCAGTGACAGGCTGGGCGGCACTGCCCTCCCCTAGGTGACCATGGCCATGGTGGGGGCTGCCATCAGGGGCCACAGAGCCCCAGAGAGCACCAGGTCCACCTGCCCAGCAGCAGCCCCTGGAGGGGCCAGACCCTGAGGCCAGGAGCAGCAGCATCCTGGGGCGGGACCATGGGAAACAGTGCCTATGGCAGCAGGAACAGGAAGAGGCCACCCTCCCTGTGACCAGGGGTCTGCAGAAGCGAGCTCTGAGTGGCTCTGAAGGGCCTCTGGTCCCATCCGTGTGCACGTGAGTCACAAAGAGCCTCAGCTTCCTCATCTATAAAACCGGGATGCGTCAGCACCACCCCCAGGGCCCCGGGAGGTTTCAGCAGGAGTGGCCATCACTGTCGGAGCTCCCTGGTTACCAGGACTTGACGGTGGGGATATTTCATAGTGTAATATATCCCAGAACACGAAGCTACACGCCTCAAACACATACAGTTTCATTTCCTTGGTAAAGATGGGGCTGGGGCCTGAGCGGTAGTGCAGGCTTGGAATCCCAGCGGCTCCAGAGGCTGAGACAGGAGGATCGTGAGTTCAAAGCCAGCCTCAGCAAAAAGCAAGGCCCTAAGCAACTCCGTGAGACCCTGTCTCTAAATAAATTACAAAATAGGACTGGGGATGTGGCTCAGTGGTCAAGTGCCCCTGAGTTAAATCCCTGTTAACCTCCCACAGCCCCCAAAAAGATGGGATTGGGGGAGAACATCTAGCCAGAAGCAGAGGGCAGTGCGGGGGGGACTTGAACTGTGCAGATGCCTCCCCTGGCTGTGAAGCTGGCTGTGTGTCTCCATCTCCTCACCCGAAAGTGGGGAACACCCACCCCCTGTGCTCAGTGCCCCATGCTGCCCTTCATGTTACCACAGGAAGATGTCCAAGTCAGCAGGGAAGACACCCCTGCTGGGCTGTCCGAATTGTCAGATTTAGGTGAGAACTGAGTTGAGAAGCATGAAGTAGAAAACCCCCAAATGCCAACAATTTAAGCACATGTGTGATTATTTTCCTTCGCATAGAGGAGTTCTGGGTATTGGCAGTAGTTCTCTCTGGTGGCTGGTATGACAGCCCCAACCAAGGGACCCAGGTTCCTTCCACCCTTGTGCTCTACCATCTTAGTGTGTACCTTCCACCCACAGGATTACCTCAAGGATTGTGGGAGGCCAACCTTACACGTGACTGAGGTACACTCCCCGGCTGGGTGCTGAGGCTCTCAGTTGCAGAAATGTGGCACCCTTCTTGGGTTTGAGGGTCAGTGTCTCGTGCATGGGTGTGTCTTGCTACAGCCCCAGGGGTGAAGCTACACTCACCTGTTCCTTTGTAATATAACCCCTTGCCCTGTTTAGGGTAGAATCTTCCATGGAAGTGCCTTGTGTGGGTCCCTTCTCTTACTGTGCCCTTGGGTGTGGCCTACCCAGGTGTCAGTCAACCTGCTGACAGTGGACATCATGAAGATAGACTCAGCCCCCTGAAACCTGACCCCTTGCCCATTTGAATAGCTTCTCCTCAATAAAAGGGGTCAGCACGTGCTCTCTGTCTCTCTCTTTCTGCGGACCCTTAAGGTCAGAGGAGCCCTCACAGCGACCCCAAAGAAAAAGGTATTTGTGTCTCTTGTGTGGTTATTTCGTGCAGCCCAGTCAGCCCAGTTCAACCGGAGTGACCCCTCAGCCTTTTAGTCGCGAGAACAGAAAACGCGGCAAAGGATCAATATAGCTGCTACTGCTCCAGCCTTACATTCCTAATAGCCAAAGGCATAAAAGGTGGAAGAGCCAAAGGATATTTAGCTTTTTGAAGGATCCTTTCTAAAGTACTGCCTAATTCTTTCTGCTTGCTTCTCTTTTGCCAGAATATGGTCTCATGTTCTTGCCTATCTGCAAGAGAGGTCGGGAGACCCATTCTTTTAGCTGAGCAGACAGCCACCCTGAATGAAACTGGGGTCTGACAGTAAGAACGAAGGGCAACTAGGATGGTCAACTAGCAGACTCCTCCACATTCCTTCACTTGGTTCAGCTGCCTCGCCCCCATACTCCCCAAAACTTGGGTTTGCCCATGACCTCTGAGGTGGCCTCAGGGCACCACAGGAGAATAAGTGGGTAGCAAGGGTTGAGAAGGAGAAGTGGAGGAGAAGGAGAGGTGGAGCCAGCCTCAGAGGCTCAGATAGCGGAGTGTAAAGGGGATGAAGAGAACATGGAGAGGCCTCATGTTAGGGGAGGAGGAAGACGAGGGCCAGCAAAGGAGCTGGAGAGAAGCAGCATTGAAAAGAGCGTGGGAAGGGAGGGGGGGAGGAAAGTTGAGCTACTGAGGGCAAAACCCTGAGCGGCACCAGCTGTCACCCAGAGGTGCCCAGAGCAGCTGTGGTAGCACTCTGCTCCCAGCACCCAGCTTCCTTACCCTGCCAGTCACTCAGTGCTTCTGACTGCCCTCCTGGATACCAGAGGGGCCGGAAAGCTTGCATGAGCTAAAGTCAGGTGGAGTTCAAATCCCAGATTTAGTGCTTATTCATGTGACTTTGAATAAGTTGCCTCTTCCCTCTGAGGCTCAGCTGCCCCAGCAATAAGTGGGTATAAGAACAGAGCTGCACTGCTTAGAGACCGTGGGGTCACGGGACTTGGCTCTTCTCTGGTCCCTGATAAGCAGGCACCAAGTGTTACTGACAACCCCAGAGTCACAGACACAGAAGAATGAAACTTTCCAGCCCAAGCTTTTTATTAAAGGGACAAGCACAAGAAGTTCATCAGGGTCTCAGGAACACCCTGGGGGTGCAGATCTTTGTGGTTGTGTGCACACCCCAAGTCAGGAGAGCAGGAAGAAGATGAAGTTTGTCTATCCTGTGTCCAAAGGGTTAATTCCACAGCCAGGGACAGTCAGAACCAGGAGCTGACCAGGTTCTGGCCTTGACTTATTCCTGCCCACTGCTGCTGGAAAACAAATGCCCTGCAGAAGGACTGGCCATATCCAGTCCTGTGGCACCAGAGTGGGCCAAGAGGTTCTGGGAGGGGTCCCTGATGAACTCTAACTTGGCATCTGTACCCTCTTCTCATTTGCCACAGTCACAGGCATTATGACTCCTTTCGACCCTGTGGCAGCACCTGCACTTGCATACACACCTCCATCCTACAAACTTGGCTGCAAGTCAGTCATAGCCTCAGTTCAGTAAGGCAGCCACTGGGGAGGCTTGCTGTACATGTGCCTGTGACATCACCAGCCACCCACACCCCCCTGTGACTTCAGCACCCGGACATCTTAGCCCAGCAGAGTCATGGCCACTCCCACTGCAAGTGGCAGAGGGCATAAATGACCACCGTGCCCTCAGAAGAGGCCAAAGCCACCAGCAGCCCCCCATATGCTCCTTCTGAGGCCTTTCTGGGCAACGAGGCTGACCACAGCCCTGCAGATGATCCGACAGGAGGGTCCCAAAGTCAGGCCCCCCTCCCTGCAGATGTCTCACCAGAGAGCAGCGCTGCAGAGGCCACTGAACTCCAAGATGTAGATCAGGCCACCTCTGAGGCCAAGCCAACCTCTGGGGACCAAGACAAGAATGAAGTCGCTCCTGGCAGCAGCCAGAATCCTGCAGAGATCACACCTCTGGTGCCCCAGGACCCAGGTGCCCAGCCGGTGTTGGTGGGCAGTCAGAACCTGCTACCGGTCAGGCTAGCTGGGGATAAACTGATCCCTCAGGATGGCGTGGGCCTGCTCCGTGACTCCCAGGCTCAGAAGGGAACACCACCGCAGGCGAGGGACCCCAAGAAGCAGCTGATCTTTGCTTTACCTGCAGTAGAAGTCCGGCCCTTTGTGGGTGCTGCTGACCCAGCCACTGCAGGCGCCGGTGGTCAGCTTGACCCTCCGCCCACTGGCGTCACCCAGGCTGCTGAAGAGAAAACCAAGGGGTCCCAGATGGTGACAGGGGACGACCTGGTGGACGGTTCCCCAGAACACTGGGTTCAGTCCTTCCCTCCCTTCGCAGCCTGCAATGCCCCGACCTCAGCCTTGCCCAGCCCCCACCGGGAGGCCCCGGGGAGGAGGCCGCTGGACTCCGACCTGTACATGGCGGATGAGGACAACGGCTATATGCGCTCCATGACCAGCCTGCTGGGCGGGGGCGAGGGCTCCATCGGCTCCCTGGCCAACATCCTGGTGTGGTCCGAGCCCATGGGCATGACCATGGCCATGGCCTTCCTGACCTCCAGCCACGGCTCCCCGACGGAACTGCTGCCCAACACCGGATCCAACCTGCACTCGGTCTCCAGCATCCTGGGGAACGCCAGCTCGGCCTTCTCCTCCGGGCTGGCCACAGGGACCAGCTCGGCCCTGCGCTCGGTCACCCAGGTGCTGGAGACCGTGGAGCCGAGAACTACGGAGAGCATCCGCTCGGCCATGCGCTTCCTGACCAGTCACCTCGCCCCGCGCCGGTTCCATGCCAGCCCCAGCTGAGACTAGATCCCACACGGAAGCCCCAAGGACTTGCCCAGCAGCTCTGGAGACCCTGGATTCTCACCCCGGTTCCTGCCCACCCCCACCCGGGGTGGCTCCCCAGCAGATCAATAAATCACCACCAGCGTTTATTTTCTAAGCGCCAGCCTCATCCCTTGTCCGAGCAGTGGGCAGAGTGGAAGTCAGGAGCGCCTGCCTGGCATGCAGAGGTCCTGGGGTCCACCCCAGCACCAGGTGGGGGAGGACAAGAGGGGCTCCGGGTGTCTTGCAAACAGAATGTCCTCAGGTTGTCCCATTCAGGGCCTAGGGACAAATGGAGTGGCTCTGAGAGGCCCCCGGAGGGAGGTGGAGGGTGCTGAGTCACCAGTGCGGATTCAGACCCCTGGGCTTCCGGGCCTCCCTCTCCTGAGCTGTAATGGAGACAGTAAGCTCACACCTTACAGCTGTCATCATTATTTGCCAAGTGGGCAGATGATAGGGTGGGACAGGGTCCAGGCAGGGTGACAAGCTGTCCTTGTCGTGCTTGGCTTCAGACTAAGGGGATTTCTGGCATGGGGGGCTTTCAGTTTTGAAGCTGGCAAGCCAGGATAGCTGCCCCCTTAGGTGCAGGTCTCTTTCCTTGGAGTGTGCTCTGGTCTGCATCTGAGAAGCTTTGGCAAGGAGGAGGAGGAGTGCAGGCCTGGGGGCCCAGCTAATGCTCAGAAAGTGGGCCTCCGTCCAGCTGCACCCAGTGCTGCTTCCAGAGGTGAGAGGTGGTGCATAAACTCCAGCAGGATATTGGCCTGACCTGTCACATCCTCCTGCCACAGCCTGGACTGCTGTTCTTCCCAGCAGTCTCCCGATAAGGGCCCTGGGGGGAAGTCAGCCTACTGATGCATTTGTTGGACTTACATAGTGTTTCTCAAAGTGCAAACTAATGAATTAATTGCTAGAGTTTTAAAAAGGAGATTTTACATAAAAATATGGATTTCTGCCTCTTTGGAAAAATCTAGGGCCCTCTGTTTTGGTTTGGATGTGAGATGTTCCCCAAAAGCTCATATGTGAGCAATGCAAGGTTTAAAGGAGAAATGATTGGGTTATGAGAGTCTTAACCAATCAACAAATCAATCATTGAATTAATCCCTGATAGGATTAACTGGGGGAAACTGAAGGAGGGTAGGATGTAGCTGGAGGAGGTGGGCATTGGGGGCATGGCACCCTCCTGCCACGATGTTCTGCCTTACCTCAAGTCTCGAGGGATGGAGTCAGCTATCTATGGACTGAGACCTCTGAATTCATTAGCCAACTTTTCCTTCCCCACAATTGTTCTTGTCAGGTTACAGTCACAGCAACCAAAAAAAAAGTTGACTAAAACACCCCCATTTCTTCAGGATCCCAGGCAGCTAAACTACCTAAACCACCACTTTAGGGAGAGTGGTGGTCACTGTCACCACAGCCCACCTGGCCTTGGAGTGACAGATGTCTCAGCCTGACCCCCGGAGCATGTGTAGGCCACACCTGTTTTGCAGATGGCTCATGAGAGGAAGTCTGACTCTTAAGCCCAAAAGGGATGTAAAGACAGACTAGACATGTGTACCCCTAGTCCCCAGGGGCTGCCACCTTCTTGAGGTGCAGCATGAACTGTCCCCAGTTCCCATGTCATGAAAGCAAAAAATTCAGAGGAGTGAGGTTGTCAACTTAGATCCCAGTAATGGGGGGGGGGGGTCCTCTTAGAGAAGCAACTGAGTCAGACCTTAAGAGCAAGGGGAGAGGGTACTCCCCAGACAGACATGGTAAGAACAAGGCACCCCCAAAATATGCTCATCCAAGCTTTCAACAAATGGTATTGAACACCCACTGTGGACCAGGCCCTGCTATACCCCCAAAGGTGACCTGAGCTTTGCAAGGGACAGAACAAACTCAAACCAGCATAAGGAAAGGATTGGTGGCTGGCACTGCTGCCGGTGTGGGCGAGGCGGGCTCCCGGCTCAGCGGGTTCTCTGGGCTGTCTTTCCAGCTGCCCCACTGCTGGCTCTCTCCATTCTCAGCTCCACCTTCTGGAGAAGTGGAACCGTCCACTGGCCTTGGCAGGTGAGTCCCAGGGAAGCACACTGGTTCAGTACCCATGTCCTGCCCTGGACAGGTTATGCAGGCCACAGGACTGAAGTACCAGTCACCCACCAGTCACCTGGCCCAGGTCAAAGCCTAGAAATGGAGGTTCATCTCAGGAGGGGGCAGCTGGAACCAGCCGGTGAGTGATGAGGAAGGGGCGTGCCCTTTGGGTCCAGGCCACCTTGAATGCTGGGCACCCTGCCTGCCAGCTGTGTTTCTTTCTCCTCTCCTGCCTCAGTTTCTTCACCTGTAAACAGATGGTGACAGTGTTGTCAGGGGTTGGACTGCCGGGCTTCATGAGTCAGTGCCTAGGACAGTGCCGGCAAGTGGCAGAGTGTACACGACATCATGCTGACCACTGGTGCAGAGCCCGACATGGAATCAGGTGCCCAGAACGTGGCTCTACCATGAGGAGTGGAGGTGGGGGAGGGGCAGCTATGTGCGGGCTCTCACTGAGGTGGGCCTTCACTGTTAGAGGACGACCAAGGCCTGGAGCACAGCAGCTCAGTGATGGTGGCTGGCAGCAGGGGTGACAGGGCCAGGGGTCCACTGTGGAGAGATGGCCCAGGCCCAGAAAAGTCAAGGCTGGCAGTGAGGGGTGTAAAAGGTGACAGAGCAAAGGGAAAGGAGACATCGCAGGTGACCAGTTGGGTTGAGGGTCAGGAAAACGACAGTCACGATTCCCTGGTGGCCTGAGCCTTGCAGTCACGGGATGACACGCGGGTCACTGCCAGGTGTGGAACACCAGGAGAAGGGCCAGTGGAAGCCGGGGGACAGGCCGGATGGCACTGAGGTGAATCTGGCCCATGGACCACCTGTGGCTGTTGTTTTTGTTTGTGTGGGTCCTGAGGATTGAGCCCAGGGGTGAATCACCCCTGAGCCACATCGCCAGCCCCATTTTTTAAATTTTATTTGAGTTGGAGTCTCTCTAAGTTGCCCAGGCTGCCCAGGAACTTGTGAGCTTCCTACCTCAGCATCCCAAGTGCCTGAGGGGACAGGTGAGCACGGCCACACGGGCATCTGTTGGTCCTTGATATGAAAATCAAGAAGCCAGCCCACCTTTCCATCTTCACTGGCTGGTGTTGACTCTTGGAGGTCCTGGCTACTCAGTAAGGACACAGCCCTTGACCAGCACAGGGGCAAGTTGGGGCAGGAACCCCCCCCACCATTGACTGACTTAGGTGCTGCCCTGCAGGCCAGCCACCCGCTGTCAGCTCTGGGCTCTCCCTGCCTCCTCCTCCTGCTCTTGCTATGGGGTAAACAGTTGTGCTGGCAAACCCCAGGAAGCACATGATCCCCAGGGGTGGGCCCCAGGCAGCACATGCTCCCCAGGGGTGGGCCCCAGGCATCCAGGTGCCAGACACCCTGGAGAACTCAGGCTGCACACTCAGGGCTGCAGGCTCCAATGTGGAGAGAACCTGATGCCCCCAGCCCAGTATAAGTTGGCCCAGGGATAAATGAGAATGAACAGGAAACCCCAAGACAGGAGCTTGGGGACAAGCTCCACCTACAGGCAAGAGAAGAGGAGGCGGTTCAAAAAAACACAGGAGCAGTGGGCAAGGGGGAGTGATCCCGCCCATCATGGGACAGGCATGCAGCAGCGTGGGGCACTGGCTCCGGGATTATTTGGAGCTGAGGGCAAATGAGGAAAAGTACATTGGGGACAGCTTTCTACTCTCCCCTTCTCTGAAGAGAAGGTATAAATTTCCCTGTGACAGTTCCTCCTTTTCCAAACCAGGAAGAGGAGAGCAACCTCTCATTATAGACAGATGGTTGAGAGGAATCTACACAAACAAGCCTAACAGTGGCCCCTCTACCGTGCCCCCACATATTTACCTTCCCACAATTTACCATGCCCCCAAAAGCCCAGAAACGCCTTTCCTTTGTCTTATCAACTCTCCACAAATTTATCGTCCTTTGTTAGAATGGTATAAAAGCCATCAAACCTTGCCACTGCTTTGGGAAATTTCTTTCTATGAAGCCCCCCACACCATGGGAAACTTTTAGTATCTAATAAAATAACATACAAACGTTTTAACATACAAAATAAAGTCTGCTGTCCATCTGTCTTTTGTCAGTTTAATTTACAGCCCCAGTAATAACCTAAGAGGATGAAGGACTTTTTTTGAACCCCCAAAGCCTCCCTGTGGTTCATGATATTAGATGCATGAACACTGAATAAGGGGGCACATGGCTGGGGAGAGGCAGTTAACAGAGACAGAAGAAAGGGACAGTGGTAACAGTGGTGACGATAACGGGGTGGCCCTGGGAAGGTGTGGAGAACTGGAGGCAGGACAGAGTTAAAACTCAGCCCTTCGAGGCCAGCCAGCTTCTCAGGAAGCCAGGGAGCTTCTCATTTACATGTTAGGTGTGACACCTGACAACAGGCGGTGTTTCTCTGGGATGGACTTTTGGATTATGTTCTGCCAGGAAAGACTGGCAAGTAAACAGGAGAACTGCTGAAATGGCCATTTAGGCTGGGCCAAGAGTCAACAGGACAGGCCCAGTATCCTACCATCTGACCAGCAGGAGCTTGGCTAGGGAAGTCATCCGCAAGTCCGAGCAGTGGTCAAAAGGGACGCCAGCCCAGGTTTGGTGGACGATATGTTTGGCCCATTCCTCCCCCTTCAGTAAAGGACTTGTTCCCGCAGGTGCCAGAGCACTGGAAGTGGACAACCTGCAGCAGCAGCCCCTTCAGAGAGCTACCGTGATGTCCCTGAGGCTGGCTGGGGCTGGCATCGCAGCCTCGACTTCTCCCTCTGTCCGCTTGGCTTCTTCTCTCCTCACTGGGCATGATCCCAAAGAAACATCCTGGACACTAAACCCTGACTCAGAGCCCACACCCTGGGGGCCCACACCATGGCCATGGCTGCTAACCCTTCCCATCTGAGTGTGTGTGCCGGTGTGAGAGAGAGGAAGGCAGAGAGACTCATAGTCAAATGATGGGGAAGATTTAAATATTGTTTTTAAAAAGAATATCTGTTTTGTTTAAAAAAAAAAAAAAAAGAATTAGCGGGGTATTGTGGTGCTCACCTGTAATCCCAGGAACTCGGGAGACTGAGGCAAGAGGATTGCAAATTCAAAGCCAGATTCAGCACATTAGTGAGGCACTGAGCAATTTAAGGAGACCCTGTTTCAAAATTAAAAATTAAAAGGGCTGGGGATGTGGCTCAGTGGTTAAGCGCCCCTGGGTTCAATCCCCGTACCAAAAAAAAAAAAAGTTAGAAATTTGACATCACTTTAAGACTGGTTAAAAAAAAAAAAAAAAAAACTAAAGCCAATCTTTGTCAATTTTCCTGGCTTTGGAAGGACAACATTTTTGTTCCGTTTGTGGCCACAAGGCTAATTGGCCAGAATCGCTAAGTGACTGTGGTCTGGTTCTTGGGTTTGGTTTTAGGAAGGAAAAGCGTCTCTCCAGAGCAGTGATCCTGAATAAGGGCATTCCATTATGAGGAGGATGTCATAACGGGTAGGTAAGGGTAGGTAAATGAGGTCTGGAGGACGCATTTAAATATTGAAGACCGCGACCTCCCGGGCTAGGAGGGAACCCTGTTCCTGGGGATCCAGAGTCCCTGAGCCTGCGGGAGCGCCCCCTGCGGGGGAGAAGGCAGCACTGCCTGCACCAGGGCGCTGGGGAATTTGAGCGACCTTGTGAGCTAGAGGAGGATCAGAGATACCACCCTCGGCTGGCTCGCGCGGCGAATGCATCCTAGGAAGCTCTTAGGAACAAGGACAGGAAGACCGAGGGGCACAGACGCTCCCAGCAGCGTCGCTGGCAGAGCTGAGCAACAGCCCGGCAACGGGGCAGAGCAGCTCTGAGACCAGAGCACCGATAGCTCAGCGGCCTCAGGCCCGGCCCAGCCGCCGCCAATCTCAGAACCTGAGCCTGAAGCAAGCTGGCCTGCCCTGTGGAGTCCCGCACAGGTGGACACTGTGGTCCTAGGAGAGGGCCTCCATGTCTCCAACCCTCCATTTCCTCCTCCGTAAGGTAGATCTTCCATTTGCCTCATAGAAATGCTGTGATCACCAACATGTTTTTTGGGCATAGTGGCACACACCAGTAATCCCAACAACTCAGGAGGATGGCAAGTTTGAGCAGCCTCAGCAACTTAGCAAGGCCCTAAGCGACTTAGCAAGACCATGTTTCAAAATTTAAAAAAAAGGTCTGGGGATGCAGCTCAGTGGTCAAGCACCCCTGGGTTCAATCCTCAGCGCAAAAATAAATAATAACATTATCTTTTAAAACAGAATGCTAAAGTTCAAACGTGTCCCCTCAAAATTCATGTGTCAGAAACTAATCCCCAAATTTATATTGTAAGGGTATTTGGAGGTGAGGCCTTTGAGAGGTAATTAGGAGACAATGAGGTCAGTAGGGCAGTCCCCATGATGGCCTTACCCACTTTATAAGAGGGAGAAAGACCCAAGTTAGCATGCTTGCTGTCTCACTCAGGAACACCCTCTACCATGTCATGATGCAGTGAGAAGACTATGCTCTTGGCCTTCCTGCCTCCAGAAGTTTAAATGAACTTGTTTTTTGTTTTTGTTTTGTTTTGGTTTTTTTTTTTTGGGGGGGGGGGACTGGGAATTAAACCCAGGGGCACTTTACCACTGAGTCAACTTCATAGCCCTTTTTGTTTTGTTTTGTTTTGAGACAGGGTCTCACTAAGTTGTTTAGGGCCTCACTAAGTTTCTGAGTCTAGTCTCAAACTAAATTTCTATTCTTTATAAATTTCCCAGACTCAGGTATTTTGTTATAGCAACAGAAAATATGCTGAAACAACATTTAACAGTGGGCACATGATAAAGTCCATTTTCTTTCTTCTTGCATTTTCTGTATTGCCTGTGTATTGTTCAGGAAATCACAGAACCCAAAGTGAATAGTTTAGACACAAATGGCATTGATGGGCTGTGTCACGAACAGATAGGAAAGAAATGGCTTTGGGATGCCTGGCATGGGGCACTCAAAGCTGTCAGGAGTGTCTCCATCCTCCTGAGTCGCTTGTCTCCTCTACTCCCATGGCTTCTCTCTTCCCTCCAGGCTTCTCTTCTTTTCAGGCTCCTGTAAGCTCCAGGTCCAGAGGCCTGTGCCTCCAAGACTAGAAAGGAGAAGTCTGTCTCCACTCTTATCAGGGCAGCCTGGATCACGTGTAGGAAAGGCTCCTCCAGCACTCCCAGTGCCTCTCTCAGCAGGCTGCTCTGCCCTACCCTAAGCCATGCTCCTCCCAAAGAGGACCTGTGGCAGCCTGTCCCTCCAGGCTCCTCTAGGTCTGGGACTGCAAGTAGCACCCTAACCTCCACACCTCTTGCATCTTTAGTTTCCCCAGCAGACAAAAGTCACCTTTCCCACAAATACAGGCCAGAACAGCAGGTGGGACTGAAGGATTGCCCAAGGCCACCCACAGCCCACTCCTAGGCTCTGGGCCCTGGGGCATGGTCACCCACTTTTGGAGAACTTGTCCACAACTTTCTTTTATTTTTATTTTCTTCTTTGTTGTACTAGGGATTGAACCCAAGTGTGCTTTTGCCACTGAGTTATATCTCTAGTCCTTTTTATTTTTTGAGACCGGCTTAAGTTGCAGAGGCTGGCCTTGAATTTGCCTTCCTCCTGCCTCAGCCTCCTTCGTCCCTGGGATTATAGGTGTGTGCCACCACGCCCAGCACAATTTTTCTTTCTTTCTTTTTTTTTAATATATATATTTTTAGTTGTAGATAGACCTTTATTTTATTGATGTATTTATATGTGGTGCTGAGAATCAAACCCAGTGCCTCACACAGGCCAGGCAAATGCGCTACTGCTAAGCCCCAGCCCCAGCACAACTTTTCTTTAACCATGTGATTTGGAAAGAGCCAAAACATTCAGCTCTTTCAGTATGCCCCTCAACTCCTTGGATTCAAGAAAAGATTCCTCTGAATCTCTGAATTTTAAATGTCAACCAATGAAGAAATAGAATTCACCTAAAAGTTTGGGTTTGGGTTTGGGTAGTGTAAGCCCAGCAATTTGGGAGGGTGAGGCAGGAGGATCACAAGTTCCAAGCCAGCCTCCACAATTTAGTGAGGCCCTAAGCAATTTAGTGAGACCCTGTCTCTAAATAAAAAATAAAAAGGGCTGGGGATGTGGCTCAGTGGTTAAGCACCCCTGGGTTCAACTCCTGGTACAAGGGGGGGAGTGGAGTCTGTTTTGTTACTAACCTTCTGTACTAGTACTATTCAAAATAGAGGGAAAACACCTCCCACAGATGACCTCCACCACAAAGAACTTGAACAAAACCAAAGTTCCTCTAGCAAGAAATGGTTTAGGGTTCTCCAGCCAGGAATGGTAATGAAGGTAGGTAAAACAGGCAGGCTCATGGTGGCAGATGGCCACTGGCCCCTGGCTGAGCTTCTGGACCTTGTCTCCCAGCCTGGGCTTCTGGCTTTCATCACTTTGTATTCTGCTAGGGTGAAACTGCAGAGAGACACCCTAAGAACAAAGCCCACTGTCCCCACTCCCCTCCCCCAGGGGCACCTGGC
This sequence comes from Marmota flaviventris, assembly GCF_047511675.1. NCBI lineage: Eukaryota > Metazoa > Chordata > Mammalia > Rodentia > Sciuridae > Marmota > Marmota flaviventris. Next base: position 7,727,616 of record NC_092508.1, on the reverse strand, counting down.
CTGGCCTGACTGCAGCCCCAACCCCGGACCCAAGCAGTGATGGAGGCGAGGGCCACCCAGCACCCAGGGGCAGACGCGGGAGTGGAGGAGGTGGCCGGGATGACAGCAGAACGCCGCGGGCCGGGCTCAGTGTGTCCTCCCCCAAGGCAGGTGGCCAAGCGGAGATTTCCTGGGTAACCAGAGGGAGGGAATGCGAACGCCGCGCGCTGCCACCTGCTCCCGGTTAGAGAGCAGGTCGGGGCCTGGTGGGCAGCTCCGGCCCGAGGAGAGACGGGGCATCAGACGGGACGAGCGCGAACAAAGGCCTGCGTCGAGGGGGAAATCCCGGCGGGCGGCCCGGCGCCCGGCCACAAAGGGCCTTTCTCCGGCCACGGGAGCGCGGCCCGCCCGAGGGCACGTCGGGCAGCCTGGCTGCAGCGGCCGGTCGGGCGGCTTCCTCCGCGAGCAGCGCAGCGCAGCTCGGGGCCGGCGCGGGGCGGGGCTGGAGGGGCGGGTCCCAGCCGCGGCCCCGTCCCCGCCCCGCCCCGGCGTCTCCATGGCGACCGTGACCTCAGCGCCCCGACGGGGAGGGAGAGTCTGCGACGGTTGCTACGCAACGGGCCCGGTGACGTCAGTCTATTGAGTTTGGTTCCCAAGGCAACTGGCCGGGCAGCTGGGCCGGGAACTATTTGTGTCTGTCCCCAGAGGGGCCGTGGAGCCTCCGGGGTCTGGCGCTGCCGAGGAAGTGCGCTCCGGGCCGCGGGCAGGCGGGGACCGCGACACAGAGGCCCTTTCAGGCCGCCGAGGCCGCCGACCCAGGCGGGGCGGGGTCCGCGCCCTACATCAGCTCCCCGCCTTGGCTCCCTGCGCCCTGCTTTTCTCCCCCTCGTGTCCCGTGTCCCGGAGGCCCCTGGACCGCCCGGCTTTGTCCTATTTATAAACGCTTTCCTGCGTAAACCCTGGAAGAAAGGGGCTTCTGTTTGTGGCAGCCCGGCCCCGCCGCCCGTCTCTGGCACACAGTAGGCACTCAGTGCGGCAGGCATTCCCTGGGACTGAGGACATTCCCTGCCCTTTCGAGCTGCTGGGTGCCTCTAGCATCAGAACCCCTTGTCAGGTCTTGATATTCAGCACCTGGTCGCCTGCCCTGGGTGCCTTGGTGAGCGGATGAGCTACAGGACTTGTGGCCACGGTGCAAAATACAACGAGAGGTCCCTTGCACATTGAGGGACAGTGCAGATTAGCCCCCATCAGGTCCACTGAGGATGAACTACAAAGACAATGAAAGTGACAAACACTTGGGTAAACTGAGGCAGGCAGCATCCCTCATGGAAGAGAAAGGAGGCTCAAGCCAGAGTGGAGAAGACTGTGAGGGACAAGACATGACAGGAGTGGAGCACTCTCAGGTGTCCAGAGGTAAAGCAGTGACCTGAACCTGGGCCTACACTGGGGGAGGCCTGCCAGTGGCTCAAGACTCAAGATTGGTAGGGATCTCAGATTCAGGAGATGCAGTCTACCCAGGCCTCTCCCACACTCCTTCCTACTAGCACCATGTCACCACAGGGTAATATTCAGGTCCCTCACTATTGGTCTCCAGGGAGCTGCCACCACCTCCCCCAGCCTAGTAGTCCTAGCACAGCATCCAGAACAGCCATCTGCCCAGGAGCCAGGGCACACTCTGTCTGGCCCTGGGGAGTACCCTCCCATCCCTGTCAACTCCAGCGTCTCATCAACAGCTGGTGGCTGCCATCTGACAGACTGACTAGGGGCTCTGAGTGCAGCAGGCAGCAGGCCTCTCTGAGACAGCAGTCACTAGGCTGGCTTTCCAGGACAGCACTTCTCCACAGTCCAATCTGCAGCTGGGACAAGTCTCCAACTTACATCCCCTCCTTCCCTCTGGGTGGAGGTGGCACCATGATCCCTGTTTTATGCACAAGGACACCAGCTCAGGTGTTGCACACCCTGAGGATGCACCTGGGCCCACCTACCACCCAGGTTCCCCAGTCTCTCTCAAATGATCCCTCAGAAACTGGCCCTGGGCCCATCTTCCAGACCTGGTGAGCAGGACCAGATTCATAATTTGAACGACCCAGTACAAAATGAAACCTTAAGGTGCTGGGGTTGTGGCTCAGCAGTAGAGCACTCACCTAGAGCATGTGAGCACTGGGTTTGATCCTCAGCACCACATATAAAATAAAAAGTCATTTTAAAAATAGTCTTAAAAAAATGAAAACTTGCTCAAAAATGATTAAGAGCCCAGTGTGGTGGCTCACACCTGTAATCCCAGTGTTTTGGGAGGCTGAGATGAGGACTGAAAGTTCAAAGCCAGTCTCAACAAAAGCAAGGCGCTAAGCAACTCAGTGAGATCCTATCTCTAAATAAAATACAAAATAGAGCTGGGGATATGGCTCAGTAGTTGAGTGCCACTGAGTTCAATCCCTAGTACCAAAAAAAAAAAAAAAAAAGAATTTCAAGGCAGCTGGGTACAGTGACACTTGCCTATAATCCAAGCCACTCAGGAGGCTGATACAGGAGGATCACAAGTTTGAGGCTAGTCTCTGCGACCTAGTAAAACCTTGTCTCCAAAAAAAGGGGGGGAGGGGCTGAGGATGTAGTTCAGTGGTAAAGCACCCCTGAGTTCAATTCCAAGTACTGGGGGAGGGGGGGCATGTGCCTATGGTCTCAGCTACCCTGGAGGCTGAGGCAGGAGGATTGCTTAAGCCCAGGGGTTCACAGTTAGCCTGGACAACAGAATAAGGCCATCATCTAAAAAAAAAAAAAAAAAATTCAACACAGTGACAGGAAAGCCTTAAACTAAGAAAAACTAAGAATGGGACCCTCTGAGCTTGGCATGGTGGCACATGCCTGTAATCCCAGTGAATTGGGAGGCTGATGTAGGGAGATCATAAATTCAAAACAAGCCTCAGCAACTTAGTGAGGCCCTAAGCAACTTAGTAAGAACCTGTCTCAAAATAAAAAATAAAAGGGGGTTGGGGAGGTGGCTCAATGTTTAAGCTACCCTGGGTTGAATCCCTGCTACTAAAGAAAAAAAGGAATGGCACCCTGTGTGACTGCAGGTCACATGCTCATGAAGCTGGCCTGGATGCTAAATCCTGGACACCACACCAGCCTCCTTTCTTTCCTGGAGAGAGTCCCCTCATCCCTCTCTCAGGGTCCATCTGCTGGCCTCTCCCAGTGCTGCTCCTGGGAACACTGTCCTAACCTCTCACTCTACCGTTTAGGCCAGAGGGGGTCCTCAGAGGTCCAGCAGATATCACACAGGGTGCCCAGTACTTTCCTACCAAAGGACCAAAAGCAACAGGACTCTTCCAGAAACATGAATTTGCAGATGCTGGAAGTTTCTATCTCTCTTTAGCTAAAAAGCACTTGTTCTTGGAAAGAATATAAGGATTGGGGATGTGGCTCAGTGGGAGGGCGCTTGTCTGACATGCATGAGGCCCTGGGTTCAATTCCCCAGTACCACAAAAAAAAAAAAAAGAACAAAAATAGGCATCTATATGAAGTAGATGAACTGACTGATGAGAATCTGATATTTGACCAGCATTAGGACAACATGAAAGAATAAAAGTCAAGGACATGTTTGTGGCTTCCCAGGGTCTCACCCATGATTCATCTCACTCTGCCCTTGGGAGCCAGGGGAGAGAACTCCTGCCTCAGCACCCCCTGGGCTCATCTCCTCCCACCCCCCGCCCGCCAGGGGTCTGTTGGCTCCCCGCACAGCCCTGCACTCTCTTCCAGCTTATCTGAATCCCACCTCCTATCCATGTGAGCCCCCCTTGGTAGTGCTGTGCTGTACTGTCCAGATCCCCTGCAGGACGGATGCTGCAGACTACAAATGAGATGGTCCTCAGCCGTCAGCTCCCTCTGAAGACTGCCTCAGTTAGAGCCCAAGCTCACACCTCTCCCTTCCTGGGCAGCCAAAGAGGGTGAATATGGGTATAAAAAGATCCAGTCCCAACTCAGGACAAGAAAAGACCATCCCTGCTCCAGAAGGCTCCATGGAGTCAGCTGAGCCTCCCCTGGGACTGCATCTCAGCTGATTTCCCCCACTGCCCTCCTTCCAGTGCCTTCCGCTGATGCTGACCCAGGAGGACAACCTGGCAAACTTCTGCAGGTTACTCTCCTTCTCGGAGTCACCTTCCATTAAGCCTTCCCTCACCTACTTGGGCACCTCTAGCAGTTTCCACCCCTGCAAACACGCAGTAACAGCAACTCATCCATTCAACAGTCCCCGTGGAGGCTAATGGTAAAGCACAGTAAAGTGGACAGATATCCTGCCCTTAGTCCAGCAGGGGAGCAGGCAAGAAGGAATACAAAATATAAAGCAATGACATGGGACCTAGAAGCCCTATAAAAATCAACAAGGCAGGAGGATTGTAAGTTCAAAGCAAGCCTCAACAACTAAGCAAGGCCCTGAGCAGCTTAGTGAGACTCTGTCTCAAAATAAAAAATAAAAAAAAGGGTTGGGGATGTGGCTCAGTGGTTAAGTGCCCCTGGGTTCAATCCCCAGTACCCAGAAAATAAATAAATAAAAATTAATGAAACAGCCAGGCACAGTGGCAAACTTCTATAATCCCCGTGACTGAGGAGGCTGAAGCATGAAGATCACAAGTTTGAGGCCAGCCTCATCAATTTAGCAAGGCCCTCAGCAGCTTAGTGGGACCCTGTCTCAAAATGTCAAAAAATAATAATAATAATTAAAAAGGGCTGGGGATGTGGCTAAGCGGTAAAGCACATCTGGGTTAAATCCCCAGTACCAAAAAAAAAAAAAAAATCAATAAAACAATGGTACAGTAGAGAATGTCCCATTGTGGCTGGGGGCAGCTGCTCTAGATGAAATTTCACCTAGGTCAAGGGCAGCCTCTCTGTGGAGGCGATGTCTGAGAAAGAGGCCAGGCCCTGGTCAATTTGAGGGACAAATACTAACTAGGACTCTCCAATGGGAAAGAGTGGAGGTGTTGATTCAAGCGGACACAAAGTTACATCTAGAATAAGGCTGTGATGGAAGGTGTATCAGAGGCAGGGCCAGATGAGCAGGGCCTGAAAGAAGAATCCAGCTTTCATTCTGAGGGAGGCAGGAGCCATTTGGTAGCTCTCAGCAGGGCAGCCCTAGAGGATGACTTTCCAGCACACTGGCTGCCAGACAGAGTGTGGATCCACCCTATGTACCCCCTGCTGTTCAGCACAGGAGCCGTTCCAGAAGTACTTCTGGAAGTGTTGTGTGACCTATTAGTTTCAACCTCTGAGATCAACTGGCTGGTGCTCGGGGTGGAGCACAACCTACGGACTGCCTTGAGCTCAGTAGGTGGTCAGTAAACATTTATAGACGCACCAGTTGACACTTGTGCTTCTGCAAATCCAGAGCCTTCTCAGTGTGGTCCTCACGCCACCATCAGCACCCCTTGGGAGCTTGTAAGGAATGCAGAATCCGTGCCCCACCCAGATCTATTGAATCCAAATTTGCCACTTAACAAGGTTCCCAAGAAATTCTGATGCATGGTAAAGTTTAAGAAGTACTTCTAGGGGCTGGCGATGTGGCTCAAGCGGTAGCGCGCTCGCCTGGCATGAGCAGGGCGCTGGATTCGATCCTCAGCACCACATGAAGATAAAATAAAGATGTTGTGTCCACTGAGAACTAATAAATATTGAAACATTTTCTCTCTCTCCCAAAAAAAAAAAAAAGAAGTACTTCTAGGCTGGGCATGGTGGCACAAGCCTGTAATCCCAGTGGCTCAGGAGGCTGAAGTAGGAGGATCACAAGTTCAAAGCCAGCCTCAGCAACTCAGCAAGGCCCTGTTTCTAAATAAAATATAAAAAGGGGCTGGGGATATGGCTCGATGGTTAAGCACTCCTGGGTTCAATTCTCATTACAAAAAAAAAAAAAAGAAGAAGAAGAAGTAGTAGTAGTAGTAGTAGTACTTCCAGGGCTAGGGGTGTAGCTCAGTATAGTGTACTTGCCTAGCATGCAAGCTAGGGAGTGCGGGGCGCTGGGGTAGGGGCAGATCTTAAGCCCAGCTAAGATGAAAAAGGGTTTTGATTGGGAGTAGGGAAGGTGCATTACAGGCTAAGATGAGGCTGGGAAGGAAGCAGATGTGTGTGGAGGTCAGTGGGTTGAAGCCCAGAGCCCCAGGGAAAGGTAAAGATTCCAAGAAAGATAGGAGAAGGCTCCATCAGAGTCCCCCGATGAGTCAGGCTGCATGGGTCTGGAATCTAACTTTGCCTTCCTTTAGCTGGGTGACCCTGGGCGAGTTACTTGCCTGTGAACTTCCGCCCTGTGTCCTGTATAAGCGGGGATAATAATCGTGGTACAACCCAGGGTCGTTTGGAATATTAAATAAGATAGCACATAAAGCACTTACTTAGTAGAGGGCCAGGCACAGCATGAGTGTGGGGAGCAATCAGCAAATGTTAACTGTGACACCACCAGGTGCGGTGGCACATGTTGCTAATCCGTGACTCAGGAGGCTAAGGCAGGAGGATCACAAGTTCAAGGCTAGCCTGAGTAACTTAGAGAGAATCTTACCCCAAAAGATAAATGAACAAAAAGGGCTGGGGACTCAGTGGTAGAGTGCCCCTGGGTTCAGTTCACAGTAACACACACACACACACACACACACATCCTAAATTGTGTAGGCCAGGAGGGGGCACTGAAGGGAGTACTACAGCTTGGGTTTTATAAAGGCCAATGTGCTGGAGCACCAAGAATGGGCAGTTGGTAGGGCTGCAGGTGGAGAAGTCACCATATAGGGGCAAGAGCACTGAGAGGTGCCCCAGAGCTCAGGAGGGAAGTCACTGCCCTTGGGGCTGGGGGAGGCAGGGACCAGGTGGCTCTGGGCCTGGAATTGAGCTGTGGGAAGTGTCTGCTGGGGTGAGGGCGGGGGAGCTCAGGGGCTAGCACAGAGGGGAGGCCCAGGGCAAAAGAGAAGGGTCAAGACCATAATCTGAGAAGAAATACTCAGCCAGCCACAGAGGGGTAGTGGGTGCCATGGGAAAGAGGAGGCCTCTCAAGAGGGAACAGGGAGGAGCCGAAAAGGAGGTGTGGGAAGCAGGAGATGAGCCCTGTGAACACACAGTGGGCTCAGCTGGGGACTCTCCCTTTAAAGTGGCAATCGCCCTGAGTCACTGAGTCTGAGAAGTGACTCACCTCTCCAGACAGGAGGCAGGACGAGTAATGAAACTCACATTGATGGGGCGCTACTTATGTGCCTGACAGATTTGGCAAGCCCTTAGTGCATTCACTTAATTAGACTTCACAGTACTACCTAGAAAGTGGTACTATGACCATCCCCATCCCCATCCTGCAGATGGAGAAACTGAGGCCCAGGGAGGCTAAGGTTATTCCAGAACCTTCGGCAGGTACAAAAGATTCAGCAGTACCTGGTGTTTACAGCAGGCTCTGTTCTGGTTGGCTGATGCCTATCTATCTACTAGTTATTCAATATTTTGGATGTTGCCCTGGTTACACAGCTGAATGGAATTCAAACCAACCCTGAGCAACGCTGGGAACCAAGATCCCCCCTCTCCAAGGAGGCAGCTACCAACCACCCAGAATCACGTCACGACAAGCGTTGTGTGTCAGTGGGCTCTGTAAATTACAAAGCACTGTATAAATAGCAAGTTTGTTGATTCCTCCATGGCAGAAGTGAGAGAAGCCTGTTGAAGTGAGGAAGCTGGTCGGGTGACAGCCCAGGAGATGCTCCTGTGGGGAACCAAAACACAGGGAGAAACTACCGCAGAAGAAAAGTCCTCAGAGAATGGAACCTTGACCTACCGGTAGCCAAGAAGCTACCCAGCAGGTTAGGAACTGGCCACCAGGGGGTGCTGCTCCCCCAATCTTCCTCGCACCGGACCTTCCCATCTGCTGGCAAGAAACCAGGATTTAGGAGTCCTAAGGAGCAACCACTCAAGACTTTGAGAAACTGCAAGGAAGGGAGAGATGTTGGGCAACAGTGCGAGTTGATCTCTGTCCCACCGGGAGGAAGGGCAGGATGGAAGGGGAACTTATATCCACTTTCAATTACCAAAACAGCACTGTGGAGGAGCTCTTGCTCCCATTTCACAGATGAGGAACTTGAGGCCAAAGGATGGATAAGATCAGAAGAGGGACAAGCAAAAAGTTTCATCTGATTCCAAGGTCAGTCGCCAAGGTATCACAAGTAGATACCAGTTCATTTTACTCTGTGGAGTCACTGGTGACCCTTCCCTGTTGACTTTGCATTGAATTATGGCCACAATTATTTTCTTTGCTGGGCTGTCCCCACCCCACTCCCCAGTCTTTTTCCCCCCCAGCCTATCAGGCTTCTTCTTGAACCTGAAACCTTTTGAAGTCTTGGGCTTCTTGCCTCTGACTTCCAGGGACCCTCACCCCACCCCACTCACTATCCATCTCAGCACCCACCTGGGCAGAGTGGATGGCTCCTGTTCCCACAGACTGGCTCTGGGCCACCATGACCATGTTCTACCCTACAGTCCTTTCCCAATCCAGGGACCCCGAGGGTCGGGTTTTACTCCTTGCACACCACCCAGCAGCACAAGGAAACAAAAGGACATTTGAACCAGGAAGAGGCTGTGCCAGCTCCCACCAACTCCTTTTATGGCCTCTGGGCCCAATTCCTCCTCCTTCATAAAAAGTCAGAACTGGAAAAGTCTATAGTCACTGGGTCCTCTTGCGCCAACACTTTCCTTTTCTACAGAAAAACCCGTTGTGCCACCTACCCGTCCTCAGCCACTTGTACAACTTACAAGACCAGGCGAGGCTGGGCAGCGACCTGCGCTGGAGGGAAACTAGCCCTGGCGGGCAGGACCCGGGCACGTCTGCCCCACCCCGATCCCCCAGGCCCGGGCCCCGCACCTGTTAACCCCGGGCGGGCCTAACCACGGCTTCCCCAAAGGTCCCTGCCCCCCGGCTTCTGAAGTTCTCTACGGATCCCCGGGGCCCCGCCCTAACGGCTCCCCCTCCTAGTCCCCCCGCCCCGCCATCCAACCGTCTCTTTCTCTGTGCCCTGGGAGCTGTGTGTAGCTCGCGTGTCTGGGCGCACGTGCGTGCAAGTGATCCTGTGTGTGCAGGAGTGTGTGCGGGCTGAACTCGCCACCGCGCACGCGTCGCCTTGGGGCTGTCGCCTGCGCGGGCCGCGACTGGCTCCCGCAGCTGCGTTCAGCAGCCAGGTGGCCGTGCGCAGTGCTGCGTGTGCCCCGCGTGTACTAGCCCAGGCCGCCTGCCGCTCGTGGCGCGGAATACGTGAGACGCGCGGCATCTGGGGCGTGGGGACCCATATTCCTTTCCCGCCTGACATTTTTCCTGCTCCGGGGGCCTCCCCTTTGCTCCGCGCGGCGCGCCCCGGGGCGGAGGCCGAGAGCAGCCCCGCCCGGGCCATCCGGCTAGGGTGGTATTGCTGCCGGGCTCGCGCCGCCCCCGCGCCAGCGCCTCGATGGGTTTTTCCATGACTGCATCCGGCCGCCGGCCGCCTTTGTTCCCGCCGTCCCTGGCCTGCCTGCGCGCCTGCCCGCCTCCTCCCTGCGCGCCCGGGTTTTTCCAGGGCTCAATTGGAGCATGGAGGAGCCGCCTCCCCGCCCCCGGTCTCCCGCGCCCAGAGCAGGCCCCGACTCCTCTGCTGGAGAACCAAGCCCTCCCAGACCCGTCGCTTTGTCCCTTTCACCCTGGTCCGCGTCTCCAGGACTTGTGGCCTCAGCCCCACACTTGTGCGCAAAGTTGGTCATCACCCCGACCTGCGCGCCGGGGTATTTGGCGAAGGCGCTGTCCGTGTCGCGGGTCTCCCCGCCCCCGCCCCCCAAGACTGCACGTTCCTTAGAGCGGGGGTCGCCTCTGCCTCGGGGGTGCAGAAGGGTTTCATGCTCTCCCTTAGGGGCTGACCGCGCGGTCTGGCGTTTGGACACCGGGCAGACCGCGGAGAGAGCTCGCTTGCACACGGCACTGGGCCGGGAAATGACCGCGTGTTCGTGGCGCGAGGGCAGCTCCTTGTTGATACAGCGCCCATCCCCACGGGAAAATGAACACACTTTCAGGCAAAAAGCAGCAGCGCTCGGGGGTCTCCTCCGTGACCCCCCAAGCCCCTCCTCGCTGTCAGGAAGTCAGGGGAGGTGGACCAAGAAGGGACTGTGGAGAATTGGGGGGGGGGGTATTTCACAGAATGAGGGCAGACCCGGAGACCCGCGTCACTCCCTGGGGCAGACACGGGGCCCTTGGTTCCCATATGCCACATGGAGATTGTGCGTCCTTGGCCCCGTCTGCCAGCGCTGAGTAGAATTCAGTCTGTGCCTCCGCTCAGCCACTGTGCGTTCCCGGGAGCCCCCTGGCTGTTAACCCCGCAGGTTGGCGGAAAAAGTGTCAGAAACGCACGGTTTGCTCCTGAGTGCGGCTACGTAAGCGGGCCGGAGAAGCCAGACCATCAGGATGGCCTCCAGGCTGAGGACGGGCTATGGGGGCATCTTCGCACAGGAAAGGGGCCCGTTAGGAAGGTGACTTCTCCTGGAGAGCGGTGGGATCCTGGGCGGATTCCTTTCCACTGCCGGTAGGAGGTGGCTCTCAGACCTCCGGGATCGGGAGGTGAGGGACACCCAGACCCCTGCTGGGGGCGGAGGCAGGGGTGGCCCCTTCCGTACTGAGTGCCGGCTTCCTGCGGTTCAGCCGAGTCCTCCCTCCACCACCCGGTCCCTGGGGATTATTATTTTTCTTGAGCAGGAACCGGGGCCTGCAGGCTGCTTCCTCCCGCGCCGTCATTTTTTTTTTTTGTCAGCTTCGCCGGCTCTCCCAGGTGCCCCTTGTAACTAGGCCCCTCTCTCCTCAAACCTTTTATTTGCTCAGAAGCTGGGGAGCCCTCACCCCCACTCCCAGAGGCCTGGCGTGGGAAATCCAGCGCAGCTGGGTTCCCTCCCGATCACAGATGTCCTTTGCCTCTGTGGAATCGGTGGAAGGTCCCAGAAACCGAGGCAGAGCCTTAGCTAGGGCCCAGCACTGCCCCCATCGCCTTCACCCACCCCATTCCCCGCCCAGGAGACTGAACCTTGGTGCCTGCAGCGCCTCATCCACTGCCCCTGCCCCGTGTTGAATGAACAAGCAGGGCCTCCTTAGACCCTCTTAGAAGCAGGATGCAAGGCAGTTCCCACAATGAAGGCATCTGGCTTCTTCCTTTGCCCTGCTCTGGTAGTTTCACGTGGTTTCCACCTGCCCACCCTGGCCAGGCCCAGACGGGAGGACTCCAAGTGGAAAGAGAACCCATGCGCAGATGCCTGCTGTATGGCTCGCAGACCCAATTCCCACGGGAGGCAAACATCCACTGTCTGTCACAAAGAGTTGAGCAGTTGTACCCACCAGCTTCTTGTTTGCGTCCTTTTGTCCTCAGCTGCCCTGGCCCTCCACTTACCCTTCAATCCATATTCTTGCTCAGGCTTAGAATCTGGAGACCTGGCCTTAACCACTACTCTCCCCCATGCCCTCCACTCCCTCTCACATGTGTTCCAGAAGTTCCCTGGGGGTCAGGGTGTTTTTCTTCCCTTTAAAGGAGAGAGAACAGACACACAGCAGTTGCTTTGATCTCAGTGGGCTCTAAGAATGGAATGAGACTTCCCACAATGATAGCAAACACTTATTTAGCATTTGCTGCAGCCAAGCTCTTTATGAATACTAATTCATTTAACCCACAGAACCACGCTAGGAGGGAGTCCAGCTTTTGTCTCCACTTTATGGATGAGAATACCAAGGCATGAGAAGTGACAAACTTGTCACAGGGTCACACAGTGAGAAGCTAAGCTCGATGCACCACAGGTACCTGCTCCAGAACCCATGCTCTGATCCTGCCCTTGTGAAATTTTGCACCATAGATTTGGGAAGCTGACTGACACCCACAGCTCATCTGTGAAAGAGGAAGAAGAGGGTAAGTGCTGGGGTTAGGAGGGCTGGGAAGAGCCTCATCTGTAACGGTGCTGTCTGACCCAGCTCCCACTTAGGGGCTGTTAAAATTGCTTTATGGTTTTTTCTTTTTAATTATAACTGTCAACCCAGAAATTTATGACAATAATAACCACCTTGCTGGTAGAAAATTCCAGTCTGCTACATGACTACAGCTGTTAGTGCACGCCTATAGTCCCAGACACTCAGGGAACTGGGGTAAGAAGATGGCAAGTTCAAGGCCAGCTTGGGCAACTTAGACCCTGTCTCATAAAAAGGGGGTAGGTATTGAGACTTGAACCCAGAGGCACTTTATCACCAAGCTGCATTCCCAGCCTTTTTTATTTTTTATTTTTGAGACAGAGTCTCGCTAAATTGCTTAGGGCCTTGCTAAATTGTTGAAGCTGGCCTTGAACTTGAAATCCTCTTGCCTCAGCCTCCTTCACTGAGATTATAAGCATGTGGCACTGCACCTAGCTCCCTGTCTCAAAATTCTTTTTTTTTTTTTAATTTTTTTGTAACTTTATTTTACTTATTTATTTTTTATATGGTGCTGAGGATCGAACCCAGTGACCTCACCCATGCTACTAGGCAAGAGCTCTACCACTGAGCTACAGCCCTAGCCCCTCAAAATTCTTAAAAAGGAGTGAGGGCTAATGACACAGCTCAGTGGTAGAGCACCCCTGGGTTCCATGCTTAGTATCAAAAATAAATAAATAACAGGGAACTTGCTCCTGATTCTAAGAGGAATCTTGTGGACATTATGGACATAGATCCACGGACAGAGTGTGGTCTGTCCAGACTCTGCACTCCATGACTTCTGCCTACCTTGTCTTTCTTCAGGCCTGGCTGCCTGCCGCAGAATGCCCTCCTGCTCATGTCCCTCTTCTTGGATGGCTCTTCTCCCTGCTCTGCCTGTTGATTCCTACATTTAAGGACCCACACTTGTTACCTGTCCTTAAAGCCTTTTTTTTTTTTTCCCCAATACTGGGGCTTGACACAGCAGCTCTAAGTCTCAGTGTTTGTGAAATGAGTGATGAAGCCCTGGGGCCTTCCTCTGGTACCTCGTGAGCAGTTGCTGGCTTCCTGACAGTTTTGGGGAATGTATAAGCTTAAAACATGCCCTTGCAATCCCCAGCACCCTAAAACAAAACAAAACAAAAAAATTCCCCAAGTAGCTGCATCTGCATATTCCAATTTAGTGATGTCCCCCATGAACTCGCTATTTACATGCTGAGATCGAACGTCAGCCTACGGACTTGGTTTACCTGTCATTGATCTGACACTTTGGGGCTGACTGTGATTAACCAGTAGGCTCAACACATTCTGAGGCTGGTGGTGGTCTCTCATGGTCAGGCCTCTGCAGTGCGTTAGAAGAGGGTGAACATCCCCTGGCGGTGCTGGGAGATGTGTGATTTATCTGAAAAGGGAAGGGACTTGAGCAGCTAGTTCAAAAAACAGGTCCAGCAAGGCGTGGCCCCGTTGGGCTTGCTGCTCGGCACCACACCCCTGCTGCTCCGGGGAGCTGTTCATCCCCCGCAGTAGGGCAGCTCCATCCACCAGACCTCAAGGGAGTGCTCCACATGGTCGGGGGTAGTGGCAGTCTTGGGCCCTAAGGGTCAGACTGGCATCTAGCCCTAGCCCACCGCGTCCCCCCACCGCACCCTCCTGGACATTCCAGGCAAATGTACATGCCCCTGTGTCCAGGTTCCTAGACAGTCTCCTGCCTCGGAGGGGGGTATGCTCCCCGCTGCCCTCACCCCGATCCCTGGGGCCTGGCAGGGCTTCGCAGCCTCACTCCCCATCCTCATCGCAGCTTGGATGGTTTTCCTGGCTGGGGCCCATCCCTGCACCTGGGGCCTCCATTATCTTGGCTCAGAATTTCCTAGGCACGCCAAGTCCTCATCAGGACTCCCACCCCCAGACACAGACCAGGGCCTTCGGTGGTCCTCAGGTGACAAGGTTCCTGGAAGCCGCCTAGCATTTGCTTCATCCCCTGAACTTGTTTACTGCAGTTCGCAGCCTCCCCTGGGCTGGTGGGAGCCTTCTCCCCGAGAGGGAGGAGAGGGAGCCTGTTTGTATTTGCTTCCTCATGGCCCTGGTGTGCCCTTCTTGCCTCCTGGGCAGAACCCATGCCCTTTCTTTATTCAGACTGTGAGGAAATGGTCCCAGGACCTCAGCAAGCCTTCCTGCCCCATGTAGACGCTGACGCCCTCTTCCCGGCTGTCCCTGGACCCCCACCAGCACTTTTGTGTCTTCTCTTCCTACTCACTTTTCTGCCTGATCCTTGAGATTTGGTGACTGCAGTTTGGGTCTGACCTCTCAGCCAAGGACCTGGCGTGAGTCTGGCTTCCCACTCAGAATTGGCAGCAGGTTCTAGGGGACTGCTTCCTGCACTCTGTGTGTCCTTGGGCTGCCACTGCCCAACCCCAGCTCTAAGCCCAGGATACTGCTCCATCCTCCCCCGACAGTTCGGCTGCCCTGGTCTCTTCCCCAACCAGCCAGGTTGGCCCCAGGCAATTTCTAGTTGATGGGATTAATACAAACTCCGAGGAAGGAAGGGGGAGAAAGGGAGGGGGGAGGGGAAGAGAGAGAAAGCTCTCTCAAAAAAATCCATATGAACATGATAAAAAAATTAAAAAGCTGCCAGATATGACAGCGCCCAGCTATAATCCCAGCTACTCTGGAGGCCGAGGCAGGAGGATCACAACTTCCAGGCTGCGGCTACTTAGTAAGACCCTGTTTTGAAATAAAAAGTGGTTGGAGAGCTGGGTGCTGTGGCTTATGCCTGTAATCCCGGCAACTGGGGAAACCGAGGCAGGAGGATCACAATTTCAAAGCCAGCCTCAGCAAAATAGGAGGTTCTGAGCAACGTAGGGAAACCTTGTCTCAAAATTAAAAAAAAAAAAAAAAAGGTGGGGGCTAGGATGGGACTCCATGGTTAAGCGCCCCTGGGTTCAATCCTAGTACCCAACAGGAGGGCTGGGGATGCTCACTGGTAGATGCCTGGGGGGAAAAATTAAAGGCAGAAACACCCACAGAGCCTGAAGGTACCCTTGCTCCTGAGTTGCCATTTGCCCAGGTAACTTTTTGGTGTTTGGCAATTTTCTTGGCATAAGTACTCCCACCATGGCTGATTTCAAGCTGCCAGAGTGACATCAGTGACTGCAGAATTGAGAGGAATGCACCCAGGTGTCTGGAGAAAAGCCAGCCCCTGCTCGCCACAGTAACAACATGTGAGTGGCGTTCAAACATACAGGCAGAAACAGAAACACTCAGAGTGAACTTGTAGACACTGGCACCCTGCTGCGTACCAACCTCAGTAAGATGAGCCAGGCACAGCAAACAGGGCAGTGGAATGTATGTGCCACCCTCACCTGCGCCTCCCAGAAGACTCTAGGCATCCACATGTGGTAGAAAACCACGGAGGGAGCCAGACCAAGTGGTACACTCCTGCAATCCCAGCAACTTGGGAGGCTGAGACAGGAGGATCGAAAGTTTGAGGCCAGCCTCAGCAATTTGGCAAAGCCCTAAGCAACTTAGTGAGAATTTATCTCAAAGTTAAAAATTAAGAAAACAAAAAAAGAGTCTGGTGATGTAACTTGGTGGTAAAGCCACTGGTTGAATCCCTGTTACCGAAAAAAAGAAAATCAGAGGACCATCGGGTAAATAATGGGTAAGTGATTTAAGAAGCTAATAGTGGTGCCAATTTTGAAAAAGTAATAACTGTGGCTTGAGTAAATCTCGAAGAGACAATGTGCTAAATTCTAATCCAGTATTTAGGAGTTAAGCGAGCCCTTAATTCAGGACAGGGTTTAAACTGTTCTTCTAAGAAGAAAACAAACAAAACTTCGACCAACTGCATTTGAAACTTCAGATCCAATTTCCCAGCCAGAGAGAATTCTGGAACCAACATCACCTGGAGAGAGAAGCCTCATGGGGTAATATCGCTCATGGGAGTATGACTGTGAACTTTCTTGGTCTTCATTAGAAGCCCTGGTTTAGCTGGGGAGGCTGAGACAGGAGGATCATGAGTTCCTCAGCAACTGCGAGGCACTAAGCAACTCAGTGAGACCCTGTCTCTAAATAAAAAATACAAAATAGGGCTGGGGATGTGCCTCAGTGGTTGAGTGCCCCTGAGTTCAATCCCTGGTATCACAAAAAAAAAAAAAAAGAAGCCCAGTTCATCCCAGCCTAGAGCCACCAAGACACTGGCCTTGATGGCTGCCCAATACCCCTCTGGGCTCTGCTAGGAAGCATTTGCTCTTTGAAGCAGGTACGTAAGCAGAGGGATGCAGCCCGCTGGGTTGCTAGGTGGCTGCTGTCACTCTGCCTCCCGGCACCCGCCTCAGGCATTCTGCCATCTTGGCCAGAAGGACAATTAGGTCTGATGTCCACCTGGTCTGGGCTACTCCCTGGAAAGCTGCTTCTGGTTGACACCAAAATGGTGTTTCCTATACCCGTTAGATGCGAAGGAGACCTCTGGGCCTCATGCCGCGCTGGCCTCTGTGAACCCCTCACCTCCCCATGTCAGTCCTGGGAATGACCCAACAAGCAGTGCAGTGATGAGCGTTAGGGTCACAAGACATTGGCGTGTAGGGAGGAAGTGTCTGTCTCATGGCTGGACCTGAGCAAAAGATTCATTGTGAATGTTCAGATGAACAGGTGCGGAGACCCCTTTGCATGCTGCTGGCCCCTGTGAAATGACAGTGTTCCCCTGGAAGCAGGTTGCTGTTGCTGATGCCCCTGGCACCATCTTCTCCAGGGAGACCTCTTGAGCAAAGCCATTAATAACGAGAACACGGGAATCTACAAAGTGTTCAATAAAGATGTATACAAAGTTCAAGGGAGCCTCAGGCTGGAACCAGATAGATGAGGAATCTTTTGTCACATGATGTATACATGAGGACAGCTGCATTTCTTTTAATGGGTTGGGTGCAGTAGCCCATGCCTGTAATCCCAGCAACTCTGGAGCCTGAGGTAGGAGGATTGCAAATTCGAGGCCAGCCTCAGCAGCTTAGTGAGACCCTGTCTCAAAATAAAAAATAAGACGATCCAGGCATGGTGGCGCATGTCTGTAATCTCAGCAGCTTGGGAGGCTGAGACAGGATGATTGTGAGTTCAAAGCCAGCCTCAGCAATGTCGAGCGCTAAGCAACTCACTGAGACCCTGTCTCTAAATAAACTACAAAATAGGGCTGGGGATGTGGCTCAGTGATCCAGTGCCCCTGAGTTCAATCCCTGGTACCAAAAAAAGAAAAAGAAAAAAAAAACAGTGAATCTGAAAATAGTGAGTGCTGGTAAGGATGGACTAAATGAATCCTCTTAAATACGGTCCCTGGGAGGTACTCTGGGACCACCTAGCAACACCTAGGAACGCTGAAGGGGTATGTGTGTTGCCCGTGGGTGTTCCCCACTAAGGCTTTGGAACAGGTGTTCAAGAAAACAACACAAGATATCTATTGAAGCAACGATGTTTGCTGTAGCAAAAAAAAAAAAAAAAAGGAAAAATAAGCTGTCTCAGCAAAAGAAAGGACAAAATGAGCCTCGCTTGCTCCTGTAGAGTCCACGCTGCAGTTAACATGAGAGGACAGGATCTGACGCAGCGACGGGGGTACCTCTCCAAAACGTAAGGATTTATGAAGCAGGTTGCCAAACGACCTGCAGCGATTCCATTTACATAAAGATTCAAAACACAAAAATAGCAAATTCTGTGTAGATGTGTGTTTGCCATGTGGAGCCAAAGAGGAGAGCACACGTGGGTGATCATGCCAGCCTCGGAGGGGTTACCTCTGGGGCAAGAGGGAGGGAAAAGACTGCAGGATTCTAGCTATTCCTGCAAAGCTGTCCTTCTTTCTGTTTTTCATTTATTCTGCTTTTATTGGTGCATCATAGCTTTACATAACCAGTGTTCACTTTGACATAATCATACACGCAGGGGGCTTGATTTACCCTATTTCAGTCCCTGGTGCCCCTTGCTTTCTTTCTTAAAAAAAAAAATGTGGCTGGGGTCACTTGCCTAGCATGTGTGAGTCACTGGGTTCGATCCTCAGCACCACATAAAAATAAATAAATAAAATAAAGGTCTATCGACAACTAAAAAAATATTAAAAAAAAAAAAAATGTGGCCGGGCCGGAGTTGTGGCTCAGTGGCAGAGCGCTGCCTAGCATGCATGAGGCACTGAGTTCGATTCCAGGCACCACATAAAAATAAACAAATAAAATAAAGATATTGTGTCCATCTACAACTAAAAAAAAAAAAATGTGGTCAGGTGCAGTGGCACACATCTATAATCCCAGCGCCTCAGGAGGCTGAGGCAGGAGGATCAGGAGTTCACAGCCTCAGCAAAAGCGAGGTGTTAAGCAGTCGGTAAGACCCGGGCTTTAAATAAAAATACAAAATAGAGATGGGGGTGTGGCTCAGTGGTAGAGTCCCCTGAGTTCAATCATAAGTACCAAAAAAAAAAAATGTGGTGGGCTGGTGGTGTATCTCAGTTGGCTGAGTGCTTGCCCAGCATGTTTGAAACCCTGGATTCCATCCCCAGTTTCAGGGGAAAAAAGGGATGAAAATAATGCGAAATATTACCATCTGTTTATAGTAGTGAACACATTCATGTGTGTTATATTACATTTAATATTTGTTGATAGATAATGCCCCCCCCAAAGATGTACACCACCATCCTAATTCCCAGAAACTATGAATGTCTCCTTATGTGGTAAAAGAAACTTTGCAGATGTGCTTGGTTATCTTGAAATGGGAAGATTAACCAGGTGCAGTGGCACATGCCTGTCATCCTAGTGACTCAGAAGGCTGAGGGAGGAGGAATGCAAGTTTGAGGCCAGCCTGGGCAATTTGGTGAGACCCTGCCTCAAAATTTAAAAAATATCTGGGGATGTAGCTCAATGGTAAAATGTTCCTGAATTCAAACCCCTGTACAAAAAAAAAAAAAAAAAAAGAAGAAGAAGAAGGAGAAGAAATGGGAAGATTATCCTGAATTATTATTTGGATGGTCCAATGTCATCACGAGGCCCTTGTAAGAGGGAGGCAGGAGGATCTGAGTCAGAGAGCAATCATGACAACAGAAGTAAGTTGAGGGCTGGGGCGTGGCTCAGCACATGTGAGGCCCTGGGTTCGATCGTCAGCACTACATAAAAATAAATAGATAAAATAAAGGCATGGCGTCCAACTACAACTAACAAATAAATATTAAAAAAAAAAAGAAAGAGAAAAGAAGGAAGTTGAAGTAGGGCCAGGGTTGTGGCTCAGAGGTAGAACTCTTGCCTGCCACATGTGAGGTACTGAGTTTGATCCTCAACACCATATAAAAATAAATAAATAAAGTAAAGGTACAACTAAAAAATATTTTAAAAAGAAGAAGTTTGAAGTGATGTGTTTGGAAGATTCAGGAAGGGACCCAATACATTTGTGGTTTTTTAAGTCACTAAATTCCTGGTAATTTATTATATATTACTGCAGTAGGACACTAAGCCAGTAGGAATGCTTCATAATTTCACCCTTTTGTTTGGTTTTGTTTTATAATATTAAGTTGGGAGAACACTAGCAAGGCCTATGCCATCTGTTCCTTCTTCCCATCCTTCATCCTCCAGAGGAGAGGGCTGTGCAGGAATCTGCTCCACAGCCACTGAGTTCCAGAGACTTCTCTGCAGTAGGCAGAGCTGCTGCCCGTGTCCAGTGGCCCTGGGGTTGTGGAAGCCCTGGTTGTCAGAGGATGCTCAGGATGTTGGGGTGAGCACAGGGAGCTGACCCTTGCTCCCTACAGCTGTCAGGGGCCCAGGAGGAGGAGCTCCACAGAGACTCCCATTGCCTTTCTCCACCTCATGATGAGGCCATTTGGACTGGCCGGGGTCGTGGGTCTTTGCCTGGGAATGGAGACTCCAGATGATGGATGGCCAGGTCCTCCTCCAAAGCAGAGCAGCTCACCCTGGGCGGGAGCCCACCAGAGGACCCCGAGAGCTGTGCTGTGCTGTGAAATGCCCAGTGAATGCCACTCGCTCAACAAAGCTGGGCTTGAGGACAGGAAACGGAGAAGAGTGGGAGTAGGAAGAGTGGGGTTCAGGAAGAGCGGGGTTCAGGAAGAGCCCTGTTCCAGAGAAGGCCAGTGTGTATTTGCACATGAGCCTGAGTGAGTGATGGTAAGGGCCCCCGATAAGAAAGCAGTGTGTCGGTGTGTGCGTGCACAGTTTATTACACTCACATGTGTGCACAGGCAGAGCCCTGGGCCAGGGCCATGGGGAGGGGCAGAAGGAGGAGGTTGAGCCACAGACAGAGGAGGCTGCAGAACCCAGATAAGGCACACAGGCAGAGGGTCCTCTTGAGTGGAGAGCAAGATGGTTCTTCCTTCCCCAAATCTGGAAACCAGGCAGGAAATGTACCATCAAGGGCCTGGCAGGTAGCCCCACCTGCCCAGGGTGACCCCAGCATGGGACCGGGGGATAGGGGAGGACAAAGGATCACTCCATGTGGACCATCTGAATTGTTGTACAATAAATATGTATTCCACACCAGTTGTAAAATCCAAAACAGACACCAGAATAACAATGGGTTCCGATAATTTTTATTAACCACATAAAGGCCGAGATGCCCTGGCTGGGACGTGGGGCTGGTGGTGCTGCTGCTTCTCACCACGCACGGGAAGCAGGAAGTCCACTTGAACCCTGGAGCTAGAAGCCAGCCTGGGCAATGTAGACTTTTTTTTTTTTTTTTTTTTTTTTAAAGAGAGAGAGAGAGAGAATTTCAATATTTATTTTTTAGTTTTCGGCGGACACAACATCTTTGTTGGTATGTGGTGCTGAGGATCGAACCTGGGCCGCATGCATGCCAGGCGAGCGCTACCACTTGAGCCACATCCCCAGCCCTAGACTTTTGTTTGTTTGTTTGTTTTTGGAATCAGGAATCAAATTCAGGGCGCTCTACCACTGAGCCGCACCCCCAGTCCTTTTTATTTTTTTGAGACAGGGTCTCACGGAGTTGCCCGGGCTGGGCTGGAGCTTGAGATCCTGCTCCTCAGCTTCCTGAGTTGCTGGGATTGCAGGCGGGCACCACTGCACTCAGCAAATACAGACATTTTTGAGAATAGTAAATGGATTTTAGGAGAACTTGACGGGGCTGAAGAACATACACTTAACACTGCTTCCAACAAGGTTTGTTGGGCCTGAAGAATGGACAATGGCTTGTAAATGATTCTCTAGGGGACAAAATAGAGGACAATGGTATGTGACAAAGTTTGCAGTGTGCCTTCAGATTTTCTTCCTGTCATGTGAGTGAGTTAATGGAAACTCAGGGAAGGGACCCGCGGTCCTTGTTTTCTTCCTTGGAGGTCTGGACTTCAGATTCAAAGAGACTTTGCAGAGGAAAGCCAGTCCTGCAGGGGAGGGAGAGACATGGGAGTTGGAGGGACCTGGATTGAGAGGAGGGTCTAAGGCCTCTCAGCATGTCCCAGGGCCAGGTTGAGCATCTTCTGAGCCCCAGGGATATTAAGCACAGAAAGCAACCGAGTGACTCAGAGCAGGATCAGGCCGTGGGACTTCCCCAGTAGGGGGCCTCTCAGGGGGAGTGCAGGGTCAAGGAGAGCATGGAGGTCAGGTGGGGAGGCACAGACACCCACCGGCAACCTGCTGGGGCCTGGCAGAAGCTGTGGAGATATGGGAGATATGTGAGGAGGGGTCCAGGCCTGAGCCCCCATGCCCCAGCCAGTGCGTCTCAGTATTAATAAAAATTATAGGAGCCCGTTGTTAGTTTTGTATTTTTCTGTTTGTTTGTTTTTGGTATGGGGGACTGAACTCAGGGCACTTTACCACTGAGCAAAGTCCCCAATCCTTTTTATTTTTTATTGTGAGACAAGGTCCCACTCAATGGCTAAGGTTCTCACTAAGCTGCTGAGGCTGGCCTCGAACTTCCTTCTGCCTCAGCCACAGACCCAGCTGGAAGCCACTGTTGGTACTAAGATCCTGCACTAGGTCCCAACAGACTAGTCTAAAAATCAAAACGGAGTCACTCACAATAACATTCTTGCCTTTTCCAGAAATAAAGATAACGGGTTAATGGCTGGGGGTGTCGCTCAAAGATGAGCCTTTGCCTAGTATGCATGAGGCCCTGGGTTCTGTCCCCCGCACTGAAAAAAGAAGTCAGGATTAGAGAAATAAAAGCCAAATACTCCAAACAGAACAGTTTAAATCAGCAAAATAATGGATTCCTTTTTCTTTTTTTCTTTGTCATTACATTAAAAAGTAACCGGAAGTAACCTGATGTCAGCTGATGAGTCACTTTTTTACTACTCTGCTTCCCTGTCGCTGCCCTAGGGGGGAAATAACTTTGAATCAGACCAATCTACTTTTCCACTTCTAGTTTCCGTTTCTGCTGTCTTCAGGGTTTTTCTGTCTATAAAACCAGCCTCTTCTGCCCACTGGAACACTTATTCTAAGTGTTCTAAGTGAAATGCTAGAATTTCAATTCTAGAATTGAAAATAAGCCAGTGAAGTTCTCTTAAACTAAATTGTTGTGATTTTGTCCTCTGACAATGTTTTGCATTTGTGGGCAGCCAGAAACCTGTTCCTGTGGCTAAAAATAAAGTTCAAACACCTTAGGGCTAACACAAGGGGAAAATGCAGTTGCATTTTTCTTTCTTTCTTTTTTTTTTTTTGTGTGCATTATTTTGAGATGGGGTCTTGCTAAATTGCTTGGGGCCTCAACTAGTAGCTGAAGCTGGCTTTACACCTGCCATCCCCCTGCCTCAGCCTCTTAAAGCTCTGGGAATACAGGCGTGGGCCACGGTGCCTGGCATGGTTACTTTCTGAAGCAAGCTGCACTGTGCTATTGTTTTGCTGACCAGCCAGGCCATCAGAGAAGAGTGGGCCCTGGAGAGAAGGACCAGGAGGGTGAGAGTGGGAAGCAATGGTCAGACAAAGGTATCTAGGGCAGGACCAAAGGAAGTGGGAGTCTATGGCAGATGCACCAAGGGCCAGGAGCAAGAGGCTGCGGCTGTGCTGCAGCTGAGGGGCTTTGTCATGCACGCCTGCCTGCATCCCCCCTGCCTGCATCCCGGGCACAGGACTGCAGGGAAGGTAGTTGGGGGTTGGTGAGAAAAGGGGAGTTGGAACCCTAGATCCACCAGGCTCCATTTGCTTTCCTGACTTGCCCTGGGGAGGAGCTGTCCTGTTAGGGAGAGGACAGGCCTGGGCCCTGTTACAGGACATAAGGAGGACACTGAGAGGAGTGGACTCAGTGACCTGGCAATGGGAAGCTAGGTGATGTGGCAGATTTGGTCACCTGTTAGGGGCCATTGACACCTTTCATAGGTCCCAGGAGACCTTCACCCTGGGAAGGCCCAGGACAGCCCAGCACCTCAGCGACAGCCAGGTTAGGGACAGCATGAGTCTCTGTCCCAGCCTGTCCATTCTGTTCCCATTTGATTTAAAGATACATGGCTCAAGCCAGACAAGGTGGTGGACATCTGCAATCCTTGTGACTAGGTTGGAGGCTAAGGCAGGAAGATTGCAAATTCAAGGCCAACCTCAGCAATTTGATGAGACCCTGTCTTAAAAAAAAAAAAAAAAAAAAACTGAAGTGCCGGGGATGCAGCTCCGTGGTAGATCTGCTTGCCTAGCATACAGGTGGCCATGGGTTCAATCCCCAGTTCCAAACACAACCACAAAACAGAGACACGGCTCAGCCTCCCGGCACTGATTGCCTGTAATCCATGCACAGGCCTCTTCCCCAGAGCTGCCCACCTCCACCTGCCCACTTCTCTCCACACAGTCTTCTTCTCCCCTTACTCAAAGTGCCAGGAGCAGAGCCAAGGAGGGGCTGGGGGGAGCCTTAGGCCCACCCTGTCCAGAATATATCCTTTTTAGCCGGGCTCAGTGGCACACACCTGTAATCCTAGTGGCTCAGGAGCCTGAGGCAGGAGAACGTCAAGTTCAAAGCCAGCCTTGGGAAAAGCAAAGTGCTAAGCAACTCAGTGAGACCTATCTCTAAATAAAATACAGAATAGGGCTGGGGGTGTGGCTCAGTGATCGAGTGCCCCTGAGTTCAATCCCCAGTACCAAGAGGGGGAAAATATATATATATATCCTTTTTTGTTTTATGGTTTCTGAAGTGCTAGATATTTTTGTTGCTGTTGTTTTTGTTTTTTAATTTTTTTTTTTTAGTTGTTGATAGACCTTTATTTTATTTACTTATATGTGGTGCTGAGAATCGAACCCAGTGCCTCACACATGCTAGGCAAGTGCTCTACTGCTGAGCCACATGAGCCCCAGCCCCAGTCCCTGAGGTGCTGGTGTTTAAATGCTCTATCACTGAGCTACACCCCTAACCCTCATATTAAGATACTGCATATTAAGATACTAAAATGCAAATGATGTTGTGCCACAACAGGTGCAAAATTCCAATGGACACAATCTAAAAAAAGACCAGAGAAATGGTGGTATAGTCAAGAAAGAGAAAAAAATGTATAAAAATAATTTATTCTGGGCTGGGGTTGTGGCTCAGTGGTAGAGTACTCGCCTAGCATGCATGAGGCACTGGGTTCGATCCTCAGCACCACATAAAACAAAATAAAAGATATTGTGTCCACCTATAACTAAAAAATAAATATTTTTAAAACTCATTTATTCTTTCTGTCTCCATGACTGTACTGCAATGAGCATTTTTGCAGCTACATTTCAGAAACTTTATGTAGGTAAGGTGGAGTTGATGGGTCAAGAGGTCTTGGTAATTTTAAGGCTTAATGCTCCTCCAAAAGGGGTATTCTGATTACTGGATTACTGGGATTATTGCTCATCCCTAGAGGTAATTAGCAAGTCCCTTTCCATCCGTGGGTGTTCACTTGCTAATTTGGTAAATAATAAGGGGAAAGTTGCTTAAATGGTCACATTTTACTCTGCTTTGAATCTTGTGGTTAGTCTTCTAGGTATTTGCTTCTGTCTGCCTCATTTTTTTTAGGGGAGGGGAACCTGGGATTGAACCCAGGGGCACTTGACCTTTGAGCCACATCCCCAACCCTTTTTTTGTAATTTATTTTGAGACAGGGTCTCACTGAGTTGCTTAACTTCTCATTTTGAACTCGAGATCCTCCTGTCTCAGCCTCCCAAGCTGCTGGAATTACAGGTGTGCACCATGTTTTGCCTTTTGAATTTATTTTGCTGTGGGTTGTCTGATCTTTGTGTATGTATGCTAGGGATCAAAACCAGGGCATTGAGCATGCTAACCATGTGCTCTACCACTGAACTACACACTCAGGCCTGAGGTTTTAGCATATGGACATTTTTCACTAAAAAAAAAAAAAAAAAAAAAAAAATGGGGGCCTGGGGTTTTTGCTCAGTGGTTGAGCGCTTGCCTCACAGGTGTGAGGCACTGGGTTCAATCCTCACCACATTAAGTAAATAAATAAATAAAAGATATTTTGTAAAAAAAACAAATTTTGGCTGGGTGTGGTGGCACACACCTGTAATACCAGCAGCTCAGGAGGCTGAGACCGGAGAATCACAAATTCAAGGCCAGCCTCAGCAACTTAGAGAGACCCTGTCTCAAACTAAAACATAAAAAGGGCTGGGGATATTGCTTAGTGTAAAGTGCCCCAGGTTTCAATACCCAAACCAAAAGTAAAAATTTTAATATAAATAAATAAATCTGCTCAGGACAATGGCACTTTCTTGTAATCCCAGCAACTCTGGAGGCCTAAGCAAAAGGATCTCAAATTTGAGGGCAGCCTCAGAAACTTTGTGAGACCCTCAGCAACTTAGCAAGACCCTGTCTCAAAAGAAAAAAAAAAAAAAAAGAGCTAGGAACATAGCTCAGTAGTAAAGTACCCCTGAATACAAAGTGCCCTTACTGCAAATAATTTTTTTTTAAGAGAGAGAGAGAGAGAGAGAAAATTTTTCCAATATTTATTTTTCAGTTTTCGGTGGACACAACATCTTTATTTTATTTTTACGTGGTGCTGAGAATCGAACCCAGTGCCCCGCACATGCCAGGCGAGCGCATTACCGCTTGAGCCACATCCCAGCCCTACAAATGATTTTTTAAAAAATAAATCTGGTATGATTTTCAGTTTGTTTGTGTCTTTAGTGAGGCATTGATTAATCTTTTCAGGTAAAAACAGCAAGGATAGAAACAAATTTTGAGGGGATTGGAATACAGCTCAGGGGTAGAGCACGTGCCTAGCTTGCCCAGCATATAGGAGGCTCTGGGTTCCATCCGCAGCCCAGGGGAAAAAATGGGCAGGAACTCATAGAGGAAAGGGGTGAGGAGTTCAGAATGACGAGGCATGTCAAGAAGCAGTATCAGCAGAGGTCCCAGTTCCCGAGGACAGTGGCTCCAGGTTGAGAAGGAAGAGAGGCCAGGAGTGGAATCCCTTGGTAGCTTGGCCCGTGGTGGTGGGAGAGAGGGCTGCCAGGGAGGGCTAGGAAGCCAGCTTACCCAGTCCTAAGCCAATACAGTGTGGAAATGTCCAGAGAAGGGGACAAACTGATGGAGTTCAGGGAACAGTACCCAAGCACAGCACTTTTGTTTTTTGTTTTGATTTTACAGTCCCGGGATGAAACCCAGGGCCTCGGGCAGGCACACGGGCAAGTGCTCTACCTCTGAGCTACACTCCAACCCTGACCTTGCATTTAAGAAAACCCCAGAATCAGAACCGTCTCTCTCACCTTTCCCTCACCCTTCACCCTGAAGCAGGCCACAGGACCCTCATGTGAAGTTCCTCCCTGTTCCCAGAGGAAAGAAAAATCTTATCTCTGAAGAGGACATGGGGACACAGAGGAATCTGAACAAACAGGCCTTGCTAAAGTCCCTGTTAATTGCTATAGGCTCAGACTCTCTTATCCCATCAGATTGCTCCACAACCACCCACTTCTCCACCAAAGCTGGCATGAAATCCACACAGCTTGACAGGGCTGGCCTGGGGCTCAGTGCTAGTGTCTGCCCAGCACCTGTCAGGCCCTGGGTGCAATCCCCAGCACTGCAAAAAGGGAAAGGAAAAAAAATGCACAGCTTGGACCAGATGTGGTGTTGCACTCCTGTAGTTTCAGCCTTTCAGGAGGCTGAAGCAGGTGGATGGCAAGTTTGATGCCACCTGAGAAATTTAGTGAGATCCTGTTTCAAAATAAAATTTAAAAGGGCTGGGGTGCAGCTCCGTGGCAGAGCCCTTGCCCAGCATGCCTGAGGCCGTGGGTTCCCGTCACAGCACTGCCAAAGCAAAGCAAAACACACACTCAGAACTCCACCTGTTCTTTGGGGTATTCATTTACCAACATCCCTTGGTCGCTTAAATAAATTTGTATGCTTTTTGCTTTTCTCTTATTAATCCCGTCTTTTTTTTTTTTTTTAAAGTAGGGACCTTCTCTATGATCCTCCCTGGGGGCAAGAAAGGAAATCTTTCCTCCCCTATAGATTCCACACAGAGGGGAAGTTCCTGTGCCCAGCCAAGGGCACAGCTCTGCCCTAGGCCAGCCACCAGCCAAGCAGCACACAGGAAGTTCTGCTTAATCACAAACAAGGTCAGTGTGAAAACCAGCCCAGGCGGAGCCCTCAGAGTTGAGGGGCGAAGCCTCGAGGGTTTTTCCTATACTTCTCCAACTCAGAAGTGGTGGCTGTTATTTTCCTGCTTATCAAGTTAGAATTTTAAGAACCACTGGAAAGTTGGGAAGATTACCTGTCTCCTACCCCCAAAAGGTTGAAGCAGACCTCAATTTTAAAAAAATTGTTCTCTAAAACAATTTAAAAGTGTCCTCTAAGTATTCAAGTTGAGTCTTCAGTGTTTGCATGGATGAATTTGAAAACAAAGGTCAGAAGCATTATTTGTAACTTACTGTAGGCATTTCAAAAGAACAATCTCTGGCGAGCACTTCGAAGTTACAGAAATAGACTGTTGGGTCACTGGCTGATTAAAATGGAAAAGCTGAAAAATTTCCAAGAGGAAACAAAAGGAGTCTAGACTGACCACTCAGAAGAGCGTGTGTGACACGGGGCAGCCATAGCGGTGGGGGCCTTGCCAGGATGCTGTTCAAATCTGGGTGTGGACAGTGGGTTCTTTAGCTGCCCAGCTGCTTGTGACCAGGAGGCTTTCTCGGTGGATGTTTGTAGGGACAGGGTTTGCACGGGGCAGCCTGACTCCTGCAACTCTGCCCATGCCAAACAGCACCAGAGTGTGTCATAGACGTGGGTGTGCATCTGTGTTGCCAGGCAACTCTGTGTGTCCAGGCGTGTCTGTTTCTGGAGTCCATAGCAAACCCTGTGTGGTTGGTATCCAGGGCTGGGACCGTCCTTGTGTGACCATTCTGATGACCACTGGCCTCTAGTATTGGGACTCACGGCTGGGGTTCTCCCACATTGCTGTCTCTGGAGGTTATGGCCATGTTCAAGGCCCTCTTGGAGTCTCGGTGTTGGACAGTTGAAGGCTCTAGAAGCACCGTGCTTGTGGTAGAGAGTTTAGAGGGCAAAAGTTGTTCTTCCAGAAGCCCCTGCTTGGGGGCTAGCCATGGGTATCAGGTGGCACCTACCCAAAAGCCTCTTACCAACCTTGCAGGAATCTTTTTGTCTTCTTTTTAGGTAGTGGGAATTAAACCCAGGTGCACTTTACCACCAACTCACATCCCTAGCCACCCCCACTTTTTAAAGAAAACTTGAGACAGGGTCTCTAAGTTGCTCAGGATGGCCTAGATCCTCTTGCCTCAGTTTCCTGAGTAGCCAGGATCACAGTCATCCAACAACTCGCCCAGCTCTCCGGGAGTCATTTTTTTAATATTTATTTTTTTAGTTGTAGTTGGACACAATACCTTTATTCCATTCATTCATTTATTTATTTATTTATTTATTTTTTAGTTATCGGCGGACACAACATCTTTGTTTGTATGTGGTGCTGAGGACCGAACCGGGCCGCACGCATGCCAGGCAAGCGCGCTACCGCTTGAGCCACATCCCCAGCCCCTCATTTATTTTTATGTGGTGCTGAGGATCGAACCCAGGGCCCCGCACATGTTAGGCCAGTGCTCTGCCACTAAGCCACAATCCCAGCCCCTCTCCAGGAATCTTTTGAATTCAATATTGGCAATCAGTTCAAAGTCTCTTAGTACCAAGGTTTGTGATCACTCTAAGCAAAAAAAAAAAAATGTCTAGAAATGTAATGAGGTAGTCTTATGTGTGTTTAAAATGTGTCAAAAGGAATTTTTTTTAATGAAGAACTATCGTTTGTAGTGGCACATGCCTGTAATTCTAGATACTTGGGAAGCCAAGGCAGGAGGATCACAAATTTGAGAACATCCTGGGCAACCTAGAGAGACCCTGTCTCAATAAAAAATAAAAAGGGCTAGCGGCTGGGGAGGCTGAGACAGGAGGATCTCAAGTTCAAAGCCAGCCTCAGGAACTTAACGAGGCACTAAGCAACTCAGTGAGACCCTGTCTCTAAATAAAATTCAAAATGGGACTGGGGATATGGCTCAGTGGCCGAGTTCCCCTGAGTTCAATTCCCAGTACCAAAAAAATAAATAAATAAAAAGGGCTGTGAATACAGCTCAGTGATGGAGTGCGTCTGGGTTCAATTTCCAGTACAGGGGCGGGAGACTTTAAAACATTTGAAAAATGAAACCAACATCTTTGGATTAATCAGAGAACTTTCTAGGATGATTCCTTTGCGGATCTGTCCTATTTTGATTTTGGAAAGACCCGTCTTAACACTGCAGAGGTGGAAGCGGGTTCAGGCCAGGAGGCGACCCCCTCCTGCCTCGCTCAGCCCAGGGAGCCGCCCGGAGCCGGGTGCAGCCCGGGGCGGCCGGCGTGTTTTCTCGGTGTCTCTGGGTGTGTCTCCTCGGGTGGCGCACCAGCAGGCTCTAGGCGTGTCGCACCTCCGGGTCGCCGCCTCGGCGGGGAAATTCCAGGGCCGATCCCGCCGCGGTGAGACATTATTTCCCGGGAGGAAACCGCTCTGCGCGGCCGGGACCGGGACGCAGTGCCCGCGGGGGAGGGGCTGGCCCGCCCGGCCCCGCGCACCGGTAAATTTAGACCTTCTCCTCGGGTCCAGCCGCGCCGCGGGGACGGGGCGGGGAGCGGAGGGGACCCTGTCCCTCCCGCGGCGTTTGGGGGCGGTGAGGAATTGTCATGGCGGAGGGACGGAGGAAAGGCCGAAGCCGGAAAAACGGGCGCTCGCCTGTTTCGGAACCGGGCCGTGTCCGCGGGCCCCACTAACTCACTTCACTCATGGGAAAGTATTGTCCCCCAGCTGTTTGTGGAGAGTCCTCAGCCCCTGGAGCAACCTGGATGGAGACCAACTCCGTCCCCATTTCCTGTCTGGTGGAATTCCAGAGGAGAAAGGCACTGAGTGCACCATGAAACGCTGAAACGCGCCATGGGAACGCGCACAGAGGCATCCACAGTTCCAGACCACTGACCTCTTGGTTCTGGTCTCTGCTCAAACGCCCCTTCCCTGACCCTCCCCGTCAGCTGTCTCTCACTCTCCGCTCCTCACCCGTCATTTTCTTCCTAGTGCCCCATATCACTGACCACAGCATGTGTTCTCCTACTGGACAGGCTCTTCTCCAGAATGCCAGATCCAGGAGAGCAGGCCTTGATTTTGCTCACTGCCGTGTCCCTGGTGCCCAGAGAAGTTGATCATGTTAAATGAACAGTTAATAAGCGCCAGGTGCTGTGTTGTGTTTCACAAGGACCATCTAATTCATGACAACGCTCTGAGGGTTTTTACCGAAGTAGAAAATGAATCCCAGAGAGGTGAAGATTACCCTGGCATCTGTGCTCATGCACCTTCCCTCAACCACTGTAGCCACATGAGAATGAGCCCTTCCCAGCTTTGGACATCCTCTGCTGTAGAAACCACCCTCCGAATGGTCCACACTTGTGAGCTCCCCAAGCCACACTCGGGGATACTGAGCCAAATCCCAGTACCTGGCTGCCCACCCCAGCCAGCCCAGCCTTTGGGGATAGGGTGGGGAGGAGAGGGGCACTCATGCCCAAGGGATCCACAGTACACCTCTATGAAGAGTTGTTTGGTTTTTAGCCCAGAATTCCGCTTGTCTAAAAGCAGAGCCTCCAAAAAAAGTTCAACTGTCATAATTCTCCCTGGAGAGTTTCACAGCCAAGGAAGATGGAAAAAGTATTGTCATAAGATATTATATCTCCCTCAGGTACCGTGGCACATGCCAGTATTCCCAATGACTCAGGAGGCTGAGGCAGAAGGACCCCAAGTTCAAGGCCAGCCTCAGCATCTTAGTGAGACCATTACTTCAAAATAAAAATTTTAAAAGTCTGGGAATGGGCTGGGTTGTGGCTCAGTGGTAGAGCGCTTGCCTACCATGCATGAGGCATTTGGCTCCATCCCCAACACCAAATAAAAAAAAAAAAAAACTAAATTAACAAAGGAATTGTGCCCATCTACAACTAAAAATATTTATTAAAAAAAAAGTCTGGGAATATAGCTAAGTGGTAAAAGTGGTTAAATCCCCAGTAACACACACACACACAGGTATCATCTTTACCATCTACTCTCCACACATTTGTCCTCTTTAAAAGTTATTCGTTTTCCCATAAGTGCTCTTTTCACCCTCCCTTCTCCTGTTTACATGTCCCAAATTCTAAACACCTGCTTAAATCACATTTTCCTGTGAATTCCTTCCTACATACATGTCTTTCCTCTTTTTAATCTGTCCGTTGCTGGTTTAATTTGCAGGCTCCAGTAATTTAACCTATGAGGATGGAGGAAGGTAGCTTCTCCTGCCAAACAGATTCTCAGCGTCCAACACTGCTGGTGCCTTCCCTCCATTGGAAAAAACTTGCTGACCCCTTGCCATCGCTGGTGTCCAGGACACCTTTACAAGCTAATTTATCTCCCATTGAGTATGCATCCAAGGGTACTATAATCTCTACAGCTGAGTTTCCTTCTCACAAAGTGAACATATGCTACAATGTATGCCTCACCCAAGAGGGCCACCATCTAGCGACAGGGTCAGCAGGTCTTAGAGGTTAAGTAGGCACTTACTGTGGGGGACTCACTGTGGTCTTCAGGGCAGCCCCTAGCTCTGTGGGAGAAAGGGAGTCCCTTTTGGAGGACCAACTCAGTCATCTAACTCCCCAAGGATGGATGGACTGAGCAGTATGCTGTCTTCTTACTTGCTATTAGGGGCCAGAATGAAAGGGGACACACAGGCCATGTAAGCTACCAGGAGACAGCACATCTCCCTCAATGCAAGCCTATTCATGAGCATGATGGGTAAAAACTAAACTTGGGCCTGTTCTGGGCAGGGAAAGAGAAGCCCATGCCCAGGGAGCTCTGCAGGGGCTATCTAAACTCTGACTTCCTGGAACCCTGTAGCATCTTTCTGAGGTCAATGATTTCTGTCCAACTTGTGCAGTGAGCAAATCTGGGGATCAGACCCAACTGGCTGCAAATATAAAGAGGGTGGCACTTATTATCAACACCAGGGCAGCTAGAGAAGGCAAGGTTAGTCTGTGAATAGACAGGGATCATGATATCCCAACACCTGGATGTGGGGACATCACAGATAAAGTCCTGTACCCATAGTCCCATACCTCTGGCTCCTGCCCAAATTTCTCCCATATGTTCCTTTTCTTTTTCCTTTTATCTTGTTAGTGCTGGGATCAAACCCAGAGCCTCCCACGAGCCAGGCAAATGCTCTACCACTGAGCTCCACCCCGGGTCCTGGGTGTGTGTGTGTTGGGTCTGGGTAGCCCGTTTTGAAAAGCAAATCTACCTGAAAGGAATACAGAACTCAAAGTAAGTAAATGAGTTCTAGAGCTGACCAGATGTTTCTGTCTACATCTGGGAATGCCTATTTCTATGGAAGAAATTCTTTTTTAGGGGACTGCTTGGAAATGACTTGAGGAAAATAACAAGGAAGAAGCTACTTTTTGTAGATGAGGACAAAATTTCCAAGACAATTTTGACAAATAAAAAAGCAGGGTGTAGGCCAAGTGCCTCACAGATTCATCTTTAGGAAACAACAGCCAGGGCTAGAACATATTCATTTTGGCTGTAAGCAGGTTAGACAGCCCTGGAAGGAGAGAGGAGCTGGCAGAATCTGAGACTGAGTGGGAAGATCTTCTCATCACATTTCTTTTTCAACTCTTGAATGCTGACCTTAGGTGCCTGTGTACCAGGTGGAGCACTTGCCTAGCATATGGGGGGCCCTGGGTTCAATCCCAAGTATTACTAAAACAAACAAGCAAAAAGGATAGGTGGGGTCCTACTCACATGCTAGGGATCCAGCTGTGGAGTGCTCTACCTCTGAGCTACATCCCTAATCCTTTTTTAAATTTTATTTTGAGGCAGGGTCTCACTAAGTTGCCCAGGCTGGTTGGTCTCAAGTTTGGGGTCCTCCTTCCTCAGCCTCCCGAGTCTCTGGGATTTCCTCAGTCTCCTGAGTCAGTGGGATTAAGGGCTGCTTGGTGCAGTTGGGTTTTGTTTGTTTGGGGTACTAGGGATTGAATCCAGGGCTTCAGACATGCTAAGCACACACTGTACCACTGAGCTATAGCCACAGCTGGAGTAGTTGGGTTTTAAAAGTTCATTGGTCCTGATGTTGAAACCACAGCTGCCCCTTCCTCTAGCTCAAACCCCAGTGTCATTCTGTGATGCTGACCACCATGGGTCAGGCAGCAATGGTCACCACCTGAGGACCGAGGTATCAGGAGAACCAGAACAAGAAGCATCTAACTAAAGTCACCAACCCCAGGTGCTGTGTGAGCCAACCCCAGCAGAGGGCAGCCTGTGGCCACCCTTGTGGCCATCCTTGTGGCCGAAGCTCTGAGGTTGGGTGTTGAACCAGATAGTTAATGGGTCCCAATTGAGAATTTTTTTCAAATGTAAAGACCACTCCGTGAAAATAATCTGCAGAAACATTCCAGCATCTCCTTTGTCTTAGAGCAGCTGAGAAAATGGTAGTGGGAATGGAACCAAATGGAGGTTATATGAAGATTCAAATTCAAGGGCTAAAGGGCACAGCCAATAGAAGGTCACTGGCTGAGCCAATAGCCTTGGTACTTTTTCAATACCCATTTAGTGTGGATTATAACCTACAGCCTTAACACTTTTCCAATGTTTAACATGGATTTTGATCAGTGCCTCTACCCAGAAGCCATCTAAGCTCGTAGACTAGTACATTCAAGTGGAAAACCTGGTATCAGATTGTGAGAGTTCTCTTTTCTTCTCACTTTAATAAATAAATCCTACTCCTTTCACTTTTGCCACCCATGGATTACATTCTTCGAATTTGTGAGACAAGAACCCAGACAGAAACTGGAGGGAAGTTGCTGGGGTCTGCAGCGACACTGAGGCCCATGCCTGCCATTAAGAGCTGCAACACGCCACTAGGAAGTAAGTAGTGGAGAAAACCAGCTCTGGTGGCTGTGACCCTCACCTCGGAGCTGAGGCTGGCGGGCAGCCCCGGCTGGGATTAGCTGCTAACAGCACAACCTGCTTTCTTAGCTACAGAGGCCTCCAGCTCTGCAGATCTGACAGCAGAAGCTGAGAATCTACTTTTGTTTCAAGCTCTGATTTCAGTGCCAGGCCACATGTGCCACTGAGGAGTGGTGACGAGGGACCTCAGAAGGGAAGGCTGACAGGGTGAATTTAAAGGCAGAATACCTCTCGGTGGGGCTGGGGGGAGTGATGCTTTTGCCCACTGGAGTCTGGTGAAACCTACTGACCCTTCTCAGAGTGAAGTCTTTAAATGCATAAAGTAAAGCACCCAGGATTATAAAGAAAATAAATTATATTGAAATATGATTGCCATGAGTGCTAGATAATTTTTTTCTTTGGGGGGTGAATATCAAACCTGGGGCCACCCATATGCTAGGCAAATGTTATACCACTGAGCTACAGCCACAGTCCTAGTAATTCTTTAAAAATGCATTAAATAAGACAGGAGTAGTGGCACACACCTGTAATCCCAGCGGCTTGAGAGGCTGAGGCAGGAGGAAAGTGAGTTCAAAGCCAGCCTCAGCAATAATGAGGTACTCAGCAACTCAGTGAGACCCTGTCTCTAAATAAAATACAAAATAGGGCTGGGGATGTGGCTCTGTGGCTCAGTGCCCCAGAGTTCAATTCCCAGTAACCCCCCCCAAAAAAAAAAAAAAAAAAACATTAAATAGCCAGGCATGGGGACACACACCTGTAGTCTCAGCAACTCTGGAGGCTGAGGCATGATGATTACATGTTCAAAGCCAACCTGAGCAACATAGCAAGGCCCTAAGCAACTTAGTGAAACCCTGTCTCAAAATAAAAATACAAAGGGCTGGAGATGTGACTCAATGATTAAGGGCCCCTGCGTTCAATCCTGGTACCAAAAAAAAAAGTATTAAATAGGCAGGAGACAGTAGCCCATGCCTATAATTTAGGAGGCTTAGACAGGAGGATCACAAGTTCCAGGCCAGTCTCAGTGATTTAGCAAGACCCTAAGCAATTTAATGAGACCCAGTCTCAAAATAAAAAATAAAAGGAACTGGGATATAACTCAATAGTGGAGTGCCCCTGGATTCAATCCCCAATACCACTAAATAAATAAATAAATAATCAGATCGGATGATGGTAAACTGGTGACCACTGAGATTTTGAAGTTCTGATGAACATGAAAAATATTTCAAATACCTTTCACAACTGCAGTGTAATAAGAAGACACCTGGCCTTTTGACCCGTGAAAGTCCCAGGAGCCCCTGTGTTACTGTGATGCAAGGTCAACATGCACAATAGAAGGAAATGCTAGATTTCAAGGGAAGATTATGGAACATTGTTAATTTTCTGGGGTCTAACTTCACCGGCACTTTCAGTAAAACTCCTTAATGGTTGGCTGAAAATCTAAGGCATAAAGTTTTCAAGAGGCACCAGGTGGAGAAGAAAGGATGGATTTCTAGACTTTCTGTCCAACCAGATTTGCTTCGGCTGCCTGTCATCTAGTGTCCTAGACCCCTCTACTGCCCCAGGAGGCTGGGGGGCGCAGGGCAGGAGGACATGCCCAGCGGCAGCCCGGCAGCCTGTCCCTATGCCCTGGCTGGAAGCGGTCCTTCAGGCCCTCTGGGGAAAAAAGAACATCAGGTGAGGCTGACCCGGCCCAGAGAACTGGGAAGACCGGTCAGGGCTCCTGGTTCCTTGTTCCTCTGTCTGCAGCTGCCCTACCAGTGGCCACAGTTCATTTCACCTTGGGAAAAGTATCCCTGGCCCCCTCCCCTGCTAATGGCCAACTACAAGGAACTGGGGAAAGCGCTTCCCCTCCTCCTCTCCTCTGGCTTCAGGATTCCACTTTGCAGGGAGCTTTGGGGCTGACCCTAAAGATAGCTGCCCTAAAGGTTCAGCTTTGCCTGACCAATGCCACTTTACTTCCGCAGTCCTGGCTTGGCTTTTCCAGTTTGTTTATTTGGTTTGCTTTTACACTTGAATTTTTCCCCACTCAGCTTCCCAAATCTCTGGAATTACAGGCAAAATATTTCTAACACATAGAATAATACTAAAGTAACTGGGGCATGGTGACAGATGCCTGTAGTCCCTGATACTCTTGGAAAGTTAAGGCAAGAGGATTGCTGGAGTTCAGGCCAGCCCGGGGGCAACTCAGCAAGACCCAGTCTCAAACCAAAAAACAAAAAGGGCTGGGGATGTAGCTCAGGTGGTGGAATGCCCTGGGTCCAATCCCTAGTACTGGGGGGAAAAAATACACACACACACAAACACTTATATATGAAAAAAAAAAATAGTAAAATACTTCCCACTTACCCTCTCACCCAGATTTTACAATTTTTAGCCTTTCATCACACTGTCTGCTTTCTTTGTCCAGTAATTACCTCTAGTGCCTCTTCCCCCTCAGAAGTCCGAGTCTGAACAATTTAATGCAATACCTGACCCAGAACTGTATGCTGTAGATAACAGCAACAACAACAGAACTATTAAGGATATTCTTGGATCAACCAACAAAATAATAACATAAATAGGACAGATAGAAATCTTATGTCAAAGTCAATTTACTGAAATTGATGAAAAATTATTGGGGCTAAGGCTATAGCTCAGAGGCAGAGCACATGAGGTCCTGGGTTCCACCCCAGTAACAGTCGTCCACCTCACGCTTTGAACACAGCCCTTGCTGATCTGCCACTGAGACTTATTTTTGAAAGAGACATGTTTCTTTCTCTTCCTCTCTCCCTCCCCTAATCTCTCCCCTCTCTAATCTCTCCACAACCCTAATCCCAGGGAAACAGGATTACCTTTCTTTCTCATCCTAAGCAGAGTTATCTGTCCTTGAGCACAAACTCACCACAGGGATGAAGTAACTTAGAATATTTAAAAAATGACTGTCTCCCAAATTAATAAGTAAATTACAACTCCAATAGAGAGAATGTGGAATGTGGCCTTTGAATCCCTGTCTAAAAACCCCTTTACACTCTGGGAGGAGTATCCTGTGCTGCTCCTTTGCTACCAAAACAATAAAACTTCTTTTTCCCTTTTTTCTCAAAACCTTACTTTCAGAACTGGGGTTGTAGCTCAGTGGTAGATCACTTGCCTTGCATGCACGAGGCACTGGGTTCAAATCTCAGCACCATAAAAATAAATAAAGATATTATATCCATCTACAACTAAAAAAAATATATTAAAACAACAACTTACTTTCATTATAGAATTGACATGGGGATAAGGACCAAGCTTTCAGTAACACCAGTACCACCACCAAAAAAAAAAGTTTGTCTACACATACATATACATGTGTTTGTATATGTACTGTGAGTGTGTGTGTGTGTGTGTGTATGGAAATAAAAATTAAATAGAAAAAAATGTTAATATAAGTGAATCCAAGTAAAGATTAGAGGGGTGTTCTCTTTGCATTCTTGCAACTTTCTGTAAGTTTGGAAAATCTTACCAAAAACCTCCACATGTTGGCAAACTAATAACCAGCAGTAGCACAGGAGGTGCCACTGCCTGCCACTGCCTGCCACTGCTTGCCATGCAGCACTGGACTCTGTCGAGAAGCAGCAGGGGGTGGTGAAGCAGTAGAGAGGCAGCCAGGTGGGCTGAAGCCACAGCAGCCCAGGCCTGAGGTGCGCGGGCCAGCGCCAAGGTGAGCCAGGCCAAGCCAGCCCATCACCCTGCGGCAGCCTGGCTGCACACATGGGGATGCCCACTGCAAGAGCACCTTCCTGCAGCACTGCAGCTCCCGTTGAACATGTGCAATTCAATGACTTCAACCTCTCGCTTCCCAATCCGGGAGAAAAACTGAAGAAAAGCTAACCTGAATGGGATTCGGGGCCCACCAATAGCGTTATTACTTTCCCAACCCCTAATTAGCATCAGTTTGGACCAATAGCAGTGAACGGAATGCTAAACCAACCCCTAGACTAGCACGCTGGGATGGAGAAAACCTGCTATCAGGTCCCCTGTTGCACTGCAAGAGTGTGTTCCTGTTTCTATTCGTCAATGAATCCTACTCTTCACTCATCCTTCCGGGTCTATGGATTTCCTTCTTTGAATTCATGAGACAAGAACCCAGAAAGAAGAAGAAATTGGCAGTGAGCTGCTGAGGTCTGCTGCAACGTGGAGGACATAGCCTACCATTAAGAGATAGGACACTTGTCGGTGGCAGAGGCCTACACCTTATGCAGACCTCACCTGCCAGCAGAACCAGAGAATCAAGTTTCATCTGAAAACCTCCGTTTCATGATGCCATACACCTGTAATCCTGTTACTAAGTCAGCCCTTGTCCCCAGTGCCAATCCAATAACAAGGACACAGTTTTGAGGAAGAGGGAAAAATATGTTTTATTGCTTTGCTATCAGAAGAGAAGCACAGGGAACTCCTGTCCCAGAGGCTGTGATTCTGCACATCAGGGGGAAAGGGAGCTTTTAAAGAGGTGATTCAAAGGCTACACCCCACATGTTCTCTGTATGAAGCTGCAATTCACTTGTTAATTTGGGAGAGTCATTTCTGAGATCTTCTGGTTCCATCCCCAAAGTCTAAATTGCTTGATTCCTGTGCTGGGTATGTGCTCAAGACAGATAACTCTGCTTAGGATGGGGAAGAAAGGTAATCCTGTTTTCCCTGAGATTTAGGAGGGGGAAGATTAGGGAAGAGGAAGAGAGGAAGAGAAAGAAACTTGTGGGTTTTAAAAATAATAGATCACAAGAGCTATATCCAAAGCATAAAGTGGACCACTGTTAATTTCTACATGTTATTTCTATGCAAAAAATGAGTGGTGACATCTCCAAGTTGCTTCTTGCTGAGAGAGGGCAAATTTGGGGGAAGTGACCCAAACTCCTTGTTCTCTTTCAGATGGGACATAGATAATTAAGAGTATTCAGCATCAGGGTAGTCCAGAGGTACATGGTGGCAGTTGGTGGGTGACTGGACAAGGGCAGGGATCATCCTAGGACAACAATAAACAAGATAGCAAAGCATTTTTTGTAAACAAGTAACACAAAAGCAATTAGTATTTCAGCCAGTCTCTGAAAACCATGAAGATAGTAACTCATAATCATACTAGTGAAAAAACAGGTTAAATTTATCTATCTAGGAGGTTGGGAAGATTTGTAAGTCTTAAGATCGGGCTCAAACTGGCTCAGGACAAACTTGTGAGTCTAGAGTCCTTTGCAATAGTTATTATTAGGCATTCTCACACAGAACCCTTCCTTTATAACTTCCAGCTTTACCTGCTTTTGGTATGTCTGACACAAGGGTACATCATAAATTACATTTTAAGAAACCATTGTCTTTCTTTTTAAACATCCATGTAGGATGGTGCTCAGGCTATACTCTCCTTCCAGGTGTTTAAGACCAAGCTGGTCAAAATTGACCTTGTTCTTATGTACTCTTTATGTCAGCTGAAATTCCTCAGAGATCACCCCTGGAAACATTGGTTCCTTTAGCCTTCCTCTACCAGTGGTGCTATCTTCCAGGTTGGGGCAGGATCTTGCTGACCATACGTGGCTTCCTTTTAAAGCATCAGGAACATTTCACTCTCCAATGACCCTCCTCTTTGCAGAATGTGCACTGACTGGCTTCGTGATCTCTAGGGTTCTCTTGATCTTCAATTGACTCTGGAGTTGCAGGGCCCTTAGAAAGGAATGTCCCAACATTCTCTGGTCCTAGCTAACCATGGAGGGCAAGGGCCAGAATATTGGCTTCTTTTTCATTCACACTTTTTCTTCCTTGATTTGGTTTCCAAAATTTTGGCTTTAAACATCCTGGATAGTTTTTATCAGTCTTAAAGTTGGAGTAATGTGTTATAACTTCAATATCTATAATTTCATTTATTCATTTCATTTACTTTGGGTCAGCATTAGCACTGGAAGTCAGCATTGTATCCTGTCTGTCTTGTAAGTGATGGCTTATTGTCTTAAATTAGCTCAGTTTGTTCTGTTAAAAGAAGTATTTCTACAAAACACTAGCAGGCAAATTATAAAGTTTTACAAGTAAAATACAAAATGAACACTAACATATCTTTGGTATCTATTTAGCTTCTTTTCTTTTTTCAAAAAAATTTTTAATATTTATTTTTTAGTTGTAGTTGGACACAATACCTTTATTTTGTTGATTTATTTTTTATTTTTAAAGAGAGAGTGAGGGGGCTGGGGATGTGGCTCAAGCGGTAGCGCGCTCACCTGGCATGCGTGCGGCATGGGTTCCATCCTCAGCACCACATACAAAGATGTTGTGTCCGCCGATAACTAAAAAATAAATATAAAAAAAAATAAAGAGAGAGTGAGAATTTTTTCATATTTATTTTTTATTTTTATTTTTTTTAAATATTTTTTAGTTTGATGGACCTTTATTTTATTCATTTATTTATATGTGGTGCTGAGAATTGAACCCAGTGCCTCACACATGTGAGGCAAGCACTCTACCACTGAGCCACAACCCCAGCCCCATAATATTTATTTTGTAAATAACAATATTTTTTAATATTTATTTTCCAAACTTACAGAAAATTGCAAGAATGCAAATAGAACACCCCTCTAACCTTTACCTGGATTCACTTATATTAACATTTTTAAAATAACATTTAATATTTATTTATTTTTTTTAAGAGAGAGAGAACTTTTAATATTTATTTTTTAGTTTTCGGCGGACACAACATCTTTGTTTGTATGTGGTGCTGAGGATCGAACCCGGGCCGCACGCATGCCAGGCGAGCGCGCTACCGCTTGAGCCACATCTCCAGCCCCTATTTTGTTGCTTTATATGTGGTGCTGTGGTTCAAACCCAGGGCCCCGCATGTGCCAGGCTAGCACTCTACTGCTCAGCCACTATATTTAGCTTCTACAAAGATGCATATATTTATCAACTCAATTACACACAAATTTTACGTTTTAAAAACTCTTTTACAAACTTAAGTACTTTTTACAGTTTATCCAAACCTTTACTTAAGTTTTGTATTATTATATTCCCTCTCTATTTTGAGATAAACCTACATAAACTTTCATTTTTACAGACTTACATAATACATATTACTAATATTTACAACAACAACAAAAATCTATCTTTTGACTTTAAATAAAAATAGTCGGGCTGGGGATGTGGCTCAAGCGGTAGAGCGCTGGCCTGGCATTCCCTCGGCCGGGGTTCCATCCTCAGCACCACATACAAACAAAGATGTTGTGTCCGCGGAAAACTAAAAAATAAATATTAAAAAATTCTCTCTCTCTCAAAAAAAAAAAAAAATAAGAAGAAGAATAGTCATAGCCAGGCACAGAGGCACATGCGTGTAATCCTAGAGGCTTGGGAGGCTGAGACAGGAGGATCATGAGTTCAAAGCCAGTCTCAAATGGCAGCGAGGCCTTGCTTTGTCAGATACAATGTATAAAAGAGAGCACTTGCTAGTAAAGCTACATAAACTTTCATTTTACAGACTTACATAATACTCAGGCAAGACTCACACATCACTCTCAGGTGTATACATATCTCTAGTCACACATATTTAGGGTGACAAGTATATTGCAATAACCCAAATAACAACTGACTATTTAACTAGTTATAAAGTAATCATTGAAAAGACTTTAAAATAGGTACAAACCCTAGTTCCTTTCAGACTTGGTTTCCTGGGCTAGGGATATAGCTCAGTTGGTAGAGAGCTTGCCTCACATACACAAGGCCCTGGGTTATAGTTAAAGCTTCGTCCCAGGGTTTCATAAACTGACTTCCAGACCACTCACGTATAATCGAATCAAGCCTTTATAGAAGCACACCGGTGGCGGCTGACCAGAACATAAAGCTGTTCCCCTGATCAATTGGGAACAATTGCAAGGGCACTCCTTATAAGCCTGAAAACCGCAAAAGGGATGTTGGAAGGGGGGGGTCCAGCCAATGCAAGCCAGCCAGGTTACAGAAGCGGGAGAGTGCAGTCAAGCGGAGGGAAGCCTAACCAATCACAGTTAGCCCAGTCACCCCAGTTACAGAAACAGAGCCCCGTTACCCTAGTTACAGAAACAATACCCTATTAGGTACTTTTGTGTTCTTAAAGGTTTCTATAGCAAAAGGAAAATAACATTTTGCCCCAGTCATGACTCTTCTACTTGGCATGGTTGTTTTACAGGACGAAGTCATAAAACAAAATGGAGTCACATTTGCTCCTACTATCACAGGTTCAATCCCCAGCACCACAAAAAAATAAAAATAAAAAGACTTAGTTTCCTGCTGGGATTGGTGGCACATGCCTTGTAATCCCAGCAGCTGGAGAGGCTGAGACGGGAGGATCATGAGTTCAAAGCCAGCCTCAGCAACTTAATGTGGCAGTAAGCAACCTAGTGAGACCCTGTCTCAAAACAAAAAAGGGCTGGGGAACATGGCTCAATGATTAAGCACCCTTGGGTTCAATCTCCAGTACAAAAGGAAAACAACAACAACAATAAAAAAAAAAAAACAGTTAGTTTCCCTAAGAAGACACAAGAAAATTATCTTGATAGATAAGAATAAATCAATGTTCAGGCTTTGCTTTATGTACATTAAAAATCAAATAACTTTAACTGATGGTGCTAATTATAGCTTATTTAATCACACAGAGTAACTTTTTTTAGATGTTGATGGACCTTTATTTTATTCCTTTATCTATATGCCGCGCAGAGAAGTGAACTCAGGGCTTTACACAGGGCGGGCAAGTGCTCTACCACTGAGCTACAACCCCAGTCCCTACACAAACTTTTTGAAATTTACCTTCCAGGAAACTTCTGCCACGTACTCAGACATTCTACAGCTTTTTTCCCATCCTTAGCTTTGTCCTGTCTTTCATCTTGGACTTTAGCATAAGAATATTACTTTACCATGCAAAATACTTTCTTATCCAGAAACATTTATTTTACCTTCTAGTTTTCCACATTAAAATATATTTCTATACCTATAACTTTCTTATATCTCTGCTAGTTTCAGACCCTTTCTTAAATGCACATTCTGAATCAATCCTTATGAATGTTATCTGTGCATTTAATTTATACAGCATATTTCATCCCAGGAGATGGTCAGACAATCTGGTATATACAAAAACTACGTCTTAATCTTCTTCTCCCTGGTTACATTCAAGGGGCTGGAACACAGGATATTTTTAAGTCTGACATATCTCCCTTATCATTCTCATGATGTCTTCAACTTTAAGTGAGTTTTCTACTGTCATTTATATTCAGAAGCCCTTTTGGGGCTTTTTTTTTTTTTTAGACTAAGTATATTGATATTCAGTGGAAGAGGCCCTTGCATCCTTTTCTTGAGGTTTCCTTGAAGATCCCTTTGCAGAGCTTGCCAACAGAACACAGGTTGGCTTTAGTTTCTTTTTTTCCTTTCTGGATGCAGTTGTTTATCCTGCCAGTCTCCCCATGCATTTGATAATCTGACCGTATACTGTCACAGCAAGAATCACCTTGCCCCAGGGATGGCTATCCCCTTCCACAAAAGGGGCTGGAAGGCAGGGCAGAGGCCAGGTTCTCTTTGCCCATTTTTCTACAGCAGACAGTTTTTCTTCTCCCCCCCCCCCCAGCTCAGGGCTGGTGTCCTTGCCCCACAGAAAATTGATCTGCAACTGCCTAGGGCCAGCCCAGAGTTGAACAGATTTAAATCTTTTCTTAACCCTTTCTTCTGATGTCCTCCTGTCCTTGCACACCAGAGGCAGTACCTTTTTCACCTTCCACTTAGTTTCTGCCTTCAGGCTCCTTATCTGCAACTACATAAATGCCTGAATGCACAGAATCTCTTCCACAGACTCTTCCTCAGACAAAACCAACTCCAGTTGGAGTTGTAAACTAATCCAGATTGTAAAGTAACCCAGAAAACCATTCAAAGTCCAGGTTGTGTTACAGTAAAACCTCTTTCTCTTACACAGGCTCATATCTATAGGTGACCATTCAGATCTTTCTTCCCAAGAGACTACCAGTAAGATCGACACAGCATAGCCCATGTATTAAAGGGTATAAACCTGTAAGATGGCCCTTTCAGCCAAGATCTTTCCCAAGAGACTACCTATAGGATCAATATAGCACTGTCCATGCCTTAAAGGACCAATAAGAGATCTCTGGCTACTACTTATAGGTGGCCCTTTCTTCTACTTACTTTATCTTTGACAGACAAACTCCAACTGAAAGATTGTCTTCAAGATTGTACAAAAAAGTAACTCAGAGACAGATAACAAGAGAGGATCCCCAAACACAGACTACAGATGGGAACTTTTAAGACAGACCAGCCAAGATCTTTCCCAAGAGACTACCTATGAGATCAATTCAGCATTGCTCATGTCTTAAAAGGGGCAGTAACAGATAAAAACAAAAACACAACCAAAGGAAATTCCCATACTCCAGGTCAAACAGATGTGAACCTAGAACAAACCGGAAGTGAGTAAGTTCTCGACTCTGACTTAACTGAGACTCCTACAACAGCAGTGCCACAGATGTCCCCACAAAGAGGAACCAGATGTTCCCCAAAACAGA
This sequence comes from Marmota flaviventris, assembly GCF_047511675.1. Lineage (NCBI taxonomy): Eukaryota > Metazoa > Chordata > Mammalia > Rodentia > Sciuridae > Marmota > Marmota flaviventris. The sequence continues at coordinate 7,682,798 of NC_092508.1, read as the reverse complement.
AACCAGATGTGTGGAATCAAGGGTCTCGAGTGCACATGGGGGAACTTGCCAGGTGGCTAAGGGTGTCACAACTGTACTGTGTTTGGTTTCCTTTTTCTCAAAGTGGACCAAGATGGAGCAACCTGTATGGTTCAGGGAGAGAGTTCCCTGAAGGACCCTGTATGGTTCAGGGAGAGAACACGGGAGTTCCCTGAAGCTGCTGGGACGGTCCCTCCCTTTACTGACAGGAATAGCTCCTCTGGTTGGACCTGCGGCAAACACTGGCCTCCTAACTCTCCAGCAGTTGGCTCTCAAGTTCACTCACATCCTCAGCAGGGAAGTGGGACTGCTGGAGAGCCAGACCTGCCCAAGAAAGCCAGGGTAGGGGTGCTCCCTGTGAGCCACCAATTTGTTACCAAAAGCACCGTCCTTGTCCCTAGTGCCAATCCAATAATAAGGTCATGGTTTCAAGAACAAGGAAAAAGAAATTTTATTGCTTTGCTAGCAAAGGAACAAAGGGGACTTCTATCTCTGAGGCTGTGTTTCTGCCCAGCAAGGGGAATAGGGGCTTTTGAAAGAGGTGATTCAGAGGCTACAAGGCACTGTTCTCTATCATTCACTTGTTAATTTGGAAAATAATCATCTCTGAAATCTTCTCGTGCCATCCACAAAGTCTGAATTACTTGGTTCCAGTGGCCAGTGTGTGCTCAAGGACGGACAACCCTCCCAGGACAGGGAAGAAAGGTAATCCTGTTTCCCGGGATTAGGGAGGGGGAGATTAGAGAGGAGAGAGATTAGGGAGGAGGGAGAGAGGATAAGAAAGAAACCTGTCTGTTTAAAAAATAAGTCTCAATGGCAGAGCAGCAAGGTCTACATTCAAATCATAAAGTGGGCCCCTGTTAAAATCCGCTAATCAGGAGGCCAAGTGGGCAGGAAAATCACAAGTTTGAGGCCAGCCTGAACAATTTAGCAAGACTGTCTCAAATGTTTTACATGAAGGCTGAGGGACGGTGGCAGTTTGAGGATGTAGCTCAGAGATGAAGCATTCCTGGGTTCAGCCTCCAGTACTGCAAAAATAAAGAAACAAATAAAAACAAAAAATAAATTATATACTATCTGGGGCTGGGACTCAGTGGTAGCACACTTGCCCGGCATGTGTGAGGCACTGGGTTCAATTCTCAGCACCACATATAAATAAATAAAATAAAGTTCTATCAACAACTAATTTTTTTAAATTATAAAACTATCCTAAGTTTTTTGAGGTGGCTGCAGGCATAGTTCATGGTTCTGTCCCCAGCACCCCTCCCCGCAAAACTAGGTAGTTTAGACATTTGACTTCCCTACCTCAATGCCTTTCCAGTCTAAACTGTCCAATGCAGGCTTGAGCGGGAGGCGGGTCCTTTGACTCCTGCATCAGGTCTGCCCTGCCCCCCCACCCCACCCCCCCCCAAAAAAAAGCATCTGCTCTCTTCCCACGTACAGAGGACAGTCATGAAACCAGGCAGCTGTTCTTGAAGAAGCACTAAATGCCGAGCCCTGGGGCAGACGCAGTGAGGGACTGAAGCCGTGAGGGGCAGAGGGCTGGATGCCAGGGTGGACCTCAGAAAGCTGCTCATGGGCAAGTGGGTAGCCTTTGGGGGCCATCTGCAGCCCCAAGTTCAGAGCTCAAGGGTGGTGGCAGCAACCTGCTGTGGGGGCATCCATGCCTATCAGTAACCACTCAACAGTGGTCCACTGTGTGCTTCAAATAGCCCTTGCTGCCCTGCTACTTTCACGTATTTTAGAAGGACATGTTTCTTTCTCTTCCTCTCTCTCTCCTCCTCCCTAATCTCTCACTCTCCCTAATCCTGGGGAAGCAGGATTATTCTTCTTTCCGTAGCATCCTAGACAGACTGTCCTTGAGCACACACTCTCAAAAGAACCAAGTAACTTAGATTTGGGGGATGGCACCAGAAGATCTCAGAATGACTCTCTCCCATATTAACAAGTGAATCATAGCTTCATACAGAGAACACATGGAATGTAACGAATCACCTCTTTAAAAATCCCATTCCCCCAGCAGCTTGGGAGGCTGAGGCAGGAGGATCATGAGTACAAAGCCAGCCTTAGTAAAAGTGAGGTGCTAAGCAACTCAGTGAGGCCCTGTCTCTAAATAAAATATAAAATAGGGCTGAGGATGTGGCTCAGTGGTCAATGCCTGAGTTCAATCCCCAGCACCCACCCCCCACCCCCAGCCACCAAAACCCATTCCACGCCCCCCCCCCATGTGCAGAATCACAGCCTCTGGGACAGGAGTCCCCCGTGCTTCAACTTTCTTTTTCCTCAAAACTGTGTCCTCCTTCTGGGATTGGCATGGGGATAAGGACTGAGTTTTCGGAAACAACAGGATGCTGCTGCCCCCTGGAATGACCAGGCAAGCCAACTGTCCATCACCTTGCTTGTCTCAAAGTTCCAGATGCAAAGAATTCTGAGGCCCAAGAAAAAAAACTTGGGTTAGAATTTAACACATCTACTCATCAACTGATGCCACTACCAGTGACTGGAGAGCCCACCTTCCCCTGCCACCTCCCCACTCTGAACTCTATGCAAGACAACAACCATGGCTAATGTTCACAGAAGCTTGTGGGTGTTCCACTGCTTGACCTTCCCCCATCAGGCAACCCAGCTAGCAAGGGGCAGAGCTGAGCTTCCAGCCTGGGGGTTGGGGGTGGTCAGGACCAGGCACAGGGAAGCTGCCCCAAAACATCCACTCCCCAAGGGACATGGGTGGAGCCCAGTGCAAGATTTAGGAGTCTTCCTGAGTCTAGTGGGGGATTCTGAGCCTGGACGCAGGAACCAGGGTTCAGACCCTGCACAGCAGCAGACGGCTGCCTGCCTGGCCTCGGGACACTTCTTAACTCTCTATACCTCAGATTCCTCCTTTTAACAATTTTTATTAATATCATTAATATTGGTATTATTTATTGGTCCTGAAGGTGGAACACCCAGGGTCCTCCACCACTGAGTTACATCCCCAATCCTTTTCCTTTAAACAGGGCCTCACTTTGTTGCCCAGGTTGGCCTCGAATTTGGGATCCCCTTGTCTCAGCCTCCCAAATTGCCGGGTTACAGGAGTGCACCTTCACACCAGGCCCAGACTCCTCTGGTAAAATGGGGACATTAATCAAAATGCCTCAGGGTGGCCATGAGGATCGATTACAGGAGAGTTGAGGTCAGCCTTCAGCGCATCCCCAGGCACCCGAGGACTGCCCACTGGCTGAAAATCATTTAACATAACAAATTTAGCCAATAGAGGGCTGATTCCTCAAGTAGTTGTCTGTCACTTAAGAAGAAAGTGCAAAAGGCTGTGAGGGAAAATTCTGGATGAGGGTAGAAAGTTTTCAGGAAGCCTGGGTGGGTGCGTGGTCTTTTTAAATGCAAAGAAGATTTGCAAGGATCCTAGGTGAACTGCTAAAGAGAGTCACTTGACTGGGATGAGCACCACAGGAAGGTGAGGAGCTTTTGTATTTTACTCTTAGAGGTGTCAGCATTTTCAAGGGAAAAAAATTCAAAGCAGCCACTCCCATTCGAATTTATTTTTGTAATGGGGATTAAACCCAGAGATGCTTTACACTGAGTCACATCTCTAGCCCTTTTTATTCCCCAGCCCTTTTATTTTCATTTTGAGACGGAGTCTTGCTAAGTTGCTGAGGCTGGCCTCAAACTTGAGATCCTCCTGCCTCAACCTCCTGAGTCACTGGGATTACAGGTTTGAGCCACAGCTCCAACTCCCATCGGACTTTAAAAAGCACATGAAGCCAGCTCAGTGGTTAAGCGCCCCTGGGTTCAATTCCTGGTACCAAAAGGAAAGAAAAAAAAAAATAAAGGTGACCCTCACAGCAGGCCCTCCCACAGTAATTTATCAAAAGCAGAAGAAGTCCTGCCGCTGCTCACTCAATTGGAAAGTGCTTCTGAACTATTCAGAGGCCCTTTCTCCAGGGTCTCCTTCAAGGAAGTTCATCACTGGGGAGGGGCTGGACTAAGGCTTGCCAACCCAGAATAACTGGGATTCGGGCAACCCAAGTCTTCCCTCCTTCAGGCCACACTTTTTGAGTACATTTAACTCAACTGTTACATGGGTAATGAGGCAGGAGGCTCTTGTTAAAGTCTGCATTCTAGTTCTGTAGGCCTAGGGCAGGGCCGCAGAGTTCATTTCTAACGAGCTGCCAGGGAGGACAGTGCTGGGTCCCGCTGAAGTGGCACCCCCTTTCTCCACAGAAAAGACTTAACTGGGCTTCTCCAGAAATCTTCACCCAGACTGATTTTAGGACTGTCAGCAAAAGAGTCTCTGCAAAAGAGTTCAACATAGATAAACTTCCTATTTTCGTGTCGCCCTGTTTATTTGGCCACTGGCTGAGAAGATACCAGCACTCCAGGTGCTGAACACCCCTTACTAGTTTTTCACAAACATGTATCCAGTATAGTAGTTTGTAGAAATGTGCAAACAAGGCCTCTGGCCTTGAGCTGGGCTTCACAGAGATGTCTACATTTCTAAGATAAGTTACAATTAGGCTCCATGGTAACAGCTGGCAGGGGGAGGAAAGAGAGGGGAGAAGAAGCTCTCCCCTTCTCAGGCGCTGTCCTTGAAGGGTTAACTTGCCCAGAACAGTGAAAGAAAAAGCTGCTTTTATGTGAACTTCTGCAGACTGTGGACTTCTGAGCCCCTCCCCTTACACGCTGGGTATAAAACTCTGAAACTCCCTGAACTCAGGGTTCAGGGGATTGATTGATCACACCAAAAGTTGTGCCCTCTGAACCTGGCTGCAGCCAAATAAAACCGTTTCCTGCTGTCTTTGGTGCCTTGCCTCGTTTGTCCCTACAACACCGTGGGCCTCCCCTGGGCAGCCAGGTTCTGGAGGTCCTGGCCCAGATGTCACGGTTTTGCTCCTTCAGATTTCCCATGGTTCAATGTATCAAAAATATGGCTGCCAGGAGACCCTGGGTTCAATCCCCAGTACTGCAAAACAAACAAAAGATAAAAATGTGGCTGCCGGACAGGTCCTGGTGCCTTAGGTACAGTAAACCACCTCAGCCCTTACCCCTGATGAATGCTGCTGTCACCACTGGCAGGAGGGTCAGGGTTTGGGCAACAGCTTTTTCAGGGACAGGGGAGAACCCCAGAGTAAGCCTCTTTTGGAGCCTTGCCCCATGAAGTGGTCTTGGTTGGGAGCAAACAGTGCTCCTCACCACCTCCCACCTTGATTAAGCCTCAGCTGCTTGGCCAAGCTTTTATTTCTCAACCTGCTCAAAAAACCAGTTTCCCCAGGTCCATGATTCCACCTATTGGGCATGTCTCCCAAGCCAGTTGTGGAACTAAAGGCAGCTGTTAAAATTGAAAAACACCAGGGTGGTGGCACACACCTGAAATCCCTGCGGCTCTGGAGGCTGAGGCAGGAGGACTACAAGTGCAAGGCCAGCCTCAGCAAAAGTGAGGCACTAAACAACTCAGTGGGACTCTGTCTCTAAATGAAATACAAAATGGGGCTGCGGATGTGGCTCAGTGCCCCTGAGTTCAATCCCCAGTACCCCGTCCAAAAAATTAAGTTGCAGGGGGGATGGGAATGACAGTAGAATGAATTAGACATAACTTTTTCCTATGCTCATATAAGAATATACAACCAGTGTAACTCCACATCATATTTAATCATAATAATTGGATCAAAATTTAATGGGTTATACCCCATGTATGTCTAATGTCAAAATACACCCTACTATCACGTATATTGAAAAACAACAAATTAAAAACAATAAATACTGAATAAATAAAAACAAGTTGAAGTGGCAGAGCAGCAAGGGCTATATTCAAAGCATAAAGTGGATCATTATTACAAAAGTATCCCCTCTCCTCTCAGTTATCCTGTGACAGGAAGAATAAAACTGAGCACCAGAGGGAGCATGGAAATTAGAATGCACAAAAAGAAACATAACTAAATAACCCTTTGATGCTTGCATATTTGGGCACACCTGTAACCCCAGCCACCTGGGAGGCTGAGGCGGGAGGAGACCAGCCTTCCCAACTTAGGAAGAACTGGTCTCAAAATAAAGAGGAAGGGGGTGTAGCTCAGAGGTACAAAGTTCCCAGGATCAATTCCCAGTATTGTAAAAATAAATAAATAAAAGTAAAAAATAAAAACCATTTAAAGCCTTTTGAGGGAGCTAGGGACATAGTTTTGTGATTCAATCCCAGCACCCCAAATAGCCTTTTGAGGACTCTCAAATTCCTTCTTAGTAATAATACTTTTTTTTTTTTTTCTTTTTTTAATACTAGGGCTCACCCCAGGGGCTCTTTACCACTGAGTTACATCTGCAGTCCTTTTTATTTTGGGACAGAGTCTCACTAAATTGCTGAAGCTGGCCTGAAAATGTAATCCTTCTGCCTCAGTCTCCTGTGTCACTGGGATTATAGGCATGTACCACTGCATCCAATTTAATAATACTTAACAATTTAGTTAACCAAAGATGGCTTCAGAAATCTCCATGGTTTGATGGGCATGGTGGCACATGCCTATAATCCCAGGGATTTGGGAGGCTGAGGCAGGAGGATTGCAATTCCAGCCAGCCTCAGCAATTTAGCAAGGCCCTAAGACACTTGGTGAGACCTGTCTCAAAATAAAAAATAAAAAGGGCTGAAGAGGGCTGAAGATGTGGCTCAGTGCCTCTGGGTTTAATCCCCTGTACCAAAAAAAGGAAGTCTCCATGGTCTTGCTCTTTGACTCCTTTTGTTTGCAGTTCCTGCCACTCTCAGTCTAAAAAAAAAAATCAATGCCTCCAGGGAGCCAAGCTGGCCTTCTGCCTAGTTAGGGCCACTGCCACCTCAGAAGCACCTCCGTCCTAGCACCACGGTGCTATTTGCTCAGGATCTGGCTTCCTTCATAAGTTCCACATTCCACGGAGGCTGGGATGGGGTGACTTGTCCACTGTTCTATCCCCTAATTCCAGCAAAGGTGGAGAAGGCACTTAAAAATCCACCGAACAGGAAACACAGGGGCCAGATGTAGAGAGCACTGCGACTGGCAGAGGCCCCCTGGTTTGGGAGGGGCCCTTTGCTCCCACAGGGAAAGCTGATGCTGAGCCCCATCCTTCAGGCCCTTCTAAGGATGGGCAGGGGGCCATCCTAGGGTCCATTTCATGTAAACCTATTAGGATTTACTTTATTTTTTGGGGGGGGGGGGGCGGGTACCAGGGATTGAACCCAGAGACACTTAACCACTGAGCCACATCCCCAGACCTTTTTTTTTTTTAATGATTTATCTTGAGACAGGGTCTTAACTAGGTTGTTTACAGCCTTTATTAAATTGCTGAGGCTGGCCTCAAACCTACAATCCTCCTGCCTCAGCCTCCTGAGCCCCTGGGATTACAGGCATGTGCCACAATGCCCAGCAGATTTACTTCTGACAAGACAAGGAGTGATGCACCAGCAAGTATCTGATTTGCTTCTAAAATGAATTTTAAAATTTCTCTTTCCTTGATGTAAAGGTTTTGTTTTATTTTGTTGTTGTTTAGTACTGGGGATTGAACCACAGCCCTTTATAATTTTTTAATATTTGAATCAGAGTCATGCTAAACTGCCCAGGCTGACCTCAAATTTGCAATCTTCCTTCCTTAGCCTCTTGAATCTCTGGGATTATACATGGGTTACCAGGCCTGGCTTAAAATTTTTGAGCAGGGGCCAGGGGAGTAGCTGTGGTAGAGCTCTTGCTCAGCATGCTTAAAACCCTGGGTTCAATCTCCAGCACACCTAAGTAAAAATAAAAAGGCTTTAGGGGTATTGTTTGTACTAGAAATGGGTACAGCTGGGATCTGTAGGCAGCCTTGTTTTCTGAATGGCAACCAGCTAGTTTTTGCAGTCCCTATTTTCACATACAATAACAACCCAAAACAATTGCAGCCATTTATTTATTAGACACTTTACTATGGTCTAGGCACTTTACAAATATTACCTCCAATTATCTGCACAGCCCTGCCAGGGCATTTTTTTTTCTTTTTGCATTGCACAGGATGGAATCCAGAACCTCATGGCAACTGCTCTATCACCAAGCTACACCCCAGCCCAGGATGTGTTCTTTTCCAATTTTCAGACAGAACCCAGAGTTGAGTAACTGGAAAACCACAAGCCAGCAAGTGTTGAAGTACTTTCTTCTACAAAATGAAAGAAAAGAAAACTTTTCAGTCACTGGAACGTTTTTTTTTGTTTTTGTTTTCTATTGTTGGTTGTTAAATATTTATTTTTTAGTTTTTTAGGTGGACACACTATCTTTATTTTACATTTATGTGGTGCTGAGGATTGAACCCAGTGCCTCATGAATGCTAAACGAGCACTCTACCACTGAGCCACAATCCCAGCCCCCAGAACGTTTTTGATTTTATAGGAACATTTCAAAATTCCTGTTAGAAATCTATAATCCAGTAGAAAGTACAGCCAGATTTAGTGGTTCATGCCTGTAGCCCCAGTGACTTGGGAGCTGAGGCAGGAATACCTTAAACTTGAATAGCTGCAGCAATTAAAAAGCTGGGGTTGTAGCTCAGTGGTAGAGCACTTGCCTAGCATGTGCAAGGCCCTGGTTTTGATCCCCAAAACCACATTAAAAAATAAATAAATAATAAAGCATTGTGTCCATCTAAAAATATTAAAAAAAAAAAAAAAAGGCTGAGGTGAGTGGGGGATATAGCTCAGTTGGTAGAGTGCTTATCTTGCATGCATAAGGCCCTGGCTCAATCCCCAGGACCAAAAATAATAAAAATAATAAAATAAAAATGCTGGGGCTGTAGCTCAATGGTAAAGTGCCCCTGGGTTAAATTCCAAGTACCGAAATAAATAAATAGATTAATTAATTAAATAAATTGAAGAGAAAAAAAGAAGACAGGCTATGTCTGTGTGAGACCAGAAATCACATTCTGGTTCTACTTTTCTTTTTTCTTTCCCCTGGGGATTTAACCCAGAAGTGCTTTTACCACAGAGTCTCATTCCCATTCCTTTTTATTTTCTATTTTGAGACAGGTTATAACTTGCCTAGGGCCTCACTAAATTGCTGACTGGCCTGGAACTTGAGATCCTCCTGTCTCAGCCTTCTGAGTTGCTGGGATTTCAGGTGTGTGAAACCATATCCAGCTTCATTTTCTACTCAGAAAATTAAAAAAGCATTAGAGTTTCCTTATACTTAAGAAACAATAGTGAATAAACCTAAAAAACAGACACTACTTGGAAGAAAAAAACTAAATTCATATTGCAATAAAATAATCTAAGGGCAGGTTGCTTTACATGAGACTAAAAAATGGAATAGGAACAGTTTTGATCAACAGTTGAGTCCATGATGAGTTATTAATAGGACTGAAAGACCTGTCGAGTCACCAAGCAAAAGATGCACCTATCATTTGTCAGTAATGCTGGGTACTAAGGTTCCTATCTTGATAGTTTTAATGAGAGAAATAAACATGGACACAATTAACAGAGCCTGGAGTCAGGTTTCAAGGCAGACATCTCAACTTGGATGAAGGATCCCACCTGTTACACTTGGGCAAGACTCAACCACTCATTAAGTCCCAAGTTTTCAATTCTGGGAATATTTCAAATGAAACTTGCACAGGTGCACAAAGATTGGCTGAGCAGCTATAATCATTAAGAACGAAAATACAGCTGGATGCTGTGGCACATGCCTATAATCTTGCTCCTCAGGAAGCTGAGACAGGATGATCAAAAATTCAAGGCCAGGGCTGGGGTTGTGGCTCAATGGCAGAGCACTTGCCTCGCACATGTCAGGCACTGGGTTCGATCCTCTGCACCACATAAAAATAAACAAAATAAAGATATTGTGTTCATCCATAACTAATAATTCAAGGCCAGCCTCAGCAATATTTAGCAAGGCTGTAAACAACTGGATGAGACTCTGTCTCAAAATAAAAAATTAAAAAAGGGCTAAAGATGTTCAGCGTTAGAGCATCATCCCTGGGTTCCCTGGGTTCATCCCCAGTACCACTGGGGGATGGGGAGAAGATTGTTCTATAAATAGCACACTGGGAAAATGGAGTATCTTTTACCTGTATAAGACTTTCTATAAATAGGACATTGAGCAAATAAGATATCCTTTCATTCATTACACAACATACAAAGAAGTGACTTTCATAACCTGTTTAACAATTACTTTTGGTGGAAAGGCGCAAAACCCTTCAAATAAGGGTTAAATCACATTTTTGACAATACACTGCTTGTTTCTCATGATGTGACTTGTTTTGACTACTCTTTCTTGTCCTTTGAGAACAGCATGGCTCCCTATGTCAGGTCTGATGCCGTCTTGGGCAGGAGCAGTTCCACAAGTTTTGCTTTCTTCCTCCTGATGGGTTCTTGTTGCTTCCTAATATATGCAGATGTCTCTTTGGAGACAACAAATTTAGAGATCTTTCTTGTCTTTGTTCACAAAACTGTGAATAATCCATGCATTTACAACACACATATCAATTATTCCAGCGAGTAAAGGCCAATACCATTTTTTACCTCTAATAGAGCTGGAATACTTAGAAACCAACCACCATGTTAATCCACACCCCCAATAAACTGCTGTAGGGACTCAGGGCCCTTGGTGGAGGAACACAGGCTGTGCTCTGTTTCTTTTTGTTTGTTTCTTTTGATTGTTGAACAATCCTCTTGCTTTTTTTTCATCTTCATTACGGGTTTTAGATGATATTTGTTCGTCTGTTTTCTCTCCTGGTGCCCACAGCTTAGACTATAGTATCTCAAACATGTAACAAGTCATAAGCAATAAATAGATATTCAAAACCAGAAACAAACAACAGTGTGACTGTGTATCCTCTACCACTTCCAAGCATTTGTAGAACTACCTTACTCCCAAGCAGAACACCACCACTGGGTTCTCCTTGAGCACATTTTCCACAAGTCAAGGTTATAGTAATTTCTTGATACTCCACTATGGCCAGAGTTTACAATAAATCCATATGGGTTTACCTCTTAGAGATATGTCACAATAACCAATGCATAACTGTTTGGAAAAAGCATGAAAACACAGGCCACGACTTGTCAATAAGTAACCACAACTGGCAACACGCTGGAGCCTTGTCAAGCAGCAGCATACTGCTCAACACTGTCACATTGTACATGTCCCAGTGTCCCATTTACAGCACTGGTACTTTTCACCATTAATAATTTGAAATACAGCAGTTTCCTTGAAATAAAATGACCACCTCATTCTTCAAAGTATTTTCGTGAACACATTTCTTATATTGCTTATCAGTTATGTGTGTATGTAATATTGTGTTCAATTGAACACTACAAGTAATTTTTTTTTTTTTTTTTTTGGTACTGGGGATTGAACCCAGTGGTGCTTAATCAAAACCACATTCCCAGCCCTTTATTTTTATTTTTTAAAATATCTTTTTAAATATTTTATTTATTTTTTATGTGGTGCTGAGGATCGAACCCAGGGCTTCCCACACACTAGGCAAGCGCTCTACTGCTGAGCCACAATCCCAGCCCCTATTTAGAGATAGGGTCTCTCTAAGTTACTTAGGGCCTTGCTAAAACTGCTGAGGCTTGCCTTGAATTTGTGATCCTCCTGCCTCAGCCTCCAGGCCTATGCCACTGAGCCAAGCTTACAAGTAATTTTTGCTGCAAAGTTTATGCCATTTCACAATGAATTTTATTTTAATTTTTTGCTACCAGGTATTGAACCCACTAGGGATGTTTAACCACTGAGCAACATTCCCAGCCCTCTATCTATATATATATATATTTTAAATTTAAAGATGAGGTCTCACTAAGTTACTGAGGATGGCTTTAAACTTATGATCCTTCTGCCTCAGTCTCCTGAGCTGCTAGAATTTCAGGTGTGCACCGCTACACCAGGCTCGTTTTCACAATAAATTTAAAAATACTTTACAACGTTCTAATCATTCCCCTATTACTTTTCTGAAAATAATACACCCCCTGAGACAGGTGTATAATCCTAACAACTCGAAGAGGCTGAAGACTACAAATTCCAGGCCAGTCCAGGCAACTTAACAAGAATCTCTCAAAAAATAAGGGTAGGGAATATAGATGGGTAGTAAAGTGTCCCAGTGTTCAATCCCCAGTATCTAAAACAACAACAAAAACAAAACCTCTTAAAAAACGGCAATTATTTCTATGTTACCATAAATAGTATACTTGTGCTCCATTGAAGTTCCGGTTTTTTAATCCCCCAGTGTGTAACCTGGGGTTGAACCCACCACTGAACCACATCCCCAGTGCCTGCCTCCAGAGTCACCCTGATGACAGGCGTGCACCCGGCCAACCTTGGCTGGTTTTAAGCAGTCAGCGAATGCTAGCTTATCATTTCTTTCTTTCAATGTTTAACATTAGGAAACATGTACTATTTTATGGTTAAAAATAACGTTAGCCACAGGACTGTACCACGGAAGCTGCGCAAATGGGTCCCAAGTTCGAGGCCAACCCGGGCTGCTGAAGACCATCTGAAAAAGTTAAAGGGCTGGGCTGTCCCCAGTACCATTGAAAACATAAATAAAAATAAATTGTTACCATTACATTCAACGAACATCTCTAATAAATAATTTTATTTTCAGCCAAGGGCGGTGCGCAACGCCTCTAATACCGGCGGCTCGGCAGGCTGAGACAGAAAGATCGCGGGTTCAAAGCCAGCCTCAGGACTTAGAGGGCTTAAGCAACTCAGCGAGGCCCTTTCTTAAGTTTAAAAAGAAAAAAAAAAAAAAAAAACCACTAAAGGGCTGGGGACGAGGCTCAGTGGTCAAGGGCACCAAGAAGGAAAAAATAATAATAAAACGGTTTTATTTTCCAGCGTCCTCAATGCCCGCATTCCCAGGGCGACGTGGAGACCCTGCATTAGTTTCGGGCCCCGGGTGCATTTTCTTTTTCCGTGGGAAACTCGACTCGCATCCCAAATCGCGCGGACACTTTCCTAAGGGCCGCGTTTCGCGCTCGGCGCCGAAGCGAAGGCCTCGCGGGGACATGCCCGTACCTCCACCGAGGAGGAAGCGCGCGCAGACCGCCACGAGGTCGCGAGAGGAAAATGGAGGCCCATCCTCGCGGCGCGCCCGGCGCCTGCGCGCTGCGGCCGCCCCACCCGGCCCGCGGCGCCGTTACGGCCGTTGAAGGAGGAGAGCGGAGAGGCCACGGCACCATACGGCCCCGCCCCGCGCTCCAGCGCGCGTTTCCGGCGAGCCCGGCTCCGGCCCTGAGAGTCCGCTCCAGGCCGCTCCCGACCGCGAGCCGCTCCGCAGGCCCCGCCCGCGCTCCGTGCTTTCCCTCCAGCCCTTTGTGTCCCGGCGCGCGTCGGGAGGGACGCGGGAACGCGCGCTGCACCTTGCGCCTGCGCAAGAGGGCGGTGCGCCCCGCCCGGGCTCGGGAGTGGGCAGCGGCCGGTAGCCGCGCCCCGCCCTCGCCCCGCCCCCGCCCGCCATTTCGTGCTCGAGCGCCTCTCCTGGACCGGCGCGCGGCCTTCGCGTGATGGACGCCCGGAAGCCGGCTCAACAAAGCCTTGAGAGCCGCGGGTTGCAGCTGCGGGCCGGCCCCCGGGGCGCGCTCGGCCTCGCGTGTGCAAGGCGCCCGGCGTGCGCCGTCCCGGGTGTGCAGTCTCGGAGCATGCCCGCTGCCCGCTGTGCGCACCCAAAGTCGTGTTTGCAGTGCCAGGCAGGACCTCGTGGGGCTTCACGTAACTCATGTGCACGAGCTCGAGGACACCTGGGGACCTGAGTGCGTGCACACTTGCGTTTACATCGTCCGGCTGCCTGGGTGTGCTGGAGCGCGCGTTTGCAGGAACCTGGGGTGTACACGGACACGTGCACTTGGGGAGGGGGCGGGCCTGCAAGTGCAAGCCCCGCCCCCACATCCTGTGAACCGCAAGAACTGCCCCATTGGGGCCTGTTTGGATTCATTTGCTCCTATGAGTGTATGTGCAAAATACAAAGACGTTCCTGCCACCCTGTGTGATCCTCCACTCCCGCCAAAACACACACCCAGTGTGATTCTTAACCTTCCCTCTATTCCTTCCTCACTGACATGTGGGCTGCTGCTGTGTTGTGGACCCGACTTCTGCACTGGAGACAAGTGACACGGAGTGGCCAGGAGCACTAGCCGGTGGGGGACACAAAAAGTTACAGGCGTCATGATGCAGCTGTAGAGGAGACCATCTGGCTCCTCCTGGTCAGGGAAAGCCTCCTGGAGAAAGCAGAAGGGAGACCAGTATGGCTGCCGAGGCCTAGTGTGAAAGTATCAGGGTTAAGGCCCACGACCCTGCCTCGAAGGAGCCAGAGAGAAGACAGGGTTCTAAGTAGAGACAGCAGTCATGGAAAGGAGGGTGTGTAGGCGGCCTGTTTGTTGAGGGGAGGTGCAGGAAGAAAACTTGAGGACCCACCTTATCATACCTCCAACTTCCCACTGAGAACAGCAGTCCACAACAACCTCAGTATGTCACTGAGCCCCTTTGAACAGGTCTCATGAGAGAATGGGCCACTTCCCAGACAGTCTTCTGGTGTAGGCTACATCATTTCCATCTGAAATAAATTTTCTGACACCCAAGGTTTTGGAGGGTGGGGGTTGGGGTTTCACTTTATTGCCCAGGCACTTTGTTGTCCTGGGTTCATGTGACCCTCCTGCCTCAGCCTCCTGAATAGCTGGGACTACTGGCAGTGGCACAAAAGCCCATGCTGGCTCTTGATTTACAGCGGGGGTGGGTGGGCCGGCCACATTGCCTCTCCACTAGGGGAGTGACCTGGAGTACATCCTCCCTCCCCTGGTCTTTCTACAGTTGGGCCAGGCCTAGGCGTTTCAGTTGGTGCTGTGGAAGTTGGCCATATTCCTGGGCATCAGCTGGGACACTTCTTAGAAGGTAGTGGTCACTCCAGCTGTCCATCAGAGCAGGACCATCAGCACTCTGATAACACAGAAGAGCAGTTCTGCCCACCTGAGAGGCAGGTCCTGGGTCCAGCAGCTGGCTGTGATCCCTGTGTCACTCAGGCATGGCATATGATAGGTTTTGCTATCATTTAATCCACCAACAGGGCCAAAGGCTGGAGACCCGAAAGCGGCACCTGAGGCCTGGTCTTGAGTCCGACCAGAAGTGAGTGAGGTGGTCTTACGTCTCTGCTACACAGGCCTTAGGATCTGGGAGATGCCATCATCGCTCAGGGACCCCTGAAGTGTAAGGCCCCCAGAGGCTGGATCTGCCCCCTCTGAAGGCTGCTCTGAGCATGGGGTACTGAGCATGGGGGTCTGTGCCCAGGAAATACCTGGTGGGGAATTTTTCTGGCCGCTGACCTCCAAAGGGATGCATTTAAGGGAAGAGGGGTCCTTCAAGAAGAGACTGCTGAAGAGTGAATGCCACCTTGTGCCTACTGACTTCCTGCAGAGGCCTATGGACTGTGTGGGGCCTGTATGCCTGAGTAAGTAATTCAAGAAAACTCCGGAGGGAAACAGTCTTCGCCCACGAGAAGGCAGGTTATGAAATGCTTCCCCTCTAAGCAGTAGCTGAACTTGGATGACTCTGTGACAACACCAAGAAATAAGCCTTTGCTTTGGGCTCCTGGAGAGGGACTCAAGGGACCGAGAGTGGCTGTTGCTGCTGGGTGTGTGGAAGTTCCTCTGGGAGAGAGTTTTCCAGGCCACTCCAGAGGCTCCTGGGTGTGACAGCTCCAAGATCTCAAAGCCAAGATGGCCAGTCCTGGTAGTCCCCAGGCATGTCCTGCCCTGGGAATCGGGCAGCCCCCACCCCCCCACACACAGTCTGCTTGGGAAATGAGGAGGAGGGGACACCCTGCCAAGCGGGTGTCCTCTAGGGCAGAATAGCAGGAGGACCACCAAGCAGGCCAGTGCGCTTCCTGCCTTCCCTGGGGTGGGCCAATCCTCTAGGGTGGACCCATTCCCCCTGCCAGGGCCTCAGGGCAGTTCCTCTTGGGTCCAGCTGCCCTAGCCACTGCCTGTCAGGGAGGAGGCCTGGGCGGGGAGTGAGAGAGGGAGGGACCAAGCAGAGCCACTGCCCAAAGGCTGTGCGGCTGAAGACACAAACATTTCCTTATGTGGTGGCTTTGAAGGCCTAGGCGGTGCCCAAGCGGCTACTAGAAACAGCCAGACATGCCCTGGGTGATCCCAGTCTCTGCTTGAGAAAAAAGTCCCCCTACCTTGCTCTTTGTCCCTAGGAACACCTCCCAGATTCCCCTGGGAGGAAGAGGACACTGCTTGGCCAGACCCTCTTTTCTGCCTCCATGGTGGTCCAGGCAGAGACCCCAGGCCTGAGAGGAAGGGGTGAAGAGTGGGCTGGCAGGCCCCTTGCCCCTTCCAGGCCCGCTGATGCTGGCACAGCGTGGCACCCTCTGTTTCCCTAGACTTTGGGAACTATATTTGGTCATGGGGGTGACTCATGAGAGGAATGGCCCTGGGATGGGACACCAAGGAGCTGATCTGTGGAAATGTGATTCATTTCTGTTCCCAGGCCTGCTGCAGGCTCCAGCCCTCCTTGAGGGCTTGACATCAAAGCTAGAAGCAGACAGGGGTCCCTCCCCAGGCCAAGGAGGACCCTGAACTTGCCCAAGATGCGGGACAGTGACGCAATGGCCCTCAAACTGCTCCAATCCTCCCTACACCAGGCCCTGTGTTCATTCCGGGCCCCTGAATTCTTCAGATTACGGCCTTTCAGCAGCAGACTTCAACATCCAGTAGCCCAGGCTCCCTGTGGGATGTTTTAGGTTTGGGTCTTTTTGTTGTTGTTGTTAGGGCTGGGGATGGAACCCAGGGCCTCCCACATGCTAGGCAAGCATTCCGTCACTGACACAAGGTCTTGGTATATTTCTCAGGCTGGCCTAGAATCCACTATCCTGCCTCAGCTTCTAGAGTGGCTGGGATTGCAGGTGTGTACCACGCACTCTACCCTGGGGTGTACAGTGGGCAGTTTGCTCCCCTGAGCGTCTCTAACTGGTCTGGTTTCAGGTAGGATCATTTGAAGCTGCATCACAGAGAACCCAGTCCAGGTGGCCTTTGTGTGCCCTTCCACTCCCTCCTCTGACCAGTTTCCAGTGACCTGTCCCTCCTCCCAAAGCCCTTTAATCCCTGCCTCCCTGAGGTTCTTCCCTCATCTCTGAGTCACAGGGCTCTTAGCCCCAAGCCCCTTCCCCTGCCACTTCCCTTACTACTGACACTGGAAAATCACCTCCTACCCCTAGCCCAAGTCCACCTTGCTCTATCCTGAGTCAGTAGGAATCGCAGGGTCCAAGCCTCCCAGTTAGAAAACCACTGTTCTGTGGGACACTAGGTTCCAGGAGCTGAAGTAGAGAATCTTGTTAATGTCAGGGGTAGCAGGGCACCAATTCAGGAGGTGGAGATAGTCCCAGCACCCAGTTACCTTCAGTAACTGAAAGGGATATTATCTCAAAGTAAAGACTTTTTAACAAAAGACTGAGGATGTTGTGCAGTAGTAAAGAGCCCCTGGGTTCAAGTTCCCAGAACCAAAAAAAAAAAAAAAACAACCCAAAACATGTTAGTGGCCATGCTTGCCCAATGCATGGGAGCAGCACATCAGTGGTAAACTGTGGGTTTTGGACACTCTACATTGGGGAGAATCTCTGAGGAACCTGGAGAAGGTGGATGAAGAAATGGATCTTCTGAAACATGAGGCATCCCATCATCCGGTCACTGATCAGATGTCCCCTCCTCAGTGTTAGGAGGGACGTTAATCCTCATGTCATTCAATCCAACCACCTGGAGCAGGCACCTCTCCTGTGCACTCCTCCATGGCCCTCGGTGTCAGGGCCCTCACTGCCTTGGCGTACTTTGTCCTGTATGGAATCGAGAACTTCCTTCTTTAGTATCATCCTCATGGTCCTGACTGTGCCTGACCCTGACCGCCCTATGAAGACAGGATCCAGGGGCAGGTTTGCCCCCTGCTGAATCCCAATGCCTCCCACAGAGCTGGACACAGTGGTGTCCAATGGGTGTGTTGTCAGAATGCAGATGAAGCAATACTGAATGTTAGCCAAGGTGTCACCTTGAAGCCACCCACTCTAGGCTAAATGACATCAGCTCCCCCACCACCACCACCTATGACACCATTTCTAGAACACTCTTTCCTTCCACCTGCTGTCACAACCAGGTGGCTCCCTGGCATGCACTTGGTCCTTCAGGCATGTCCTGAATGGCATGGAAGTGGAATGGGGCACCTGCTTGCCTGGGCACTCTGCACGCTCCTGCACTGTGTCCCTGCACTGGGTCCTTGCGCTGGACCTCCGCAGGCCTCATGTCAGCACCACTGTGTGGTGGCATCTCTCTGAGCCTCAGGCACACCTATAACCTTCCTGTCCACAGCTGTGATAAAGAGGAGGGCTCCTTGCCACATATAGCAACAGTGCTATCCCTTTGGATGGGCCCTTGCTGCCAGGGGCATCTCTGGGTCCTATGTTGAGGAGTGGGCAGCCCCTGGGTGAACCTGCTCTTGGGGCCTGGACGATGCCAGAGTCGGCCCTGGCTTGGTTTTCCCAGAAGCGAGACCTGCCCTCTCCCCAGTGCCCAAGCTAAGATCCTTAATCTGCGGTGCCTGCTGCTGTTGGTGGAGCCCCTTAGGCCCTGGAACTTCCAGAGCCTGAGCCTGAGCTTTGCCTGCCCACCTAGCTGTGCAGGTGTGGGCAGTTGTGAATACATGGCTGGGTCTGTATGTTTGTTGACTGATTCCCAATGGCTGGGAGGAGAGGACCCACCCTGTCAGGGGCTGTCAGACCTCAGACCCTAAAACACCTGCTCCTTCCTGCCCCTCCTTAATTGTTTGAGGCAATTAAGGTCCACTCTTTATCCCAACCTACAGGTTGGGGTCAGACCCCTAAGGCTGCCTGCTGTCTGGCAGACTTCAGCCCAACTGGGACCAAGCCCCTTCTGAATTGGCAGGTCAAGGTCAAGAGAGAATGAGGTCCACAGTCCTTCCAGGAGGGATCTGGGGTCTGTGCCCCGAGACGGTTCCCTCCCCTGAAGGAGTTTTATGTTGCAGGAAATACTCACCCTTTTCTAGAGACCCAGCCTGCTAGGAGAAGGTGGGCATCATTCCAGGCCTGGTGCAGTGGTGGGAGCCTCAGTGGGGTCCGGGATGGGGCTGGGCGTGGAGGGGAGGGCCAGGACTGATGCTCCCCACTGAATCCCACCATAGCATCTTTGTGACACAGGAAACTCAGGAACCAAGGTTAGTGCAGGGCAACTGATAGGAATGTCTAGTTTTACCTGGGATGAGGAGATGGGCCCCTGGAAGGAGGCTTCCCTGGTCCCTGAGCCCACACACCCCATCCAGCTCTACAGGCTCCCCCTGGGCCAGACTCTGTCCCAGCACACTTGGCTGCTTTAGTCCAGCTTAGTCCAGACCCATTTCACAGGGTTTACTGGGGTGGCCAGTAAAGGCCCCTGCCCAGATAGGACACGAGGAGCAGACCCCACTCCCAGACTCCATTTTCCTGTCACCTGCCTCCACCCACAGCGGGACACATGTGCACTCGTCACTGTGTTCCCCACGATGCTGGAAGTGTGGATTTGCAGACAGGGCTCCTTCATTGGCCCAGCCCTCTGCAGCTGCCCCAGGCCTTTGGATCCCCCAGAGCACACCTACACTGCCAAATAAAGCCAGGCCAGGGGTTCTGAAAGAGCCCCAGACAGGTTCTCAAGTCAGGGTTGAGGTTGGGCTCTGACACTAACTGGCTGGGTGACCTTGGACAGGTGGCTCTCATTCCTTGAGCCTCCCGCTAGAACCCTTGAAGTCAGCTTCTGGCCAGAGAATGTAATTCGTCTGATTCTGGGAGAGTGGGCCCAACTGAACCGGAGCTGGGTGGGAAGGGACAGGGAGGTCAAGACCAGAGCCTGGTGTGAAATGCAAAAATGACCCACATGTAAATCAATCAAGGTCAATGCCTTCTCTTAGGACAAGTCACACCCAGGTGCCCTAAAGAGTGCCCATGACTTGACCCCTGGGTATCTGCAAAGATAGGAGTGGCCTGGGCACCTGAAGGGGCATGGTGACATAATCTGCAGGGAACAGTCCAGCTGGAAGCCAGCCCCCTCCTGTGAGCCCAGAGCCCTGTCCCTCAGTGAAGCTCAGTACTCTGTCCCAGATCACCCTACAGATGTCAGCATGTCATACCTCAAGCCAAGAGAGGAGTGCCTTTCAGTCTGGGGATGATGTGGCACAGATCCAGGAGGAGCTGACTGCTGCTCCCTCCCCAGGGACCACTGTGGACTCGGGAAAGGCCTGCAGGCCAGGCTCACAAGGCTCTTCCTTGCATGAAATACCCCGGGGTGGCAGGGAGCCAGTCTCGGGCCCTGTCTCCAAGGATGCTGGGCAGGGTGACACCAGCTTGGGGGAGGGGTGTTTGTTCCCCAAGCTGCCACAGGCTGGCAGCTGGGCCACTGGGGCCCCGGGGAGACCCAGATGTTATCCCTTTCAGCTCACTGCTTCCCAGAGTGTGAGCAGGGAGATAGGCGGCCATGAGCAGGAGGCCCCTCCTGATGACAGAGTAGTGAGGAGGGAGGGCGGGCCATCTGTTCCCCAGGCTGAGGGGCAGACTAGGCCTGGGGGGGGCGGCTTTCCAGGACCAGCAGACAGGGCCACCTTCTGTCCAGAAGTGGACTTCAGGGGTTCTAGTGGGAGGCTGAGTGGACCGAAGAGGAGCTGGATTCAGAAGCCCACACAGAGAGTGAGCCTCAGTGGAACCCTGGCCTAGAAGGGAAGACCCCGTTGTGAGGCAGCTGGGGAGGGGCCGCCCCAGCCTGTAGGAGTGCACCCAAGATGCTCTAGCCCCGACCTGCCTGGCAGTTTCAAAGGCCTTTTTAGACCCTGGGCAGCAACAGAGGTCCCCACCGACTAGTCCCCCTCCCCCTCTGGGCACCTCACTTCCTGCCTCTGTACCTGAAGACAGTTCCCAGTCTGTCTCCAGGGAGGAAGCAGAGGACTGGCAGACACCCCCCACCCCCATCAGCAGGCTCTTCCTGCGCATGGTTCCATTCTACACCATCCCCCATCGGGGACACTTGACTCCGCCATTGAGCTCGACGATGGCTCCTTCCAGCCAATGCTGAAGCCACCCAAGCCCCTCTCATGTTACCACGAGGCACCAGAGCCCATCTGCCTCCCCACTGTCTTTCTTCATGGCCACACTTTGAAGGACATGTCCATGCCCCCAGCCCACTTCCTCTTCCCTTCCTCATTGTTCAGTCCCGTGGCTGTCCTGCAACTGTTGTCTGCACCTCTGTGACTTCGCTGGTCCTCTGTCCTTTGAGATTCCCCCTCCCTGCTCCCAGGTGTGCCCATTTCCTGGCGTCCAACTTGGCACCCCTGGCTTCACTGCAGTTTCCTCTGTCCACCTGGGTCTTGATGATGGCCTTCTCCCTTCAAGAGTGGCAGAGGGTTGGGCCGTTGAGTACCAGGGCCCTGGCATCAGACACCTGGGTTTCAAGACTCCTGGTTACCTGCCAGCTAAGTGGTCCCTCACCCCTTGTGCCCTTATGTCCTCAGGCATGAGGATGTAACAGTGAAGTGACCTCCCAGGCCTGTGAGGGTTTGGAAGCACAGGCACAGGGCAACTCTTGCTCACAGAAGAGCCAGAGGGCACTCTGCCTTCTGGGTCCTGGCACTGAGCTCTCAGTGTGAGCAAGGGCCAGGGAAGCCTAAGGCTAAGGTTGAAGACCACTGCAGAGGGCCTCAAGCATTGGGGCTGACTTTGGAATCCCACTGGTTTGAGGACACATCATGTGTAGCAGCATGTTGCTCCTCCCAGCGACAGGGTGGGCTGGCTTTGGGGGCCTGAGCACAGAACATCATGTTTTTCTCTGATGTTCCTGCTCCCAAGGAGATCAGATCCCCCAGCTCCAGCCACCCTCCCCTGGGCATCTCCTCCAGATCCCTGGGGCCTAGGGGGCGGGGGCTGGCAACAGATGGGTTAACCCCTAGCCTGGCTGGTGGAAGGACTGCTTCCTCACTATGCAAACCCTGGGCTCCCTGCCTCCCCTGAGCCCTCCAGCTGCACAGCCCTCCCCTTACATGCATCCCCCACCACTCCTCTGACTGAAGGGGACAGAGGGCTCCCCCAGGTGGCCAAATGTGCCACAGCTGGAAGCTGGGAGTCCTGTGAGGACCTGCTTCAAACATGTGGCCCCTTCAGCCCCATGAATACATCTACTTGGTCAGACCAGGTGTTCTGTTTGGGGATTTGGAAAATCAGGTCCCGTGGGCGCGCATTTGTGTTGGCAAGACACAAGCCAGGTGTGCTGCCCAGCAGTCTTACAGTATTCTTAGCAGGCTCAGGGACTGCTCGCAGCCATTCTAAATGCTGCAGGGTCTGGTCTAACAGGCTCTTACGTGTCATGGGTCTCAGGACACAGAGACATGCACAGCACAGAAGCCCTTATAGAAACCAAAACACTCCAGTAAACTCTGTCATGGACCATATGTCTTTACCTCGCTCCCGGTATTCCATCCTGCTTCATTTGCTTCTCACAACAACTCAGGAGGCAGGCACTCACATTTCTCCATTCAGCAGATGAGGAAACCGAGGCTCAGAGGAGTTAAATCCCTTGTCTAAATCATGCCGCCAGGGGAAGGCTGAATTTTAACTCAGATACACCTGACTTCTCACGAAAGGACACAGGACTCTCTTCACCTCAGGTGTGAACACAGCAGGTGTTCAGCCAGAGCAGTGGCCATGCCTGCAATCCCTGTGAATCAGGAAGCTGAGTCAGGAGAATCCCAAGTTCAAGGCCAGCCTCAGCAATTTAGCGAAGCAACAAAGCAACTTAGTGAGACCCTCTCAAAATACAAAATGAAGCTGGTGCGGTGGAGCACACCTGTAATCCCAGTGGCTCAGGAGGATGAGGCAGGAGCATCACAAGTTCGAAGCCAACCTCAGCAACAGGGAGGCGCTAAGCAATTCAGTGAGAACCTGTCTCCAAATAAAATATAAAATAGGGCTGGGATGTGGCTCAGTGGTTGAGTGCCCCTGAATTCAATCCCTGGTACAAAATAAAATAAAATAAAAAATGAAAAGGACAGGGGATGCAGCTCAGTGGTAAAACACCTAAGGATTCCATGCCCAGTACAGGATCCACCCCCCAAAAAAACAAAACAAAAACACACACACAAAAAAAAACCAGGTGCTCATCAGGTGGAGTGACAGCAGGCCAGTCAGACCAGCACAGTGAACACATACCTGTAAGAGAAAGAGAAGGAGAAAACCAGCTTCCCTCCCAGGTTCATACAGGTACCTGCAGCAAGATGTGTGCAAGAAGACTTGGGCTGTGCCTGGGTATTAGTCCTTCTACACCACTCACACCTACACACCATTGAGTGCACGAATATCCAGAAATTCCCAGTGAGAGGCTGCAGCTCACCCTTGGTTTCCTGGTAGGCTGAGTCCCAGCATTCTCAGACCCAGCCAGGTTCTGTGTTCCCGGTAACAGTCACACATGAGTAGGGGACAGATTCATGAATGTGGGCTCTCTCTTGTGCACACAAACACACACACACACACATCTTCTCAACACAAAACCTGCTGGCCTCCTGAGCACACAGTCAGCCCACTGTGACAAGTATACCTGTGTCACCCCCTCCAAGAGGATCTCAAGAGAGATGGAAGGTAAACTGGCCCAGGAGCTGAAAATCCCTGCCGCCCCATTTTCATGTGGGCAGGATTAAGCTCCTGGGATCCAGACCCTGGGTTGCAGAGTATCCTTGGGTGGTGGCCTCCAGCTCTCCCAGGCTATGAAGCAGGTCTTCTGCCCTCCCACTTTGAAGGTTGGCCAAGGCCTGAAATGCCCAGGATGACCACCAGGGGGCGTGTGAGCATTGTTAATCCCTTCAGCCTGGTCTCCTAAAAACCTCATTTAATTCATTTCTAAATATGTATTAAGCACTTATTTTGTGCCAGGTGCTAGGACAGAAAAGAAAGATGGGGGAGGTAGTTAGGGCAAGGGAAGAGGTGTGTGCCTACAGTTTAGAGGGACTGGAAGGTAATGGGGGGGGGGGGGCTGGCAGGAGGGACTTGGTCAAAAATAACAGCTAGAATGTACTGAATACCAGCTGTGTTCTAAGATGTTCTAGATTTTCGGCATTCGTTAGTTCATTTAGTCAATGACTATGGGCTAGATAATTCAGAATGTCTTCTATTGTTCTACTATTGTTATTAGAGCAAGGCAGACATGAGATAAATCTCCTAGGTTGTCACAGGATTATAGAGGACAGTACAGGATGTGTGTTAAGTACTCAGAACTCTGCCCAGTTTTTATCCTCATTCCCAATTTTCAGATAGGGAAATTCAGGCACAATTAGCATTTAATCATGGGCAGGCTGGTTCCAGACGGTGGGCCTACCCAGGCACCATGAGAAAACTGGGGCGGGCAGTCCTAGAGAGGGGACAAGATCTAGTTTGTTTTTCACACAGCTGCAGGGTGACCAGCCTGATGGCAAGGGGACTAGTTAGCTAAAGCTGTCACCATGGTCCAGCAGTGATCAGGATGGCAGTGGATGGAGAGAAGACAGATTTGAGACTCATCCAGGAGGCAACATGGGGGGTCTTGGGGATTAGTTTCTTCCCAGAGTCCTGGGGAGGGAGGAGGCAGAAGCAGAGGATAGGGGAGAGTTAGGGGTGTGGGGGGCCAGTATGTGGGCCCCAGACCGCCCTCCAGCCTTGACCTGAGAGGTTCTACACCCCCAGGGCTGAAGATAAAGAAAGAGAAAGCTGCCCCAATTCCTATGCCCATCTTTCCTGGATAGCCTTGGGATGGTGAGAACCAGGAACCTCCATACTCTGACTCTCTTCTGTTCAGGGCCTTGGGGCTCAGGGATCCACCAGGATAGGCACCATAAATGGCTCTCATCCCTCCTGACACCCTTGCCCATTGGTGAGTCCCTGAGACTCACCCACCCTTTGGGGGCGGCCAGTCCCCCAGCACCTGGGTAATGATAACATACCCCCTCCCTTACTAACAATCATGTGGAAGCTTTACTTTCAAAAAGCCCTCTCCTCTACATTTAATCTTCAGGGTGACCTGAGAGATAGGCCCCATTATCGGGTTTCCAACAGCGGAAGCCACATGGCAGGTAAGGAAGGGGCTTGCCGCACACAGTTGCCGAGCTGGTGCCTAGACCAACCCTCTTCCAGGTCTTTTTTTGCTGCAAATCATGGGCTCTTCCTTCCCTGCCCCACCCCACCCCCTGCACTGTCGGGTCATTGGTGGCCATCTGGGGAGATGGAGGCATCTGTCCCTTTCGGATTAGGATCCCTGTGCAGGCCTGGGGGTGGGGCCGCACCGCGGCAGGGTTCAGTCACCAGTCCAGCACGGGGCTGAACCTAGGCCCAGCTTCGGGCCCCACCGGGGTGGAGGGAGGAGGGGAACTAGCTGGGTGAGGCCCAGGGCCTCACGTAGGGTAGGGGCGGGGTGGTACGTGCCTGGCAGACAAGTGGGGACAAAGAGGGCGCCAGCACACCTGGCGGCCGGCAGCCCGCGCCCGCCAGCCCAGATTCAAAGTGGAGCTGAGGCTATGATTGGTGGCCCAGCCTGGAGCCCCACCCCTTCTCTCACCTCCCAGGCCGCGGGCAAAGAGCGTGGAGTTGAGAGGCCTGGCTGGGGATGAGCTCAGTTAATTCCTTCTCGTGATCCCAAACCCTGCAGGGACTCTGCCTGGCGGCGTGACCCCCGAGCTGCCAGGCTCCGGCCATCTCGTCCCCCCTCCCTGGGCAGACCTTCAGCCCGCGGCCTTCTGCGCAAACTGGTCTGGCCCTTAGCCCGCCTCTCGAGAACCCCCTATTCTCAGGCCCCTTTTCCAGTCCAGGCACCACCTCGGGACAGCTTCCTGGGCCACTGTCACTTTCCACGTGGGCTCCCTGGCCCTCTCGTGCCCGTCGAGCCTCCGCACGACGCTGCGGCCCAGGCCCCGCGACCAGGCGCAACCACGAGCGCGGGGCGCCGACGGCGGCGGGTGGGCGGGCCGGGGCTGCCGCTGGGGGCTCGGGTTTCGGCCGCGAGGGGCGGGGCGGGCGCGAGGACCCGAGGCCGGGGCCAATCGGGGCCAATCGGGCCGGGTCCCGACTCCACCAGCCGCCAATCACGGCCTGGCCGGACCTCCCCCGCCCGCCGCGTCCTTTGTTCCCGCTGGCCCCGGCTGCCCGCCGCTGCCCCTCGGCCGCCGCAGGTCTCGGCCCGGCCACTTCCGGCCCGCGCGGACCCGGCCGTGGGCACCGGCGTGGGCAGGGCGGCCGGGGGACTCCGGCCCCGCCGCCTGGCACAGCCTGTTAGTGGCCTTGCACACTCGGGTGCTCGTGGCTGCCCCAAGGGGCTCGGGAGGGCGGAGCCAAAGCCCCAGAAAAGGACTGTGGGGAGTCTGAACTTTGACCCTGGGTCCGGGGCTACCGGTGCGCACCGGGACCTGGGCAGCGGTCCGGCCTGGGCCGCGGCTTCCCTCGCTCTCAGCCAGCTTACTTTTGCTGGGCTGCCTCCCCTGCCTCGTGGATGCCGAACTGGCCTTGGGGACACAGCCTCTGCGAGGCCCCTGAGAGTCGCAGGTGCCTTCCTCCCGTTCTGTCCGGCAGCGAGCCGATGAAGGACAGGGAGCCCCGTGCCTGGCAAGGCAGACCACAGCGCTCTCCCTGCTTGTCCATGCAAGGGACAGCAAGCAAGCGACAAGCCCGGTCCAAATGCTTCCCTGGACACACACACACCTGCAGGCCCAGTCCTGATTCCAGTTGAGACCGAATGGAGGCTCACTGAGTTAGAGCTGCAGTTTCTCACGATGTGAAATGGGAACGATTACTGTATTGGTGTCAGGTTTGGTTTTGTTTTTAATCCCAAGTCAGGCCTTGGTAAAGATCAGAAGAGCTAAAATGCGAAGACCAGAGTGACTGGTAAGGAGCTGGGCACGCCAGGTACTTGCCCTCTGAGAGCCTGCCTGGCTCCAGTTCCCAGATCCAGCGGACACTCCTGCTCTCCTTCCCCCTCGTTGAGATGCTCTCTCCCTTGACCCTGAGCTTCCACTCAGGACTCTATCCTCAGCCTCCTTTTCCTTATTCCCTCTACCCTCTGGGAGTGCGTTGACTCTTCTGACTTTCCTGCCTCCCCTCTCCCCTGGGAGACTCCACAAAGGCCTTGAAACACCTCAAACTCAGAAGTCCTCATCACCACCCCACCTGCCCAACTGCTCTGTTTCTGTGAAGGAATCACCATTGTCTAGGAGAGACCTGCCTGTCATTGCCCCGCCATGGCCACACATGCTCTGATGGAGTCTGGCTCTTAGACCCAACCTCTTCTCCCAGGGCCAATACCTTGGCTCGCTCTCTCTTACTTTTGGCCTGGTCTCTGCCTCCACAGTTTGCAGGGCCCACTGCTGAAAGGGTCCCTCTTCCTAATGCCCTCAGCATCCAGGCTCAGCTCCTGTTGGACAGGGACTTGCCATCTAACCCTGCTTGTTTTCCTGTCTCAACCACAGGCACACAGGATTGCTTCAGTTAAAGCCCTTGAGGTAGGTTAGGCTAGTGAGTGGGTCCACCTGCCTAGGGCCCCCTAACAGAAGCAGTGCTGAGCTGGGGACAGGGAGGGAGCATTAGAGGAACAGCTGAGGCTGGGTGGGGAGCAGACTCACCCAGTAAACAGGCCCTACAGACAGGCACACAGGGTGAGACCTGGTTCTGAACTGGCCACTTTGTGACTTTGTCTTGGTTATTCACCCTCTCTGTTTCTCCTGGTGTCCCAGATGAGTTTAATATGGCAACTGGAGGAGAATTTAGGGCCAGAAATGGGCAGGGTCTGCCTCCTCTCCAGGGGATTCCCCAGGGCCCAGCTTCTAAATCACCTGGGGAAGGGGAGGGGCAGGGTATAAGATGGAGGAGCCAGTTGGGAGGCATTGGGGAGGAGGGAAAGGAGCTGAGGGGGAGGGGAGACGCACAAAAGAGACCAGCTGCTGTTTGCACACAAACCCCAAGTTGATAATAAGTGGAGAGCAGGGGCTGCTGGGAAATGGCTTGGCAGAAGCCGCTGCCCAGGATGGTGCCCCTCCCTCTGCCACCTCCTCAGGGTTCCCAACCCACACCCAGAGAATGAATTTACCCCCAGGGCAGCACCAAGGGAGGGCAAGAGGGCCCGGTCTGAGTGATGTGGCCCCGTAGCCCAAGGTAGCACCCATCCTGAGCACAGCCTCAAAGTCCACTGGAAGGGCTTGTGCCTAATGGAGCCCAAGGTCCCCCAAGCAGCTCTGAGCAGGCCCAGGTCCATCTCTGAGCTCCTGGTTGGAGAGGATCTAAAGAAGAGGGAGCCTCCTAGGGAAGAGGCCTGGGAGGGTCTTCTGCCCAGGCAGGACCTCCCCCAAGCAAAGGGATGTGGGGAGGCCAGTAGGCTCCTCCTGCTTGTGCCTAGAACCCCAGTAATGCCAGGAGGGCTGCCTGTGGCCCATCAGACAGGATGCAGAGGAACAAGCCAAGCAGGACCAGTCGGCACCCAGGGTGTCAGCAGTGGGAACCCCACCACCCTCTGCTACCCCCACAGTGAGAGTCATGGAAGGGTTCCCCTCCTGTGGCCCCTGGGCCTGCTCTGCTCTGTGCCAGTGTCTCCTGACCCTGGGGGTCTGGCTGGCCTGTTGGCATCCCCCATGCCCACAGCCAGCTCCTGCCATGTGGGCTGTGGATGCAGCTGACAGGCATGCGTGTACACAAGCACGTGCTCTCCCTGCTGCGTGTGCCAGCCTAGCAACCAGGAGGGGCTGGCAGCTCCCGTTGTCCCTGCCAACACCTGCTCCAGGAGAGGGGCGGCCTAATGGTGAGACCGAAGGACAGGGCTGAGGCAAATGAACAGCTTCTGTGGGCCCATCCCCAAGAAGCCAGGGGCTGACGTTTGTAGGGAGAAAACCTAGGGGAGGTGGGTGGAGCAGGAGACCTGGGCAGGGCCAGGCAGGGCAGTGGCATGGTTACCGTGGATGCCCTGTTAGCACTTTGTCCTTCCCTGTCACGGCTGGAATGAGACTAGGTGCAGGGAGGGCAGAGACAGGGGTCCAGGGATGTGGGGGTGCTGGCAAAGGCTTGGAGGGGCAATAGGGGTGCAAGATCAGAGGTGTATGAAGGGGCTGACTGAAGGGACTTGAACACCCAAGTGAATGGGCAACGTGTCCTGGAGTCAGTGGGAGCCATAGAAGATGCTGTCAGGGAGCAGTTGGTGGACAGGGCAGTAGAATGACCACAGCCACAGTGCAGTGAGAGGAGGGGAGGGCTTCTGGGTGCAGGGATCAGCAGCCCTAGTGCAGGCAATACTGAGGCCCAGGAGTCACACAGGTTGGGTTCCAACCCTGACAGTGACCCTTTCTGAGCCTTGGCTACCTCTGCTGTTTTGGGGCAATATGATGACCTTCTGTAGAGTGGTGACTTTGCAGTCAGAGTCAGGGCAAGGTGTGTCCTTGAGTCCAAGCAGGGTTCCAGGTGGTGGAGGGAGGGCCTTGGCCTGAGCAGCAGGTGCTAGGGCTGCAACTGAGGCTGCTGGAGCAATGGTGGGCAGAGGCAGGCCACTTCAGGCACTTCCAGAGCCCCCCTGAAAGGCCTGGGCACCCTGGAGAAAAGCTCTCCCTCCAGATTCCAGGTGGCAGCAGGACTTGATATCAAGAGGATGTCAGAGGGTAGAAAGATAAAGCCATGCCTCCCCCCTCCTGGGCGAGTACGCAGGCGTGTGCCTTGTTACTGAGCTCTGTGCGCAGGAGGCGTTCCTTGGGCTTGATTTCATAAGTAGGGACTTCAGGGGCACTGGGCCTAAGGATGGCAAGTGCCCTCTAAGATCCCTGTGATGGTGCTGAGGATGCCAGCTTGGTGCCACCCAGTGAGGGGACCAGGCTGGCGGGGGCCCAAGGCCTTTCCCCGCCCACCCTTCCAGCCACAGAGGAGGCATTGATGGCACAGAGGTGCCCAGAGGCTGCTGCAGCTGGCGTGGCATGGGCACCGCCAGGCCTTGGGAGGGGGAGTCAGTGTGATATGGCCCCCAGGTCACCATTGGGCAGGCTTCAGGACCTAGGTGTATCTTTCTGGTCAGCACCAATGCCCTGGGCATCCTGGCTGGTCCTCACATGCTTCTGTGCTGCAGGCGGGGGTTCCTGAGTCAGCACCCACACACCTCTGATAGGAGAACCATGCGCTTCCTCCCCAGGGTGTTGGCAGGAGACAGAGAGTGCGTGTTCACCCTCAGTGGACCTCCACCCTGCCCAGATGTCTTCAGTGTCGCTTCTGCTACCAGGCAGAATCAGGTCACCTGTGCCAGCAGACCCACCTCTTTGGCTCAGCTTCCCACCACTGAATCCCAGGGACCCCAGTGCTCACACCTCTCCCTCAGATTCTGTGCTGTCCACTCCCTCCATCCCGTGGCCCCCACTTCTTCTCTCAGCTTGCCGGCCTGTTCAAGGCTGGACCTGCCCCTCAGCCTGGGCTCCAGATCTCCTCCGGCCCTCCACCTCTGTTGAGCTTTTGGGCATTGCTCCAGGTTACCTTAAGACCCCCTAGGTTCCCCCTGCATGATATCGGCCTCTCCAGTGCGGCTAGCACTTCGATGAGCATGCTAGTTACGGCTTTCACAAGCAAAGCTCCTTAGAGGATGGAAACGCAGTTCAGTATTTCCTCCCTTTCTGGTAGGCCCTGAACAGACACCACAGTGGACTGTGGACAACTCCGCCCCACCAGCCTCCCTCTGGCTTCCACATGAGCTGCCCCCCAATGCAGGCTCAGGTAATGAGGCCCTGAAATGTTCCCAGCAAGCCCTGGAAGCTCCGTTCACACCCCACAGGGCTGACCCCTGCCCACACTCACACAATGCACACCCACGCACACACACAGAAGCACGTGCACACCACACACGAACAAGCAAACATTCCTCGGATTCAGACTTGAGTATGTAAACACACCTGCTACACGGACACGTGCAGACACGGACATACACACACACACACACACACACACACACACACACGTGCATCACGGCACCTAACCCGGCATCCCTAGACATACCTGCACACACTCACCCACTCTTCTACAGGAGAACGCTCACTGGTACATCACATCTGGCCCACATGGGTGGCACACAGGTTGATGAGCCCACGGCTGCCATCTCTTCCCTCAAGGAGCCCCCAAGCCAGCAGAGGGCGCCCGAGGCTCCTTTCCACCAGACCAGCCACTATGGTGTGGAAGAGCACGTGGTGGCCACCTGCTCACACAAGCCAGGTCCCCTTTGTTCCCCAGGTCCCAGGATGAGGTGACCACGCCTGGGGATCGCCCTGCAGCAGAGTCCTGCAAGCTCTGCTCACCTGTGCTGGTCTCATCCCAGAAAATGAGCCTGGGACCCCATGGGGCAATGAGAAGACCCAGGTTTCAGGCAGGTGCCCAACATGGAGGACTATTCCCCCACAGACTGTGTTGCCCCCAGGGCCCTGCAAGCCCCGACCCCTCAGGAACCTCCACCCAAGGTCAGACTGGGGGAACTGCGCTTCCCATTTCCTCTTCTTCCAAGAGTTTGAAAAAGAGCCATCCCCTAAGAGGGACTCCTCCCAACACTGAAATAGGAGGGAGGACCCCACAAACACCATCATTCCCCCCCACTAGTGCCCAGCCCTCTGAACCCGTGGCTGCTGATGGGGTGTCCACCCCACCTCACTGCTGACCTGAGTCCTGGAGATTATGCAGGACAGTAATTCCCGACACACCTACTTCTTACAAGAGCCTGGGGCAAGTGATTGAGCCTTCTGAGTTTCCCTTTTCTCACCTGTGAATTGGCACCCTTGACAGCCCTCTCTTGCAGGTGGCCTCGACAAGGTAGGGTGTGTGGAGCTCTGGTTTGGGTCCCCTGTGAGTGGAAATTGACTGCTGTCCCTGGTGTGATTCCTGTGTACTAAGTCCTTTTCAGGCTGAAGCTCTGGGGCAGGGTTTGGACCCCAGCAGAGACTCATGCATCGTGTGGTCACTAGACCCTGGTATGTGAAGGAGGTGGGGTGGGCAGCCAGGAATGCCACATGTGTAACATCAGCAAACAGCCAGCCTCAGAGAGATCCTGGCCAGACACCGGCCTTGTTTTCCAACTGATTTGTTTCTCTGGGACTTGAGTTTCTATTCCTGGTAGGCCGAGCTCTCAACTCTGCCTTGGCAGATTATGGTTCCTCCTCCTTCAACTGGGGAATAAGCTGTCCCTCCCCATTCACCAGCACGCCACACCCCCTTCCCAGCTGTCCCCCCATAATGAGGCCCTTTGTAGCTCAGGAGGGGGTGCCTTTACCTCCTCTACTCCTCCAGCTCAGTCAGACCAAGGTTGAGGGTCTGCCCTCCCAAGGGTGGGTCCTCAGTCGCCCCCCTGGGCCCCTTGCTCAGTGGTCCCTGTGCCTGGGGCTCCAGGCGGATAGCTGCTGCCTGCTCTCATCATTAGCAGCCCCGCCTCACTCCAAGTGAATTAGCTGGTCCTCAGGGAACAGACTCTGGGGCCTGCAGGCTTCTGGCACTGGCCAATGATTCATTCACCACAACCTCACCCCCACCAGAGGCCAGTGGCACCCCTGCCCCCAGCCCACCGGCCTGCCTGGCAGTCAGGCAGCAGGAGTCTGGTGCCCAGAATGGCTCTGGCTGCCAGTCCACCTGCCCTAGCATCTGATTAATCAGGCCGCTGCCCCCCCCATCCCTCCCTTGTGCAGGGCTGGTCACCCTCAGTCTCTGTCTGGCCTACCCTACCCTGCTGTCTCTCCTGTTCCCCTAGTCCCCTGGCATCTTGAATGGCCCAAAGGAAGCCCCTTGTCCTCCCGCCCCCCCTGTGTCTTCCTGCCCCCCTGCACTGGAGCCCTGGGAACCACTAACTGGTCTTAATGAGAAACAGGGCTGCTGGGCAGAGGCAGGCTCAGGCTTATCTCCTGGGGTCTAGTCCCTGCCGGCCTCCAGCATGGTTGAGAGGCAACCCCTTAGTCTATGCCGCACAGGCCCCTAGGAATCTGCGACGCTCCCTTGAATTACCCTCTCTTCATTTTCATTTACTAAGTAGGAGGTGGGTAGGGTAAGAATGTGTTGGGAGAGAGGGAGTAAACCCCCTTTCCCCCATAGCAAAATGGCTTCTCTTCATCAGCTCCTGTGACTCACACTATGGCTTAGAAGCTGTCCTATGGCAGCTAGAGTGCAGCCTCCATTTATGGAGGCTGGAAGACCTAATTCCAAACCCTGGCCCTTGTCTTTGAGCTCATGTCTCTGAGCCACAAGGTCTTCATGATCGTGGGGCTGATCCCCCTCCCCCAGCTTGGCTCTGCGAACTAGGGTGCTTATCTTGTGCAGGGAATGCAGGATGTAGAGAGACCATGCCAATGGTGGCCTCGGCTCTTTCTGGGGCCTCCTTAAACATGTGTGCAACTTCCCCTGTATTGTTCTATAATCCTTGATGTGTTGTTCTGTAATTGGTCTCAAATGGCTTCATCCTAATAAACAGCATCTGCAGAGCAATTTACAGTTTGCAAAGTGCTTTGTCCCCCTCCCATTCCCACCTTTGACAAAAGAAACTGAGGCTCAGAGAGGTTATCAATTTCTCTAAGACCACACAGTGCAGAGAAAGCAGAGCTCACCCATCCCCAGCTTGTGAGGCCTGCTGGTCTCCCCGTCCACTGTGTCCCCAGGTCCAGGCAGGGGAGTACAGGGCAGGAGGGGCCTCCCAGGAGGCAAGGAGGCTCCTGGAATGTGAAGGCAATGTGGGGGGCACCTCTCACTCATCACAGCTTGGGTTCGAAAGGAGCAGGCTGCCAGTGAGACCCAGGTGGGTGCGTGAGTGTGTGTTCTGGGTTGTGCAGGGTTGGGGCTGAGACCAGATGACCCCAAAGGGCAATGAGAGAGGGATTGTGCCTGCCATGTGGGTCTAGGTTAGCTAGGTTAGCTCCACACGCCCTTTCAGTGTGAGACTTAGGTGACTCAGAAACTTCTAGGAAATCACTGGGCTAAATGAAATGCCTTCACCTGAGCCGAGGTTCCACTGAAGTTGCCTGTCGACGGCTTGCCTGCTTGGCCTGTTTTGCTGTTCTTTCTTGGTGGTGTTCAGCAAAGGGGCATCAGGAAGGTGCTTGGACTTTCCCAGCCACACAATAAGTGAACATGGGGATGAAGACAGCAAAGCAAGGGGCAAGAAGGGACAGGACAGGGAAGCCTCGGGCCCCAGGGGTCTAGGGGCATGGAGGAGTGATCAGCCAGGCAGGCCCAAATCCACAGGGAGCACTCTACATTTGAGCCCCAAAGCAGAATGTCTCAGCCTGGAGCAGTGCACTTTGCATTTGAAGTCCTTTCATGGAAGACACTTCCTCTGGGAAGCCCCCAGGGCTCAGGTAGAGTTCAGTTTGCTCTGTCCTCTGGTCCCCCTGTGGTGTCCCTCTGCACACACACAGTGTGGCCCTTCTGCCTGTGCCTATCTCCCCGGCTGGGTGGTGAGCAGAATAAGGAGTCTGTATGCGTGTGCGCATGCGTATGCACATGCTCAGTTTGAAAAGTTAAATAAGAGTCAGGCAAGATGGCAGGAGCCTGTAGTCCCAGCTACTTGGGAGGCAGATCACTGTAAGGTGCTCAGTGATCCAATCAGTTGAGCTCAGCAGTCCAGCAGTTTGAAGCCAGCCTGGGTAACATAGTGAGACCCTGTCTCAAAAATAAAAAATTAAAAAGAAAAAGAGAAGAGTCCAGGGAGACTAAGCCAACACCAGTGCACCCGCAGGCCCAGCCTCGCACCCGGCCCCAGGGGCATTAAAGGTGCCTGAGTGACTGTCCACTTTCCAGGCCCTGCTCATCGCCCAGGGATGAACACATGTTGGCCACACATGGAAACAGCCCACCTGATGTGGAATTCATGGCCACGCTTGTACTGACAATGACATGCACACCAGGGTGGGGGACTAGACAGCCTGCTCCGGAGAAGAGAGGAGAAGCCGCCATGGTCAGAAGACTGGCCCCCTGTGCTGCCCTGTGCCTGGCTGTCCCGGCTTTCTAGGCCTGAACCAGGTCTGTTCCCACAGCCCCAGCTGGCACTGCTGCTTTGTGCCTCTGTCTGACTGGGCAGGGCAGGCTCCCTCAACTGGGGGGAGCCCACAGTGAGCAGGCACACTGGGCCCCCAACATCCTTTCCAGTCTTTCTTCCAGACTAGCCCCTGACCTCCAGCAGGCAGCCCCTGGCTCCTGGATCTTCCCACCGCAGGCCTGGCTGCCTGTGGTCAGATAAAGATTCGAGTCTGTGCAGAGGATAAGTAGGGTAATACGCGCATGCACACACAAACATACGCAAGAAACACCCCTGTAGTCCTGGGCTGTGGGGTCCTGGAGAGTCTGCGTCTGGTGGGAGTTTGGGGTAAAGCTCGGCGCTCAGGAGGCCAACGTATCCAGCAGCATGGGGTCCATGGGTCCCTGTGTGAGACATCAAGATAATTGAGGGGTTCTGGGAGGGGGATCCACAGGCAGGACCAGAGAGGCTTCAGGGCAGAGTTGGGTGACCTCAGAGTTAATAGCACCAACCACATGGCCACAGTTTCTTGAAAAGCAACAGTCATGAGCTTTGAATGCCAAGAAGGGATGTTACCACCAAGCTATAAATTGTGTGCTGCTTTGTCACCGAGATGTGAAAAGTTTCCTGGAAAAGCTCGAATGCCCCTCTTATGCAGAGCAGTTTGACTCCCTCCCTGCCCTCACTGTAGCTGTGGCACACCTGGTACCAGTTTCATGTGCTCAGTAGGCTCCACACGGCAGTTCTAAAGGGTTCTAAAGAGTTCTAAAGGGATCCCTCCCACTTCTGCTTTAGCTGGGGATTAATGAGACCCTCAGTCTGTGCCTTCCCCAGGGAGCCCATTCTTGAGTGAGGAGTTGCTGGGATAGGTAGCATGCTCTTCCCAGCCTGCCTTTGGATTCTCCAAGGTACCAGCCTAGGCCTAACCATGCAATATCCAGGTTCATGGTTCTAGGATAGGGCCAGGGACGCTGTCAGATGCCCAGTGATCCAATCTCCTGTGGCTTATTCCTGGCCACAGAAATGGGAGCCACACTGTTCCTTAAGTCTGACCAGTGTGCTGGCACTCTGGGGTCATTCCTGCCTGTCACTCCAGGAGAGAGCCAAACCTGAATTATTTGGTATGAATGTCATGGACAGAGGGACATGCAGAATGACTACAGATTTTTCACTTGTCCTAAATGAACTTTATTATCTTTTAGTCCCTAAAAGGACAAGAGAATGCTATCAGAGAAATGAATGTTGGAGGTGTAGCTCAGGGGTAGAGAGCTTGCTTAGCACACATAGGCCCTAGGTTCAAGGCCCAGCACAAAAGAAGAGGGGGGGGAGGGAGGGAGGGAGGAGGAGGGGGAGAGAGGGAGGGGGAGAGAGGGAGGGGGAAGGGGAGGGGAAGGGGGGAGGGGAAGAGGGAGGGAGAGACAGTACAAGAAGGAAGGCGCAGAACATCTAAGCTGGGCCCAGGTGGTGGATCCTGGGAAGGGCAACCATTTACAGAGCCAGGGAGGGGCAAAGCCAGGCTGGCGCTGGGCAGCATGCATTAACCATGCCTTCACCCCCACCAATGCCCTCTGGCAACCTTGATTTCCTCTTCTGTAAAGCAGGATACCTTTCTTGATTGATGTGACACTTAAAAATAATCTAACCTGTGAGAAGATGCTTTAGACACAAAGGGCTCTGGTTTGGTCAACCAATAACGACTTTCATGAATTTAGGCCTGGCTCTAAAGTTTATAGAAATACCTAAAGGAGATGGGCACCATGGGACACCTGTAATCCCAGTGATTTGGGAGACGAAGGGAGGAGGATTGCAAATTTGAGGTCAGCCTCAACAATTTAGTGAGACCCTAGGCAACTACCATGAGACCCTGTCTCAAATTTAAAAATATAAAGTGTTGGAGATGAAATTGAGTAACTCAGAGGTGCAGTGCCCTTTGGTACAATCCCCCGTACCAAAAAAAAAAAAAAAAAGAAATACCTAAAGGCAGGCTAGAAGTGGTGTTGCCTAGCATATGTGAAGCCCTGGTTCAATCCCTGTTAAAACACCCCCCCCACACACACACACACAGAAATACCTACAGAATGACATGGGGGAAAAAA
Organism: Marmota flaviventris; assembly: GCF_047511675.1. Classification (NCBI taxonomy): domain Eukaryota; kingdom Metazoa; phylum Chordata; class Mammalia; order Rodentia; family Sciuridae; genus Marmota; species Marmota flaviventris. The sequence goes on along the minus strand of NC_092508.1, from coordinate 7,645,706 downwards.
TTACTGAAGAAGCTGGGCTGAAGCCGGGCATGGTGGCACACGCCTGTAATCCCAGCGGCTCTGGAGGCTGAGACAGGAGGATCCTGAGTTCAAAGCCAGCCTCAGGAACTTAGTGAGGTGCTAAGCAACTCAGTGAGAACCTGTCTCTCAATAAAATAAAAATACAAAATAGGGCTGGGGATGTGGCTCAGTAGTCGAGTACCCCTGAGTTCAATCCCTGTTACAAAAAAAAAAAAGAAAGAAAAGGAAAAAAAAAAAAGCAAAGCTGGGTTGAGGAAGACAGGCTAGAAAGCCAAGGTCATGGGGGAGGGTTAGTCCTGTCAAACTGTTAACCTGTGGGATCTGCAGCTGCAAATCAAGGCTAAGCAAAAGCTACAACTGTAAGACCTGGAGGGTCTATGGAAAATAGACCTGGGGTGTGGGGGTGTGGCTTGGTGGTAGAGTATGTGCCTACCATGAAGGAGACTGTGGGTTCTACCCCCCACCCCGCGCAGTACCACACACAAACAGAAAAAGAAAAAAATAAATTATTCAGAAGCCCAGCTTTTCCTGGTAATATAATAATAGGTGGCTCATGATTATCAAGAGGTTTATTGAATCTTCTTCTTTCACCTCCTAAGGTTGTTATTAGTCCCTTTTACAAGTGGAGGTAAGACACTTGCCACAGCTTCAAGCCACAGAGGTGGGATTGGGGGGAGCAGTATTGGTGGTCCCTCGGCCCACACAGGAGGGGAGTGCTCCACCCACCAAGCAACACAGCCCTGCTGAGGCCCCAGAGGAATCTGCCCTGTGAGTTCCCTTAAAGGAACCGAGTGCAACATTGTGTTTACTTCTCTAGACCCATAGCCCAAGAGCAAGGCCACAGGAAATGTGAGCTTGGAAAGAACTTTGAGGCAGATGCTACCCATTGTCTACTGATGCCAGGAAAATTCCCCGGGTGCTACTTTTTAGCAGGCTAACTTTCTTAGTTTCTGGCAAGCCTTTGGTAATAAACAGTTGCAAAATGTCCTTCCTCCAGATCATCAAGTCCCACCTTTCATTTCTAGCTAGACATGGTGACGCAAGCCTGTAATCCGAGAGATTTGTGAGGCTGAGGCAGGAGGATTACAAGTTCAAGGCCAGCCTCAGCAATTTATCCAAGCCCTAAGCGATTTAGGAGACCCTGTCTCAAAAGATAAAATAAAAAGGGCTGGGGGTGAGGGTTGGGGTTGAAGCACTGGGTTCCATCCTCAGCACCACATAAAAATAAAATATTGTGTCTATCTACAACTAAAAAAAAAAAAAAAAATTTAAAGGGGGGCGCTGGGGGTGAGGCTCAGTGGTCAAATGCCCCTGGGTTCACTCCCCAGTTCCAAAATACAAAACAAAACAAAAACCCCAAACCTTTTATTCCAACTAGAAGTCATCCATCTGGGAAGCCCTCTTGCCCTGTGCCTCCTCAGAGGCCTCTGCTGGGGAAGGAGGAGGACCATGGCATGAAGATGAACTTATTATGGCTCAACAGAGAAACCCTGAGATCAGATCTGTGATAAATGAGGGAATATGAGGGACAGTGCTGATGGTGGTAGGATTGCTTATGACAGGTGACATCCTCACACACACACCAAGAGCCCAGGAGCCTGCAGTCCGGGTCCAAATCCCAGCTCTGCCAACTTACTGTCTGACCCTGGGCAACACTCAGGCCCCATCTCCCCTCTGTGTGAGCCCCCCTAGGGTATGTCCGAGCTCAGGCCTGGCTCAGAGCCCTGTCAGTGGACAGCGCTGCCAGCCAAGTTGGCAGCCTCTGCTATTTACACTCAATGTGCAAGGGTTGTAGCGACACCATTTATGGGGACTGAGTGGGGCAGGCCTGAGTGGGCTCCACCACGCACCCTGCGGAATATCCCTGCTGGGAGCTGCTTGGCCTCTTCCCCTGCTCTCTCCCTTCTCACCTTGCTCTGGCTTCAGGACTTGTCATCCCTCGCTTCTCCTGGCCACTCAGGTCTGCTCTGCTGAGTTTTTAGAATTGGTCAGCCAAGGGTCTGGGGACATAGCTCAGTTGGTAGAGTGCCTGCCTTGCATGCACCAAGCCCTGGGTTCAATCCCCAGCACCAAAAAAAAAAAAAAAAAAAAAGAACTGGTCAGCCAGGGCCCCAGTCACTGAGGAGAAGGCAGGACATGTGGCATGGAGATCTGACAGTCAGGGCACCAGGATGCTATTCCTGACCACAAGCCATGTTGTTGGTGACCTTGGTCAAATTTAGCTCCTATTCTGGTCCCAAACCCTCCTTCCCATCCTCTCCAATTGCAGGTGTTCAGGGGTATACCTGTTGGAAGTATGGCTATTTTTTTTCTTCTCTCGTGGTGCTGACATGACACAGTCTCAACATCCTGGGAAGGATACTTAGTGAAATATCAGGCCCATTTCCCTTTGACATAGAACCAGAACACATGAACTGAATGATCATTTATTTTCTTTCTTTCTTTTTTTGGTACCAGGTATTGAACCACCAAGCCACATCCCCAGGCTTTTAACTTTTTGAGACAGGGTCTCACTAACTCACTTAGGCCTTGCTAAGTTGCTGAGGCTGGCCTTGGACTTGTCATCCTCCTCAGCCTCCTGAGTTGCTGGGATTACAGGTGCGTGCCACCAGACCCAGCAAATGATCATTTCTTGATGAAGTATGGCAGGACCCATAAGAAAAGAGTCACACTGAATGGGGGACACAACCAGACCTACCCTTGCCCAGGCCCAGCTCACAGGGCCTGCAGGGATGTAGGTTTCCAGATGATGGGAACCAGGTGGGAAAGGTGCGGAACTACTTAGAATCACTGTCAATCAAGCCTAAGAGTGGGTCCTCCTGTCCCACTACTAGGACAGAGGGAGGAAAGAGACACTGGGATGGAGGAGAAAGAGCACAGAGAATTTCCACTATTGCCAGTGATAGTTTTCCATGAAGCTGAAAGCTTTCAGTACCCAAAAGCTGGGGTTCCTGGCTAAGGATGTTTCTTGACTCCCATTTCGAACCGCTCTGAGACCTTGCATTTTTCCATCAAAAGGTGCTGGACGGGCCTTACCTTTTCTGGCAAGACTTTCATTCTGGGGTGAGGCCAAAGGCTGTTTGGAGATTCTCCTATGGAATCATTCAAGTGAATGCCTCACTTTCTTCCTGTGAGATTCTCAAAAACGCTTTTGGAAGAGAGACCATTTTTTTGAAAGGAGCCTGAAAAATCATCCCTTTGTTCCAGAGAGGCTTGCTTCTTTCACCTGGACCTAGAGACAAGTGGATCTGCATGCCAGGACCTGATTGAAGACCCTGATCTATGAAGGGCAGGTGAGAGCACTCTGGGGAGGGGACAGGAGGTCCCCATCCCTGCATCACCCAGCTCGCTCAGGGATCTCCCTGAACACCTCCATCCCTCTTTGCCACGTGCACACCAAATGCTCCCTTTCTCCCAGCTTCATCGCCTGGTTCTCATGACAAAGAAGAGCACAGTTGGAGTGGGAGGCTGTTTTTGGGTTGAGGACCACAAGGACCCTTCTCAGCAGTGGTTACAGATTTCTTCAGAGATGTCATTTTTCCCAGGATGTGCATAGTGACTGGACTCCTGTGACCAATGTGTCCTGGTTTGCCCAGATTTCTGGTTGTGGTGCTGAGAGCTCTGCATCCTGCAAAGCCTTCAGTTACAGGAAAACAGACTGTTGGTCACTTGGTAGGAGAGTGAGAAAATCCTCGCTGGCTGAATGTCCCTGTGTGCTCTGCCCTTGACCCATACATCTTTTCTCCCCAAATAGGGTGGCAGCAGCTGCTCTGCCAGGGGTGAGGGTAGAAAAGATCTACCTGAGGCTAAGGAGAAAGGAAGCTCCAGCATGTCAAAGTGCATCCTTCCTCAATGTCAGGCTCACGTGAGCTGGGGCTGATGGCCTGGCATGGGCACACAGACCCTCAGCTGGGTCCTCTTCAGGGCTCTTAGTCCTGCTGGGCTTCCATGTGGGGCTGCGTGGCAGGAAGGCACAGGTGAGGAGATGCTCAGGTAATTTCTTCTTGCAGTGCCCTGAAGATAACTAGGCCCTTCTCAGGTGCAGCACTCTTCAGGCCTCTTCAGGCGGTTGCCCAGGTGTGTGCAGGCTCACTCACGTGCTCCCCAGGCAGCGCCTTCCCCTGCTACCACGAGGCTGGGCCTGCCCACTCACAACCATAACCAGAGCTTAAGCAAAACACCCACGGGCTCAGCTATGCAAATAGGTGCACACACAGGAGGGATGCCGGGAAGAGGGCCAGGAAATGGCGCAGGCAGACACAGGATTCCCAGAGACATGAAAGGCAGTGCAGTGCATGTGCAGGGAGTCAGCACAGCGGCCCCATAGTGCTGAGGTGGCTGCCATGTGCCTGGAACACTCACCTCCCCCAGCCTCCTTACCTTGCTTGGCTAATCTCACATTGGTCCTCCACAGGCCTTGGCACCCTTTTGGGGACAGGCATCAAATATCAAGAGACATTCCCCACTTTCTCACTGCCAGGCAGGGGCCTCCATACCTGTGTGGGTACCAGGAACCAGGCCTCTGGCCCAGATCCCTGGGAGGACATGCAGGCCTGGGCGTGCTGTGGGAGGGAGCAGCCATGTGAGGGGGGTGGCTCACTCTTACACAAACCCGCTGGGCTTGCAAGGCGGGAGGGTTGAAAGGCGCCTGGCAGCTCCCCAGGCCCTGACACCCAGGCGAGGAAACCACAGGCTGAAACTCCTGGGCTTCCGAAGGGCGGGAAGGCAGGAGTTTTGAGGCTTCCTTCATGGCTGCCTCTCAGACTGCAGCATTCCTCTAATGCAGGGGGCTGCCAAGCTTGTTAGGAACCAGATCATAGGCTTCAAGAAACTCAGTTAGGGACTGGGATTGTAGCTCAGTGGTGGAGCACTTGCCTCGTACATGTGAGGCACTGGGTTTGATCCTCAGCATCACATGAAAATAAATAAAATAAAGGTACTGTGTCCATTTATAACTAAAAAACAAAAACACAACTCAGCGGGGACAGTGCCCTCACTTGCCACCAAACATGGGAAGACTCTGCTGAAGACACTGTTCTTTCATTGAGTCTTTCAAACACCATAAACCTAACCCACTTAGGTACAGATGGCAGCTGGAAGAGAGTCCTGAGAACACTAGTTTCCCTGGATGTGGAGGATGCTATTTTCAGTACTTTCTGAATATTAACTCATTCAGTTCCCACAATAACTCTGCAAGGTAGGAACTATTACTTCATTTCCAGTTTTTGGAGGTGAGGAAGAAGCTGGCCCAATTCTACATGGCTGGCATGTGGCAGGACCGGACTTGAACCCAGGCAGCTTGAACCCCCAAATGCATTGTCTGATCTTTTGGGAATCAAGCAGAATTGAGATGACCCATTAGGAATGTGTCGGAAATGGCTTAATAGCAAGCCTAGGCTGCAAACTAAGTGCCTACAGGACCAGGCAGACCAGTGTGAGTGAGGCTGGCAGGGAGAGGTCTGTGGGGTGGCTGTGGAAGAGTGTTTAGGCAACCCAGAGGCCTCCCCGAAAACTCCCTGAAATCAAACTTGCCTGTAAGCCATTTGGGGCCCCTGGCTTAGAGCAGCTGTGACCTAAGTGCAGGGTATCTTGGCTGAACAGATCCTGAGCAAGAAAGGCAAGCCACTAGGGCCCACTAGAGCTCATCAGCTTCTGGGTCACAGGAGGAGGAATGCCAAGGACAGATCATGGAAGTACCTGACCTCCTGTCTGTGTAACAGCAAAGGGCATAAGAATCACTAGAGATGGAAGTGATAAGGGACAGGAAGAACTACCCAGTCAGAAATAGCCAAGAGTGACCTGTCCCTGGAGGAAGCCTCAATGTCCCCAGTGGTTACCATTGTCAGATATCACACTCCTAAGGCCTGGAGGTCTACTGAGTGTCTTCTGCTCCAGGGCTCCTCTAACAATGCAGGTTCTTCCATTCTAGGATGTTACCCTAAGTCAGGCCCTGATTCACTTGTTAACTCTTAAGTCCTTTGCTATAAATTCCTGTTTGCTTTTTTGACTTGTTAAAAGGAGGGTGATATCGATTTTCAATTGGTTTTGGTGTACCAAAATTAAATAAACTAATTAATTCTATATGGCTCAACTCTGAAACTGTCCTACCTAGTTTATAAGAATAAATGGAAATGCTTGAAACATGAGAAAAATTCTGACCACCATGAAATAGTAGGAGCTTCGTGAGTGCTTTGATGAATCAAGTGGTGGTTCTGGAGCCGGTGGGCAGGAACCTCCTGCACCCACTTCTAGCAGAGCCAGTTACATGGTTACAAGGTCAGGCAAAGCAGTTTTTCGAGGAAAATTCACATTCACCTCAGCTCCTCCAGGGTGTCCCCCCACCCCCCACCCCCCCCTTCCCAGCGACTAGGATCCAGAACAGTCTTGTCCTGTTTTCAGCTGTGGATACAGAAGTGATTGCCCAAGGCCACTCTCCAGATTGGAAGGAAAACAGCCGCTACGAAGAGGCGTTGGCCAAGCTCTCACTGCATCCGGGTTTTGTGGACAGAAATAATTCCTTGGAGGGTGCCTGGAGCTGAATGGATGCGCTGCAGGTAGCCGGCGCTCTCCCAGTCCTTGGTGACGCATAATCCCTTCACCTCCCTTGAGAATAGCACAAAGTAGGGGATCCGGCGACAGCAGCCGAGGAGCCCCTCCTCCCCGTCTGTGAAGGGCGGCCGCAAGTCTGCGCCGCAGTAAAGGCAGCTGGCGCGGGTGTGGGGGGGCGAACAAAGAGTTGGGACGCGTAGTCGCCAGGGACAACATTGTGAAACCCCTAAGGTGGACGCGCACACATTCTGAGAGACTCCACTTCCAGCCACTGGGGCGCCCTGCGGGCAGGCGGTAACCCTGCGGTGTCCTCCCCGCCGCATAGCTCTCAGGACTGGGGGCGACCGCTCGGCAGCGGGAGGGGGCGCGGTAACCCAGCGCTGTCCGGCAGCAGCCCCACGATTCTTCAGGCCAAAAGACAGGGAACCCGGGTTCTCCCTAAAGGAAAAGTCGTTCGAGAATGCCCAACAGGCCAGTGGCCAGGCTGGCACACGTGCACCGGGATGCGGGCTTGGCGCGTGCGGCGTGGGGGAAACGCAAGGAGGTCCAACTGGGCGGCGCCCCAGCCCTGCGCACCCTTTCCCCTAGGGAAGCGCGTGATAAGCTCAGCAAAAGGGTCCTCGCGGTGGAGATGAGCCAGCTCGCCCAGGACCTAAGGAAACAGAGAAGGGCAACTCAATCCTTCTTTTCGCCTCGACTTAAAGCTCCGCAGGTCTTGGCATCCGTCCGCCCGCCACCTTCCCAAACTCCGGGTTTTCCCCGTTCCCAGATCGACGGCCCCAGGAGACAGACGGCAGGAACTGCCAATGGCAGGACGCAAAGCGTCAACTTTGTGTTCGCCCGCCACTCTCAGCCAGTGTGCGTTAGTTTCTCCGGAGTCCCGCCTTCCGTGTCGGGCGCCCCCTTCTGGCAACATATGGACGGAGTCTATCTGTCGCCATCTTGTGTGTGGCATAGGTATTTTTCTGGACTCTATTTGTATTTATTCTAGTCTTTGCTCCCACAAAACAAATTTATTAGTTCCACAGCGAAGTGCCGAGGCGATGAAGAGGGTGTAGCCTAAGGTTTTCGGACCGTCCGCGTGGGTCGGATCGCCACGTCACGCCACGCTTTTCGAATCCAACGCCATTTTGAGTGTGGCGTCTTCATGGTTCTCTTTTCTGGGCTCCGCATGGTTCCTTAAATGGCTCCCCAAATTTGAAGGAGCCCCCAGGGACTAGCCCAACTGGCTTAAGAGACAATTATTTCCCTCCAATAACAGCGCAATTCCCTCGTGCCCATCGAAACCCCCTAAGTAGGTGGGAGACGGGTACATTCGATGGTCTGGACGACTCTGGAAAGAGGTCCCCTGAGACTGTCGCGACGGCGGTGACCACCGCGACGTTGACCACAGCCCCGGAATCCAGTGCCCACCATGTGGTGCGCGGCCCACAGGCTGTCCCGCTCGAGGGCAGGAGTTGGAACTGGCATCCAGTTCCTGAGTCTGTGCGTTTGGCACGGTGCCCATTCGTTGGCTTGCTCAGGAGGCGGACGCTGGGGCTGGTGGTGGGCGACCGGGTCACTTTCATGCGGACTTTGGGCACCTGGGTCTCGGCGGCTGGGGGAGGACATGGGAAGACGCGATGGCCCAGTTGTGAGGGTCTCGGTCTTGCAATTTAATCATTCATCGTGGGCTTACGTCCACTTAAACTAGGACAGTCCTTCATCAAAGGTGCAGGGGCATAAGGCCAGGCAGCTCTGCGGGCACTGAGCGGGGCACTGAGCGGGGCACAGAGCGGGGCACCGCCCGGGGCTAGCGCGGCCCAGCACCCCCGTCCCCTCCCCCTCGCTGGCAGCCGTCGTGCGCCCGCCACCGCCTCCTCTTCCCTCCTCCTCCTTCCGAGCAGTCTCGAGGAGGGGGAGGGGGCTGGGCGGGCAGCTTTGCCGCGCTTTGGCTTTCTGCGTCAGCAGCCCTAGCAAAACAGCGACGGGAGCGCGCACCCTGGGCGCGCCCGCGCACCCCTCCCCCGCGGTCTCCGCGAAGCCGAGACCCAACAAACTCAGACCCTGAATGACAGCGCGACCCGCGACTGCGCAGCGCAGGCAGCGCGGAGGCACTGCCGCTTTAAGCACGCTTGCCCATTGTTCGGAATCGAGCCAATGAACGAACGCCCGCTCCCTGCGCTCAGCCAATAGTCTTTGGGCAAGGGCGGCCGAGCGCCGCCCACTAATCTATATTAAAGGTTCTGGCGCCGCGTGAGTCCCCCACTGGCTGCTCTGAAAAGCCATCTTTGCATTGTTCCTGGGTCCAGCTCCCCTCTCGCCGCAACCACCTCCGCCGCGCGCCTCCACCTCCGCCGCGGACTCCGGCAGCTTTATCGCCAGAGTCCCTGAACTCTAGTTTCCTTTTTAACCCACTGCATCGGATCACCGGCGTGCCCCACCATGTCAGACGCGGCCGTGGACACTAGCTCTGAAATCACCACCAAGGTAAGACTGGACGCCGCCCGTCCCCTCGGGGTCCGCGCGCCGCCGCCGCCACCTGTGCGGTGTTTGGCGCGCGGAGGCTGACCTGCTCGGTGCACGCAGTTGCTACCTCCCGCGGGGAGCCCGCCGGCAGCGCGGTGCCCCCAGGCAGCCTACTCTTTGTGTGCGGGGGAGGGGGCGGGAAGCAGCGCGGGTAGACGTGCTGCCCGCGGGGAGCGTGCCGGGCACCCCGGAGCGGAGGCCGAGGGGCTCCGGGAAAGCTGACCCGAAACCCTCGAAACTTGTTAGTCTGCGCGGCGGTGGGAGGAGAGGGGCTGGGCTGGGGTCTTCTGCCGGCCCGGCGCACGGAAATAACTTTGAAACTCGAGCGCGTTGGGAATCGGAAGTGCTGGGGCGCGTGTGCGGGCGCGGGCCGGCTGCGGAAAGTGTGGTGAGCGCCCGCCGGCCGCGCTGCTCTTTGTTCGGCGCCGGGCCGCCGGGTTTCGCGCCCTGCAGTGGGCAGGCGGTGGTTTATGCGGAGTGAGCCGCGGCAAAGCGGGTAGGGCGACGGGCCGCCGGCCGCGACGTCGGTGTCTCCGCGGAGGTGTGAAGGGTCTCCGCCTGGGCTCTCGGGGAAGCAGGGATGGGGGCCGTCCGTGGGGAGAGCGCCGGGAGCGGTCGCCCAGCTTCAGTAATTCAGCGGTGCCCGCCTTGGCCGAGGAGGCGAGCCCACGCGCTGGAGGAGGAAACGGAAAGTGAGTGAAGCAGTGGGGCGACGGTGGGCGCCCCCGCGGCTGCCTAAGAGCACCGTGTGCGCGGCTGGCAGGGGAGCCGCGGGCGAACGCCGCGGCCGCCGACTGATGGGGCCGGGTGGGGGAGCACCAGGGCGCCCGGCGGGCTCGCTGCCCTCGGCGCGAAGGTGCTGCGCGGCAGTAGCAGCTCGGCTGCAGCGCCCGGTGGCTCCCGCTGCTCGGCCTGGGGAGCGTCTCCGCCCTCGGCGCGAGCACGGCCTTTCAGAAGGGACTGTCTTCTTTTTAACCTTTCGGCCCGATTCCTCGCCCCTCGTGCCCCTTCGGGACCTGGCGCGAGTCACCTTGGCGTCTCCTTAACCCATGTGCCCCTGGCGTCACCTTCGGCTCTCCCAGGAGCGACTCCCCTGGTGGAGCAGAGTTCAAGACTGGGATCTCTGGAGGGGTTCTCTTCAGTCCCTTCTGGGTCCGACTCGGGGACCGGTGTGTGGGGAGCCCACTCCACCACCCGTGGCGCTTCTCATTCACCTTCCTGTTAGATGAATTCCTGCGAGGGCCGCCAGGACTGGGGAGCGCGCCCCCTCGACGGTCCCATAACTGAAACGGCCCAGCCGACTTTGGGGCGACCTCCCGCGGGACTTTGCCCGCCAAGTGCAGAGACTGAGGCCAACAAGTCCAGCCTGCCAGAGTGGCGGCAGGGGGCGTCGAGAGGCCAGGAAACTGGCGTGCGACACGCGCGCTCCGCAGGGCTAGTTGCCCGCGGGCTGCGAGTCTCCTGGGGCCCGGGGGCACTTGGCGGCCCCGGGCCACGTGCTCCTGCGCGCGGTGCGTGCCGAGGCCCGCGCGCGTAGTTCGCCGGGCGGGCGGGGGCCGTGCGCCTGCGCGCCGCTACCTCCCCGCCCCCACCCACTCCCCGGGGCTTTGGCCGCCAGGGGGCGGGAGCGGGCGGCTCCAGGGTTCCCGAAGGCCCGCTTGCTGGCGGGAACTTAAGGACCTACAGGTGCCCTGGGACCTTTCCGTGGACCTCTACTGAGCACCTCTGCTGAGCGGCTCAGCTCCGTGTGTCGGATGCCTGGTGGCATTGGTAGCCAACTGGGCCCCGCGGGGTGGAGAAAGTCACAGAGCGTTCACAATCCGCTACCCTCGCAAGCCTCGTGGAGTCCGACCCGAGGTTCGGTTCCACTGACACTGAGCTGAGCTATCGCGAGGGCTGTCGGTGGGCAAGTGGGTATCAACAGCCAGAATGGAGGCTGGCCGGGCCCAGCACAGGCGCGCGCTTCCCCAGGCAATAGATTGCGCAGCCTCTTGGGACAGTTGTTGTCACTTCCTTGCGACTGGTGTTTCTTCAGATACCCGCGCCTGTCAGGGCCTAGGCTCTCTCTGTGCTCCGCTGGCCATTCCCTTCTCAGGCTGGTTCCCTCCATTACCTTATTTATTTATGGCACATACCTGCTGCCTTCCAAGAAGGAGTTGAGGGGCGGAGCTAGAGCTGGAAACAAGTCCTCGATGAGAGTAAGGACAAGTGTTCTGTCCCGTCCTCCCGGCCTGACGGGTTTAGGGCTTGGTGTGCCACATGGATTTTTAAGTGAGAGGCACAGGGAGCAGTGGGAATCGCCAGTGAGGTCCTTTAGTGTGTATCCGAGGGTTGGGAGTTGATGGGAAATGTGGTCACAGGCATAATTGTGTGACAGCCCTTCCCCAGTTGTAAGAGGTGACCCTCCTACGTGTGTGGTTCTTAGCCCCTTTGCCAGCCCTGGGTTACTCAAAAAGACTAATTGGTTCCCTCTTCCCTTTTGAAGGACTTAAAGGAGAAGAAGGAAGTTGTGGAGGAGGCAGAGAATGGAAGAGACGCCCCTGCTAATGGGAATGCTGTGAGTGTCCACCTGGCTCTGACCCCTGGCTTTCCCTGTCCTCATGTTTTTCTTATTAAATTTGGGCTTGGCTCCGGTTGGAAGGAGGCTAAGTACAGAGCAGTTCCTGTTATGGTTTTTCATGTAGCATGGTGAGGGTGTTGAGCAGGGATTCTCCTAGATGGTTGGACTATGGAAGCATTGGGCAGTATCCAGAGTGGCAGCATGAGCCATGCTTTCTTCCAATTTGGGGCCGGCTTATTATTGACTGTAACGTTTTCTTGTTGAGCAGAATGAGGAAAATGGGGAGCAGGAGGCTGACAATGAGGTAGATGAAGAAGAGGAAGAGGGTGGTGAGGAAGAGGAGGAGGAGGAGGAAGGTGATGGTGAGTAGTTTTGTCTCTACTTAGCTCTTTCCTTTTCCTGACCTTGTCTGTTGGTCTCTGGTAACCTACTGGGATATTGGGAAAAGTGGACCATGTGCAACTGGAACTGGGCTAGTACCGCAGAGGCAGGGTCTTGTTTCAGCCAGCGCCACACCCTCTTGCTCATTCCCATTGGACATTGCCCTCTGCAGCTTCCAAAGCCTACCATCACTTAAGTATTGGTCTGGCCTCTGGGTGCAGCTGCATGGGTAGTTCCTTGATCTGTCCACTTGGGAAGCAGAGTGTGGTCAGTGATTTACCTGGCCCTTGGTTCTCTCCAGGTGAGGAAGAGGATGGAGATGAAGATGAGGAGGCTGAGGCAGCTACGGGCAAACGGGCAGCTGAAGATGACGAGGTGGGTTCTAGCTTGGGATGGGATGTGGTTTCCCTCATCTGCCTCTAGCTGAACTTCACCTATAGCACCAAAGCTGGAGAGAATGATCACAGGGTAGTGTGGAGGGGGGAGCCATGAGCACAGAGAATCACATCTTAGTGGAGATGGGAAGGGGATTTAGCTGTGGAGCTACCAATGCCTTGATAACTGTTTCTTTGCACAGGATGATGATGTTGATACCAAGAAGCAGAAGACCGATGAGGATGACTAGACAGCAAAAAAGGAAAAGTTAAACTAAAAATAAAAGGCCACCGTGACCTATTCACCCTCCACTTCCCGTCTCAGAATCTAAACGTGGTCACCTTCGAGTAGAGAGGCCCGCCCGCCCGCCCACCACGGGCAGTGCCACCCGCAGATGACGTGCGCTCTTCACCACCCAACCAAAACCACAACGTGAATTTGCAACAGGGGAGGAAAAAAGAACCAAAACTTCCAAGGCCCTGCTTTTTTTCTTAAAAGTACTTTAAAAAAGGAAAATTTGTTTGTATTTTTTATTTACATTTTATATTTTTGTACATATTGTTAGGGGTCAGCCATTTTTAATGATCTCGGATGACCAAACCAGCCTTTGGAGCGTTCTCTGTCCTACTTCTGACTTTACTTGTGGTGTGACCATGTTCATTATAATCTCAAAGGAGAAAAAAAACCTTGTAAAAAAAGCAAAAACAACAACAAAAAAACAATCTTATTCCGAGCATTCCAGTAACTTTTTTTGTGTATGTACTTTAGCTGTACTATAAGTAGTTGGTTTGTATGAGATGGTTAAAAAGGCCAAAGATAAAAAGGTTTCTTTTTTTTTTTTCCTTTTTTTGTCTATGAAGTTGCTGTTTATTTTTTTGGCCTGTTTGATGTATGTGTGAAACAATGTTGTCCAACAATAAACCGGAATTTTATTTTGCTGAGTTGTTCTAACAAAGTAGTCTCAAGTCTGCTGTTTGTTTGTCTTCAGTCTTCAGGGAGGGGTCTTAGGAGGATCTTTCCTGGGTTCAGTGGGTTGAAGGCATTGCTTCTGGGGAGGGTACACTCATGTAGGGCCAATATCCCTGGTGAGTGGCCAGGGACTATTTTGTAGTCAGCTTTTGGGGTGTGGTCTGGGCCAGGCTGCAGCTGGATCCTGGCCAATGGGTGGTGGAGCCATGGGATGAAGTGGGGGCTGTTTAATGGATTAGTATTGATTATACCAAGAGGTCTTGTCTGGGTGCCAAAAAATGGGTCTCTGCCCTGGAAAGAAGAATCCCCAGACACTGAAGAAGTAGGCTAGATGTAGATCAGCCATTCTGTAAAGCACAGGCCAAGTGGGAACTGGTGCAGACTCATCCCAGTGGTGGCTTTGTAATACTGTAGGGCTGGTCACCTCACCCCCTAGTGGCTTCTCTAGTGATAACATGGTATTATCCCTTTTATCTTCTATGTTTAGGGCCCTGATTAATTTGGCAGACTATGCCCCTTGAGCACACAGGAGGCAGTATTGGGCCATTCAGGTTTTCAGATCTGGGTTGTAAGGACAGGAGGTGGGGCAGGCTGCTTTGCAGCAATCACAATGGGAGGAGACATGGAGCTGTAGATCCCAGGGGGACACTGCTGGGTGCCAGCAAGGGTCGGGGAGACTTAAGTACCCTGAGTTGGACCTATGACTGTCCAGCAGGCAGGGGCAGCTGGTGGGCAGAGTAGGGTATGGGAACTTGAGAATCCATGTGTCTGGATGCTCACCTGCCCTCCCCACAATCCTCTGACCCTGAAGGGACTTGCTTCACCTTTGAGCTGACTGGGGTAGGGGGACATACTGATTTATTGTAAGAAATGAGGCACTGGGTTTGATCCTCATCACATAAAAATAAATGTATTGTGTCCACCTACAACTAAAATATTAAATAACACCTGGGATCCCATACTCTCCTGATGGGAGGAGACGCTGGAGTCTCCCCACCTTCCACCATCTCAGGTCCCCACCATTTGCATTGAGTCATTAAGTCTTTAAGATGGCCTGGGGGAGGGGCAAATTTTAAGAAACTGGACATTCATCCACAATTCCTCAATGCTATTGATTTTGGACACTGCTGCACAATGGGCAAGGGGGCTACAAGCACATGAACAAGGAAGTTCAAGTAGTCGGCTTCCCTGGGGTGGTGGCATTTAAATCAGCAATGGAAGTGGAAAATTTGGGAGCAGGAAGCACTGGCCATCTTCCTGATCTGGCAGATGTTAGTGTGTGTGAAGCTCGAGCAAGGAGGGGCCAGGACAGAAGGTCTAAACAGCCAGCCAGGTAATGTTTGGGGAAGCCACAGGTTAAAGGAGGAAAACTCCCTGGAGAGTCCTGAAGAGGCTTGAGGATCAGAGTTAAGGTGAGGTGCTGCGACCAAGAGAAATAGGTGCATTTAGGAGAGCCCCTATAGTGCCCATCTCCTGCAGACCCAACGTACCATCTCCACCATGTGTACCGTGTCATCCACACCTTTTCTCCCCATCTTTGGGCTTCACACCAGATGCCAGAATCCTGGGAGGGGTTTGTCTTTCTTATGGCTAGAGCTTAGCCATCTTCTCTGGGCTGCTCAGGTGCCAGGCTATCTGTCCAACATGGAGCTGCCCACCAGCAGCTGCCCCAGGATCAGAGACAGATTGAGGCTTTAGAAGAAGGGACCCTCTAACTCCCAAGCACATACCTCATTACTCCTGCAAAAGCTTGGGCTACACATGCTGAAAAAAGGGGTGGGGGTGGGCTCTGGAGCCTAGACTCTCTGGCTCTGTCTGTTCTGCTGCCCAGAGCAGCTTATTCCTGGAATGTTCCCAAGCCCAGAGCCCAGGAGGGTGAGTCTCTAAAGCAGGTGAAGTGCTACAAAGGCCGCATGAAGCAAGCAATGCATGAAGTCTCACCCAACTCCTTCAGGTTACAGCCCTGCTGTGAACCACTACCCAGAAGGGATGAAAGAAGCTTAACCTAAGTCTAGACATGGAAGGGGCAGCCATGTTGAGGCCTCAATCTCCTCTGCAAAATGGCAACAGGATGAAGCATGAGCTAGGACCCAGGTCTGCCTTGTTGAGGTGCTGCATCCTCAGTCCCAGTTATAGGCCCTCACTCCACAAAAGTTGTGTTCTAGAATAGCCCTTGCTGCCCCAGACAGAACACACTTGCCCTGGTTATGAGCTTAGTATGTGTTTAACCGTTGTGTGAGTATCTGTCCAGTGGATCCAGGGTCACGTTGATCCCATTCCCAAAGCCCCCTGCAGCAGGACAGGACCTCCCAAGGAGCCCAAGTTAGGAGATTAGCAAGGGACGGGCGCCCTCTGGTGGACACAGAAAAACAGCAGGGGGCTCCTATATTCTGTTTAGTACAGGAAAGAGCCCTTTAGTTCCCTGGTCCCAGAGAAGAGATGGCCTCAGTCACCCTCTAGTACTCTCCCCTCTACAAGTCCTTATTCCCTCTCTGTTGCCAGAACCCAGTCAGAGGCAAGTCAATGTCATTTCCCATCCCTTCCCTCTGGGGAGCTGGTGCCCCAGCCTAGGGACCTGGTCCTTCTTTTCCTGGAGAGGAAACCATAGGCCTCCCCAGAGCTAGAGCTGGGGTCCAGGGTTGCCATCTCTGGGGTTATGAACTACCCTGGATTCTGGATCCCTGGGCTCCTTTAGTGCTCAGCATTGTGACCACGTGCCCTCTTGTTCAGCCTCATTCAAATGCTGTGTGCATGGTGCACTCCCTGGGCTGACCCAGCTCTGGGGATGGATGCTCGATAGCTCATGAGCAACTTTGGTAGGATGCCACATGTCCTTCTCACTGTGGGCTTTGCTATGATTGTAGCTTGAGGGCCCTGAATCACTGTAACTGGAAATTGGGGGTCAGGGGCCCCCAGATGAACTGCTTGGCTATCTCTGAGCTGCCTACCATACTTTCCCAGGCCCAAGTGCCAGAATCTGGCACGATCTCTCCTGCACTGTTGGCAGGATCCCAGGGGTCAGGATCCTCACTCAGCCTCTAGTCCTTCCTGGGCCCCACTGCCTCGCCTGCTGTTGTCAACCTTCTTCTCCAAGCCTGTGTCCTGGATATGGGCCAGCCCTGCCTGCCTCAGGCTCTTGGCCACTCTGTGGTCCCCTCCTGGTAAAAACTGCTTCATAGGGACAGCAAACCCTGGGCTCAGCTTTACTTGGAGCCTACCTCAGTCCGGTTAGGTCTTGCAGGCCAACTTCCTCTTGACTCTGCCCAGCTGTCCAGCAGCCTGAGCCTGCTACAGGTGTGCTCCCATTTGTAGTGTGGCTGCTTGTCCTCCAAGCCCTTATAGACAAGGGCAGGGCCAGCCAGGAAAGGGTGGAGAATCATTCCCTAAGGCCCTCCATTTGGGAGACCTTGTGCTGGCAGGGTCTTGGCTGAACTCTGAGAGGCGGTATAAGCTCAACTTAGGAAACACAACGGAAACTTCTTAAAATCACCTGGCCCATTTTCTTTACAAGCTGGGTGAGTGCTAGGTGCATTATTTGCAGAAAAGTCCTGGCAGTTGGGGGCTGGTTTGGATTCCATGAAGTCCTGATCACAGCTGAGGCCAGGCTGGAGGGAGCATGCCTCCATGGGCTCTCCAGCAGAGCTGCTGCTCATAGCACAAGTGCCAGGTGGTCACTTGAGACAATCTCATTTCATGTGGGCCTGTTGGTGGGGGAGACCTCAGCTGTGAGGCTTTTGGCAAGGAGCAGTAGGAGCTGTGGGGGAGGGTTCCAGAAGGCACTAGGGGCACCTATTGTTTTTACCTCCAGCAGCTATCCCCTCACTATCCTCCTAGCAATAATCACTGCAGGCAGTATCCAGTTTTCTTTCCAGAGAACTTTCCTCTTCCCATTCTCAGCAAACTCCAGGGTGGAACATATGGCTTGATCCTGGCCAATCAGTGCCCTGAGCCCACTGGCCACACTGATGGGTTCAGAGTTGGCATATGACCCAAGTCATCCAATCAGAGTGAGCCCTGGGTTTTTTGTTTGTTTGTTTTTGTTTTTATCAAGTTGCTAGAAAGCAAAGAACATTTGGTTTTGTCCCTTGAGGATTTAGATGCAGGTCACTCAGAGAGGAGCAGAGCTGAGCCAAGCAGCAGAGAGAAATCTTAAGTTCTGATGACACTGTTTGAGCCCCTGAGTCCAGTTGTCCCTGAAGCTCTAGATCCATCTCAGGACTTTTCAGTTATACAAACCAGTAACTCTCCTCTTAGTTTAGGTTGTTTCAGATTGGATTATCTGTTATCTGAAACTGAAGGAGTTCTCATCAGTACACAGGAAGAATGCAGGGCTCCACACTCCAGTCTACAAGGCCTCCAGGCCTCCTCAGCAAAGATAGCTTGAGGAAAGGGCATGGCTGGGGACCCCTTTCCTGGTGTGTTTCCAGATTGGAAGGAAAATAGAGAGGTGAATGAGCATCAGGGGAGGCTGTGACATCTATGGGCCGTCTTTCAACAGGTTGCAGAGTCCTGGCCTAGTCACTCCCAGTGGCCCACCTTGCATCCTTTGCTTAGAGCCCCCTTTCCCTCTTCTCCAGCCCACAGTGATTTCTGGTCTGCTGACCTTCCTGCCTTCCCATCCATGCCTCACAGCCAAACATGGCCATTGAACTAACCTAATTGTTCTGTGAGGCTTGTGGATAAGTGGTGAGACCCTCATGTTGTGCAGCTTGGTGTCTCTGTCCCAAGATGTGCCAAGAAACAGGAGGTGAGATCCACCCTGTTTCGTGCAGTGCTGGTGTTTTCTGGGCTTTTAACATACTGAGGGGTGCTGTGACTCCAAGAGGAAGGGCTAACATGCCATTCCTTCTAAATTTATTTGACCTGGATTTTTTTCAATAGAGCCCATTAGCCTATTGAAGGACATTAATGTCCAGAAAAAGCTGATCTTGCACAACGCAGACCCTCACTAGGATTCAGGGAATATTTGCTGAACTAAACAAATGATGGATTCCTTTGGGAACATATTGCACAGCTGGGCTCTTGGAATCCGGCAGGGGCCTCCTCCTCCTATGGCAGAGGAAGGCTGGACTTGTGGTACCCCTGTCAGCACCAAGCAGAAGGGGGATGTGCCTTGGCTAAGGAGGTCACTGGCATTAGTAGGTGGGGTCAGCAAAGGGTGGACAGTTGTATGATTATGGAAAGCATTTTGGCTCAACATATCACGATCCAAAACAATATATATATATATTTTTTTTAATATTTATTTTTTAGGTGTAGATGGACACAACACAGTGTCTTTATTTTTATGTGGTGCTGAGAATCGAACCCGGGTCCCGCTCATGCTAGGCGAGCGCTCTACGCTGAGCCACAATCCCAGACCTATACATATTTTTTAACTAGAAATTCCACTGACAAGAACCATCCAAGGTATAAAGTTAGAATAGACTCGAAGATGTACACAGTAGTGATATTGAGCAGAATAAACAATTAGAAACATGCCACGTATTTGACAGTCAGGAAGTGGGCAAGTGACTAACAGTATAACCACTCAGGGGACAGAGCAATGTTTACAAAGAACTGAATATCTATCTATCTACCTATCTATCCATTCTCACCCATCCATCCATCCATCCCAGGGGAACTCTACCACAAAGTTACCTCCCAGTTCTTTTTTTGAGATAGGGTCTCACTAAATAGCTCAGGCTGGCCTCTACCTTGGAGTCTTCCTGGCTCAGCCTCCCTAATTGCTGGGATTACAGGTGTGCGCCAATGATTGAAGATTCTATTATTATTTTTAATATTTATTTTTAGTTGTAGTTGGACACAATACCTATATTTAGTTTTATGTGGTACAGAGGATCGAACCCAGGGTGCACACATGCTAGGTGAGTGCTCTACCACTGAGCCACAACTCCAGCCCTGAAGATTCTTTTTAAATATATAGACGTGTTCTAGGCTCACTGTATTCTCCAATCCATTTTTAGTGCAGCCACCCTTTCTGGAATTAACACATTAATGTTTATTGTGGGGCATGTGCCCTTCCTTCCAGAACTACAAGTAGTTTTGAATAATGGGGGAAAATAAGCTATAAAATAAGCTTATTTTAAAATGTCAAGAGAAAAGAAGTTGACAGAAAATTGTGTCTACAGGGCTTGGCTGTGGCTCAGTGGCAGAGTGCTCACTGAGCACAGTGAGGCACTGGGTTTGATCCTCAGCACCACAGAAAAATAAAATAAAGGCAGTCTATCTACAACTACAAAAAATAATGAAAAAAGAAATGAAAATGGTATCTACAATATCGTATAATGATAAAGAAAGAAAGAAAAAAGAAAGAAAGAAAGAAAGAAAGAAAAGCTAGGAAGGCAATCTCCTGAGATGTCGCCTCTTGGTAATAGGATTGTTAACTTTCCTCCTTTTCTTCCCTCTCCCACTTCCCTTGGAGAAGAGGGTCTGTAACTTTTCTTCTTCTTTTTTTAAATTTTAATATTTATTTTTTAGTTATCGGCGGACACAACATCTTTGTTTGTATGTGGTGCTGAGGATCGAACCCGGGCCGCACGCATGCCAGGCGAGCGCGCTACTGCTTGAGCCACATCCCCAGCCCATGTAACTTTTCTTCTAAAGATTGATTCAGTGTGTTTTAAATTTTTTAAAGTGAGCATATGAATTTTTATAGGGAAGCAAATTAAAAGAGAGAGGAAGAAAGAGAGAGGGAGATAGGAAGGAAGGAAGAGAGGGAGGGAGAGAGAGAAGTAGGAATAGAGAAAGCAAATAAGGAAAAAAAAAGGCAAGACAGAAATCCATATATCCATTAGGTCTCAGTTGCAAATTAGTTTATGAGAAAAGGGGATTTGTTATGACTAGGATGTTCTAACATGGCAGTTTCAGGTACAGTGGGATCCAGGTGCTTATTCATCAGGGATGTTGTCAGCTCTGTATTCCTTGGCATACCACTAAATCCACAACTGGGGATCTAGAATTTGGTGCAATACACCATCATTTGCAGCCTGGAAATGTTTGTCACTAGGATCAAAAAATCATTTCAATATCATAAAATATCTTTTTTTTTTTTTAAGACAGGATCCAACTATGTTGCTGAGGCTGGTGTGAACTCCTGGGCTCAAGCCATCCTCCCCACTCAGCCTCCTGGGTAGTTGGGACTATAAGTATGCACCACCATGCACAACAAAATATCTACTTTTAAGTAAATTTGTTTTTACTTTCTTGGAATCCTCCAAAAGAAACTTGTTATAATTGTGGCTTAATTATACTGAATTGTATATTGTTGCTGAATGTAAGTAAATTCAAAGTTGGTTGGGGGGCTGGAGCTGAGCTGATGACAGAGCATATGCTTAGCATGCTTGAGGCTGTGGGTTTGATCTCTAGCATCCCCAGTAGTTGGTATGCATCTGCCAGAAGACATGATTTGGATTCTAAGCCTGACCAAGGAGTGGACAAAACAATGTGCATGGCCAAAACGCACCATAACATAAATGACCACTCTCCATGTCTGTAGTACATGAAGTAATAAAGTGAAATTTCAAGTTCTGTAAGTAGACACATCCATTATCTACAACCTGATTATACAGGGGTGTCCTGAGCCCAATAAAATATTCAGATAGCATACTGTATATTTCTGAGGCACATAATTTAGCTTGAAGTGAAAGTAATAATTATAATCTATATTAAACATTTGAGTGACAATAATTTGGCTTATCCTCTCATAATGAAGAAGAGCTGTTTCGGGAATGTTTTAAATAAGTTAAATCACTTAAAGAGCCATTCTAAGAGATTTTAGGAGGCACCTTTTTTTTGAATACATTTCCTTTAATAAGTGCAAGAATTCAAAAATCATTTCATGGAATCAAGTGCTGTCTCAGGATCCAAAAGTGTCAATGCCTATCTGTTGCCATTGCAACAAAGTCCAGAAGTCCAGAGGGCAGTCAATGCCAGTGACAATGATGTATGTGTGCTTCTAATCCTCTGACAGGTGTATTTTATTTATTTTTTGTGATGCTGGGGAGATGGAACCTAGGCAAGTTCTCTGCTGCTAAGCTATCTCCCCAGTCATAACAGGTATATTCTAAAACTACAGCATTGCTGGAGTTCCCACACTGTCTCCCTTCATAGCCATCTTAGTATCTCCATAATTTTTTCATGGTGCACCCAAGCCAAAATAAGCACTTCTCTTTCTTTAGTAAGTAGGTCCAAACAACTTATTAAGCTCCTTAATAGCTTTAATTTTTTTTGTGTGTGTTTGTGTGTGTAAGCCACATAAATTGAGAGAACATTTTTATTTTTTGTTACTAGGAATTGAACCCAGGGGTGCTCTACCACTAAGCTACATCCCAGTCTGTTCTATTTTTTATTTTGAGATAAGTTCTAAGGCTGCCCTTGAACTTGGAAATCTCCTGAGCTTCTGGATCATTGGGATTATAGATGTATGCCACCATGCTTGGCTTTTTACTTCATTTTTAAAGCACAATGAATAGCGCCTGCATGGTTTGTGATTTCTGGGCACTGTACATCTTCCCAAACTTTGAGATCACACAGGATATCACACCCTTATTTCTTATTCATGTTGATTTTGTCTGGGAACTTGCTTCCTATCACTAAAATCTCTGAAAGCCTGATCACTAGAGATATTGCATCACAGAGAATTTTGTAGCATGGCCTGATTTTGAAACTTTTTTTTTTTTGGTACAAGGGATTGAACCCAGGGGTGCTTTACCACTGAGCCACACATCCCCAGCCTTTTTTTTTTTTTTAATTTTTAATTTTGAGACAGGGTTTTACTCACTGAGCACAGTTGCTGAGGCTGGCCTCAAACTTATGATCTTTCTCTCTCAGACTCCTGAGTCTCTGGGATTATAGGTGTGCACCACTTTACCCAACAAAATTTAGCTGTCTTGAGCTAACTGAGCAGTACAAGACAGGTATTCAGTATCATTGTATTTCCTTTTAAAGTTAAAAAAATTCATGGCAACTCTGAGAGTTCACATCAGTGACCTGGGGTCCCTTGGAACATAGCTTCAGAACTGAATGTATTCACCAAATTTGCACCTCTCTTGCTTCTGTTTATTCAAAGCTGTAGTGGAAGCATGAGTTTGCAGACCAGATAAAATCACCAAAAGCATTGCTAAGCCTTCTTATGTCTCTTCATTTTGAGGATTTTTTTACTACTGTGTTTTGAAAGCTGTGAAAAAGACACCAGGTCACTAGCAAGGGGTTCTAAAAATAAACTTGACAATACAGGTGGAAAGTATTGCCTCCCAGGAACAAGACAATGTGGTTAAGTACAGGGGACTGGCGATCAGATCTACATCCTAGGGTGCTCTTTCTGGTGGCGATGGAGGAAGAATAGGAGGGGGGGTCAGTACCTGGCTCCCTCCTTTCTCCTCCCCATCCTACACCAGCTTGGCACATGGCTTTCACCTTCTACCCACAAGGCAGGGCCTTCCCTGTCCAGAGCCTGCGTTTTCTGGAGTTCACAGACAACTGAGTGGCACATCTGGTTCTTACTCTGGTTGGCATGTTAGGGATTTTACAAATCCTTCCCTGATTAAAGCCTAGCTTTCCATATTCCTAGCCTGCGGGGGCCTTGGCAATCTTGGTTAGGGAGTCAAAGGCCATGCATTGCCTGGTCTCTCCACCCCTCACTGCTGACTGCTGCGGCCACTGCACTTCCCAGTCTTCCTCAGATCACTATCTCATTTCTTCCTTCCTTCATTTTTCCTGTTCAGTACTGGGGATTAGACCCAGGGTGTTCTACCACTGAACTACATCTCCAGCCCTTTATTTTTTGAGTCAGGGTCTTTCTAAACTGCCCAGACTGGCCTTGAACTTGTGATCCTCCTGCCTCAGCTTCTTGAGTCACTGGGGTTTTCAGGCCTGAGCCACCATACCAGGCTCTGATTTCTTTTTTGTGTCTCCTCTCCTTAGAACCTACTGGAAGGGAGGTAGTTCATTCATCCTGTCCCACAAATATTAATCTATTTAGTGTCTACTACATTAAAAAGTGCTCAGTAAATATGCGTGAGCGAAGGTGTAATATTTAAAGATTTGGCAAACAGCACATTCCTCACACATGATAACTTAAAAATCCAAGGACTGCGGCGTATCTCAGTGATAGAATGCTTGCTTGCCTAGATGTGTGAGGCTCTGCACTGAAATAAATAAACAAATAAACAAAACCCCAAATTAACAAATAAAATAAATCTGAAAAGTTTTAGAGACCAGGGAGAGGGAATAAAATGGTGGCGCACACCTGTAATCCCAGCAGCTTGAGAGGCTGAGGCAGGAGGATAGTGAGTTCAAAGCCAGCCTCAGCAACTTAAGGAGGCCCTGATCAATTCAGGGAGACCCTGTCTCTAAATAAAATACAAAAAGAGCTGGGGATGTGGCTCAGTGGTTGAGTACCTGAGTTCAATCCCTGGTACCAAAAAAAAAAAAAAATGAAGACTAGCCAGGTGCAGTGGCACACACTTGTGATTCCAGAGACTTGGGGAACTGAGGCAGGTGGGTCACAAGTAACACCAGCCTTCTGCAACTTAGCGAGCCCCTGTCTCAAAATAATAATAATGATAATAATAATAATAATAATAATAATAATAATAATAATAAAAATAAAAAGGGCTGGGATGTGGCTTAGTTGTGAAGTGCCCCTGGGTTCAATATATATATTTATGGCTGGGGGTATAGCTCAGTGGTAGATTGTGTGTGAGGCCTTGGATTCAATCCTTAGCACCTTAAAAATTAAAAAAAATCTATATAGACACACATATATATGTTGTAAAAAACATATCTCTTCATCCTTTAGATCCCCACCTTGTACTTCTCTTAGGGCACTTTTGATAATTATTTGTCATATCCCTTGCTAGAGACAAAGCTCAGGGAAGCCAGGCCCATGTCGAGCACAGCCTCTTATTGATATATATATATATTGGCCTATAAGAGTGGCCTGAACATGGCTGAACCCTTTTGGGAGCCTCTCATACCCTACCAGGGCCATATTTATGTCTCTAGCAATTATTAAATGCCAATGCCAGCGCTTCCCAAAATATGGGTCTGCAAACTGTCTATACTGCAATGACCAAAGGTTATTTTCTTCTATTCTTTTTCTTGCTGGGTGTTGAACTTGGGGCCTATGCATGATAGGTACATACTGTACAACTTATTAGCATACTTGCTCAGGTACGTGCCATACCAGTAAGCAGCCCCTGGGGTGTTTTTACATGCAGGTTTCTGGGCCCTCCATCTATGGAAATGGAATCTCTGGAGGCTGGGAAAATGCCCATCAGTATTTGAGAACCAGTGGTTATACCCTGGTTCATACACTCCTTCTATTAACATTCTGTGGCCTTCAACATATCCAGAAAATACCCAGGTGTTCAGGCAGCTATCCCAGCCTTCAACCAAACTACAAGAGCTGCCCTTGATAGAGACCCAGCAAGTGGCCTAGTGTCCGAAGCACCCATAATCTCTCCTTTTGCTGAGTTCACCTATGACGTGCACCACCTCCCTCCTTCTCCTTCCATTGTTCAGCAGTCTGCCTCCTCCCTTCCAGCTTGAAGCACAAGTTTTGCATTGTATGTTTTATAATAAAATGATAACTCTTTCCTGAGAATATGTATCAACCCCAAAGAGATGCTGGGGTTCATACATATGCTCTCTTTTTTTTTAAGAGGTTCTGGGGCCTTGCTCATGCCAGACAAGTGCTCAACCACTGAGTCATATCCTCAGCCCAAGATGCAAGGCTTTTAAGAATGACTGGGTTATAATTCCTTCTGTTTTCCTCAGAGCAGCTAGCACAGTCTAATGGTTTTGGCCAGGTGAGTGAGTGGAGATGTGTTCTCTAGGAATGCCTTCTTTCTGCACTAGAGTGGGTCTAGTCTCCAGAGAGCATTTCCTGAGGTAATTCTGGGAAACAATACAGTTCAGAAAAAGGGGAGGCGATGAGCCCACTCTGAGAAAAGAGATGGCATTTCAAGAAAGCACAAAGAGGGGCTGGGGTTGTGGCTCAGTGGTAGAGCACTCACCTAGCTTGTGTGGGGCCCTGAGTTCGATCCTTAGCACCACATAAAGATAAATAAATAAAGGTATTGTGTCCATTTACAACTAAAAAGTATTGAAAAAAAAAAAGAAAGCAAAAGGAAACCTCAACTCATTTCCACCTTGTTTTTCCCAATATTTGGTATTTAAAGAACAGCTTTTTGAAGACAATGATTAATTTAATGAGGAACAGAATTGTCATTGAAAGATGGTGCTAGTGCTGAGTTTCCTTGCCACCCACAGATGCAAAGAGAGCCAGGTAATGGCCTCAGACCTACCTCTTTGGTAAAAGAAAACTTTTTTTTTTCCCCCAGTGCTGGGGATTGAACTCAGGGGCACTTTACCACTGAGCTACACCCCAGCCCTTTTTATTTTATTTTGAGACAGTGTCTAAGTTGCTGAGCCTGGCCTTGAACTTGTCATCATCCTACCTCAGCCTCCCAAGTCATTGGAATTGCAGGCATGCGCCACTGCGCCAGCTCCAGAAACTTTGAATCACTGGTATTTTATAAAGGACAGTGACAGGGATAGCAGCTCAGAAGTAAGTTTCTAAAAGAGAACGCTTTTTGGTTCTCTCTTGTCAGACCTGAAAGCACTGCTGTTGAAATCATGTCTCTCCCACACCAGCTTCCTTCTACTGGTCTTGCAGCGGCCCAGCCTCCCCAGCCAGCTGCTTCCCCATGGTTTTCTTGTTTTGCCTCTGATGTACACCCTTGGAAGCAACAACCGAGGCTCTCCGGAACCAGATCAGTCAATCTCTGGAGTAAAATACAATTGAGATCCTATCACTGATAAAATATCTTTTGTCTCACTGTGGTACAAAATCATGTTCCAGAAAAAAGGAGAGATGGAAGCAGTGCCATGCTAAAACTGTAGGAATATTTTAATTCATGTTTTAATTACATTATGTAATAATATCACAGTCTATTTTACAAGTTAAATGTATGAGAATGTATGAAATAGAAATGGTAGGAAAAAACTAAACATGGGTCAGGAACATGAATTTTTCTAAAACCAAGGGCAAAGGAAGCCTGCAGGGTCCAAGGAGGAGGCGGGATGGGTGACCGCAATATCAGTTCCTGGCATTGGTTTGTTCCCTGCTTGCACCAGGAAGGAGTCCAGGCAAGTCCCCTACCTTGGTCTGGGGTTGGAGTTTAATCTGGTCAGTGGAAGATGGGGGCTTGGGAGAAAAAAGCCATCTGGTTACCTACACGGAGCTGGTCCCCTGGTGGCCACAGACAGGCTCTGCGTCAAGGGAATCAGGGGTGAAGTGTCATAAATCAAACATGTGGAGGAAAAAAGTAAACGGTTTCCTCCTCCCTACCCAAAACCCAAATTCTTGAAGTGCACACTCATTCTTCTCTCAAACGTAGAAAAGTCTCACTCTGGATGTGCTTACGAGAAGATCGTCGTCAAAAAACTTTGTTTCTATGATAACATTCCCACTGTGAGGAAGGAGAAATGGGAGGGCAAGAGAAAGCATGAGCATGACAAGGCACAAGACTTGGCTTCCATAGGTGGTTTCCTTCTGGGGTCTCTGGCCCTGGGATCATGCACCAGTCAAAGCCTTACCGTGGGGCATTAGAATACTAGTCCACACGGGTTAGAAGTCTCACATGATACTTATGTGACTAGTTTGTCTCCATTGAGTTAAAAATGGGACATGAGAGCTTGTCTTGGTGTACTCTTACACCCTTCATAGAGTGCTCTACACATAGGCTGCTTACAGAGCCCAGGGACCTCATGATACCAAGCTGGAGGCAGGATTACAAACAGCCACCTGCAGACTGCAGCTGCCCTTGAGAGAGGTACCTTTTCCTATAATACCTACTACAGTGGATAGCTGAGGTTTGGCTTGCCCTGTACCAATTCTCCTGACTTTGAGTAGCAGCACTCTGCTTCTCATTTGGGGAACCGTCCTTCCTCTAGTCCAGGTATCAAACCAGTGGCTCCTCCTATACCTTGCAGAGGGGTGACCATGGGATGTAACTCAGATCAATCAATCTCTCCCCTGAGCAGGATCCTTCCTCTGGTTGCTCCTGGAGGAAGCCATCCATAGACTCCTACCCCTGCATCTTCTAAGCTGTCCAGGTTTCTCCCTGGCTCCTTCAACTCTGTTCTATTAGCCAGAGCCTGTTCCATTGGCTTATAGTCAAAGACCCTTAAATCATGTACCTTTATTGTGAGGATGAGATTTTATTTTTCTGGGTGGCTATCTCAGTGCCCCCATTTGTTTGTAAAGTAGGAGAGACTGTGACCTTACCAAATCACTTAAGCTGAGTGAAAGGCAACTGTTTTTTTTGTTTTTTTTTTGGGGGGGGGGCTCTCAAAAGTTAACTACTATTTTGGGAGGCTCTAAAAAGTAAGACATCACATACTCCAGTAGATTGGCTGGCTTTAGTACCTGAAAGAAACCAGATCTGGCCAAGAAGTTAAACAAAGATTAATCAAATTTAAAACAATGTCCTCCTCTTCTACCTTGTATTTTTTCAGGGTAATTAATAACCAGGAGATACATTTCTACTGGTGATCAATTATAAAAAAGGTAAATAAAGTACTAAAACTCTACTGGGCTAGGGTGTAGCTCAGTGGTAGAGCCTCTGCCTGGCATGTGTGAGGCCCTAGGTGCCATCCCCATACACAAACAAAAAAGGGGACTGGGGTTGTGGCTCAGTGGTAGAGTGCTTACCTAGCACGCACGAGACACTGGGTTCAATCTCTGGCACACTTAAAAATGAACAAATAAGGCTGAGGTTGTAGCTCAGTGGTAGAGTGCTCGCCTAGCACATGTGAGGCCCTGGGCTTGATCCTTAGCACCACATAAAAATAAACAAATAAAATAAATGTATTGTGTCCAACTACAACTAAAAAATAAATATTTTTTAAAAAAATGAACAAATAAAATAAAGGTATTGTGTCCATCTACAACTACAAAAAAATTAAAACATAAAAAGGTACTACTGTAATAAAAAACTATGAAAGAAAAAAGACTATTAAAAACTCAAAAGTAAATAACCTCTATTTACATATTTAATGTGGCTTTTATAAAGGACCTGTTGAAAGAGATGATCTGATAGTACACAGTTATCTGTGGTAGTCTTTTTATTCCCCCATAGAATTAGGGGTTGAACCCACGGGTGATCTAACACTGAGCTACATCGCCAGTCCTTTTTATTTTTTATTCTGAGACAGGGTTTTGTTAAGTTGCCCAGGCTGGTCTTGAATTTGCAATCCTGCCTTAGCCTCCCAAGTAGCTGGGATTGAAGGCATGTGCTACTGCACCCAGCAGGACTAACTCTTTAGAAGTCACTATTACTAAAACATCCCCAGCAGTGCTGGGGATCAAACCCAGGGCTTTGTATATGCTAGGAAGCTCCTTCCCACTGAGCTATACCTTCAGCAGAGATAAAACATCTGAAAGACTAATATATTTTCCCAAGAGAAAATGGTAGGTGGGCAGTAACTGATGGTGTTTTTGGGCAAAGGACAAATGAACTTTGTGCAGAAGCATAGCTATTAAATCAGAAGCTAGTCACTGGAAACCTGTAACCAAACATATCCTCTAAGTCAGGACTTAGAGTTTGGCAGATTCTGTTAAGGTGATAAAATAAAGCCTAGAGATACCAGAAGGATGGCAATTAGGACAGGGAGTGAGGTAGCTAGATTTGGTATCTATTACATGCCGGTTCCCTTGCACATCATCTCATTTTATCTTCACAATGCTTCTGTGAGAAAGAACTATTCATTCTTTGTTTAGAGATGAAAGACTAAGGCTTAGAGAAGTAACATACATTATTACCCAAGATGACAGGAAGTTAGGGTGAATCAGGAGGTTTTTTTCTTTTTTTGGGGGGTGGGTGGGTACTTGGGATTGTACCCAGGAATGCTTTACTACTTGCTACACCCCCAGCCCTTCAGACTCACTAAGTGGCCTAGGTGGCCGTGAACTTGTGACTCTCTTGTTTCAGCCTTCCAAATGGCTGGGATTACAGGTGTGTTGTACTGCTACACCTAGTATGAATCAGGAACTTTTTTTTCTTTTTGTGGTGCTGGGGATTGAACCCTTGTGCATGCGAGGCAAGCACTTTGCCAACTGAGCTATATCCCCAGCCTCCTAAATCAGGAATTTAAAATGTGGTCTAACCAAAAGATTTTGATTCTTTAAATTTTTTTTCATTTTAGATGGACACAACACCTTTATTTTATTTTATTTATTTTTAGTGATGCTGAAGATTGAACCCAGGGCCTCACATGTGCTAGTCAAGCACTCTACCACTGAGCCACAACCCAAAGTTTTTTATTCTTTCTGCTCTTATCACACTATCTTATTTATTTGTTTATTTTTTGGGGGGTTCTAGGGATTGAACTCAGGGGCACTCGACCACTGAGCCACATCCCCAGCCCAACTTTGTATTTTATTTAGAGACAGGGTCTCACTTGAGTTGCTTAGTGCCTCGCTTTTGCTCTGGCTGGCTTTGAACTTGTGATCTTCCTCTCAGTCTCCAAAGCCACAGGGATTACAGGTATGCGCCACCACGCCTGGCCACACTATCTTTTTTATAGAACAAAAGTCAGTAACCTGTAAATTAAGACATCCCTGGATATTCCTTTACCCTTATTTCTCAACCTAGTTCTCTGCCCCCTTGACCAGGATCAGGGGCTCCCTGGGCCTGGAATGCCTGCTTTGAGATACACTTTGCAGTTTCCTGGGACCTCACTCACGTTAGGACGCTGGCTGGCATCATCTGGGACTCAGGTGCTGCCTCTATCAAGGACTGCCAGGTATTTGTGGAGTTAGGGATCACAAAGCCAAATTCGAAGAACCATTCTGAGGGAAGAAGGAAAAGCTGGTGAGCAGTGCCCCCATATAAAGTTACCAGGCTCTTTGCCTCCCTTTAGAGGTGACCACTTTTTACTCCAGAACTACTGAAGTTAGTGATCAGAAACTTTCCAGACCCTAGAGGCATAAGAAAGGATGAGGAAGTCCCCTCAGGTGGTCCTCTGAGTAGTGCCAGAGGCTTGTTTCTTGTGGCTTAGCAAAGGAGGACCAGTAAGCAGGACACAGGGTAAGCAACATTTTCTTAGAAGCAGACTGGATGTGAACTAAAACAGAGGTAGACTTTCTTTTTTTTTTTTTTGAGATTTTTTTTTTTTTTAATATTTATTTTCGGCAGACACAACATCTTTCTTTGTATGTGGTGGTGAGGATCGAACCCGGGCCGCACGCATGCCAGGCGAGCATGCTACCGCTTGAGCCACATCCCCAGCCCAAAGAGGTAGACTTTCTTACTCAGAACTTTAGTGCTAAGGTGCCTAATGCCCTCTTAGGCTTTATGGGGAGAACTCAATGCAGGGTGCCCTTGCAGTTGAATCTTACTTATGGCACTATTATGTACAGCACTGCACTAGACCTGAGCACAGCTGCTTTTTCCACGACTATGTCACAATATCATATCAGTGCTAAGCCAGGCACCAATGCCCAGACTCTCAGTGTCAGGGACCCTGAAGCCCCTTATCATAGCCAGACTTGTTTTAGGTTTATTTTCACTGGGGGTCCCCGATTTTGAAGATCGAGTAAAAATCCTACTACAAACTAAGTTGAAAAATCAATGTTTTCAAAACACTCCTTTGCTTTTTGTCCCAATTCCATCTAAGCCCTGATTTCATGTAGGCAGCAGAA
Source organism: Marmota flaviventris (assembly GCF_047511675.1). Lineage (NCBI taxonomy): Eukaryota > Metazoa > Chordata > Mammalia > Rodentia > Sciuridae > Marmota > Marmota flaviventris. Next base: position 7,614,630 of record NC_092508.1, on the reverse strand, counting down.
TACCTTCTAGACATTGCCCTTTGAAGTAAACTTTTTGTTCCAGACGGAATTTTTCCATTTGCTCTGCTGAAGAAAAGTTCAATTCTCGAGACACTGCCTTGCACTTGAGGATTTTCTTGGGAACACGAGCTGATAAAAGAAATAGAAATGTTGGATCCATTCTACATAAAACCATATGACAATGATGCCTCAAGTTTCTGGGAACTTGTTACTGATGATTTAGGAAACTTGTTAAATATATTAAATTCAGATAATGCCCCTGTAACTGCATGAAACTTCAGTTGAAGGGAGAGAGCTCGAATGCACCCACTGTACCTGAAAGATCTTCAAGGAATACCAGATTTGGTGCCTCTAAGGGCCTTGTGTAGCTGCCTTCACCAGGCACAGGGCTGCATGGGTACCCTCTTTTTATTCTTTTAGTACTTTGTTGTATAACTGGGATTGAACCCAGCCTTATGCATACTAGACAAGAGCTTTAGCACTAAGATACATCCCTAGCCCTTTTTAAGACAGGGTCTTACTAAATTGTTGAGGCTGGCCTCCACCTTGCGATGCTCCTGTCTCATCCTCTTGAGTAGCTGGGATTACAGGTGTGTGCCATTGTGCCTGACTCTAATCTCAATTTTTTTTTTTTTTTAGTTGCAGTTGGACACAATACCTTTATTTTATTTTTTATGTGGTGCTGAGGATTGAACCTAGTGCTTCGCACATGCTAGGCGAACGCTATACTGCTGAGCCACAGCCACAGCCCCTCTACTCTCAATTTTAACTCTGCTTTCTCTTTTACTTCAGGGAGATTAAAAAATGCAAATTTTCTTTTGGAAAAAAAGTTGAGATCTTAGTTCATATCTTTAGGTTTATTCTAATGCTAAAATTTCAACACAAAATGGGAAGTGGAAAAAAATATATAAGAAAGGAACAAAAAATGCCAGCAACATGTGGATTTGCATGTTATGCTATCAGGGCTCACACACTTATTAGGTATGCATTTACTTAGCTTCCTGATGCCCAGGGCTGGTTCTGGTATTGACTACAGCCCTGTGAACACAGGTATTAGAAAGTACCTTCATGCTCCACACCAGGGACAGACAGGTCTTCTGTTCCTTGCCAGAGTATTTTCCCTGTCTCAGCATCTCGAAGGTTCATCCAATTTCTGATCAAATATAATTAAGGAAAAATAAGGCTCTGAAAGTGACTCCAATTTTGTACTCTATGGATCACATATTTGCTTCTACTTTCTTGTTTAGTTTTTTAGCAAGTTTCCCAAACTGCTAAGTGCCATGAAAGTTGAAATGAATATGCAGAGTCCAAAAGATGTTTAAAAGAAGGCGCAGAGACCTACAGGAGATGTTTTTATGTACAATATAAGAATCCAAAGACTGCACGCACCTAGAAATTCCAAGAAAGGGACAGAAAATCAACATCGAAAAATTTACAATTTACCAACTGAATATGATTACCCAAAAGACCTAGAAGAACATACATCAGAGGTCCCTGAAGGAAATGACACATGTGGATCCCCCTAAAGTGAAAATCATGGTGCATAAGCTTCAATCATAAGCACAGAAGATCTGCTTTTTTTTTGAATCCAGGCCTTATACATACTAGGCAAGTGTTCTATAGCTGAGCTACTGCCCCAGTCCTGCTTTTAAAAATGAGAAGATAGTGAAATACCACCAGAAATTCAAGAAGGCATTTACTCTGAAAAAAAAACAAACCAGAACAAAGAAAAAAGCAATTTAAAGGAAAAAAGAGAATATAGACAAATGGAAACTTTTAAAATGTTTTCCTGGTTCGCCATCACTATTTTTATTTTTTCAGATGCAAACTTTTAAGAGGAGTATTAAAGATGGGTGTGGTGATGCACACTTATAATCTCAGTGACTTGGGAGGCATCAAAATTTGAGGCCAGTCTCTGCAAATTAGCAAGGCTCTAAGCAACTGAGTGAAACCCTGACTGAAAATAAAAAATAAAACAGGCTGGGGATGTGATTCAGCGCTTCTGGAATCCCCAGTACCAAGGGGGGCGGGAAGTGGCAAGGCATAACCTTATAGGCACTAGATGTATATATAAGTGATTGTGTATATTTTTGGTGATTTTCTCTGGCTCAAGGTTACAATATATGAGGCTAGTATACTCTCAGTCCAAAAAATCTTCTAACCTAAGTATTTATATTTTCTAGTTCTTGTATCATTTGGCAAAACAAATGAGTCAAATAATGCCAATTCAAAAATACATCCTGAGAAAAGATAGCCTCTTCAACAAATGGTGCTGGGAGAACTGGGAATCCATATGCAGCAAAATGAAAATAAACCCTTATCTCTCACCATGCACAAAACCCAAATCTCAAAGTGGATCAAGGACCTAGGAATTAGACCAGAGACCCTGTGCCTAATAGAGGAAAAGGCAGCCTAAATCTTCATCACATCAGATTAGGCCCCAACTTCCTTAACAAGACTTCTAAAGCGCAAGAAATAAAATCAAGAATTAATAAATGAGATGGACTCAAACTAAAAAGCTGCTTTTCAGCAAAAGAAACAACCAATGAAGTGAAGAGAGAGCCTACCTTTTGGGAGCAAAATTTTGCCACATGCACATCAGATAGAGCCCTAATTGCCAGGATATATGAAGAACTCAAAAAACTTAACACCAAAAAAAATAAACAACCCAATCAATAAATGGGCTAAGGAGCTGAAGACACTTCTCAGAAGAAGATATACATTTGATCAACAAATATATGAAAAAATGTTCAACATAGGGGAAAAGGTACACTCATTCATTGCTGGTGGGACTGTAAACTGGTGCAACCAATCTGGGAAGCAGTATGTCGATTTCTTAGAAAACTTGGAATGGAACCACCATTTGACCCAGCTTTGCCACTTCTCAGTCTATACCCAAAGGACTTAAAATCAGCATACTATAGTAATGCAGCCATATCAATGTTTATAGCAGCTCAATTCACAATAGCTAAACTGTGGAAGCAATCTATATGTTCTTCAATAGATGAATGGATTAAGAAACTGTGAGAGGGCTGGGGATGTGGCTCAAGCGGTAGCGCGCTCGCCTGGCATGCATGCGGCCCGGGTTCGATCCTCAGCACCACATATAAATAAAGATGTTGTGTCTGCCGAAAAACTAAAAAAAAAAAAAAAAAAAAATTAAAATTCTCTCTCTCTAAAAGAAACTGTGATATATATATATATATATATATATATATATATATATAATGAAATATTACTCAGCATTAAAAGAGAATGAAATTATAGTATTTGCGGTAAATGGATGGAGTTGGAGAATATCATGCTAAATGAAGTGAGCCAATCCCAAAAAACCAAAGGCCAAATGTTTTCTCTGATGAGTGGATACTGATCCATAATGGGGGGAACATGGGAAAAATGGAGGAAATTTGATGGGGGCAAAGGGTAGGGAGGGGTAGGGAGGGAGCATAGGGGTAGGAAAGATGGTGGGATGAGATGGACATTATTACCCTACTAGGCACATGTATGACTGCACGTATGGAGTGACGCTACATCATGTATAATCATAGAATGTAAAGTTGTGCTGCAGTTGTGTACAATGAATCAAAATGCATTCTGCTATCATATACCCAATTAAAATAAAATTAAAACAATAAATAAAAAACAAAAATAAACTAAAAAAGAATAAAATACACATAATTTATTAAAGAGATTCCTGTTCTAATTAAAAAAATATGTTTGGGAAAAAAATATCCTCTAGAAAAACATATTTTCATGGAGGAACCACATAACTCAATGCAAGGGTTAGAAGATAAAGCAGAAGGAAGCTCTCAGAAAAAGAAAGAAAAAGACAAGGAGAGAAAAGAGTAGATATGCAAAAAGTGGGCATCTAAAAGGTCCAATTATTAACTAACAGGAGTTTTAGAAAAACAAAGCAGAGAGAAGGGGGCAGGGAGGTCATCAATACATCAATTCAAGAAAACTTCCCAGATTGTAAGTGTTCTACAAATGTCCGAGTCCCATCTTAGTGAATGTGCAGAATATCAAAGATAAAGAGAAGTTTTCTTCCAAAGGAAAAAGAAATTGTCATATAAAGGATCAAAATCATAATGGGAAAAGAAAAAAAAATCAGAATGAATCAGACTTTTCAACAGGAACCCTGGAGGATGAGAGAAAATTTGAGCAGTGCCTTTAATATTCTCAGGGAAACAATTTTTGATACAAACTGAAAATATTGTTTAATTTTTCAATAAACTGACAATAACAACCTCTACCAAAACAACAGGGAACCTGGTGCAGTTGCTCATGTTTGTAATCTCAGTGGCTCGGGAGGCTGAGGCAGGAGGATCTCGAGTTCAAAGCCAGCCTCAGCAACTTAGAGAGGCTCTAAGTAACTTGGCAAGACCCTGTTTCTGTATAAGAAGGGGCTGGGATATGGCTCAGTGTTTAAGCACCCCTGGGCTTCATCCCCAGTACAAAAACAAACAAAAACAAACAAACAAACAAACAACCCCAAAAAATCAAAGTTAAAAGGAAGAGCTCTAACACAAGAGGCAGGCATGAGAACTGGAGTGGTGGTGCTGAAGGTCCCAAGACAAGAAATCTTGAGTGCCTGGCCTAGGAGTAGAAGAGAGCAGGGCAGAAGCAAGAGACAGGCTTTCTTTCCATAAGGTGAACTTCACAGAATACCCAATGCATTTATACAGAAAGGAGATCCACATAATTAGGGGAGTCTGGGGTCAAATTAGTATATAATACAGGACACCTAAACAAATGAATCACAAAACAATACAATTACTGATATCAGGGAAAAGCCACAGGTTGTATTAGAAGGAAAGAGTAGTCATGGGACACTACATGGCTTCACTGTAAATAGTGTTGACACAGTCATTATGATCAAAATGGACTACAGTAGTGCATGCAGTAATCCCAGCAGCTCAGGAAGATTGCAAGTTTGAGGTTAGCCTCTACAAGTTAGTGAGACCCTGTCCTCAAAATAAAAAATAAAAGGGTTAGGAATGTAGTTCTGTGATAGAGCTGCCCTGGGTTCAATCTGCAGTATCACCACTACTACCACTACCTTAACAACCAAAACAAACAAACAAACAAACAACAACAACACACACACACACACACACACACAAACAGACTACAGCTTCAGTATGGTTTTTTCTGGGAAGACACAGAACAGGAAGGCATGCAGGAATGAAGTGTGGATAAACAACAAAACCATCATTTTCAATAGCAGAAAATCAATAAATAATACTTAAAACTGAAACACTAGAGTGTAGCCACAGGGTGCTTTTTAGAAATACCAAGATAAACACCAAATAAATCAGCTAAGAAGAATGAAAAATAGTCTTTTCTGGGGAGTAGAAAATAGGGTATGAGGACAGAGCATATTGTTCTTCATTAGAAACTTGGTGAACTGACTCTTTGAATGGTAGATACATATGACTTTATAAAAATAAAGAGTAAGCTTAAAAAGAATGTATCTGGCAAGTTCCAGGCCAGACTGGGCAACTTAGCAAGACCTTGTCTCAAAAAGTAAAAAGGGGTAGGGGTGGTAAAGCTACTGGGTTCATGCTGGGCACGGTGACACATGCCTATAATACTCATAGCTCAGGAGACTGAGACAGGAGGATCTTGAGTTCATAGCCAGCTTCAGCAACTGTGAGGGGCTAAGTAAATCACTGAGATCCTGTCTCTAAATAAAATACAAAATAGGGCTGGGGATGTGGTTCAGTGGTCGAGTGCCCCTGAGTTCAATCCCCAGTACATTCCCTCCCCCAAAAAAACTACTGGGTTCAATCCCAGCACCCTCCCAACCATCCCCTCTCCCAAAGATAGTCTCAAGCTTTTTTGTTTAAAAACAACAAAATAGGTAAACAAGAAAATAAATCATGTCTTTTCTCTTTAAAAAAAAGATAAAGAAGTATTTTCCAAGATTAAAGGCCAAATCTGTGAAAGATGGCTAATGTTTGTAAATTTTGTAGATTGAGTGCCAACTAAATACTGTTCACATATTGATATAGTTTTTCTTTGCTATTCAGCAGCTCAACCCTCTTCCCACAGGACCCTGTTGTCTCTCTCCCTGGGGGAGGCAGAGACTACACGTCACTGTGGCAGGTAGGAGGGCAGATCCTTCTCTTTTCACCCTGGTGCAACTAGAGACAGTGTGAGGCCTAGTCTTGTACGCCTGGGGTGTCCAGTTCTGGAGTCATACAAGAATTTGGGAGTCTTCCATGTGGAGTGAGAGGCAGCCAACTTGCCCTTTCTGCTCTGTGGCCTTTCCAAGCAGTTCCAAAAGCCCCAGATACCCTTGGCACACTTTCTCATTGTTTGGCTGGCTGGCAGTGGAGAGCCCAGCCCAACACAGCTGACGCACATCTCATGTGCACTGGCACTACATTTAACCCTCTGGAGAGATTCCTTCTAAGTTTTGCTGTCATATAGGAGAATCACAAGGGATAACAAAGGGCTGTCCAGCAGAGCACCTGGAATGAGATGAGGACTCTAGCTTCCTGTGCCCTCAACTTGACTGCATATTTCTCCTCTTGGGGGTGCAGGTCCTAATCAACTCTCCTGTGTGTTCACCAGGTCTCTAGGCACTGCAGATCCTCTACCCATAGCTGGTTGGCCTTCTCCGCTTCATATTTCCAAACTCCACCTTTTCTTTCTCTTGCTAGGCCTCTTGCATGCTAGGCAAGTGCTCTGCCACTGAGCCACACTCCCCCTCTTTTTTTCTACAACTAAATTCAAAGGCAACTAAAAAATATATGATCCTGCTTAGGTCATGTCTCACAATTCCAAGTACTACAAATCTGCCTACCAGTCCTGGGGTTTCTTATTTTTTTATATTAAGAGAAGCTTCTCCAACTGGAGTGGGGAAAACAACAGATAATATTGTCCTGTCAACTTATTCCGAGTTCAGATCTAACAGACATGTCCTAGACACGTAAGCCCAAGGTTTCCAGAAGAAACAGTCCTTATTCAGACAACTCAGGAGAGACTTCTCATTCTGACATAACAGAGAGCATCCCATGTCCCCAATACAGTGATATGGGCATAAGACTTCTTAAAATTAAACAACAAAACTAAACAAAATGGGAATTACTCCTACAGTTCCAGACTCACAGGTAGGAGGGGCATTCTAGTAAAACTAATGTGAGAAACACCTTGGAGAAGGGGTTTCCTAGATCAGACCCAGCAGCTTCCAGAAAACACTGACCCAAGTCAATAAGAAAAGCCTGAGACCAGAGATCACTTTTCCATCTGTCTAGTAAATCCTAAAAGTTTTAAGTTAGTCTTTTATCTGACATTCAGTGAAGAGTGAATTTGATGTTTCTCCATTTCAGACTAAGGGAGAGAATCAGCTAAAAATACACTGTTAGTCTCCACAGCCCAGTGCTCTTCTCTTTATAAGTAATCAAGTTAAAGATATAATTGATTATCTTTTATTTAAAAAAATCTCTGGCTAGTTCAAGAATTACCCACTTCTAGGGACCAGAGAGAGGGAAGAGAGGAGGGAAAGGGGAAATGTAGGGGTATGATATTGTCTAAATTATATTGTATGCAGGTAACAATAAATTTCACCATGGTGTATAATTATAATGTACCAGTAAAAAATACGAAAAAAAAATCATTCCTTTCTGAGGCTCAGTGTGGTGGTGCTCACCTGTAATACCAGCTACTTGGAAGGCCGAGGCAGGAGGATTACAAGTTTGAGATCAGCCTGGGTTCTTTTTTTGCAAGACCCTGGGTCCCACCCCAGCTCCGAGAAAAGAAAGAAGGAAGAAAAGGAAGGCTCTTAGTTCATGGGGATGAATATGGGGAACTGATTTATAAATTATAAAATGCAAATTCATAATAGCCTATAGCAAATAAAAATTATCAAGATAAGTTGTCTTAAAATAATAAAAAGAACAGCTGATCCTCAAAAGAAGAAACATTTGGCTAAAAATAATAGAAAGGTGAGTTTTGATGACTGGTCATCATTTGGCTGAAACATTTTTGTCTTAACAGCTTCTTGCTAATCATATTTTTCAGAGAAAGGAGCCTGAGTTTTAAGACTCAAAGGTCAAGTCTCTTCCAATCTTGAGAGAGGAGGATTAGGTAGACAGGCTTTAAGGGAGGTGAAGGCTGGAGTACTATTTATAAATACCACCCTCTGGGTCACCCAGGTCTTTTCTCATTTGAAAGCTCCCAGGCGATTTGTATGCTGGATGAGCACAGAGGGCCCTCCTGTACTACAGGAAGCCTCCTGCTTGGAGGAGAGCTATCTCTCTGGCACTGGGACCTTCTTATTTGGAACCAGGCAGAATAAAAAAAATTCTCATATGTAAAAATAAGAGCTTCTCTCTCTCTCTCTCTCTCTCTCTCTCTCTTTTGACACTGGGGATTGATTCCAGGGATGCTCTACCACTGAGCTGTATCCCCAGACTTTTTTTTTTTTTTAATTCTGAGACAGGGTTTCCCTAAATTGCCAAGGGTGGCCTTGAATTTCCAATCCCCCTGCCCCAGTCTCCCGAATTACTTGGATTATAGATGTGAGCATCTTTAAAATAAGGTGCAGCTTAGTGGTAGAGTGCCCCTGGGTTTAATCCCCAGCTCCAGAGCAAAATCAATAGTTTGCAAAGTGTTGAATCTCAGGAAAGATGAGAAAGGAAGTGAACATTCTATAAACATCATAGAAGAACTGGAGGCCCTTGGCTCAAAGGAAAGGTGAGCTAAGTTCTCTTATGTAGAAGAACATATGTGCCCTGGTGTGATGCAGTATAGCCAGTGCAGGAGCTGGGGACAGATAGATATGAGGTATAGAAGGCAGTGAAGGAGGAGGGTGGAACTAGGCAAGTGCTCTACCACAGAGCCACAACCTTGGCCTCCCCAGCCCCTTTTTGTATTTTACATAGAGACAGGGTCTCACTAAGTTACTTAGGGCCTTGTTAAGTTGCTGAGGCTGGCTTTAAACTCAAGATCCTCCTGTCTCAGCCTCCTGAGCTGCTGGGATTACAGGTGTGTGCCATTGCACCTGGCTCAATATCAATTTTTACATTATAAACAGAGCTAGCACCTCACTGGTGAGTTAAAGGAGGAAGGAAAAATGAGAGAAATTATTTTAAGGGAAGACAGCAGAGAGAGTGAGGGAATGGGATGGCAAAGAGGGGATAGAAGAAAGAAACACAGGAAGAGAAAGACATAAGAAGGGAGCGATGAGGTGGGAAAAAGACATTGTGAAAAAGATACACCAAGAAATGCCCACATACAACTGAAAACCAAGACAGGGCCAAGATGCAAGGGAACAAGAAGCAACCGGTGTGGTGACTCATGCCTATGGTCCCAGCTCCTCAGGAGGCTGAGACAGGAGGATCACAAGTTTGAGGTCAGCCTGGGCATGTTAGTGAGACCCCGTTTCAAAAAATAAAAAGAGCTGGGGGTACAGCTTAGTGGTAGAGTGCCCCTGGGTTTAATCCCCAGTAATAGGAATAATTTTTTTTCAAATATTTATTTTTTAGTTATCGGCGGACACAACATCTTTGTTTATATGTGGTGCTGAGGATCGAACCCGGGCCGCACGCATGCCAGGCGAGCGCGCTACCGCTTGAGCCACATCCCCAGCCCAGGAATAATTTTTAAAAAGAAAAGGAAAAGAAAAAAAGGAAGAAAGAGGTCCAGGAAATTTGCAAAAGTTTCCCCAGAATTTTTTTTAAATTTTGAGACAGGGTCTCATTAAGGTACTCAGGCTAGCCTCGAACTTGCAATATTTCTGCCTCCAGGGCTGGGGATGTGGCTCAAGTGGTAGCGCGCTCCCTGTCATGCATGCGGCCCGGGTTCGATCCTCAGCACCACATACAAACAAAGATGTTGTGTCCGCCAATAACTAACTAACTAAATAAATACATATATAAAAAAATATTTCTGCTTCTGCTTCCCAAGGTACTGGGAGTACAGGCATGGATTAATTTGAGTAGCTTAACCTAGAAAGAGATTAAAGGAAGGGAATGGCTCCCTTAGTTTTAGCATTTTAAATAAAACCTAATTTTAATTCCTTCTAATTTTTTACTTTACCAGCAGAACTCAGGACAAGATTAGAAGTAGGATGGATTATTTCTGGAAAAATTATTAGAAAACAATGACTATGTTCTACTATTGCATGTGTTGCTAAATTAGTGCTCTTAAGATATGTGTGTGTGTGTGTGTATGTATGTGTGTGTGTAGCATAGGCAATTTTCTCCCTTGAGTTACATCCATTCCCTTTATTCTCTTTTATACTGTTGGTATAACAGCTGCTTAATATTTCTCCTTTAGTTGTTAGTCCATTGTTTCTCAAAGTATGGTTCCATGCCCTTGTTAAAAATATTGCTTCCCAGACCTCATCTCAAACCTAGGTGATCAGAATCTAAGTGTGAAGGCTGGGAATGCTCCTCTTAAAAAAGAGATTTTTATGGGTAATAAAATCTAAGTACTACCTGCCTAGCTTTCAGATCAACACTGCCTGTTCAAAACCTCCAATAGTTTTTCACTGTTTAAGATGAAAGCCCTATTTATTTATTTATTTATAGTTGTAGATGGACACAATACCTTTATTTTATTTATTTATTTTTATGTGGTGCTATGGTTCAAACCCAGTGCCTCACACATGCTAGGCAAGAGCTCTATCACTGAACCACAAACCCAACCCCAAGTCCTATCTTTTTCTTTTTTAATTTTTTTGTAGTTGTCTTTATTTTATTTATTTATTTTTATGTGGTGCTGAGGATTGAACCCAGTGCCTCACGCATGCTAGACAAGCACTCTGCCCCTGAGCTACAGCCCCACCCACCTCTTCTTTTTTTAAAATATTTATTTTTTAGTTAAAAGTGGACACAATATATTTATTTTTATCTGGTGCTGAGAATTGAATCCAGTGCTTCACGCATGCTGGGTGAGCGCTCTACCTCTGAGCCACAACCCCAGCCCCAAGTCCTATTTTCTTAATTTGCCATTTCAAGTTCTTTGTGGCTCTAACATCTCTAGTCTCCCTTCCTGCTTGACGCTCCTTCCCACCCCCACTGTCACTGGGGCACAGGGAAAAGCCTGTGCTCTCAGTTAGATTTGGAAACCTTTCACAGGAGGAGACAGCAAAATCAAAAGACTTGAGTTGTCTTTGGGGATCTATTCAAGTGTTATGATAACTACAAGGCCAAGCTGATTGAGGACAAAACTGATTGAAGACACAGAAAAAAAGATTTCCTTACCTTAGAGGACCCCTGTGGAGGCAATCATGACAAAAGCAAATGGCAGGACCAACAACACAGCAATTGTCCCAGAGGTACCAGTTCCAGGGCAAAGCCAGCCATATCATCCTAAGAAAATTTCTCGAATACATCACATCTCTTTTGAGAGAAGAGGGTCTTTTGTCTTTTTTTTTTTTTTTTTTTTTTGTAGAAGAATACCTTTAATGCTATGCAGCAAAAATTGATCCTAAGAAAATTTCTCATTGTTTGATGAGACTTCACAGGTAATACAGAGAATGGTCAAGTGCCTTGGTCAAAGTTGCGCAGGTAGAAGTTGTGGACCAGGAACTACAATAATGGTCAGATTGAAGCCCAAGTCTCTTGCGGTCCCCCTTACCCTTCCTCCCTGTGATGAGAAATAAAGCAATGATAAAACAACAAGGTTCTTCTTGCTCTGCTATGCCATTCTTATCTTTTCCTCCAAAGACTGAAATTCACCTTTATTTCCTGCAATGGATTAAATATTTGTGTCCCTCTTCAATTCAAATATTGAAATCCTGATCCTCAATGTGATGGTTTTAGAAGATGGGGACTTTGGGAAATGACTAGGTCATGAGGGTAGACAGCTCTTTCCCTCCCTCTCCACTGCCAGGATACCAAGAGAAGAGGGCAGTCTGCACCCTGGAAGATGGCTTCACCAGAACCTGACCATGTGGCACCCTGTCTCACACTTCCAGCCTCCAGAACTGTGAAACTGTAAGTTTCTGTTGTATACAATAAGCCACCCAGAGGCACTTTGTTACAGCATCCCAAACTTACTAAGACATTTCTATGGCAACTTTTAAAATTACTGTTTTTTCTTCTTTTTTCCAATGCTAGGGATCAAACTCAGGACCTTATACATGCTAGGCAAGTGCTCTACCTTGAACCTATACCCCCAGTTTGTGTTTTGTTCTTTTTTTTTTTCCCAAAATGTTTTTTAATTGTAGATGGACACAATAGCTTTATTTTATTTTTATTTATTTTTATGTGGTGCTGAGGATTGAACCAGTGCCTCACACATAATAGATGAGTACTCTACCACTGAGCCACAACCCCAGCCCCTGTATTTTATTCTTAATGAACAACTTATTCACAAAAAGATCCAGAAAAACTAAGTCTTAAGCAGTTTTCTAAACTGAACTGTTCAAACCAATAACAGTTCTGATTTCAGTCATATGCTCCCACTTTTAGGGAAGTTGATTGCTCATAAAAGAGATTCACAGGTAAAATACAACTTAATCCTTTTACTTCAGCTGTTCAGGTTTCTCTTATCTTGCTCACTCTTATATATCCTGTGTTTTATGGGTAGACCTAAAGACACTTGAATATTGCGACAGAAGGGATTTTTGTGTTCTGTGAATATGAAAACAACACTTTGTATTAAGAGAATGATTCAAGAGATGTTTAGTAATAAGAAAAAATGATGCAAATATATAAGTTGTGATTCATGCTAACTGGGAAAGCTTTAGAAGCATTCCCTTTATAGTCAGGAGGACAAAGACACCTTCTAACTTCCACTGTTATTTAATATTATTCTGGAGGTACTAGGCAATATAATTACGAAAGAAAGGAATAAGAAATGTAAAAGTTGGAAAAATAAATAAAATTATTATTGTTTCTAAGTGATATGATTTCATACCTGGAAACCCAAAAGAATAAAATGAGATTCTACCATAAATAATAATAAAGGTTGCTTGGCTAAAAAATCAATATACAAAAGTAATAATAATTAGGTGTGGTGGCCCATGCCTGTAATCCCAGTGGCTTGGGGGACTGAGACAGAAGGATCATAAATTCAAAGCCAGTATCAGTAAAAATGAGGTGCTAAGCAACTCAGTGAGACCCTGTCTCTAAATAAAATACAAAATAGAGCTGGGTATGTGGCTCAGTGGTTGAATGTCCCCGAATTCAATCCTGGGTACCAAAAAAAAAAAAAAAAAAGTAATAAATATCTTTTATGTTAATAAGTCAGAAAATAAAAGATTTAGAATGAAAAATTTTCAAAGGCAACAGAAAACACCTGGGAAGAAACAAACAGTAAGGATATTGTAAACTATTACAAAATGTTAAATGCTATTGAGAAACACAAAAGAAATATTCTTCCCCCCACCTTTTTTTTTTTTTTTAAGTGCTGGGAATTGAACCTACAACTCATGCATGCTAGACAAGCATTCTACCATGGAACTATATCCCCATCTCCCCAAAGAAATTTTTATGTGGAAACATCCTACTTTCAGATCAAAAAACAATATGAGGCCGAGTGTGATAGAGCATGCCTGTATTCCCAGCGGCTCTGGAGGCTGAGACAGGAAGATCTTGAGTTCAAAGCCAGTCTCAGCAAATTAGCAAGGCCCTTAGTGACTCAGTGAGACCCTGTGTCTAAATAAAATACAAAATAGGGTTGGGGATGTGGCTCAGTGGTTGAATGCCCCTGAGTTCAACCCCCAGTATCCCCCCACAAAAAAAATCTTAATGTGAGAAAGATGTAATATTCCATATTAATCTGTAAATTAGTAGAGTACCTACAACTTATAAGATAAAAACAAATGCATAAGCTGATTCTAAAGTTATGGGAAGTATGAGAATCACCAGGAAAATCCTGAAAAGAACAACACTAAGAATAACCTTTCAGGGCTGGGGATGTGGCTCAAGCGGTAGCGCGCTCGCCTGGTATGCGTATCGCCCGGGTTCGATCCTTAGCACCACATACAAACAAAGATGTTGTGTCCGCTGAAAACTAAAAAATAAATATTAAAATTCTCTCTCTCTTTTAAAAAAAAAATAATAACTTTTCAGACAGTAAAACTTATAAATGAATAGTAATTGGAATAGAGTAGTGTATATAGGGTTGGATATGACTAGACAGATCAATGGAAAAGAATATAAAGTTTACCTCGAAAAATAAATCATATGGAATTTAGCATATGTCAGTGGGGCCATTTTATTTTATTTTATTTTTTTTAAAGAGAGAGAGAGAGAGAGAGAGAGAGAGAGAGAGAGAGAGAACTTTAGTATTTATTTTTGTTTTTTTTTTTAGTTTTTGGCGGACACAACATCTTTGTTTGTATGTGGTGCTGAGGATGGAACCCGGGCCACACGCATGCCAGGCGAGCGCGCTACCGCTTGAGCCACATCCCTAGCCCCAAGTGGGGCCATTTTAAATCAGTGGCATAAAGATGGACTGTTGAATACCATTGGGATCAAGGACTGACATCTACAAAAATTAAATCTCTACCTCTGTCCACTAAAATGTATTTCAGATAGGTCAAAGATTAAGAAAAAAGAAAGAACCAGAAAAAAGCCTCAGGAATCTTGGGGAGATCCTTTTTATAATCTAGAAAAAGTAGGGAAAGTCTATTGTAACAAAGAAGTCCAGAAACCTTTATAGTAAGTCTGCTTCTTCCTTTTTTGACCAAACCTGCAAACTGCAACAACAGAGTCAATCATAAATGGCAGAGTGATATCAATGGCACTGTCACTGTCTTATCCTCTACATAACATCTGCAAAGACTCCCTATTTTTTTAATATATAATTTATTTCTTTCAATTAGCAATAATCGCGCCTCGGATAAACCTCATTGGCTACGATACTGCCACTGCGCAAAGCTATATAATTTATTTCTTTATGTAATTTTTTGGGGGTACTGGGGATTGAACTCAGGGGTACATGGACACTGAGCTAAACCCCAGGTCTATTTTGTATTTTATCTGGAGACTGGGTCTCATTGAGTTGCTTAGTACCTTGCCATTGCTGAGAATGGCTTTGAATTTGTGATCCTCCTGCCACAGCCTCCCGAGCGACTGGGATTATAGGCATGCACCACTATGCCTGACCCTTTATTTTAAAAATAATTTTAAAAATATTTATTTATTTGTTACCTGGTGCTGAAGATTGAACCCAGGTCTTTGTGCATGGCAGGCAAACATTCTACCACTGAGCAACATCCCTAGTCCTTTAAAAAAAAATTTTAGGCAGGGTCTCAGTTGCCTCTGCTGGGCTTAAATTTGCCTCAGTCTTCCAAGTAGGTGGGATTACAGGTCTGTGCCATCATGCCAGGCCCCTTTTCAGATTAAACAACAACAACAAAAAGAGGCTTTTTAAAAAAAAAATATTTATTTTTGTGTAGATGGACATAACACAATGCCTTTATTTTTATGTGGTGCTGAGGATTGAACCCGGGTCCTGCCCGTGCTAGGCGAGCGCTCTACTGCTGAGCCACAATCCCAGCCCCCAAAAGAGGCTTTTAAACCTAAGAAAAATTTCTTTTTTGGCTAGAGAGACTGAGTTTTCATGGCATATAATCTATTGTACTGCTTTAAAATGTTATTATTTAAAAATAAAGACATAAATATCTTGGATTTAAAATCACTTCTTTTTTTTAATATTTATTTTTAGTTGTAGTTGGACACAATACCTTCATTTTATTTATTTTTATGTGGTGCTGAGGATTGAACCCAGGGCCTCACATGTGCTAGGTGAGCGCTCTACCACTGAGCCACAACCCCAGTCCTAAAATCACTTCTTAATTATTAACCAGAGGACAGACTTAATTTTTCTTTTTTTTAAGAGAGAGAGCATTTTTTTTTTCTCTTTATTTATTTTTTTTTTCAGCGGACACAACATCTTTGTTTGTATGTGGTGCTGAGGATCGAACCCTGGCCGCACGCATGCCAGGCGAGCGCGCTACCGCTTGAGCCACATCCCCAGCCCCAGACTTAATTTTTCATATCATTGTTTCCTTGAATTTCTACCAGAAAGTTTCTTTTTAGTGTTGACTGGGGCTGGGTTCCTCCTTACTCTAACATACATAACTTCTTGCAGAGATGGATTCTGGCAGGATCTGTTAATTTGATCAGGTTACTCTCTGCATCAACTCCATAGTCACCTGGTTTCAGTTCACTAAAGGCAGAGGTGTGTGGCTTCTTTGAATAAAAGGGGCAGAATTAACAGACCACACATTTGTACCTCCTGGCTAAAAGAGACACAAGAATCCTTCATCTGAACTAATCAACATTTAAAAATTAGCTTCCTTGGGGCTGAGGATGTGGCTCAAGCGGTAGCACGCTCGCCTGGCATGCGTGCGGCCCGGGTTCGATCCTCAGCACCACATACAGACAAAGATGTTGTGTCTGCCGAAAACTAAAAAATAAATATTAAAAAAAAATTCTCTCTCTCTCTCTTAAAAAAAAAATAATAAAAATTAGCTTCCACTTGCAAATGGCTCCTGCTTAATGCATGTCTTCCTCTGTCTGATTCTCTGGTACTTTCTCCTCCTTAGTCTTCCCTTTATTCTGAACTCTTGTAGTGCTTGCTCTTAGTGGGTGTTTTGAGTGTTAGCTATCATCTCCCTAATTTGATTATGGGCTTCTTAAGGATGTAGATATTTCCTCTCCTTGAGTTGATAAATAAAGCAGGGGAGTCTCTGGCTGAGAGTTATTGGCATTAGTCTGGTCTTTTTGATCAGTAACTTTATAATGTACCAAAGTCTGTTAGAAAAATCTTTATTTTTGGGGGAGGAATTATGGAGAAGAAGGACAAATAAAGGAGAAACTGCTTACAACTTAGATTTGGATAATCTATATAAGGCTAGTCAATATTAATTTTTTATGACTTTTTTTTTTTTTTTTTTTGGTGCTGGGGATTGAACCCAGGGCCTTGTGCATGCGAGGCAAGGATTCTACCAACTGAGATATATTACCATCCCTTAGAGTACATGGATTTTTCTTAAGAAGGATTTTTCATGTAATTCATATTTGTTAGTTTTTATGGTACTGGAGACTGGCAAGTGCTCTACCACTGAGCCACATATATCCCCAGCCCTGTAATTCATGTTTGAATTAAGGCAAAATAAAAACAAAATTTCTTTTTCCTCCCTCAGTACTGGAGATGGAACCCAGAATCCTATCCATGTTAGACAAGTGCTCTACCACAGAGCTACATCCCCAGCCCTTTCTATTTTTTATTTTGCGTCACTAAGAAGTCCTTGAATTTGCAACTGATTCTCCTGACTCAGCTTCCCAAGTAGCTGGGATTACAGGCATGAGCCATGGTGTCCAGTGAGGCAGGGCACATGTCCTACTGGTTAGGGGCTTCATCCTGACAGGGAAGAATATGAGTCAAGCTAGGTGATAACTTCTAAAATTTATGCTCCAATTATAAGTAATCACATTTCAAATACTGAACCTCTTAAACAGAAATATTTGTCACACTACTGTAATATATTGTTTTCTACCACAGGAGACTTTAAAACATTTTTGATATCTTCATATATATATATATATATATATATATATATATATATATATATATATTTATTTATTTATTTTAAGTCAAAGAATCTGAAATACAATCATTATTATATCAATAGCACTTTATAAGCATATACTTTCTTTTTTAAAAAAATAACTATTTATTTATGTGGTGCTGAGGATGGAACCCAGTGTCTCACATGTGCTAGGCAAGTGCTCTACCAGCGCATCAAGCATACCTCACACAAGCACCAATATCTGTATCTAAAACAATTTCCAGAGCAGCACTAAATGTATGACCAAGACAACCTGTAATTCTATGATGGGCATTAGGAACAGCTGGCAGGGATGCCCTCTGTCAATTTTTTCCTGTCACCACTATTTTCCTTTGTCTCAGAGCCACAGGGGAGGTCTACAGAGTTTGCTTTTGATTGGTAACAACAGCAGAGGCAGTGGATTCCCTTCTCGGCCTAACTTGACTCTGCTCCTCCCCTGGAAACAGGATAAAACTGAAGACAGAATATACCAAAGAGTAAGAATAATTGGCTATGCCATGAAACTTGTGGTTGGCTACTGAGGGAACATGGAAATTACTTTAAAGAGGAAGGAACAAAAGGAAATTCTGTAAAGCTGACTGTGGCAGGGAAGTGGACTTTGAGTAGACTAAGTTCCTTTGACCCTTTGCTCACCACTTTTTTGTTGTCTTTAAAGGATTTTTATTGAAATGAATCCCTTTTTTACTTTTTTTTTGGGGGGGGGCTGATGATCAAACCCAGGGCCTCATACATGCTGTGCAAGTGCTCTACTACTGAGCTACACTCCAGCCCTAAAAACTCTTTTGATTGATGTATAATAATGTATAACATTTGCTAACTTTTTGGCTTTTAATGCACATAGTGGAACCTGACTGTAAATAAGAAAAGAAAGCTGGTTCCATAACTGTTTTGCATGGTCATTCACCAAATAAATTCTCAGGATAATGAGAGAGTACATTATCCAGGTAAAAAGTAGTCAATGGTAGTGTGCTAATGTTGATTATCTGGTCTTGATAATACATCATGACTACTGTGAGATGTCCTTCATCACTGAGACAATGGATGGAGGGTACATGCAAACTCACTGTAACACACACACACATATTTATTTTTTAAAATTATTATTTTTGCAGGGCTGAGGATTGAGCCCAGGGCTTGGCACATGCTAGGTTAAGTGTTCTATCACTAAGCTACACCCCAAGAATTTATTTTGAGATAGGGTGTCTCTAAGTTGCCCTAGCTGGTGGAACTTATTATCCCCTTGCCTCAGCCTCCTAAATAGCTAAGATTGACAGGTGTCTGGCCTGTAGGTTTTTAAATGCCCTCAACATCCCATTGTTGTACTTTTCTTAGGAATAAACCTTATCACTCAGTTTTTTTTTTTCCTTAAGAATATCAGAGTAGCCAGGTGCACTTGTGCACACCTGTAATCTCAGGAGGCTTAGACAGGAGAATCGCAAATTCAGGGCCAGTTTTAGCAACTTATCAAGTCCCTAAGCAACTTGGTGAGATCCTCTCTCAAAATAGGGGATGGAGATGGGCTCAGTGGTGAAGCTCCCCTGGGATCACCCCAGTAGCAGAAGAAAAAAAACCAAACAAACAAAAAACACCTCCCCAAACCCCAAAACTATTACAATAATATCATAACAGAAATTTCAATAGGAAAATGGGGCAATAAAATTAAAGAGAAACAGCTGAGAGGGCCAGAAGAAGGAGTTTTTGGAAATCCTTTCCTTGTTCTCCGTTATCAGGGTGTTTATTTCTCACTCTGAGAATTACAAGTTTTGGGTTGAGAGAAGGATGTAGCAGAGTTAATAGCTAAGGAGAGAGCTGCTGATGGCAGTGATTTTGAAGCTGGGTAACTAGAAAATAAAGGTACCTCAAAAATTAAGGAATTCAAGGAAGCAAATTGATCTTACTTTGGAGAGGATGAAATGAAAAGGAAAAACATTATCATAAATGGCAGTGGTGGACATGAAGTTCTTCAAACTTCAATAATTGTATGGTATACTGGCATAAAATAGGCAGATCAATGTAGCAGAAAACCTAGATATGATCTCATCATATGTATTATATATGCTTAATTTCAAGTCAGTGAAGAAAAATGGTCATTTCATATTACATAATACAATACACTACAACTGACCTCAACATAAAGACACAAAGAAAATGTGTGTGAATATTTATGTAACCAGAGGATGAGAAAGGCCTCTCTACGCAGAAAGCTAAAGAAGAAATCATAAAGACAAAAATTATATGTATATATAATTCCACAGAAAGAATTCAGGATCTGAGTGGTTTTAGCAGAAGGAGAAGTAGGAACTAAGGTTGGGGATGGAAGTCAGAAGAGACCCAGTTAAAAATTGCTTTAAACTGGATGTGGTGGCTCACACCTGTAATCCCAGTGGCTTGGGAGGCTGAGGAAGTAGGATCACAAGTTCAAAGCCAGCCTCAGCAAAAGTGAGGCACTAAACAAATCAGTGAAACCCTGTCTGGGGATGTGGCTCAGTGGTCGAGTGCCCCTGAGTTCAATCCCCAGCACCAAAAAAAAAAAAAAAAAATTCGTTTTAATTTTTTGACAAGGAGAATGTGTGTATTGCCTGAATAAGTAAATTTAGTTTTAAAAGAACTTCAGAAAGTAAAAACATAGAAAATCTTATGTAATTCCAAATCACGATAAAGTCAAATGAAAAATTAGAAAAATATTTAATATTTTATTTTTCTGGTACTGGGGTTTGAACTTGGGGGCAAGTCTACCACTGAGCTACATCTCAACCCTTTTTATGTCTTGTTTTGTTTTGGAGACAGAATCTGGGTAAATTGCCCAGGTTGGCTTTGAACTTGTGATCTTCCTGCCTCAGTCTCCAGAGTAGCTGGGATTAGAGGTGTATACTAATGTGGGTACATTAGCATGTTTGCTGATACTTTATACACTTCACCTCATTAATAGATAGTGTGTGTCAAGTACTGTATTAGATGCTTTACAAATATAAAACCCCCTGTTAGGTCTTCTTAGCTCAATTACTTTATTTTCTGTATGAGAAAATTAAGTCTTAAAAATATTAAAATCATACCTAAAATCAAAAAGCTAGTAGTAGTGGGATAAAGATGCAGGTGGTACTTTGTATTGCTTTATTTTTAAGATTTAAAGTTTCCTAGAATTTCTCTGAATTTTCAGTGGGCAGTCCTAATGAGCTAGTTCTTTGATTCTTCCCTTACCAGATCTTCCCCAGGGAGAAATGAGCACTGTCACTGGCTCTGGCTTCAACCTCATTCCCCAGCCAGCCAGCCACAGCCTGTGCTTCCTCCAGGGAGTGCTGTTAGCCTCTGACTTTTGCTGTAAGAAGAGAAAGACCCCTTCTTGAGTCAGAAACCATGTGATGGGTATCCAGAATAAAACCCAAGTTTCTACCAGCAAAAAGCATCCTTTATCCTTTTGAGTTTTCTTTTTTTTTAAATTTTTATTTTAATTTTTTATTGGTTGTTCAAAACATTACTAAGCTCTTGACATATCATATTCATACATTTGATTCAAGTGGGTTATGAACTCCCATTTTTACCCCGTATACAGATTGCAGAATCACATCGGTTACACATCCACATTTTTACATATTGCCATACTAGTGACTGTTGTATTCTGCTATCTTTCCTATCCTCTACTATCCCCGCTCCCCTCCCCTCCCCTCCCACCTTCTATCTCTACCCCATCTACTGTAATTCATTTCTCCTTTTGAGTTTTCTTAGGGAAAAAAGAATAGGCTCTTGTTAGAAAGAGCAAGCTTCCTGGGACAGAAGAGGCCAGTTTTCCCCAAAGGTAACATTTAAGAGTGAGTCTTAAGAGTCAGAAATATTAAACCTTAAAGGGTTTGGGAAGAACAAATTCCACTACTATTTATTCTTCGGTTTGAACACGTGAGGATATAATATATACATCACGTGTTTTTTAAATTAAAGGAACACAAAAAGGTTATATTGATAATATAATAACATTTATGAACTGACTTCCAATGGAATCATCATACATTACGCTTCTTTACCTGTGAAAAAGTATAGCCTCTGCACTAAGCCTTTCAAAATGTTTTGGCTGATGAAGTTTAAAGAACCCCTCCAAAACAGACAAATGAAAGAAATCAATAACCATAAAACAAAACAACAAAAAAAGCAAACTTCTAATGTCCAGGAAAATAAAACAGATTCATCTACTTAGGAAATTAACAAACCCATTTTTCCCGATCACTGTCTAGTCACCAGGGACATTTTAGAGGTCACAACACATTCTTCTTAGTAGGGGACCTGTCTACTGTCAATCTCTGGAAACCCTCTGGGTTGGGATTTTTTTTTTTTAAATATTTATTTTTTAGGTGTAAATGGACACAACACAATGCCTTTATTTTTTTTTAATGTGGTGCTGAGGATCGAACCCGGCTAGGCAAGCACTCTACCACTGAGCCACAATCCCAGCCTGGGATTTTTTTTTTTAAATACATTTATCTTTTTTTTTTTTTTTTTTAATGTGATGCTGAGGATCGAACCCAGTGCCTCACGCATGCTAGTCAAGTGCTCTGTCACTGAGCCACAACCCCAGCCCTGGGTAGGGATTCTTTAAGGCCCAGAATTTATAACTCCCCTTGCCGGGAGACTGGGATTGATGACTGAGGGGTTTGAGGTTTTTCTATTGGTTCCTTCACTTGTCAAATTCTCCCCAGAGGCTTTTTCCTTATGGTGGGAGTGAGGAGAACTCTTTTTAACTTTTTTTTTTTTTTAATTTTGTTTTTGTTTTGTTTAAATCTTAACATTTGTTTTTTTAGTTCTTGGCGGACACAACATCTTTGTTTGTATGTGGTGCTGAGGATCGAACCCGGGCCGCACGCATGCCAGGCGAGCGCACTACCCCTTGAGCCACATCCCCAGCCCCTTAACTTTTTTTTTTTTAATAGTGCCTTTTATTCTCTCCTATGATCAAAAACTAATTAAATAGGTTGCACTTAATATTAATATGACAATATTCCCTAAACTCATCTACAGATGCCATGCAATCCTATCAAAATCCCAGTGGGCTTCTTTGAAGAAACAGACCATCTAATTCTAAAACTCAAAATGCCAATTGATCTTGAAAGACAGAAAAATATTGAACAACTCATGCTTCCTGCTTTAACATTATTATTATTATTTTGGTACTGGGTATTGAACCCAGGGGTACTTAGCCACTGAGTCCCATCCCTAGCCTTTCTATGTTTTATTTTGAGATAAGGTCTCACTAAGTTGCTTTGGGCCTTTCTATGTTGCTCAGGCTGGCCTTGAACTTGTGATCTTCCTGCCTCAGCCTCCAGAGTCACTGGGATTACAGGCATGCGTCACCCATCTTGCTGTAGCTTATTATAAAGCAACAGTAATTAAGACTGTGTGGAAATGGCAGAAGAATGGACAAAAATCAATGGAATGGAATTGAGAGTCTAGAAATAAATCTCATATTAACAGTCTACTGATTTTTCACAAGGGTACCAAAATAATTCAATGGAGGACAGAACAGTCTTTTAAACAAATAGTAATGGGACAATGGATATATAATATATATATATATATATATATATATATATATATATATATATATACACACACACACACACACACACACCACACACATATATATATATATACAGAAATATGAATGAATATATGAATATGCAAATATTCACATATCTGAAAAAATATATGAATATATATTCACATACTTATATAAATAAAAAAATTGGGCTGGGTGTGGTGTGCACTCCTGTAATCCCAGCAGTTTAGAAGGCTGATTCAGGATCGCGAGTTCAAAGCCAGCCTCAGCAAAAGTGAGGTACTAAGCAACTGAGTGAGACCCTGTCTTTAAATACAAAATAGGGTGGGGGATGTGGCTCAGAGGTTGAGTGCCCCTGAGTTCAATCCCCGGAACGCCCCTCCCCCCCAAAAAAATTGGGCCCCTACTCTCACATCCTATATAGAAGTCAACTCAAAATATGTTTGTAGACCTAAATGTAAGAGATAAAATTATAAAAATCTTACAAAAAATACTGGAATACATCTTTGTGACCTTGGGTTAGGAAAAACCTTCTTAGGTATGACAAAATAAAAAACAAAACCAAAATGCAAGTGACAAAAGAAAAATAAGTTGGACTTCATCAAAATTAACACCCACCTCCCTGTATTGGGGATTAAACCCAGGGCCTTGAGCATGGCAGACAAACACTCTACCACTGAGTTACATCTCAGCTCTTCCCCTACTTTTTTTTTTTTTCTTTTGGTGGGGGTACTGGGGATTAAACCCAGGGGTACTTTACCACTGAGCTACATCCTTTAGACCTTTTTATTTTGAGACAGGGTCTCACTAAGTCACTTAGAGCCTGGCCTCAAACTTGCCATCCTCCTGCCTCAGCCTGGAGTTACTAGGATTATAGGTGTGCACTGCCATGCCCAGCTCCCTGCTCCCCTGCCCCCGCTTTTTTTTCAGTGATGGGAACTGAACTAGGGGTGATGTACCCTGAGCTATATCCGATCTCTTTTTATTTTGAAACAGGGTCCACATTGCCAAGACTGGCCTCAAAGTTGTATCATCCTGCTTTAGTCTCCTGAGTACATGGAATTACAGGAATATATCATGTCCTTTTGCTTTCTGATGACAAACTTTAAAACATAAGAAATTTTTAATTTTAGCCTCACATAGTGGCACACCTGTAATCTCAGGTACTTGGGAGGCCAAGACAGGAGAATTTCAAATTTTAGACCAGTTTGGGCAACTTAGCAAGACCCTCTCTCAAAATAAAAAATAAAAAAATCGGGGGTATAACTCAGTGGCCCTGGGTTAATTCCCTAGTATCAACACACACACACATATACACATACAACAAAGACAACCTACAGAATTGGAGAAAATATTTGCAAATCTTAGACCTGACAAGGGTATTGTATCCAGGATAAAGAACTCAATAATAAAATGACAATAACACATTTTTAAAAAATAGGCAAAGGATATATGAATGTACACTATAGACACACATATACACACAAAAACCCAACGAGCACATTAAAACATGCTCAACATCATTTGTCAACAGGGATATGCAAATCAAAACCACAATGAGATATAATATCACACCTACTTGGATGGGTTCTTTTAAAGAGTCCTGATAACAAGTATTGATGAGAGTGTAAAAAAACTGGAATTCCTTATACACTATTCGTGGCACTGTGAAATAGTACATAAACTTTAGAATAAACAGTTTGGTATTTCACCAAAAGGTTAAACATGGCTGGGGCTATAGCTCAGTTGGTAGAGAGCTTGGCTCGCATGCACAAAACCCTGGGTTCAATCCCCAATACCACACACACAAAAAAGGCAAGCATAAAATTACCATATGGCTCAGAAATTCCTTCCCTAGGTGTATACCCAAGAAAAACAAAGACATCAGTTCACAAAAAAGTTTATCTATGGTCAGGTGCCGTGGCACACACCTGAAATCCCAGGAGGCTGAGGCAGGAGGATCACAAGTTCAAAGCCAGCTGCAGCAATTTAGTGAGGCAGTCAGCAACTCAACAAGACCCTGTATTTTAAATAAATAAATAAATAAGGGCTGGGGATGTGGCTCAGTAGTTAAGCATCCCTGGGTTCAATCCTCAGTGCTCCACACCCTCACCAAAAATTTATCTATGGCCAGGCCTGGTGGCACACGCCTATAATCCCAGTAGCTCAGGAGGCTGAGGCAAGGAGGATTGCAAGTTCAAAGCCAGACTCAGCATCTTAGCAAGGCCTTTGGTAACTTAGTGAGAACTTGACTCAAAATTAAAAAAAATTAAAAGGGCTGGGGATGTAGCTCAGTGATTAAGTACCCTTGGCTTCAATCTCTGGTAAAAACAAAAACAAAAATAAAACAAACTTTGTCTATGAATTAATATAGCAGCATTATTCACAATAACCAAAAAAGTGGAAGCAACCCAAATGTCCATCAGCCAATGAATAAATTAAATGTGCTTTATCCACACAATGGACAGCCATAAAAATGAATTAAATATGTATATATGCTACAACATGGATGGATGATGAACACAGTATGCTAAATGAAAGAAGCCAGTCACAAAGGACCAAATATTCTAATTATTTTAAATGTCAGAATAGGCAAATCTATAGGCAGAAAATGGATTAAGAGTTTCCTAGGGCTGGGTGAGAGGGTAGAGAAATGGGAATTGATTGTTAATGGGTACAGGGTTTTCTTTGGGGTGATGAAAATGTTCTAAAAGTGATTGTGTTGGTGGTTGCAAAACACCCAAGTCTACTAAAAACCACTGAATCTTATACTTCAAATGGGTGAATTATATGGTATATGAATTTTATCTCAATAAAGCTACTATATATAAATATATTTAAAAAAAGAATTATAGAGATATCAAAAGTCTTTCAAAGAATCATAAAATGACCCTGTTCCACTTTCTCAGTTTTCATGCATAAATGACCAAAAATGACTAATCTGTACGTGGACTCTAAAGATACATGAAAAGCTCAATAGCTATTTATGATACCCCAATGTTTTATAAATCATTGTTTTAATAATTGTAAAAAAGGAACTGGGCTTCAAATCCACGAAGACCATCAATGAAATCCATCATGCATTTGAATAGCACTTTTATATACAGTATCTTAGCTGACCCTCTTGATTTAATTGGGTTTCACCCTCATTGTAAAGTAACAACCTCAGAGACACTAACAGGTAGTGAAAGGTAGTGATGGATTAGAACCTAGGTCTTATCTCTCTATTAAGCCATCTTCTAAACTTATAAAAAGTTGCTTTTTGTATAGAATATTTCTTTATTTTAATATAAATATTTCTTAGTGAATTTTTTCTTACATTAGTGTCTTGAACTTTTTCCTTTTGAATACTGGGGAGTGAATCCAGGGGTGCTCTAGCACTGAGGTATATCCCCAGCCCCTTTTACTTCTGAGACAGGGTCTCACTAACTTGCCCAGGCTGCCTTCCAATTTACCATCCTCCCTCCTTCAGCCTCCTGAATAGTTGGGATTATATGTGTCAGCCAATGTGCCCGGCTTGCACGATATCATTCTGAATATACATAATTAAATTTGGTCCAAAAATCTAATCACTAAATTTTGATGTAATTTTATATGAAAAGTTTTACAGTTATTTTTCTTCATTTTTCATCTAGAATATCCAAAATCATTATCTACTTTATAGTTGTTAAACCCTTTTCAGTATCAGATAATAATCAACATAAAATTGGTACCAAAAAAAGTGAAATTGGGGCTGGGGTTGTGGTTCAGCAGTAGAGTGCTCCCCTAGCACAGGCGAGGTTCAATCCATAGCACCACATAAAAATAAGTAAATAACGGGGCTGTAGCTATAGCTCAGTGGCAGAGTGAAATTGGGTTTGATCCTTAGCACCACGTTAAAAAAAAAAAAACTAAACAAATAAAGGCATGTTGTGTTGTCCATCTACAACTATAAATTTTGAAAAATAAGTAAATACATTAAATATATTGTGTCCAACTACAACTAAAAAATAAATATTTTTTAAAAAGTGAAATTAACCCAGACTTGAATTCTAACAAGCTATTTGGGCTATAACAAGGCTTAAGTGGGCATTTCATTTGTCCAACATTTGCTGAAAATTTATGTGTTTGACTCAGGGCTTACACATGTATGATTTAATAAGACATAGTCCCTGCAATAGTCTCTGGAGTTTCCTCCAGGTGGGGAAAACCACCAGGTAAAAAAATAATTACAATGCAATGTGAGATGCACTATCTACAAAGGAGGCTTTTACAAAGTACCATCTTGGGCTTGCCTGTGCTCAGGTTTTGTGAGATAAGATAAGTATCAGTGTCTAAAACATGCCTCCTAAGCTGAATATGTACTCACTAACTTGTATTACCTTTCAGTACTTTGCCATATCCAGGTGTCTCTTCCTTGCCTGATTTGCATATCCAGACAAGATGGCCAAGGTTGATAGGGTTACCATATCAGGTTAAGGCACACTGAGATCAAACATGACTCAAAAGAGCTCACATCTTGTCCTGACTTTGTTCAACAGGTATAGCTACAGCTCCTAAATTCTTTTGGTCATGAAGTACCTTGTAATCTTCCTCAGAAGAAATGCTAAGTTTAAAAGTTCTATGAATAGAATATTAAGTCTATTTCTCTGAAATGAAAAACTGCACATTTCTCATCTTTTATACACAGATACTGGTAGAAAAAGGGGCAATAATATGCCAAGTAGAGCTTTTCTCCTGCAGAGTAAACCAGTGTGTATCTTTTAAAAAGTTCCTAGCTGCAGGATGTCTTCATAATGCAACAGGACCAGGCAAGAACAGATTTTTTTTTTTTTTTTTTTTTTTTGCAGTGCAGGGGATCAAACCTAGGACTTTCTACATGCTAGGCAAGTTGGGCAAGTACCCTACCATCGAGCTACACCTGTGCAGACCATTGTTTCTGAAGTAATAAGACTGGTATTTATTCTCAAAAGTTTGGGAAAGAGGTTATCCATGACTTTCTTTGATTATAACACAGTGTGGCTAACCATAAATTGCTTAAGTTTTCAAGGATTTGCTCTCAGGATTTTCCAGTTTGCTTACCACAACAGACATATTAATGCAGAGGAACCTCTAACTGTGAGATATTGGTTGTCTTGAAGCAAAATTCCAACTAAATCAAGGAATTAAAAAAATTTAGAAATATAATTCCCTCCAATATGATTCATAAATTACAATCTAAACACCATTAAGAATTTCCTATGGCGAAGCATCTTAAGAGATGGTAAGGTCAAGTTCTATGTGTTAGGTTTAAACACAAAAAGATGCTGGTGCTTAGTTGATGGTAGTTGTAAGAGCCTGTGGGAAGGTCTCTGACTTCACTGTGACATCTCCCTTTACACATGTCTCTTTCTGTGTAGAAGAACAACTTCCCAATACTAAATGTTTCCCAAAGTAAAATAGTCTGTCAAAGACCCCACATTGTAAAGAAAGTGAATTAAAAAAAATTTTTTTTAGTTGTTCATAGATCTTTATTTTATTTATTTATATGTGGTGCTGAGAACCAAACCCAATGCCACACACATGCCAGGCTGAGCCCCAGCCCCAGCCCAAGTCAGTGAATCAGGTTACCTTGGGTCAGAATTCACTTAAAACAATATAAAATGTGACATGGCTGAATAAAATTTTTTTTTCTGGTACTAGGGATTGAACTCCAGGCCTCGCACATGCTAGCCAAGAATTCTACAGACCAGCTACATCCCCATCCCAGGATAAAAATTTTTAAAAATTAAAAATCATTTATGAAAATTGTATAATATGATCATGTTCATTAAACAGTACGTATGTACATTTAAGGATTCTTGATTAAAAGAATCATGAGTATTACTGAAAGTTTGGAAAAGGACAAAAAAATAAGAAACAGCTATAATTCTTTAGCCCAGAGATTTTATCATTTTATATTTTTTCTATGAATATGTACTTTCCCCAGTAAATGTAATAATAAATTTATATACACCTGATGTTCTAAAAAAACTAAGGCAAATTATAAGATTCATGTACAACAGTGGTTCTCAACCTTGGCAGTGGGGGAATTTTTAAATTCCCTATGCCTGGACTAGATACCCCCAAAACAAAGCCAACCAATCAAATCAGGATCTCCAGAGTTGGAACTCAGGCATCAGTATTTTTTCAAAATTCCCTGGGTGATTCCAAGGAAGCCAGAATTGAGAAACACTACTTGACACAGTTTTACACTCCTTGAGTAAAAGGTAAGGCAGGACAGGCTTTCTTCAAATTTCATGTGCATACTAACCACCTGGGGATCTTGTTAAACTATATTCTGGTTCAGTAGGTCTGCAGTGGGACCTGAAATTAAACATATCTAAACAGCTCTAGGTGAGGCCAATGCTATCAGCCCAGGGACCACACTTTGATGAACATTTTGATTTTCATTCTGGGAAAGAAAATTCTCCTACAGAACAGTAAGAAAAATTTAGTCAAAATATGGCCAATGAAGTCCATACTCTTTATCATCAGCAAGGATGACTGATCAAAAATTTGAGGCTCACATGTGCAACTTAGACAGACCTTATCTCAAAATAAAATAAAAAAGGACTGGTGATGTTGTCAGTGGTACAGCACTTGCCTCGCATATGCCAGGTCCTGGGATCTAACCCCAGCACTGGAACTATCCCACCCAATATTTGGAATAGCACGTTTTTTTTGGGGGGGGGGGGGCTGGGGAACAGTCATTAGAGTTTATGTATTTGTGTGAACAATAGAACATAAGCAGGCATGGGGGAGAAGAGTGAGCAGTGAGAGAAAAAAAATATCAAATATCTAGAAAGTTGTGGAAAAAATAAAGCCCTTGGCCATAGTACTAGAAAGGTATAGAGTGAATCTGGAAGGGTATAAGGGGATCTTCAGAATCTATTTCTCTGCCAAAAACATATCTGGGAACCAGTACAGCTAATAAACTGACGTTGGTGCAGATTAACAACCATCTTCTATCAACTCCCTTCTGGGGACAGAAGGGACCCCAGGAGTATAAGTTTCCCCTGGCAGTGCTTTGGGAACTAACAACAAACAGTGAACCATTTGTTTAAATGCCTTTTTCTGTGAGCAAAGAGAACATCTGGGCTCAAACATGGGGTCCCTTTGCAGCTTCCTGACGGCACCCTTCTGTGAATTTCTAAACATCCAGACCTACTTCACTAGACAAATAACAACAACAAAAGGCAAAAACAAACAAACAAACAAACCATTTTTTTCCCTGAGGGTTTTCCCATGGAAATTGGAAATATTAGTATATTAATCAGTACATTTTTTAGAATGACAAAGCAAACCTGTAGTATAAAAATGTTTATAAATCACTACCAGACTTATTCCTGTAAGATAATTTCTAAAAACAATAAGTCAACTTTCATGTAAAATTATCTGGAGCAATATAAAACAGGGGCCATATCTAGGTAAATTTGTGTTTAAATAGAAGAAACTAAAGGAGAAGACTTTACTAAGAAGTGGAAGGAATTCTGTTGTCAGATGATTCATGCTGTATGTGTCTTTGCAGAAATGTTAGCAATCTTTACATTTAGCGGCTATTTATTGTATGATGGTGATGTTAACATGTAGTGAGTGCCTGATACTGTGATGTGTACTTTATCCGTATCCACATGAATCCTCAAATTCTATAAAACAGGCATTATTATATAACCCATATGTTGATGAGGAATCTATGGTCTGGGGATGGTAAGTACATTGCTCAAAGTTCATAACACCAGAAAGTGGTAAAGTTGGTTTTTGACTGCCTGATTCCAAAGGCCATTCTTTTAATATTTATATGATATTACCAGCTATCCTGCATGCTGTTTGTCCCAGGGAGGGACTATACTCAAGACTGGGGGATACAAGATGAATAAGTTATGATCTTTAAGTTCAAGACAAGTAGTGCTTCCAGGACACAAGAAAGGCACTCTCAATACTATAGGAAGCAGGATGGTTTTTGGTGTCATGGAATGCCAACTCAGATGAGATGAAATCTGACTAGCAGATTATGCTAGTGTATTCCACAAGTCAGATCTCATCTCATTTGGGGTCCTTGATTCTTGATCTTTTTATATATCTTTGATGGGTAAAAGATACATTTAAAAGAAGATACACTATTTTCTAGTTTAGACAAGCTTTCCAGAAATTATTGAACTACATCAAACTATATAAAATTGATCAGCCACAACAGTTTCTAGGAAATAAATCTAATACCAGTTGAGGGTTGGTCTCATTTACATTAAATGATAGTGTTGCCTGACATCTTGATACTAAAATCTATCAGAACAAATCAGTCCAAGATTGAGGTTCCTGTCTCTATTTTGAGTTTCTATAAATCTCCAAAGATTCAGGAAAATCCCATTCATTATACTAGCCAATAATGGCTACAAAGGCCAATTTTTTTTTTTTTTTTTGTGATGCTGAAGATGGAACCCAGAGCCTTATGTACACTAGGCAAGCACTCAAACACTCAGCCTAGGGGCACTCTACTACTGAGCTATATCCCTAGCCCTTTGTATTTTATTTTTTGCTTTTTTTTTTTTTTTTTTTTTTTTTTGGTACTGGGGATTGAATTCAGGGGAATTCAACCACTGAGCCACATCACAGCCCTTTTTTGTATTTTATTTAGAGACAGGGTTTCATTGTGTTGCTTAGCAGCCTTTTTTTGCTGAGGCTGGCTTTGAACTTGTCATCCTCCTGCCTCAGCCTCCTGAGCTGCTGGAATTGCAGGCTTGCACCACCAGGCTGTATTTTATTTTTGAGGCAGTGTCTCACTAAGTTGCCCAGGCTGACCTCAAACTTGCAATGCTCTTGCCTTAGCCTTCCAAGTTGCTGGGATTACAGGTGTGTGGCACCATGCCCAATGAGGTCAATAATCCTTAATCTATATTTTGTTATCGGTACAGATAGATTAAGTCTTAACTCTTGCACTTCTCAGGGGCTACCTTCCTACCAGTCATGTTTAACATGATAACTGAAAACAGAATAAGGCAATGGAAAACGTATACAATATTTACAGGCTTATCCAGCATTTAGCTAGGTATATTCATGGTTTACAGGCAGTCTTCAAAGAAAGAAGAGGCAGGTAAAAGAAGGATATTTCAGTACCTACTTTCAATAAATATGTCAAGTGTAGTAGTGTTTGGGCTCCTCTTTTTTTTCCTATTTTTCAATATTCATTTAGTACTCATGCCCACATGAAATAGTGGTGCTCCCAGTAGTTAAATACTTTTCTTAGGAACTTACAGCTGGAAAACAATGTAAGTAACATTCAGATAGAGGTCTGTCCACGTTGCCTGGGAAGAGTGACTTCAGGCATCTGCAGGGTTTTAGGTCTTCCCTTTGTGGATAGCCTAACAGAGATGAAAGAGCTGAGAGAACTGGTGAAAGAGCGAAAAAGGCAAATACACCATGGAAATGGTCTTTTGGGATAAGCTTAGTAGAGGTATGCAGCTAGGAAGCTGTACTGATTGATCCATGGTGGAAACAAAATTCTATTCATAATAAAACTTCCCTATTACAAGCAGTGGTTACATATTATTTGAGCTTAAATATTTCAAAATAATGATCTCCTTCAATTGAGCTGTGGGTTTGGCTATTAAAAAGTAGTCTCCCTGCTTTCAATATATACTGAATGTGACCATGAATTTCTTTTATCTGAAGGGGATAGGTTACCTGATAGGTTCTTAACTACAATTTGGTTTTATAAAGATTTAGTGTTGCAAAGAACCCAAAATTACCTCAATTGA
The DNA here is from genome assembly GCF_047511675.1 of Marmota flaviventris. Taxonomy (NCBI): domain Eukaryota; kingdom Metazoa; phylum Chordata; class Mammalia; order Rodentia; family Sciuridae; genus Marmota; species Marmota flaviventris. The sequence goes on along the minus strand of NC_092508.1, from coordinate 7,581,794 downwards.
CATAGAAGTTTTGCTTGTTACAAAATTTTTAGTAAAAAATAGTTCTTTTTATTTTTTTTAGTTGTTGATAGACCTTTATTTCATTCATTTATTTATATGTGTTGCCAAGAACAGAACCCAGTGCCTCACATATGCTAGGCAAGCGCTCCACCACTAAGCCACAACTCCAGTCCCAGAGTTCTTACCCTATTCAGCTAATCTCTGAGAAGACAGGAAACAAGAAAATCTTAGGTGGACATTTGGCAATTATGTTCCATAGTACAAGATGGAGAAACACACTGATTTTAAGAGAAGGGGTTAATGCCAACCACAGATCTGCTTCTAAGAGGTAGTTCAGAGAAGCAGGTTGCCATCCTTCTCCAGTCATTTAGGAGATCATAACTATATCTGCATTATCAAAACTTTATTTCTCAGGAATTCACATGGGATTTATTAGAATAGGTCTGTCTCACGAGAGAGCTCAAGGAATGATGTTCAGAGTGAGTAATGGGAAAAGTTTTACATGAAGGCTTGCTTACCTTCTTCCCTTATCTTCGTTTCCCTCCAGCTCTCCAAAGAGCCTCTACTGTCCTTTTGCCTTGCCTATAACTATAATCTTGCCAACCATCTCACTCACTATTTATTTCCCAAACACATATAGAAGTACTACATGTTAAGCACAGATTGTTTTGGGGATTCCACTGCTGTACTACTCAGAATGTAGTCTATACATATTTAGATTAATATGAATCCACTTGCACATCTGTGACAGTGTTTAAAACATTTTTTTTCCTGTGTCATGAGGGATTGAACTCAGAGTGCTTTCACCATTGAGCTACATCCCCAGTCTTTTTATTTATTTGTTTAAAAAAATTTTGTGAGACACGGTCTTGTTAAATTGCTCTGGCTGGCCTCTAACTTGTGATTCTCTTGCTTCAGTCTCCTGAGTAGTTAGGATTACCGGCATGTGTCACAGCACCTGGCTAATATTTAAATTTTTTTTCACTTTTTAAAAATTGATTTTTAAAAAAATAAATGATAGTGGAATGCATCACAATTCTTATTACACATACAACACAATTTTTCATATCTCTGGTTGTATATAAAGTATGTTGACACCAATTCGTGTCTTCATACGTGTACTATGGATAATGATGTCTATCATATTCCAACATCCTTGCTAACCCCCTGCCCCCTCGATTTCCCTCCCACCCCTCTGCCCTATCTAGAGTTCATCTATTCCTAAAATTTTTAATGTCAACTTAGCAGAGTAATTTGTTTGTGGATTCTAACAATTTTTTAAACTTTTATTTTGTATGTTATCTTTGTAATAATTCACTTTATTTTATTATATTTAAAAAATATTGGTCTATAAAGAATTAGAAGTTAAAACTGGGCTCTTCATCAGTGATAGTTTAAACAGTATTATTCCACGGCTTCTGCTCTTGACAAGGTTTGTCTAGTGTTATATAAGTGTCCAACAAAAAAAATCCTTTCACACTCAGACATAAACTTTTTTTGGGGGGGGGCGGGTACTGGGAATTGAACCCAAGGGTGCTTAACCACTGAGCCACATCCTCAGCCCTTTTTATTTTTTATTTAGAGACATGGTCTCACTAGGTTGTTTACAAATGGCTAAGTTGCTGAGGCTGGCTTCAAACCTGTGATCCTCCTGCCTCAGCCTCCGGAGCTGTTGGGATTACAGGCATGCACCACCATGCCCGGCTCAGACATTCACATTTCTGAAGAACACATAAAATTTAGGCTTTGTAAGTAGGTTTGGAAAAAACAAATTTTTTGAAAAAGTGAATTACTAATAGGTTAAAAGGATAAGAGAGGAGGGTAAAATAGGAAGGTAGAGCTGAGAGAAAGACAGTTTGATAAACAGGAAATCACAGGCAACTAGGTTAAAGGTTACAACTGCTACAAGCCTGATGTGAAAAAGTCAAGGCAAATCAAGGATTATTGGAAGGAGGAAGACACTGAGTCCAGGCCCTGCTATCCAATCTACTTTCCTGTGCTATCTGTTACGGTAGTACTCACCAGGGTGTACTATGTACACTTAAGTTTGCAAGTCAAATTCCATTGACACTGTATTATTTATCTTTCTCAGCACATAATGGACACTCAAATACATGTTGAACCACACTGAGCATCAGTGAGCAAGTTTTAAGAGATGATTAGAATTCTCTTTCAGGTTAAGCATCAGAAAACAAGTCTTACTGAAGAGTATCTAGAAGGCAATGCAGGGGAGCTGCTCATTTAGGTTCCGCAGCCTGTAAAAGGGGCAACTTAGAGCTGGTTCTCAGCAAAAACAACAAGTAAACAAACCAAATCCACCCCCCTACGGAGAACAGCAAAGTCAGGCAGCTGAATTGCATGTAAAAACATTAGATTTAAAAGGCTGTTCTGCATAGGAAGGGCAGCAGAATAGAATAGATATTATGATTGCTGTATGTATATAGGTGACTCTAATGACCAGTGTGATTCTGCAATCTGTACAATTAGAAAAATGAGAAATTATACCCCAATGATTCAAATGTATGAATCATCAAGATCATTGTAATGTCATGTGTAGCTAATAAAAAAAAATTTAAAAAAATTAATTTGTATTATATAAACATGATGCCTGATAGGCAGGGCATGGTGAAAAGGAGTTAAAAGAGGACTTCTCTGAGGAAAATTACTTGACCTTTAACATTTTTAATAGTTCATTTTTATACTTATTGAAGTAAAATTGACCTATAATATACTGAACATCATTAGGGTGTACAATTTTTGTTTATTTATTGCATGTATATGTAACTGTGAAACCAATGTGAGAATCAAAATAATTAATTTTTCATAATAAAAAAAAAGGCTGTTCTGCATTAAGTTTGAATTCATGACTTGGCAGAATACTTGTAAATTATATACAAGCATGTGGTTCTGAGTAATTTCAAGGTAAATAGATTTTTCAGGCAAAATGGCTGACTAAGCACATAATGATATATGCTAATGTCTACCACGGCAGACCAGAGCAATACAGGCAAAGCTTCAATACCAGGCAAAGCTTCAATACCAAGGTCATAGGCATAAAGAAAAACTTCTCCCTTCTTATTCCTTTGGGGTGGCAGCAACTGCAATGACTAGCAGTAAACAAAGGGAGCTTATATTTGGTGGCATTCTGAACATTTATTTTCATCACAGAAATGCCTTTCTTTGCTTTGCTCTCCCAGTTTCTGGTTGTGGTTTTTTTCATTTTCTTCTTGTTGTCTTTGTCTTTCAACACTCTCCCTTTATGATCTCTCTCCTCTCAGTCTCCCCTTCTTGTTCAGTTTCTGAACTCATTTCCTTCTCTCACTCCTACCTTCATTAATTCTCAAATGCCCCTCTGCAAAAATCCTCCTGTTTCTTCTGTGCTAGTCTTGGTTATACAGAGCAGGATGATGTCTTTTAGTTCATTCTTTTCTTTTTCTTTCCCTTGTTTCCCTCTCTCCCTTCTTTCCTTTTGCTGTACTGTGGACTGAATCTTCAAGCACGCTAGGCAAGAGTTCTACTGAACTACATACCCAGCTGCCCCCTTTTGTTGTGGTAGGGGGTTGACTCAGGGACACTTTACCACTGAGCTTCACCCCAGTCCTTTTTATTTTGAGACAGGGTCTTGCTAAGTTGCCCAGGCTGGCCTTGAACTTGCAATACTCCTGCCTCAGCCTCTGGATAAGCTGGGATTACAGGCATATGCCACAACACCCAGCTGTTTGTACATTTTTAAGAATCAATTCTAGCCAGTGGTGGCACAGGATTGTAATCCTAGAGGCTTGGGAGGGTGAGGCAGGATTGCAGGTTTGAAGCCAGCCTCAGCAAGTTAGCAAGACTCTAAGCCACTGAGACACTGTCTCAAAATTAAAAATAAAAAGGGCTGAGGATGTGGCTCAGTGGTTAAGCACTCTTGGGTTCAATCCATGGAAACAAACAAACAAACAAACAAAAAAAATTCCAAAACCAAAAAAAAAAACCCAATTCTAATTCACAGACATTTAAACATACTTTCCTACTCAGTTATTTCTCAGTGATGTTCCATTTATGAGAGACAAGGTGAGAAAATATAAATGGATCCCTGGGAACCCAGGTTTCAGTGTCCTTGAAACTTAATATGCAGCACTGTAATCAGTGGTTGATATCCCTAAGAAATGATACTCTGGCCCTGGCAAAGTTACTATGCTTGGAAAAGGTATGATAAAAATCCAAATTGGCCTGGGAAACAGTGGAGGTAAGTAATTTAGTAATGAGAAAGAGATCACCATTTGAAACGTAACAGTCTTCTCACTAGCAAAGTCAAACAATAAAACAAATCTTTCTTTTTCTAGTATGTCTATTATTCTACTGTGAGCAGTTATGTGCCTGAAATTGGTCAGAAACAAACTGGGAGAGACAACCAAAGGGATTCTTAAGAGACTCTCTGCATTTTCCTTTGCTTCCCAACCTCTTGATTGAAGAAGAGATAATACAAGGTCTTTCCCAGGGGCCTTTCTCCCAAAAGGCATTTTCTTTCATGTTATTTGGAGGCACTGGGATATTGCCTTGAATCTTATAAAAATCTACATTCAGAGATTCCTAAGCTTCACCTAGTTTTTTAAAAACGCTATATTATTGAGAGGGAAAACATCTTTCTCAAATGATAATCCTTTAAAAACATGCAAAAGCAAAGCCAAAGATGATTTTAGTTTTCAAGTGGGACTTAAGTGTTGTCTAGGGGGCTTCTTCTGTTGTCACTCCATGGCCAATTGCTTACCAGAATTGTGAAAAAAGATGTTCAGATGTCTAAGCTAGAGTAAAAAAAAAAAAAAAAAAATTATCAAGTCTCTGGCTTTTCTGTCACCCTGAAATATGAAATCTACAAATTTGCAAAATGGACCCAATCATGAATTGTACAGCAGAGATAAATGACTGTAACAATATAATAACAATAATGCATTTAAGTTTTTTTGTTTTTGTTTTTTTGTATAGGGATTGAACCCAGGGACACTTAAACACTGAGCCATATCTTCAGCTCTTTTTATTTTTTGAGACACGGCATAGCTAAGATGCTTAGAGCCTTGCTAAATTGCTGAGCCTGGCTTTGAACCTACTATCCACCTGCCTCAGCCTCTTGAATTGCTGGGATTAGGGGTATATGTACCACAGTGCCTGGTGAGGAGCTATGGTTTTTAAAATGAGTTGACAGGGCTGAGGGGTTGTGGCTCAGCGGTAGAGCACTCGCCTAGCATGTGCGCGGCCCGGGTTCGATCCTCAGCACCACATAAAAATAAATAAATAAAACAAACATATTGTGTTCAACTACAACTAAAAAATAAATATTAAAAAAAATGAGTTGACATACATTATGTCATTCAAATTTCATAACATCTTTGTAAATCAGATGGGGCAAGCTTTAACCTCACTTTACAGAATAAGTGACTTGTGCAAAAGTGACAACTTAAAAAATGATTTCCCTTTTTATTATTTTTTGCATTGTTGGTGATGGAACCTAGGGCCTTGTGCATACTAGGCAAGTGCTTACCACTGATTTATATACCCAGTCCTAATCTTTTTACCCATTCAAGCTAGTCCCCTAAACTCTGCTTTCCTAGGCCACCAGATTTCTTGAAGAGTAAATGATTCCTGATGATTTTCTTTTCTCATTATTCATTTTCTAATTTTTGCAGATTATAGTTAATTTGTTCCCTCAAATATCAATTGTTTTATTTTTGTTTTGTTTTTTTAAATACATCTTCTGCCAGGGTGGTGCACTCTTTTTTTTTTTTTTTTTTTAAATTTTTTAGTTTTCAGCGAATACAACATCTTTGTTTGTATGTGGTGCTGGGGATCGAACCCGGGCCGAACGCACGCCAGGCGAGCGTGCTACCACTTAAGCCACATCCCCAGCCCTCAATTGTTCTTAAATCACTAGTTACTATAAGGTATAATGGGACTCTTAATATATTCTTAAATATTTGTTGAATGAATAAAATTTCCATCATCTCAAGGACTTGTTTTTGACCCTCCATTCTTCCTCACTCTTGACTCCAACTCACTCCTGAAACACTCTCCTCCCTCATTTTTCATGTCATTACTTATTTTTCTTCTCTAATTCCTCAGTAACTTAAAAGATTAAACTACGTAACACCTACTCATCTTTCATGGTACTATTCAAATGACAATTCTGAAGTCTTCCACACCGCCCCCAGCACTAGTCATTCTTCCTGTTTCTATAGCATTTAATATCTACTGCTAGGCCCCTATCACATTGTATTCTGATTGTTATTCTCTCTCCCTTATACAAGAAATGTCCTTTGGACACAGAAACCAGTTTATTTATTTATATCTCTTGGATTTAGCAGGTGATTTGCCACTTACAGATTATCTTAAAAACTGTCTGAAACAACTGCCAGTAAATGACAGCCCTAGGACTAGAACCTAGCTCTTCTGGATCCTCCTTATTTAATACTTAGATAGAAGATGGCTCAAAAGTAATTAAGGCTCATGGTGACATTTCTCACTTCTTATTCCATGAAAGTGCTCAGGTTCTCAGGAGGGTCTGCTAGATTCTTATCTCAATCTATAAATACTTCAAGAAACCTTTAAAACTAATCCTAAAAGTATGTAACACTCTGTAACAGGAATCCTGGAGTTGGTTCCAAAACCCACACCCAATATACTTTCACTTGATAATTTTCATAGAAGTTTTAAAGAAAATGTTGCATTATGAAACTGAAATAACTTAAGCTGCTCACAGGTAGGATTGTCTATCTGAAATGCAAGGAAATGCTCACTTATTTGTGCGAGGTCCAAAGGGATCATGTAAGACATTCTTTCTCCTCATCCTATGAGATGACCTGAATTGCTCATCTGAGACCATTTCCTCATGGAATAAACTGTGTGAATAACTTAACTGGATAAAACTGCATGGTTCACAATCCTGTGTTTATTAGATTTTAGTATGTTTGATTATGATCAAAGTTGCTAATCAGATTCCTGTAAATGACCATCTCTTGACTACACGTGAAAAAAATGTGAAAGAAAACAATCGTTTGCTGCTTAATTACTTTGGGGAGACTGTCTCTTGTTTGCAGATAACGAATTGCTAAATTATTCTTCCTTATCCCAGGCTAGGCCCTGCCTCTTATATCTGAGAATCGAATAAAAACTAAAAATAATATAGGATTTATAGCTATAATGGAAGAAGAAAATAATTTTCAAGTGAAAAATAAATCTGTGACTTAAATAATGAGGAAAATTTTTGACTCAAAAATCAAGGATATAGTATCAAAAATAGATTCCCCAGGAAGGCAGCATAATATATTATGGAAAATATGGACTTTGTACAGAAACAAGGTTTAAATAAAGGTTCTGCCTTTATCAAATGTCGATCCTCAATTCCCTCATCTATAAAGTGGAGACAATAATGTAGGGTTGTTGTAATAACATAATAATGTACTAAAGTGCTTTGGAAACCTGAAAAACAATAGGAATACCAGATATTATTAGGCCACACCCTTTCTTCTTGTGACCAAATTAATAGCATTATTTATATCAGAGCTATTTAGGTTTAATTCTCTACCCTTTATCTAGATTCAGAGGCAATAATTGCTCCTCTTGACTCTGAATCAGTGTATCCAAAATTCACTAAATAAGATAATTCATCAATACTAGGAAAAGAGTTGGTTAAAAACAAAAAGGAAATCAGACTATATTCTTTAGTTACATCACAAAAAAACTGTGCCTATTTTAGGTGTGGAACATACGTCAATAGAAATACTTGCTGGAAAGAGTTCTTATCAATTAAGAAAGGTTGTCAACCAAATCAAAAGATTGTAGTATTGGAAAAGGATCTTAGAGTCTTTCTGGAGATCACCTGTTCTGATATACACACATTTGATATGTTTACAATTTCCCTCTGCAACACTCTAGATTGTCGGGCATTCATCTGTTGCCTAAAATGTTTATTGGAAAAAGTCTTTTTTTTTTTCCAAGTAACTCTAATAGTTAGAAATTGGGCTAAACTCTGATTCCTATAATTTCTATTCCTGAGTCTTATACTTCCTCTGAGAGCAACACCACATACATTTAATTCCTCTCCTTTAGAGCAGTTTTTTAAAATTTAGGAAAGAACACCCTTGTCCTTTGAACAACTCTTTTCATTTTTAGGCTAAAGGCCCCTGGGTTTCCTAATTACTGGCACATTTCAAGTACCTCTTCTCTGAACCAGCTCCACTTTACCCTGGCCGAGTCACTGCAGATTAAATAAGCTTTTGTGTGTACCCCTACAGTGAGACTATCACCTTTTTGCCAGAAACAGGATGCTTCTTTTGTCCAAGCCACTGATATCTTTATGCATATCAGACTGTAAGAAAATATATTTTCTTTTCCTTCCAGCTTTAAAATTATCAGCAGGTCAAAGGCAAACAAAGAATGCTGTTTTTGAAACCTTGACAACTTTGAGTTTAAGCATTCAAGCAATGTTTAAGAACTGTCAGGTTACTAGACAAGATGACCTTTAATATTCCTTCCTATGATGTTAAAGCTCAGGAATAGGGACAGGTCTACAAATTCAGAAGTCAAATCCCGCCTCCAAATGGGAATTTGTGGACACAGAATGTCCACAAATGAGGCCTGTGGGGGGAAAAGTGAGGTCAAAACTCATAAGCTAGAGCTGCCAAGCCTTAGCACCACCACTAGTCCTTTATCAAATACAGTGACAGTACTACCCAATTTTTCCATGACAGTCTTACCAGAATTCTGCCTCACTATTCCAGAAGTTATTATCATGTTTCACTATAAACCATATGACACACTCCTGGAAAAAAACTTAGAAGGTCTGAAGAAGATCAAAAATGTTGAATTTTATCCCAACTTCTTCCTAAACTGCAAAAGTAGGAATGCCTGTTTAAGAATCCTAAGTAATATAATCAACAGGGCATTATATTAATTTAATCTATTTAGGATAACAATAACAACTTCTCAGAGTCCATGCGGGAGGGAAACAAGCAAACAATCATAATCTACCTGGAATCCATGACTAGATGACCTGTGACCACAGTTTTTAAGGCTGCATGGGTGGTATGTTTTGGCTGCTCTCCAAGTACTTTGGTTGACAGATAAAACTGTTTTAGGAAAATCATAAACTTCAAATTCATTTCTAACACCTGACCAAGGCAATAGTATAAGGCAATAGTGACATTCAAGAGAAGTTGAACAGTCTATCTTAATTAGGAAATCTAAGTGAATAGAAAATGTAAAGCCAATTATTTTAGACTAGAAATAAAAATCAAGGGGTTGGGGATGTGGCTCAAGCAGTAGCGCGCTCACCTGGCATGCGTGCGGCCCGGGTTCGATCCTCAGCACCACATACAAAGATGTTGTGTCCACCAAAAACTAATAAATAAATATTGAAAAAAAAATCAAACTTCAAAGCGTTATGGGAAAGAGGATATCTGGGTTCTAAGACCAAACCATGGGAGAGGAAAAGAAAAAAAAAAGAGAAGTGCTTTCAGAAAGCTTCTGAACTAATTTTTTTTTTTTTTTTGTCAACCTGCCATAAATTGGATTAAGAGTCTTTCCTAGATAACAATATAAACACCAGGTACATATCAATGTTTATAAACTGAGTCATTTCTTCAAAAGCAAAACAAATGTTTGTAAGAAAATCTGATAGTAGCATTAAGGAACTGGTTACATCCCAGAGAAATAGGTGGTTTTATGGAAATATTAACACTATAGTTATTATCATTCATAATTATTAATAGAATGGTTAACAGTAGTTAACATTTATTATTCACCATGTGCCAGGTACCATTATGCAAAGCATTTTTAAAATTTCATTTTATTTAATTATGATAACAACCCTCAGAGGTATGAGATATGGATACAGAGGTGCAAAGAGCATGAGTGCTCCACTGAGAGGCACTATGTGGAGGCAGCAAGGCTGAACCTTAACTGTCTGTGCTCTTTTTTTGACAAGGGCGGGTCCCAGGGATTGAACTCAGGAGCACTTAACCACTGAGCCACATCCCCAGCCCTATTTTGTATTTTATTTAGAGACAGAGTCTCATTGAGTTGCTTAGCACCTCGACATTGCTGAGCCCGCTTTGAACTCATGATCCTCCTGCCTCAGTTTCTCGAACATTAGGAATTACAGGCCTGCTCCACCACACCCTGTCCAGGAAAATACAAATTAAAGCAAAATACCATTTGTTGTCCAAATTTGCAAAAATTTAAGGTTCACATGTGGAAAATTGAGGATTGTCAACATTGTTGGTGAGAGAACATAAAGATATTTTCCCTTTTTTTAAAGTAACAAAAATGGTTCTTACAGAAACACTCTAAGGTCTGGGGCTATAGCTCAGTAGTGGACTGCTTACCTACCACTCTTCCCGCTCTTAATCATTGTGTCCCATGCTCCCCTGTAGTTACATGGTAAGTTTTGATGGGCACCAACTACTTCCATAGAGGATACACACACACACACACACACAGAGCAAATGAGAATGAAAAGCTTTTCAGTTTTCCCTGAAAAGCTGCCAACCCTGAATATTATCAATCTTTAAAATTTCTGTCAAATTTGAAATTAGGGGATAACCTATTGTTTTGATAAGCCTGAGTAGCTCCTTCATTTATTTGTTTCTTCTGGGAATTGTCCATATTTCCCCCCCCCCACCTTTTTTTTTGTGTGTGTGTGGTATTGGGGTACTCTACCACTGAGCTATACTCACAATCCTTTTAAATTTTTATTTGGAGATAGGGGTCTTGCTGAGTTGCTCAAGCTGGCCTTGAACCTGTGATTCTCCTGCCTCAGCTTCCTAATTCACTGGGATTATAGGTGGGTGCAACCATATCTGGCTCCTTTTCCCATTTTGAGCTAAATAATTATGTTATTGATATATAGGCAGCCATTTATATTCTGGATATTACATTAATATTTGGAGTATAGGTAAATAAATAAATGAGATCTGGGGTCACAGTTCAGTGGTGAAGTACTTGCTTAGCAGGTATAAGGCCCTGTGTTCAATCCCCAGCATGGCTTTAAAAAAAAAAAAAAAAGCTAAATCACTACTGCATACCATCTATCAAAGCAAATTCCAGGTAGATTAAGATAATGAAATCATAAAAGCATAATCCTTTCTGATGACAGTCTGTTGGTTTCTTGATATTAATGTAATAAGATATGTATTTATGCCATTGAAAAAGTAATTCAAATAGGCAAAACAGTACATTATAGACTATATTAGAAAGCAACTATAAGAGTACTATGATGAATGTATGGCATTGAAACAATTCACAATAACCATTTTTGGAAATTATGAACATGATAAATTTATTAAGTGAAAAGGTAATTTACAAAACATTATTCTAGTTCCATTACTTATTTATTTATTTTTGGTACTGGGGATTGAAGCCAGGGGTGCTTAACTACTGAGCCACATTCCCAGCCCTTTTTATTTTTAGGAAAGATCTTGCTAAGTTGTATAGGGCCTGGCTAAGTTGCTAAGGCTGGCCTTGAACTTGGTGATTTTTCTGCCTCAGCCTTGGGATTTGCTGGGATTATAGGTGTGCACCCCCACATCTGGCTCTAGATCCATTTTTATAAAAGCAAATACAGCCACACTTATAATTCTAGCAACTCAGGAGGCTGAGGCAGGAGGATCAACATTCAAGGGCAGCCTGGGCAACTTAGTAAGACTCAGTCTCAAATGAAAATAAAAAGGGGTGGGAATGTAGCTTTATGGTAGAGTGCCCTGGGGTTCAATCCTCAGTACACCCTGACCCCCCAAAAAATAAGAAGGGAAGAAAAAGGCAAAAATCAAATATAATAAACACTAACCACATTGGAAGCCTACATTAAAATATTAATAAAGGTCATTCTAGGTGCTGGGGTTTATGATAGAAAAATTGAACATTACTTTAAAAAATACATTGTGCTTTGGAAGATATCCCTTCTAAATATAGATAAAGAAGGAACTGAGACTCATTTTCATATCCTTTCAAGTACAGAGGGCCCTATGCATAACAGTCACCCAATAGTCTTGTTTAATGAATGAAATGGGAAACTGTGGGACTCACAATCTCTATATCAGCTGCTTAAAATTATCAAATCCAAAACTCACAAAACAATCACATTTGTTTCCCAAGTAACATTTCATTCATAACTTTGATTTATAATTTAACAACAAGAGAGAAATGCGAGTCTTTGATGTGTACAAATTAAAAAGGAATGGGGTGGGATGGGCTGGAAGTGATATGAGAAAGAAATCTTACAAATATATTATTTTTGGGGGTACTGGGGTTTGAACCCAGGGGTACTCTACCACTGAGCTCTTTCTATTTTTTATTTTGAGACAGGATCTGGATAAATTGCCCAGGCTGGCCTCCAACTTGCCATCCTCCTGCCTTTGCCTCCTAAGTAGCTGGGATTACAAGCATGCACTACCATGCGTGGCAAAACATTTTATTTATTTATTTTTAAATGTTTATTTTTTAGTTGGACACAATATCTTTATTTTTATTTATATGTGGTGCTGAGGATCAAACCCAGGGCCTCACACATGCTGGGCAAGCACGCTTCCACTGAGCCACAACCCCAGCCCCAAATATTTTATTTTTGAAATAACTTAAGATACACACAAATACTGAATTATCTCAGACTATACCTGATTTATGCAATATGATATTCACACTCATTGAAGATCTACAGAGAAAGATTCTGTGTGAATAAAAGGAACACCAATATTTATACGGAGCTTATAATATGACTTTTTTTATTTTTTTCATACCGGGGATTGAACTCAGGGGCATTCAACCACTGAGTCAAATCCCCAGCCCTATTTTGTATTTTTTATTTAGAGACAGGGTCTCACTGAGTTGCTTAGTGCCTCACCATTGTTGAGTCTGGCTTTGAACTCATGATCCTCTTGTCTCAGCTGGGATTACAGGTGTGTACCACTGCACCCAGCATAATATGACTTTAACACACATACTCTGTTTATGACATACCAATTCTTTCTATTATAAACTATACTAATTATACTATAAAGCTATAATTAAACAAAATGCATGCTGGCATAAGACAAATAGATCAATGAAACAGAAATATTTATAATAAACCCATGTCTTGTGGAGATTTGGTTTATAACAAAGGCAGCATTTCAAAACAATGGGGAAAAGATGAAGTAACCACAGAATCAAATGAAAAATATTAATAAATTTGAAATAATAATTTTAAAATTCTGTTCAATGAAAAAAGGAGACAATTTGGGGCTGGAGTTGTAGCTCAGCGGTAGAGTGCTCGCCTAGCACATGTGAGGCCCTGGGTTCAATCCTCAGCACCACATAAAAATAAGTAAATAAAATAAAGGCATTGTGTCCAACTACACTTAAAAAATAATTTTTTTTTTTTAAAAAGGAGACCATTTTACATTGAGAAAAAGTACTTGCAACATAACAGGCAAATGACTGATATTAAAATATATAAAGAACACCCACAGGGCTGGGGTTGTGGCTTAGCGGTACAGCGCTTGCCTAGCATGTGCGAGGCCCTAGGTTCCATCCTCAGCACCAAATAAAAATAAATAAATAAAGGTATTGTGTCCAACTACAACTAAAAAATAAATAAATAAAAAGAACACCCACAAAGCAACAAGAAAAATAAGTCAAATGGGCAAAAACAAAATTAACAAGAATTTCACAAAAGAAAATGAAATGACCAAATATGAGACTTGCAACTTCTCTAATAACAACAGTAATAATATTAGCCAACACATAATGCTTACTATGCATCAAGTGTTTTTCAAAATGCTTTAGGTATCAACTCATTTAATCTCACAACAGCCCCAGAGTCAGGTCCTAGTATCATCTCTATTTTATACATGAGGAAACTGAGGCAGAGGTTTAAGGAAATTGTGTAGGGACACACAACTAGGAGTGCGGACTAGAATTTTAATGCAGACAATACAGCTTCCTGACCTAGTTTTTTTTTGGGGGGGGTACTGCGGATTGAGACCAGACATACTCTACCACATTTTTACTTTGAGACAGGGTCTCATTGAATTGCCAAGGCTAGCCTCAAACTTGCAATCTCCTGCCTCAGCCTCTTGAATTGCTGGTATTAAAGGTATGCACCGTGTTGTAAACTCCAGTATAGTTTTTAACCACTATACCATACTCTCTAGGGATCCAGGAAAATACAAATTAAAACAAAATACCATTTGTTGTCCAAATTTGCAAAAATTTAAGATTCACATAGGAAATGTGGAAAATTGAGGATTGTCAACATTGTTGGTGAGAGAACATAAGGGTATTTTCCCTTTTTTTAAAGTAACAAAAATGATTCTTACAGAAACAGACACCCACTAAGGTCTGGGGCTGTAGCTCAGTAGCGGACTGCCTACCATGTGTGAGGCACTGAGTTTGATCCTTAGCACCAAATAATAAATAAATAAATAAAATAAAGGAATGCTGCCCATCTACAACTACAAAAAGATATATATATATTTTTTAAAGAAACAGACACTCTGAAAGTTCACGTAAACCACATTTACCCAATAATGGGTGGACAATAATTGTGGTTTCTTACTAACACATTATTATTATTCCATGAAAGTAGGATCAAATCTTAAATGTTTCTGTTTGCCTCTTCTTTCTTAATCCTCAGACATCAACAAAGGCCACTGTATGATGGATGGGCACTCTCTTGTTCCCACACTTCTATATGCCTTGCTTCCCTTGTGCTTCAGGATTCAGTCAATTCAGGTCAAACTTTCTTGATGCACTAACACCATCATGAAATTGATTAATTCACATTTCTTTCTAGTGGGCTAACACAGTTCTATTTTCTAGTGGACTAACAACAGGTCTGTTTTCTACTCTTTTTCATATTTGCCCCTTAGCATCTTTCTGAACAGGTTCAAGAGCCAAGATGGAAGGTAAGAAGTTCAAACTTTCCTTTTTTTGTCATGTTCAAAAACCTTTTGTTGTTAGCAGTGTGGGGTGGCAGATGCCTGTAATTGTGCAGCTCAGGAGGCTGAGGGAGGAGGATCACAAGTTCAAAGCCAGTTTCAGCAACAGTGAGGTGCTAAGCAACTCAGTGAGATCCTGTCTCTAAATAAAATACAAAATAGGGCTAAGGATGTGGCTCATTGATTGAGTGCTCCTGAGTTCAATCCCTGGTAGCCCCCTCAAAAAAAAAAATGTGTTGAAAACATTTCTTTTTTTTCAGTAATATATTACTTACAATTAGACAAAAATTTTGCTTCCGAAATTTCTCAGTACTCCATAGTATCTAATTTACCATTTATAGCATAATAAATAATTATGTAAATCACTTAACAATATAAACAACTTAAATAATGTAAATAGCTTAAGGGAAAAATAAAATAAAATCATGCCATAGGGTGTGGGTTTTTTTTTTTTTTTTTTTTGGTACTGGGGATTGAGCCTAGGGGTGTTTTACCTTGGCTGACCTCGAACTTGGGATCCTCCTGCCTCGGCCTCCTGATTCACTGGGATTATAGGCTTGTGCCACCTTACCTGGCATGCCATAGCTTTCTAACACTTTGGTTATCCTTATCTACTTAAAGGTTCTGTTATGAAGAGAAATAGAAAAGATACATGGAACTATGAAAAAGTCAGTTACTAAACTTCACTACATTAAAGTACTGAAAGTTTATCACAAATATGACAGTCTATACAAAAATGATACAGCTTTCAGTTTTTCAAAAAAAGTATAGTGGGTCAGTTTTCATTTGTAATATTTCATTTGTACATCCTGTGTACACTTTTGCATTGTATCCTAAAATTTACTACCAACTTGGTTTTTGACATGACAAAGCAGTTAAAATTTCCTGGGGAGGAAACAGGCAGTTCAGAGAATAGTGCTTTACTAAACCTTTGCGGGGAGGAACCCTAAAGGGATGACTGCATTTCACTAAGAGAGGAATTTAAGAGCGGTCTATACTGTAGACATGGGATGTAAGAAGAGATGGTCGGCGGGAGATCGTAAAATTGGAATACACAAGATCGTATTTTTCTGTCGGTATCTTAGGGTGACAGACTAACACTCCATTGAAAAACAAAACTTCCTTGCTATATGAAGGAGAAGCAGGATGCAAAAGCGGCACAACAGGCCCGAGGCAATGATTTCCATATCCTAACACGTCCTACCTACCGGGTCTTCACCACGATCGAACAATTGCTGGACAGCTCCACCACAGCTAGCCGCAGCCTCACCAATGCCAGCCCGAAGTTCCCTTTACCAGAAGTCTCAGTGCAAACCAGAGTACCTCAAGGCATCCCGCACACAAGCTCACCGTCCTGTCCTCACTCATCTCGCTGGAACGAAAACTGAGCTGAGAGAAGCAGTGACCACCCAACGTCTCTAAAGGCCGAGAGAGTTAATAATTTCTCTTTCCCCACTTTCCTCGGCTACTACAGCCCTGCGAGACGCCACAAGTGAGGGAAAGAAGTTGGGGAAACAGACGGGGTGGAGTAGGGTGGGGACTGACAGAGTTTAACGTAGCATTTTGCATCTGTCAAACACAAGGTCACTCGCTCAGAGTCACTTTTCCCTGCTCCCCCGTGGGCTTCCCGCCAAAGACGCTTCCAGTCTCCGAGGCCAGCCCACCGCGCCCCCGCGGCCCCTCCCGGCTTCCGGGTCCCGGCCGGAGCTCCGAACCCAGATGGCCTGCTGGACGCCGGTCTCCGACGCCGGAGCCTCTGCAGCCCGTCCCGGGACTCCTCCGCCTCCACCCCCTGAGGCTCCCGTCACCGTCCCCTTCCTCCCGCAGGTTGCCCCTGCGCCCGCCGCCCGCGCCTGGTCCCACCGGGGCCCGGGACGCCGTTCCTTTCCTGGCGGCTCTCGCTGCCCTTGTTTTCGGGTGCCCACCGGGCGCCCCCGCCCCGGCAGGTCTCCTCAGGGAGCGGCCGCCTCCCAAGTCCTCCCGGCCCCGCCCCGCTCCCGGGCGGATACAGTTTGAAGCCTCTCAGGATCTCCCTGGCCCGCTCGTCCTTGGCTGACATGATGCGGCGGCCGCCGCCCGCGGCTCTCCCACACTAGCCGGCGGAGCCTCGCAGACCGTGCCCAGGAGTCGAGGAAGGAGCCGCAGCCGGGCCTGGAGACCTCGGGCAAGCAGCGGCAGCGGCCAGACACTGACCGGCCTCTCCCTCCCCCTCGCTCCCGCTCCTGATCCCTTCTCCTTCCCTCTAGCCTCAGAGCGCCCGCCCCGCAGCCAATGGAAAACCCGTCTCGGCGATTGGCATCCTGGCCAGCCAATAGAAATGTTCAGCGGCTTCGCAGGGGGGACGGAGAGCGTCAATGGTAAAGGCCCTTCCCAAGAAGTCCCGTAGGACAAAAATTTCACTCGATGTTGTTGCCTAGAGTTTGCCCCAGCGGAGGGTTGGCTTGAGATCTGCAGACTCCAGGGACCTGCTCTCGCTGGTTGGCATACTAGCGGTCTGAGACGACGGCAGGTTGCCCAGTGCGAAGTATTGGAAACTACATTTCCCAGCATTCCAGGGCGCGCCTGGGGACCACAGATCCCGGCGCACCGCCGAGAGGCCAGATACTACAAATCCCAGCATGCCGCGCGCCTCGCTCTTCTAACTTAGACTCTGATGTGCCGCGCAGTGTGCGCAAATTCGGAATCTCGCAGGCGGGGATGGTGGGTTCTGAATCCGAGACTTAAAACAGACGAGAAGACCCACTTCATTCTCACAAGAAGATGACAACCCACAGAGAATTAACTTCTGTTTATATTCAACTCAGAAGTCTTCTGCAAATCATGGTAAGGTTGCAAACAACAAACAAAAACTGATTAAACCATGAAAGATTGTGGAACAAAATGATTTCCTCAAATCGTCTTCGTTTGTTTGGGACGTCTTTTAAGTGTTTCGCAGGGTTTTCTGGTTTATTCCTTCTTTGAACTGGGAAATCTACCGATTGTGTATATTCGGCATATCAGTACGGGAAGGGGCACTAAAGAATGTGCTAATCCAATCCCTGTTGTTTTTACTCATGAGGAAGTTGAGGCCCAGAGAGGGGAGATGTTGGCCACAGTTCTAGCAAGTTAGGACAGAATTAGAATTCATTTCTAAGCCTGCTGACCCCGGAGTGTGGGTTCCACTAGGAAGGTGATATTTTCAGCAGTATGACAATGTGATTGTTATTCTTGATGAACAGGAAATCAACCTTCATCCAGGATTGAAACATCCAGAAATTAGGTAAGCATTTATTTAGTAAATTTACTGCAAGTGAGGAAGTGTGATATTTGTTTATCTTGAGTCTAGGTAGGATTTCATGTTTTGACTTGTTCTTTCTTTGTCACTCAATGAAGATGTTTAACATGATTTCAGGAGGTAGGTAGAATTGATTTAAGCCACAATTTCCTTGGAGATCTCCTCTGTCCTTTCCTAGGTTTGTCTTCCTCTTTCTTTCCCTCTTCTCACCCATCTGAGCACACATTCAATTTTTTCTTCCATATAATTCAACAAACATGTTTTCAGCTCTGTCATTTGTCAGGCACTGAGTGGGTAAAAGGTGAAAGGCATGATCACTGTCACTAGGAAGATAACCATTGATTTAGGGAAATAAGGAGACTCCATTGAGATTCAAGTTGGATTATCATGCATAAAAGAAATAACATCAGAATGCCACAGAGGTCCTGCTGGAGAGATTTATAACCACTGACAAACTTTATGGAGGAAGTGGCATTTGAACTTGAAGGATGGATTTTTTCCTGCATTAAAAAATTTATCCTTAAATGCTTTTGTCAATGAGATAAAACAGTAGAGAAAGACTTTTCACATATGTATACACCCATATTGCCATCACCCAAATCAAGATAGAGAATGTTTCCAGCATTCACTGTGCCCCTTCTCAATCTGTACTACATTCACACATCTGGAAATAACCACTTTTCTGGCTTTATTACCATAGGTAATTTTGTCTGTACTTGAATTTCACTTATACGGTGTGTACATTATATATCTGGCTTTTCTTGTTCATTGGTGTTTTTTATGAGATTCATCCTTGGTATATATACCTTTTTTTTAATTTGTTTTCATTTGCTTAGTAGTATGCCATATGATCACAGTTTATTTGATCTGTTGATAGTCATCTGGGTTGCTATCATTTTTTGGCTGTTATTAACAAAGCTACATTATTTTTTTAAAAATACTTTTTAAAAAAACATATTTCTTTTATTTGTCAATGGAACTTTATTTTTATTTATTTTTATGTGGTGCTGAGAATCGAACCCAGTGCCTCACACATGCTGGGCAAGCACGCTACCACTGAGCCACAACCCCAGCCCCAAAGCTACATTTTTATATGAACCTTTGTTTCTTCTTGTGGACATAAGCACACATTTCTAGGGAAGAAGTCGCTGTCTTGTAGAGTATGTATGTGATCAGCAACAGAGATATTGCCAGTTTTCCAAAGTGCCTTGTCCAGCAATATAAGAGAGTTCTAGTTGCCTCTTATCCTTGCTGACACAGGGTGTCTGTTGTCAGTCTTTATGTTAGCAATTTTGGCTAAATATGGCATTTCATCAAAGTATTTATTTACATTTTTCTGACACTGAGCATCTGTGTCAGAATGCTTATTGCCAATTTGAATGTCCTCTTTTGTGAAGTGACTGTTCAAGTATTTTGCCCACTTTTACTTATTAATTTTTTTGGTAAGGGGGACTGAACTCAGGGGCACTTAACCACTGAGCCACATCCCCAGCCTTTTTTTGTATCTTATTTAGAGACAGGGTCTCACTGAGTTGCTTAAGGCCTTGCTGAGTTGCTGAGGCATGTTTTTTCACTCTTACTGGTGTCTTTTGAAACAGAAATTCTTAATTACAATGAAGTGTAATAGTTTAGTGTTTATATAACACTTTTTGCATTGAATTTAAGAAAGCTTTGGCTGTGGGGTTAATAGGATTTTTACAGGCAAATGTGAGAGAAGAATATGGCAAAAAAAAAAAAAAAAGCTTTCTCTAAAACAAGCCTGGGCACAGGCCTGTTTGAATTCATGATGGGCATTGGAAGGCCTGGAGTGGAGAGGCCTGTGAAGGGAGTGGGGTGAGGCAAAGCTGGAATATTAGAAGGAAGGCATACTGCAAAGGACTTAAACTGAGCCCTGGAGTATGGACATTATTCTGGAAGAAGCAGAGGGATTGCCAGAATATTTATAAGCTCAAATTGAACTCAGTTGTCTTTCTCACCCTTAAACTTGCCCCTCATCCTTCGTTGCTGTGTTTTAACATCACTGTCAGACAGCTTTGGCTTCCTGGGCCAGAATCCTGGGTATCCTCCTTCCCTCTCCCTGCATTCAACTGGTCACCAAGTCTCATAGGTATTATAGTCTAAATGTCTCCAACAACGTCTCCTTTTTCATCTCCAACTGCTACTACCTTTGTTTAAGATCTTATAGTCTCATATCTGAAATAAGTCATCTGCTTCCAGTTCTTTTCACATAGTTAGTTCCTGTTCTACCTAGTACAACCATTCTAAATTGACTGTTCTTCCTATTTTCAGCTTTAGAAACTTAAATGGTTATTCAGTGCACTTAAGATAAACTAAAAACCCCTTGACTTGTCCTTTCTGATTTGCTTATTCATTTTTCCTGACTTAACTCAAGCCTCATCTCCTCCAGATGCCCATCCTTAATCACCCTTCCCAAGGCCACAGTGAGGTGAGTCATATTTGTTCCCCCAGGGGGCTGTGAGATCTCCGAGTGGGAACTTTGCTGTATTTAGACTTTTACTGTGTATAGTACTGGCATGTGAATTCCAAGACCCTTGATGACTGGGCTCCAGCTTTGTGCTCCTCATTTCCCGCACCTGAAACCTGGGTTCCAGCCACTCTTGGTTCTTTTTCTGCATCAGTGTATGCTGCACAGTGCATGTCTCTGTGATTATGGTCACTACCCTCTTCTGCTTTTTTTTTTTTTTTTTTGCCTGGAAAATGATTGTTTTTCCTTTCCAAATCTATTTCGTGCCTCCAAAGTTATATCATATTCATCTCGTAGCACTTAATACATTGGAGCTTTTTGAGTACAAGAACCTTGTTTTAACTTTATGTAACCTTCTAGAACATAATAGGCACTAATTTTTTTGAGTAAATGAATGAATTGGTTGGGGCTAGACTCTATAACATTGTTCTGATTTCTGCACTATAATGCACAGTAAGTAAATGGGGCTCTTTTCCTCGACTTTGAGACCTGAAGATCTGTGTCATGTAATCTTAAAAAAAAAAAAAATCAGTTCGAGGGCTGGGGCTGGGGCTCAGCCGTAGTGCACTTGACTAGCATGTGTGAAGTACTGGGTTCAAATCTCAGCACCACATATTTATGAATAAATAAACGTCTATCAACAACTTAAAAAAATTGAAATAAAATTAGTTCAAGCGTTCAGTTATGTGGCATTTCTTAGCCATCTTCTTAGGGGAGTCGGTTGACAAAAATGCAATGCCACGAATGACATTTTAGTTTTAGAACTATTGTTGTTGGCTGCAGCCATCTCCTGCTTATTTTATTCTGAATAGAGATCAAGAACATGGTCTCTGGCTCAGACAGTCCGGATTCCAAAGTAGGCTTGGCACTTGGACTTTTAGATTTTAGCTTACCTGAAAAATGAAATGATTACAGGTCATGATGTTATGAGAATTCAACAAGGTAATACATATAAAGCACCTGGGAAAAAAAATGCTCAATAAATGGTAGTTGTTTTTAGGCTTAATGTTTCACTGTTCCTAGGGGTAGCTGCAATTGCCACAGGGAGCTCCTGGGGTAAAGCTCAGCCAAAGGGATGAGTTTCGGGTCCAGGATGGTGGTGGCGGCGGCTATGGTTTGGGTCCCCATATCACCTAGGCCGCATTCTTCTCCTGGAGCCCCTCTCCACTCGCCTCCCCTCGCGGTTCCCGGGCTGCAGCCCATCCAGGACCCTCTTCTCTCGCCGTGCCCCAACTGAAGATCAGAGGCGGTGAACTCAGCGCGGGGAACCTTGTGTGGGCGGAACTTGAGTGCAGCGGTGGGAGGCTTCCGGGGGAACCGCACGGTCGACGGGTCGGCGGAGATAGAAAAACGCCGGACGCCGGACTGATCATGGACGCTTGACAACCTGCAGTCAGGCGCCGGGAGGCCGAGCCAGCAACGAAGAGGACCCAGAGGCGGCAGGGACAGGTAGGGGCCGGTGAAAGGGCAGGCCGCGCCGGGGCCGACGCTCCAGGCTCGTCTAGACCTCCGGCTTGGCGGCCTCTGCCAGAGAAACCCGCGGCCACGCCGCCCCGCCCCCGCCCCAGGAGCGCGCCCCGCGGCTCCTCACTCCACGCCAGCGGCCCTGCCTGAAGCAAGCTGCCACCCTGAGGACCACCCCAGCTTGCGCCCTCAGCTTCCTCGTTGTGGATATCTTCGCTGCCCTATCCCCCCAAAGGCCACCCCTTTGCCCCTTTCCGGTTCATCAAAATAGCGCCCTCCGCTGTTGGGAATTCACCTCCGCTGGGTCCCTAGCGTCCTAGGGGGCCTTTGACTCCAGAAGAAAACGATTATCACCGTCTTCTTAAACTCTCCCTCACACACCGTGCTCTTCAGGCTGAGATCTTTTGCATGCACCGAAGTTTCTCCCCATTTCCCTACCTCCTTTCCACCCCCAGCTGCTTCCATTTACTCTTTGCTTAGATACCCACCTGTCTCTTTACACGTGTCCACGTGGAAGGACAATTTTCCTCTCGTTTCCTTACCACCATCACCTACCTTCCTCTACTCTTCTCCGCCATCTCACCCCTTCCTCCCTTTCCTCTTGTCTCCTCAGAACTCATTTCTTAACACTTCTCTTTTTCTGGCAGGACCTTTTTAGGTAATGCTAAGTGAGGCAACATAATAGTGTGAAAGGATTGTAGCTTTGTATGCCTGACTCCACAAAACTTAAGTTTTTCTTGTACCAAACTATTTTTTAAATTTTTTCCGTATTTTTTATTGGTACATTATAGTTGTACATAGTGGTGGGTTTTATTGTGCCCTGTTTGTACATGCAAACAATATAATTTGGTCATTGTGGTTCCCCGGTATTTACCCTTTCCCTCTCCTCCTCCTTCCCCTTTGTCCCTTTTCTCTTCTGATCTACTTTGGATTTTTTTTTGACACCCCTCCACCCTTTCTTTTTCCTTTCTTGCTTCCACTTAGAGGGAAAACATATACAGTTTTGACTTTCTGAGTTTGGCTTTTTTCACTTACCATAATCTCAGGTTCCATCCGTTTTCCTGCAAATGACATAATTTCATTTTTTATGACTGAGTAAAACTCCATTGTGTGTATATACTTTTTTTATCCGTTTATCCATTGATGGACAACTAGGCTGGTTCCATAGTTTGGAATTGTGCTGCTATAAACCGGGTTGGCATGTGTTACTGTAGTTATGCTGACTTTTAATTCTTTAGGGTAAATATTGAGAAATGGTATAGCTGGGTCTTATGGTGATTCCATTCCTAGTCTTTTGAGGTACCTCCATACTGATTTCCACCAACATTGTAAAAGTGTTCCTTTTTTTTGTTGTTGTTGTTAACCAGGTTATGCTTTTGTAAATTTTTCTTTATTTTACTATACAAAACTCTTTTCCTTCATTTTGTCATACTCCCCGATTTGCATCATTTATGGAGGACAAATCTCTGCTTATGTGGGACTCAAGTAGATATGTTATGTGTCCACATACACTCAACATGTAATTAGATTACAAAATTGAGGGGCCTTCCTGTACCTGATGTCTTAGGGATGGCAATACAATATCCACATTGTTTTCCCAAATCCTGTTATTATTGAGGTTTTATACAGATATTGAGTTATGTTTATTAAAATGTCTCATATCAATAGAGGAATTTACCCTGTGGACTTACACAGTATTTTCTAAGTTTGAATATATTGTTGCTTATCTTTTACAATGCTTTTTCTCCTTTCTTAATGCTTAAATAACGTGTGTGTGTGTGTGTGTTTTGCTAGGTGTGGAACCCAGGGCCTTATGCATGTGAAGCATACACTCTACCACTGGGCTACATCCTCAAACCTTAAATTACTTTTTAAATTAAATGAAATATGGTTCTTGTCAGCTGTTTTATCTTGTTTTTGTAGATGAGATTCTGATAACACATAGGAAGCTGAAATGAGTTGCCTCTGTTTATGGGCAATATCCTTTGTCTCTGAATCAGAATTTGTAAATGAGGTAGATATAAAACAAGTATGGAGAAACTCCTGGGTTTCTTTAGGCTGGTAATCTTTTTTTGGTGGGGAGTGGGTATTTAACCCAGGGCACTTGACTACTGAGCCACATCCTCAGTCCTATTTTGTATTTTATTTAGAGACAGGGTCTCACTGAGTTGCTTAGCACCTCACTTTGCTGAAGCTGGCTTTGACTTCCTGTCTCAGCCTCCCGAGCCTCTGGGATTATAGGAGTGCACCACCACATCCTGCTCTTTAAGAGCCTATAAGGGATGCCTCTGGGAGAGGGACATATGGGGAAGTGATTTAGACAAAGTGTGTTTCAAACCTCAAAATTGTTAGGACAAAATCCTCTTAACTTCAGGTTGAACCCTACCCATCTCAAAAAGTGGTCATTGTATCTGGACTAGGTAGCTGTTTTATCTTTATGAACACTAAAATTATTCTGGCGTCTGGTCCAGCTTTAAATAAATACAGACTTTGGAAAGGAGAAGGAAGAATGACTGACATACCTTTCTTTTGGACAGATCTCAAGGTCAGAGAATGGCAGGTGAACAGAAACCCTCAAGTAACCTTCTGGAACAGTTTATTTTATTAGCCAAAGGTACCAGTGGCTCAGCCCTCACTGCTCTCATAAGCCAGGTGTTGGAAGCTCCTGGAGTGTATGTCTTTGGAGAGCTGCTGGAGTTGGCCAATGTGCAGGAGGTAAGAGCAGTTTCCAAATAATTGGTCTGTTTTTTTTCTCTAAGCCTTTTCTGTGACTTCTCTAGGTTTCCAAGGAATTTCATTGTTGAAGTATTGTGTACCTCTAGGGTACTATTTAAGGAGTGATAGGAGTTGGTGAGGCAGAGGAAAAGATCAAGGATGATGTCTTGGGTTTTTTTATTCAATATTAGTCCCTTGGGCAAAATTAGATTGGGTTACTAGTTATCTGAAAGATAGCAAAAAAGTCAAAATGGTGCTATAAGTGTGGTATGATGTTTAATAGGGATAGTTTCAGGCATTCTGAGGAACAAAAATCCTCCAGCACAATATAGAAAAGGAAGATTGGTCAGGGACATAATAGCAGAAAATTATTGCTGTGTTGAACATGAGATGGGCATGAATAGGAAAGTGTTGTTCCTGTGGAAAAGGTCAAGGTTGTGTTAAAATGGATGTGTTAAAAAGTTAAGAAAAATAAAGCAAGAAAGTATTCCATTTTGCTTTGTTGATTTGTTTGATTGTTGTATTCTTTTTGGTCAATGTGATATTTTAAAATATTAATTTTAAATTTTAAATATTAAATTTAAATAATATTAAATTTTGAAAAATGAGATATTTTAAGAGTGACCAAGTGGAACAAAGAGATGGAAAGCAACTTACACTACTTTAGGCACTTGTGTTTTTATTTGGATTCAGGGGCACTTAACTACTGAGCCACATCCCCAGCCCTATTTTATATTTTATTTAGAGATGTGCAAGCATGTTTTTGCTTTGGAAGGGAGCTCTCAGAAGCTTTGATGTGTTGGTGGCAGGTCCGCTTTCTCTTTGCCATCCTGGGTTTCTGGTGGTGCAGAATGGCGCCGACTAAAGGATGGCCACTATGGGCAGATCCAGGTGTGGTACTTCTTGCAGATCATGTGCTGGATGCTTCTGAGAGTAGCCTTTGTATTCTTGGTGGTGGTGGTGTTCTGTATGTAGGAAAACTGTATGTTTTCCCTCTAAGTGGCTGACTTTTGCTGGATGGATCATTACCTTCATGAGCATCATGACACCTTTGCCATTAGCTGCTGGGTCTGTGTCCATAGCCAATTGTAACCACAGCAGTGGGCCTTAAGGGTATTGGGCTTGGTGCTGTATGTCTACTTCTAATTCTTGGTCAGGAGGTAGAGAGGTTCCTTATGACCATTCTGCATATGTCTCCCCTTCTTCTGCTGGCCAGAAATGGGACTAGAGAGCCACTGTATTTTTTATTTATTTTTTAGTTTTAGGTAGACACAATATCTTTATTTTACATTTATGTGGTGCTGAGGATCGAACCCAGTGCTTCGTGCATGCTAGGTGAGCGCTCTACCACTGAGCCACAACCCTAGCCCTGCCACTGTATTTTTTAACTGTAAATTTTTATTTAATGTTAGTCTTGTTTGCTGTAAGCTCTGTGGGAATAAGAAAGACTTGTGCTCACCATAACTTTATTGGAGTGGAATACATAGACTGACACACAGTAGACTTTCAGTGAATATTTAGTTTACCAGAGATGGAAAATTAATATTTTGGGAAGATTTGAGAGAACTGGGTTTACTTTTCAACAGAAGACATGACCTTTAGATTCATGAAAAGCCTGAATGAAAATGCCAAGCAGTTGATTCTGAAACTGTGCAAGATTGGTGAAGAGGAAATACATGGAAATTAAAGCTGGCAAGACCTTATGGCCTTATCTGTTTTCGAGAAAATAGTCTGTTCCAGATAGTGTTTTAACTGTCTCTCTGAAAAGGGGAATAGATTTGGTGGTCTTTACAGGTCTCTTCCAACACTGATTCAGGGACCTATAGAGGTTTGTAATACCTTAGAAGGTAGGCTGAGGTAGAGAGTGGTAGAGTTCTTACTCTTATGCTTAGTGGATCACCTTTATCTCCACAGTTTGCGTTTTTCCATTTGTGAGCTGGGAATAAGCTAGCTGCCTTTCAGTGGTCTGAAATTATGGTTCTTGGAACCTTTTTTTTTTTTAATTTTTAATCTTTTGGAACTTTCTTTTAAATGACTAAAATTGAATAGTAGTAGTATTGTTATTACCGTTTAGATATTACTGAGTTTGGTAAATTGGAAGAGTAACAGGTGCTTGATTGTAGTAAAAGAAGCATCCAGTTAAGGTAATTGACAGCAGAGCAGTTCCAGGCAGAGTAGTAGTTCTTCTGTTTTTCTACAGTGTCTTCAGTGAAGACTAAGTAATTTTAATGAAAATTTTTATTTGGGGAAGCCTGATATCCTGGTTTCCTGTCCTAGTCTGGCTTTTCTTTCACACTTTATGCTATGCCACTCTTTCCCAGGGTGAATAGTCCATATATGGTCCTGAAAGTTGGATCCTAAGTTGTGTTCAGTTGGGTTGATAGTGATTCTCAACCTCCTGAACTGTTGTGTGGACAGGACTGTCTTTGTTTTGATACTGGAGATTGAACCTGGAGGTGCTTACCCCCTGAGCTACATTCCCAGCCCTTTTTATGTTTTATTTTGAGATAGGGTCTCACTAAGTTGCTCAGGGCCTTGCTAAGTTGCTCAGGCTGGCTTTGAACTCAAATCTTCTTGCCTCAGCCTCTGAAATTGCTGGGATTATAGGCATGCACTACCACACCTGGCCCAGTCTTTTTTTTTTAGTTGTAGGTGGATGCCCAGTCTTTTTTTTTTTTTTTTTAAGTTATATATTTTATTTGTTCATTTTTATGTTGTGCTGGGGATTGAACCCAGTGCCTCATGTGTGCTAGGCAAGCAGTCTACCACCAAGCCACAACCCCAGCCCCCAGTCTTTGTTTTAATGCAAAAGGAGACCTGAGAAAAGTTGAACTGCTTCCAGTGCTTAATGCTGTGTGTGTGTGTGTGTGTGTGTGTCTGTGTGTCTGTGTCTGTCTGTTAGAAGCAGCTACTGGGACATGCTAGGTGTAGAATAAAATGTCATCCCAAGGAAGAGAGATTGAATTTGGGATTTTAATAATCTTATTTATTTTTTTTCCCCAAAGAATCAAGAGTTGGAAGGGACCCCAGGGGCCACCGTATCAAACAGTACAGAATAAACAGCTGTGGCATCTTTGGCACATAGTCACCCACCTCTGTTCAAGCACTCTAGTGATTGGTAGATAGCTTGGTCTGTGGTAAAATTTGTTTTTCCTCCTCAGCTTGCAGAAGGAGCAAATGCTGCTTATTTGCAGTTGCTGAACCTGTTTGCCTATGGAACATACCCAGATTATATAGGTGAGTTGATTAAGATCCTTCAAAAGACTTAACTATGTCGCTCCATTTGGAGGATGATAGAGGTTCTAGATAAAATGTTGCTTGTGTTTATGGGAGAATTCTTGATAGGGCTGTTATCATGTTACTGCAGGTGACCTCACAAAAGGGATTTTCCTTCTCACTTTTTATTTTCCATCAGGTAAACTAGGGGCTGTGTGTATGAACATCCATAAACAAAGCCCTTGTTTATCTTCCAGGTGAGATTCTTGAGATAGTGTTCATAGGGCACTTGGTATGTGATAAAGTGTCAGAATACCCACTTGTAAAATATTTCATTGTTTTAAATGTTATCAAAATAACATACTATATTGAAGAATGTTTGAAAAATAGATTTTAAAAGTTACTTATAGTTGTACCTCCAGTAAAGTACTGGTAGCTTTTTAGTGCTGGACTTGTTTCCCATTATGCTTGAATGTTCTATTCATCGGTGTAATTAGATTATATATATAATTTCATATTTTAACTTCATTTGCTTCACAAGTCTTTATATTTTTAAAGTTTGTACTTTATTTATTTATTGGTACTGGGGATTGAACCCAAGGATGCTTTATCATTGAATTAATTCCCACCCCCACCCCCCCTTTTTTTTTTATTTTGAGACAGGGTCTCTCTAAATTGTCCAAGTTGCCCAGATTGGCCTGAAACATGCAATTTTCCTGCCTCAGGCTCCTGAGTTGCTGGAATTGTAGATGTGCACCACTGTACCTGGATTTACTCAATTTTAACATCTCACAATCTCCTATTCTACCACAAAGATACATCCCCACCCCATTTGAGTCATTTTAAATTAGAATCTTAAGTTTCAGGAATAAGGGACTTGCATATCCAAATGCTAACTTGTCTTATACCCAAACCACTTTTTTTTTTTTTCCTGGATTTCCTTTCCTTTTTCTTCCTTCCTCTTCCCCTCTCTCTCTCCCCCCCTCGCACCCTCTCATTCTTCCTCTCTTCTTCTCTTTTTTGCTTGCTTTTTTTCACATGAAAGTAGACTGACACTCAGCTGTTTTCTACTTTATCCTCCACTTTCCCTCCTTTCTCATTGGTCATTTCTCCTTATTCTGTGCTGCTGTCAGACTGAACAGTTTGCCACTTCTTGGTACACCACATTTTTCTAATCTCTTTTGTTCCAGTGAATGTGTCCTGTTTCTGTCCTCACTTACTAAGGAGGCAGCATTGTAGACTCTGGAAGCACACTGCCTATATTCTAACTCTACTTCTGCTAGTTGTGTGCTCTCCAGCAAATTAAGTAATCTTATGTGCCTCAGTTTTCTTAGTTGTAAAATGAGAGTAACAATACAAGTCCATGATCCCTTACTTGCACTTCTTGAGGCTAGATGTTTTAACAGTTTAGAATTTGGTGGACTTTGAAAAGGTAATATGTGTTTGCCTTTTCATGTAACATTCTAAGAAGGATGTGGGCAGCATCTATAGTTGAACACATCCATAATTTTGCAACAAAATAAGTAAATATTCATAACACGTGAGATAAAAGCCAGCCTCAGTTCAGTCCTGTCCTCAGGACAGGAACTGCCGCCACATGAATTTCAGCACCCTGCTTAAGAAAAAGGCAATCAGTTTGGGTTCAGCTCTTTGGAATCCAGAATTATGTAAAGGGATTGAGGACATTTGGAATCCGTTTTGGGTTTGTTGTGATAACTGGATGTTTGCCTGTGTGCCTGTGCGTGTGTGCTGTATGTGTATGTGCTGTATGTCATCTGCAGCTACTGCCCTCCCTCATTGCTGCTGTGAATCTTACTATTACTAAAGTTTTGCTTATCTCTCAAGGATCATCTCAAACTCCATCTCTTCCATGAAGCCTGCCTTTCTTTCTCTTCTATACCTCCCAGATGAGATTGTTTTCACTGTCCCCTTCTCCCCCCTCTCTCCTCCTTCTCTATCCCTTCTCCCCCTCTTTTTGTCTATTCCTCCCTCTCCCCTTTTCTCTTGGAAGTTTGTATCCTTCTTCTGGTAGCTCTGCTTTGCATTTGTAGCTAGTGAAACATTGAATTATAAGACTGAGGATAAGTCCAGGGCCAAAAAGTTGCACAGCAGTAGGTGTTTGGAGCTCCTGAAGTTGTGTGGTGCAGCAGCCTTGACAAAGCCCATCTTATTCATCCTTGATTTCTCTTAAGACAGCACCTTTCATAGAACAGATGCTCAGTGAAGATATGTTGAACTTAAAATGAGTGTCACAAGGAGCACAGACAGTATTCCATTAAGATAATTCCACTTAAGAAGATTTTGTTTGTTCGTGCCTGGCGTTTTAGGACACTAAACTCCTTGTGTGTAGAGACTGGTCTTTCCTTTTTTGGAAGCATGTTATCTTTCAGAGGAGATGGGAGGTGCTTATAGAATGCTTGCCCAGTGAATAAATGCAGAGGCATGACAGTGATATAGTAGTACATTTGGTGGGGAGTTGATGAGCTTATTCCATAAAATATCCTAATTTTATTTTGTGTCTTGGTTTTTGTGGTGGGTGGGACTGAGCAGCCAACAAGGAGAGCCTGCCAGAACTGAGTACAGCTCAGCAGAACAAGCTGAAACATCTTACCATCGTGAGCTTGGCGTCAAGAATGAAGGTACAGTCCCAGCTCCTTCCCTGCCTTCCTCCATATCCAGAGTCAGGTGTCTCATTGGCATCAATGAGGGAACTCCCACCTACTCACAGTAGAGTTGTATCCTAAATACATAAAATTTACTTGGCAAAGAGGAAAAGGTGACCGGGTGGCATAAACAGTTACTCCTCATTCCTGTGTTCAGGAAAAACATGTCCTGCAGGGGCTGAATCACCAGGTCTTATTCTGGCATGCCATGGGTCCTCACGTGAACTGAGCATTTTGGCATGTTAAAGGGAGACTGCTGTTGAAAGATACATATTTTTCAAATAGCAGGGTATCTTGCAGCAAGTTAACAACTTCTTCTGTTGCTCAGTGCAGTGAACTATACCCATGTTGGAGGAAGATCTTGGTATATTGGATCTCTCCCCCCCCCCCCCGTGTTGGGGATTAAACCTATGGTCTTGCCCATATTTTGCAAATGCTCTACCACTGAGCCATACCCCCAGCCTTTTTTATTATTATTATTTTCAAGGTTATTATTCTAATTGGAATTTTTGCCTCTTATGCTAATTTTACATTCTATCCTTCTGTAAGATTTCACTCCATCATACTTTGGAGCTCTGTGCTCCAGTGGATTTAGAAGAAGCCTTGCAGCCAGCTGCTCCCAGCCATTAATAAAGACAGTCCAGACTCATTTAATTTATAGTTGACTTGGATTCTTTGCCTAGCCTCCTAAGTTTTTGTGGGGATATGCTTTTGAAAAAGTTTGATTTTTGATTGCACTTGAGATATGTATGTGTTCTTGGGCTGCTGTTTCAGTTGCTGAAATTATTTTACCTGATCTATTCACAAATTTCTGAAACTCATTTTAAGTAGAAGGCTCTCCCCCTCCCCCCATCCCTTTTGGTGGTGCAGAGGATTGAACTCAGGGCCTTGTGCACACTAGTCTTGCGCTCTATCACTGAACTATATCACCAGCCCAGTGGGTCCAACTTTGGGAAATGAAGACCTGACCTTTTTCTAGTCCTGCACATGGACTTCTCGAGTGTTTAAGGGTAGGATGACTTTTCTTCTTTCTGCAGCCTATTATTGTAAGCCTAGCCATCACCCCTGGATAGCATGCCCTTAGCCATGGAGCGCCCTTCTAGATGTGTTTGCTGTATTTTTTGTGTGTGTGTGTGTGTGTGCATCTTTCTTTTCTTTGTATCTACAAATTTGATTTCTGTATTTTATTTCCAAATTGTAGTAATGTGGCAGGATTTGCAGAAAACTGGATATTTATATATTGTCAAGACCTTGCATGCAGTATTTATTGGTACAATCCAATAAAGGATTTGTTGGGGATTTGCATTGGTTGCAAAAATCTGAGAAAACAGATACAGACCTTAAGGTGCCATCTTTGCTGGCTGTCTTCACTGGCCACCTGTAGGAATAAGTGATGGCCTGCACATTTTTTTTTGCTATAGCACTTTGCTGGGCAAGCAGCCAGTTCTCTCCAGGGCCTGGGATCTCTTGGAGGTTTATGATAATCTGGCATTGTATGCAAAATATGCAAGCTTCTGGAAGGTGGCAGCGTGGCACACACTGTTTCCTTTTTCTCTGAAAGGCATCTTTCACACCCTGTGCTCCAGGGTGTGAAAACTGAAGTCTGGGTGAAGTCTAGGATGTAAAGAATAAAGAGGGCACCTTCTTGGATGCCATAGGGTCTTGTCACAGGTCCTGTGATTCATTCATCTACTTTTGTTGCTTTAGACATGAATGATTATCACTGACCTGCATCACCTGAGCCCAAAATTGGCTGTTGTCTATGTGGGTAATGCCCACATTT
Organism: Marmota flaviventris; assembly: GCF_047511675.1. Lineage (NCBI taxonomy): Eukaryota > Metazoa > Chordata > Mammalia > Rodentia > Sciuridae > Marmota > Marmota flaviventris. The sequence continues at coordinate 7,549,243 of NC_092508.1, read as the reverse complement.
TCATTAATGCTTGCCAGATGGTTTTTTATAACTATCACATGGCCTTATCCACAGTGTATTCCCTACTCTGTACTGCTGAAGGATCTGGAAATGAGGAATCTCCGAGAATTAGAAGACCTCATCATAGAGGCTGTCTACACTGACATCATCCAGGGCAAGCTGGACCAGCGAAATCAGCTGCTAGAGGTGGATTTCTGCATTGGCCGTGACATCCGCAAGAAGGATATCAATAATATTGTCAAGACCTTGCATGAATGGTAAAGCTGAAATGAGAAGGGGGATAGCTAGCTTGTCCTTTGTGCGTCTACATGCAAAAATGTGATCATCACCAGGAGTCAGCTGAGGGCTTGGGGTGAACCAGATAGTGGAGCTAGATTTGTGATTACAAATATGTGGCAACAGGAATCATTTCACTCATTTCACTTGTAAGATTGTTCTTGCCTTAAATGCAGCCGAGGGTGGTTTAACAGTGGGCTCTAAAATATCCAGACCTAGCAGGTAGAACTTCACATCCTAGTTATTGTGATGCCAGTCCTGCACTTTGCAGATGTAGATTCAAAGTTTGGCCAAGCTCAGGAAGTTTTTTGTAAGATTTTTTTTCTTTTTTTGGATAAGAAACCTTTGTTCAGTGTCAGTAACATTGGGCTGGTATTTGTGAAACACTGTAAGGGGTAAGTAATGGGTTGTTCTAATTTGGAACACAGCCTCATGCACAATATTTGATAACTATATCCTGATATATAAAAAGAATTGGGACATTTGTATATTCTCAATGAAATGTGATATTTGCAAGAGCTGTCACACATTCTACAAGGATTTGTTGTGGAGTTATTTAAATGATTTAGGGCTTATAAAGCTAGGTAGACTTAAGAGAAGTTTTAGTGAGCTTTGAAGGAGGGCCAGGAGTAGAGTAGAATTTGAGGTGAGGGGAGAATGTAAGCAGGCAGGCTTCATGCAGAGGGACAGGCAAATTGTTTTCCTTAAAACCAATGATCTCTATTTTATCCCCTGGAGTCTTTTCAGGGATGAATGGCCCACCTTTGATCCCTGAGGTCTAATGCCCCTCAAGTTTCCCTCATTGACACTACTCTTAAACCTCAGGCATGTGCTTCCCACTCCTCACATTATGTTCTGTCCCAAGTGTGGCCCCAAACTCCTTCCCTGTGCAGCATATGACAAAAGCAAGAGCTTTCAAAGATTGTTAAACTTCTAAATCAGAATAAACTTATAAAATGTCCACAGCACAAAAAAATGGTCTAGCAAACAAAATCTAGATTTCTGATCCTACTAAAGTTGTCCGTTCCAGTCCAGTTTTGACATGGCTGGTATGGTTTTCACAACCAGGACCTGGTTTCCTGTTTTAAGCCCCTAGTATGTTGGGCCAAGATGTGGTACCTTGACTCCTAGCCCAGAGTGTTCACCAGGAAAGATTCTTAGAACTTCTGTTGAGGTTTGACATTCAATTTAGAACAGAATTGCTACATTGAGAGGTCCCACAAAAATTTCAAAATGTTTACAATATTGAATTTTATTTTATTTTATTTTATTTTTTGTACCAGGGATTGAACTCAGGGGCACTCAACTACTGAGTCACATCCCCAGCCTTATTTTGTATTTTATTTAGAGACTAGGTCTCACTGAGTTGCTTAATGCCTCCCTTTGCCGAGGCTGGCTTTGAACTCATGATGTTCCTGCCTCAGCCTCTCAAGGCACTGGAATTACAGGTGTGTGCCACTGCGTCTGGCTCAATATCGAATCTTAAATGGAGGGGATATGAATATTTATTGTGCTATGCTTTCAAAAAAATTTTTTATTTTAAAAATTTCAAAACACAGAAAGTGGAGAAAATAACAATGAGCAATAGGAGGGGTATGGCAATTAGAAAGGCACGTCAGCTTCTGAGGAAAGGGGTAATCTCCCAAATAGGATGCTTTTGGGGATTTTTTTTTTTTTTTTCTCCTGTTGAGAGTGATTAGAATCTTGCTCACCTTCTTTAGTCCACAGTCTGTAATGTAGACATTTCCCATGGTCTACAGAAGTTGGATATGAGAGCTGTATTCCAAGAAAGTACACACAAGCCACCATATTTATCACCATCTTTCCTATTTGGACAATCTGGGGCAAGGGCAGAGGAGGTTAAAGGAAGTCCTACAAGGTGCTAGGGAGACTTATTAGGAAAGAGGTTCCTGAGGCTAGGGGAGAGTTCTGGGCCTTCTTGCAGCTTGGGGCTGGTTTTCTCTGTTACAGGTGTGATGGCTGTGAAGCAGTTCTGCTGGGCATTGAACAACAGGTTCTGAGAGCCAACCAGTACAAAGAGAACCACCACCGGACTCAGCAGCAGGTGGAGGCAGAGGTAAGCAAGAGAATGTTTGCTCTTCTCCAGGGTGTAACCTGGCTGTTCTTTGTAGTGTTTTTGTTTTTGTTGTGTGAGCCTTGGTGTGGCTAAAACAATCAGTCCCCCCAATTAGGCATTGTTTTTGTTGCTGGAACATAGGAAAACATAGTGGGACACAGCTCCTGCTCTTGATCCTCTTTATCTTCTGATTCTTGGTCAGTAGAGGGTGTGTAGACTTGGATTACAGAGAAGGTTGTAATTCTCTGATATACATGTGTTTGCAACTATAGAGCAGAAGAAAACACATTTGGGAATGGATCTTAAAAATGGTTAGAAGGAGGCTGGTGTTGTAGCTCAGTGCTTCCCTGGAGGGTGTGAAGCACTGGGTTCTATCCTTAGCACCACATAAAAATCAGTAAATAAAGTAAAGGTATTGTGTCCATCTATAACCTCCCCCCCCCAAAAAAATTTTTTTTTGTTAGAAGTATGCACAAGGACCTGTTAAAGAGCCAGCACTGGGGAGAAGAAAGCTAAAAGGATGGTGGTTGTCAGCTGTGGAGGAGGTACGGGCTTCAAGGCCTGGTAATGTCCTGCCTAAGTGGCATGGCAGGTGCAGAGTGTTTGTGTTATTCTTCTCTCAACTATATACATATATTACAAACATTTTTAATTTCATGATGTTTTATACTAGAAAAGCGAAAAATTCTGTGCATGAAAGGAAAACACAGAGGATGTGAGTGGGATTTTAGTGATGCCTCCTTATTGTCTAGGACACTTGGAATCTCTTGCATGGATGCAGGCTCTCACTTTTGTGTTCTGTGCATTTGTGTGCCTACAGTATGATGCACGGAGCCCTTAAGATTAAAAGTATTGGTTTGTTTTAGCAATTAAAGTCCTTTTTTAGTGTGGCTGGGGCTTGAAATGTCAATGGTATTGAATGAGTTTTAAAAATCAGGTGTTTTAATAGTGGGGCTCAGAATTCCAGGTGTTTCAGGAACATAAAAAATGAGTAGACATGCTTTTCACCGAGGGGTTTGTGAATTTGGAGAGTCTTCTACACCTTAAAAAGAAAACCTGTGCTTATTTATCTCCATAAAACCGGCTCTTGTTCTCTGCTTCACCCACAATAGGTACTCAGATTTTGAACTGAATGCTTCTGGTATTCCATATATGTGTGTCAGTGGACTGCTGAAGTAGGCCTTTCATGAACTAGTGCTAATTTATTTCAAATACCCTCCTCCCCATGTGTATACACTTTGGATGTTCAGTTCATGGTACTTTTTAAATCCTACTTCTAGCCAGGAAGGATAAATTACTTCTAATTTAACATTAGCAAAGGCAAAGTCAATTAGGAAATTAAGCCTGCTACTTCTTTAGTAAGCTGGGCAACCATCCTCTTGAATATATGACCTCCTGTCTGATCTAGGATTGAGATGTGAGCAACTTAGGACAGGCTAACCACTTTCCTTTCTTTTTATTTTTCCTTGTAAATCAATTTCTGAGGAAAACAAGGTTTGGAGACCTATTCCTAGGGAAGCCTAGGTAAAACCTACCTCCTTTAAGCTAGCAGGGGACACGGGTTGCCTGTCTGTGCTGGACTGTTGCTGATTGTGGCAGGTGGTGAAAAGTGAGCAGGGAAGGGACATCATTGTGGTCACTGACAAAGACGAATGATGCTAGTTTTAGGATTTTGAACTGTTCAAGGTTACTTTCAGTGACTGGCATCAGAAGGAAGAAAAGCTGGTGTGAGAATCATAGCCTCTGGGACAGGAGTCCCTGTGTTTCTTCTTTGCTAGCAAAGTAATAAATCTTTTTCCTTTTTCTGGAAAAAAAAAAAAAAAAAGCAAGTGTACATGGAGTTGTTGTAGACACTGGGCCAATGTGAACCATGCTCTGTTCTTACTCAACAGTGTATACTTTTCAAATCATGGTTATTTAAAGAAAAAAAAAAGTGAGCAAGTTTGTCATGGTAGCCCATTTTTGGAAAATACAACTACCTCTGCTGGTAAAGCCTGGTGCCCACTAGGTGGCGCTAAAGACTTAGGTTTGAGAGAGATCTGAGAAGACCAAGCCCACCTCCACCACTATTTAAAATGATCTGTTGACTTAATAATCTTCTAGAAAACTTGGAACAGATGGATAGGAAAAAAGAGAGTGAATCGCAGAGGCTGGTTATTTTCTGTTCAGTTAGTTCATGGTCTGAAGCCCAGAGTAGGTGCTGATCATCCCCTGCTTGAGACACATGGAAGGTGCTTACCAAACACTCAGAGTTGAAAAGAAAACAGATCTTCAGAAAACAAAGGTAGTTCTGTTATATTCTGCTTATTTTTGTACTTCAGTTACCCTTGGCCATTTATAGCCATTTTCTTAACTGGATGGGTAATCTTTTTTTTTTTTTTTTAAATATTGTTTTAGTTGTTGATGGACCTTTTTTTAGTTTATTTGTATGTGGTGCTGAGAATCGAACCCAGTGCCTCACAAATGCTAGGCAAGCGTTCTTATACTGAGCTACAATCACAGCACAGGTGATCTTTTCTTTATTGGTCCTTAAAGTCCTGCTGTTCTCAAAGGGCAAAACTTAATGTTTTTCCCCAAAATCTCACAATAGCTTTCTTCTGGTGAGTTGGACCTTCCAGAAAACCTTCCCTCTGAATGAAGATAGCCCTATTACAAAATTATAAAAAGAAATATTCTTTCCTTTTAGCTCTTTATAGAAATAACGTATTTAGTTATAATTTCAGCAAGTCTGGGGGTACAGAACAGTAACATTATGAGCTAGTTCATTGTTTCTGAGAAAGTGCTCTGGAGGGGAAGGAAGTTCACAAAGCAACTCTCATTTGATTTTAGAAGAGATTTTTCTTTATATTGAATGTGCCCATGTCTGATGTTCTGTGGAATGTTAATATATAGCTGTAGTTATACATTTACAGAATAGGCTGTGTTCAATTCATATAGGTAATAAAGCTAAAGAAGGCTCTATTTTCAGTTATGTTGAAAATCCCCCAGGAGCTAAGTCAGTGACAAATCTTGAGCTTTCTGACTGGTATAGTGGCACTGACAGTATGTCTTGGGTACCTACTGGATAGGCTGTCTCCCATCTCCTGCTTCCCCTTTTTTTTTTAATTTTGGCACTGGAGTTTGAACCTAGGAGTGCTTTGTCATTGAGCCATGTTCCCAGCCCTTTATATTTTTAATTTTGAGACAGGGTCTCACTAAGTTTCTTAGGGCCTCACTAATTTGCTTATGCTAGTCTTGTCTTTGTGTTTCTCCTGCCTCGGCCTCCTGAGCCACTGGGGTTACAGGTGTGTGTTACTGCACCCAGCTCCTGCTGCTCCTTTTCTTTATAGCAATTTTCCAACTGTAGGTTCTATTTCCTATTGTCTGCTTTTGCTTTGCCCCACAGCTGAAAGAAGTTTTCCTGCCCCAGAAAGCTCTTCTCTCTCCATTTGCCTGAATATTTAAGGTCTGTAATAGAGCCAGGCTGCATTTGGTTTTTTTTTGCCAGCAGGTGTCTTAACTGGGAAATTTCTGAAGTCCATGTTTTGAAGAGCTCGACAAACTCTAGGTCATCTGTGGGTACGTGGGGTGGGGTGGCCTGTAAGCCAGGCTCCTCCAAGAGGAAAATCAGGAGGAGTCGGGTCAGATTTAGACCAAGGAAGACAAGTCTGAGGCTATTTGTCATCAATTGAATGGGGCTGTATAGAAGAGGAATTAGACATCTCAAAGTCTAAGAGGTTGTAACAGATGTAACTGGTGCACCTACCTGCAGGGCCAGTCTGGAGTTCTGGAAGGAGCTCTGTGCTTAAGCCTGCCCAGCTCCTGGCAGAAATTAATTGACTACTTCTTCATTTTTGTGGTACTGGGGATTGAACACAGGACATTGCATGTACTAGGCAAAATTCTTACCACTGAGCTACATCCCAAGCCTTTTTATTTTATTTTGAGACAGGGTCTCAATAAGTTGCTTAGGCTGGCTTTGAACTTGCAGTCCTTCTGCCTCAGCCTCCCAAGCCTCTGGGATGATAGGTGTGTGCCACTACACCTGGCTCTAATATTCCTTTTAACCCTGAGCGTCTGTGATTGGCCTTAGCAGTCCTTTTTGTGAGTTCTGTATGTTTAAAATGCCAATGGTAGGACTGGCAAAGTGCTTGCCTGGCATGCACAAGACTTTTTTGGGGGAAAAAAAAATTGCCAACACTACAGCTGATGTCCAAGCAGGGCATCTGTCACATTAGCACCCAGTGTGGGGGCCACAGCACTTCCCCTCCTGAGGTTGTCTTTGTGGAGTTCTCAGGCCTTGTTTCTTGCACATAAGAGATACTTGCCCAAGAAGCCCTCTTTTCTTTCCCCGAGTGTTTACATTTTGCTTCTGTGTGATAACTACTGTGGAGGACTTAGATTTGTTGGTAATCCTGTTGGTACAGGGAGAGGTGTATGCATGAGACATGGAGACCCAGTGCTAGAGGAGGCGATGGAGTGAGAGCACTGCCAGGCAAAAGCAGCTTGGAAACTCCAGACAGGTCAGTGTGGGTTGAAGTGGTCAGGAAAGGTTGTATGGAAGAGGCACTTGACTCTCCAGGCAGGTAAGGAGATTAGCTAAGGAGGCGTTTTGCCCAGGCTGCAGGGTCGTGAAAGGCAGAGATAAAATGAGTGCTTCTGAGTGTTGGTGTGGTGGGGAGGGACAGTGAATATAGCTGGAGTGAAAGGTCTGTGTTGAGGAGCAGGGAAAGAAGGTACCAGATCTTGAGTGGTTGAGTGGTGTTTAAAACTAAAGAAAGAACCAAGTTTTCTCCTGGGTCAAGTCCCTTGCATTCCAGGGTCACTAAGCACCCAGGATAGCAGCTTATCAAGTGGGTACGAACCATAAGTGAAAGCTGTTTGAAGGTAAGCAGGCATTGGAATGAAGGGGAGAGTGGCTCTGGTTCTGTTTCTTGCTCAAAAGGTTTTGACAGGATCTTGAATCAATAAAATTGAGCTGCCTGTGATGGAATGGCTGTGTCACCCTCCTGAGGGGTGCTGGTGTAGTCAGGAGAATGGGCTGTGTGCAGGCTCCTCTGGAGCTGCAGTGAGAATCTGTGGGTTCCTATGTGAGGACATGACACTGGAAGTAGTAAACTTTGACAAGAACAAGTCTATGTACAGCTTAAAGAGTAAAATAGCAGAACACTGGGGGCAGTCCCAGAGGTCAACAAGGGAACCTTGCTTCAGGGAATGAATATGCCCAGACAAGGTTTGCTCCTGGCTGGCAGGTCAGGGGCTGACTGCTCAGCTGAGCTGTAGATACTCCAGATAGTCCAGAGCTAGCTCAGGTCCCCTGAGACCACTCAGAAAAGAGAGATACTAGTTAATATTCTTTTTCTTTTTACCTTTTTTTTTTTTTTTTTTTCTTTTCCTGGAGCTGGGAATTGAACCCAGGAATGCTCTACCACTGAGCCCACAAGTTTTCTTTTGAGGCAGGGTCTTGTCAAGTTGTTCAGGCTGGCCTAGAACTTAGAATCCTCCTGCCTCAACCTCCCAAGTTTCTGGGATTTATAGGTGTGTACCACAAAGCCTGGCACTAATTAATTTTTGATAGACTTGAAGTGACTTTATGCTACAGAAACACAGGTACAAAGTAATTGAAAATAACCATTATTTGGAAATTGATTACTTTTTTTTTTTTTAACTCATGTAGGGGTTAATAGACTATCAGTAAATCTCAAGACATCTTAATCAACATAGAAAACTATTGTCTTGCTTGATTAAAATTTTGTTAGCTTTTGAGGAAACCTCAAAATAAACCCTCAGGTACTGTCATTGCAGGACCTTCTCACATTGTGGAAGTCAGAGGTGACTGGCATGCAAATAAACAAATTTAATTCATGCATTACCTCTTAAGATTTTAATATTCCTCCTAATGTTTAGAAAGCATATCAAACTACGGAAGCATTGGAATGTTATTTTATAAAACAGTGATACCTGAGAAATCATATTTTTAAATCTCTCCTTCAAGGCCATCAAAATAGTCCTAGAAGTTAAACTGGCATTAACAAATCTTTCTCTTAAGAAAGAGAGGTATGCCTGCTTGCCCCATGCTTTCACTCACCAGCTCCACCAGTAACTGCTGAAGCAGAGACACCGAAATGGCAGGGAGCCCAAGGGAGGGAGGGCTACTGAGTTGGGGGTTCGGCCTGGCAGAACAGCTGATACACCCAAACTTGACCTAGACCTTGTTCCGTATTACCTGTCCCAGCCCACAGTCCTGTGTAACTCTCCTGGCAGAAAGGTTCAGATGATGGTGAGTAACAGCAGTTTGGGGTTTGGTTGTTTCCACTTCACAAAATGACAGTGACAACAAATACCCACCTACCGTGGAGTTTGGTTGACTCTGAAGATGATTGCTCCTCTTCTGGAACTGAATATTACTCTCACTTTCACAGCCATTATTTGGTATTTGCATTTGGACTGTTTCTTACTCAAGCTCCTGATATTCTGACTGTTTTGAATTTTTGATTTGCCTACTCCCTTCTTGCCCTGTAGAAAACCAAATTACTGCTTCTCAGAGAATATGGAAACTATTAAACAGGAAAGATACACTTACTCTGCAGCATCCTTCTCTTTCCTTCTAATGTGTGGGTTTTTTTTTTTTTTAAGAAGGCTTATATTTGAGTGAACTCTTGCCTAGCACCTTCTTCTCTGCTTGCTTTTCCTTCATGTTTTCTTCCTTTTTTTTTTTTAATTTGTTTTTTAGTTGTAGATGCTGAGGATCAAACCCAGTACCTCACACTTGTTAGGCAAGTGCTCTACCACTGAGCTATAACCCCCAGCCCTGTTTTCTTCCCTTCAATGAGCTGAAGAGCAAAAATGTAAAAGCCTTCAGGACTGGTGTTGGGGGATGGGCGTTTAAACAGGCACTGCACTGGAGTACACGCTCCATGGATTGCTTCATCATTTTTCAGAAGGTACAGGTTGAACATCCTTAATCTGAAACATTCCAAAATCTGGAAATTTTTGAGCATAGGTAAAATCTATGCAAATATTCCAAAATCTGCCAAACTCTGAAACCTGAAACACTTCTGGCTCTGGGCATTTTAGATAAGCAATACTGATTCTGGGAAAATGTGGAACCCCTTTCATCCAGAAAGCTCATGTCCTGGAGTATGTCTTCCACAGATGTTCACAAAGTATGCAGAGTAGATATAGAAGGCCATTTATCCCCACACCAGAAAACAAACAAGGAGCTAATTTTAAATGGTAGAACATTTACAGCCCAGTAGTATACAGATATTCGAGAGGACATATGTTGACATGGAAAAATGTTGCTTGGGTATTTTTGAGCCCTTACTTTGTTAACAGAAAAAAGGTATGTTGCAAACAGTAGACTTGCCAGTTCTTTTCCTTAATTTTCTTTTGTCAATTATTTGGTTGAAATTCATGCCCTAGTTGTTTTTTCAAGAGGAGTCCAAGGTACTTGTGGAAATATTTGGTTTCATACATTGCCTGTAGTTAGCTGAGTATAGAATTATTCCATTGCTCTTCTCTTTTTTGTGCTGGGGATTGAACCTAGGGGTACTTAACCATGAACCATATCCCCAGCCCTTTTATTTACTTATTTTTTATTTTGAGACAGGGTGTCACTAAGTTGCTGAGGGCCATGCTAAGTTGCTGAGGCTGCCTTTGAACTTGCAGTCCTCCTCCTGAGCTGCTGGGATTATAGGCATGCGCCACTGTGCCTGGTTTGCCCTTCTTTTTCTAAGGGTGTTTTTACCATTAATTTCTGTTATCTTCTGGGTCATACTGCTTTGCTAGATGGTTTACTTCTACTTGTTTTAAACAAGAAAGCATTGGTTCCACTTTATTCCCCCCCTTCCTGTAGTAGTGGGGATGGAACTCATTATACACACTAGGCAAGTGCTTCACCACTGAGATACATCCCCAGGCCTGGTCCCACATTTTTGCCTGACTCATTTCTGTTTACCTTCCTAAGCAGCCCGTGTTTGTTTCTTCTCACCTGGATTTCTGAAGATCATTGGAGATTTTCTTGCAGACAATTTTTGGCTACTTCTCTGCCTCACTATACTGAGAACAAGTTGTTGTACATGTTAGATGCTCACATCCACTTCTGTCTCTCTCCAGGTTACCAACATCAAGAAGACACTTAAAGCCACTGCGTCCTCTTCAGCTCAGGAAATGGAGCAGCAACTTGCTGAGCGGGAGTGTCCCCCTCATGCTGAGCAGAGGCAGCCTACCAAGAAGATGTCCAAAGTGAAAGGTCTGGTCTCCAGCCGCCACTAGGACCGGCTGGGGCAGCTGGCACTCACCAGGCCTGGGTCAGGTGGGGAGGGGACACCAAGGGCCTATTTCCTCCCTTCTCTACCTACAGTGAGTTCCAGACCTGCCCATCCCCTCACCAGCGTCTCCCCACCCATTGGTACCGTTCCAGAAAAACCATTACTCCTTTCCCCGCCCACTCCCTCATTCCTGTTGTTCCCTCAGACTCAGGGGCTCCGTGGATGCCATCCTAACAGGGTGGACACTGCCCACTTCTCTCCAGGAGGTTCTTGTCTCTGTATGGGCTTGTCTCCCTGCCAGTTTTCTTTTGCTCCATGTCATTTTGTCAGGCTGGTCATAAGCCGAAGGCAGCTTTAACCGGCCCACAGGGATGACTGCAGAGAAGGCTCCTCTCTGGGCAAGGAGGGGGCGTTCCTTCTCTAGCCCCATGTACCACAGTCCCCATGATGGTGCAGGCGCTCTCTAGCCAGGTACCCACATGCTTGTTTTCCCTCTCCTGCCTTATCCCTGTTGGCAGCTCCAGTTCAACCGTGGAGGGATGTGATGCTGGGCGATGTTTACTAAACCTTCGGGTTTTCAGCCTCTTAAACCCAGCTTGGATCTCTCGTTATTTGGGAGTGCTAGACTGACTAACCTCTGGTATCTGAGCACAAACAGAGGGTGCTGTGGGTCTGCTGGTGGCAGAAGTGTTTCTCCCAGCTTGGTGTCTTCTGCTGGCCACTCTTCCTGCTGCCTCTGACTGCTCAGCTTTGTTTTGGTGTGTAGGCCCCAGCTGCTCTCGGGGGCTGTCTGCCAGCACTTGTTCTCCCAAGATCTTCCACACTTCTTGGCCGCCCCTATGGCAGGGGTGGTGGTGTCGGGGCCCCTTAGTCTGGTGAAGGACTGTTGCTGCTGCTTCTCTTCCTTCCTTCCCCTCCTTGGCTGGTGATCCAGAGCCCTCTGATGACAGCATACTCCTGGCCAGAGAAAAGGACTTGACTAGACTTTCTGAACTTGAACAGTTTCAGGTTATATTTTAATTTTTTTTTTTTTTTTTTTTTTGTACAGGTTAATTCTAATACATTTCAACATACTTTTTTCTCCCCTTGTGTCAATATTTGTTATAGACTAATCGCCGGGGATTTTTTTTACCTGGTTGGAGGGTGGCATGTGTGTATGTGTGTGTGTATTGTTTTGTTTTTATAAAGGGAGGTGGAAGTCCTGGACTGATACTAAAGTTCATTGAGGAAAAAGCACATTTTAGAACAACAACAAAAAAAATAAAATAAAAGTGTAGATTTGATGTATGTGCCTGGAGTGTGGGGTCACATAGCTGGTAGATCTGGAGGGGTGGGGAGTCGGGTGGTTCAGGAAAATAAGATGCTACCATGGTTAAAAAATGGGTTTTTCCTTTTCCTAAAATGTTCAGCAGATGTTGCAGTATTCTCATGTCCCTTTCATGTTGGTATGTGTACCCGAACAACACTGTGCCCAAACAACACTGTGCCCAATGAGAGAGAGAAGTATAATTCCCAAAGAGTCTTTCATGATTTCCTGGTCACATACTTGTGGAAAGGGGGTTCTGTTATTAATAAACGTGGCACTCCCTGCATCCCCTATCCTCATTGGAAGTTAATTGCTAAGGTCATAGAGAATTCCTGGGGAAGGAAGCCTATGCCTACACTCATTTCACCACCAGATCCTTCCAGGTCATAACTAGTGGGACACGTTGTGGGAAAGTTTAGGGAATCATTTTTCAAAAACCTTAATAGGGGCTTGTTTTGTACATCCTCCAGCCTCATAGGTTTTTCCAGTTATTCTTTTTGGACCCTAAACTTGCACACTCACTGTTGGCAAGCTACCTTTCATCCTTGTTTTTCCCATTGGTGAGTAAATCAGGAAACGTGGTTTGACGTGTGTCATGCTACAGAGCTGCTTTCTTAAAGAGAAGATGGTGATAGTAATGACACATTAGTAAAGGACTTTACAAAGTGTCTTCCTGTATAGTGAGTTATCTGCCTAGTTTTCTGAGGTTGGTAAGGGTAAGTATTATTACGGTCATCCTCACTTTACATATGAAGCAGAAACTCAAAGGTTTAAAGTGCCCTGATAGGTGGTAAAACGAGGACTCCCAGATCCTGACTTGTGCTGACATTCTAGGTTAAGACTAACCTACAGTCTACTCTCCAGCTGACTGTACTCCCTCCCTGCTTGTTCTTCTGAGGGCTTGTCTTACTTTTAATGGACACCCCACCACACACATGCCTCAGCCTCTGCTTCCCAGACTCACCCAGCCACTTCATAAGGATGCAGAGAATATGGGGCAGAGGGTTCAGCTGGAAGGTCCATTGCTCCACTGGGACTTGAGTAAAGATCTTGCCTCCAAACCATGCAGTTTCTCACCTTGTACACTGCGACAGCTGAGCTTAGGACTGAGATGTGCAGATGTGCAACATTCAAAAGAGGTGTCCTCAACAGTGGAACATCTTAGGGAAGAAGATGCTGCCATATTAAACAGAATCAGCTCCATGGAAGTGCCTGGGAAGTGCCTGGGGCTGGCCCAAGCCAGAGCTTTCTGCTTCCTGAAACTCCTTTTCCTCTTTACTGTTTGTTCAGATAAGAGTCATTATTCATTATGGGCCCTACTTGTGTAATATTAGGGAGGTGGTCAAAGCCAATACAGGCTGTTCTTATGTCCCAAATTGGAAGACACTGCCAATTCTCCTGTCCCCAAATTTTGAGTCAGGGGTTAATGGATGACCAAAGACACCAAGAGAGAACTGCTGTGGGCTGCATCTCTGAAGTGCCGGGTCGTGCAAACCCCACCAAGCATTCCAGTTCTTGTGTGTCAAGTTGCTCTAACAGCCTGAGACTTCAAGCACTTTTTTAGAAAAGTGGTAGTTGGTTAAATTTTACTGGTCCTGAAGGAACCATCACACTACTAATGGTATTTGAGTGTCAAGGGTAGCACTCCTTCGGTAGTCTGGATGCACTTGTGGCCCCCCCGGGGACTATAGAGCCATGAGCATCTGACTCCTTCAGAAAGTCTGTTCTTGTAGTTTCACCTGAGATGTGTGGATTGGAATACACATTATAAACCTCGTACATCTCCTTTATGCTACCCTTGGGGCCTCTGATCTTTAAACTTACGTCTGCTAAGTAGGTTGTCACTGACTTGACCTTGGGACAATAAATATGGGTGCTGTTGATTATGAAAATGGAGTGTTGGGTCTAATGATTAGGGATAAGAATTGCTGTCCTTGGTTAAGGATGAAGTCCATAAGGAAAAGGTGAGGTGGCCACACTCTCCCTGGGGTTATTTGTGCCCATCCTTTCCTTATTTTCTCCTGCATTCCCTACTTCCCCCATCCCCCCATCCCCAGCTGTGAATCAGTTTGGTGACTTAACCTTTCCTCCTTGCTGGAGGAGACTTCACAGCTGCAGACGGTATTGCTGTGGGCTGCTGTGGGCTTGCTCTCACCAGCCTTTGCTGGGAGGCATCCATTATGCGTCTCCAGTGAGCTCTCACTCTTTCCCCACAGCTGTCACTGTCTCTGACAGTGGCTTAGCCCATCACTCCTCTCACTGCAGTGAGGATTATACTTCCTTACTTCATAGGAAAAAATAGAGAATATCAGGTGGGTCTCTCGCAGTTTCTCGTCTTCATCCATCCTTACCTCTTGTTCTTCACAGTGGAAAAGACTCCTGCTTCCATGTGAGCACAGTTTATCTCCCTATGCCTCCGCCTCTTCATCCACTTCACCTTTTCTTCCAGAAGTCTTCACTCTTGCACTCTCAGCCTCTAGTGGCTGGATATGGTGAAGAATTTCACATCTTCAGGAGACCCTCTCTGAATATGATGTGTCTTTCCAGCCTCTAATGACCAAACTTTTTTCCCGTTCAGTGACTAAGATTCTTGAGACTTGTCTGTACTTTATCTCTGCTTCTGCCTCACTGGTACCTGGCCAACTCCAGATCATTTTCTTACCCATTGACCTCTAGCTTGCTGAGTTGCTCAGCCTCCCTCTGGCTTGGTCTTTGTGTTGCAGAGGGACTGGTGAGCCCACTGCAGGTGTTTTTAGCTTTCCTGGCCCTAATCTCCCGAGTTTCCTGGGTTCCTCTGCCTATTCTAAAATTTCTTTAGGACACCTCTTTCTTTAGAGTCCAGTTGGGAATGTTTCCTAGGGTTACACTGTGACCTTATTTTTCTTCTCCATGGCTTGTATGATTCATTCCCATAGCTCTAATTCCATTTATAACATCCAGATCTCCATCTTTGGCTCATTCTACCAACATGAATAATTAGCATTTTTACTTGCCATCTTCTGGTCCTACCATGGTCAGTAAATGATGCCCATCATCCAAGATTATTAGTTTCTTATGGCTTACATAACAAATGTATTTTCCCACAGTTCTGGAGGCTGAAAGTCCAAGATTAATTAGAGCGTTGGCAGTGTTGGCTTCTCCTGAGGCGCCTCCTCTTGGCCAGCAGATGGTTGCTTTCTCTTTGGGTCCTCATGTAGTCTTTTCTTTGTGCATACACATCCTTCATGTCTCTTTTTAAAAGGATACTGGTCATATTAGATGTTCCCATCCATTTAGCTTTACCTCTTTAAAGGCTCTGGGTGTAAATATAGTCACATTGTGGGTTAGGCCTTCAACATGTGAGTCTAGGGCAGAGTCCCAGCACATTCAGTCCAATACAATCATTTACCTGAGCCAAACCTGGGGTTCATCTTTAACTCCTGCCTGTCCCATCTCTGATTCATCACATCCTGACCATTGTACTTTTATTATTTGAACCAATCCTTTTTCCATTTCCTCTGCTACTCAAGCATTTGAAAACTCATTTATTTATTCAATATACTCTTCAGATACACATTATGTGCTAGGGATGTAGCCAAAGAAATTTAAAATATTAAAAACAAGTAGATGGAAAGAAATGATAAAAAGCAAATGCAGAAATAAATGGGCAAAATCAAAATTATGAATCTAAAGATTTTGATACCATGAAAAAGAAGAAATACCTGTCAAACCTAATTAAAGGAGTGGGGGTGTACCTCAGTGGTAGAGCGCTTGCCTAGCATGGGCAAGGACCTGGGTTCAGTCCCCAGCAACACAAAACTGAACAAAAAACAGGAAAAGAAATTTAAAAATGCATTACTATCAATTTTAAGTTTAATGATAATGGCAATTTTCTGGAAAGATGAAATCATAATTTATTCATGAGAGACAAATTAAGAAGTTGTGTTGCTATGGTTGTGGCTCAGTGGTAGAACACTTGTCTAGCACATGTGAGGTATTGCGTTTGATCCTCAGCACCAAATAAGTAAAGGTATTGTGTCCTTCTACAGCTAAAAAAAAAAAAAAAAAAAAGACTCCCGACAAGGGGACACCGTCCAACAGGTCATGTATGGGTCCCACAGGAACTGCTGAAGCCACAGTCTAGACCAGAGTGGGTGGAAGGTGGCCACTGAGGTTTCCAAGAGCTATGGAGTGTGGAGTCCCACTCAGCTGTTGTCCAGACATAAATTAGTCCTTGCCAGGGACATTCTATCTTTGCCAGGAAATGTGCACCAGGGACTTGTCTTCCAGGGGGTGGGCCTATGCCAGTTTAGGCTTGTCCGGGCAGAGTCGCATGTGAGCACTTAGTACAGAGCGGTTGTGGGTAAACATGGAAGCTCACTTTCTCAGAGCAATTCTCAAGGTGAGAACTGTTACAACTCCTGACCTGCTATTGAGGGGACAAGTCCTGGCTTGCTGTTTGGTAGAGCTGGGACTCAGATCTGAGAGTGATGCAGGCTTAGTCCATGATCACTCTCCTGTGGGATTTGAAGTTCAGGCACTGCTTTGCCTCTGCGAGACTGGGACTGGCAGGGATCAAGCCCAAGTTCAGGGCCCAGGACTGGATGTGGGTGGGCAGCAGAGGAGCTGTCAGCTCAGCCAGTCTATTCATACTTTGCTCTGTTCTCAACTTTCCATGCAGTAATTTTAAAATTTCTCTTGGGCACTCCTATCACGGAAGGTGTAGTCAGATTTCCCTCACCTTGTGTAGGGGTCAGCCTCAGTGAGGTCATTTTTTTTTTTTTTATACTGGGGATTAAACCCAGTGGTGCTTTACCACTGAACTACATCCCCAGCCCTTTTTATTTATTTATTTATTAGTTTTAGGTGGATACAATATCTTTATTTCATTTTTATGTGGTGTTGAGGATTGAACCCAGTGCCTCCCCTATGCCAGGTGAGCGCGCTACCACTTGAGCCACATCCCAGGCCTGCCCTTTTTATTTATTGAGACAGGGCCTTACTAAGTTGCTGAGGCTGACCTGGAATTTGGGATTCTCCTGCCTCAGCCTCTCGAGTCACTGGGATTACACTGCCTCTGACTCAGTGACACCATTGACTACAGTGTGGCGGACTGAGGGTTAGTGACATGAGGCTAAATTAGAAAAGATACTCCAGCATCTACCTAGCTGTCATTCTGGAGTCGCAGGACTTGGCTGAAGCTGCCTTACTGGAGAGATCACTGGGGAATCAGGGAGAGGGGAAAGAGATGCCCAAGGAGTCTTCACAACACATGCACCATGTGGGAGTGAGCAGGCCCCATCTTCAAGGCTGGTGCCAAATAGAGCAGGGCAGCTCTGCCCAGCCCTCCACAGACTGCAGATCAGTTAGGAAAATAAATGCTACTGCTTGAGCACGCAATTTGGAGTGGTTTATATTACCCAGCATTAGATAGTTTGAATCCATATCAATGAGGATAGTGCTACCTCATTTGAATTCCATAATGTGAATGTGCCAATTTGTACATCCATTCTATAACTGATCATCCAGTATGTTCTTTTTGATTTATTATTATTTTTTGGTGCTAGAAATCAGACTCATGCATGCTAAACCTGTACTCTACCACTGAGCTGCCCTCCAAGCCCCCAGTATTTTCTTTCTTTCAATGTTTATTTTTTTTAGTTGGACATAATACCTTTATTTTATTTATTTTTATGTGGTGCAGAGTATTGAACCCAGGGCCTTGCATGTGCTAGGTGAGTGCTCTACTGCTGAGCCACAACCCCAACCCCAGTATTTTCTTTTATTAGAAGTGACCCTTTGCTGGGTGCTATGGTGCATGCCTGTTATCCCAGTGGCTCAGGAGGCTGAGGCAGGAGGATCATGAGTTCAAAATCAGCTTCAGCAACTTAAGGAGGCTCTAAGCAACTAAGCGAGACCCGTCTCTAAATACAAAAAGGGTCTGGGGATGTGACTCAGTGGTTGAATGCCCCTGGGTTCCATCCCCAGTTACCCACCCACACATACAAAAAAAAGTGACTCTGAGAAAAATATCTCTATTCATACTGAAGTTTGCACATGTAATCTGATGTCAGCTGTCTTTGAAGGCTGGTGCGTGGAAGGGCAGATGTTGTTTCACATTTACTGCTGGATGGCAGCTCCTCCTTAGCCATGTTTTGGCTCCCCCCAGGCTGCAGTTTACTCCTCCCCTGCTACTCAGCCCCTTGGAGCTTCCGGATCCATTGTCTTCCTGGAGGCAACACTGTGCCCTGAGCCAGCCTCCTCCCCTGTCCTGGGTTCAGCCCCTCTCTAGCCCAGCACCTCTTTTTGGGGGGTGTGGGGAGGGTAGGGTATAGATGGACACAATACTTTCATTTTATTTACTGGTTTTTATATGGTGCTGAGGATCGAACCCAGTGCCTCATACATGCCAGGCAAGCATTCTGCCACTGAGCCACAACCTCAGCCCCTAGCCCAGCACCTATTGTTCAGACTAAACCTATCTCTGCCTCTTCCTCTTCTTGCCCTAGGCCCACCCCCATCCTCACCAGGCGTCTGGGTCCAGCAGTTCCTCAAATCCCAGGAGCATACTCCAAAAGTCAGAACTTTTTTGTTCACAACAGTTCTTAACCAAGGGATAATTTTGCTCATGGGGCCATTTGGTGATAACTGGAGACTTAAAATTATTTTTGAAATTGAGGAACTGGAGGTAGAGACTTGCCTAGCATGCATGAGCCCCTGGGTTTCATTCCTAGCACCACATAAAAAATTTTATTGAGATAATTATAGCTTTATATGCAATCATAAGAGATAATACAGGGAGATTTCTTGTACAGTTTGCTCAGCTTCCCCCAGTGGTAACATTTTGGAAAACTAGCATATGACAACCGAGATATATGTTTTTAATTATTTTTTTTTTAATTTTTAAAATCTGTTCTAGTTAGTGATACATGACAGTAGAATGCATTTTGACACATTTACACAAATGGAGCACAACTTCTCATTCCTCTGGTGAGTCATACCAGTAGTGTAATCATACATGTATATAGTGTAATAGTATCTGTCTCATTCTACTGTCCTTCCCATCCCCACAGCCCCTCCCCTCCCTTCACTACCCTCTGCACAATCCAAAGTTCCTTCATTCTTCCCTGCCCCTTCCCCCGCCCCCACTATGGATCAGCATCCGCTTATCATAGAAAACATTTAGCCTTTTTTGGGGGGGATTGACAGGATACTGATATTGACTCAATCCGCAGATTTTACTCAGATAAGTTCAGATTTACGTGTGTGTGTGTGTGTATGAAATTCTTGCAATTTTAACCACCTCTGTAGATTTGTGTGGCCACAGCACAGTCAAGGTAGCATTTCCATCACCACAAGGACCCCCACCTTTTGTCTTTTTGAGGGGTGCTAGGGATTGAACCCAGGACCTCTTGCATGCTGGGCAAGTGTTCTGCCACTGTGTTATACCCCCAGCCCACAATGAGGTATAGCTTAATGAGACAGCTTCAGAATGGTATTTGGTTGCCAAAGGAATCGGCCATGTAATTCAAGGGTAGGAACTTTTAGCCCCACCCCACTGACCTCCAGGAAGTACAGAGGGGCTGGGATTGAGTTAATCAATGGTCAATTAATAATCTGTTATTTAATCAATAATGCCCATATAATGGAGCCTCCATAAAATCCTAAAGGAAGTGTTTCAGAGAGCTCTTTTGGAATTGGTGAATGTCTCTACAAGCTGGGAGGGTGGGACACTACAGTGCCACAGGGACACAATCTCCTGTGTTGGGGACCCTGCTTGGCTTCATCCTATGCACCTCTTCAATAACTGTTTGTTTATATTCTTTATGATTGCCTTTATAATAGACTGCTATTAGTAAAGTGTTTTCCTAAGTTCTGGGAGCTGTTACAGCATATTATCCAACCTAGGAGGGAATTGTGGGAACCCCTGATTTGTGGCCACATCAGATGGGAGTGGGGTAACCAGTACTTATAATTGACATCTGAAGTGGGAACAATTTTTGGGACTAAACCCTTGCAGGATCTATGCTAACTCCAGGTACTCAGTTTCAGAATTGAATTAAACTACAAAAATCACCAAGTTGATGTCCACTAAAAATTGGAAACTTGCTTTGGTGTGGAAAATCCATTCATTTGTATCAAAAGTGTTGTGAGGAGAGAAGTGGGTTTTCCTTCTCCCTGTGCATATATTCATACCAACAACATTCTTGAATGACACTGCTCTTCAGAGCATTGTGCTTAGCACTTTACATGGATCATGTCCCACACTAACCCTTCAAAGCACGTGTCATTATCTCTTTTTTAGGTGAGGTCAGACAAGTGATATAGCTTGCCTAAGATGATAGATATAGCTAGAAAGTGGGGGAGGTCTCTGCTCTCAGCTGCTCTACAGTGTTGCCTGCTGAGATGTCTGTTATAGAAGAGAAATATTTCCCTAAATCTAACACCATTCCAGTGTGATTGGCGTTTGCCTTTGTCATATTGGGCAGCAATCACCCTTATTTACCCACTTCCCTCCAGACTAGGGCCAGAAGCCCATGGGGTTGTTCATTTGTTCATTCATTCAACAAGTATTGTGTCTATAGCACATCAGGCTTTTTTTCTGAGCACTGGACAAAATAGAGTGGCATCTCTGACTATGCAGAACTTTTTGTTCTTGTGGGGAGATGGAGATAGACAATAAATAGGAGAGGATGTCAGACAGAACTGGCCCCAGTTCTGTAAGTCTATAGGAGGGTTACTTTAGTTTCTGGGAGCAGAATGGGAAAACCTTGTCTAAGAATATGGCAATATGAAGATTTGATCTTCTGATTGAAATTACTTCACCTAATTGTCTGACAAATTCTTTAAGAAAAGTTCCTATAAATGGACTGTTTGAGGTTCAGAATTGGAATTTTAAGGCCACTGACACATAGAACCAAACAACTCCCAGAAGGCCTTGCCAACTTGCATCCCCCCAAGTTATGAAGCCAGAACTTCAGAGCAGGGTGCCAGGACCTCCATTTGGTACCATACAGGTACCAAGCGTGGACCCTTCCTGTCCCTGGGCCAGAGCATTTGCTTCTTTTGAGCCAAGGGTTCCCTGCTGATGTGGTCACTTTCTGTTGGTGCCCTCTTGTGTAAAGCCATGTGCCCTAGCTCTGGACAGCACTAGACGCCTGTCATCTTTCCATCCTCAGAGGAGAGCATCCCCTTTGTGTTTTAGTTTGCATTTCTTGAGTTACAAATGAGAGTAACTATTTTTTTTTTTATAGGCTTTTTATCCCATTGCATTTCTTACTTTGTTACTTGTTCTCTCTCCTTTTCCTATTAGGGTTATTTTTAAAAATGTTTTTTTAAATGCTTCCTGAAATGAACAGCAGAGGGCAGCAGTGCATCAGCATGCTAAGGGAATGGTGCTGGAACCTGAGGCTTAGCAGTACATCCTGGTCAAAGGCAGAGAGCTTGGCCCTAGGGGTGGAGGTGGTTAAGGTCCTCTCCAGATTGGAGTTATTTGTCTGAGAGTCTGTGGTGTGAACTGGGAACAAGAAAATCACTTTGAAAGGCCAAGACTCTAGGTCCCAGAGAGGTAGATGAATTCTGTCCATAAGAGATATTTAGAGGCATATTTGTTGTTGTTGTTGTTTTTGGTACCAGCCATTGAACCCAGGGGTGCTTAACCACTGAATCACACCCCAAGACCTTTTTATTTTTTATTTTGAGACAGGGTCTTGCTGAGTTGCTTACGGCCTTGCTAAGTTGCTGAGGCTGGCTTTGAACTTGCCATCATCCTGCCTCAGCTTTTCTAGAGTTGCTGGGGACATTTGGGTACGGGTATGTACCACCCTGCCTGACTAGAAGGCACTTTTTAACTAATCTTTTCATGTGTATGTGGTACTGGGATTGAACTCAGGACCTCACACATGTAAGGCAAATGCTACCACTGAGCTCCATCCCTGGCCCCTAGAAGGCATTTTTCAAGTTGTTTTGGCATTGCTTGAGTCCCAGGCTTTGCCAGAACATGGTATATGTGCAGTGTGTGTGTATGTTTGGGTTTGCACAGATGCCCACCCCACCCCCATTGAAAGCTAGCTGAATAAGCTTTTCTTTATGCCAGCCTCTTTCCACTGTGAAGTTTTCAGTCTCTTAAGGATTGAAGCAGTTGAAAGAGTCCTGGGTAGAGTCCTGGGTGGTGCTGCAGGAGTGTGTGCTGTGGTGGGGAAAGGGCCTGAGAATGCATCTCCAAGCTCCTTTCACCCTTGAAGGCCAGGTGAGCCTCAGCAAGATGTTAAGTCCTTGAGATCATATGCAGAATTGTGCATAAACTTATATATTTTCCTTTAAAAAAACTTAAAATTTGGAAGTAATTATAGATTTACAAGAAGTCCCAGGAGTAGTAGAGAGGCCTGTGTACCTTTCAACCAGTTCCCCCCAACAGTAACTTCTTATGTAACTTAAATACAATAGCTAAATCAGGAAATTGACATGAGTATAATCCAGGTGGTTTTTGGACTGTATGAGTTTTACATGAATTCCTGTGTGCACATGTATGTGTATGGTTCTGTGCAATTTAATTATATGTATAGATTCATGTAACTCCCCCCACAATCAAGAATTTGCTGTCACCCCAAAGATTTCTCATGCTATCCCTTTATAGCCACCCATCCCTAACTCCTAACAACCACTACCTATTCTCAATCTTTATACTTTGATCATTTCAAGATTGTTACTTATATGTGTTTTCTTGAAAGGATCCAGAGCAGTCATCAGATGTGCTATGGTTTGTCCTTTCCACAGCTTGTGCTAAAGATAGTCATTGTGGTGGTGCTGGGAGGCAGGGCCTTTAAGAGGTGATCAGGATGTTAAAAGGGGTTATTTATTTATTTATTTTTTAAGAGAGAGTGTGAGAGAGAGAGGGAGAAGAGAGAGAGAGAGAGAATTTTTCAATATTTATTTTCTAGTTTTCGGCGGACACAACATCTTTGTTTGTATGTGGTGCTGAGGATCGAACCCAGGCCGCATGCATGCCAGGCGAGCGCGCTACCGCTTGAGCCACATCCCCAGCCCTAAAAGGGTTTAATGTAGTTCTTGGGGGATTGTATAAGTTACCCGAGGGCAAGTTGTTATAAAGTGGAGGCTGCCTCCTCTTATTCCTTTCACATGAACCTGCCTGTCCTTCATGAGTTGAAGCCATATGTGGCCACCCAAATCTTGGACTTTTCAGCCTTAGAACTGTGAGCCAAATAAACCAATTTTCTTTACAAATTATCCAGTCCCAGATATTGTTATAACAGAAGACAGACTAAGGTATATTCTCAAGGGCATCCAAAATAAAATGCTAAAATTGAGAAGCCTGATGCAATTGCTACAGGAAGCTGAGCAGGAGAAGTAGCCCCAATGCCAAGTGCTCTGGGTGTGAGAAATAACCACCAGGCTCTGCTGAGTGATTACTATGTGTGAGGCATTGGAGACTCACAGAGGTTAAGTCACCTGCCCAAGGCCACACAGCCATAAGCATCAGAGTAGGAATGAACCAAGTTCTCTGCACCTGTGCTTAAGCAGGAATGATAAAAAAGGGGACAGATTTGCTTGGAAGGGCTCATCTGGTAGCAAAAACTTAGGCTAATCCAGAAACCAGTCCTTGTGCTAGCAGGAAGTGTATGAGTGACAGATATGGCTGGGAGAGCACCAGCCCTGTGGGTGTTTCTAGTAAGGGAGCTTGCTGCCAGGGCTGGCTGTATCATAACTTCCTGGAGGGTGGCCTGCTGGTTTGTGGTGAAACCAAGTTCACCTAAGTGCTAAGTGACTTTCTAAATCATGGCAGTACTTGGTAGCCCAGGTAAGTGTGTGCATGTGGAGGAGGGGGAAAGGTAGGCAGAATTACTAAGAAGTAATGGAGTACACAGACAATGGTAGATTATGGCACTGAAGATTTTTTGGCTACTAACTGATGGAATATGTTTCTTTAAATTTGGTCAAAATTCTGCACATTTCATCTCTTCCTCCAGGAAGAGACCTCGTTTGGAGACGAGGCCTCGTTTGGAGAAAGCTAGCTACTTCTGTTGATACTTTTTTTCTTTTTATTTTTTTTCAAATATTTATTTTTTAGTTGTAGTTGGACACAATACCTTTATTTTATTTACTTTTTTTAAAAAATATAACCATTTCAGGACTTTTTTTTTAAAGAGAGAGAGAATTTTTTTAATGTTTACTTTTCAGTTTTCAGCAGACCCAACATCTTTATTTTATTTTTATGTGGTGCTGAGGATCGAACCCAGCGCCCCGCGCATGCCAGGTGAGTGCGCTACCGCTTGAGCCACATCCCCAGCCCCTATTTTATTTTATGTGGTGTTGAGGATCAAACCCAGGGCCTCACACGTGCTAGGCAAGCACTCTACTGCTGAGCCACAATCCCAGCCCTTCTGTTGATACTTTCTGTCTCCATCTCTTATCTTGGTAGCATGAACCCTTACACTACTTCACCATTCCCCCCAAAAGAAAAGACTAGGTGGGGTTGGGGACCAGACTGTGGCATGCACTTGAATGGATTTTCTTTTGGTTTGGCTCTATTATCTGGGCTCATTTCTTGTTGAAGTAGAAGAGATCTGAATCCTCCTAGGTTTTCCTGTTGAGGCCTGCAGTGACCATCAGGACTGTTGGCCCTTCAGCCCATGTCTCCTCTTTCTACAATCACTCCATTTCCCTTTGTGGAATTTATCTATCTTTCATCTATGTTTTTCTTCAAAGGTGTAGGGAATTGAACCCAGGGCCTTGCACATGCTAGGCAAGCACTCTACCACTGAAATGCATCCTCAGCCCTTTTCATTCTATTTTGAGATAGACTCTCACTAAATTGTGCAGGCTGGCCTCACACTTGTAGTCCTCTTGCCTGAGCCTCCTGAGTAGCTGGGATTACAGGTGTGCACCACCATGCCCCACTCCATTTTTTTGTATTCTTGAAGGGAGTTATTCCAACTGCAAAAGCCAGAAGCCATGGAGCCAGACCTTTCTCTGCTGGTGCCAAACTCAGCCACTCACACAAGCTCCCACGGAGCTTAAGTCTGATGCAGAGTCGTCATGTTGGTGGCCCCATGTCCCTGCACCTGGGCGGCAGCCATGTTCCCCCAGCCTACCTCAGGGGTCCTTTGCTTCTTGCCCATTTTCAAGCCTTTATCCACTGCCTATCAATTAAAGGCTCCAGAGATCCTTTCAGTCTCCCTCTTGCTTGAGTTGGCCAGTATTGGACCCTTTACTAGGAACCAAAGCACCCCAAGGTTAGACATAGTGGAATGTGGGCTTGTCCTTGGTTGGTTCCCATCCCCTGTGGCCAGCCTTGCTCTGCTCTGAGAGCACTCCTTGGGACCCAGTCCAGCTCCTCATGAAGAAGAGCTGAAGCTCTTATGGAAAAATAAAAATCGCCATTGTGTCCCTTCCTCTCGTCTCCGTACAGACTTCCTTAGGGGACTTTTTAGGAAGGTCATTGCTGGGAGAATGATTTGCCTCCTCTGGGTTGGCTGGATGAATAGTGTCTTAGAAAGTGGTGTGGCAGAAGGGTCAAGAGAAATTCAAATTTTATGTGCCATGTGACCTTTGGCACATATAAAGGTTAATTCTAAGGATTAAATAAAATGAATGAAAATTTATATGCTATAACGAAGTACCATGAACTGGCTGAATTAAAATGACAGATTTATCGTCTCACAGTTCTGGAAGCTAGAAGTTCAAATTCAAGGGATTGTTAGGGTTGGTTCCTCCCCAGGGCTGTGAGGAAAGGATCTGTTCTAGGCCTCTGTCCTTGGTTTGTAGGTGGTCATCTTCATATTCACCTGACCTTCTCTATCTTCACATCATCTTCCCCCTGTGTTCAAAGTTTCCCTTTTTCACAAGGATTAACTTCCTCCCATTGCAATGAACTCCCTTTAACTTGATCAATTCTATAAAGACTTTACCTCCAAATAAGATCACATTCTGAGTTACTGGGAGTTAGGGCTTCAATATGTGAATTTGGAAGGAGGGGTCACAATTCAACCATATCAGATAGTATGTAGCACTTAATAAGTACTCAATGAACACTAGCTATTACTTTAATAATGCCACTACAGTCCATGATTACTTATAGGGAACACCCCTGGAAGACAGGTAAACAAGCGTATTGCTGAAGATCATAGGTCCTAGAATACCCTATCTGATCCCATTGTCCAAGGAATAGGCAGCAGACATGTGAATTGGCAGCTATTTAGGTCCTTGAAATGTGTGCTCTGAAACTGGGACTTGAGCTGGGACTTGTGGCCAGTGATGATGGGCACCAGAACTGAAATATTTGTCTTACACATCCTTCCTTTCCTCTCTGGGGCTATTGCTTTCTCTTCTCTGCTTCCTGCCCATTTGCTCCTCCCTGCTCTGTCTCTGCAGATCCCTGCCTCACTTCTCCAGGCATGGGCTATCATTCCCAAGGCTGACATCACTCCCTGGGAAGTGGCCAACTGCACTGACCAGTGTCTCCAAGTCTCAACTCCACATTTCTGGGAGAGAGAATCTAACTGGCAGGCACTACTGGATGCCTACCTAAAAGTCACTTGCCCCTTCATTCTTGCGAAGCAAACAAACTATTCCTGTTTTGTTTCAAATGCCAATGTATCCAGCCCAGGTGATAAATTGTGATTGTCTAAGCTAATCTTTTTTCACCGGATATTTAACTCCCCAGTCTCCATCCTTTTCTGTGAAAGTTTTTTTTTTTTTTTCTTGCCTAAGAAAAAGAGTCAGGTGTGGCTTGAAGTTTGTGCAGTCCTTTCCTCTTCCTGCCTTTATCACAGAAGTGATTTCTGGAGCAGCAGCAGCTGTGATGTCAGGTGACAACTATAGGGACGAGAAGCCAACATACTGAGGATGATACAATGAAAGTACGGAAAGGGCCAGGGCCCTTAATGACACTGCTGAGCTACATGACCAGTCCTGATGTCATCTGTTGGACTTCTTGATTTGTGTAAATATCTGTATTTGTTTACATCATCATAAGCTGGGTTTTCCTTCTTTGCAGCCATAACATTCCTATATACATCTAGTTTCAAGGAACAGATAATCTAATGCAAACTCAAAAAAAGAAGAGGGAATATTGGTTTATGTAATAAAATCCAGAGGATGACTGAATTGACTCTACAGGTTCAGAATGTCATCAGAGAGTTTGCTGTATTTCTCTGCAACTTCTGTGAACCTCTGAGTTCTGGTTTCATCCTTAGGGCTCCTTCCCTCAAATTCCCAGTAGTGGCTACAGTAGTTCTAGACCTTTTTATTAATTTGATTTCAATTGGAGGTGGGCTTATCCCACCCAGATCAGATGGGAGAGGCTTCAGAAAAGAAATTTGAGATGCTGTTAGCAGAAGGGAGGGGAAATTGATGCTGAGCAGTAAACCACAGGTATCTACTACCTCCAGCATGGGGTCTCAAGTTTCTCCCTGGTCAAATCAGTTATGACCAGATGGGCAGTATCACATAGTACAGGGTGTTTACTGAGATGGGGCTGTAGTTCTTACATAATGGGGTGACAGCTGGACAGATCTCTCAGGAGGTCTCCAAGAAACATACAAATGGATCTAGAGCTTAATGAAGTATTATAAAGCAAACACCCAAAGTGCTCTTGTAACCCAAGATTAGAGGGTTCTCTGTCCCCATTATAGCCCCTAACTCCCTGCCACAGCAACAATTGCCTGCTTTTATATAACCAATTCTTTTATATAACCACTTTTTTCTTCCTTCCTTCTTCCCTTTCTTTCTCTCCCCTCCCCTCCCCTCCCCTCCCCTCCCCTCCCCTCCCCCTCCCCTCCCCCTCCCTCTCCCCTCCCCTCCCTCTCCCCTCCCCTCCCCTCTCCCTCCCCTCCCCTCCCCTCCTCTCCCCTCCCCTCCTCTCCCCTCCTCTCCCCTCCCCTCCTCTCCCCTCCTCTCCCCTCCCCTCCTCTCCCCTCCCCTCCTCTCCCCTCCTCTCCCCTCCCCTCCTCTCCCCTCCCCCCCTCCTCTCCCCTCCCCCCCTCCTCTCCCCTCCCCCCCTCCTCTCCCCTTCCCCCTCCCCTCCTCTCCCCTTCCCTCTCCCATCCCCTCCCCTCCCCTCATCTTTCTCTTTCTCTAATTGAACCCAGGGGCATTTCACCACAGAGCTACATCTGCAGTCCTTTTTAAATTTTGAGACAGGGTCTCATGAAGTTGCTGAGGGTCTTACTAGGTCGAAGTGGCTAACCTCAAGCTTGCTATCCTCCTGCCTCCTGAGTTTCTGGGATTACAGGAGCATGCCACTGTGCCTGGATACACAGCCACTTCTTATTCTCCTTTATAGTTTTGTCAACCAAGCATGCATGTCTAGGCATTATGGTATTGTTTTGCCAACTTAAAAAATACATGTTTTTACCTCTCTTTTAATCCACATGTTATCCCTTCATCCTTTTCTTTTGTAGCATTTCTACTGAATTCTGCTGGCCCCCTACTCATGGGTCGATTCCGTGTGCTTCTCTTGCTCTGTGGGTGCTGCTCATTGTTAGCCAGACCTGGAAGTTTGATCAGATCTGCTTGTTCTCTAGTGAGACTGGAGGAGGTGGTGTGTTCATTCATGGGGGGTGTGTCATGTTCACCTGCCCCTCCTTTAGGGGTGTTCATACTATTGATGCTCAGAACCAGGGTCCATTAACTTCCTGGGAGTTGCAGAGTGGTAACATATATTGTCATTGTACTCTGATGCAGATTTTATTGCTTCTTAATTTTGTTATTCCACACAATATATAAGTAAATAGACTTTGAGAAAATAGACTGTGAGTGCTAGACAGATGATGGCGGCACGTGTGAGGCTGCTCCAGTGTTTTACATAAGGTAATGGAGAGAACCTCAGCTGCTGCCACTACCAAATGATGATATTTTAATTCCGTCATTTCTTTTTCATTTATTTCCATCAACAGATGCTTCCTTTCATCTACTGTGAGTTTATCCAGCAGGCAGCTCATATAGAAGGGGCAGGATAAATGCTCCTTCTTGTCCTTTATGTATCCATTTGCAAAGCAATAAACTGGTCTCTTTTATCCTCTGGAGGTGACCAATTCATTTTTTCAACACCATTATGAACCCACGGGGATTTAAATATATTTGGTGGGTCTCACTTTGTTACAATTATTACTGTGGCTCATATTATCCCAGCTTTGGCCAGTAGGAGCCTCTCCTGGCTGGCTCTGGAGTGTGGCTTCCATGCTGTCATGCATGTCAAGATGTTCCAGGCTCCTTTTGAATGTTTTCTTCTTAGACCTGGAATCAGCCTTTTTCCACACAACCCTGACCACACATGGACCCCCAAAGCTGTTAACTGAGATAACAGACATAGAATGACAGATAAGATGCCACATTAGTGTGTACTGTTATTTTTCTATTGAAATTTTAGTAGCATATTTTAAAATTTACTCTTTTCTTAAAAAATTACACATGTATCTCCTTTTTCCACTAAGAATCCTGATTCTTTGGAACATGGGGGATAATAGTAAAAATATCTATTGTTTCAGGCAAAAGGAAGTAACAGTCTTAGTGCTACCCTCCCAGATGGTAATTGGAGAGTTTAAAAGTACTCACTGAGTCTTACAGCTGTTCTATTAGGTTAGAGCTTGCAGCCTATTTATACATTTCCTTCCTTCTAAGCCTCATATTGTTTTGGTTTGACAAGTATCTGTGTATGTGTGATCTCCCACTTGATGTCTCAAGTCTAAGTCTTGATTCTTCAGGTAGGGCTTATGGGAACAATATTCCCTAGATAACACTGTATCTTTTATATTTCAAAGTCAGTTTTCCTGGGTATCAGATCCTTGGCTCAATTTTTACTCCTTTAGATATACTTGCCTTTTTTTTCTTTTATTTTTTAATTTATTCTTAAGTTTTAGGTGGACACAAAATCTTTATTTTACATTTATGTGGTGCTGAGGATCGAACCCAGTGCCTCGTGCATGCTAGGCGAGCACTCTACCATTGAGCCACACCCCAGTCCCGCCTTTTTTTTTTTTCCTGATAAAGAGCAATGCTATTGAAAAGTCCGATAATTATCTAAATTTCTTTCCTTTATAAATCTCTTGCTCCTTTCCCCCCTTGATTCTTCAAGGGATCCTCTCCCGTTTTGCGGGGATGGATATTGAACTCAGAGCCTTGCATGTGCTAAGTATATGCTAAGCACAAGCTCTACCATTGAACTATGCCCCCAGCCCCAGCCCTTTTAATATTCTGTACATTTGCTAAATATGTCTTGGCGTTGTTCATTCACTAGAGATCAAACCCAGGGCCTAGTGCACACCAGGCAAGCAGTCTACCACTGAGCTACATCTGTAGCCCTCTGGGTCCATTTTCTCACGAATATTATGTAATTTTTTTACATATGTATCAATTGTTAATCTATTTTATACCAGCTCCAATCCATCCTTCAAATGGTTGGTTCTGCAATAAGGGAGCAGGTTCTCTCTTGCCAAGGGGCCAACTTTGTCAGTAGAGGGCACTGTAGGGACACTGGAGGAGGATCTTGCAGATCAAAGCACTCTACCAATGAACAAAACCCCTTGCCCCTTTTTTCTTGGTTTGAAATAGCCGGCATAGCTCATTGTCTATATGGATCTTTTCCTGCTCCTTAGTCTTTTTATTAAATATTTTTTAGTTATAGGTGGACACAATATTTTTATTTTTGTGTGGTGCTGAGGATCAAACCCAATGCCTAACGCATGGTAGATGAGCACTCTACCTCTGAGCCACAACCCCAGCCTCCTTAGTTCTTTGTTAGATATAGACATTTTTAATTGAGTTTGGCATTACTTTGTATTACCTATTTTGTATATAAAATTAGTTTCCCTGAACTTTTGGGATGAGGTAGAATGAGGACGCTATTCTAAATTCTCAGTGCTCTCTCTACTGTTGTTGTATAATTGTATTTAAAAAGTATGGCATACCACTAGAGCTAATTAAGTTCAGCAAGGTTGCAGGATACAAGATCCATAACAAAATCAAATGAATTTGCAAAGAAAAAATTGAAATGAAATTAAGAAAGCAATTTAATTTATAATAGCAAAAAATAAAATGCATAGAAGTGTAAAATGTACTTTTAATACTACAAAATATCATTTAAAGAAATTTTAAAAGACCTAAATAAATGGAAAGACATCTTATGTTTGTTGGTTGAAATATTTAATATTGTTAAAATGGCACTACTTCCCTAACTGATCTACAGATTCAATGCAATTCTTGCCAATATTCTGACAGGCTTTTTTGCAGAAATTGACAAGCCGAACCTATATTTCAAATGGAAAATCAAGGGGTCTAGAACAGCCAAAACAATCTTGAAAATTAAGAAAAATATTGGAGGACTCACACTTCCTGACTTCAAAACTTACTAAAAAGCAGCAGTAAGGAACTTAGTGTGGTACTGACAAAGGGATAACTGTAAAGATCAAATAGAATTGAGAATTCAGAAATAAACGCACAGTAGCAGTTAACTGATTTTTTACATGGTAAGAATAGTATTTTCAACAAATGGTTCTGGGACAACTGGATATTCACATACAAAGAGAAAAACAGGCAAATTGAACTTGATCAAAATTAAAAGCATTTGTGCTTTGAAAAATACCAACAAGAAAATTAGGGGCTGAGATTGTAGCTCAGCAGTAGAGCACTTGCTTGGCACATGTGAGGCACTGAGTTTGATCCTCAGTACCACATAAAAATAAATAAAGATATTGTGTTCATCTATAGCTACAAATATTAAATCAAAAAAGAAAAGTAAAAAGACAGCCCATTGATGGGAGAAAAGAATTGAAAATCATATATTTGATAAAAGATCATTATCTAGAATATGTAAAGAACTCTTAGAATACAATAAATAATAATAAGACAACCCAATTAAAAATAAGCAAAATATCTGAATAGACATAAATATTAGAATATATAACACATACCAATGTGTTATATATTTTTATACTTATATAAAAGAAGATACACAGAAGTCCAATAAGCACATGAAAATGTGCTCAACATCATTAGCCAACAGAAAAATGCAAATCAGAACCACAATAAGGAGCCAGGTATAGGTACAGTGGTGTACACCTGTAATTCCAGCACACAGAAGGCTGAAGCAGGAGGATCACTTTAGCCCAAGAATTCTAGACCAACTCAGTCAACTCAAAAGACAAACAAATGAACAAACTAACCACAATGAGATACTACTTCATATCCACCGGAATGGTTATAATTAAAAGGACAGCAAGTGTTGGAGATAATAAGGAAAAGATAGAGTCTCTGTGCTGCTGGTGGGAATACAAGGTGGAACAGCCACTTTTGGAAGCAGTGTAGTGGTTCTTCAGAAATTTAGACTAGAGTTACCATTTGATCCAGCAATTCATTCCAAAACTCCTAGGTATATGCCTCAAAGAACTAAAAGCACACACATGTGCCCACACACAAAAAATACATGAATGTCAACTATTCTTTCTACTGGGGAGGGTGGTGGTCAGGCATGGGTTAGACAGTCCTGATTGGGTCTAGCAGTCCCATCTCCTTGCTAGGACAGATTCACAGTAACCAAACATGAGATTGATGTATCAACCAAAGAACATCGATTTAGTTCTTTTTCTTGAGAAACATTGCTGCCAGAGGAATTGGGAAACTCCTGGCTCCAAATCCACAAATTGTAATCTCTGTGGCAGACCCACATTTGGTTAAACAAACCATAAGCAGATTATTTGGGGAAGATGGAATCAGGACAAGGATTTTGTTGTTATTGCTGAGGTAAAGGATATTAAACCCAAGGCTTCATGCATGAGAGTTGCACTTTTATCATTGAGCTACATCCTCAGTCCTTTTATTTTATTTTTTGAAACAAAGTCTAAGTTGCCCAGGCTGACCTCAAACTTTGGATCATCTTGTCTCAGCCTCCCTGGTAGCTAGGATTACTGGTATGTGTCACCACACCTTCAGAACAAGGAAATCTGATAAATCAACAGCTAAAGGCACCAGGTCAACATAGTAAGGCACATCTATCTATTAAAGGGGCAGCCTTCTCCAAGGAGTGAGAACTAGAGACTGTGGGCAGATTCTCTGACCTCCAAGATTTTGCCAGTCCCACTGAGATTCCATTTGTGTGTCCATTGACAGCCCCCTTCTGGAGGATGTGATTGTTTTTGAGAGATAGTCTTCCATCTGCAGAGCTCCCAGAGTTTTAGAGGCCTGGGAGTTATTTTAGGTCTGTCTGATGGGTTTGCATAGCTCTTCGGGATCCTTTCCAGGTTCTTTTTTAAGAAAAATTTTATTTTATTTATATATGACAGCAGAATGCATTACACTTATTATAATTATTACATTACAATTATTACACATATATAGCACAATTTTTCATATCTCTGGTTGTATACAAAGTATATTCACACCAATTCATGTCTTCATACATGTGCCTTGGATAATAATGACCATCATATTCCACCGTCATTTCTAACCCCATGCCCCCTCTTCCCCTCCCACCTCTGCCCTATCTAGAATTCATCTATTCCTCCCATGCTCCCTCTCCCTACCCCACTATGAATCAGCCTCCTTGTATCAGAGAAAACATTTGGCATTTGGTTTTTGGGATTGGCTAACTTCACTTTATCTTCTCTAACTCCATCTATTTACCTGCAAATGCTATGATTTTGTTCTCTTTTATTTTTGCTGAGTAATATTCCATTGTGTATATATGCCACATTTTTTATCTATTCATCTATTGAAGGGCATCTAGGTTGGTTCCACAGTTTAGCTATTGTGAATTGTGTTGCTATAAACATTGATTTGGCTGTGTCCCTGTAGTATGCTGTTTTAAAGTCCTTTAGGTATAGACCGAGGAGAGGGATAGCTGGGTCAAATGGTGGTTCCATTCCCAATTTTCCAAGAAATCTCCACTGCACCAATTTGCAGTCTCACCAGCAGTGTATGGGTGTACCTTTTCCCCCACATCCTCGCCAACACTTATTGTTGTTTGTCTTCATAATAGCTGCCATTCTGACTGGAGTGAGATGAAATCTTAGAGTGGTTTTGATTTGTATTTCTCTAATTGCTAGTGATGATGAACATTTTTTAATATATTTGTTGATTGATTGTATCCTCTTCTGAGAAATGTCTGTTCAGGTCCTTGGCCCATTTATGATTGGGTTATTTGTTTTTTTGGTGTTTAACTTTTTGAGTTCTTTATATAACCTAGAGATTAGTGCTCTATCTGATGTGCGAGGGGTAAAGATTTGCTTCCAAGATGTAGGCCAATTGACACCTTTTTTTAAAAAATATATTTTTAGTTGTGGATGGACCCAGTATCTTTGTTTATTAATTTATTTTTATGCAGTGCTGAAAGATCGAACCCAGTGCCTCATACGTGTGAGGCAAACACTCTACCACTGAGCTATAGCCCCAGCCCTCCAGGTTCTTTTTGTAGATTTTAAAGGCACTCTGTTCTGCCATCTTATATATTCTTGGAGGGTTTGGGGAAAGTGTCATTACAAGTGCTGAGGAGTGCCATCAAACAAATATAACTAATTTAGTACTCCATCAGGGCCTCTGGTGTGGGACCTGAACTGTGACTTGGATGCTGTGAATACGGTAAGTATGGCCCAGGCCTGTGCATTTCTCACTGTTTGGTCAAGCCTCAAGCAGACTGGAGGCTGATTATCAGTCACTCATGCCATGGATCACTTCCAAGGGCCTCCCTCCCTGTGGGGAAAGTGAGTTTTTCATCAAGTGCCCCAACACAGAAATTGTCAGTCTGCAGGTGGCTCTCTATCTATTTGGCTTTTCCTCCAAGAAGGAGTTGGGAGAGGGTTAAATCCCATACACAAGATACTTGTTCAGAAACATTAGTCAGCTCTGACATTCTGTGACTTCATAAAAATGCAAGCACCCTTTTTCTCAGCCATATGTAACCCTAGAAAAAATTAACCTGGTCTCAACCATGATTTATATAGGAATATAATATCCTACTTATACTTTCACACTGTCATCAAAAAACTGCCTCATCTTTGTCACTAAACAACACCCTGAAAGTTTATTACCTGGCACTAAAGCTTTCTTTTTATGACTCTTGGAAGATGTATTGCCTTCAATGCAAAAAAGAAAGCAAAGAATGCTATAAGACAACCAGCCTCACTTCCACAACATGCTCTCTCCTTGGCTAATGAGGATCACAAGCTAAGTTCCTTTGTAAAGAACCTGCTTCCACAGCAATTCTCTCTCTCTCTCTCTCTCTCTCTCTCTCTCTCTCTCTCTCTCTCTCTCTCTCTCTCTCTTTTCAGTGCTGGGGATTCTTCCACATGCTGGGCAAGTGCTCTATCAGAGCCACACCCCCCAGTCCTATTTTCCTTTTCACCTGTTTTCTGAGACTTGGCATTCAGGTCCTACAGTAGAGGCCTAGGGCAGGACTTAATCTGGGAAGTAGGCATGTGGCATGTGTGAGGTCTGGAAGCACCTTGGTACAAAAGGGCAGGGTAGTTTCTTGTTGGAACTGAGACCAGGGTATGAACTTGACCCCTCTTACCCTCTCCCCTTTCTCAATATATTTATTTACTTTATTTTTATTTTTGATCAGTGAAGAAATTACTATATAAGAGGGAAACCCTAGAAGACTTAAATAATTTTAAAAATCAGTGCTGGCACCTCTTCTATGCTAAGCGAGTGCTTTACCACTGCTCCTGACTTTCCCTGTTTAAGACTCACCTTCCTCAAGGTTGTGTACTCAGGCTCCATCCTGTGCTTCTCTCCTGCACCCATCCCCACACCCATTCCTAGGGCAGCTTTTAAGGCACTTCCTTAAGATGCTAGATAGCCTATATCTGAGCCTGTATACATACCCCTCCGGTTTACAGATTTCTACAGGCCTCCACTAGGTCTCATTTATCTCTGTATAACCTCTAGTTACTGCTATTGGGAGGTGTCAATTGGTAACTGTGAGAAATAGCCCTATTGGTTTGTGTTATAGATATATTTTTATTTCTAGGGGAAACATATCCCCTATAATGTGTTTTCTTTTTGAGTTGGGCCTGTTTTTAGAGTATTTGTCTTTTTATCAACATTTGCAAACTCTTTATTGAATATTAATATGAATATTTTCCATGTAGGATCAGCCCTAAAATTGTGGTAAAGTTGGGCTGGGATTGTGGCTCAGCGGTAGAGCCCTCGTCTAGCGTGGCCGGGACCCGAGTTCGATTCTCAGCACCACTTAAAAATAAAGGCATTGTGTTGTGTCCATCTACACCTAAAAAATAAATTTTATAAAATGTGGTAAAGTAGAAGAAAAACCAAATTTTAAATTTCTGTGTGATCACATCTGTTCATGTTTTTCTTTGCTATTTCTTCCTTTGCTTCACAGATTCTCCAGCATAGTTTATAACCAATCTATGTCTTTTATCTTTAGGCAACAGTACTGATCTGCTGTTACCTCAAGACAAACCCCCAGGGCAACAGGCTCCCTGTTCTCCTCCCCAGGAAGAGGGGCCTGGACTTGGCCTAAGGAAGAGGGGATCCCCACCCCCACCCTTGTTCAGGATTATCCATCCCTAACTATGTCTTCATTTCTGCCAATATTTTGATACTTGTGGGGACAGGTACGGGGAGTACTGCATACATGGGATACGTTAAGGGCATCTGAGTGGCAGGCCATTTCCCCTCATGCTAGGTGCATGAGCAGCAGGCTGCTTAGCCCGTAGGCACAGCCTTGGGTGTGAGGCCAGGTGTTGCAGTACCTGCGCTTGCTCCATGGCCCACTCCTCGATTGGTCACTGCAAGGACAGTTAGCAGGAATTGCATTGGTGGCTGCCTGTAATCTGCTTAGCTACTGCCTGAGTATATATACATGGTAACTGTGTAATAACATCAGATCTGCTTCTTGCTTGGTCTCTGGAGGTCTTGATTAGCGACTCTGCAGCCACACTCTCCTCTGCTCTGTACTGTGGACCTCCTCGTTGGATGAGAGAGAGCCCATGGGTACTGTCTTCCTCTTGTTTCACACCAGTAGATCATAAACTTCTAAAATCTGGGATCATTTGTACCTCATTCATGGATGTCTCCAGATGCCAGGAGAGTCGTTGAAAGTAAACTTCCCAGCCAATCCAGAATATCTGCATAAAGGTAAAAGAGAAAGAAAATGGTCTTACTATTGAATAAATATTAAATTAGGCTGCAATGGACATCTATCTCAGGCCAATCCACCAAAGCAATCAGAGTCAACCCATTATCACATACAACCCATTATCACATACTTGTTTAAACACTGGGTTTTTTCAGTAAATGGGAAGTCACATCCTAGAGCAGAGAACTAGGCTTGAATTCCTAGACTCCCACAGAGAGGCTGGGGTGTCCTACTCAATGTTCACATTTCAAAGACCCCCCCAAGAAAGTAATTCCCAGGACAACAAACTGGCAAGAGACTTACCTGAATTTTTTAAAAAAATTTATGATGTCAAAGAGACAGAGGAAATTTTCTAATGCTTCTAGAGGAAATGCTAAAGAGGTGGTGTAGTAGTCAGCTTTTTGTTGCTATGACCAAAATGCCTGGAAGAAAAGTTTATTTGGGGCTCATGGTTTCAGAGGTTCAGTCCATGGTCAGCCAGCTCCATTGCTCTGGGCCAGAAGAGAGGCAGAACAACATGGCAGATGGATATGGTGGAGGAAAACTGCTAAGCTCGT
Source organism: Marmota flaviventris (assembly GCF_047511675.1). NCBI lineage: Eukaryota > Metazoa > Chordata > Mammalia > Rodentia > Sciuridae > Marmota > Marmota flaviventris. The sequence continues at coordinate 7,511,685 of NC_092508.1, read as the reverse complement.
GGCAGCCAAGAAGCAGAGAGGGTGCGATGAACCAGGAATAAATCATAATTCCAGAGGGCACACACCCAGTAACCTGCTTTCTCCAGCCATGCTCCACCTGCCTACAGTTATCACCTAGTAATCCAAATTATCAAACCATCAAATGAATTAATCCACGAATCAGGTCACAACTCTCATAATCTAATCATCTCACCTCTGAACATTCCTGCTTTGCCTAACATGAACTTTCTGGAGGATACCTCATACCCAAACTATGATAGGTGGGAAGCTCTTTTTCCTTTTTGGCACGAGGGAAAATTTTAATTAAAAAAAAAAATATTTGTGGGGTAGGGTTGTGGCTCAGTGGTAGAGCACTTGCCTAGTACATGTGAGGCACGGGTTTGATCCTTAGCACCACATAAAAATTAATAAACAAAGGTATTGTGTCCATCTACAGCTAAAAAAAAAAGATTTGTATTTCCCTTTACACAAGCATCTATCAAAATATCTGGCACATAGTAGGTACTCAGTGAATGAATGAGCAAACCATGATTCCTTTTTCTGGAAAGCAGGACTTTCCCTGGTCTGTCCAGGTCCCAGGAACAAACTCCACAGCCCCCTGTGCTGCCCATTTTGTGGACTGATTCCCTCCAGAGGCACACTAGCCTCCCCACCTGCTGCTCGTGGCTGATTTTCCAGGACCCTGCTATCTTGGAGGGCAGGTGAGGCCAGGAGGTGTCAGAATCTCTGGGGTGGAGTGGAACCTGGACTAGGTAGGCAGAGTCCTCTTCAAAGCTCCAGGGGCCCTGATGGAATTCTGGGGGTTCAAGTCTGGGCCCAGCAGAGAGACCCTGTTCTTCTTTGGAGATCTGATTTTCTGAGAGCCTCCCTGCTGTGGATTTTCAAACAGTGGGCAGTGTATGAACAGCCTGACCAGACAGAGGAACAAAGCCCTGAGGATTCCAACAGGGAGGTACTTGGAATTAGAGGATATTGGGATTTTTCCATCCACATGTTGATAACGGTTTCTCACATTGGGTCAGCATGAAGATGAAAGCTTTTCCCAGAGCTTTTTTTTTTTTTTTTTTTTAATTGCTGAAAGGGACACTGAACACAAGGTTAGTTTTGTAATGAGTGAAAAGGATGGCTTGGTAACTTAAGTCCCCTTCCACCCACCCCCTGCCCCAGGTTCTCACACGCACTCATGCATACACACACTCTTCATCCATCCAGGATTTGGAGATAGCAGTTCTCCTAGCAACCATCTAAAACCTATAATTTTGACTCTTGCCTCAAGAAAAACTGTTTTCTAAAAAAATTGCATTTTCATTGTTCATCTTAAATCATTAAAAGCATTTCAAAGGGGCTGAGGTTGTGGCTCAGAGGTAGACCGCTCGCCTAGCATGTGTGAAGCCCTGGGTTCGATCCTCAGCACCACATTAAATAAATAAATAAAATAAAGGTATTGTGTCCAACTACAACTAAAAAATAAAAAAATAAAAAATAATAATAAAAAAGCATTTCAAAGCAGAAAACATGTAGACTATAGATCGAGATTTTAAGTGGTTCTGAACTTGTCTATTGCTGGCTAAGTACAGTTGCTTGTACCAAGACATCAGGGTTTTTGACACAAAATAACAACTATGCTTTAAAGGAAAAAATTTATTCTCTTCAAAGAAATTTAGCTTCACGGGTTCCACACAGGGACCTCTGCCTAGCTCCATCCTCTTGACCCACTTAGGTTGCCACCATCCACTTGAGCAGTGTATGCATCTGCTGCTCTTTGGTGCAGAAGAGAGACAGTAGAATCAACTAATGAGGAGGTTGTTTGAAGGTGTTTATCCACTTTATCCCTTTGAGGGTCCATTGACATGAACCAATAGTAGCCATGTGATTAGGAGAAAAGGCATACAAATTTATTTAACAATCATGGGGTAAAAATCATAGTTGAGTAGTTGCTCAATAACTCAGTGAACTGCAGATGCTAAGTACCTTTCTACACAGGAGGGGAGCAGGGAAGATGTATGTAATTTTGAGGGGCAGTAAATTATTTTAGGGAAGTTGAATGGTCTCTGGGAAAAAGAAATTAGCTTGTAAATGATTCTCTTTGGAATTGGAATGATCCCCAGAGAGAGATAATATCTTGAAAATGATTCTCTTTGGGATTTGAATGAGCCAGAGAGAGAAACAATGTTTTGTCACGAAGTCCATCCAGGTGTGGTTCATTCCTAAGTATTCTTTTCTTTGAAAGATGGTAAAGGCAGCAGCTTCTTCCACTTTGGTGAATCCAATCTGAAGGCAGATAAGCAAATATAATAGTAAAGCCTCTTCCAGTGACTGCTCATCTTCAAGAGCCTTCAATTTACAATGATCATGGGGGTTTGGGGCATAGCTCAGAAGTATAGTGTTTGCTTAGTGTGTGCAAGGCCCTGGGTTCAATCCCCAGCAAAAATAAATAAATGACAAAATAATTTGCATATTGGGGTATCATATTTTGGGGTAAAATTCTCTGGGCTCCTTCATGTATATAAGGATTTTGTTGTTCCCCTCTCAGACCTACCACTATGAACTTCTCCCCATCCCATTCTTTCCACTATAGGAGCTCCTTTTCCAGTCAGTCCACCTCTTGAGAAAATTGATAGTGTTCAATGATGACAGTCACTGCATTTTATTTTTTAAAAATGCAGATCTCCAAATTTAGCAATTGCTGAATGGACTTGAAAAAGACCAAAATGCAGTAATGCTGCCAGAAGATAGAGCTCCTTCCTTTCCTGAGTTAGAATCAGTGACAATTATGACAGGAGACAGTGTGTGTTGCCACAGAGCTTGATTATGTTTCAAGAGCCAAACTGAAACTCTTCTCATGGTTCATAGCTATAGATCACTAACTGCTACATATGTAAAATAATAGCTCTACTTGGCAAACTGTTTTACTCAGTTTTTTTTTTGTTGTTTGTTTTTTTCTGCAGTGACCAAAAGACCTGACAAGAACAACATAGAGGAGAAAAAAGTTTTTTGGGGGCTCATTGTTTCAGAGGTCTCATTCCATAGAGGGCCAAATCCATTGCTTTGGGTCCAAGGTGTGGTAGCACATCAAGGCAAAAGGGCATGGCAGAGGAATATAGTTCAGGACATGACAACAAGGAAGAGGTGGAGGGAAAAGAGAAAAAAGAAAGAATACTCCCCTCACCACAGACAAAATATATACCCTAAAGGCACATCCCCATTGACCCACCTCCTCCAGCCCACCCCTACCTGTCTATAGTTACCACCAATTTAATCCATTAAGTGGATCAAAGCACTGATTAGGTTAAGGCTTTCATAACCCAATCATTTCACCTTTAAACATCTTGCATTGTCTCACACCTTAAATTTGCAGTTTGTATATAAACTATAATAAGAACCAAGAAAATAGATTTTTTCTGAGCCAAATATGAGTGACTGTGGCCTAGGAACATGGATTAAAATTACCATGAATGATGTTTTCCACCATGGCAAAAGCTACATGAAGTTTATAGCCACAGAACAAAAAAGTTCATAAGGGGCTGGGGTTGTAGCTCAGCAGTAGAGCACTCGCCTAGTGCGTGTGAGGCACTGAGTTTGATCCTCAGCAACACATAAAAATAAATAAAAGAAAGGTATTGTGTCCAACAACAACTACAAAATATTTTTTAAAAAGTTCATAAACCAATACATCTATTTAATACATTATGGGGACATTAGATAGGCAGGCTACAGAAAAGTGGGTAAAACCTCTTCCATAGGTTTTAGATGTTATAATATTCTTAGCTTTAGGGTTAGTGGAGAACAGAGATCTGCTAAGCTTATTGATATATTCTGAGAGATTTGCCTAAGAGTCATGAGGATATTAAGTCAGATTCAGAGGTTGAAGGTAAATGGCAATTAAAGAATTAAGATAGCCCCAAATAATTTTGTTTTTTGACCTTCATTGTTGCCAGACCCAACTCTATCTGCTCACCACTAAAAAGCCAATACTTGGGACCTAAGAATGGTAGAAAGGAAATCAGATCTATTTAAGGGCACCCTGAGAATATGGGGGAGCTATCATCTCTGCTCACCCCCCAAGAAAAAGACTATTTCAGAGAATTAAAGTATGTAAAATGTATTATATAGGGAGGAAGAGAAGGTGCAAGGGGCAGTGGACAGGAAGATTATGTGCTGGGCAAGGTCTTTGTCATCCAGAGCACATGTCTCCTTTATTGATTTATTTATTTTCCTCTGGCCAGAACATCACAACAAACCTTGACCTCCTGGAGCTAATTCCTGTAATTCATTAGACAAACATATTGCTTTTCTAAAGTTAAACCTCATAGCAATATACATGCTTTGAGTTAGTCGATGCACAGGACTGAAAAATAAAGAGAGGCATTCCATATTCTGATGTTAGCTGAAGGTCACCAGATGTTCTGAGTTCTGTAAATCTAAAGAAAGATTATTTAGCAGTTATCATTTGAATCATTTAGATGTGGTTTTTCTCTAGAATTTAGAATTCCAAGGAGGGGAAGCCAAAGTATAACTTTCAAAGGCTCGGCCACTGTAACACCATCTCTCCATAGTCACAATGTTCTACTCGGCTGCAATCAAACAGTGTGCAGGATTTTCAATTCAGATGTAGCTTTTTCAGAGAACTTAGGCTTCACACTACTGTGGTTTGGATGTATTTTTCCTCCAGTATTCATGCGTGGGGTGTGGTCTTCAGTGTGGCATTATGTAGTTAGTATGGAAGCTCTAAGAAATGGACCCTAGTAGAATTCTGTAAGTCATTGGGAAGGGTGTGACCTTGGAAAGGATCATGGGACACTAGCCTCTTCACCTTCTTTTTTGGGTGATATAATCACTTTTTCCCACATGCACTCCTCCATTGCCATCTACCATGAGGTGACACAACCTAGGGAGGCCCTTGTATGAACCTGAACCATGTTGTTTGGATTTTCATGAGCTAAATAAACCTCTTTACTTTATAAAGTTAGGCTGCCTCATATATTTTGTTATGGTGATCAGAAACAAACTAATACAGTAAAATATAAGAATTATCTTAAGGACAAACACTCAACAAGCATTTCATGGGTCTATAGGCTTGTTTTATTGGTTTTCTTAGACATTGCTGGTAAATCCCTTTCCACCAAATGGGGAAGCCATTTCACATGAACGCTAATTTTTGAACTTTTTGACACACTAATTCCTAGGAATTCTATCCTAAGAAAGTAATCCTAAAAATGACAACAAAAGCTCAATGCTCAATTATATTCTACATAACATTATTGTAATGGGGAGCATAAGCAACCTAATTTTACCTGCATATGGGTTAGGCAAATATTTAGTTTCCTTGCTTTCCACTTTGTTTTTTCTGGTTGTGAGGAAGAAAGAATTATGTGCTCACTGTAAGGATGTGGAAGCCTGGGTCAGGAAAGCTGCCCAAACCACACTGCCTTGGGGCCTCTGTCCCTTCTCTGGGGTCTTCCTACAGGCCTTACCTCAGGACTGTTCTGTTTTCTCCTGACTGCCTTCATGTGACAGGCACCCAATTTCCAGTGCCCCTTTCTTCCTTGCGGACAAAATTGCCTACCTTTGCCCCAGACCCTTACTAGAATTAGCAGCCAGGCTGTGGGAGGTGCCGATTCTCCATTCTGTTTTTTTCTCCTCTGTCGGTAGCTCTGGGACAGAGACACACTGCACATCCCTTCACATGTCATCTGAAGACAAAAATCAAACTGCTTTCAAATTTTTCTAAAACCATTTCATAAAATACAAGTTACTTGTCAACTTTATAAATAGTGAGAAGCAGTAAGTCTGATACATCTGTACATTTGCTAAACTCATCAAATTGGTCACTCAGAGAAATTGGTATAATTCTAAAAATGTTAAATGTTGGCAAAACAGAAAATGACTTTAAAAGAACTCAAGAAAAAATCATTGTCAACTTAAAATCTCTTCTATGAGATGTTACAGATTTGGAATAGTGAAGGCTAAATTTATCTTGTAGCATTTAACAATTTGAACATTTCTTAAAATGTTGGCAAGATATTAAGGAATATGAAATAGCTAAAAAACATATTGGCTAAAATGGTATTTGAGAACTTAGTGTCCTAGCTATGTTTGGTGAATTGGTCATTTGATGACCAATTGATAAACGATGAATTCTCATGGAATTTGTGAGATCCACAGCTGAAAGTCATGGTGGCTTCTATGTCTCTTATCTGTCTTTGACTGTCTGTCTCTCTCCCTCTGGACATTCCTGTCTAGCTCTTCTCTACCCCTCCTGGCTCTGGCCTCATCTTCCAACACCCACTTCTGCCTTCAGCTCCACTCATGTGGCAGGTGTGTCCAGCCTGTACTTGGAGCCTAACTCCCCATTCCCTGCCAGTGGGTGCCTCATTTCTCAAGAACTGTATTCAGGACTTTGAATTCCAGATTCCCAAAGAGGCTGCCTGGCTGGGCTTAGGTCAGTGTCTCATTGTTCCTGTGAAACCACACCTGCTGGGACCAGGACGGTCCTCTAAGGAGGCAGTGACAGCATCTTGGTCCCACTGAGCTTGTCCCTGCCTGGCTTCTCACCCTTCTTCCCCTAGATTGGGTTTTAGAGGTGCCTTCACCCTGCATGACCAATCCTCCTATCCCTTCATCAGGGCCCTCTGCCGTCTCCTAAGAAGAATCTCCCTCCTGCTTCCTCTGCAAAGCCACCAGACCCTCTTCTGTCCCTTTACAGGGCTTAAGTTTTCCTTGACCATGCTGGATGTGGTAATACAAGTTCATTTGTCTGGTGTCAGTCTCCCCGACAAGACCCTGAGATCCCCAAGGGACTTTTGTTCCTACAGACATGTTCCTTCAGACATGTCAGGTGCTCAGTGAGGATTTGTTGAATGACTGAATAGACTTACATCCCCCCCAGTGGGAAATGCCCAAAGTCTTGTCCTGGGGACCACAAAACTCCAGGTGGTGACTATCCCCTGTCCCCTGCCTGCCTTTCTCCCTAGCCATCTGGACTCCTCCACACCCAGTTCAGACCTTCACCTCCCCAAGAAGAGGGGTGGGGATAATCACTTCTCATTGTCTCTCTATTTTTCCAGGAGAGCTTCAGAATTATTTGGGCAAGTTTCCCGAGAAGCTTCTTTGAGATTTTCATTGACATTACTCTAAATATACACATCCATCTGAAAAGACATGGTTACAACATTAATTATTTTCACAATGAACATGACATGTCTCTTTATTTTCTAGATTTCCTTTAAAATCTCAGTAAAATTCTGTAGTTTTTATATTGCTTCTGCTTATTGATTGTTAAGCTAATTTCTAGAGAGCTTTATTTTTACGGTGCTATTTATGTGTGTGGGTCTTTCCCCTTCTTTTATTTTCTAGTTGTTGGTCAGAAGGAAGGAATTGATTTATGCATATTTATTTGGTATCCATTCACTTTAACTAAATCCCTACTGATTCTAAGAATTTTTCATTTGATTATCATGGGTATAGAACCATGTTATCAACAGATAATGATTTTATCTCCTTCCTTTTCCTTCCTCCAGCTGTACCTCTTTTTCAGCTGTTTCTTATTACATTTGGCAGAGTGAATCCTTCCTTAAATAAACTTTTGTTAGGGAAGATATTCAGGACTCCACAGAATATTTTAAGAACACAGCCATGAAAGTGACACATCTCTATTTCTGGGATGCTGCCAATGCAGTACTTAGAGGAGATTTATTGGTCCCAGTGCTTACATTAGGGAGGGAAAAAAAGAGAAACAATAAATCAAGTCCGTACCTGATGAACTTTGTTCCCTTTAAGCTACAAACCTAGAGAAAGAAGAAAAAGGAAGTAATAAATTTAAAGAAAATGGAGGAAGAAGAGAGAATTGATAAACTTAATTAATAGCACCTGGGAGGAAGTGGCCACTTCTGCAGAGTAGAGCAGTGTGGGACAGGACAGGTCCTGCCAGGGAGCCTGGCTCTGCCTTCTCACCATACATCTGGAGGCAAGTGGGTCTGGGGTAGGGGCTTCTGTTGATCTCATGGCCACCACTGCCCATGGGTTTCTGACTAGAGCTCTTTACCCAACCAGAACTCCAGATATTTGGGGAGGGATAGAGAATGTTCAGAATTAGGAATGCACCCAGGACCAGCATCCAAAGGTAAGGAGGTGCACAACTTGGGGTGAGCAGTGAGCATGGCATAGCATGTATGTCGCCTTGGCACTTCATCAATCCATCTGGTCTCATAATACTTATAGGGTGTTTGTTTCCCTCTGTCTTTCTTGTTTTTAGTCAAATTTCTTTTTAAAATTCCAGCAGAGTACAGTGGTGCATGTCTGTAATCTCAGTGCCTCTGGAAGCTGAGGCAAGAGGATTGGAGTTAAAAGCCAGCCTCAGCAAAAGCGAGGTGTTAAGCAACTCAGCGAGACCCTGTCTCTAAATAAAATAGAAAATAGGGCTGGGGATGTGGCTCAGTGGTTGAGTGCCCCTGAGTTCAATCCCCAATACCCTCCCCAAAAAATAACTAAATAAAATTCTGCCCTGATAGAAAAGACAAGGCCTTGGTTCTGCCTGCCCTCTGCCAGAACATTTGGGGATGAGGTAGCCCAGGCAGGGTGGAGCAGGGCACAGGTGACCAGTATGGGCTCAGAATGGAGAGACTGCTAAACTAGGCATTCAAGTTCTTTTTGGTCTGGCTGCTTAGAGGATTAATATTATGTTTATCTGAAGGGAAAATTCCTTTATAGTCAGTGAAAAAATTAATAAGTCATTAACCAGATTCTCAAAAAGAGCAAATACAAATTAATATGCTCTGAAAAAAAGGAATAAACTAATACAAAATATGTTTTACAAGCAAAATGAGGGTATTGGATTCTCAGCAGTTTGCTTATATGTTTTTGTAACAAAATGGAAATTAATATCTTCCCAGGGGCTCATCATCTATTCCTCTCAACTCAATGTAATCTTCAGCAATTGTTTTTAATAGAAAAGGAAAAGCTCCCAGCTGCTCTTTTGAACAAGCCCACAGAAGGACATCTTGGAGTAGATCTGTGTTCTGCTTGAAGTCCCTGGGTGGCCTCTTTATTTTACCGTGGAAAGAGGGCCGGTTCCCATTTTCCAGATGGAGGTTAGTGTAGACAAGGCTTAGCAGGTGCTGGCCTCCCTGGTGAGCAGAGATTTGGCACAAACAAACCAGAGCCTCCTGGAAGGAAAGAACAGGGGCCTTAGCCCCCATTTCCCTGAGATCTGAAGCTAGGAGACCTGTGGGGTTATTTAGAGGGTTCCAGCCAAGGTCTCCTGATGAAAGGGTCATGCTACTCTGGTACAATGTGGGCCAAAGCTGAGAGTCCTGGGGCTGAGCCATCTTGCTGGTGTGGAAGTTTGGGGGCAATCCTGAGCTCAAGAAGGAGCCTGGGGCCTGGGTGCCCAAACAAGGGGCACTCTCAGGCTGAGACCAGAAGATGCATCAACTGCATTGTTCAACAGATATCTTTTAGACTATGAGAATAGTTTGTAGCAGTGACATTCAGTGGCAGCAGCAGAAGCAAAGATGGCAGCTGACTCTCCCTGCCTATGTGAGGGAACATGTTGGGGAGGGAATGAATGCACTTCTGGTAACAGAAGCCTGTGGACTGTAATTGGAAACTCCTAGAGATGTGACTCCTTGTACGCTAAGCTGGTAAGTACTGTTTATCTCCATGAGTGTAGCACTGAGTGTTAATTTTCAGTATTTTGCAAGATCAAGTTTGCTTGGGCAGCTTTAAGGAAGGAAACAGATATTTATCACAAACACAACTAAGTTTCAAAGTTTTAGAACAGAAGTGCATTTTCCTATAATGGTCAAATATATCTTCAAACTGGCTTTAAAAACTTAAGGTAATGCTAGCTGCTGTGACAAATAAGTCTCCAAATACATTGGTCTTAAACATGATAGAAAGTCCAAAATGGAACTAGTGGTCAGTGATAACTCTCTATAAAGCACCAATTCTTGCACCCAGGATCCTGCTACTTTATGGCTCTGTTTCAGCCTGCCACTTCCAGGGTTACCATGTCTGTTCACATGGAGCCACTGAGGGCAAAGAACATGGAGAATCTCAATCTCTCTCTCTCTCTCTCTCTCTCTCTCTCTCTCTCTCTCTCTCTCTCTCTCATACACACACACACACTCTGGTGAGCTTTTTAAGAGCCAGGCCTGGAAGAGCCACATGTCACTTCTCACATCCCATTGACTGTCACAGGGCCATGCTTAACTGTAAACGAGGCTGGAAAACAAAGTCCAGCAATGCCTGGGAAGAAGATGGTTGGTGAAGAGACAACAGTTTGTGCCTGTAGGGGCGAAAAACAATTTTTTGCATTCTCCCCTAGTAGGTTCTTTGGCTTTGGCTCTGTAAAGTAGACTAATAAGAGACAGATTAGCAAGAATGATTCTGCTTTTAGGCATATAAAGAACTTCAGAAACTCAAAATGCCAAAATAATTCTTTTGTTAAAGTGGCATATACTTTGGGATGCCTTCATGCCCCAGAAGTTACCTTGATTATCACCTGATTCTCAGAGCATCTGAGACCCAGATCACCCTTCACAAAAGTTGTAGTAGAAATGCTAAGCTCAGGCTGGGGTTGTGGCTCAGTGGTAGAGGGCTCGCCTAGCATGTGCAAAGCCCTGGGTTCGATCCTCAGCACCACATAAATATAAAATAAAGGTATTGTGTCCAACTACAACTAAATAAACAAAATATTTTTTAAAAAGGAAAGAAATGTTAAGCTCAATATGAAAAATGCTAGTGTCCTTGAAATGTGTTTGTTCAACAAACAAATGACTTGTACCACTCTCTTATGATGAAGAAATACATTGTGATTCTGATTCTTGGGTCAAACTCACTAACAGCACTAGAACTTGCTCCCTATTTCTCTTCCTTGTAGCCTTGTAATCTGAGAGTTTAATGATACAGAGCATAATGATACTTTCTGTAACCCTCATCTCTGAACCATTGTTTTGGGGGTTTTTCATGGCCCTATAAGTGTCATCTGCCCACCAACATGCACATTTATGCCATTTTGATGCCCAGGGTATGGAAGACCACACTGAGGGGGAGATGGCAGCACTTATACAGCTGGGGTGACTTATGTTCTGCAGGAGCTGAGTGGGATTATCCAGGAGCTCATGAGCACTAACTTCCGGGTCTCCCAGAAGATTCTTGGGATGGTGCTTTGGTTTGGGTATTGTTTGACCCCCAAAGGTTCATGGAGGCTTGGTCCCCAGGGTGGCAGTATAGGAAGGTGGTAAGACATTTAAGAGATGGAATCTGGTGAAAGAACCTTAAGATCTCTTAAAGAGAGGGGACACCACCCTCAGAAGAGATTACTGGTCTCCTGGAGTGAGTTTTTATGAGAGTGAGTAGTTAGAAAAGCCTCAACCTGATGCCTGAGTTTCTCTTTGGCTTCCTGTTTCAAGAGTAATCCCTCCTTTCTGCACATGCTCCCATCATTGTAATCTGTCATGAGGTGATACAGCCAAAGGCAGGCACTACAAGAGCCTGCACCATGCTGTTTTGGACTTTCAGCTTCCACAAGTGTGGGCTAAATAAGCCTCTTTTTTAAAAAAATAAAGTAGACTACGTCAGGTGTTTTGTTATAGTTATACAAAATTAACTGATATCATGGGGACTTTGTGAAGAAGAAAGTCCTTGGGAGTATATGAGGTTTTTTTTCCCCATGGGAATGCAAGTGACTCCCATGGTGACTGGGGTAGGTGTAGTCTAGGGAAACTTGATCAAAGCAAAATTGAGAGCACATTTATCTTTCAGGTGGCACCGTGCTCCCTCTGAGGCATTTAGTATTACTGCTAAATCCAATGCTGTGAAGCTTCTGCTCTGTTTTTTTTTTCTAAGATTTTTGTAGTTTTAGGTCTTATTAGGTCTTTGATTCATTCTTACTTAATTTTAATATATACAGTATTCAGTAAATGTCACCTATCTTCTTTCAGAGAGAGGCACCGGCAGCTCTCCCAGCACAGGCAGAATAGCATCCCCACCTTCTAGATGTAAGATGAGGCATCCCTAGGACCAGGTGTTATATCACTTGTTCAAAAGACCTCCAGGCTCTATCACCACCCACTGAGATCCAGCCACTCACCAGAACCTGGGCCCAGGTCTACCCTCCTACAAAATGTACCACTCCTAATTTTCTGATTTCTGAGAGAATATGATTATCCTAGTTCATTCCTATTCTCCTTTCCTGTCAGGTACTCACAGGGCAGATGCCCCCTGACTGTGGAAGGTTAGCACTGAGTGTGACCACCCTGACAGGCAACAGCCTGAGGCTGCCTGTCAGGAAGGACTCAGAGTGTCAAGGGCTCCCTGCTGCCCTTGGGGTGGGCTATGGAGCACAGTCCCCTTGTTTGTCCAAGTCTATGAGCAAGTGTCAGAGGCAAGTTTCAAAGCCAGGTCTGTTGATATACCAAATCTATTACTGAACCCTCAGCCCCTTTGTCTCTGTTGGTCTTTCAAAGGTAGCTGTGGGAAATACAAGGGAGTTCCCTGGCCAATACTGAAATATGACCAAAATTGTGGAAATGATTATTATTTTTTAAAGTTTGTTTTAATTAGTTGTACATGATAGTAGAATGCATTTGACATATCATATATAAATGCAGTATAACTTCTCATTCTTCTGGTTGTACATGATATAGAATCACACCAGTGGTATAGTCATATATGCATGAAATAACGCTTGATTCATTCTACTATCCTTCCTCACTCCTCTTCTCCCCTCCCTTCTCTCCCCCCTGCTAAATGGAAATGAGTATTGTTTTTGACCACTCCTTTAGTATGTACATTTACAAAATCCCTATCAAGAACAATTATCAGGCCCCAAACCAACAAAAACCCCTCACACTATAGGATAAATCAAGAAATAAAGGCAATAAATCATTACCCCAGATTTTGAAAAGTGGCGTGAGTTGCCTATTAGGAAGTCAAGGGAATGGGATGAGGTCATCCTAAAATGGCAGAAGGGCCTCAAATGAGAGCCAGCTGTGCTCAGACTGTATACTTGGCCCACACTTGAGCCAGTCCACATAAGAGATGAGTCTAGAATGGAATATAAACCATCCTGGAACCCTCAGAAAATTCGAGTCCCTCGCCAGGTAGGAGCTGAAGTAGGAATGCAGTGATATCAGCAGCTCTTGAAATCTCCCAGCTCAACACTTCAGAGAAACCCTCAAGGGTTTTAAAAGATTTCTGCCTCTTCATTTATTTTATGTATTTAAAAAATTGCCGGGGCTGGGGATGTGGCTCAAGCGGTAGCGCCCTCACCTGGCATGCGTGTGGCCCGGGTTCGATCCTCAGCACCACATACAAACAAAGATGTTGTGTCCACCGAAAACTAAAAAATAAATATTAAAAAAAAATTCTCTCTCTCTCTCTCTCTCTCTCACTCTCTCTTTAAAAAAAAAAAATTGCCTTCTCTGAATCTCCTTCTCCTCCTTTGGTCTCATGGTTACTTCCTGCTCCTAGCACCTGCAAAATAGTCCCAGTTTCCCCTGGTTAAGACCCCTAAATAATGTCCCAAGATCCTACAGAGAGCACATACCCAGGCATTCTCCATGAAAAATGGTTGTTCATGGAGGGGTTAAACGATCCCAACCAAGACCACCTCGGTTTGAGTCCCCATTCTAATTTTTATTTGCTGTGTGATCTAGAGTCTCTACCTTGGTTTCCTTATCTATAAAATGGGATAAGAATAGTGAACATTTAATAGGATTTTTGTGAGGATTAAGTGAATTGATTAGGTTTTAGAGTAGTGCCTGGCATGTTGTAATTGCTTATCTTAGTTCATTTTTATCATGAAGTAAAGGACAAGAGAGCCATTCCATGATAAATGCTAGCAATTTTGACCATCCCAATGAAAGTCATAGGTAGGAATACCCCACAGCTGCCTGGCCAGGGCTTACACACATCCCTAGGGCATGGCTCAGGGGGATTTTATGAACTGCTGTCTTTTTTCCACTACTGTAATTACATAACCTCTACCCACTTATCATGGAAACTAGTTGGTTTTATGGGCACAGGACATCCATTGCCCTTTTTAATAGACCCTGACCTATTTTAGGGTGTTTGCTTCTCCCCACTGGGTACAATCTTTGGGAGCAGCCTCTGGGAAGGAAGCAGTGGATCAGAACCTCCACAACCTTGTTGCTGCAGAAGCCCAGAGAATCTTCAAAACCTATCATGGACCCCAGTACTGCCATGGAGGCTTTGGGGCCTAAGTTCTGTCCTAGGTCTCTGAGATAGAAAAAGAAGTAGAGAGACACAGGACAGAAAAGGAAAGTTAAAATAGGCTTTTTGCAGCTGCAGCACCACCCTGGTTCCTACCCTGCTTCTGAATTTGATCCAACCTTTCTTCTGCCTTCCCATGATCCTTCTGAATGTCCCAATAGCCTTCCTTTGTGCTTCCTATCTGTTCCAGCTGGCCAGAGTCACAGAAGACCTCTAAATGAAACTCATTTTTAAATTCCATTGAGAATTGTTCAGTTTTACAGTTCCGACATCGAATAAGGATATGGAGACCAATATTGGTTTCAGAATAGCTCCTGACACATAAATTGGAACCCAGATGAAAGATTGTAGAATAATGGAAAGGTCACAGAATTGCTGTTTGTATTCTGATTCTTGTTCACCTGGCCAGCTCTCTAAAAACCTTCTGCATGTCACACAACCACCGTAGGCCTCCCTGGACCTATCAGGTTGAGTGTGAAAAACTGGCCCATTGAACAGAAATCAAACATATAACCTTTTATTACTAACCTGGGAATGTCCGTAACACTGTGAAATTTTGCAAACACACCCTTCCCTGTCCCCTCCATGCCTGCCCTCCTGTACACTCATTTCCTAGTTATCTTGTTTCTGGTCTCTGTTTCTTCCAAAGCTATCATACATGTGACCAGTTGAGTGATCTGAGCATTGAGGACTCATGATATCTAGAGCTGGTGGAGACCTGGTAACCAGCTAAACCAACCACCTTATTGGAGGAGGGAAATGTAGGGTCTTGAAGACTGAATGACTAACAGAGTTGGAATTAGATTGCAGGATTCAGGGCCTTTTCCAGCCCTCTTTTTACTATACCGCTGCATGGTCACTCATGAAGGAGAGTCTGAAGCTGTTGAAGCCAAAGGAACAGGCTACGAAGGTACCAGAGACAAAGGGAAGAAGCCAGGCAGCCTTGGTGCTTTGATCAAGACTGACTTGGAGGTCAGGCTGAGTTTGACAACTGAACCTGAGAACTGCTGAAGGAGGCCTGATAAAGCCCTGACTTGAAACATGGTGGCAACTAGGAGTTCTGGGAAGCCCATCAGGTGATCATTGAGATGTGAATACATTCAAAGGAGTGTCCTATCTGATCATGGTGAGGGAAGAGTAGCCACCTATTTTTTTTGTCCAATAGTTCACTGAAAATATTTTACCAAATAAAACTTTTCCTAACTGGCAAGAATAGTCTAGAAATGGATTGCTCAAATAATGGAGGAAGTCCTCTTGAGGCCAGTGTAGTCACTTATGCCCTGACTCAGAGCATCAAAACCACCACCGGAAAACCTGAATACTCAAGACCACAGTCTCCAGTTCAGTGGACAGAACCTGTAGCCCTCTGGGGCCCAAAGCCAGAGAATGTGCCAGAGGAGAGTTTTATTGCAAAAACCTAAATTTAACCAGCTGGAACTCTTTTTAAACAATCATCCTATTCATATATTTAAAATAAATTGTGCATCTTTTAGCAGGCAGTCAGCATTTCATTATTAAGATGGAAGATGGAACAGAGTGTTCTTGGCTGGGTTGATCTCAGAATCCCAGGCTCCTTTTCAGTATTGCTCAGCATGTGGTGGAAACACTTATGAAGGTGAATGTGCTTCAGGCCGACAGATGGGAGGGCTGAACACCAACACAGCTAGCAGCTGCCAGTCAATGTAGTGGCACGCAGAGAAGCCTTCCAGAGACGATGCCACTATCCTGACATGCTACCAGGTGCCTGAAGGGAGGATGAAAGTTAGAAAGAAAAGAGAAGTTTCAGAATGCTCAGTGGATTTACCAAAAGCTCTTGGTAAAAATACTAAAATATTTCATAGAGCTATAATAGTTAGACATTGCCAAGTGGTTAAAAGAGAGATCTCTCCAATAGATTCATCCCTAATAGACTTTGGAACACCTAAGAAGTCAACATTTAATCAAGGGGGACAGGGAGCTCATTCCTTGCAAAGAACAAACTATGAAATCTTGCAGCATGTTTCACGATGAAAAATTACGCACAATTAGGAATGAATATAAAGAAATAACCCTGAGGCAGCCCCTGATCCCAATCCTGACAAGTCAGCGCAAAAAGATTACATGGATCAATCTTTCCTCTGAATATCAATATAAATGTCTTCAATAAAATATTAGCAAATCTGATTCATCAACATGTTAAGCCATAGTTTTACTAGAGAAGTGCAAGAATCGTTAAAAATTGGGGAAATTTGTTCTTGTAATTTTTGCATTAATAAGATAAAGGTTAAAACTTATATAATTATCTTCAGTGCATCTTAAAACTTTAATGCATATAAGTTACCTGAGAATTCTGTAAAAATGCCGATTCTGATTCAATATGTCTGGCATGGGGCCAAGTTTGTTCCTTTCTAACAAGCTTCTGAATGATGCTGATGTTTGTGGTTCTTGTTAGTAGCAAAAATGCAAACTCTGAAGCCCCCTCTAGACCTATTGAATCAGCCTACATTTTAGAGATCCCTGGGTGACTCACAGGCATATTAGAAGTTTGAGAAGCAACAATACTGCTAAATAGCTCTTCTTGCTGGGTAAGATACTGTTATTACCAGAAGAGCTTTTTTTCCTCCAGACAAATTAAATCAGAATTTGCATGATGGAGTACTCAGGCGGAAATATTTTTAAGAGGCTCAAGGTGATTCAAATGTGAAGCTCGTATTGAGAGCCATTGTCTAGGTAAATGATGAAAAACATTGGATATAATTCAATATCTGTTTCTAACCAAAAGATTCAGAACTCTTTAAACAGGGGAGTGAAACTCAGAAAATTGAAGATCAGATGTTTTTTTCTTCTATGTGGAAGCTAGAGAGAGAAAAAAAAAGGAATAAAAAAGGGATTTCACACAAATAGAAGGGAGAACCATAGAATGGAGTAATGGGATCAAGAGGGAGGGGGAAGGAGGGCAAAGGGAGACACTGGGAGACAAAATCAACAGAACTATACTGTGTCCACAAGGAATCCTACCGTTATTATATAAGTATAATGCACCAATAAAACCCACAAAACAGGGGCTGGGGTTGTGGGTCAGCGGTAGAGCGCTTACCTAGCATGTGCAAGGCGCTGGGTTTGATCCTCAGCACCACATAAAAATAAATAAATAAAATAAAGGTATTGTGTCCAACTACAACTAAGAAAAAAAATTTAAAAACCCACAAAACAAAAAACAAAATGAAAAAGGGGGGTGATTTCTTAGCCTAGTTAGAAGTATTTATCAGAAACTAACAGCCAACATTGTATTTCATCAAGGAAAAAGAAATACCTCATTAAGTCGAGAACAAAATAGGAATGCCCATTGCAATTTGCAGCTATCAAAAACCACTCGGTGTTTCAGATAATGAAACTGGATAACAAAAAGGAAGTTGAAGTATAAATAGTGGAAAAGACAAAATTATGACTTCCAGGTATAATGATTACTTTCCTAAAAAAATAAAATCAATAGAGTATTAAAACAATAAGAAACTTATGTAATGTGGCTAGACTCAAATAAATAAAAATCAAGAGCCTCTTAATATATCAGAAATAAAATAGTATAATTTATTAAAGAATCTTTTGACAACTGTAACCATTATAACTATATCCTCAAATAATATCATTAAGAAATGCTTATGGCACACATAAAGAAAATGCCAAAACTTTTACCAAAGAAGACTAGAATAAATGAAAAGATACATTCTCTTTGTGAATGAAACTATTAGTAATATATGAATGTCAGTTCTACTTCAAATTAAAAATAAATTTAGAATTTAAAAGGAAACCAGACCTGAATTTTCAGATTGGCTCCACTCATCTCACCAGCTATTGAAGTTTGAGGTTTTAGTCTCAGGGCTACAGGTTTTTTTCCCTCCCAAGCAACAGTGGGAGCAAATTTTGAGGGTTCTGCTCACCTCCCAATGGACCCATTGCAAAAATTTAACCCAACCTCGATCCAGGAATCTTTTCCGATGTCTGAAAATGAAGAAAATTAGTAGACTCTCATCCAGTCAGTTCAGAAATGCTAGTAAAGCAACTTCATGACTTGACTCTGAATCCTTGTGCTAAATGCCCATCCCCTCTGCCGGAAGGTCCACCCCAACCATAGGACAGGAGTGAGAGGGTCAGAAGGGGCTTTCCCAATAGGCGGCAAGGAGTCCGGACATTGTTATCTGCACAGAAAGACCATGTGGCAAGATGGAGATATCTCCTAAGTCTTCAAGGAGAACAAGAAAGAGACAACAATCTTAAGGAAGTTCAGAGTGAATCACAAAGTATACCATTCAAATGTACCTGCAGTTTTTTCGTATATCATGGATGGGATCCTTCTGAGAATGCTAGAATAGGGTATTATTATGACACAGAGTCAATATAGGTGTAAATTGTATTTGTTCTTCATGATGGTAATTTTAGGCACACTTTTCTATGCTTAGACTACATACCAAGGATTTTGAATAGCTTATGTATGAGTTTTTATGTATGTGATGTCTTTATTCTTTTGCATCCTTTTTTTTTTTTTGGTGTTGGGGAATCCCTTTATGCCTTAATGCCAGTAATTTATAAGGAATCTGAGCAGTTAAAATGTGCATAAATGATTTCAATATACTTTAGTTTTACTTTTCTGTTTGACTCAAAGAAGTGCCAATAGGTCTCAAGTCTTCCTGTGGATTTTAAAAGCCTGAAATCTGAAATGAAACTCAGGAACTGGAAAAAAATAAATTTAGAGCTGGACACAGTAGTGTGCTCCTATAGTCCCATCTACTCAGGAGGCTAAGGGAGGAGGATCACTTAGGCCCAGGAGTTTGAAGCCAGGCTAGGCAATATATCAAGACCCCCATCTCAACAACAGCAATAAGTAAATAAAAATAAATTTAATAAAATTCCTATTAAGCACTCAATGTAATTAAAAATGCATAAAGGTATTCTAAAGTTCATCTGGAAGAATAGTTTGATAAGCATAGAAAAACAATATGGTGAAACAATAATGAAATAAAGGAGAGGCTTGCCTTACCAGATATTTTAAGGTTAAGATATAATTTACATAAAATAAAATGATTCATTTTAAGTATAGTTTGATGAGTTCTGACAAATGGATGTAATCTTATAACCACCAACCCACTCAAAATAAAGAATATTTTCATCTCCAAAGATGGTTCCCTTATGCCCTGTTGTAGTCAATTTTCCCCAAACCTCTCATCCTCCCAACACTAGTCCTGACCCACTTGTTCTAGAATTTCATTTAAGTAGAATCTTATATAATATTTTCTTTGGTGTCTAGTTTCTTTCATTTAGCATTGTGTCTATGAGATTCACCCCTTCTCAGATACTGAAATAGTATATTGAGCCTATAGGAATCAATATGGCATCATGCTAGTGTAGGAAGAAACAAACTGATCAATGGAACAGAACAGAGTCCAGATACAACTTTAAATTTCAGTGGGAATTTAATAAATGATAAAGATAGCAATTCAGATAAGTCTGTGGAGTACAGATTAGCCAATAAATGGCTTTGAGAAAGCTGGCTTATTATCATAGGAAATGAGGTTTATCTTGTGTTGAAATAAATGGCAGATAGATTAAATATTTAAATATAAAAATAAATCTATTAAAGAAAAATATAGGTATAATGTTTTACAGTCTTGTAGTTGGATGGCTCTCTTAAGCATCAAATGCCTATTTATATAAAAGAATGACAAACTTGATAAAAATCCAAAACTTCAATGTAATATTACTCAGCCATAAAGAAGAATGACTTTATGATATTCGCTGGTAAATGGATGGATCTGGAGACTATTATGCTAAGTGAAATAAGCCAATCCCCAAAAACCAAAGGTCAAATGTTCTCTCTGATATGTGGATGCTAACACACAACAAGGGGAGAGCAGAAGTTTAATGGATTAGACAAAGGGGGATGAAGAGAAGGAAAAGGGGATAGGAATAGGAAAGACAGACAGTCGAATGAACCTGAAATAACTTTCCTATGTTCATATATGAATACAGTAAATCTCAACACCATGTACATCCGCAAGACTAGAATCCAAATTATAATGAGATATATTCCATTTTGTATAAATATATCAAAATAGATTTCTATTGTTATATATAACTAAAAAAAACAAAAACAAATTTAAAAAATCTAAAATGTTTAAATGGCATATAATACCATCTGGGGAAAATAATGGCAACATCATACAAATAAGGAATAAAAATGCCTAATATAGAAAAAGCTACTGCAAATCAAGTAGAGGAAAATGGGCAAAGAGGAAGAAATTATATACTGAGACAAAATCTAAGCAAAATCTAATCCCAAGCAGTGGGATTCAAAGAAATACAAATAATAATTGTTAATTTGGTTGACTATTTACTTGTTTGATTGACTTTTAAAAACTTAAAATCAATTTTTGGTGTACAGAATCAGATACCCTATTGTGGTTTGAATGTGTCCCCCAAAAGCTTATGTGTTGGAAACAGTCCCCAAATTCATATGTTAAAGGTATCCAGAGGTGAGGACTTTGGGAGATAATTAGGATTAGGTGAGGTCATGACAGTAAGGCCTTCGTGATGGGACTGGTGACCTCATGAGAAGAGGAAGAGAGACCTTTAGCTGACATATGCTTGCTTCATCTCTCCATGTGATGCCCTCCACCATTATGATGCAGCAAGAAGGTCCTTACCAGATCCAGTGCCATCCTCTTGGACTTAGAACCATGACCTAAATAAACATCTGTTCTTTATGAATTACCTAGGGTGTTCTTCACTTATAGCAACAGAGACACACTCGTACACATTAAGGGTTTTTTGTTGTTGTTGTTGTTGTTGTTTTGGTACTAGTGGCACTTTACCACTGAGCCGCATCCCTGTCCTTTTTATTTTTTATTTTGAGACAGGATTTCACTGAGTTGCCCAGGCTTGCCTGGAACTTGAGACTCTCCTGCCTCAGCCTCCTGAGTTGCTGGGATTGCAGGTATAGGCCGAGGCACCCAGCTGTGCATGTTCTTTAGGAAGGCAGAGTTCTGAGTGGTGGGAAGGGTTACAAAAGCTATCATGTATGATCCCACTTAATCTTCATAGTAAATTCATGTAGTAGGAAGGAGAGGTGTTAATTATGTTGATTTTACAAAATAAGGAGTTCATAGACTCAGTGATGTTAACTTCCCTAGGGAAGTTTTAAGTGGTTAAATCAGGGGCTAACTTGTAGTTTGCTGGATGTTTATTGAATCATGACTTTTTTTTTTTTTTTTTTTTTTTTGAGCCAATGTGGTTAGTTTTTTCTCCAATGAATTGCCATTAGTTCTGAAGTTTCAGAATTATTTTTTTTAAAAAATTTTTAGTTGTAGATGGACACACCACCTTTATTTATTTTTGTGGTGCTAAGGATCAAACCCAGTGCCTCACACATGCTAGGTAAGCACTCTACCATTGAGCTACAACACCAGCCCAAGTTTCAGAATTATTAATGCTAATACATTATGCTCTCATTTCAGGAGAAGGTAAATTTAATGCCATAGGAAACTGCAATCTTTTCCTTTCAATTTTTGCAGTACTAGGGATTGAACCCAGAGCCTCGCAGAAGCTAAGCAAGCACTTTACCACTGAGCTACACCCCAGCCCTTTTTAAATTTTATTTTGAGACAGACTCTCACTAAGTTGCCCAGGTTGCCCTTGAACTCCTCCTGCCTCAGCTGCTAGAGTACCTGGGATAACAGATGTGCACCACCTTGCCCAACCTCCAATCTTCTTTATTAATGAAATAGTTAATCCATTCAATGTAAGACAAAATTGCTAGATTAAACGTCTAAAAAAAAATGTAAAAATGACTGTATTCTATTACTTCTTTAATTACATAAAATTGTGAGTTACAGTAACAAAGATACTTTGATACATAATTTTTTTGGTAAAATTAATTACATAATTGTTTAATTTCTTCCTTCAACAAATAGTATTAAGAACCTACTATGAGACAGACACTGTTCTGGACATTGTAGATGCAGAGATGAACAAAACAGGCAAAATCACTGTCTGCATGGAGCTGAGGTCCCACTTTATTTTTGATACATGATGAAATAATTGTACTAGTTGAAGTAGAAAATATATGACTACACAGCCACTGTTTTAAATACTTTAGTGGATAATTTAATTAACATGCATTGCAGTTTTAAGGATACAAGATGTTCACTATCTTTGCCTGAAAATTAAATTGAGGCTTACAGGTATGTCAGAGTGAACTTGTATGGGTTCACTTTATATTTTGTTCCTCTTCTTCTTAGGAAGATTCCAGAAAACCTCTTTAGATTTATTAAGGGCAGCCCCCACCTACCTTAGCATACCTGGAGGGAACATCTGGTGCTCAGGAACTGGTTTTATATTGAGAAGGGGAGGGGCAGGCCAAGCAGATGCTGAGCTTAGAGGAGAGAATGTGGGCAGCCTGACTCCAGCAGAGGTAATTAGACCCTCTGATGATAAAGGTTTAAGAGGAAAAAACAAACAAACAAACAAAAACCAGCCTCTTGGACTTGCTTCTAATTTTAGCACTTAAAATTTTCTTGAGAGAAGCAGAGAATCTTTGTTACGGAATTTCTGGGAAATTGGTCTCCAAGGCTCTGATTGATGTCCTGGGACAGCTCAACTGAGATTGGTGTTGTGTATGCATAGTGCAAAGTCTGCCAGGTGGGCACTGCTGTCTCAAGGAGGCTGGAGAAGCCAGCCAGAGCACCAGACTCCAGTAGTGCCTTCCAAGTCCACTCTGACCAACGGGTTGTACCTATGGCCACACTGGTGCCACAGCCCATGGCCAGTGATGGTCAACCCTGGCACTTGAGAGACCCAGGGGCTCCATGAAAGGGAAGATTTAGTAAGTGAGTGATGGGGACACCAATATTTGTCTGCTGCATGGGGTCATTGAAGGGAGCTGAGAGGAGCCTGGTTACCTGATGGTTTTAAATGTTGTATTCTTTTGGGAAGGTTCGCTGATTATTGGTTCAAGTAAAGCAAAAAGCTGTGGGATATACCTAGAACGTTATAGATCTTTCCCTACCTGAATACAGGTGTATGTTATCCTGGTGTATGATGGGGTGGGCCTTTTGGCCCCTCAGACTTGATAAAAGCTCAGCTGTAGCCCATTTCACATCCAGAGGAATTTCAAGTCCTGTTCCAGGATTTTGGCAGGGTCCAGTGCAGCCTGTTCCCCAGGCACAGCTAACAATGGACCCTGCTCAGCAAGTAGGGATCTGAGTGTGAGGCTCAGGCCTCCCTTGGACCTCTATCCCCCCAAACCTACCCAGCAAATTTATCTCAGCAAATTCAACTCCAAGATGACCCTTAGATACCTCCTATGTCAACATCCTACCTCTTTCTTGGCTAGTCTTGAATGACCCTCAGCTCTTCCAACTTGCTAGTCCCTTCCCCTGTCTTCTCAGATCCCTTCTCCTCGTTCTTGATCCCTCTGGAGTAAAGTGGGATCCCTCCTTAGCTCAGACAAATTGCTCAGCCTATCTCCTCTGATAACTGTCCCCTTTTATGACAGTCTATGGGTGCCTGTCACCTTCCATGTTCTCAAATATCACATTTTCCAGGTGATTCTCTACACAAAGATGGCTGCCCTCCTAAGGGGATCTCGCTTCTAACTGTTAAATTGATACCAATTTACTTTCTCTCACCCAGCACTTCTAATAGGAAGTCTGTCTAGGCAAGACTGAGCTAGTTGCTATTGGTGGTTTATTCAATAAGCACTGATAATATGCACAAGCATTTTGTGTGTGTCTCTGGCAATGTAGTTGGAAGTCTGGTAGTGATGGCTATGTAGAAGACAAGGTGGAAATTATTTCCAGAACTTGTAACACAACTCTTAAAGTTCTATGGTGAATTGTACAGTATGTGGAGTATATCTCAAAACAACTATTAAAAAAATTTTAAATTCCATGGCAGCTCTTAAATTTTCTTTCTTGACCAGTCAGACTGTCATAGCATATTAGCTTCCTTTGGTTTTGCTGTAACAAGTTACCAAGTCTTAGACCCTTAAAACCACACACATTGGGCTGGGGCTGTGCCTCAGTGATAGAGTGCTTGCTTAGCACGTGTGAGGTTTGATCCTCAGCACCACATAAAAATAAATAAAGAAAGGTATTTTAAAAATTAAACAAACAAACAAAACAAAAAGGAGGTGAGGATTCCAACACAAGTGACACTGGGCAAAAGGCATGGTGTCCTCGACCCTCCAGAGGAAAATCCATTTGCTGCCTTCTCCCACTCCCAGGGGCTGCCCATACTTTCCTTGACTGATAGGTAGCCCCTTCATCCATGGTCAAAGCCAGCAGAGTTGCATCTCTGTGCCTTTCTTGTCTCATCACCTCCTCCTCTGATGGAGCTATCTGCCTTCCTTTCCATTTTAAAGGACTCTTGTGAGTGTATGTGGCCCACAAAATCATCAGATAATCTCTCCAATCTCTCACCCTGTACCCTTAATCACAGCAGCAAAGCCCCCTGCACCCTATAAACTGACATATTCAAGGTTCCAGAATTGGATATGGACTTCTTTGGGAAATCAACATTCTGCCACTTCCCCATAGTTAGACTGCTGAGTGAATCTGGCAAGTGACAGTCTAGGGCTGTTTATAACAGTCCCCCTTCCCCCCTGCCTCCAACTGCATTATGGACCTAGACCTTGGTGAAGGCCCGCGATTAACTTCACCTATTGGGTGTTACTCCTTGGCGTTTAGAGCCCTGAGCTCTTCCAGAGTCCTTGTAGTTATCCAGGATCCAGGGGATAGGCAAGGCTAGACTTAGTGGTAGTCCAACCTGACCTGAAGGGGAGAAGGTAGGTTTCCCAGAACTGACAAAGGATATGTCAGCACATATGTATGTGCGCGCGCGCGCACACACACACACACACACACACACACACACACACATACATGTGTTGGTGCTCAAGCCTAGGGTCTCACATGCTAGGAAGGACTCCACCACTGAGCTATGTCTCCAGTACAGGGGTTTTCTTGTGAGTTATGGGCCATAGCCAGGTAACTGTAGACAAGAACCATGTGCATGGGGAGATCTTGGGCTGGGTGAGGAGCTGGACCCCATGGGTAGGGCTGCTTGGCAAAGATGCCTAGTGCTCCACCTTCGTGTCTAGAAGGAAGCTGTGTCTTAAGTCCATTTTGTAAAGCTGTAATAAAATGCCGAGACTGAGTAACTTATAAAGAACAGAAATTTATTTTTTCATGGTTCTGGAGGCTGTTCTCAAGATGCCTAGATCAAGGTGGCAGTAGGTTTATTGTCTGGTAATGGACCAGTCTCCGCTTCCAAAATGGTACCTTGAACCCTGCATCCTCTGCAAGGGAGGAGAGCTGTGTCTTCACATGGAAGAAAGTGGAAGGGCAAAAAGGGACCACACGTTATCTGTAAAGCCCTTATATAATGGCATTAATCCAGTCGTGAGGTGGAGCCCTCACTACCCAAACACTTCCTAAAAGGTGCCACCTCCCAATTCTGTTACATTGGGGTTAGGTTTCCAACATATGAGTTTTTGGGGGGATACATCAGACCACAGCAGGCCGGAACCTCCAAGCAACCAAGAGGAAAAGTTTCCTGCTGGAGAGCAGCTGGTCAGCCTGGGGCTGTGCAGCCTCGGTGGGGTCCCAGCACCCCAGCAGGTGCTTCCCTTTGTGACCCAGGCACTGTAGACTCATAGATCTTCCTTGCCCTCACCAGAGCCCTGCCCTCATTGGTAGAGGCCCTTGTCCTGGGCATCAGCTCCAGCAGGGTTCCTTCACCTTCTCTGTCTCAGCAGAGGGAGTCTGTGGCTTTATATGGAAGGTGTGGGACATGGAGACTCTGAAAATTCCATTTTGGCTGCCCTGGGGCCTCCCCAGGGCTCTGTCTTGGGGGGAGATGTTGACCTGCACCAGCCCCTACACGTGCTGGGGTCACTCATCGCCCCACTGCCTGAGGCAGTGTCCTTTCTCCAGTGCCCCCCCTACAAAGCCTGTCTGCAGAAAGAAGCAGCACAGCTATGTGTAGGGACCGGTGGCTTCTGTCTGCCAGGGCTAGAGGGAGAGCCAACCACAGAGGACCCAAGCATGGACACTGCTCCAGAACCTGGGAAACAAGTTCTGGAGGACCTACTAGGACACTCACTTTATCTGCCAAGTGTCCCTTAGAAGGGTGGATCCTGCTCCAACCAAATCAAATGGTCCTCATGTAGGTGCCCATCACAGGAGACTTGGACCATAGCCATAGTCCGTTGGCCCAGAGATGAGTCTTTGAATCAATTAGGCCAATTGGGGTCCTTCTCTGGGGTTTCACTCCCTGAGTGCCCTCCCTGCCCCACTTCCTTTCTGATCTACCATTTTAGGAAGAAAGAGGCAGCATGTTTCTAGCTGATCCAAGAGAATGTGACTGACCCTTACTCTTTTTAAAAAAAAAAATATTTTGTAGTTGTTGATGGACCTTTATTTTATTTATTTGTACGTGGCATTGAGAATCAAACCCAGTGCCTCACGCATGCTAGGCAAGCATGTTACCACTGGACCACAACCCTAGCCCCTGACCCTTACTCTTGAAGACTCATACAAGGAAAATCCCTGTGGCTTTGGTGATGGTGATTCCTAGTTCACTCTGCCCCAGAGGCAGTTTTTCACAGTTCAGGGTTTTCCTTTCTACAAAGCCAGTTGGAATTAAGAATCTTCATATTTGCAGCCCTGAATCAGACAGCCCACAAGCAAGCCCGGGGACTGGGCCCAGGCTAACCTGTCCTCTCCTAAAAGCTCTTGGAGGAGTCCCAGTGAGAAGCCTAGAAAGGGCTGGGGCAACAAGTGGAGAGGGGTCTGGAGTCCCCAGGCAGAGGGTGACATGGCTTCTTCAAAGTCAAGTCCATGTTTGAAGAGCCAGTCCCACAGGGTGTCTGGGCAATCTTCATCCTCCCCATGGAAATCTACTAAAAAGGCAAAAAGGAGCCCCTGCTTCAAGGTGCCCAGTCCATCTTTGCCAAAAGTAGTCTGTGCCCACCTTTTAGAAACAATTCTACAGCAAGAGTGATGAATGAGCATGAATGCACATGCCTGTAATCCCAGTGCCTCAGGAGGTTGAGGCAGGAAGATGGCAAGTTCCAGACTAGCCTGGGAAATTTAGCAAGGTCCTGCCTCAAAATAAAAAATAAAAAGGACTGGAGATGTGACTTGACGGTAGAGCATTCTGAGTTCAGTCCCCAGTGGTGATGCAAAAAAAAAAGAGTCTACTTTGGATAAGAAAGGAAAGTTAAAACCACGTTGCAAACATTTGGAAGAATGAAAAACAAAAAACAAAAACATAACTCATAGCCTTGTTGAGATGTAGGAAATGCTTGCTCTTTGAACTCCCCAGCATGCAATCCAGTACCATGATAGAAGCGGGCATGGGGCTACTTTACCCAAACCAGTGATTCTCAAGTGTGGTTCCAGGAACAGGTGCAGCAATGTTCCCCAGAAACTTATTTGAAATGCAAATTCTCAGGCCTAGCTCAGACTTTCCAAATTAGAAATGGAGGGTGTGGCCCAGCAAGCTGTTTTAACAGGTTTTCCGAGTGTGTGATAGTTTGAGAACCACCTTAAATCTTTGTAATTTCATGCAGTCCTGCACTCTCATCACCAGAGGGCACCAGCAGGCTGTAGATTTCCCCCTGCAATTGCCAGCCCGCTTTTTTACATTCTCTGAGGACCTGTAACCCATACTAAGACCTTGCTAGGGTTTTTGTCTTTATTTTTTAAATATGTAAAGACTGCTGATGTTTTGGAAATAATGGCTAACGTTAAATGTCATCGTGTTTGGACTAAATGGTACTGTTGTTCTAGTCTCTGATTAACTGTGAACCCAGTGTATTTTAGTGGTGCTAGAACCTATTTGATGGCTCATTTTTTGTTTGGAACATAAAGAAACATAAGAGCACTGGGGTTGGAAATGGAAATGATCTCCTATTGAAAGCTGATGTTCCAGAAAAGGCAGGCAACAGCTCCATTGTGTCCCATTCCTTTCTTTCCTTCTCCTGGAAGTCCCTGACTTCTTACTACAGTGGGCAGGGTCCCTTGGGCTGAGAGTTTGCCAGAGACTCCTCTCTCCATCAGTTATTTTCAAATAACTGTACTAAGGTATAATTTATATATAGTGGTGTACACATTGTAAGTGTTTGATACCTTGTAAGTTTGGTGAATTTTGACAAAAGTAGCCACCACCCCACTGATTTTTTTCCATTATCAGTATCACTTTTCTTACACTTAATTTATCATTCTCTTTTGCCATTGTAATCAAACTTATACAGAGAAATAAGTCAGAATTATAATGGCAGGAGATTTTTGTAAATACCCTCTTATGTGATGATTCGAAACTAGATATTTTCCAGATATCACTCAAGAAGCTGCTGATATGCAAAAAAAAATTGGTCAAAACATAATCCACTTTCTGTATATCATTTCATATCTACTGAGCATCACATCTTGTTAAAGATGTGTTTAGGGACAAACACATCTTTAACACATAAGATCATTCACTGAATTGTTGACATAGTTGTATTTTAAAGTTTCTATGACTAAGAAATTTGAGGTTCTCCTTTCTGAGCTTTCCAGGCTTTGATGGACTCTCTGGTATTGTCACTTGAATGAGTAATACCTGTACATTATGTCAGTCCCAGCATAAGGCCAGGATGCTGGCCACAGATGTTTTCAGGTAGGTGGGCCGGGACACACTGACAGGCACAGTATATTGGGATATGAAGTGCACAGGCTGGACAGCAGGTCAGAGTGTTTTTTAAAAATGAAACTTATTAGGAATCCATGATTTGCCTCTCCTCCCATCTCTGTGTCAAACACTGTGTTTGGTTGCCACTTTAGCACCTGACGGGCTCTGAATGCACCCTCAGAACAGTGGGCTCCAGGCAGGGGGGCTCTCTTGAGGTGCCCTTTGGGTCGCCCCAAGAGCCTCCACAGAAAGACAGGAGTCCAGGAGTTCTATGGGTGACGGGGGAAGGTGGTGCAGCTTCCTACTGCCTCACAGGGCATTCAGCTGTCTCCTCCATGGCCCCGAGTTCCCTTTTCTGAGATGACTCCAACCTCAATGATTTCTCCAAGTAGCTGCAAAAAGAAAAGATAAAATATTCACATGGATAATATTTAAAAAAAATAATTAAAAACTTGCAACAATTCAAAAGAATTAAAAAATAAAAAGCACTCAGTGAAAAGACATTTTTGACACCTGTCCTCCAGCTTTTTAGTTCTCCCTAGACCTAGAGACGGTGTGAACAGTTTCTGTACATCTGCATCTTCCTGCAGACTCACCTTTTACATGATGACGGCCACTGTTCTTTTCCACCGGTTGCTGTGTTCCCTTAGCTCATTTTTATCAGCACATGAAGAGCTTCCTCTTCCCCCCACCCCTTTTTTTTTCTTTTTTTTTAAATTTTTAATTTATTTTTTAGTTTTCAGCAGACACAACATCTTTGTTTGTATGTGGTGCTGAGGATCGAACCCGGGCTGCACGCATGCCAGGCGAGCGTGCTACTGCTTGAGCCACATCCCCAGCCCCTCTTTTCCCCCCTTATAGTTACAGGGTGAACACTTATTGTGGACATTTAAGTTTTTAAAAATCTTTCCTTTTACTCATTTATTGAACAGAGTGTACTAAGACCTGTGTGCAGGCACTGTTCTTGCTTAAGCCCACCAAGGATCTCCATGATTTGCAGATGCTACTCTTCTGGTTTGCAGAGCTTTGCGAGGATTTTACTCAATATATGTAAAAAAGACAGATTAGGTTTTTAGAACTAAAAGGTTACTTCCTTGTTTGTTTACTTAATTGAAACTGTTGTCTAGGAATCGGCTGTATACATCATGGTTTATTCATTTGACAAACATTTACTGTGCATTTAGTGCTCTGAGGTTAGACAGACACTGGACATTTGTGGTGAAGAAGACAAAATTCTGACCAATGGAATTTACATCCTAGTGAAAAGTCAAGCAGAAACAAATAAGCACAGAATGAAGCAAAGCAGGATGAGGGATAACCCGGGGTGTGGGGCAGTAAGGCGAGAAGAGTTTTCAGATAACATGGCTGTGGAAGGCCATGAGGGATTGGCACTTGAGCAGAGATCTGATTGAAATAAGTAGGAGTATTAGTCTGTTTTCAGTTGCTGTAATAAAATAACTTGGGTCTAGGTACTTTATAAAGAAAAGAGGTTTAGTGCTAGGCCTGGTGGAGCACACCTGTAATCCCTGTGGCTCGAGAGGCTGAGACAGGAGGATCACAAATTCAAGGCCAGTTTCAACAACTTAGTGAGGCCCTAAACAACTTAGTGAGACACTGTCTCAAAAAATAAAAAGTAATTGGGACTGGGATTGTGGCTCAATGGTAGAGAGTCGCCTAGTACATGTGCCTCACGGCACTGGGTTCAATCCTCATGCACCACATAAACGTAAATAAATAAATTAATTAAATAAAGGTGTTGTGTCCACCTACAACTAGAAAATAAAATAAAATTAAAAATTAAAAAGGACTGAGGATGTGGTAGAGCACCCCTGGATTCAATCCCAGTACCAAAAATAAATAAATAAATAGAGGTTTTTAGCCTGCCATTTTGGAGGGTGGCCCCATTGTAGAGTAGTGCATTGATAGTGTGTAGTGGCCAGTGTCCTCTTTGAGGGTTTGTGAGCCATCAAGTCTCAACCTGGAGGAAATGAGAAGAAAGCATGTGGGCTTGTTCTGTCCATGGGTGAAGTGCTGTGGGCTTCTGGAGTGATGGGTGACTAAGGTGGTGGCCTCATCCTCTAGGCTGCTCCAAATGCAGGTCACTGTTAGTGGGCCTGAGTTCTTGCTCACAGTTTGGGAGGCCTGCGTCCTTGGGGATGGAGTCTGCATGTACTAGTACAATACTGACCACAGCTTTTCTAGGGTCAGGCTCAGAGCAGACCCTTGTGCATCTTGGCACAAGGACAATACCAATACTGCATCATCTTATAGATGGTGAGGTCTCCCAGCCTGCAAGGGAAGGTAAATGCCAAGCTAGTGCCAACACTATGCTGTTGTACTTCCAGCCTCTAGAACTGAGAGCCAAATGAACCTGTATTCTTTATGAATTTTGTCAGAACAACAGAAATGGACTAAGACACATTCACATGCCCTTGCATTGGGCTGAAGTCCAAACCCAGGCCCGCAGGAGGGGGCAACTGTCATAGAAGGCAGGCAGGAGCAGGGGAGCCAGCCCTAGACTAAGAGGAGTGTGTGATGGGGCCTGAATTGGAAGAGGGTCGGGGTCAGAAGTCTGAACAACTGACGTAAGCAGACCCAGGAAGATACCGAAAGGGAGGAAAGGCTTTGGTACTTTTAATGGTCCAGTTAAGGGGAGTGTCTCAGACTGTATTCATGGAGATCCTTAAAGGGTAGAGGAGACAAGGAAGAAGCAAATGGACTCAATTCTTCTGTCTCTCTTCTAAAGGAGCCTGAAGCTTCTGTGATTTCAATTCTGATAACAGTATAAAGGTGGGTTTAGTAATTTTCATGAAAAACTTCAAGGAACCACTAACAGAATTGAAAACAGGATGTCTACTTTCCAAATCATTGCAGAAGATATAAGCAAGCACAACCATCTATGGGGGGCAGGATTAAAGAACCTTGATACTCAAGATGAAGTCAGAAGTCAGCCCAAGCATAAGAAATAATGACGATAAATTTGAAGCATCTAGGTCTCCTGGTTAAAAGGTAAAATTTCTCAGATACTGTATTACAATACACCTAAACTTTTAAAAACACAAAAAGGGAAAGAATCAAAGTTTGAGCAAAGCTATCAAGCACAAATAAAAATAAAGCAGGAATTTATTTTCACATGACCTAAAAAAGAATTTCCTAGGGGGTGTGTGGCACCAAAGAAAGGAGTGGGCTTGGTGGAAACTGCATCAGCACAGCTCCGCTCCTGCAGGTTGGAATCCAGGCCTCCTCCATTCTAGGCACAAGGAGGGCGGCACTGCTTGGCCAATCAAATATGAACATAAGTCTCATATTGTGTCTGGGTGGAAGTCCTTCATGGTCTGACCTCCTGGCACGCTCTCTTCCCCTGCTTTGTTGATGGAGAAAACACATGTGGATTTGGATCATGAAAATCCCCAAGGCTCTTGTGTTAAAGGCTTGATCCTTAGGATGGCCCTATTGGGAGATGGTAGAACCCTTAAGAAGTCGGGCCTAGTGGAAGTCATTGGGTCACTGGGGGCATGCTCTTGAAGGCAATCAGGGTCTCCAGCCCCCTCCTCAATATTTTTGTTCCCTGGCTTGTAAGGTGATTGGTTTTGTTCTCCCACACACTCCCACCATGATGTGCTGCCTCACCATAGGCCCAAAGCAATAGGGCCAACCAATCATAGAACCTCCAAAACTGTGAGCCAAAACAATCCTTTTCTCTTTATAAGTTAATTATCTCAGGTATTTCTTTATAATGACAGAAAGCTGACTAGCACATAGGTGCATGGGCTAACATAGGTAGGGTGAGGAGCTGCCCTGGAGGGTTGCACGGGCACCCACAGCAGACTTTGTATGAACAAGAAACAAATCTTTAGAATTTAAGCCGCTGAGATTTGAGGTGGTTTGTTACCTTAGCATACCTTCACATATCCTATCTAATACATATATTAATACTGAACTCTCATGTGCTGAATAAATAACAACTAAAACTATTAAAATATGAGAATAGAAAAAATAAAATCACAGTATGTTTTTTCAACACTATTATCAGTCTTCAGTGAATTAAAAATAGAGTCAGGGGCTGGGGTAGTAGCTCAGTGGTAGAACATTTTCCTTACATGTGTAAGGCACTGGGTTTGATCCTCAGCACAACATAATAATAAAAGAAAGGTATTGTATCCACCTACAACTAATTTTTTTTTAAATAGAGTCAGAATATAATAGTACACAAAGTAAAATGGATTAAAAGTTTACAGAATTTCAAACCATGCAAATAGGCATTCATCTTATTTTCAAAGTATCCGTGTGTCATGTAGAAAATTGATTAAAACATAGGAATTGATAGATTTAATGATAATAATAATTATTACTATAAGGAGAAAGTATACAAAGATTGAACCCAATCTCAATAATACTAAAGTTAATAGTACAAAATAGTAAGCCAAAATTAAATTACACTTGTTAGGAAGAGAAGCATGACTATAAGACATGAAAGTGGAAACACCACATAAGAAGATAAGAAAATGGAAAGCTGACAGAGTGACAGTCTCTGTAACTCTTCCTATATTGCCCACCACTCTCTGGCCCCCAGTAGCTGAGCAGTTCAGCAAAGGACAGGTTTCCTGGGCCCTACAACACCTGACCCCCACTACTCTGCCCACCTGGCCCTTCACAGGGCAGCTTCTAACCCTGCAGAGTTTTCCAGTCTGTCCCAGAAGACCAGGACTCCAGGCTCCCCACCCCTACAGCCAGTCTTTAAGCAGGTCCTGGTTATTGCTGTCACCCCATGTGGGAGCGAAGCTGCAGGTTCTGCGGGTAGCTTGAGATGAGATGCAAGAGGCCAGAAAGGAGGTAGGACCCATACCAGATGCTCAGAGCTCTTGACAGTATCACCAGGGGAATCCCTGGAGGCTTCCCAACATTTCCAGGTACTTACTGAATGTTTGTCAGTACTTCCTGGATTTCCAGCAGAACTCCCTGGCTGAATGACATGTCCCGGTTGCTGCTCAGGAGGCAGTGACAGGACTCCAAAGTGGATGTACAAGGAGGCCTGGCTGCCCCACCATCTACTAACCCACAGATTGAGGGGCTGGCTTTGGCCCAGAGAGGTGGGCACTAGCAGCAGAGGGTGGTCTGTGTCATTTGCATGTGATGCATGCTACTCAGGAGAATAGTACTTATAGTTTGGGGCTGAGAATCCTTATGTGCTTTTGGATGCTGGCAGCCCAGGTGCTGTTCACTGGGAAATCCTTCAGCATCTAGTAGTAGTTCCCTGGATCCCAGAATTCACCATCCCTTCTGTCTCTGGGCTTTTGGAAGAGCGCCTGCATTGTCACCAGTGAAACCTGCAGGGTAAAACCTGCCCGGTCTTCTCTCTCCCTGGCCCTGTCACATTCCTCCACTTCTCCTTTCAAGGGGGTCTGTGGACAGCACAGTGAGCCAAAGCCCTGGTGAGGCCTGGGTGCTGGAACCCTCATCCTCACCAGCATGGACACCACATCTCCAGTCACAGAGGGAGTGAGACAGGAAGGTGCCAGGCCCGGGACTGGAGAGCTGTCTCCAAGGGCACTAGCGGAAGTGGAGGGGTGGGGGATCCCACCTTCCCCAGCAGGAAATGTCTGTGTTGGCTATGCATCTCCGAGAACTTGCTGCTGGAGGGCTGCAAGGAACAAGGGGCTCCTCATGCCAGCAGGAAGACCAGGTACTACTGGCCACCTTCTCTGGCCAGTTTTCTTCTAGAATTCTTCCCCTGGCTCTGGCCTGAAGTTCCCAACTCTCCTGAACAGAGTGCTTCCAATGCACCTGATGTCAGCAGCCCGAGAAGCTTTTTAAAAAAGGTCTCTGCTTTCCCCTGTTGGGAACAAGGAGCATTACACAGGAGTGTTGTGGAATGGAGTATGTGGTGAGATTACCTCCAAGTTATTTATTGGTTTTAGGCAAAGAGATCTAATCTAAATTATATTCATAAATTCAAAATCATTATTCATAATTTCACATTCAAGGCTCCACGGGGCTTAGGAACTGTAATTGTCACAGCTTCAAATGAAGAGAAAAACCACAGCCCCCTCACAAAAGCATGCCACGTGACACAGATGTGAACTCCGCCAACACCTACTCAGCCTCTGAGGGCCTTAGCCTCAGGCTTCCAGCCCAGCGCGGCAGTCATTAGAGGAAATGACCCATTCTAGACACTGGGAGCAAGTCTGTAAGGGAGTAGTTGAGATGCCCAGGGTGGGTTGGTTCTCCTGCAAGATGTCCAGACACATTCTCCCCAAAGCAAAGGTACATTTCTTGAGATTTCTGGACATTTCACAGAAAAGATGGAGTGGGATTGAGCAGCCCTTAAGGCAGCCGAATCCAATTTCAATTTGGTCAGTGGCCTTGGATTCCCAATGGTCAGGTGCTTGAGCAGAGCTAGTCAGAATCACCTGGGACAAAGTCTACATGGCCAGTCCTGTCCTGAGAGACTCAGATTCAGTAGAGCAAAGGGAGCATAGGGACAGGAATCCGTTTTTTTATCAAGCTCCCTGGGGTATTCTGGTATGAATAAATCCAGAATTGGGAACCTGACTGATCTATTTTGGAGGTAAATATCTTGTGATCAAATTTGCTTTCTGCCTCAGACTAATTCCTAATAAATAAATACAATGAGTAAATAAAGACAGTTTTCAATATGTTCATGGAATGACTTTTTTTTTTTTTTTACATTTTTTCAACTAGTTAGGACAAAAACATTACAATGATTGGCTTCTTTCATTTAGTTACATAAATAAAATTTTTATAAATATCTCTTTATAAACAATATAAATAGCTTTACAACATAAATACATTTATGCATGACATGAATTTACAAACAGCAATGTTTTACAGCTGGTGTTGTCAGTCTCTTAAAAACTGTCCCTTGTCATCAAGTCGGTGTAGGTGTGTGGGTTTCATGTATATAATATATATATAATATATAACTTTTTATTTTTAATTTTCAAAAAAAAACCCAAACAATAAAATCATACCCTCCCCTCCCCAAAATAATAATAAAACAGCTGGTGTTGTGTATTCCCAGTACCAGGGGAAAAAAAAAAAGAAGAAATGTAAAAGCCACATTGCGTTGGAGGTGTTTCCAGATGCTAGAGGCTGATGACCAAGGATGACCTCAGCACACGGAGCAAGTTCCCAATCCTGAAACAGAGTGGACACAGGACACTCAGTTCTGGCCTTTTAGCTGAGAAACCCAGCCTACAGGCCATTTCTAGAATCTTCCTCCCCTTTTCCACAGCAGCACAAAGTAATGTCCCTCTGCCTTTACCCTCGGGCCTCTGACAAAGGCTTTCCTGTGGAGGGGAAAGGCCTTCTGCACTCGCCCTCAGCTTGTGCGGCTGCCCTTGGCACTGGCTGCCCCAGCTCAGGTAGAACCAGCATGTCTTCCAGCAACCCCCCCCCCCCCGCCTCCTCTGATCCAGGCTTTGCCCTCAGCACCATGAGGTATGCTAAGGAAAAGCAAGCCCCCCCCCCGCCGCCCCCGTGCCTCAATCTCTTTTGCTGCAATACAAACCCTCAGCCAGGGGTTTGCCCCGCTTTATGTGTCAGGGTGGCCACAGAGGGACAGAGAAGAGAAACATCTGGGGAGTCAGGAATTCTGGGTTCAAATCTCAGCTTCAAACTCCACTCCCTGGGTTGCTGTGAGTGTTGTTTTCCTCACCCATAAAGTGGATAATTGCCACCTCCCAAGGTGCTGGCATTCAACAGGAGCCCCATATTAGGCAGCAGCAGGGTCTGGCTCATAGCCACCACTCAGTAAAGAGCATGTCCTTCCCTAGTTGCTCTCGCTGCAGAGGGGCTAGTCCAGGTCCCCTGGAGTCGAGGGCAAAGGATGTCTGACAGCCTGAGGAAATGTCAGTCAAGTTGGTTGCTGGGTTAAGAGGATCAGAGTACTGTGAAAAGAGCTGTACCGGGTCCCTGCTAATAGATATATGGTGCTCCAGGACCCAAGGAAGTTCTCCTCCTAAGACAGTGCACAGTCCTCCCTAAGGACAGCACTCACTGAGGGACTCCAGGCCTGTACGGCTCTCTCTCCCCTTCTCTGGCTGCTCCATCAGTTTAGATGAAAGATGCCTGTGATGTTCCTGGGGCCCAGGGGCAAAGTGTTCATTGAGGTCTCAGCCATCCAGTCTCTGTCATTAGTAGTTTATAATCCAGACCTATAACCATCATCAGCAACAGTGATTATGGTGGTACTTACTAAAGTCAACCCCCTGAGTGGAGAAATGGCCACAACCTGTTTTTCTCTTTAAGGCTTTATCCTGGGCATCTCTCCCAGGAGACTGCAGGTGTAGGAAGGATGATCCACTCTCACCAGGATGGGGTCGGTGAGGGTGGGGTGGAGCAGGCTAAGGCTGTTATCGGTCATCTAAGTTAAGAATTTCCAGGAGGTTGATTCCTGACCTGGTCAGAGGAGTCTTAGCTATCTGAACTCACTACCCTTGTGGCCACCACCTGGTGCCCACACCCAGCCATGCCAATAACAAGGCAGCACTTTCAGGAAAGTACATTCTAGGCACTAACCCATAGAAGGTTAACTAACGTCATTTAAATTCTGAAGTCTGAGCTTGGCACTTAAGTCACAAACTGATCATTTGAAGCTTTGAACTCCATCTCTTTGTTGTTCAGACAGGAGAAAAGAGAGCAAAAGACATCACAGTGGTAGCACTGAGGGCTGGAATCTAAGTGCCAGAACCATTTCTCTCCCCATACAGGGGAGAGTCAAGATCACAGGCAACTGGGGAGAAGCACAAAGCTTGAGCAAACCTGGCTGCAGAGAGAGGAAGGAGGAGGCAGAAACAGAGAAGGTGGCAGGTGGCCGGTGGGATGAGTCTGAGTATGCAGGTTCCTCTGGTCATTGACAAATATTTCTAAGTTCTCCTTTGGGGGTGAGGTAGGTTGCAGATTGCCTTAGGCCAGCGTCTGGCCCTTAAATTGCATAAATCAATATGGGGACTTGAATAGGTCACAAATCAAAATGTGCTTCCTGCAAAAGTGTCTTGAACCGTAAAAAAGTCTCAGGCAATGCTCTGGAGAGGCCCTCTTGTTTCCTGCTGGGAGAAGGCTGTGGTCACTGACCAGGCTTTCTGGGTGGAGAAAGCAGCCTCCTTATGCCTGGGGTGGGACAGACAGGGTGTGGGACAGCAGCTGGGCTGGAGGCAAGGCTAGAAAGCAGCAGAAGCCTGACCCGAATGTCCTTGAATGTCAATGTCAGATGTTATTCCATGTGCACTGGTGGGCAGCAAGAATGGAGAGGGGAGAGCAGGGGAGGGAGGTTTTTTAGCAGTAAATTGGCATCATGCACACCTGGCAGGGCAGAGGTTTCTGATGGAAGGTGAAGACGCCATGCCAGAAACAGGGTTCCCACAGCGCAATTTGGATGGGGGGGACAGGGTTAGTGAGGAAATTTGTTTTGTTGGGTATGTGGAGTTTGAGGTTGGGGGCAAGACCTGGATTTATTTTAGTCTGTTTCTTTCCCTGACCTAAAACAGGGTCACAAACACCGAAGTTCTCCCCTGAACCACAGGGCTAAGCAGCATCAGGACCCTGGACAGACCAGTTTGCCCACAAGGGGTTTGAAAAAGGGACAAGAATCAGGATGCCCCACGGAGAAGGGCTCCCACATGCTGCTCATGGAGGCCATACTCTACCATAAGGGGCGGGCACTTCTCCAATCATTCCCACTTCAGGGACAACAGGTCAAGTGCTAGTTCGGTGGATGGGACCCCATAAGCCTGTTTCTGCTTCTATGAAGGGAGGCAGATGGGTTCATTCAGGCTAAGCCAACTCTGACCTTTCCAAGGCTCCCTGACCACTTCGTCCTTCTCTTATTTCTTCTGGGACGATAAATAGGGTTGCAGGCAAATGCTTAGCACAAACTCGGTCCCATGCGAGGATCTCCTGGATCGGCTCTAGAGGTCAGCTGGGTTTCGGTAGGTCCCAGGGCCCAGGGATCAGCGAGGAACCTAGCCCGCCTGTGCTGTGGGGGTACGGTTTGGTTCCCCAGGGCGCTAAAGCTCTGCGAGCGAGCGCGAGCGCCCTACGGTCGGGTTGGCGGTACTCACCGCCGCCAGGGGTCGCCGCACTAACATCCCAGGCCGCTCATGGAGCCGATCCGGTCCAGTTTGAGGCCAAAGCAGCCTTTGGACAAGCCCTTCTTGTTGCCTCCTTTGTATTTGCGCGCGTTAGGGTGCTCATGAAGAAGGCGGGCCCACGCTGCCCGCGACTTGGTGTCTACGCGCAGGTCCCGGAGCAGTCGCGACCGGTCGCCCTTGAGGTTGGCGCCGCCGCCCCCAGGAGTCTTGTCGCCCTTCTTCTGACCGCCGCCGGCAGCCTGGGGCTCAGCCAGCTCCTCCCCTGGCGGGGTTCGCGGGACCTGTCAGAGAAAAGAGTGGGCAGGTGAAGGGACGCACGGCTGCAGTGCAGGTGACTTTGCCGAGCTTCTGATACTCAAGCCCCACGCGCCCGTCAGCACGGTTGTCCCTTCCTAGCCGCAAGTGCACCCTCACAGAAGCCGCACAACTTAGCCCCCATCCAGCCGCCACGGGGTCGTGATCGTCCGCTCCTTCGGGGAGCCCTTTGCCCACCCCTCCTTTGCCACTTGCAGGGCTGGCCACAATGAGGTGGGGGGCTGCGCATGTGTGGACTTTCTCCGGAGGTTAGGGGAGTAGACCCCGTGCGTCCGGGCTTCGAGGACTTATATCCAGGGAAGAAGGCTGCCTTCTCGCACTCTCCAGTCCCTCCAGCTCGCCACATCCTCCCACGCCCCTCACAGGCCCAACGTCCCCGCGACAGCACCCACCTTCGGTGGCGCCCCGGGCTTGGCTTCGGAGGACCGGAGCGAGAGTAGCGTGAGCAGCAGAGCGCAGGCGAGCAGCTGGGAGAGGTGCATGGTGCCGGTGGGGTCCAGGGGCGCAGACCCGCAGCAGCGAGGGCACGCGGGGCCGACGGGCAGACGGGCAGGGCTGCCAGGCGAGTGCGGGTCCCAGTGCTGCACGGCGCCGGCTGGGTGCGCTCTGAGCCCGTGGCTCCGCTCGTGCTTTTATAATCCAACCTGCCGCTGATGTCATCCTCCCGCCCACCGGGCCGCCCCGGCCAATGGCACCGCGCACGAGGCCGAGCCGAGGGCCGGGAGGGAGTTGCGGGGGCTCTCCCTTCTGCCCCCACCCACAACTCACCCCGCGAGCTAGCTTCTGGCTGCACTCGGAGCTGCAAAGCGGCGCGCAAGGAAACTCCATTTGCAGAGATCGAGCGCCCTGGCATGCAAGTGTCGGTGCGCCCAGTGACTTGTGCACTCGCTGGGTACCCACTACATGCTCTCTAGGAGGAAGAGATCCGTATTTCTCCTTGCAGGTGCAAAGCCAGGTTTAGAGGAATTAAGTCACTTACCTAAAGGAGCGCAGCCAATAAGTTGGCGCCTTCCAAGATTCTTGCACGTCTGCCTTGTTGCCAAACTCTTCCCAGGGCACCCGACACGCGCCGTCTGGCATTGCGGCTCCACTTTTTACCTCCGCGCCAGGGTGGGAGTACAGATAGCCCCGAAGTTGAAGTCTTAGATTTGGGCATCAGAGATAGCACCGATGTCTTGGCGGGAGGCAAAGAGTGAGGGGGGGTGTTTGCCCCTGGCCGCAGCAGGGAGTGCAAGTCTTCTTCTACACGCAAAAGTGAGAGCATTTCGCCAGCCCTCATATTAGAGCACCAGCCGGGAATCAGGGGGACTGTGAGGGCAGGCCCCAAATACCTGTACCCATGTGTATACAGGCGGTGGCACCATGTTAGGCCACTGCGACTCTAGGTTCACTCTCAGCTGGGATCGCTGTACAGAGTGTCCTGGCATCTGACCCTACAGGTGGCTTCCGTTTGTGCTGGCCAGTGCCGTCTGCCCTCTCCTGTTACTGCACCAGGATCTGCCGCTTGGGGATGTCTGCTAGTGTCCAATGCACCTGCCCAGGCCCAAGCACTGCCTAGCCTCCGTAAGTCCTGGGTTAACTTCATGTATTGGGCTGTAGAGAGGTTCCCAATGTGGCTATCAGGATAAGGCAGGTATCTCTGCTGCTGATGACTCCCTCTCCTTGGCTTGGTTGTCTTGGTTCCTCCAATTCCAGGGGAGTTCCTGCCTCCTGTTGGGCCATGCAACTGCTGAAGGGCCTGCAACTCCAAGAAGTGAGCAAGGTGCAGGAATCTCTGCCCCCTGTGCTGAGCAGGCTGAAGGCAGGAAAGTGGAGAAGAAATGTCCTGTGACCAAGCTTACGGTGGTCCCCAGGAGTGAAGAGGACCTGAGAGAGGAAGGAGAGGAGACCTCACTAGAGACAGGAAGGCTGCTGGAGTCAAGAGGCTTGGAGCACCACGTGGCTCTGGCAGTGGAATCAGGTCTGGAGCTGAGGAAGTAAGGGCCTCTTATCTGCTCTTTCAGTCTCTCAGTCTCTCTCCCCCATGGCCCCTTCCCAACTTGTGCCCTGAGTCATAAACTGAGGACCAATAGCTACCAGGATCTTTTTTGTTTAGGAGATAATCCACTGGTGAGGTCTGAGTTTGGGGCAGCAGATCACCTGACCTCTAGGTAGATCCAGATGTTGCCTGCGCATCCTTTGTCAGTTCTGCTGAGTTGACTCATCACCTCCATTTCCACCCATGGAGTCATAGCACTCCCGTTTGAGGAGAAAAGAGGAGAAACAAGGAGAAAGAGGGACAGCTTCCAGGTGGCCTATGAAAGTTCTCTCTCTTTTTTGTCTACAGGACAAAGAGGGCTGGTACCAGCCAAACTTCTTTGAGATTTGTTTTATTTATACCTGCTTAAAGAGCTGAGCAGAGCCAGACAAACTGCCTCTAGAGGCAGACACTGGCTGGTTTCTGAGGCAGCAGTGACCTCCTTTGAAATTCCTTTAAAAGCGCAGGTTGGAAGCTTCCATGCTCATGGCCACCTCCTTCTCAGTGTCTGTAGGCTGCTTCTTCCTGTCTTCTGTGTCCCTGGGTCACTTGGTGATGGCCCGTGACTTTAGGTCTCCCCTCTATTTGATTTTTGGGACTTAGTTAAGCCAATACCCACATCCCAGCATGGCAGGGCCAACACCCTGCACTCCACTTCCCCTTTTTGCAAAGGGAATCTTCTGGTATCTGTGGCTCTTGACCATTAAGTTGAAGAGTTACCTGCAGAGTGAAGCTTCCCTGGGGCAGGCTGTAGCAGCTTTTGTTTAGCTGGGGCAGGGTGGGTAGGAGTTCCAGGTCTGGGCTGTAGGGATGTCAGGGAGGGACAGCACCTAAGTGCAGCAGAGAGGAAGGTTTCACGCTCCCTATAGTTTGCCTCCTGGGCTTAGATATGGGGTCTGGCCCCTTCCTGTCTTTCCCATGGGAAGTCTACTCCTTCTGCCCGGTCCTACGGGTCTATCTCAGAAACTCACAGAGCAGCTGAAATGAGCTCGTTCAGGCCACTGTCCTGATTTCTTGTTGAGACTCCTGATAGCAAAGGAGGGAGAAGAGCCCTCTGGGTCTTAGGGACCTGACAATTCTGTAGGGAATCCTGTCATTTGTCACCGATCTCCTAGGTATCCACAGAGCATCCCTCGAAGCTGCTGAGTGTCCTGACTTCCATCCCAGCAGGGAAGAACTGCTAGGAAACACACACTGGCTGTGTCAGCTGAAAGGTGCAATGACAGGTAAGTGGCACCCTAGGGGGCCCAGGCTGGGTCAGCAAAGTGGGTTCCCAGAGGAGATTCTATGCCAAGCCAGAAACACAGGATGGGGAGGGAAGAGAGGAAAATCTAGATAGAAAATAAAGCAACTCCCAGCAGGCTAACAGACTTGGGCTCAGAAGAAATT
Organism: Marmota flaviventris; assembly: GCF_047511675.1. NCBI lineage: Eukaryota > Metazoa > Chordata > Mammalia > Rodentia > Sciuridae > Marmota > Marmota flaviventris. Next base: position 7,468,908 of record NC_092508.1, on the reverse strand, counting down.
GTCCAAGAAAAAAACAAAGGACAAAAAATAAAAAACTCAAATGAGAAGATTGCAAAGGATGACCTAGAGAAATTGAGGCAGATTAGGTGCTAGTGAAGTGGCAGAACCTATGTGTCCAGAATTAGGAAAGCCTGGGAGAGAGGCAATTCTGGGGTCTGGAGGCAGGAGATGGGACAGAGAGTGGGGAGGGGCTTGTCTTCCTAAAGTGGGAGCCAATGGGGGAGGGGGGATCATGCAAGCTTGAAAGGTGAGGCCGAAGGAGAGCGATCAATTGGGGGAGAGGGCAGAGGCAGCAGGGAGTGGGGACTGTCAGAGCCAGGCATCAGAGTGCTGCATAGCGGGGATCTCTCTCTCTCTCCCTCTCTGCCTCTCTCTCTCTCTCTCTCTCTCTCTCTCTCTCTCTCTCCCTCTCTCTCTGTCTCTCTCTCTCTTTCTCCCCCCACCCCACCCCCTGCCCCAGGTCCCCTGGAGGGCGGGGATCTGAAAGAAAAGATCCCTCTCTAGAGGGTGCCTCTTCATTCTATCCAAGAAGGGGAAGGTAAAGCATGCCCATCACAGAGGGGCCCTTCCTGGAACAGTAACTGCCCAGTGTGTAACATGACAGGAGGAAATAGGAGAGGGGGCCCTGGCCAGGATTTCTCGGGCCAGAAAGGTGCAAGGCTTCTGGGAGTTTGAGGATCTGGCTAAGCCAGACCAGATGGCGCAGCCCCTCCCAGAAAGTGGGCAAGAGCGCCCCCTCCCGTCCAGGGGCTGCAGAGGCCGAATCTCGGGTCCTCCCACAGAAGGACTGCAGAGCAGCCCATCTGTTTTCTTTGCAGTTATTTCATCCTGGGGCCCCTTTCCAGCTGCAGAGCTTCTCAGAGAGGACACTAAACAGGCAGTGAGCAGTTCTTGGGGAAGCTGGGTAGGAAAATAGCAGCGGGACCTTGGCCAAGTCCCATCCCTGTGCAGGGCCTTCAGTGTCACCACCTGTAATTGTGAGAAGACAGTCCTTGCCTCCTGGACAGGGGCAGAGTAGATCTAGAGGCCCCTTGAGGACCTCCAGCCCCTGGGAAAAGCAGCAGGAAGCAGCTGAGGCAGAGGGATCTGAATGTCACAGCACGTACACAGGATCCCAGGACTGTCTGGTGGAACAGACCCTCAGGGGACAGAGAGGCCTAGCCAGGTCTGCTTGAACCGGGCACCTCACTCCTGAAGTCCTGCACCTATGGGCCTGGCCTTAGGAGAGGAGCTGGAGGCCAAGGAAGCATCATTCATCCTTCGCAGGCCAGAAATTCCAGGAAAGCTTAGCTTCATCATGCCATGAGTCTTTGTCTGACCCCAGAACACCCCCACCTGATGAGGCAGCTGCCCTCCTTCCCCTTTCCCAGGGGCCCTGCCAGCACCTGCTCCAGATGGCCTCCAACCCCGCTGTCCTACGCAGGCCCATGACGTGAGAGTTTATCCCTCCCTGCTCCCCTTTTCCCTGCCAAAAAGAATAGATAGGTCCTCAACAGATAGACTCAGTTCCAGGGGAAACAACTGCTCCCCATCTGCTTTGAACAGGCAGGTGAGCATGCAGGGAAGGAGAGCTGACTCCTGAGAAAGTGAGCAGCCTGAAGGGAGAGAGACTGCCCAGCGGAAGATAGCTCAGTACCCCAAGGTTCACCCTCATGGAGCTGGCACCAGATGTTGGCCGAGGGAACAGGTTTGCTGCACAGCTCTGTGCTCTGGGGACCAGGGCTTGACTTGGCATATGGAACTTTCCAAACAGTGAACCTCTCCTTTACTGCTCTGGGGGTCCCTGCAGCAATCCCCCGTTTTGGTTTGTTTCTGTAGAAGGGGGTGCTATCTGATCTTCAGTCCTTATTTCAGATCTGACAGAAGCCACAGTCTTCAAGGATGGGGGCCCCTCCCTGAGGATAGAAGGGACCCCAAGTGTCTTACAGAAACCCCTTAACTTGGTTCTCTTGCAGAAGGGATCATGGGATGGGCTCATCAGGACCCAACACCACCCCAGTCAGCCCAGGTTTCTGAAGCCAGAAAGTTCTCTGCAGATTTCTGCCCAGTGAGTGTGTGAGCATTCACCACTCTCTGGTGAGTGGTCAATTTTAAAAATGAGACTGACCAGAAAACACTAGCAAGCGAGAGACATGACCCAGCCAGATGCTAATGAGGGCTGGAGGGAACATGCTTTTTGCAATCTGGGCTTCGCAGGGATTAGAAAATACTTTTGAGCCCAAAGGTCGTAAATTGTTTGGAAAATTACCATTGTGACTGTGTGAATTGTCTCTAGGACCAGTGTGTAACATCACACAAGAACCTGTCCCAAGGATTGCCCAGGAAGGTCCCTTGTGACCAGCATGAGTTTGCCTAGGAGAAGAAGGTCCCCCACCAAATGTCCCATTTTGCCTTGTGGGAGAAATAATTAAGAAAGGAAGCCCCAGCTTAGAGTTGAGTAGGATTTGGAACTTTCTGTCACGCAGCTGATTAGGGATCTGGTCTCCAGGGAGCTGGGAGAGGGCAGAGGCAGGCCATGTGTGGAGTGGACACACGTCAACCGTTGTTTGCTGCCTGGCATCCCTGGAGAAGTTGAAATGCCAAGTGCTGGCTTTCCCAGGCACCCCCGCAGCCTGCACTTGGGTGTGTGACCAGACCACCCCAACCCCAGTGTGCCAGCCCCAGGTTTTCAATCAGATCTCAAAGAAGTCAGTCCCACGGGAGGGGGTGTCAGTCACTCTGCAGGCAGTTCCTGGGGAGAGGGTGACAGTGGCAATAGCATCCACTATTCCCTGTCAGGGTCATCATTGGCACAAATGTCTCATAAATGTTGGCACTGATGGCTGCCCTGAGGTCCCCTGTGGGCCCACTCTTCAGTGTATATTGGGGTCTGACCCTGGATGGCTTGTCTCCCAGCCTTCCTGAGAGCCCAATACCCTTTTTGTAATTTTTTTTTTTTAGTGACAAAATACATGACAGTAGAATGTATTTTGACATACCATATATACAAGGAGTATAACTTCCCATTCTTGTGGTTGTGCATGATGTGGAGTTACACTGGCCGTGTATTCATATATGAACACAGGATAGTTATGTCTGATTCATCCTGCTGTCTTTCCCATTCCCAGCCTCCTCCCTCCCCCACCTTTCCTGTCCAATACAGTGAATACCCACCACCCTAGCCTATTATTATTCAGCATCCACATATCAGAGAGAACATCTGGCCTTTGGTTTTGGAGATTGGCTTATTTCACTTAGCATGATAGTATCCAGTTCCATTCATTAACTGGCAAATGAAACCAAGGAGTGATAGCTGGGTCAAATGGTGGTTACATCCCAAGTTTTCTGAAAATCTCCATACTGCTTTCCAGTGTGGTTGTACCCATTTTAGTCCCACCAGCAATGTATGAGTGTGCCTTTTTCCCAATATCCTTGCCAATAAAATATTTTTTTATTTATATATGAACACAATACCTTTATCTTTTAAAAAATTTATTTATTTATTTATTTTTATGTGGTACTGAGGATTGAACCCACTGCCTCATATGTGTGAGACAAGTACTCTACCACTGAGCCACAATCCCAACCCCTTTCCAATCATGCCTTTTAATTCACCACTTTTCTACTTCACCCACTGGGGTGCTTTGGTTGCTTATAGTCAGCTCCTGAATGGACACTGGGGATAGAGGTGACCTGGGGTCCACTGCTTGACCTGTCCAACATTTCGTTCTTGGGCTTTCTGCCAGAGACCCCCCCTGATGTGTGGGCGAGCACATCTGGGGGTGTTCTGGCCTTCTTCCCTCAGCAATAGATAGCAGGACAAAGGAGAAGCAAAATTAGGGAGGGGGCCCACATCGTTCCCCTATGGAAATAGCAAAGTGAATCATTGGGACAACATTCAGTGACTGGGTCAGGCTGACTGTCTCTAAAAGTCGTGTTCTAAATAAATTGTTTTATGGGGATGATTAAAGGTCTCGCTGTGCCTCTATAGAATCAGAGAGTTCTTGAGTTGGTTCCTGGAGCATTAACTTGGGTGAAGTGAGTGGATGTGACACATGCTCATACACAGGACTAAATTAAGCAAATATTTCTAACCTCAACATCTCCTTACCCCATGAGACCCAAATGTATTTCTCAAGCATAACAGGCTTCCCTGAGCTCAGAGATAAGGTGAGCAAGGTGCTGTCAGAAAGTCCTGAAGGCTGGGTGCTGGCTGAGCCAAGGCAGGTGTTGGAAGTGCTATGGTCCTGGATGTGATGCTAGAGCATGGCACCCAGCTTCAGAGTCAGTGCCCAGATTGTGTAGCCAGACAATCTCCTATGACCCACGGAAATATGGACTCTGATGGTTTGAGTGTCAAGCCCTGGATCCTGACCTCCAGATGCCTGACCCTGCTTGGGCTCTAGACTGCCACCTCTCTCTGTGCTCTTGGGTTTCCCACCTGCCCTGGATGGACATTCATGGGAGCAGCAGTCAGGCTAGGGAAGCCTTGCTGGGCTTGCTCACAGAGAACCTTCTGGGAAGCAAGGCTTCTGGAGAAGGATTCCAAAAGGCGTGGCCAGGACCCAAAATGGGTGGGTTGGCCAGGAACTTTTTTCAGAGTGGGATGATGAGTCTGCTGAGGTCCAAGGCTGTGCTTCCCCTGGGTTGGCTCCCGTGGTGTCCCGTGTTCAGCCAGGCATTGTGGGGCCCAGCCTTGGAGGCCTATAGCTCCCTGAGCATATCACTCTCACAGCCTGAGAACCACTGGGGCTCCCCTCTCTCACCCTATTAGCTTCTCAGTACCCCAAACTGCCTGCCCAGATGTTGGGACTCAGTGAATGTGTGGGGCTGAATTCTTGTGGCTGCAGGAGCAGCAAGGACAGAGGCAGCTCCCATCTTCACAGAGGGAGGGTCTGGCAAAGCCATAGCTGCCCATTCTGCAGATGGGGCCATGGAGGCCCCCTACCAGCACCCTGATCAGCCCTCAGCCACACCAAGGCACTGTAGGCTGCCCAGGCCTAGCGGATGAGCTGGCTGATGTCCCATGAGTCATGAGGACGGGGCTGGAGAGCGCAGCCCTGCTGCCCTGCAAGAACATCTGCTGAGGACAGCTGTCTCCGCCCCGCGCTGAGCGGCTCCCGTGGGAATGTGGTGTGCAGCTTGGCAGACACTCGGACACAGCTCCTCCACCATCCATGGCCATTTTCTGTGGGAGGGGGAGCTCAGAGCTCTGGGGCCTTTGTCACATCTGTCAGCGGCCATTTTTCTGGGACCTCACTGTCCTTTTTTCTCATTCTTTACTCTTTAATTTCTGGGAAGTCTGGGAAGGATGGGCCAGACTGGCCGGGAATGTGGTGGCCGTGAGGAGCAGGGAAACATCCTTCTTGGTGGCCAATGTGAATTAGAGGGTCTCAGGCCAGAGTCTCAGCATGGGAGAGGGCCAGGCAGGGGCTAGGGTACAAGGCTGGGCAGCACAGCAGAGCAAAGCAGGAAGCTGCTCCCTCTTCAGTTGTCCTTGAGCCCTGGACTGTTGGGACTCACCTAAGATTCCCAGGCCAGCAGGTGGTGGGACCCCTTGGACCTCAGAGCCAAGGAATGAACCAGCTCTGACCTCCCCTGAGAAACCCTGCTGCAGGCCAGCTGAGGCAGAGCTTCTATTTTCACCTTGACAAGTTACAAGGGGTGGGGACCTCACAGCTCACCTCCTGCCCCTTCCCCAACTCCTCTTCTGTCTGACACCCACCTGGAGGTGGCCCCAGGGCCTAGGGTTACTGCAGAGTCTGGGACTGAGACAGGAGAGACAGAAACAAGACAGTGGTCCGGATGTGGGCAGGGATGAAGTCTGGCTGGTGTGTGTATATGTGTGTGTGTGTGTGTGTGTGTGTGTGTCCACCTGGTCCTAGTGGCTGGGAAGCCTCCAGTCTAAGGCCAGGCCATCGCTGGGGGTCACAGCCAGGTAGGAGGACCTGTTCACCCTGAGGGAGGGAGGCTCAGCTCACAGGATTTTCTGGTCTGCAGTGGGAATCGGGATAGCCCTGTGCCTCCAGGGCAGGGGCAGAGGCTGGGAAAGGAGCTGCTCCTGGCAGTTATCTGACCCCAAGAGGACTTGTCCAGCAGCGATGAGCTCATGGGCACAAGCGTAGAACTGGGTGGTGACAGGAAAGGAATGGCAAATGTTCTCCGGAGACCTGGAGGCTTGGGCCTTTCACATGAGCTCATTCGATAAGACATCCCCTGGCCTTGCCAGGCCAGGAGCCAGGGCAGCTGTTCCAAGTGGCCCTGTGGCCCTGGCCCTGCCCTACACACACACCTCTCTCTCCCTCTGTCTTTCTCACCACCCTTTCTCAGAAACCTCAGGCTGAGCCCAAGAAACCCAGCACTGAGATGACCTAGGCAATGCTGAACTTATTTGGATGTCTGATGAACATTATTTCTAAAACCAATCTCTTATTTTGTGTGTGCAGCGGGGGGGGGGGGGAGGGCATGGCATATCCATCCAAGGTTATAGTTTTAGATTGAAATGTCAAAATAATATTAAAATACACGAGTCCCTCTGGTGATATAGCACCACCTGCCTCCTCCTCTCCTAAGCTTTCAGATCTTCCCGGCAACTTTTGTGCCTAGCCAGAGACTGAGATGCACATATCTTGCAACCAACTTTTTCCTGTAACATTACTTCCCTGTGTCCTTTCCCATTGAATCTGTATGGTATACAATGGAGTAGTCCATCCTCAGGATTCGGACTGGTTTAGTGTCATCTGCTTAGACATTATAAAAGTGAAACATCTCTATACAAAGTTTCTCTTTTCTCCCTCTTTCCTTCCTTTCTCCCTCTTTTCCTCCTTCCCTCCCTCCCTTCATCCCACCCATCCATTCAAGGAACTGCTGGGTGAGGGAATTTGTAGCAAGGGATTCTCTGGCTTGGCTGGGTGTGTACTTATTGGCCTCTTTTTCAGCCTCTGTGCTAGGGCTGCATCTTTATTTGTGTTATATCCAAAGACCCTTGGAGTTAACTTAAATGATCTTCCTCTAATTTCTAAGGACTTTCTTAAATGCTTTAGCAGATCATTAGATTTAAAAAAAAAAAATCTTTTTTAGTTGTTGATGGACATTTATTTATTTATCTATATGTAGTGCTAAGAATTGAACCCAGGAACTCATACATGCTAAGCAAGTGCTCTACCTCTAAGCTACAACTGGAGCCCCTATTAGATATTTTAAATATATTTTTTAGTTTTCAAAGGACCTTTTTTTATAAATTTTTTCATATTTGTAGATGGACAGCATGCCTTTGTTTTATTTATGTGGTTTTTTTTTTTTTTAATGTGGTGCTAAACCCAGTGCCTCATAGTGCTAGGCAAGTGCTCTACCACTGAGCTACAGCCCCAGCCCATTGAAGGACCTTTATTTTATTTATTTATCTGCAGTGTTGAAACTCAAACCCAGGGCCTCACATGTGCTAGGCAGGCGTTCTGAGCCCCAGCCCCAGCCCTAGATATTTTAACTACTAATTCTCACGTTTACCATGACATTTTCTTCCAGTCTATTGCCTTTCTTTGTGCTGGTGTATGAGTGCCTGCAAAGTTAAAGTACATATTCTAGCTTCACAGTCCCTGTACTTTCATTACTTGTCTCTTGACTAGGGCAGTTGTTCCCAGACCCCCTGGAGAGCTGCAATCATGTTTGCTTTGCTCCCCATTTCTCGCTAGACCCAGGCTGGGAAAGTCCACCTCACCATATGGACCACAGAGGGGCTTTGGTTCTTGTGAACTGGGCACCTACATGGTGCAGATAGGAAACTGAGCTTAGAAATATTGAATACTAAGAACGCCTTAGATAGGACCAAATCAAAGAGCCTGAACTTTGTCCTGGCCAGACACCAGCATCTCAGTGGATGGGGTGAGCATACACTTTTACCTTCTGCTGTGGTTTTAAAAATAGTTGTGTGTGTATGCATGTGAGTATTTAATTCCAATCAGTCTGGAACATTCTGTGGTGAGTGGTGAGTAAAGATCTGCTATACACATGTCATTACTATCCGTTTCCCTTATGAATGTAGTGATAATTGTTTCTTTCATCATTTTATATTCACTTGACTCATGATATACTAAACTCAAACATCTGCCCTATCACATAGTTTTGACAATTGTCACATGTATTCTATAGTCTGTAAGCATTTCCCCTGGTTTTACTTTAAGAAAATTACCTGAACTGTTATTTTTCCATATAGAAGTCATTATTACTTTATAAAATTAAGTTTAATTTTAATAAGTTATATTTTATTTTCATTTAAACTCTTATTCTAGATTTTTAATTTTATTGCATAATGGCCAGAGAATACAACATATACTATTTAAGGGATTTGAACTTTACTGAGATTTTTGTGCCTGCACATAAGCCCCTGAATTAGAGAGAAACCCAATTCCATTACAAGGGATTCTGTGGGTCATGTAGGTGGGAGGGGCTCCCAGGCGTGTGGCCTAAGCGTTCCTTTCTTTGGAGCCGAGGGTTGGGTTGGCCTGGCTGTGCCCTAAGGAGAGGCCCAGGGCAGTTATGGAGTGGGCAGTGCGGAAGCAGGTGCATGACCTTGGTGGGGTCTGGGCTGCACAGTGACCGTGACCCTGCTATCTATGCTGTGCTCCCTATCTAGTCCCAGGCACTTCGCGAGCCTGGGCTGTGTACTCCTGGGGGAACTGAAAGGAGGGAATGATTAGCTAAGGAGACAGAGTCCCTTCCCTCAACTGCAGTGGGGATAACAGAAGCCTTACTTGGTCAAAGATATCCCTTTATGAAGGCTTCAGGTACATATTGACAGATTGCTCCCTGAAAAGTGGCAGAGACATGCCCTCCCCCCACCAGGAATGTGGGAAGTCTTTTCCTTGCACCCTCTCGGACACAGGGTCTTCAATCTCTTTCACCTCTGATAATCCAGTGGGTGGAGAGACACTCCCTGGGTTTTGTGGAAGTGATGGTAGTGATGTGTATGGTTTTCTTTTTCTTTCCCTCTTCTTCCCTTGGTGAACAGTAAGCTTGACTGTCTGCTCACAAAGTTACTGGCCTTTTGCAGACCTTGATCAACAACTGCTTTAAATATATCATTCATTTCCACCGGAGTATTCTTTTCTTTCCTGACTCATCTGTAAGGGTTATTCAGATATCAGGAACATTATTGCATTTGCTTCTCACACATCCAAATACTGTTCTCAGTTTCTGCTTTGATTTTCAAATATACATGAATGCCATATAGAAATGTCAATTTTCCAGATAGTCAAATCCATCATTTGTTGAATGGTTTTTAGCTTCTAGCTTTAGTGTCATTTTCAGAAAGACCTCCCCTTTCACCTCCCAAGATTCAATAAACCTTCACCTATTTTTTCTAGTACTTTTATTAAGTTTGGTATGTATTGGTTTGTGTACACATTTTTACTTCTAATCCATCTGGAATTTATTAAGATGTGAGGTAGGGATCCAGCTTTACTTTTTTTAACATGGAAAAATTTAAAGCAGGTGTTCCCAATCACCTACCACAATCATTTTTCTAAAATCCAAATAAAAGTTGTAGATGAACACAATATCTTTATTTTATTTTAGATGATGTTATTTCCTGGTGAAAACTCCAGGGTAAATAACTTGCAAAACGCATTCTCAGACTTAACAACTAAATGTTATTAATTATTTTATCTGGTTATTTAACTCAAGAAAGTTTTGTTCAGAAGGAATGATTTTTTTTTAATTATTGATTTTTAGCCATCTTTTTTTTTTGGCAGTACTTAGTGGTCTTAGCCTTCACAAGTCCTCACGAGCTCATGGTGGTAAACCCGTGTCCCTGGAGTGTGTTTAACGTTTTCCTCTCCCTAGCACAGTTGCTGTGGGTTGGAGTTAAGAGGGGTGAGAAGGCAGCTCACCAAAAGTGATACCAAGTCATTAAAATGCAGTTTAGTAAGAAGGTGCAGGGGCTGGGGTTGTGGCTCAGTGGTAGAGCGCTTGCCTAGCGTGTGTGAGGCCCTGGGTTCAATTCTCAGCACCACATATAAACAAATAAAATAAAGGTCCATTGACAACTAAAAAAAAAAAGAAGAAGGTGCAGAATTCAACTATTTCACTCTACTTGAGATTACATCTGATCAATGTCTCCCTCCTGGACCAGAGCTTATGGCATTAAGGTGCTAACCTCAGATATGCCAGGAACTGGGCTCTCCCTGAGCACATGAGGCTTAGATCCGCACCAATTTCTTTCTTTCTTTCCTTTTTTTTTTTTTAATTTTTTATTGTTGGCTGTTCAAAACATTACATAGTTCTTGATATATCATATTTCACAATTTGATTCAAGTGGGTTATGAGCTCCCATTTTTACCCCATATACAGATTGCAGAATCACATCAGTTACACATCCATTGATTTACATATTGCCATACTAGTGTCTGTTGTATTCTGCTTCCTTTCCTATCCTCTACTATCCCCCTTTCTTTCCTTTTTTTAAAAATATTTTTTTAGTTGTGAATGGACACAGTATCTATATTTATTTATTTATTTATTTATTTTTGTGTGGTGCTAAGGATCAAACCCAGTGCCTCATACATGCGAGGTAAGCGCTCCACCACTGAGCTACAGCCCCAGCCCCAAATTCGCACCAATTTCTGCCCCTGGAAACCGAGGCCAAGAAAAAGAGCTTTAATCAAGGTGATAAGTTGTTTTACATCTAAAATCACTTTCCAAAATGATGAATATGAGAGGACTTCAAGTGGCCAAGTGATAGAGGCCCTGTGTCAGGTTCTGCTTCTGTAGCAGGATACCAGAGACTGGGTCATTCATGAACAGCAGAAGTATGTTGGACTCATGGTTTTGAAGGCTGGGACTGATTGAGGAGGACCCTCTTGATGTGTCATACCCTGGTGAAAAGTGTCATATGACAAAACAGAAATTGAGATAGGGAGGAAGGAGGAGGAATGGGGAGATAGATTGAGCTTTAGATGGAACTCACAACCTCAAACTCTTTTACACTTGGCATTAGTCCATGACCTAAACACCAACTATTAGTCTCCACCTCCCAACACTGTTGCATTGGAAATTAAGTTAAAAAGAGAGCAATGGAGCCACAATCCCCTTTAAGGGGATGCCCCCAGTGACCTAAAACCTCCAGCAGGCCTTCACCTTTTAAAGGTTCCACAGCCTCCCAATAGCACCAAGGTATAGACCAAACCTTTAGATCTAAACTATAGCTCATGGTAAGGCAGGAAGCTGGAATGAGGAGGGGTTCATTTTGCTTTTTTTTTTTTTAATATATTTTTTTTTAGTTTTAGGTGGACACAAATCTTCATTTTCATTTTTATGTGGTGCTGAGGATCGAACCCAGTGCCTCACACATGGTAGGCAAGCGCTCTACCTCTGAGCCACAACCCCAGACCCCCATTTTGCTTTTTAGTAACAACCCTCTCTCAGAACTAACCAGGGTCCCACAAGGATTACCTTAATCCTTTCAGAGGGCAGCCCACCACTGACCTAATGACCTCCCACTAGGCTGCCTCTTAACATTGACACCCTGGGTACGTAGCTTCCAAAGCTGGGAGTCTTGGGAAACAAGACACATCCAAACTACAGCATCCATTGTCAGATGCCTCAACCCAGATAGCAGTGGGGGAAAAATTAGAAGAAACAATTCAATAAGCTGAGTATTTAAAAAACAATACCCATTTAGTGCCTACTTTGTACTGGGTGCTGTTTCAAGTGTTCAATAAGCTACTAGTTATTAACTTATTTATTTAATCTTAGTAGCAATTCCATCTCTATTAAAAAAATTTTTTGCAATGCTGGAGTTGGAACCTAGGACCTTGTTCTAGGCAAATTCTCTATCACTAACTACACCCCCAGCCCTTCATCTTCATTTTATAGATGAGGAAACTGAAGCATATTGGAGTGGAGTAACTTTCCCAAGGTCACAACTAAGCAAGGCAGAACCCGATTTCAAACCCAGGAGGTTTGACTTCAGAGTTTGTACTCAAGAATAAAATTTTCTATGTCATGTACATTTGGGAGGTTGACAAAGGTGTATCACATGTCTGCTGGTTTGTTAAGCCACCTGTCAAACCACACCCTCTCATAAAACTGCATCAAGCAAGTCTCCCAGTATCATCCAAAACCTGCAGAAATTCACACTATACCTACCTGATGGCCCATGTGATGGTTTAGATATGTGGTATCCCCAAAAAGCTCACCTGTGAGACAATGCAAGAAAGGTTAGAGGTGAAATGATTGGTTAGGAGAGCCTTAGCCTAATCGGCACATTAGGTCACTCATAGGGATTAACTGGTGATAACTGCAGGCGGGTGTGGTGTGGCTGGAGGGGGTGGGTCGCTGGGGACGGGGTTTGGGGTTTGCATTTTGTCTGTGGTTCGGGAAGTTTTCTCTGAGCTGCTTTCCTCCACCATGCTCTTCTGCTTTCTTGTGCCTCACCTCCAGGACAAAGTTGGCCGTCCAAGGACCAAGACCTCAGAAACTGTGAGTCCCAAAATAAACTTTTCCACCTCTAGTTGTTCTTGTCGGATCTTTTGGTCACAGTGGCTAAACAGCTGATTAAAACAGCCCAAATTAGATTTTCTCCCAAGATAGAAAAAGTGGTAATGAGTTTAGGGCAAGAGCAAGACAGCACCGGCAGACAGATGTGTCTCACCGGCTGTCATCTGTCTCATTTCAGGTCCTGCTTTCCGGCTTGCAAGGGCTGCGTGCGGGACTGTAATGGGAAAACCTTAGATGTTGAGATGGAAGTGTGTTGAATTTACTGACCATCTGTCGGAAAGAGGTGGGAAGAAGAACTAGCTCCCTTGACGTATGCCTAGAAGAGTTTTAAGATGTCCTCGTAGGCAAAAAATTCCACAAAGAATTTGAACATAGCTTGTCCACCTCAGTTTTCTTAAAATAGTCACCTCCTTGGAGACCTGTGTTTTGGGGGAGGAGGAAAGGAGCTGGGATGAGGCAGCTCCTTGGGATGGCAGGAAGCAGGAGCGCCCAGCATCAGAGAGTCAAGGGCGTTCACAGAGTGGTCCTGTCATCCCATAATCAACTTTAGACAATTTTCATCACCCCAGAACAGGACATCAGCCCTGCGAGACAGTTGTGCCGTGCAGCCTCAGTATTACCCGAGTATGCTTCAACATAGGGCTTTGCAAACATTGTTCATTAACAGTAACCTGGTTTTTGAAAGGCCTCCCAAAGGCAAGAAATCTCATTCATCAATGACTCTAACACAAGATCATAAAAGTATCTACATACTCTAAAATCAGTATTTTATGGCTTTAATATTTTAGTTTTATTTTTCCAGTACTTAGGATTGAACCCAGGGGTGCTCCACCACTGAGTTATATAGCCCCAAACCTTCTTATTTTTTAATTTTGAGACTGGGTTTCCCTAAGTTTCCCAGACTGCCCTCAAACTTGTGATCCTCCTACCTCAGCCTCCTGAGCTGCTGCAATTACAAGTGTGTGCCACTACACTGGGTATTTGTTTATTTATTTCTAATTGGTACATTACAGTTATACATAAAAGTGGAATTCATTGTGATATAGTCACACATGCACACATCATAATTTGGTCAATTTCATTCCACAGTTGAAAGGAATATTTTTTAAAAAGAAAAATATAAAGATTTTTATATGAGGGGCTGGGGCTGGGGCTCAGCAGTAGAGTGCTTGCCTACCACGAGCGAGCTGCTGGGTTCGATCCTCAGCACCACATAAAAATAAATAAATAAAATAAACATATTGTGTCCAACTACAACTAAAAGAAATATTTTTAAAAAGATTTGTATATGACAATAATAAGCCATCAGCAAATATTTCTAAAAATTCCATTAATTATAGCATTGTCAAAAATTTAATCCTAAATGCTAGGTGTGGTGGTACTCACCTGTAATCCCAGCACTTTGGGAGGCTGAGGCAGGAGAACTGCAAATTTCAGGCCAGCCTCAGCAACTTAGGAAGGCCTCAGGCAACTTAGTGAGACTCTGTCTCAAAATAAAAAATAAAAAGGGCTGGGGATGTGGATTAATTGTAAAGCGTCTTTGGGTTCAATCCTCAGCACGTGTGCATGCACACACACATACATCCACACACAGACATAAAGGAAAACCTAGTTAAGTGGAAAACTGGACCATGTGCCTCCATAGGAAGAGTTACCCTTATAAAAGTGTTAATACTCCCCAAAGTATGGGGAAAATTTAACATGATTCTGAACAAAACCTCAGTGACTCTGTGAAAGCTGAAACTTTTTCAGGAATGATAAATAAGTGATAAATACATGCAGATAATCAAGATTTTTAAAAAGAAAAATATTTTTTAAATTTTTTTTAGTCTTAGGTGGACATAATATCTTTATTTTATTTTTTATGTGGTGCTGAGAATTGAATGCAGTGCCTCACGCATGCTAGGCGAGTGCGCTACCACTTGAGCCACATCCCCAGCCCCCCCAAAAAGAAAAATCTTAAGATATATATGTCTTCTGAGATACAAAAATATATTATAAATGCCAATTTAGGATGTGTTACTGGTAAAAGAATAAGTAAGCAGGCTAAAAAAATAATAATAAAATAAAATAGGAGGTCCAGAGATAAATCAAGTTCATAGAGTCAGGTCTCAGTGATTTCCATCAGAGGAACAGATTCCAAACACTAATAGCAAAGATGCACACGGGAAGAAGCATCCTTTGTGCATAACAGTTAGGTCACTCTTGGGTGCCTCCTGCTGCTGCACTGTGTCCTCCCTGCTCACCAGCCAGTGTCACAGGTCTCAGCATCCAGCTTCCCCTTTAGAGACTCATAGTCCACAAGAAAACCCGTAGCCTCGGGGAGTCTCGCTGGAGAGGTCCTGGGTAACCAGGCCATGGACTTGGTAGCTGGGTTCTCACTAAACTGCCAGTTCTTGGCAGAGTTGCTTCCCAAGATTCACTAGTCCAGTGCATTGGACCTGGTCAAAGCCCATAGATCCTGTTTCTGGAGAGAAGAGAGGTGGTCTCTTCTTGACAGGGCTGCCTACATCCTGGGTACCAGGCAGTTTGGGGACAGCTTTATCACCTCACATAGGCTACTCCCTCATCAGAGGAGGATCCAAAGGCAGCATTGGTAGAGTCTTGCCTCTGGGCTTCTAGTCATTCAGAGGCACCATGGTCTGGACTCCTCCAAGAACCTGTCCAACTCAGAAGAACACTAAGAACCTAAGAACACTAAGAACCTATCTGCCTCTTAGTGTGCTGGGTAGTGCAGTGAGAACATCTTGTCAAAATATCAGCACATTGGCATAGAGGTATGTGCAGACTGAGAACTTGGTCTTCTCTGCGGGCAGAGGTGGGGAAGATGTCATCAGTGTTTTGAAACAGTTCAGTGACTTTCTTCAAAGAGAACAAAAACGATGACACCTGAATAAGTGGGTGGGATCGTGGTACGTCTGCACCTGACAAGATAATTCTGGTGAATGTGAAATTTGAGAATTTGGTTGAAAACTCTCACAGACACTCTGAGGCAATGACATTCCCAGGCTTCCACCTCATGGCTGCTGGAAGGGCCTGGCCTGTTTGTTGTGGGAAGAGGTGACATGGGAGGATTCTAGGTCAGCTGCAAGAGAAGTAGCCCAATCCAAAGTGGAGAAGTGAGAAGGGGGAACCAAGAAGCAAGTCTGGAGGGACTCGGGGGCAGAGTTCTTGAGGAAAGGCCCCACTGCTTCTTCTCAGTGGTAGCCATAGGACCTGG
This sequence comes from Marmota flaviventris, assembly GCF_047511675.1. Classification (NCBI taxonomy): domain Eukaryota; kingdom Metazoa; phylum Chordata; class Mammalia; order Rodentia; family Sciuridae; genus Marmota; species Marmota flaviventris. The sequence continues at coordinate 7,453,214 of NC_092508.1, read as the reverse complement.
TCTCTGCCAACCACCTTACATATCTCCTCTCAGTCATTCACAAGTCAACTGTCACTATCCCCACCTCACCAAGAATGCTGGGACCTGGCCCACGGCCAGGGGCTGTCAGGTGGCAGAGGTGGGCTTCAGTTCTCTCTGAACCCCTGTGTCTTGCCTCTGTACAGAGCAGGCACCAAGAAGTGTTGGTTGGAAAGAATGATGGAGGATGCACCTTGGGATGGGGGACACTGGCAACAGAGAGGGGGAGCTGACTGTGAGCGGGGAGAGGTTTTCACCTGGCATCCCTTGGCACCTTTTACATATTGCACTAAGTGAGTGTTATTTTTCAAGACAAATATACAAAATAATAAAGAGGACTAATATCTCCCAAGCTGAATAAAAGGCCACTTTTGAGGGATCTACAATCAGTGTAGTCCTGTTTTCAAAAATAAATTGTTCTAAGCCCAGCAGGATGCTTTGACTACTTTCCATTCTCATACCCTAGAAAGCGTTGAGGCAAAAGGGCAGGTGATTGCTTATAGCAAGAATTATAGAAAATGGGGGCTGGGGTTGTGGTTCAGTAGTAGAGCACTCACCTAGCATGCACAAGGCACTGGGTTCAATCCTCAGCACCACATAACTGTAAAATAAAGATATTGGGTCCACCTAAAACTTAAGAATAGATATTTTAAAAAAGAATTATAGAAAATGGTTAATACTACACTTTATTTCATTTAATTTTTAAAATTAAAAATTATAATTTGGGGCTGGGTTGTGGCTCAATGGTAGAGCACTTACTTTGCACACATGAGGCACCAGGTTCGATCCTCAGCACCACATAAAAATAAACAAATAAATATATTGTGTCAATCTACAACTAAGAATTTTTTTACATTATAATTTAAATTTTTAATTGGCAGAAATAGTACCTACTTGTATTGTATAGAGTGTTTTGATAGAGATATACATTGTGGAATGACTAAATCAAGCTAATTAACACACCCATTATGGCATGTACTTATTTTCTTGTGGCGAGAACATTTAAAACCTACTCCTTGGGGCTGGGGATGTGGCTCAAGCGGTAGCGCGCTCGCCTGGCATGCGTGCGGCCCGGGTTTGATCCTCAGCACCACATACAAACAAAGATGTTGTGTCCGCCGAAAACTAAAAAATAAATAAATATTAAAAATTCTCTCTCTTTCAAAAAAAAAAAACCTACTCCTTAAGCAATTTTCTAGTGTACAAGACATCCTCATTCACTATGGTCATCATGTATACAAGAGATCTCTGAAATTTATTCCTTCTATGTAACTGATATCTTGTATCCTTTGAAAAACATCCCCCCAATCCAACACCCACACCCCGCAGCCCCTGAGAACCACCCTTCTACTCTTTACTTTTATGGGTTCAACTTCTTTAGATTCTAACTTATAAGTGAGATCATGCATTATTTAATTTTTCACACTCGGTTTCTTTCAATTAGCATAATGTCCTTTGAGTTCATTCATGTTATCACAAATGACAGGATTCCATGTTTTTTAAGGCTGCATAGTATTTCATGGTAAATCTACTTCATTTTATCTGTTTGTCCTCTGATGGATACCTATGTGGTTTCGTACCTTGGCTACTGTGAGTGGGGCTGCAATAAATACATGAATGCAGGCATCTCTTTGACATACTGGTTTCTTTTTTTTTTTTCCTTTCTTTTTTTTAATACCAACATCATTGTTTTACATATATATATATATATATATATATATATATATATATATATATATATATTATTTATTTATTTTTTATTATTAGTTGTTCAAAACATTACAAAGCTCTTGACATATCATATTTCATACATTTGATTCAAGCGGATTATGAACTCCCATTTTTACCCCGTATACAGATTGCAGAATCACATCGGTTACACATCCACGTTTTTACATACTGCCATACTAGTGTCTGTTGTATTCTGCTGCCCTTCCTATCCTCTACTATCCCCCCTGACATACTGGTTTCTTTCCCTTTGAATATATATGCAGAAGTGGAATTGCTAGGTCATAAGATAGCTCTATAATTTTTTGAGAGACATCAAAATGTTTTCTGTATTGGCTGTACTAATTTACATTCCCACCGAGTCTTCCTTTTTCTCCGTATCCTTACCAATAGTTATTTCTCATCTTTTTTATAATAATCAACAGGTATGAGGTGATATCTTCTTATTTTCTTAGATATTTTTTTAGTTGTAGATGGGCATAATATCTTTATTTTATTTGTTTGTTTATTTATTTATTTCGTATCAGAGAGTGAACTTAGGGGTACTTGACCACTGAGCCACATTCCAGCACTTTTTTGTATTTTATTTAGAGACCGGGTCTCACTGAATTGCTTAGTGCCTCGTCATTGCTGAGGATGGCCTTGAACTCAAAATTCTCCTGTCTCAGACTCCCCAGCAGCTGGGATTATAGGCGTGCACCACCATTCCCGGCTTATTTGTTTATTTTTATGTGGTGCTGAGAATCGAACCCAGTGCTTCATATGTGCTAGGCAAGTGCTCTATCACTGAGCTACAATCCAGCCTTTATTATGGTTTTAATTTGCAACATTATACTTCAATGAAAGTTTTTACTATCTGGAGTGAAGACTTGGATCTTAATAGAAGTTTGAGTAATCCTCATAAAAAGCAATATACACAAAAGAAAATAAATTCACAGTATCCAGAAGTCAAAACATCTGTAGTAATTCTACAAAGGTAATTAAAACAAAAATGAAGTACTACTTTCAATCACTAAAGTAGTTTTAAAAAGGCATAATACTCAATTCTTTAAAAAGTATGGTTTTGGAGCAGCATTAAGATGGTACAATATGGGCTGGGGATGTGGCTCAAGCGGTAGCGCGCTCGCCTGGCATGCGTGCGGCCCGGGTTCGATCCTCAGCACCACATACACACAAAGATGTTGTGTCCACCGAAAATTAAACAATAAAAATAAATAAAAATTATTAAAAAAAAAAGATGGTACAATATGTATTTGGAATAATATATGTACATATATATGATGTGTATAAATTATTACAAAAATATTGATATCTGGGCTGGGGTTATGCCTCAGCAGTAGAGCGCTCGCCTAGCATATGCAAGGTCCTGGGTTTGATCCTCAGCACCACATACAAATTAATTAATTAATTAAAGATATTGTGTACAATTGCAACTAAGAAATAAATATTTTTAAAAAATATTGATATCTTATGACTGACAAATCTCAAGTTAGAATAATTTGTCTATAGATAATATCCAAATGGAGCTTAACTAAATATCTAAAAATATTATTGCCCCATTATTTATAATGTTAATAAAGCTGAATGTTAATTACTGTATAGAACTTACTGGAATTTTATACAATCTTTGAAAACAACAAAATTTTTTTTAATATTTATTTTTCAGTTTTCGGTGGACACACATCTTTATTTTACTTTTATGTGGAGCTGAGGATCGAACCCAGCGCCCCACACATGTCAGGCAAGCTCGTTACCGCTTGAGCCACACATCCCCAGCCCAAAAACAACAAAATTTTTTCAAATAATGAAGGTGTAAATTTTAATTGCATGGGTTTTCCATTAGGCACTGATTATGATAACAAAATTCCCAATGTAGGATTCTACATATTTATTTAAATTGGTGCTGTAGAATTTGTCAACATACAGATGTGAAAACTTCAAAGTTTCTGAAGTGAAAAATTACAAAGGCATCTAGAGTTAAAAGTCACACATCTCAATTTCAAAACTTACTACAAAGCTACAGTCATGACAAGGTGTTACTGGCATAAGGGTAGATTTATAGACAATGGAATTGATCAAGAGCCAGAATAAATACACATTTATTGATTTCAACAAGGATGCTAAAGCTATTCGATGGGAGAAGAGTCTTTTCAATAAATGGTGCTATACAACTAGATATTTACTTTCAAAAGAGGGAAGTTGGACCCTTAACCTCATGTCATTTACAAAAATTACTCAAAAGGGATTAAAAATGTAAATATAAGAACTAAAACTTTAAAACTCTCAAGAGAAAACAAAGGCATGAATCTTCATGACTTTGAAGTAAGCAGTTTCTTAGATATGACATTTAAAATACAAACGACCAAAGAAAACAGATAACCTGGACTTCACTTCATCAAAAGTGAAACTTTTATTTGGGCACAGTGGCACATGCCTATAATCCCAGGGCTCAAGAGGTTGAGACAGTAAGATTGCAAGTTCAAAGCCAGCCTCAGCAAAAAGGGAGGCGCCAAGCAACTCAGTGAGACCTTGACTCTCAAAAAAATACAAAATAGGGCTGATGATGTGGCTCAGTGGTCAAGTCCAATCCAAATGTACTTATGTATCTTCCTCTCTCTCTCTCTCTCTGTACTGGGGATTGAACCCAGGGGTACTTAACCGCTGGGGCACATCCCCACCCCTTTTTTGTATTTATTTAGAGACAAGGTCTCACTGAGTTGCTTAGAACCTTGCTAAGTTGAGGATGGCTTTGAACTCATGATCCTCCTGCCTCAGCCTCCCAAGCCACTAGTATTACAGGCATGTGCCACCATGCCCAGCTATCTTCCTCTCTTGTTGGTGGAATTACATATCTATTTTTAGTTTCTTCATAATCCAATTCATTATTAAGTTATTTCCAATTAATATTTATAATTTTTAATTTTTTTAGTTTTAGATGGACATAATACCTTTATTTATTTATTTTTTAAAGAGAGAGTGAGAGAGAGAGAGGGAGAGAGAGAGAATTTTTAATATTTATTTTTTAGTTTTCGGCAGACACAACATCTTTGTTTGTATGTGGTGCTGAGGATCAAACCCGGGCCGCACACATGCCAGGCGAGCGCGCTACTGCTTGAGCCACATCCCCAGCCCCATAATACCTTTATTTTATTCATTTATTTTTTAATTTGATGCTGAGGATAGAACCCAGTGCCTCACATGTGCTAGGCAAGTGCTCTTCCACTGAGCCACATTCCCAGCCCCAATATTTATAATTTGTGAAAAAAGAAAAATTGAAACTCTAATATAAACATGGACAGTTTTGAGATTCATCTTATAAAAGAAAGGATATAAAATAGTTGCATATTCTGCAGCTATGCAACATAAATGTATAATACTAGTAAAAAATAGAATAAAAATGAAAATAAGTATGCAAAGGTAATAAAATCATGCATGAATGTAAATACATTTAACCTTTTTTGTATGGTAATGTTTATCTTTACAAGTATGGGAAATGACCACATTTGCCTCACAAATTGAATTGGGGTTTTGTTTGATATTAAAAATGATTATGACAACATTATCAATGACAGGTGCCCTCTTTATTTTTCAAATCTTTACTGGATACATTTCCCCTCTCTCTTCCTAAAATTTTCCCTTCTCCTAATCTTTACCTGTTGTTCAACCTGAGTTTTATTTTCCTTCTTGTATTATTTTTATCCAAAATTGTTAATTTCTTTTTTTTTTTTAAATTTAAAACATTTTTGTTAGTTGTAAATGGACACAACACCTTTATTTAGTATTTTTTTAAAATATTTTTTGGATGTTGATGGATCTTTATTTTATTCATTTATTTAAATGTGGTGCTGAGAATCGAACCCCAGGGCCTCACACATGCTAGGCAAGTGCTCTACCACCGAGCAACAACCCCAGTCCCTTCATTTCTTATAATGTTCTAAAGTTTTTAGGTTTTAACTTTGAATAATATTTCTTAATAAGTTGAAATTTTCATATTTACACAGTTCTTTGAATTTTGTTTTATTCTTTAGAATTTTTAATTTATTGTATTAGTTGTTTATAAATATCACATTTATTTTTATCTCAGTTTTGTATGCTAAACATTTTCTTTTCTAATTTATTTCATTTCATGCTTATTACTTTTCTATTTTAAACTTGAGATAGATATATATATATATATATATATGTATATATATATATATATATATATATATATATATATATATATTTAAAATTTAGGTATAGATCTCATTATTTTTCTCTTTTTCTTTCTTTTACCATATAGTAAAAGATAAAAGTTCCTCTGATTCAGCTTGTCTGTATACTTGGTATATATGTGTGTGTGTGTGTGTGTGTGTGTATTCTTTTGAGTAATTTCTCCATATTCAGTAAGGCCTCTTCAACTCCACTGTTCCATCACACATATTTCTCCCATTTCTGCCTGGTCATATGTGGATACATGGTACATTGGCTTTCTCTCCAGTTTTTGTATTGTGGTCTGAGAAAGAATGTGTAAAATTCCTATTAATTTCTGTGAAAGCTTAAAGTACACTCGAGAAAGCTATTTCCTAATTTGTCCTCTTTGGAGCGATTCTCCAATCACCTCCTTTCATAGAAGAAATTAAGGCCTGTGAGGTACAAGAACTTGCTGATGGTCCCTCAGCGGAGCTGGGTCAGAGCCAGTGTTCAGAACCAATGAATGGAGTACTGTTGGGAATTTTTGTCAACATGTTCCAACAGCGCTCTTCTTCTGCTGGTGTTTGTTTTGTTGACAATCTACAGAGCATGATTAGTAGGTCAAAGAGCATGTTTCATGAGGCCCTTGCAGCCTCACTGCTGCACAAAGCATCAGACTGACCTGCTATCCCTGGTCCTCTTTTTGGCTTTGGCTGAAGGAGGGATTCTCCCCTAGAGGGCTGGCCTTCCAAATTGACCCTGAGTGGGTCCTCCCACTGGGGTTCTGGGCAAGCCTAGGTGTGATGGAATCCTGGGATGAACAAAACTTTAGTCAAGCAGGGACATGCTTTTGCTTTTGTGGAAGTATGATTTATCTGAGCCAGGTTTTAAAATCCTTCTCTTTTTTCTTTAAGTGTGTTTTTTATAAGATGCATAGATGGGGATTTTGTCTTTTTAATTCAGTCTATGATTTTGTTTTTTAAATAGGAGAATTTAGTCCATTTATATGTAATCTTATAATTATTATAATTGTGTTATCCGGTATTTTTCTCAGTTAATAAAATTCTTTGTTTTCTCTCTAACATAAGATTTCTGTTGGATGCTGTGTTTTTAAAATTATTTAAGTGAGATAAAATATAATACTTTTGAACAGCTTAATTTCTTAGCATTCTACTGTGCTTCCCTTAACAAAAAACATCCTGTGCTTGTTTTTCCTATCTATTCAAACTAATAGCATTTTTTCTTTCTTATACATAGATTTAGAATTCTTTTGGTTATTTACTCATCTTCTCCAAGTCCTCTTTATTCAAATCCTCTTGGTTTTGTTTTGTTATTCAGGAACTTGTCTCTCCAGTGAAATATTTTAAAATATGATTATCACATTTTATGATAGCCGCACTTTGTATCCTGGCTTTTCAGTCTAGATGTACATATCTTTGGAAATACCAGGCTACACTGCAAAAGAGTAACTTTTCTCCCTACACACCTGTCACTGAAAGTGTCACCCCCTCCCACGCCTACATGCACACACACATTCAGTCCCTCATGAAGACAAAGACCTGACAGTCACATTTCTCCTGGGTGAGTGTGTTTCCCTAGCTCAGCTGACTGATTCCAGTTCTCTCCAGAATTCTAAAATGCCAAGTCAGTCAGTCAATGTTGGGCACTGAAAAGGGAGAAGCAGACTCATTCGTCATTGATATCTCCTCTAGCCAACATTCCAACACACATGTGTGCTTGCATGCACACATATATATGCACACGTATAGCATGTGGCTCCTGGGCGGGGGAGGGTTGATGTGGAAAAAACTTGCACCCTATTAATAAAAGAGAGTGCCAAAAGAGGTTTGGTAGGCACTAAGTTCCCACTACTGGGGAGGAATAGAAGCTGCCCTTTGGGTAAGACCACTATCTAGAAGGTGCATAGTCATTTTACATTCCTAAGAGTAACTACCATTTAGGATAACTTATTAAATGATAATTATGTATTTATTATGTGCCAGGTGCTGTTCTAAGGGCTTTACCTGTACTAACTAAAAATTAAATCTCTTACCAACCTTATCAGGTGCTACTTTAATCATCCACATTCTACAGGCAAGAAAAACAGAGGCTCAGAAAAGTAGAGTTAATTTGTCCAAGGTCACGTAGTGAGTTACTTGGAGAGCTGGATTTAATTCAGCAGTCTCGCTCCCCATTTTTGTTAAACTAGTTTCACGTGAAGCTGGTATCTGGCAGGTGGCAAAGTACAAAGCAAAGTTAAATGTTGTTCTATAAAGACATCTGTCTGCAGAGAATTTCCCAACAAAACAAAGGTACAACACTTTGGGTTTTGTGAATTAAATATAATTCTTTTCTCTTTAAAAGGGCAAAATTATCACACGTCACTTGCAACTGGTGAGATGTGTCTGTGATTAAGAGACCATTCAAAACCAGAAAAACTATGTAAGGTAGAGAAAAGAGAAAGATGAAATATGATGGCAAGAGTATTAAAATTAAAATAAATTTAAAGCTAAAAATGTGGAAATAAAATTTTAGAAAGAATAGGTCGATGTTGTGAGAACATTTTCTAAAACCCATATTTAATGTGGCATATGTAAATGGGATGTGGTGGCCGACACTTTTAGGCCCAACCACTTAGGTGGCTGAGGCAGGAGGACCACAAGTTCAAGGCCAGCCTGAGTAACTTAGCAAGACCGGGTGTCAAAATAAAAAGGGGAGGGGATACAGCTCAGTGGTAAAACCTCCTGGGTTCAATCCCCAGTACCTAAATCTCTCTCTCTCTCTCTCTCTCACACACACACACACACACACACATACACACACACACATATACACACGGTAGCTTATGTGAAATAAAAAAAAAGGAATGAATGAGGAAAGCACTAGAAAAAATAAATTAAACCTAAAAACTTAAGAATAGTGCAATGTGTTGAAAAAATTATGATGCTATCAACTTAACAGTTAAAAAGTATTTAAAAAGATGAAATTTTAATTAGGTGCTGGAAGATAAAAGATAAACAAAGGGTAAAAGTCAAGACCAAAATGAAAAGGGAATGAATGTACTAGTAGGATGTAGACATTAAAAGAGAAAAAAATACCAGAAAAAAGGAAAAGAAAATGTATTTATTTAGCTTTGAGTAAGGCCAGAACAAAATCAGACTATAATCAGATGCCTGCCAGTTGGAAGCAGCTGAGTAGGCGGGTCTAATAGCTGAAACCAAGGAGGCCAGACCCCTCCATGTGGTGATGAGACACTTTCACTGCTCCCCCACAGCACCCTAGGCCCGTGGCACTCTCAGGCCATGCAGGTGAAGACCAGGCTCCTGGCACCTTTTGGAATCCCACAGCTAAGGTGAAGGCCGGCCCACCTTCCATGAGCTGGTTTCTCCCAAAGTTGTACCTGGGCCAGCAAACACTGCTTCACTTTGGTTCTTGGAATGTGTTCAATTCTTAGTTTCTTTACCCTACTTCATTGTCCTTTCATTATCATTTACTTCCTTTATAATGTAATTAGCATGTGGCAGGCAATTAAATCATGCTGTTGAATGAATTCATTCCTCTTATCTCCTTAAGCTTTGAAGTTCTTGTGATCTTTCATTTGGTCATTATACTCTTTCACAAGCACCCCACCTTTATCATCTTGGTTCATCTTTAAGGTTGCAACACTTTTTATTGATTCTGAGGTGCTTCTTTCACTGTTATTGGCGGTGGTGGAATTGGGTGGGGGAATTAGACAATCTATAGGATCTGCTCACGGCTGGATTGGTGGGTGAGAGTGGGGTGACAGGGAAAGTGTAGTCAAGGAAATTCCTCCACACCTGCTTTTGTGACTGGGTGGATGTTCGAAGGCTAGGTTGCAGGTGGTGGTGATTGGAATCAAGGTCAGGCTGGAGTCCTCTTGGGGCAACAATAGCTATCTATAACTCCTAAACTCCTGGGAAGATAGGACTTTATAACAGGCTTATGGACTGAATGTTTATGTCACCCCCAATACTTGTTCAAAACCTACTCCCAGTGTGAGGGGAGGCGGGCCTTTGGGAGATAATTGGGTCATGAGGGTGGAACCCTCAAGAATGGGATTAGTGTTTTTATGAGAAGTTGGAGAGCCAGCTCACCCTCCTCCTGTTATGTCAGGGCATGATAAGAACAGGAAGTAGACTGTGATTAGACAATGAATCTATCAGTGTGATAGACCCAACCTGATCTTTTCTTAAAATTGGGAGCCATCTCGCCACAAAGCTATGAAAAGATACTTTCAGCTTTACTATAAATTACTGCAAATTCTGAACCTGCTTGGAATGCCTGCCTGTGCCTTGAACTCACCCATGCCTGGCTCTCCGACCAGATAGCAGCCCTCTCTGAAACTTTAGTGACACCTTATAAATATTGGCCTTCCCTGGCCAGATAACGACCCTCTCTGAGGCTCTAATGGTCCTCATAAATTCTCATGTTGGGGCCAGCAAAAAATGTAAACTACCATTAGTGTGATGCTTGTCAGAGTTCTGTTATCTGTAACCCCCCTTTGTGTAACTTTCTGGGCTATAAAGCTGGGCTGCAGGAAAGCTGCTGCTGCTGTCTTGTTCCCACCATTTTGGGAGGGAGAGGCAGCCCGGCCGGTCGAAATAATAAGCTTGCTTTAATTTGATTTTAATTGGAATCAGTGGTCTTTTCTTGCGTCCTGGTCTAATAAGTGTCTTGATCTTGGACTTCCCAGCCTCTGGAACTGTGAGAATTAAATTTTTCTTATTTAAGCTCCTCCCAGGCTGTGGTAATTGGTTACAGCGCTCCACACTAAGACATAAAGTCCCTCCCAAAGCCAAACTGAACTCTTCTGGGGACTGCAGATGTGCCAACAGGGGATGGGAATCTGGTCCTACTCATATACCCTTCAAAGCATTTTGCATCATTTACTCACCATCCATCATCCAGAGACCAAAGTCAGGCAAAGCAGAGTTCCTCTAGGATCCCCTGCAGTTCTCTAAAAATATTCCCTTCATAATAAGTGAAAGGCCAAGGTTCATCGTCGGAGATTAAAATGCACACACACAGATAGCAGTGACAAAGATGAAGCACTTTACTGCAAGCTGGTGCTAGCTTATATAGAAAGTGAGAGTCAGTTATCTTAAACCAGGAAGCTCCCCGGGGGTCAATCATAGGAAAGGTCAGGTCATCACCTACGGTGCAAGAACATCTGCCCTGCATAAGATTCATGGGGGGCACGAACTGTCCACGAGCGCGGAAGATGGGAGGACCAATTAGAGAATTTTCAAAACAACTTGTTATCTGCCCACTGGCAATTTGCCATCCGCCATGTTGCATTAGGGGGCTCCCTATCTGAAAGGCCGGGAAGTTCTAGCCGCCCACTGGCAATTTGCCCGCCGCCATGTCTGAAAGGACCCGGGGAGTTCTCAGGGAGACTCCCAACAATAAGGATATACTTTCAACCCTTGAGAAACCACTGAAAACTCTCAGAACCTCAGCCAAATGGCACCCAAGGACAAACCTTGACCTTTCAACAGAATACAGCCCTTTGGAGTGGATGATGCATTTGAGGCTTCCAGGGGCCTGCAAGATAGAATTCATCAACTTCATGTATTTGAGTCTTCTCTTTTCTATATCATGAGTTGACTTTGTCCCTTTTGTTCACAAAACAATTAAGCTGGGCTGGGGATGTGGCTCAAGCTGTGGCGCGCTCGCCTGGCATGCCCCGGGTTCGATCCTCAGCACCACATACAAAGGAACTGTATGATCCTCAGCACCACATACAAAGATGTTGTGTCCGCCGAGAACTAAAAAATAAATATTAAAAAAAATAATTCTCTCTCTCCCCCCCACTCTTTCTTAAAAAAAAAAAAAAGATGTTGTGTCCACTGAAAACTAAAAAAAAAAAAAATTCCCTCTCTCTTAAAAAAAAATAAAAAAACAATTAAGCTTCCATTTTCAAATTGTAACCACTTTCCCATTTTAAACTTTGCTGGTATTATATCTGGGTCCCTGCTATAGATCAAATGCTTGTGTCCCCCCAAATTCCTATGCTGAAATCCTAACTCCTCAAAGTAATGATACCAGGAGGTGGAGTCTTTGGTAGGTTTTTAGGTCCTGAGAACAAAGACCTCATGAATGGGATTAGTCCCTTTATAAAAGAGACTCCACTGTCATGTGAGGACACAGAAAGCAGATAGCCATCTATGAACAGGGAAGTGGGTCCATGCCAGACATTGAATCCAGGCCTTCAGAACTGTGAGAAACAGATGTTTGTTGTTCATAAGCCATTCAGTCTATGGTATTCTGTTATAGCAGTATGAGTGAACTCAACCCCCTTGACTGTTATACATTTTGAATTTCTTGGTTTACTTCCATAGATAACTAGTCAAATTCATTGAGGATAGATTAACAATTTCTCAGAATAAAACCATTATTTTAATTTTTTTGGGAGAGAGAGTTTAATTGTAATACTTGTTTCTTCTAATTTTTTTTTGTGTGTAGTTGAAGATGGAAAGTATGCCTTTATTTTATTTATGTACTTTTATGTGGTGCCGAGGATGGATCCCAATGCCTCCCACATGCAAGGCAAGCACTCTGCCACTGAGCTACAGCCCAGCCTGTAGTACTTGTTTTAATGGAAACACACTGAAGTTATGGACTAGAGGTAGTCTTGCAGGGCAAGTCTATTATCCTATGTTATAGTTTAGATATGTGGTGTCCCCCAAAAGCTCATATTTGAGAAAATGCAAGAACATTTAGAGGTGAATGATGAAATTCTGGGACTGATATGGATTAACTGGGTGGTAACTGTAGGCAGATAGGGTGTGACTGGAGTAGGTAAATCACTGGGGGCGTGCCTTTGGCAGTAAATCTTTTGTCTTTTGTGAGTGGAGCCTGCCCTCTTCTTCCTGGTTTCCTAGTCCTGAGCTGCTTCTCTCTGCCATTCCCTTCCACCATGATGTTATGCCTCACCACTATGGAGTCAGCTGACTTCGGACTGAACCTCTGAAATTGTGAGCTAAAATAAACTTTTCCTCTAAGTTGTTCTGGTTAGGTCTTTCAGTTACAGCAATGCAAAAGCGGACTTAAACACCCCAGGTTTTTCTTTTAGTCCACTAGAGGAAGCGGGGCTCATTGCACTGGAGGGCTCAGGGATATGTCCACCCCAGCCTGTAGCCTTCACACTGGCTGACATCATACTCTCTGCCAGATGTCAAAATGAGATCGGCCTTGTTGAACTATCTGGTGTGGTCTTTGCTCTTGTCCTTGCACTACTACTTCTGCTTCTTTTTCTGATTTATGTGGCTTCATTTTCCATGTCTACTCCTGAAATCCAGATTTCATTGTTTCAGTCTTTTGTTCTCTTCCTCTTCTGGATATTCTCATTCCTGTCGCCATTGGCCCCTCCCAACCCTTGCCTCCTGCCCTGTTGGGCTTCTTTCATCTTCTCCAGTTTGAATAGACAAGTTTTGCCTACACACAGTTTGGCTGAAGGCTCTGGAAGGATCTGTGAGAAAGTTAAAAACCAAAGGATCCATGGGTTTATTCTTTAAACATACTGAGGCCTATGTGTGTTGCAGGCGCTGAAGATGCAAGGTTAAACATTTTTTCATCTTCAAAGAGCTCATGTGATTTAATAGGGAATCCTGAAATTTGCTTACAATACAACAGTGCTTTTAAAAACATTAAGAAATCCAGGCACAATTTTAATGTACTTTTTTCTTATGGAGAATATATGGCAATGGTTTCTTTCACCATACAGATGCAAGTCATCTACTGCTTCGATACTGATTTCCTGAATTTAGATTTTTCTATGATCACTTGATCCCCACAGCATTTGACAATGGTGACCAACTGCTCAGTGACATTCTTTCATTCCCTGATTGTGTAAAGGGAAATGAGGGTCAACACACAAAAGATCCAGAAGCAACACTATTAATGGCGCCATGGCCATTCTAGGGTAAGGGCCACACCTGAGTTGTCCACCTCTGTACCCACAGTGCCAGTATTGCACGCAGCCCTGAGCAGGTGTCCAATAAAGTAGCGTTGGGTGAATGGAAGGATGACTAACAGCGCCTGCTGGATGACACCCTGCTGGGTGGTGCACAGCCCCGAGGGCAGGGGCCAGGGAGGGCCGCGCCCGTCGGGGGAAGGGGGGCCCTACCGGGCAGGAAGGCGTGTCAGGGACCGCCTTCACTGGATCCGCCCGCGACAGCGAGCCGTCCTGGTGGGGCGAGGCCAGAGAAGCGGTGGCGGCCTCTCTCCCACCCCTTCGCCCCGCAGCTGCAGAGCGCCGGCCCACCAACTCCACCGCCCGCGCGCGCCGCTCTTGGCTCCACCCGGCTGCCGTCGCGCTCTAGAGCGCGCGCCCGTGACCCGGAAGAGCATTCTCCTTAGCAACTGCGGGACCGCCGCGGCGCCGGCCTCCGGGGAGCAACGGTGAGGCCCTCCCCCTCCCTCCGCACGCAGCCCCGGCGCCACCCGGGCAGGCCTCCCGGGGCGCCTCGACGCTTCGCCCCGTACCTGAGGCGGCGGCTCGCGGCAAGCGTCCTCTGACTTCGGCGGCGTTTCCCGGCCCCGGCGGCTTCCCGGCCACCCACGCCCCCAGCTCCTGATGCGGGGCCGGGCGGGTGCTCCCGTGGAGTCCAGTGCGGTGCGCTGGGAGGGAGACCCAGTGGAGCTTGTAGCCCGGAGAGGCTGCGTTCTCCCGGGTTCGACGAAGAGTCGGGGGACCTGCAGGGCCGGGGCGCCCGGGAGTCCGGAGCTGCGGCCCTCCGCGGTGGTTCTCTGCGCCGGCCTCCCTGCGCGCCCTCCACGGCGGTGCACTGGCACGTCGTGAATTGTCCTTCTCGAGGGCATTAGCTTCCCAGTGTGAGCGGGGTGTTAAGGTCAGTAGCCTGTAGCTTAGACTTGTGGATTCCGGTCTTCTGCCGGAGGAACTCGACCTGGGGCTGACGAGTTGCCAGAGTGAAGTGGGGCAGGTGGTGTTTATGGCCCGGGTTGTCGCTTGAGAGAAACCGCGGCACCGGACCTCCCTTCAGAGTTTGAATGAGTGGCATAGGAACATTGTTGATACCGACTTTATACTTAAATATGATGATGATGATGGAGCGAAGACAGACATGTGAACAGGCTTGGGAATGGCATTATTTAAGAATAAAGTGCAGTAGTTTACATACCCAAATCCACCATTCAAAACTTATAATTTCAGTTCAGTAAGCATTTACTAAGCACCTACAGCATTATATGTACTTGAAAGGATTTAAAAGAAAGAAGACAGCACACCTTAAATCATTAGGAAAGCAATAAGATATCATTTGTGTAAATGCAAAAATATGTAGGTGGGGGGGGGATATCAATGTGGATTGGGCTTTTCAGGAATAGGATGATAGGTTAAATGAGACTTGGTTTGTCTCTGAAGTATAGATAGAATTGTGTATGTATATACACACACACACACACACACATACACACATACTGGCGATTGAACCTGGGGCATCCTAGCACTGAGATATATCCTCAGTCCCCCCCCCCCCTTAAAATATTTTATTTTTTAGTTGTAGTTTGACACAATGCCTTTATTTAATTTATTTATTTTTATGTGGTGCTGAACCACGTGCTAGGTGAGCGCTGTACCACTGAGCCACAACCGCAGCCCCATCCCCAGTTCTTTTTGTTTATTTTGAGACAAATGTCTTGCCAGGTTGCCCAGGCTGGCCTGGAACTTGGAATCCTCCTGCCTCGGCCTATATAGTTGCTAAGTTTGCAGGTGTGTACCATTGTGTTGGAGGAGTTAGGGAGTGCTAAGTAATTTCTTTCCTTATGTTCTTTAGGGTTTTGGAAATAGTTCAGTGTGGCATTTTGAAGTCCTAATTTAATCATCTAAGGTCATTTGATTTTGGGTCTATTTTACTCTTCATACAAGTCTCTCTGACATTTTTCCTGAGAATGAAAACAATGACGCTACAGCAGGGGACTTTGCTCCTTAGAGTTTATTTGCTTTTGTAGTTGGTCTTGCATTTATATGAAACACAATAGTTTAGGTAGATTTATTTAGTTTTTTTTTAATTTTATGTATTTTTAGTTGTAGTTGGACACCTTTATTTTTATTTATTCATTTTTATGTTGTGCTGAGGATGGAACCCAGGTCCTTGCACTCGCTAGGTGAGCACTCCACCGCTACTTCTGAGTCTTGGGAAATTCTGCTCTGTTATTTCCTGGGTGTTTCCTATGTAGCAAACGTGTTGTTTCAAAACATGAAACAACAGTTTTGTGATATACAAAACAACATTTATTCAACAACCAGTAACTTTATCTATGTTGTGCCTGGGTGTGTATTTAGCTTATCAGTCTTTGTTGGTCAGCATTTGCCTTGAGACATAGAAGGGCCAGAACAACGTAGAGGCATCTGAACTAACACTCTTTTTTAAGGTTTAATAGGAATTTTAGACTCATTTGCTTTTATTTACCAAAGATTCATTTGTGAAGATGCGCAAACTCTATGAATTTTGTTACTTTCTTATAGATAGTATTCATTTATTAACTTATTCAACAAATATTTAAGTGCTTACTTGGTATCAGGCATGTGCTTGGCCTTGGAGATGGGGAAAGGTGAATGTATACATGGTCCCTGTCCTCAGCAGATGGTAATCAGGGAATCACACAAATGTTAAACTATAGCTGTGACAGGTGTTTTGGCATCTGAACTGAGAACTGCAGGATGCACAGGAAAGGAAATGTTTTGGTGAGAGCAATTAGGAGGGCAGAGACCCTCTGATGGCAGGGTCCATGGAGAGGACCAGGGACTTAAGGTATATCTCTGTATCTCTGGAGGAATAGGACAGAATTTTGTGGGGGAGAGGACGAGAGAGGTGGGCAGGGACCAGATGGTGGTGGACATTGTAGGTAGAGATTCTCTATCCTCAGAGTAGAGAGAAGCCTCTCTAAAGGGTTTTACTTAGGGACTTGGGCTGGATTTCTCATGGGGATGACACAATTAGATTGTGTTTGAATAGCCTGCTTTGTATTTCTCCCACTGATTGGTGTTTTTATTGTCTTCTCATCCCTGAACAACAAATCCCTTTGCTTTATTACAGATGGAGAAGCCTCAATGTTTCATTAGTAAGATGTGCTCATTTTTTTTTTTTATTTTTTAATTGAGAGAAAAGGAGTTTTAGGGATTAAGACTGGTCATTAGGAGTTAGTTGATTTGAAATACTTTTTCATCATAACTACTAATAAGGCATTAATTTCAGTGACTCTTTAAAAAAATCACATAATTTAAAACTTATGTTCTTAAACATTTTTTAGTGGTAGTTCAGTGGTGCTAACTATATTGTTATATAACAGGTCTCTAGAACTTTCATGTAAAATTGAAACTACATTCCCATCAAACAGTTCATCGTCCCCTACTCCCCAGTCCCTGGCAACCACCATTCTACTTTGTGTTGCCATGATTTTGACAAATTTAGATATTTCATGTAAGTGGAATCATACAAGACATATTCATTTTTACCTTCATGCTTTTCCCCTAGTATATCCTTGCCTTTCCCATCAGTCAGTTCAATCCTACCAATTTTTAAAGACCCAGATTTTCTCCCTTGTCTTTTGATCTCATATTCCTAGAGCCAGAGTGGAAGAGGCTATAGATATCATCTTGTTTAACCCTCTTTTGTTCTGTATGAGACAATAGAAGCCCGCCCGTACTTTGCTAAAGGAGAGACATCTAATCAGTCAGAACAGAGTTGGGATGAGCTCTCTGGTCTTTCACCCCTTCAATGGTATCTTTTTTGGTTTGGCTGCTTACTGGTAGTTTAATACTCTGTTCTTTAGTTATACCAGAATCATCCTGAGGTGATGAACAGAATGGTTATCTGTATCCCTGTAGCATTTTACTGAGGTATATTAGATGCTATGTATGTTAGCTTTGGATAACAACTATCTGAGATAATAAAAATATAAAGAAAAATGATTTATTTTCTCTTATAGTTTTAGAGGTTCAGTCTGTGATGAGTTGACCCTGTTGCTTTCGGCCTGTGGTGGCATATCATGTGGGAACACATGGCTGAGCAGAACCACTTACCATATAGCTGGGAAGTGAAAGAAAGAGTTCTGAGGAAGGACATAGGGTGACACCCAGTGACCTAAAAACCTCCCAGTAGGCCCCACCTCTTAAAGATTCCATCACTGCCCAGTAGTGCCCTGGGCTGGGAACTAAGTCTTTAACACATTGATCTTTGAGAGACACTCACTTATTCAGGCCACAGCAGAAACTCAAGGAATATTTGTTGGTTACTTGATTGACTTCAGGAATTTTATTGCTTAAAAGGTGGCCCTGTGTGAAGTTTTGAACTTCATGGACCTTTGGTTATCGTAATCAAATTTACATTGGTCTTTCTGCAATTGAGTAATTTTTTCCCTTTTATAGTTAAGCTCTTTCACCTTTTCCTAGAGCCTTCTACAGTGCATATGATTGCCCATGACACATCGAGTTGGGTTCCCCTGAAAATTTTGATGATACTCTACTGAAAGAGCCATCGAATGAAAAAATTAATGCATTAAGCTTTTTAGGTTAGTTGATTTATTTACAAGCAAAAGTTTATCCTTCTGAGTTTTGTTGCTGCTAAATGTTTTTTTTTAATATTTATTTTTTAGGTGTAGTTGGATACAATACCTTTATTTTATTTATTTATTTTTATGTGGTGCTGAGGATTGAACCCAGGGCCTTACACATGCTAGACAAGCACTCTATCGCTGAGCCACAATCCCAGCCTAAGCTCCTAAATGTTTTTGAATTATATTTGTACCACAGTTTATAGTGCTTATCTCGGAATGTCTATAGAACCAGCTGAATTTAGGTATTGTACTTGGAATGATTCAGCGATGAGCCAATATTCAAGTTCAAAAAAGTTTAACAACATTTTTTTTGTGTGTGTGTGTGTGTGGAAGATTTATAAGCTTTATTTATTTCAGACCTTGGTTTCTCATAATATTATATGACCAGTCTTCTAGAATGTAGTTTCTAGAAAATCTTTTTATTTCAACCTCTAAAAAGTTGTTTTTTATTTTTGTCTTTGTTTTTTGTTTTTAAATAAGTAGCTGTGGGCACAGGGACAAATGAAACTGAGAATAAGTCAGTAGATCCCTCTGAGGTCCAAATGTGTGGACCATTATTGGTGATGTCAGAGAGGTGGAGACTTGGCCAGAGTTTTTGTTATCTTTATTAGACGAGGATAGTTGTGGACCCGCACAAGATGTTTTTTGTCATGTAACATGAAGCAAAACGGTTTGACAAGGACTTTTCAGGTTGAGAGCATTTTATTTGCAGCCCTAGCAAGAACTTGATGACCGAGAGCTGCTATGACTAGCTATATTGAAGCTAGAATTGGTCAAGTTAATCAATTGTTAGTCCAACTACTTTGGGTTCCTTTCTTGGCTCTCAATAACTGGCTGGCTCTGGGCTGCACTAATGGTGGCAGACAAGAGCCAGTGTTCACACAGGTGGGGAAGGATCTTTGTATGATGCAGTATATAGTGAAAATGTCTCTCATGAAGTCTCATAGGGGTAAGGACCGATGATAAAGTACCCTGTCCTCAGAACTTGTCTTTTTTTAAAAATATTTTATTAGTTGTTGATGGACCTTTATTTATTTATATGTGGTGCTGAGAATCGAACTCAGTGCTTCACACATACTAGCAAGCACTCTACTACTGAGCCACAACCCCAGCACCAGAACTCGGTTTTAATTAGAAGAAAGGGATTATCATTTATGGATTCCCTCTGCTGTCTGAAGCAGTTCACATGCATTGTGTCAATTAACACCAATTGTCCATTGAGGAAGATGATTAGGAGAAAATTGAAGTTCAGGGGCTTACTTAAGTCACAATTTTACAAGTGTTAGACCCAAAGTTGTGGCTATATCTGATTTTCAAGCTCATGTTGCTTCCAACTCTACACAATGCTGCCTTCCTAAGTCAGTGTCTGACTGTAGCCTGAATCCTGGGTATGAAGCATCAACATATTACAATAATGGTAAAGAAAAAGGCAAGTAGTGAAATAGATTGATATATCAAGAAATTATCTGTTGCCTGAGAAAATTCTTCAACTAAAGGGAAGTAGTTGGTGGTGTCTAGTAGACTTGGGAGCTTGGGTATCCCAAAGGATAGTTGTGGATCAGGTGCTAAATGAAGAGTTCTGTCCTTCAGGTTTCCCTTCAGGCCTCTTTAATGAAATTGGATGGTTTCTGTCTTCCATGAAGCGTTCATGAGGAGAGGAGGTTGTGGTGATTGTCTTGGTACTCAGGGATGCAGAGAGACGTCTGCACGTTACTGTTTACCTGGTTTAGAGAGCATTGCTCACCTTAATACTTTTTCTAATGTCTGCCATGGTTAGCTTTAATCAGTTTTAAAGGACTGGATATGAAATGTTAGCAGGTGTTATGCTTGGGAGGAGCCAAACAGCAATTTACATGGCTTTATTTTTAAAGCTTAAGTTTTTTTTTTTTTTAATTGTAGATGGACACGATACCTTTATTTTATTTATTTTTATGTGGTGCTGAGGATTGAACTCAGTGCTTCACACATGCTAGACAAGTGCTCTACCACTGGGCCACAACCCAAGTCCTCTGCTAGGTTTTTTTTTTTTAAATTTTTTTTTATTGGTTGTTAAAAACATTATAAAGCTCTTGACATATCATATTTCATACATTGAATTCAAGTTGGTTATGAACTCCCAATTTTACCCCAAATACAGATTGCAGAATCACATCGGTTACACATCCACATTTTTACATAATGCCCTATCTGCTAGGTTTTTTAAATTTTTTTTTGTTGTAGTTGGACCCAATACCTTTATTTTTGCTTATTTATTTTTATGTGGTGCTGAGGATCGAACCCAGCGCCTCACACGAGCTAGGCGAGTGCTCTACTGCTGAGCCACAGCCACAGCCCCTCAGCTAAGTTTTTAAGTGAAAAATGTTTGAATTGTTCAGAGATCTCTTGCTGAAATAAGACATTTGTTTTCTTTGTGACTTAGTAAATTTTTGACAAACTCAATCTTCATAATTTGGAAGTAAGGATATTATGAATTTATGATTGAAATATGTTAACGGAAAAATTTTTAATAAGTGAATTAGGGCTTGATTTATGTTATGAGGATTAATAAGACCATTTTTAAAAGCTGATTTATCGACACACTATATAAGACACATATACTTAAAGTGTGCAGTTTGTTAAATTTTAATACTTGTGAGACTGTCAGTATAAGCCAGATTGTGAACATATTTGTTACCCTCAAAACATCCTTAAGCCTCTTTCCCCCAACCTGCCTTCCAGATAGCCAATGATCTTTTTATCACTATACATAAGTTTTGATTTCCTAGAATTTTTTATTATATTGATGGATCATACAGGTTGTAGTTATGCTTCTTTCATTTAATATAATTATTTTGAGATGCATTTATATTGTTTAGTATGTTAGTAGTTGCTCTTTTTTAAAACATTTTTATTGCAGCATCATAATTATACATAAAAATAGAACTCATTGTGATATATTTGTACATTGTCTATTCCTCTTTATTGCTGAGTAAGATTCCATTGTATAGTTGCTCATCACTTGATTAATATGTTGACCTACTGATGGCCATATTGGTGTTCCTAGTTTTTAGCTAATTTAATAAGGCTGCTGTGTAAAATTGTACAAGTCACAGTGTAGAAATATAGTTTTATTTATTTTGGTTAAATACCTAGGAGTAGAATGGCTGATCATGTAGTAGATATATCCTTAACTTTTTAAAGAAACTGTCAAAAGTTTTCCAAAGTTTACATTCCCCCAGTAGTATGTATGAAGTCCAGTTCTTCTATATGCTTGCCAACTATTGGTATGGTAAGTCTTTTTAGTTTTAGACATACTAATAGATATGCAGTAATATCTCATTTTATTTTTTGGTACTAGGAATTGAACCCACACTTTAGAGATGCTGGGCAAGTACTCTGCTATTGAACTACATCCTAACCCTTTTAAAAAATTTTGAGTAGGGACTCACTAAGTTTCTCAGGCTGGTCTAGAACTTTTGATTCTCCTGCCTCAGCCTCCCGAATGGCTGGGAATATGGGCATGTGCCACTGCATCATGATTTTGGTTTTTAACTTGCCTTTCCCTAGACTAGTATATTAACTTGCCTTTCCCTAGACTAGTGTGTTAAGCATCTAGATGTTAAACATTTTTTCATGAGCTAATTTACTCTCCACATCTCTTTTTTGGTTTAGTGTCTGTTCAAATCTTTTGCCCATTTTTAGTTCTATTTTGTGTTTTCTTATTACTGAAGTTTGAGAGTTTTTTTTTTTTTGTTTGTTTTATGTGCTTGTTTTCCATAGCTTTCTTGAGGTAAAATTGACATACAGTAAAATGCACATATTTGAAGTATGTAATTTGATCAGTTTTGACATGTAACAGATATAATCAATATAAAAAGCATTTCCACTACTTTTTAAAAATTGAAATCATGCAGACTATATTTCCTGCGTGTTTTTTTAAAAATATTTTTTAGTTAGCAACAGATCTTTATTTTTTATTTATTTATATGTGGTGCTGAGAATTGAACCCAGGGCTTTACACATGCTAGTCAAGCGCTCTACCACTGAGCCACAACCCTAGCCTCCTGCATGTTTTATTACATTAGAAATCACTCACCTTAAGATATATAGAATCCCACCCTCACTATTGACACACTAATAGTGTCAACTATTTCAAAATGAAGTGGCACACTTATAAATAACACAGAGGTCAAGAAAGAAAGCATAAAATAAATAAATAAAAAATGCTTTGAACTAAGTGTTAATAAAATCTTAAAATATCAGGATCTCTGAGATGAAACAGTACTCAGATGAACATTTATAACTTAAAGTACTTGTATCAGAAATATGCTAGAATAACAATCAAATTAATTTCAAATTATATAGTAGGAAGGAAAAAATAGAGTAGGAGCAGACATACATAAAATAGAGAAAAAATATACAGCTAAAATCTGATAAAAAATAAGTATAAATAAGAAAAAAGCAAAAACACAAAAATTAATATCAATGGAAAGGAAGTTCTCAAAATAACCCTACAGATGCTCAAAGTATATTAAGGTAATATTACAGTTGTATGCCAACATATGTGATAGCTTACACAAGCTGGTCTATATTAGAGAAGGATCCATGTGCTGCTGAGAAGAAAGGGTATTCAGTTATTGATGGATGAAATATTCTATATATGTCTGTTAAGTCTAAATTATCAATTGTAATTTTTACTTCTCTAGCTTTGTTATTTAGTTTATATTTGGAGGATCTATCCAGTGGTGACCAGAGAGGTGTGTTAAAGTTATCCACTATTATTGTGTTGTGGTCTTTTTGAGTCTTGAAATTGAGAAAAGTTGGTTAGATGTATGTAGATGTTCCATTGTTTGGGGCATAAATATTCATGATTGTTAGGTCTTGTTGATGTATAATTCCCTTAAGCAGTAAGAAATGTCCTTCCTGATTAACTTTGGCTTAAAGTCCACTTTATCTGATATGAGGATAGAAATCCCTGCTTGCTTATGTGATCCATGTGAATGATACTTTTTTCCCATCCTTTCATCTTCAGTCTGTGGATGTCTTTCTCTGTGAGGTGAATCTTGAAGATAGCATATTGTTGGGTCTTGATTTTTAATCCAGTCTGCTACTCTGTGGCTTTTGATTGATGAGTTTAGGCCATTAATGTTCAGGGTTATTATTGAGGTATGATTTGTATTCCCAGTCATTTGTGTTTATTTCTAGTTTTTTCTTTTTTAATTTTTTTTTAGTTGTAGATGGACATAATACCTTTATTTTATTTATTTATTTTTATGTGGTGCCGAGGATCAAATCCACTGCCTCACATGTGCTAGGCAAGCGTTCTACCACTGAGCTAGAACCCCAGCCCCATTTCTAGTTTTTACTTTGAATTAGTTTCTCCTTTGATTGACTATTTCAATAGGGTAGTTCCTCCCTTTGTTGGTTTTCACTTTTTTTTTTTCATTTTATCTTCATGGAATATTTTGTTGAGAATGTTCTGTAGTGTAGGCGTTATCTTTGCAAATCTTTTAACTTTTGTTTATCATGGAGGATTTCACTTTCAAATCTGAAGCTTAATTTTGCTGGATATAGGATTCTTGGTTGGCATCCATTTTCTTGCAGAGCTTGGTATATGTTATTCCAGGTCTGGGTTGATAAATTAGCTGTGATCTGAATTGGTTTCTCTTTATACGTATACGTAGTCTGATCTTTTTCTTTCTCAGCCTTTAAAATTCTATTCTTATTCTGTATATTAGGCATTTTCATTATAATGTGTCTTGGTGTGGGTCTGTTGTAATTTTGTACATTTGGGGTTCTGTAAACCTCTTGTATTTGATATTCCATTTCATTCTTTAGGTTTGGGGTATTTTCTGATATAATTTCATTGAAAAGATTGTGCATTCCTTTGATTGTGTCTCTGCACCTTCATCTATCCTGATAAATCTTAAATTTGGTCTTTTCTTGTTATCCCATAGTTCTTGTTCGTGGTTTCTTAACATCTTCTCTCCATGGTCAACTCTATTTTCAAGATTATATATTTTGTCTTCATTGCCTGAGGTTGTGTCTTCCAAGTAGTCTAGTCTGTTGGTGATGCTTTCTATTGAATTTTTAGTTTGTTTTATTGTTTCTTTCATTTTGAAAATTTCTGCTTGTTTTTTTTGATTGATTTTTGTACACAGACGTTCTCTGTCAGTCCTTTAAGATCACTTATTTATTTTATTAGCATTTTTGTAGATTCCATTGGATTTGTACAAAATTATGCCATCTCTGAATACAGTCTTTTTCCTTTGCAATCTTTTTTCCCCCCTACTTTATTGCAGTGGCCACAATTCCCAGTATAACATTGAAGAGAAATGATGAGAGCTGGCATTTTTGTTTTGTTTCTGATCTTAGGGAGAAAGCATTTAGTCTTTGCAAGAAACTGTTCAGAATTCTGTCAGTCTCTGCTTCCCCGACATTATAAGTATGGCACAGGGAGCTGGAAATCAGAGGGATGTATGAACCTATTTTAAGCACATAGTTTTTTTCATAATCATGCTCAGTCATATCATCATACCCTGAAATGACAGCTGTAGATTTTTTTTAGAGAGAGAGAGAGAGAGAGAGAGAGAGAGAGAGAGAGAGAGAATTTTTTTAATATTTTATTTTTTAGTTTTTGGCGGACACAACATCTTTGTTTGTATGTGGTGCTGAGGATTGAACCCTGGCTGCGTGCATGCCAGGCGAGCGCGCTACCGCTTGAGCCACATCCCCAGCCCGATTTTTTTTTTTTTTTTTGTAAATGCTTTTTATCAGTGAGGAAGTTTCTTTTCATTCAAAGTTTGCTAACAGTTTTTTATTTTTTACTTTTGTAGTGCTGGGTATCAAACCCAGAGCCTTGTGCAGGCTAGACAAGTACTCTACTACTACTAAGTTGTATTCACAGCTGCTGTTGAAAGTTTTAAATTAGGAATAAATATTGGATTTTGTCAAATGCTTTTTCTGAGTCTACTGAATAATCATAAGGTTTTTCAGTTTTAGTTTGTTAATGTGTTGAATTATATTGATTTTCAAAATATTAGAAGTAACTTTTATTCAACTTTCTGTCACCGTGACAAAATATCTGAGATAATTAGCTTAAAAGGAGGAAAGATTTATTTTGGACCTGGTTTCATAAATTTCAGTCCCTTGGCCCATTTGCTTTGAGCTTGTGATTAGACAGAATGTCATGACAGGGAGCACATGGTGGGGCTCAGCCAAATACCTCATGGCAGCTGAGATGCAGGGAGGAAGGGGACAGGGTCCTAATATCCTCCTCAAGGGTATACTAAGCCCCTAGTGATGTAACTGAAACCATGCTCCACCTTATAATGGTTCTGCCACCTTCTAATAGTGCCTTGGACTGGGCACTAAGCCTTTAGCATAAAGGCCTTTGGGGGATGTTAAGATCCAAACTGAAACAGTAACCTTGTACTTCTGGGATAAACCCCACTTGTTCCTGAGGTATTATTCTTTCTGTATGTAGTTGAAATTGATTTCCTAAAATTCTGGATCTGTGTTCATGAAGAATACTGATTAGAGTTTTTTTTTCCTTGTAATATCTTTGTTTTGAATATCGGTTATGCTGGAAACCTTGAATGTGTTGGAAAATGTTCCTTTTCTTCAATTTTCTGAAATTCTTTATGTAGATAGGTATTTTTCCCTTATATTTTATAGTATTTACTAGTAAATCCATTTGATCTGAAATTTCTTTGTGAGAAAGTTTGTTTTCCTTTTGTCTTATTTATTTATTTTGTACCAAGGATTGAACCTAGGGGTGATTAACCATTGAGCCACATTCGAAGCTCTTTTTTAGTTTTTATTTTGAGACAGTGCCTATGTTGCTTAGGGCCTTGCTAAGTTGCTGAGGCTGTCCTTGAACTTGAGATGCTCCTGTTGGGCCTCCTGATCCACTGGGCTTACAGTTGTGTGCTACAATGCCTGGCTTTTTTTTTTTTTTAAATTATTGATGGAGATATATATATATATATATATATATATATTTATGGTGCTGAGAATCGAACCCAGTGCCTCACACATGCTATGCAAGTGCTTTACCACTGAGCCACCACCCCAGCCTACAATGCCTGGCTTTTTGTGGGAAGGCTTTGTATCTACAAATTTAATTTTTTTTGAATGAACTTTGTTTTTTTTTCTTTCATGAACTTTGTTTATTCATTTGAGTTGTTGAATTTATTGGTGTATTGTTGCTCATAATAATCTCTTGTTTCTTTTTAAACTCTGTATCTCTTATTATTATCTTTTGGTACTGAGGATTGAACCCAGGGGTGTACTTCTGCTGATCCATACCTCAGCCCTTTTTATTTATTTTTTTGAGACAAGGTCTTGCTAGTTGCGCAGGCTGGTCACAAACTTGGATCCTCCTGCCTCAGTCTCCCAAGTTGATGGTATTATAGGCCTGTGCTATTGCAGAATCTATAGCAATCTTTTTTTAAGAAATTTTTTTAGTTGATGGACCTTTATTTTATTCATTTATTTATATGTGGTGCTGAGAATTGAACCCAGTGTCTCATATATGAGAAGCAAACAATCTACCACTGAGCCACAACCCCAGCCCTATAACAATCTTTTTAAACTCTGTAGAATCTATAGTGATGTCACCTCATTCTGATTATATATGTTATGAACCCCAGTACATGTTTTTTATTATTTATAAACTAACAGTTATCTTTTTAATTATAAGAATATAATCATCATAGTTACCATGGAGTTAGTTACTTGAGGCTTTCTGTTTGGTTGTTTAGATTCATTCACATTTGCGTCTGTTCCCCTTTTCTTTCTGCCTTACACTTTCCTTTAAGATTTTTGTTAATGTGAACTTGCTGGTAATGATTATTTCAGCTTTCATAGGACTGAAAATTTAGTATTTTTCCTTTGCTTTTTTGAAAGGTATATTGTCGAGGAAAGAATTTTTGATTTTCCCTATTGCTTTATTGTGTCCTACCTTACTTTTTTCTGAAAAGAAATCTGCTGACATCCTTATTTCTCTCTCCCTTTACTTAATGTGTCTTTTTTTCTCTGGCTGCTTTTATAGTATTCCCTTTAAACTGGTTTTAAGCAAATTGATTATGATGTGTCTTGGTATAGTTATATTTACGTTTCTTATGATTTGGTGTCTTTGAATTCTTTGTGGAAAATATTTGACTCTTATTTCTTCATATATGTTTTTCTACCCTCTCACTTGTAGATTTTAATTGCACTTATATTAAATTGCTTAAATTTGCCATATAGCTCACTGCTCTTTTTTTTTTTTAACCTTTTTTTCTCTCTCCGGTTCATTCTGGATAATTTCTAAAGCTGTATCTTCAAGTTTACCATTTTTTTCCTTCTGCAGTGTCTAATCTGCTTTCAGTCTAATCATCTAGTATATTCAATCTATATTTTTTATCTCAGCCATCAACAGTTTTTATCTTTAGAAGTTTGATTTGGATCTTTTTAATATTTACCAGTCTCTTATTAATGTGGTCTATCTTTCCTCTAGCTTCTGAAATAGGGAATGTAGTTCTAACAACTACTTTTGGGTCCTTTATTATTATTCCCAAATATTTCTATTCTCAACTCGTTCTTCTCATGCCTCTGTTACACCCCCCCAATACCTGTTAATAAATAAATAAGTTAGGTAATAATTTCCCTATTTTGTGTATTTGGAAACTGATACTTAAGAAGGATAGTTTGGTCAAAGTCAGACAGTTAATGTTCAGGTTAAATCTAAAGTAGGGAGGTACCATCATAGAGAAGAATTGGGAAAGATCATAAATGTGCAGTTAGGTTATAAAAGACTTTGAAGGATGCAAGAAGCATTTGGGATGAACTTTGAAAGACAAGTATGGCTTTGTAGGTTTCTATAAAGAGGGTGAAGCCTTTAAGGAGAGAAGAGTGTATTGCAGTGTGTGGGGATAGAAGAGGGGCATGTGTTTGGCTGAATTGGGTGTGAATATGGAAAGCAGATGACAACATTTTTTTTTTCTGAATTGTTCAATATTTTTGATGTTTTTTAACACAAGCCTTTTGTCTGACTTTTCAGCTACTGTAAGTGTCTGAGAAGGTGTCTTTTAAAATTTCCTTTCATTATTTAATACAGTCTTCCACATAATTAATTCACAGGTTGATTGAGTGATTGATAACATTTTCTTACTATAACACCCTTAGTTGCATTATTAGTACTTGTGATTGTATTGCTTATTTTATGAGAAGTATTAAAGCTATCTTCATAAAATTCCTTCCATAGAAGTCAGTGTACTTTATGCTAATTTATTTATTGATTATCTCAGCAGTCAGCTTACCAAACCGAAAGAGGTATCCCATTTCCTCAGTCATCTGGAATCCAGCTTCAACTTAAGGGTCATAGTGTGGCTTTGCACTGTTGTGATGAAAGGAACCCTTAGGTGATAGTGTGGTAGGCATAGTCCAGGCCTGGTTCCATTCTGTTTCTAGGCAATAGGAAGGAATAAGTGTAGTCCTTGAACTCAAAACTGCCCACCATGATGCTTGCTGTAAGTGCTTGGTTTGGACTCAGCCAATCTTTGTATCTCACAGGAATTGAGAGCTGAGGTTTCAATGAATTTTGAGCAGTTAAAAAATAATTAATGGGCACTGGGGTTGTAGCACAGTGGTAGAGTGCTTGGCTAGCATGTGTGAGGCACTGGATTCAATCCTTAGCATCACATAAAAATAAATAAAATAAAGGTCCCTCAACAACTAAAAAAAATTAAAAAAAGTAATTAATGGAAAAATATCTTAGTGTTAAAATCACATCGTTCTTCCTGTAATACTTTTAATTAGCTTATACAAACCTCTTTACTCTGGATTTTTGGCAAGCACTGCCTTTGCCAAACTTCCTTTGCCAAACTCAAACTCAGTAGTTGATCAGAGCATCGTCCCTTGCTATCTTCCCTCCTTCTTGCATGATCTCCTTGTTAATGCAACTTTAGAAGAAAAGATGAAAATCAAGGAGTTTGCTAACTCCTAACAGGTAGCTACTTAGAAAGGCATGATAGGACCTCAGAGATTTTTAGTGAATGATTGAGTCTGGACTTAAGACTATACATATCTTTACATACATTCAATATGCTCCTGTTTTTAAGTTGTGATCTTTTATTAAATAATGAGAAGTTACAAAATAATGTATGCAGACTGTGTAAGATATCTAGAATAACAGGACAACAAATACCTACGTATACAACCATCACTTTAAGAAATTATTGCCTTTGAAGATCTCTATGTGCCTGTTCCTAATCCTGCGTCTTCCTTAGCCTTTCTTAAATGATATGAATTTTGTTTTCTTCATGCTTGAACCACATAGTTTGTATACCTAAATTATTGTTTTAATTTTGCATGTTCTTTTTTTTAAAAATATTTATTTTTTAGGTGTAGATGGACACAACACAATGCCTTTATTTTTATGTGGTGCTGAGGATCGAACCTGGGTCCCGCCCGTGCTAGGCAAGCGCTCTACCGCTGAGCCCCAATCCCAGCCCACAGTTCTTGAAATTTATAAAATGGAATCACAATACAGATTTCTTTGGAGAAATGTCTTTTCAGATCTGAATCTATATTCCTTCCCTTTTTTTCCCCATTTGATTTAAAAAAAATTTTTTTTTAGTTGTCAATGGACTTCATTTTGTTTATTTGTATGCAATGCTGAGAATCCAACCCAGTGTCTCACACATGCTAGTCAAGCACTCTACCACTGAGCCACAATCCCAGCCCGCCCCATTTGATTTTTAAGATGCGTTTTTAACCCCCAGCTCCCCCGTTCCCCCAACTAGGGGATTGAACCCACTGGTGCTCTACCAGTAAGCTATACCCCCAGCCCTTTTTATTTTTATGTGGAGACAGAGTGGCCTCAAACTTGTGATCTTCCTGCCTCAGCCTCCTGAGTAACAGGGATTGCAACCATGCCAGACAGAGCTTGTCAGTTTCTATAAAGTCATGATTGGAATTTGGAATCACATTAACTTTTTGACTGACTTACAGTCAACTCTATAATATTGAGTCTTTCAATTCAAGAACAGGGCTTGTTGGTTGTTTAGGTCTTTTAAAGTATTTTTAAAAGTAATCTTAAAATTTAAATTCTATCCTAACTTTAAAGGGAATGGCAGTAATATGCCATATTTATCCTTTTTATACATGTAACTTTAATTACTGAAGTTTTCCACTTTTCAGTTAAAAATTTTAGATATTGTTTAATATGAACTGGTGATTAATTATATCATGAGCTTTTTTTTTTTTTGGCATCTGTTGTCCACCTTCCCTTATTATTATGTAGGGAATTATATTAGTGGATTGATTCTCTTAGAATGTACTTTGAGTATCATCTTCACTATATTCTGAGGGTTCAATTTGTTAATATTTTATTTAGAATTTTTACATTATTGTTCCTCAGTGAGTTTGCACTGTATTCTTATTATTTTTAATGTGCTTTTTTATTTGGCTTTGCAATCTAGAATATATTTAACTTGCAGCACTTTAGGGAGTTTTTCATTTTGTTCTAAATTTTGGAATAGTGTATCTAACAGGGGAAGCAAGATATTTGCCTTTATGATAGTATATATTCAGTACTTAGCGATTTTAACTTTTTGCAAGTAAGTCTATTTGTCTTTTTTTATATTTTTGTTTCTTATGGCCACTTCTTTAATCCATCAAGTTTGGTATGAAGTAGATAGGATATAGTGACTAATTAATTTTTTTCCCCTTTGGAATACCATTTGGTAAGAAAACTTTTTTCCCTATGAGCTGAAGTGCTACCCATCACACACTAAATATTTATAAATTTGGATTTCTTTCTTAGTGTCTTAATAATAAGCATTGGTAAATTCATTTGAAAATTAAATTGGACCCAGGGTTGCTCTACCATCTACCACTGAACTACATCTCAATCCTTTTTAGTTTTTATTTTGACATAGGGTCTCCCTAAGTTACTGAGGCTGGCCTTGAACTTGCAGTCCTCCTGCTCAATTTCCTGAGTTGCTAGAATTATAGGTGTGTGCCACTGTGCCTGGCAAAAGATAAGTATTTTTTAACCCTTTAGACTTTAATCTGTTTTATTAATTAGGCCCTGTGTTAGATTTTTTTTACTCTCCCTATATACTTATTTATTTTTTAAATTTTATTTTATTGGTTCTTCTTAGTTATACATGACATAGTTGTTTTGAAGTCTTTGGAGAGAAATTTTCACAGTGTCTCAGGAACCTGGTTACAGTGGTGTGATTATTTGTTGGAGGTGTTGTAATAAAGTGTCTCCATCCCTCACATCCTAGATTGGTTCCGGGACACCCTGTGGATTCCAAAATCTGCTGATGCTCCAGGTAGTTATATAAAATGGTGTATTTGCATATAACCTATTCATATCCTTCTTTAAAATCACTTCTAGATTATTTATAATACCTAATACAGTATAGTTGATACGTATAAATAGTTATTGTTATATATTTTTGGAATTAATGAGAAGAAGTCTGTACATGTTCAGTAATTTTTTTTCTCCAGAATATTTCAGTCTGTTGAATCCACAGATGTGGAAGCTATGGATACGGAAGGCCTGCTGTGCTATAAACTGACTTGCACAATAAAAATTTACTTCTTACTGTTCTGGAGGCTAGAAGTGTGAGATCAAGGTGTTGGCAGGGTTGATTCTTTCTGAAAGCTGTGAAGGAGGATCTGTTCTCTCTCTCTCCTAGCTGCTGGTGGTTGCTGGCAATCTTTGGCATTCTTCGGCCTTTAGACATATCATCCCAGTGTTTGCCTTCATCTTCATGTGATGTTATCTTGGTGAGTACATCTCAGTCCAGATTTTCCCTTTTCATAAGGACACTAGTTCTATTGGGTAAGTCCCTATTCCAATATGACTTCATCTTAACTAATTGCATCTGCAACAACCTT
Source organism: Marmota flaviventris (assembly GCF_047511675.1). NCBI lineage: Eukaryota > Metazoa > Chordata > Mammalia > Rodentia > Sciuridae > Marmota > Marmota flaviventris. The sequence goes on along the minus strand of NC_092508.1, from coordinate 7,420,817 downwards.
ATTTCCAAATAAGGTCATGTTCTGAAGGTACTTTGGGCTTAGGACTTCAATATATGAATTTTCGAGAAGATATATAATCTCCAACTTACAACAAATGATTAGTGTTTTTCTCTGATTTTATATCTTAGATTATAGTCTATTTTTCCTTCATCTCCTGGGGATAGTTTCCCGCTCATTTATTTTCACTTTTATTTAGAAAGTGATTATTGTGTTGTACCCTGTGCCACTCCTGTTCTAGGCACTGTGAAACTAGTGATGACAAGGTTTCTGTCCTCATGGAATGTAGGCAGGGGGTGTGGAAAATGACCCAATATACAAAGACATGGCCATGGTTACTTCAGGGAGTGATGAGGATTGTGTTCAATGCTAGGAGGACACAGGGAGAGCCAGGGAGCTAGGGTTTCTTACCCTCAGCCCTGCTGACATTTTGGCCTGGGTATTCTTTGTTGGGGGAGGAGGGCTATCCTGTGTATTACAGGATGTATAGCAACATCCTGGGTTCTGCCCCTTTGATGTCAAAGTGCCCTTCCCAGCTGTGATAGACAAAAATGTTTCCAGACATTGTCTAATATCTTGGGGTAAGGTAGTGGCAGATTATCCATTGGAAAACCACTGGTTTTTAGATGGAGTGGTCAAGGAAGACTTCATTTTGCTATCTTTGTAGAAGAAAAAAAAATTCTTTCTGATTTAGAAAGAATTTAATAGAACAGTGGGGTTCTAGTCTGTTGATTTGTTCAACCAGTTGGATCTTCTAACTCACAATCTGAGATGACAGACGATTAAGATGTATTTAGATGTGGAAACAGTTCCTCTTGTTTCACAGCTGATGACAGCAGGATCACTTGAGGTGACTTTAACAAAGTTACAGTTAGCAGCCTTACCTACACTGGTGTCCTGGCCAGTATGGTTATGTGTTTGGAAAGGTGTCACCTGGAAGTGTGCAGCTAAGGCGTGTTAAGCAGTGCTCTTCAGTCACTCCTGGGAGGCTGTGTGGTCTTCCCAGTCATTACTGAGCATCAGAGCCTCCAGGAGAGCTGGTTAAAATACAGACCTAGGACTCCATTCCCGGAAACAGATTCCAGAGGTCTGCAGTGAGACCTGGTGATTTGCATTTTGAACCCACTCCCTTTCCAGTGCTGCGGCGGCGGTGATGGTGCTGTGTTGAGTGGCACTGGCCATAGAGCTCCATTTAGTGTCTGGGAAGCCCTGACTCAAAGGGTGGCATTTAGCCATCAGGAGCATGGTTTGTTGCTGTTTCTCTTCTTCATTTTTTTCTTCCGCTGCCCTTTTTACTTTATTTCAGTCAAACTTAATAACTTTCCCCTGTATCATCTGTCACAGGACATAGGTACTGTAAATTGCCATTATGTAAGTAATTTGCAGTTTTATTGCACCAAAAGACTCTGTGCTGTAGTACTTTTTATGTCATCATTTAATCTTACACAGAGAAAAGAAATGAGTACCAGTCGCATTTGGCAGAATGGGAAGTCCTCTGGTATGGTTCTCTGTGCTTTTGGGGAGATAGTCACATTTATTTGCTGGGATGGTAATTATAAAATGTGTAAAATCCTGCAGTAGTAGGTTCCAGAAAAGGAAAATCTTTGCTTAGCATGTTGTCATAAATCATAAACCAAATAAATGGATTTGTGAAAAAGCATAGTTATTTTTTATTGATAAGTCTCACTATTTCCTGTTCCAGTGTTCTGAATAGAAATAAAGATATATGTATACTTGTCTCTGTGTGTGTGTGTGTGTGTGTGTGTGTGTGTGTCTGTGTGTGTATTATATTGTGGTTTGATTATAAAAGTAATTCATACTCTTATAAGAAACAAAAAAATTAAACATCACTAAATTGTATACCTTAAGGTGAGAATCCCCAGTCATCCTAGTTTCTAAAGAGAATTATTATTATGAATGTGGTGTATCAAGACAGAGGTTTTATTTATCATTGCCATTCTTCACCTCTTGGCTAGAACCACTTTAGAATTGTATACAGTGCAGTTGCTGGAATGAAATGTTGCAAAAAGGTTGAATTTTTTTTTAACACAAAATATTAATGAAATAATTTTTTGTTTTCTTAGTGTGTATCATTCTTTCTCTAATGTAAAGGCCCTGTGTTCCTGAAGTAGTATGGAAATAATTTAATTTCTACTTTATGTCTTTTCAAAAAAAGTTCTAATGTGGAATATCTGGGACATGACAGAAATATTTCTGTGTAAGGAGTGGAAACTGTGTTAGCTTTCCCTATAACAAAATGCCTGAGATGATTAACTTATATAGAGGAAAGGTTTATTTTGGCTCACAGTTTTGGAGAGAGGTTCTAGGCCATGTGTCCTTCAGGCCAGGTAAAGATTGCTTCCTCCAGGGCATTCTTCAGTGCTTTGTCCAGTCTTTGTCAATTTATCAAAGAAAGAACTCTACTATGCCTGGAGGAAGGCAGTTTTCTAATCTTCATCTGTCTGGGAGTTTTTGGGCGTAATAAGATGTGAAGGTTAAAATGTGCTTTATTCTTTCAAGCTGCTTTTTTTAAAAAAAATTTTTTTTGGTTGTAGATGGACAGAGTACCTTCATTTTATTTATTTATTTTTTTGTGGTGCTGAGGATGGAACCCAGTGCCTCACATGTGCAAGGCAAGCACTCTATCACTGAGCTACAGTCCCAACCCCTCAAGCTGCTTTTAAGTTCACTGCTATCAGAAGCAATACAAAATACCTGTGTCTAGTTTTGCCAGGATTGTTGTTGCTGTGGGAATTATAACTTTAGATCCCTTTACATCTGGGTTAGTGGAATGTGCACTAAGGCCCTGTATGAATGTAACTGAAAGATTGGTCCCTGTCCCCAATGCGCTAATTAATTCCAATTTAAAAATGAGGAAATGGTTTTGAGAAAAAGGAAAAAGAAGGATTATTGCTTTGCCAGCAAAGGAGAAAGACAGAGGATTCCTATCCCAAGATTGTGACTCTCCCCATAAGGAGGGACAGGGTTTTTTTAATAAAAAATTAAAAAACTATCTTTATTTATTTTTTAAATTGATTTTTAAAAAGTAAATGACAGTGGGATGCATTACATTTCTTATTACACATATACAGCACAATTTTTCATATCTCTGGTTGTATATAAAGTATGTTCATACCAATTCGTGTCTTCATACATGTACTTTGGAATAATGCTTATCATATTCCACCATCAATGCTAACCCCCTGCCCCCTCCTTTCCCCTCCCACCCCTCTGCCCTATATAGAGTTTGTCTATTCCTCCCATGCTCCCCCTCCCTACCCCACTATGAATTAGCTTCCTTATATCAGAGAAAACATTTTTTGGTATTGGTTAACTTCACTTAGCAGTATCTTCTCCAATGCCATCCATTTACTTGCAAATGTTATGATTTTATTTTCTTTTATTGCTGAGTAATATTCCATTGTGTCTATGATGTATGTGTATATGCCACATTTTTTTAAATCCATTCATCTACTGAAGGGCATCTAGGTTGGTTCTACCATTGAGCTATTGTGAATTGTGCTGCTATAAACATTGATGTGGTCATGTCCCTGTAGTATGCTGTTTTTAAATCCTTCGGGTATAGACCGAGGAGAGGGATAGCTGGGTAAAATGGTGGTTCCATTCCCAGATTTCCAAGGAATCTCCATACTGCTTTCCATATTGGCTGCACCAATTTGCAGTCCCACCAGCAATGTATGAGTGTGCCTTTTCCCCTCTATCCTCACCAACACTTATTGTTGTTTGTCTTCATAATAGCTGCCATTCTGACTGGAATGAGATGAAATCTTGAGTAGTTTTGACTTGCATTTCTCTGATTGCTAGAGATGATGAACATTTTTTCATATATTTGTTGATTGATTGTATATCCTCTTCTGAGAAGTGTCTGTTCAGGTCCTTGGCCCATTTATTGATTGGGTCATTTGGGGTTTTTTTTTGGTGTTTTTTGAAGTTTTTGAGTTCTTTATATACCCTAGAGACTAGTGCTCTATCTGATGTGTGAGGAGTAAAATTTGCTCCCAGGATGTAGGCTCTCTGTTCACCTCACAGATTGTTTCTTTTGCTGGGAAGAAACTTTTTAGTTTGAATCCATCCCATTTATTGATTCTTGGTTTTAATTCTTGTGCAATAGGAGTCTTATTAAGGAAGTTGGGTCCTAATCCCACATGATGAAGATTAGGGCCTACTTTTTCTACACAGGGTCTCTGGTTGTATTCCTAGGTCCTTGATCCACATTGAGTTGAGTTTTGGGCATGGTGAGAGATAGGGGTTTAACTTCATTTTGTTGCATATGGATTTCCAGTTGTCCCAGTATCATTTATTGAAGCAGCTATCTTTTCTCCAGTGCATGTTTTTGGCACCTTTGTCTAATATAAGATAATTGTAATTTTGTGGGTTAGTCTGTGTGTCCTTGTTCTGTACCATTGGTCTACCAATCTGTTTTGGTGCCAATACCATGCTGTTTTTGTTACTATTGCTCTGTAGTATAGTTTAAGGTCTGGTACAGGGATGCCACCTGCTTTGCTCTTCCTGCTAAGGATTGCTTTAGCTATTCTAGGTCTCTTATTCCAGATGAATTTCATGACTGCTTTTTCTATTTCTATGAGGAATGCCATTGGGAATTTGATCGGAATTGCATTAAATCTGTGTAGTCCTTTTGGTAGTATGGTCATTTTGATAATATTAATTCTGCCTATCCAAAAACAAGGTAGATCTTTCCATCTTCTAAGGTCTTCTTTGATTTCTTTCTTTAGGGTTCTGTAGTTTTCATTGTATAGATCTTTCGCCTCTTTCATTAAGTTGATTCCTAAGGATTTTTTTTTTTTTTGAGGCTTTTGTCAGTAGGGTAGTTGTAATTCATTACATCAACAGACTTAAAAGATAAGAATCACATGATCATCTCAATAGATGCAGAAAAAGCATTTGACAAAATACAGCACCCCTTTATGTTCAAACATTAGGGATAACAGGAACATATCTCAACATCTTAAAGGCCATCTATGCTAAGCCTCAGGCCAACATCATTCTAACAGAGAAAAATTGAAGGCATTCCCTCTAAAAACTGGAACAAGACAGGGATGCCCTCTCTCACCACTTCTGTTCAACATAGTTCTTGAAATACTGGCCAGAGCAACTAGATGAAAGAAATCAAAGGAATATGTATAGGAAAAGAAGAACTTAAATTAGCACTATTTGCTGACAATATTATTCTATACCTAGAAGACCCAAAAAGCTCCATCAGAAAACTTCTAGAACTAGTAAATGAATTCAGCAAAGTAGCAGGATATAAAATCAACACCCATAAATCAAAGGCATTTCTGTGTATCAGTGACAAATCCTCTGAGAGGGAAATGGGGAAAGGGGGTTTTTAAAGGAACTCTTGAAGGTTTACATTCCAGGTGTGTTCTGGTAAGGGGTCCCAGGGTGCCCTCATGGCATGTTAGGATTTCACTTGTTAATTTGGGAGAGAGATTCACTTCCCAGATGACCAGCAGGCATTTCCTTCCTGTAGTGGGTGTGTTCAAGGGCAGTTAACTAGGGGAAGAAAAGATAACACCATCTCCCTAATCTTGTTATGGAGGAGGAGAGGGGAGAAAAGAGAAAAAAAACATGTTCTTTTGAAAAATAAGCCTTAGAGCAACAAGGTGAAGGGACCAATGTTACATGAATACCAGGTTGTATTTAATGTGCACACAGAAGTAGTACCATGTTAGTGATATAGTTTCCCCATCAGTGACAGGTTGAATATCTGCAGCCTGAAGGTTTAAAATATCCCAAGATTCTGAGCTTTGCAGTGGAGCCAGGACCTGTGCTCGACCCTCTGCTCAGAAGGCTGTGAGCTGGCAGGCACATTGGAGCTCTTGGGTAGGAGTAAAGGCCTGGCTTATTTCTCTGGGGTGTGTAGGTCTCAGTTTATTTTGTCTCTCTGAGAAGCAGGGATCCCAGTGCTGCTATTGTGACTTCTCTTTTTGAAGCAATAGGGAGAAGAAATGCCCCAGGTCTGAAATAGTTGTGTTTGAGTATTTTAGGAATTGTTTTGGTTATTAGTTTTTCTTGAATTGTCTGTTTCTCTGCTATCTTCATGAAGTTAACTATTCAATTCATGGTGATGGCCTTTATTTATGAGTGGTAGTAGTTTTTTCCTGGGAAGTGTAGAATTTTAGAGAGTTGCAAACCTTAGAACCATTGTCTTCCAAACCCACTCACATCAAACTATATGAATGCCGAACATAATTTTTCTATAGAAATGAGGGCGAGGATTAGGGTTGGCTTTGTAGGGCCTCTCAGGGCCACCAGTAGAGGGTGCTTAGCTGACAGACCAGGTATAGAATCAGCAGGTTGGCTTAGGAGTCATTAAACTTAATGGCATCTCTCTAGGTCTTGTCTGAATTTGTGTCTTAAGTCATTTTGCTGGTTAGGAATTTGTATCCTTCATTCCTCCAGATTCCTTGAATATTACTAAAATTCTTCTCTGTTATTTGAGGGGATGGTGTAATTGCTTATGACTTTATATGTATTCCTCTGTTAGTGTTGTCCAAGACATGATATGGACCTTGTGTTGTAGGCAGAAACATGCCTGAAAGAGTCTGTAGATAGTAAATTCCAGATGTTAGTGGCTGCAACCCTGAGAGTAGTAGACATAGGTAGAGTAATATTTTCCCAAGGATAATGATATTATTGACTTTTTCTCCCCTCAAAATAAAGAACAAACATGGAATCCAGGATAATATTAGTCTCTTATGTAAAATTAATTAAAAATTCTCATGAACATTGGCATTTTATTTGAAATGATATGAACCTAGGGAAAACTACTTTAAATTCTTGTGTGTTTTAGGTCATAATCTACATTTTGTTTTTTAGATTATAGATTCTGAAAGTCATATATTTTTCCAAATTTCCATGGTAAAATTGGCCATGTGGGTAAGCTTTCCAACTCTCTTTCTTTTGAATTATTGCTTTTAGAGATTAGAAATGAAAATATGATGGCTTTGATTACTATGGAAATTATGCATATCTCTTATGGAGGAGTTATTTTTCAGTTTTTCTATTAAACAACTGCTGCTGTAGCTCAGCATGAATTTGGGATTATACCTGTGGTAACCTTGTTTCATATAACTTATGCTTTATTTAAGTAAGGGTCTTAAGTGATAAAATAGTTGTTGCTGAATTGTTTGCTAAATTTTTTGACTTTATGACCTATAATTGAAAGTTTTTAAAGGAGATTAAAAGGTTTTCCCATGTGCTTCATTATAATTTAGAATGTGTGTGTGTGTGTGTGTGTGTATGTGTAGGGGTAGATGAAACACATTGGCTATTAATTGATAATTGTTAAGTCTGATAATAAACATAAGGAAGTTCACTACAATGTTATTTTTCTCATTTGTATATATTTTAAAATTATATTTAAATATATTAAATTAATTATCTAATTAAATTAGAATTTTTTTAGTTGTAGATGGATAGGATACCTTTATTCTGTTTATTTATTTATTTTTATATAGTGCTGAGGATAGAACCCAGTGCCTCACATGTGCTAGACAAGTGCTCCACTAGTAAGCTAAAACCTCAGCTCCTCATTTGTATATGTTGTTAAATTTCCAAAACAAAAGGCTAAAAAAGCCTCCCCGAAAGGTAATGAAGCAAAGTGACAAAAACTCAGAGAGATTTTATTTGATAGTAGAGACAGGGCTAATGATATAGGTATCATAATTTCCAAAACTCTCTGGGGTGCCTTTTTCAATGATACTGAAGCAGAGCCCCCAAATTACTGTAGGAAGAGAATAGAATTTGACCCTCCTTTCGTCTACATTTATGGCAAAGTCTAGTGTGACTGCTCACACAGTGGGAAAGGAAGCCCTTTGTTTTTTATAAGACACTTTCTTTTGGTTTTTGGAGAGGAGCATGAATTCTATAACCAATGGGTCCTTCCTTTCTTTTTTAGACTCTGCTTTTCTTTAAAAAGAAGAGGCTTTTTATTTAATCCATATGCTTTTGGTTTCGCAAGTGTCTCTGTTCCTTCCTCCACTGGAAGAAGGATGGATGGAGAGATATTTTTTTTCTTGTTTTTTTCTCATGTTTGACTTGAGCTTTTGTTATTGTCTAGAATTTGTCTTAACAGTCTGTACTTTTTTTTTTTTTTTCCCAAAAGAGAGGTTAGAGTAAATTTCAGGTGCTTGAATTTGCCAGTTGGTATGAATGTCCTTAGCATGAGAAACAGTCTTATTTTTTCTAATTTAGTTATTCTGTAGATGACTTTAATCATAGTAATAAAATGTGGAAGAGAAGGTGAGATTGGATTTATAATTCTGTATGAAGTATGCATAAGAAATGAAGCTATTTGTTGCAAAATGAGACAGTTTGTACCCCATACATGTTGGGACCTTATTTGATAGCAAAGCTTATGTTTAGAAGAATCTGGGTGATCACTTTGAATTTTGATTTTGTATACGGGCTCATTGCAAATCTTTTTTTTTAAATTTTTTAGTTGTTGATGGACCTTTATTTTATTTTTTATATGTGGTGTTGAGAATCAAACCCAGTGCCTCGTTCATGCTAGGCAAGTGCTTTACCACTGAGCCACAACCACAGCCCTCATTGCAAATCTTATATTTGTTATTGTATGATTTATGATCAGATGATTCTATCTTCGTTAGATGGGTGATATTGTATATCCACCCTACCAGTGTCCTCAGGGTCCATCCTGCCATTACAGGTATCTTCCTATGTTATGACCAAAATGGGAAAATGCTGAACTCTCTAGCATTCAGCATTTTGATTTCCTTCTGTCTGTTGAACTTTGAGATCTTTCAAGTGTCAAGCCTGTGTCCCTTTTCCTCTTTTTCATACTCTCTTCCCAAGCTGATCTCATCTGTGTTCATGACTTAGGTTACAATTTATTTCTTGAATATTCCCAAATCTGACCTAAACTCAGACATCTTTAGAGCTCTGGCTGCCTGTTTGATACTATATCTCAGGATGGCAGTCACCTCTGACTTGACATGTCCGTCCTGGGCTTGTGCTCTCTACTCTTCTGCCTAAGTTCAGTAACTCTGACCTAGTGACCTTCACTTCCGTCCATTCACTTGAATAAACCAGAAAACAAATTATCCTTGATCCCCCTTTCCTCACCCTTCATGTCTAGGCAGTCACCATTTTTATTGATTAGGTTCCCTAAACATTTCTTGATTAAAATTTCTTGATTTCAGTACCATCGTTTTTACCATGGACTATTCAAAGAGCCTTCTAGCTGAGGCCCCCATTCATTCTTGTCTCCCATCTCCAACCCATTTCCTGCTTTGAAGCTAGAGGGGTCATATGAGAATGTAAATCTGATTGTTTGTCCTCCCACTGAAATAATTCAGTACCTCCCCCATTGTTTGTAAGATTAAAACAAATGAATATATTCTGCAAGCCTGGCATGGTGCAGCTGCCTGCTTTTCTTTCCAGCCGCATCTTACCTAACTTTTCCTTTATCCTTGAAGCTATAGCCACCTCCTTCAGTGTTCTATACCCTCCCAACTCCAGAGTGTAAATTTAGTTCAAAGTTATACGCTTGAAGTTACAATTCAGTTTGATATCTTTCTAGACTGTCAGGTTCATGAGAGGAAGGACTGGTCTCTTCTTTTTTCTATGTATTCTTTAGGGCTAAGCAAAGTGCCAGGTCTAAAGTAAAAGCTCACTGCATTTTTGTTGACTGAGTGAAGTATTTGAGTCGGAATCCTAAGATGTGAAGGGATGGATGAAATGAGGTGGTGGCAGGAAGTGTTCTTTTTCCTTTTTGGTCCTGGGGATTGAAACAAAGGGTTCTTTAACCACTGAGCTGCATCCCCAGCCCTTTTTAATATTTGATTTAGAGGCAGGGTCTTGCTGAGTTTCTTAGGGCCTTGCTAAATTGCTGAGACTGGCTTTGAACTCAGTCCTCCTGCCTCAGCTTCCTGAGCTGCTGGGATTACAGGCATGCGCTATCAAGCCCAAGAGCATGAGTTTTGAGTAGTATGGTGACAGAGCTACACATCAGGCAAGGTGAACTGACTGGGGACACAGGACTCACTGTGAGGAGGATTGTGGATCAGGAGAAGCTAGCCAGTATTAGTTAGGAGAGCGGGCTAGTGGATAGTGCTAGGTGACAGAAGCTGTGCTTCTTGGAGAGTGGAGAAGGAAAATGATGGGATTGAATGATAGAATGTGCAGGTGGATTGAGGTGGCACCATTTCTGTGAGTTTCATTATCTCAGTTACTTAAATTCAGCACTTCTCCTTTGAAAATGGTAGAATTTTCCAACAAACTTTATAAAGCTCTCATTCAGCAGGCACTCTGCTGGGCATTGGGGTTGTTGAAGTGAATAAAAGTTTTCACAGTCTCAATTACGTTTTTTAGTGTGGTGTTTTTGAAATTTAGACCAAAAGTATATAAAGTATAAAAGCACATAGGCCCAGTTCCACCAAGAGTTATACTTACAAGTCAAAGAAGCAGTTGGGAGCTAAAGTTCAAGATGACATGGTATCATTCTTGCTATAATATATAAGTTGATGGAGGCTAGCAGCCCCACAATTAGCTCAAGGGTCTTCAACATGTAAGTTTAATTCCCTAGAGATTTTTACACAGGTCCTTAAATGATAGGGTGTTGGTAAATAGAGAATGCCTTTCATTAAAATGAAATAATTATATATGTTTAAGTTCTTCCCACTCATTTATTGCTTAAGGAGAAAACAGAGAACTGAGATTTGAATGACTCTTTTTGGTGGTGTTACAAGAGCTCTAATGTGCTGAGTGTAGTGGCACTAGCCAGTAAACTCAAGGACTTGGGAGGCTAAGGCATGAGGATTTCAAGTTTGAGGCCAGCCTCAATAATTTAGAGAAATTCTAACCACCCTGGTGAGACCCTATTTCAAAAAATTAAAAAAGGTGGGAATGTAGCTCAGTAGTGGAGCATTGCTGGGTTTAATTCCCCAGCACCAAAAAGTTAAAAAAAAAAAAGGAAAGAGCACTATTGTTCAATGTTTTGAATGTCTTTTGTTGTCATTCAGCTGTGTCTGTGACCATGTTCTAGAAATAAAAAAATTAATAATTTATCCATTTTTTTCCTTTATGGATCATGCTTTTTGTGTTTTGTCTAAGAACTCTATACCTAATTCCAGGTCATAAAGTTGTTCCCTTCTAAAAGATAGTTTTATGTTAGATCTGGTATCTATTTTGAGTTAATTTTTGTATAAGGTATGAGGTTTACGTCAAAGTCTTTTTTTTGTTTGTTTATTGATGTCCAGTTGATTCAGTACCATTTGTTAAAAGGCTATCTTTTCTCCCTTGAATTGTTTTTGTACCTCTGTTAAAAATCAGTTGGACATATATATTTGGTGCTGTTTCTGTGTTCTCTCTCCTGTTTCATTGGCCTGGGTGTCTGTCCTTCTTGAAATACTATACACTATTGATTTCTGTAACTATGTAGCTTAAAATCAGGTAGTGTGATTCCTCTAACTTTATTCTTTTTTTGTTATTTTAGTTTTCCTAGTTCATTTGCGTTTCCAAATAAATCTTAAGATTATCTTATCTAGATCTAATAAAAGATCTTGGGATTTTGATAAGAATTGTTTTTTTTTTTTAAAGAGAGAGAATTTTTTTTAATATTTATTTTTTAGTTTTCGGTGGACACGACATCTTTATTTATTTGTATGTGGTGCTGAGGATCGAACCTAGCGCCCCGCACATGCCAGGTGAGCACGTTACCGCTTGAGCCACATCCTTAGCCCAAGAATTGTGTTTTAAAAAAAAAAAAATTATTTTTTAGTTATAGTTGGACACAATATCTTCATTTTATTTTATTTTTATAACATTAAATTATTTTTATAAAATTGAGATTGTTACCCTTCAAAAGTCTGAGTTTTGCAAGGGGGCTTATTACCATCTCTGCACAGCTCATATGGTCTAGGCCGCAGCTTTTATTCTTCAACTTTAAATTATATGGCCCTTGACGCAGACACTGAGGATCGTACCCATGGCCTCGCACGTGCTAGGTGAGCACTCTACTGCTGAGCCACAATCCCAGCCCCCAAAGAATTGTGTTTTACTTATAGATCCCTACAAATGGAGTATACTGTAATCTTTACTGTTATCACTGCAGACAAAGGGACCTTACTACCCCTTAGGCCCTTGTTCCTTCCTGCTTTATAATTAGATGCCTCAAACATCTCCATTCATTGAGAACCATATCAGACAATTTTATGCTTTTGCTTTTACCATCTAATGTAATTTTTAAAACTCAAAAGAGGAGAAAGATGGTCTAATACCTACATTTACCTGTAAAGTTACCCACTGACATGAGTTACTTTCATGTTTAAAATTAAGATTTATCTTTTCTTTTAGTTAGCTTTCCACTTTGGTTTATTTCCTCATTTCTATTTACACTTTATAGTTTTAAAATATTGTGTTTATCTTTTTTAAGAACTGTAATTATTTTGTATCACATCCTGCTGAAGCATTTAGTAGATTTTTGACTGTGGGAATATTCTGAAGTAAGTAGTTCTGAGAGGATTTTTTTGGTTTAGCCAGCACCCTGAAGCACTGCCATATTAGCCTAGGATCAATTTCAGTTAGTTTCTGTGCTTGGGTTCGTTAGGTAGCTTGACTATACTGCATGAGTGCTAGCCTGAGTCATGGATCCTTAGGGCAAACTCCTGGGCCCCAAATAGAGCTCAGGTTGGATAGACACATTTTTTTATCTTTTACCTATAAAGGTAAAATGCTTTACTTTGACTTTTGCATGGTGGACTTAGCCTCAGTAGTATTATTTCCTCAATCTCTCTTCATTGAGATTGTTAACCTTCAAAAGTCTGAGTTTTGCAAGGGGGCTGATTACCATCTCTGCACAGCTCATATGGTCTAGGCCGTAGCCCCCCCCCTTTTTTTTTAAAGAGAGAGAGAGAGAGAGAGAGAGAGAGAATTTTTCAACATTTACCCTCTAGTTTTCAGTGGACACAACATCTTTGTTTGTATGTGGTGCTGAGGATCTGTTGAATATCCCTTATCCAAAATACTTTTATTGTATTTAAGATTTTTTTTTAAAATTTGGAATATTTGATGTCTTGGGGATAGGACCCAAGATAACACGAAATTCTTTTATGTTTTGCATATGCTATGTACATATAGCCCAAAGATGATTTCATACAGTATTTTTAGCATGCCATGTTTTGACTGTGGCCTCTCATGTGAGGTCAGGTGTGGACTTTTCTTTTTTTTAATATTTAATTTTTAGTTGTTGGTGGACACAATATCCTTATTTTATTTTTATGTGATGCTGAGGATTGAACCCAGTGCCTCATGCATGCTAGGCGAGCACTCTACCACTGAGCCACAACCTCAGCTCAAAAGTGTGGACTTTTCTACTGTGGTATCATGGTAGGATTAAAAAAATTTTTTGGATTTTGAGGCATTTTGGATTTCAGGTTTTCAGATTATGAACACTCTACCTGTATCCAAGGATTGAGTCTTTTAATAGAAACAGAAATTTCTGACACACCATTTCCACACTATTCTACAAATTATAGATTTTTGGGTTCCAGGAGGGACTCACTCCGTGTTTTTTCAGAACTGTCATGCGGGACAAAGTTGCTTGCTATCTCTGAGGAGGGGCATTATGACATTTGTCCTTAAGATGTGGCACTTGTCCTTAAGAGGAAGGAGCAGAGGCATCTTTGGTCATGCTCTCCTGTTTGCCAAGGAAATCTAGAGCTTCACCAAGGGAGGCAGTGCGCAGCTGTGTCAAGTGCTACAGCAAGGTCAAGGCACATCAAGACTGAACATTGGCAGTGGAATTTCATGGTCAGGAGAACTTTGCAGAGCAGTCTCCAGGGAATGCAAGAGGAAGAAGCCTATTGTGTTTTTTAATCTCTGGAAGGATGGTGGTCCTTAGTTCGGGCAGTTCTGTTTTTTTTCTCAGGAAGAATGACTTGTTTATCAGTGTGTGGTTGTTTATTTTATATTCTCTTATTTGAACACTCTTTGGGTTTCAGTCTTGCATCAGATAGATTAGTTCTGTCACAGAAACTGGATTCAGCCATGGAGCAAAGGACCTGTCCGGTGTAAGTCTGCCTTTACAGCTTTCTTGTCTGTTTCCTCACATGAGACAACCAGAACAGAAAAAAAATTTCAGACATATAAGAAAGTAGAGAGAAGAGCATCTATCTCCATTTATTGATCACCCCAATTCAATAATTTTTGTACATTTGATTCACTCATCTTTTAAATTTATCTTTCCTTTGCTGAAATATTTTAAAGAAATCCCTGACATCATTTGTGTACATAATCTCACTACGCAATGTGAATATTTTCACACATAGTCACAATGCTCTTACCACACCTAATGCAAAATTGATCATTATCTATTATCCATAGAATATTAATGAGATGGTTTTAAAAAATTCTTTGAACATGCTGAGATTGTTCCTCATTTGTTGTCTCTGTACTTGTCAGGTACTCTGCTTTACTTTGACTTTCGCATGGTGGACTTAGCCTCAGTAGTATTATTTCCTCAAAGGCTGCTCTTCCTAATTGTGGAAGCTAAAAGTAGAGCTCTGTCAGTCCATCCCATGGGTCTCTAGCTCCTCACTCTGTCTAATTTGTCTTACCTGTGCACTTGTTTATTGTCTCTCTTTCCTCCCTAGATTGAAGTGCCATGAGAGAAAGGACCTCCTAGGACATGTTGATAGCTCGCTGTCCAAACATGTAGTAGAGAAACAAATGTTTAGAAACAAGTCAACTATTAGATTAATAATAAGCAATTCCAAAGTTTGCTCAATATTTTATAACTGTTATCTCTGCCTACAACTGATTCCTATTCCAGAACTTTTCTTTTCTCAAGAGCTTTAACTAACAGCTGTGTTTGCAAAATGTGCTGGTTTGTTGTCCCTTTCAGGACATTTAATCTTTTAAATCCTCAAAATATTTTGTAAGATATAAGTGAGTAAAATCACTTCTGACCTGTTAAGAGGCAATGTTTTTACTGACATAACTCTCATTTGAGATCACTTAGTTGAGCTTGCAGCTAATAAATCTGTTTTGGCTTATATCAAGCTGGATGGAATAATCTTGTTGCTAACATATCCTTTAATTGATTATTTGAACTTCCCTGATTTAATGCATCATTTGTATTCCATGTAGGGGCTGTTTTTAAAATTGTCACATTGTCAGTTGTTGGGAATATGCTTTACATAAAAAAAAGTAATTCAGTAAAACCATGTGATTGCCGGGTGTGGTGGTGCATGCCTGTAATCCCAGTGGCTCTGGAGGCTGAGGCAGGAGGATTGTAAGTTTAAAGCCAGCCTCAGCAAAAAGTGAGGCCTAAGCAATTCAGTGAGATTCTGTCTCTAAATAAAAATATAAAAAAGTGCTGAGGATGTGGCTAAGTGGTTAAGCACCCCTGGCTTCAATCCTTGGTAACAAAAACAAAACAAAACCCATATTATTCTATAATTAAAGACTTTTTTAAAAAATATGTAAATTCAGACCTACAGAAAAGATGCAAGAAAGTTCAAAGAATTACTCTAGACTCTTCACCAGATTCCCCAGAGTTAGCATTTCACCATATTTCCTTTAAGATAACCTATTCACTTGACCTCTTTTTTTTTGAGTTGCTTGAGAGTAAATAGCAGAAACACAAAAGACAGCCATCTTCTTTTGATAAATGTGCAATTACCAGAATCAGTACTAATACTAATAAATATAATACCATTAGCTAATCTATAGATCTTATTCAAATTTCTAAATCATGTCCTTGATATGAAAAGAAAATCCTGAATCCTGAGTTGCATAGAGTTGCCAGTGTCCTTCGTCTCCTTTACTATAGCACAGATTTTTCCTTTCATTAGTTCACCATTTTTTGAAGATTACAGACCAGTTATTTTGTAGCAAGTTCCTCCATTTGGACCAGTGTTTTCAAAATTGACATGTTTTCTTGAGGCAGATGATGTCCATTTATAGGTATTTACTTTGATTACTTGGTTAAGGTATATCTGCCAGATGACTGCATTGTCAAGATATGATTTTCTTCTTGATAGTCACCAAATATCTTAGAGGATACTTCGAGACTGTTTGGTATTTGTTTACTTCTCAGACTTTCACCCACTAGTTTCAACATGATGAATATGAATCATTATGATATGCTTGCCAATAGTAAATTTCTAATTCCATCATTATTTTTTATATTTGTTGTGAGTTTGCTGTAAGGAAGAGTTTCTCCCTTTTATTTGCTTATTAATTTTTTTGTCTTTTTATTAATATGGGCTCATGGATTCTTTTTTTGTTTAGTGGGTTATAATCCATTATCATTTAAAAATGTTATACTTAAATTGTCATATATTTGGCCAAGTAGGAGCTTTTTCAGCAGGCTCCTGTGAACTTTTGACATGTCCCCATCATTTTTTAAGTGTTTCCTTACTCTCTGGAGTAAGATATTCTAGGCTAGGGTTTGGCAAACTTCTTTTGTGAGTGGCCAGATAGTAAATATTTTCAGCTTTGTAGGCCATGCGGTCTCTGTTGCAGCCATTCAACTCGACCCTTGCACCAGGAAAACAGCTATAGACAATTTGTAAACTAACTAGTGGTCTGTGTTCCAATATAAGGTTAAATAGGTGGTTGACTAGATTTGGACTGTGGGCTGTAGTTTGCTAGCCGCTCTTCTGGGTTCATATTTGTCTTTTCCTACTCTATGCTCAGCATTGGCCATTTTTTAAAGCAGCATTGGTTCCCTTTAGTGGTGAGTGGTATTTAGAAACAGATCTGGGCACCTGATAGTGTTCATTGCTGCTGGTGTAGCATTGATTCTAGGCTCTCAGCATAGAGAGGTAGGGAATAAAGAATACACATACATATAAGAATATACACACAAACTTGTATACATTTGTGTGTGTCAGTGTATAGAGGTGTGTGTGTGTGTGTGTGTGTGTGTGTGTATATATATATATAAACTGTATTTCTGTATGTCTCTAAACATTATTGGGTAGGGTTGTACCTCAGTTTGGAGTGCCTGCCTTGCACATACGAGGCACTAGGTTCTATCTCAGCACCACATAAAAATAAAATTAATAAAACGAAGGTATTGTATCTATCTTCAACTAAAAAATATTAAAAAATTATAAACCATTGAGTTATGCTTTCCAATTCCATTGTATTTCTAGCCTTTCTGTACATTTGTAATTTCTTCAACATTGATAAACCTGGCTCTCATTATTTACAAGTATTTGCTTATTTGTTCAATAGTATGTATATATTGTGTAATGACTAAATCAAACTAATTGACATACTCCTTACCTCACATACTTACTATTTTCTCATGGTAAGAACACTTAAAATGTCTCCTAACATTTTTCAAGTATACGATGTTGTTATTAACTGTAGTTGCCATGATACACAGTAGGTCTCTTAAGACTTATTTCTCCTAATTGCAAAACATCTCCCCAGCCCTCCTAACCTCCTAGTTCCTAGAAACCACCATTCTATTTTCTACTTCTGAGTTCATCTTTTTTAGATTTCACATATAAGTGAGATTAGGTGCTATCTGTTCAGATCCTTTACCCAATATATACATACTTAAAAATATGGTAGTTTTTTTTTGCTCATGAGTTAAGTTTTTTGTGTGTTTTGGATATTAATGCCTTACCAGGTGTATGATTTGCAAATATATTCTCCCATTCCATAAGTTGTCTGTTCACTATGTTGATTGTTTCTTTTGTTGTGCAGAAGATGGTTAGTTTGATTGCAGTCTCATTTGTCCTTTTTTTGCTTTTGTTGCTTATGCTTCTGGGTTCATAGTCCAAAGAAATCTTTGACTAGATAAGTGTCATAGAGCTTTATCCTTTTATTTTTTTTTCTTCTAATAGTTTTGCACTTTCAAGTCATATATTTAAAATCTTAAATTTATTTCGAGGTGATTTTTGTATATGGTCTTAATTTCATACTTTTGCATGTGCATATCCAGTTTTCCCAGCAGCATTTATTTTTTATTTTTATTTTTTAAAATTTATTTATTTATTCTAATTTGTTATATATGACAGCAGAATTTCAGTTCATAGTCCAGCAGCATTTATTGAAGAGCCTGTGCTCTTCCTATTGTGTGCTCTTGGCATCTTTCTTGAGGATCAGTTTATCATAAATATATTTATTTTGGGGCTCTTCATTCTGTTCCATTTGTCTGTGTGTCTGTTTCTATGGCAGTTCTGTGCAGGGGATCCTGTTGATGACATTCACTCTTGATAATTTGCAATCTAAACTGCTGTCCTCCATCTAGAGGTTGCCCTCTATGCTTGATGCACATTTGCTATCCTGGGGTTTCCTTTCTCTGTTATCTTGGAAAAATTCCTTACACTTCTTTGTCTTGGTGTTCCTTATTATATCCACATCATCCTCTTTCTTAGTTCACTGTATTATCTTGGCAAAGCGTATACATTAGTAGCTATCTACGAAAGAACACATGAAATTTTTTTGAGGTCTGCACTTCTGAAAATGTCTTTATTCCACCTCTCTATGTGATTGTCAATTTTACTGTTCATAGATATTAGAACATTCTTTTCTTCAGCATTCTCCTGTTCTCGATTGCCACTGGCAGCCATCTGTGGTTGACAGAAAATTTTCCTTGAAATCTTTAGCTATTTTATTGAGGTATAATTTATATGCATTACATAATACCAAATGCTTAATATTCATTCCTGAAGACCCACTTTTTGCTCCTGTTGTGTTTCCATTTAGTTTAAAGAGCTCCTTTTGGTGTTTCTTATAGTCATTTCTGGTAGATTTTCTTTTTTATTTGAAGATGTTTCCGGTTTGCCATTGTTCCTAAAGGATATTTTTGTTGGATATAGAATCCAGTTTTCTCTTTATGGAGGATGTCATTTTCCTTTGGCTGCTTTAGATTTTCGTTGTATGTTTGGTTTTCAGTAGTTTGATTATGAAGTTTCTAGATAGTTTTCTTTGAAGTTTTCCTTTTTTGGTTTCACTCAGCTTCTTGAATCTGTATGTCTATGAATTTAACCAAATCTGGGATGTTTTCAGTTATTATTTTATTAATTTTGGGCGATGTATATACTTCTTATGTTTGGAACTCCAGTTATCTTTGTGTTTGACCTTTTCATATTGTCCTACAGGTCCATAATGCTCAGTCCATCTTTTTGTTCAATCCTTTTTCTCTGTTTTTCAGGTTGAATAGTTTCCGTTGGTAACGTTCAGGCTCACTGATATTTTATTCTTTTATTTCTACTTAGCTATAAAGATTTCTCTCTCACTCTGTTTTATAACTGTCAATGGATCTTTATTTTTTATTTATTTATATGTGATACTGAGAATTGAACCCAGTGCCTCACATGTTAGGCAAATGCTTTACCACTGAGCTATAACCCCAGCTTACCCACTGCCTCTTTAATTTCAGATAAATTAAATTATCTGAAATTTATTAGCTTCAAAATTCTCATTTTAAAGTAAATTTTTATTTCTTTGAGATTTCTTTTCAGTCATTTCAAGTTTCTTGTCTTTCACCTCAGGGAGCATAGTTACCATAGCTGATTTAAAGTGTTTCTCTGATAATTCTAATGGCAGTCATTTTGAGATTGGGAAGGTTGGGATGTGTTGATTTTTCCCTTTATAATGGGTTACATTTTCAGGGTTCTTTTTTGTATGTCAAATGATTTTTGGATTGTATCTGTCTTATTTTATTTTATTATTATTTTACTTTTTGGAGGGCTTTGCTGTGTTGCCTAAGCTGACTTCAAACTTCTGGACTCAAGTCAGTCTCCTGTGTAGACTTCGAATTCTATTAGATTCTTTTGAGGAATCTTGATTCTTTTTTTTTTTTTTTGGATACAAAACCTTTATTTTGTTAGTTTTTCTTTGTTTCGTTTTGTTTTTTCAATTCGGTGCCAGGGATCGAACCCAGTGCCTCATGCATGCTAGGAAGTGCTCTACCACTGAGCCACAACTCCGGTCCCTGATGTTTTTTATTTTACTAGCCATTGGTTTGAGACCCTCTTTTAAGTCCAGACTGTAAGTTTAATCCTCTATAAAAGAAGGCTGAACTCTCAGTTACAATTTTAAACCATTATGATGCTGCACTGAGTCTGTCTTATACACCAAAAGAGTTAAGGGTCAGTCTGAGATTTGTACAATGTTCATAGAAATTAGAGCATTCTTTTCTTCAGCATTCTCCTGTTCTTGATTGCCACTGGCAGCCATCTGTGGTTGATCAGGCTGTTTCCCCTTCTTCTGGCCAGGCAACCTTGGAATTTCTATGGATGTTTTAGCTGCCTGCCCTGTATCACTTGTATGATGGGAGTCAGTATTGGGGCAAAACATGTACTCCTCTCCCTTCCTAAAACAAAAACACAAACGCTAGAAACTCACTCATCCTAGTATCAGTCACTTCTCCAGTTTTCGTCTCCCAAAAGTCCGTCTTTCATTTGTTTACTCTTCAGAACCTACAGGTAGTTGTTTCTGTTGTTTTTGCCAAAGTTTATATTTATAACTCAATTTTTAAGGCTTTGAAGCCAAGCATGGGCTCTCCCAGCCTAAGGTTTTCATCAGGAATTTACCTAGTACAATATTGAAAAAAGTTTTAATGAAAGATGAGAATAAAAATGTACGTTAGATTACATAGTTGCAGTAATTTGAAGCGTTTTTTGAAAGGCAATTCTTAAATATCTTCTGTGTTTTAGGTGAAACATGGGTTGAAGATGAGATTAATGGCTGAGAGACCTGTTAAAAAACTTTTGTTATCTCTATGCTGTACTGTTGCAACAAGCTGAATTCTGACAGTGCTAATCAAGTTGTAAAGGAAGGAATCTGTTTAGGAATATTCTGATAAGAGAATAGACAGAATTTGGCCATAGATTATTAATGGAGGAAAGAGGTTAAGATGACTACTGTTTGCTATCTAAGGATGATAATGATGTCATTAATCTGGATACAGTACATAGGTGGACAGTATAGTTTGAGGAGAATCATAAATTGAATTAGAAACATGTTTCATTCAAATTGCTGGCCAGTATTACTCAGCAGGAAGTTAGAAAGTTAAAGAGAACCTTTGGAGAACAGGGCTAGAGGTGAAGATTTAACTATTTAGCAGAGAAGTGAAATGAGTCTTAAGAATAGACCTTGCAAATGGTAGAAACCTAAGAGGTAAACCCGTGAAAGAAGAGGAATCAGCAGGAAATCTGAGAATTTAAGAGAAAGTTAGAAGAGCCAGAAGACTGAGGTATACTGGAGAACAAAAGGGAGAAGTTTGTAGTCTGAGCATGCCAGTTTTTAGTAATGAGGCTCTTCTTCACTAGCAATACCAAAAATGTAATTTTGTTGTAGAGATGAATGCAAAAGTTATATTCCAAAGGAGAGTAAAGAGGATGTAATAGAGGAAATAGAGGTGGTGAGTCTAGACCACGTTTTAAAACTTTCTCAGGGAGGGGAATGAGAGCAATGGAGTGGTAGCTGGTGGCTTAAAGTGGGCAGAAGGGGAGCAAAGCCAGGCTCTTAGTGTGTTTTTTTTTTTTTTGTGGGGGGTGTTCTAGGGTTTGAATTCAAGGTCACTTAGCTGTTGAGCCACATCCCCAGCCTTATTTTGTACTTTATTTAGAGATGGGTCTGAGTTGCTTAGTGCCTCGCTTTTGCTGAGGCTGGCTTTGAACTCTTGATCCTCCTGCCTCAGCCTCCCAAGCCACTGGGATTATAGGCGTGCGTCACCACACCCGGTGGTTGTACATTGCTGGAAGGGCAACTATGGAGAGAACAATAGGTGTGTTAGTAAAGTTTTAGAGTAGATAGGTTTATACAGAATTGAGGATTTTAGGTTGTAAATATGATACAGGAAGGAAAGAGAGGAAAGTTATGGAAAAGTTTTGTCAGGGATAAAAGTGAGTCTATTTGGAAGAAGTTGGGTTAATACATTTGAGAATGAAAGTCAAGAGTGAGGTTGCTACTTCTCCCCAAGGTTAGGGGATAGAAAATAGTGGCAATAAATCTTCTTTCAGACAATAAATAGAAAAGCAAGTTCCCTCTCACCTACTAAACTACTTGAAGGTATTTGAGAAGCAATAAGAGGATAAATATCTAGGAGAAAATAAAAGCTTAGGGAAATAAGACTAGTATTTGGAGCTGTTTCTCTCTAGTGGATATTTGCTGATTTTTGGAAGATCATTTGAAAAACTGAGCAGTGCATTTGATAACCTCTTGGGTTAGAAGGGAAGGGAGTAGAACTCAGGCTCTGCGTATGTGGGATATGTGTGGTTCTGGTGACTCTGATTTGGAATTAGGACACTGAAGGGCCACACCTTGAAGCAGGGCTGAATCTGATAGATTAGAACATTACAGTGACTGTAGCTCCATTTTAAATATGTTTATAATTTATTGTCTTTGTCTCAGGTGCTTTGCAGAAGCAAATGCAAATCCTATCTAGAAGATAACAACATTACATGAGGCCTCAAATTATTACTTCAGAAATCATGCAGGTATATTCATCTCATAATTTTAAAAAATTCAGGCAAAACATGATCAAGTAGAAGCAACAGAAGATAGGAGATCTATAGGGGCTGTTGAAAATGGAGTTTTCAGACTTAAATATAGCTGTACTTGTTCAAAGAGATAAAAGACAAGGTTCAGCATTTTCAGAAGAGAACTTGAAAAAAAAAGAAATGAACTGAAATAGGAAGTTAATGGATGGTTTAACAGAAGATGAGATAGAGCTGAAAGGAAAATTAGGGAATTGATAAGATTCAGAGAAAAAAGATGGAGAAGACTGAGGAGATTGAGGGACACAAATATATTGAGGAGATCAAAAGTGTGTAATCGAGTCCCGACAGGGATGAGGGATAATGGGTAGAAATAATATTTGAAAAGAGAATGACTGAAAAGTTTCCTAAACTGATGAAAATTATCAAGCAACACATTCAAGGAGCCTAGTACCACCATATGGGAGAAAAAGCAACTCATACTTGTATACTGTGGTAAGTCTTCAGAAAACCAAAGATAAAGAGAAAAATGTATAATGCTGCCAGGGGAGAGGAAACAGTGTACTTTGAGAGAATTAACAATTAGACTAATGACTGACATCTCATTAGAAACAGTGAAGGCTATAAGACAATGGAATGACAACTTCAAAGCACTGAGAGAAAATAATCCACAGTATAGAATTCTAAAACCTGAGAAAATGTCCTATGAGAATAAAAATGGCAGTTTTTCGGTTAAAGTAACTATTCTTTGAAAAGCTCAAAAGAGCCAGGTGCGGTGTTGCATGCCTGTAATCCCAGTGGCTTGGGTGGCTTGAGTCAGGAGGATTGAGAATTCAAAGCCAGGCTCAGCAAAAGTGAGATGCTAAGCAACTCAATGAGACCTGTCTCTAAATAAAATACAAAATAGGTTATTGTGAATGGGGTAGTTTTCCTCATTTCCTTCTCAGAGGCTTTGTCACTGATATAAAGAAATGCCTTTGATTTATGGGTGTTGATTTTATATCCTGCTACTTTGTTGAATTCATTTACTAGTTATAGAAGTTTTCTGATGGAGCTTTTTGAGTCTTCTAGGTATAGAATCATATCATCAGCAAATAGTGCTAATTTAAGTTCTTCTTTTCCTATACATATCCTTTTGATTTCTTTCATCTGTCTAATTGCTCTGGCCAGTGTTTCAAGAACTATGTTGAATAGAAGTGGTGAAAGAGGACAACCCTGTCTTGTTTGTTCCAGGTTTTAGAGGGAATGCCTTTAATTTTTCTCCGTTTAGAATGATGTTGGCCTGAGGCTTAGTGTAGACAGCCTTTACGATGTTGAGATATGTTCCTGTTATCCCTAGTTTTTCTAGTGTTTTGAACATAAAGGGGTGGTGTATTTTGTCAAATGTTTTTCTTCATCTATTGAGACGATCATGTGGTTCTGATCTTGAAGTCTATTGATGTGATGAATTACATTTATTAATTTCCGTATGTTGAACCAATCTTCCATCCCTAGGATGAATCCCACTTGATCATGGTGCACAATCTTTTTGATATGTTTTTGTATTCGATTTGCCAAAATTTTATTGAGAATTTTTGCATCTATGTTCATTAGAGATATTGGTCTGAAGTTTTCTTTCTTTGATGTATCTTTGCCTGATTTTGGGATCAGGGTGATATTGGCCTCATAGAATGAGTTTGGAATTATTGCCTCTTTTTCTATTTCCTGAAATAAATTGAAGAGTATTGGTATTAGTTCTCCTTTAAAGGTCTTGTAGCACTGGGTTCGATCCTCAGCACCATATAAATATAAAATAAAGATATTGTATCCACCTAAAATTAAAAAATAAATATTCTTTTTAAAAAATAATATATTTATTTATTTATTAGGTGTAGATGGACACAACACAATGCCTTTATTTTTATGTGGTGCTGAGGATCGAACCCAGGACCCGCCCATGCTAGGTGAGCGCTCTACCGCTGAGCCACAATTTTTTTTATATTCCCTGACCTGGAGACATCCATTCCCTCCCATCATATGTACATTTGTTCATACTAAAAAATATGGTACTGTATTATTATTTCAGTATGATTTTAAAAGTCTAATGTCCTCTAAAAAGGTGATATATATACACAATGGAGTTTTATTCAGTCATAAAGAAGAATGGAAATTATGTCATTTTTAGGAAAATAGATGGAATTTGAGAACATTATGTTAAATGAAATAAGCCAAACTCAGAAAGTTAGGGGTTATCTGTTTTTTTCTTATATGTGAAATCTTGAGGAAAGAAAGAGAAAAAAAAAAAGGTGAGGTGGATTTCATGAACATGGAAGGGAGGCTAGTAATTTAGAGAAAGGAGCCAGGGGAAGGGAAGAGGGACAAGAAAGGGGAAATGCTATGGAATAAAATTGACCAAATTATATTATTATATCATGTGCATATACAAATATATAACAATCTCACACACACTCACACACTCTCTATCTATCTATCTGTCTATATAAAATTATAAAGCACCAATAAAAATAAGAAAAAAGGACAGAAAATAATGGGAAGAAAGTCCCAACCACCAAACTAATGACCTTTTACCCCTCATTCTGCCTAGTACAGTGCTTTGCAAAAGAATTTGTTGAGTTAACAAGGGAGTGAGGCCTTCTGGATTAACACTTAGTCTGACCCCTTGCTGTGCCTGGAAGGCCATCTCTTTCACATTGTCCTTAAAGTTGGGTAACTTTATTTCTCAATCATTTCATTATCACTAAGTGTCTGTTAATCTTTGTTGTTTCTTCTTTAGAGTTAGTATTAAGTTTAACTGAATGAAAAATTATATCATTTTGGTGAAGGATGTGTGTAGGGACAATTTGAAGGAAGTGGTAGCTAGTCTTCAGAGTAACATCTTGATCTATTTCATGGGAAAATATGCTGCTTCCAGGATTTTGGAAGTTTGCAAATATAGACTTGATCTCTTTTCTAGCAGAGACTAGAAAGTAGAAGTGGTGGAGTGTTCATTATCTTAGTGGAAGGCCAGGGACCAGCCGTAAGGCTGCACCTTCCAGCCTGCTGACCCAGGTAGCTGTTCTTATATCCCTTAGATGTGGCTGCTTGAGCTTCTGATTAGACACCTGGTTTGAGGTGATGACAGATATGAATAGGGGAATAGACTTCTAATTATAATTATTGCCATTTTTGAGAGCTTGTGAACCATCTAGGGTTCCCTTCATAATTTTGGGTATCAAATTGTGGCAATGAATTAAGTTTTGTGGATGAATTCTAAGGAATTAACTTATTTAATAAATAAAATAAGTGTATTTAGAGATGATAAGCACCATAAGACAGTGATGGGTAAAGTGCTCTGAGATTGGAGAGCAGGGATCCCTTATGTCCAGTTAGCTTTGCTTAGGGATTCTTTATTGGAAGAGATATATTTCAACTAGATTAAACTTAGTAAATGCCACATCTTGAGCCTTTTTATTACCTATTCCATTACAGTTTTTAGATTCTGAATCTTTTTATCATCTTTCAAACTACATTTTCTCCTATTTTTGTGCATTTCATAACCTGACTAGTACTGCAGAGTTCCTCATTTTCTACCTCATTTGCCCCATTTGTGGAGTTTTTTTTCTAATATTGTTTTTTTAGTTGTAGTTAGACACAATACCTTTATTTTGTTTATTTATTTTTATGTGGTGCTGAGGATCGAACCCAGTGCTTCACACGTGCTAAGCAAGTGCTCTACCACTGAGCCATTTGTGGAAATTTTTAATTGAAGTGTTCCAAAGGAGCAGACTTGTGTACTCAGCACAGATGGTGTGCTTGATGGACTGCTCAGGAAAATGTGCCACCAAGACCCAAGAGGACACCATATTGCCTTTGCCATCCAAGTATACCAGAGTACTAAATTTCTGGGTGGGCAAAGGAGGCTGCAGGTTGACTGGTGTCCACTCATTGATCTCTTTGATTTCAGCTGGTGACAACTGAGCTGCTTCAGACAGGAAGAACTTTAAGCTGAGCAGTAGTGGCTCCCCTGAATCTGGAGAGAAGAGGAGCCCCTGGAACCAGTAATGAGCCATCCTGACTACAGACTGAACCTCCGACCCCTGGGGACCCCCAGAGGTAGCACAAGGAAATGGAGTCTGCCCTGGCAACAGGAAACCTGAAATACGAGTGGAGCGGGTGTGGAGGTGGAGGGCAGCTCTTAGGATGAGGGGACTAATTCTTTTGGTGAACTATTAACTGTTCTCCCATGTTAGTTATTCTAGAATTAGGTGTGGTTTCTTGTTGTCTTAATTCATTATTATGTTGTGCACAGCTGTTTAATTTCCTCCAGAAAAGTGATCATCTTTTAATAATTCCTATTTTTAAAAGTTTGTATCTATAAACAGCAAGGCATACTTAACCAATTATTCCTATTTTGTTCCATGCATGTTGTGCTTATTTAAAGTTCCGGTCTCATCTGTATATGATTTTTTCATGTTTCCTTACCCATTTTCTCCTCTTTGTGACTGAATTCATCATCAAAGAATTTCATTCTCTTGTTGTTCTTTGTAAATAATAAGAATGATGATAATAATAAGCATAATATCTCCAGTTTTAAAAATACAGAAATGTTTGAGGAGAGAGCTGATTGCTGCCTCATGTTTCTAGGTGTGTCCTCTGTGGTTGGTCCCCATGGTTTTGGTGCTTCGCCAGGTGACAAAAAGTCAAAGAACAAGTCCACGCGAGGGAAGAAAAGGAGCATATTTGAGACCTACATGTCCAAGGAGGCGGTTTCAGAAGGCTTGAAGAGAGGAGCACTTATCCAGGTGCTTAAAACTACTGGCAGGCTATTCCCTAAATATGTGGAACCAAAGCAATCTGTTGTTCATTCAGCTATTTCCTGTTTGTGCTGCATGCTTTGAGATGAGCATATAATTGGTGCAGGGCTTACTGCTTCTTAGACCTGAAGTGCATTTAAAAGTGATAAGCACCACAAGACAATGATAGGCAAAATGCCCTGAGATTTGAGAGGAGGGAGCCCTTACTTCCAGTGTTGTTGCCTAGGGATGCTTTATTGGAAGGGATATGGGCAGGCCATGGGCAGCTGGGCCCTGTGCAGTTTGAGTAAGTGAAGAGAACTTTTGAGTAAGTAAGAGAGCTTTCCAAGTGGAGGTACCAGTGTGAGACACTAAAGCAGACTGGGAAGTAGGGTTTGGATATGTCAAACATTGAATAGGTTGGTTTGCCTGAAGCACAAAGATGCTGAATGTCTGAGAAAAATGGATAAGATTGGGAAAAAAACAGTGAAAAATAATAAGACAATATTTGTTGATTGTTTTTGAGTTTATACAAAATGTGTTCACAAGCTAGCCCAGTGTTTTGGTGGAGTAGACATTATTAATCATTCCCTGTGAACCTGGAACAGTTAAGGTTAGGAGCATATTGCTTGGTTACTTTTGAAATGACTGTGGATGAGACTGTTTTTTTGTTCTTGGAGCTTGCAGCCCAGTACAGGGAAGCAGTGATGTGAATTGACGGTTGGAGGATAAAATGGCAGGTGCTGAGATAGAAGGGTGACCATGGTGTATGGGAAAGATACTGGGGGGAATAGGACTGGGGTTCTGGAGAGGTCTGTTCTAGGAGGTGATGTCTTTGGTAGGTATTGAGGATGATAGTTTGGGCCTATTGGATGAGTGATGCAGGTGTGGGACAGAGATGTGGAGATGCAGTTGCATTAATGAAAACATGAACTTGAGGAACAACGTGTAGTAAGGCAGCTTAGGTCTCCTTGGGGGTGAAATATAAGGCAGGTGTCAGGTAACAAGGCTAGAGAAGAAGGGAGGGTTAGCTATTCTTTGAATTAAGATTGTTTTATAATTCTTGGATTAGTACAGAAATATGGCCACATGCTACATGGTTCACTTAAAAATACTGACCATATTCTATTTTCTCTCATTTTGAAAGCCCAGCTGCTGTATTTGTGTTTGCAGCTGAAGATACATCTAAATAATAGATACTATTACCGCCTCTCCTTTTTTATCACCTTTCCATAATGACCTGCGGTCAAGTGGTGGCAGGGTCATATCTTACTCCAAAGGCACTTGGCTGATGCTTAGTAAAAAATTAGGTTGAATATATATTTACTATCTGCCTAAAGGTCAAGATATTATCTTTTGAAGAAAAGTGAGAAGGAAACTCAGTTGTTATAATTTGAGAGATAAATAGCTTAGAATTTTGGTTGCAGAATTATACGTATAGAGAGACAGGGTAAGAGCAGTATTCTTCCATGGTATTTCTTTTTGCTGTCTTTTAACTTTTGCTTTTGAAGTGACTTTTTGCTGATCTTAAAACAAAAATCTGATCAATATAACAACTCTCATTCCCAGGAGTTAGTAAATGATTCCTCCTGGCCTGTGACATCATGAGACTCTGCAGCCAGAGCCTCCCCCCACATGTGAGAACAGTTGTTCTTTGCAGATGGGGAGAGGAATGGGTTCCAGATATGAGGTCACCGTGTGAAATATATAACACTGTAAATAAGATTTTCATAGGCAGAGAAATAGAGTCCATCTGCTTTTGGATATAAACTTTCCGTGTGTAGGTCTGGCTGTGTAAAGTAAAAAACTAGGTAAGAAAGGATATTTTAATGCTGTTGGAGAAAATTAAGTGTATTAGATATACTTTGAAATATTTGTTAACTTTTGTATATCATGTCCTCCTTTTCTTTCTCCCAATCCAGAGAAAATAAACTTTCACTAAGAGATTTTATGGTTTTAAAATAGGAGTAAAATAATATATTTTCAATACCTTGACTAATAATTTGATATTTCATTGGTTTGCCCTATGTGGGGAAGAAGAGACCACAGTGACCAAAGAAATCTCTCTTCTGTGTTTGGAACTAATCAGCAATAACACATGATCATGTGCATGTAGTTTTGAAGGTTTTTTTTTTTTTTTTAATAGATTCACACATCAAAGAGCACATGTCATTTTGTTCTCCACAGGTGCAATATTGGGAGGTTGTTATAGGAAATGTTGGGAGAGATGAGAGTGATAGACAATCTAGAAGAGGCCTCAGTTTGGGGTGATGACCAAGGAGAAATAAGGAGGAAGATGGTAGAATTGGCTGTTTTAGATCCCAGAGGGTACTTTGGCTGAGGCACCTTGTGAGGAGTTTCACCTGGAGTAATATTGGTATGAATTGTTATTTGGCCTCTGAAAAAAATCCTAGTCCAGGGGGCTGGGTCTGTAGCTCAGTGGTAGAGTGCTTGCCTAGCATGTGTGGAGGCACTGGGTTCGAGAGCGCTTGCCTAGCATGTGTGAGGCACTGGGTTCGATCCCCAGCACCACATAAAAATATATAAATAAAATAAAAGTAATAAAAAAAAATCCTAGTCCAGGAAGACAGAGGACAGGATGGGCTAGTTTCTAGGACCCCTTGTTAAGCATGAATTCAGCTGGAAAATACTTTGGTGTAAATTAAGGATGAGAAGAATAAAGGTGACATTACAGTGGAATGCCCAGTCATTCAGAAGGGAGAGGTGGCACTCATAACATTAATACCGGGGGCAGTAGTGAATGTCAACTCTGCAGACATTAATTAGCACAAGAAATGTTTCTTGACAACCTAGTAAACACCACATGTATACCAGTGAGCAAGATAGGGGAGATAGGCAGAAAGAAACTAAAGTAATGCAAAAGAAATTACAGATTATGTTAATTGTTAAATGGGAAATAAGAAAGATGAGAGAGAATAATTGGGGGGAGCCACTTTATTTAGGGGGATAAAGAAGTCCTCTGTGAGAAGTGTTGCGATCTGAAGGGTGAGAAGGAGTCAGGCATTTTAAGCTTTAGGGAGAGGAATGTAGGCAGAAAGGTCAACAAGTGGAAGTAGGGTTGGTGTTTTGAGGAACAAGAAGGAAGCCTGCTGGAACATAAGTGAACAGAGGGAATTACAACATGGGAATAGTTGGAGAGTTCGACAGCAGCCAAGTCATGGAGGGTCTGAGGAGTTGGATTTTATTCAAAGGACAATGCAAAGTCATTGAAGGGTATTAAGCAGGAAGAACATGATCTGTTTCATGTCTTAAAAATGTTTCTCTGGCTATAGACTAGGGTGGAAGTTGGGAAACCACTTAGGAAGCCATCGAAGCAAGATCATATGGATACTTGAACAAGGGTGGTGGTAGTGAGGAGGGAGAGAAATAAGGAGATGGGGAGTGATTGCTGACATGACCTTCTGACCGATGAGATGTGGAAAGTGAGGCAAAGGGTGGAAGCCAGGATGGCTCAAGAATGATGTGGTCATTAACCAAGACAAGGAAGATTGAGGGTTAGTATGTGTGCTGACCTGTGGGGAGCAGGAGGGCAGATGGGTGAGTGAAGAGG
Source organism: Marmota flaviventris (assembly GCF_047511675.1). Taxonomy (NCBI): domain Eukaryota; kingdom Metazoa; phylum Chordata; class Mammalia; order Rodentia; family Sciuridae; genus Marmota; species Marmota flaviventris. The sequence goes on along the minus strand of NC_092508.1, from coordinate 7,390,002 downwards.
CCCTGGTGGCAAGCACATGGGCCCTGCAGTAGTTGAGTGCTGGGATTCTGTAGCCAGCTTGCCCAGGCTTAAGTGTAGTACGACAGTGGCAGTTGACTCACCCTCTCAATGCCTCAGTTTTCTCATTCACAAAAAAGAATATAATAGTCTATACCTCTTGGTTGTTGTAAGGGTTAAATAGTTCACAGAAATAAAGCTGTCAAAACATTATGTGGCCTGGAGGACACCTATGGAAGTGATGGTACTTGAGATTGCTTTTATTATTGTCAGAAGAGCATCTGTTACTCAGCTCAGGTGGTTGCTATCATGTGGAGGTAGCTGTCCACAGCTGCTGCTGGATCTTATAGTTTTTCAAGATAATCTGAACTACATATTTTTTATGTGTGACATTCCTCAAGATGTTCTCAAACATTGTATAAGTCAGATAAAGCATGTTTGTGAGTGCCAAGTTAGACAAATGAACCCAGTTGTGTGGTATTTTTCTATAATGCCATTCAGTTCCTTGGGTAGGCAGGGATAAGGAAGACAGTTGGAGTCAGTTGGGGGAGGGCTTTACTGGTTGAGTGTAAGAGGAAGAGGGGACCCAAAGCTTAGGGTTTGTGAGGGTAAAGAATAATGGCAGGCCATGTCAATTAGGTAGCCAAGAAAGGGAAGATAGTTAATGAAAAGGTGGTCAGACTATGGCTTGGAGGTCTTGGTGAAACTGAAGGATTGTGAAGTGGGGTTTCTACAGTAATTGAGCTGGAAGGACAGAAGAGTGTGATCAGAAAATGTGATGTTTGGCTTGTGTTTGAAAGTAGTGTAATTAGTGGTGATGACAGAATATAGGTGGTGGATGTGGGAGAAAGTAGCCGGGGTGTGGCTGGGATGGATGGAGAAGGTACCTAGAGTGACTGACTAGGTTGCCTAGTCATTGTTATGGATGTAAAGTCCCCAAAATGTGGGGATGAAAGGAAAGGCAGTGAGCTACCAGTCAACACACTAGTGAACTGGAGCTGTGGCTGGAAAGCTTGAAGATGGTAGCACCAAAGAAATGTAGCAGGAGCTAATGATATGAACTTCAAAGGACCTGGGGTTTTTTCAAAGTGAATTGAAGGAAAAAATAATTTTTAAGACATACGGGGAAGCAAAGAAAAGACAGTCTTCCTCTGATTCCTGAGAGCACTCAAGGGAAGTAATGACATCAAGGGACAACTAGGTTTCCAGTCAGGAACTGCAGGAGCATTCAGAGCAGAGATGAAAGATGCAGGATCCTTATTGGTCAAATTCCAGGGCTAGAGGAGAGTTTAGGAGGCAGATGAGAGATGGGGGACTGGATGGGGTTAGGGATAGTTGGGAAAACAGGAGAATGAGAGTATTACACTTCTCTCTTAAACAGCATGTGCTGGATATGTTTTGCAGCTGACAAATCTTTTCTCTGGGGGTGTTACTTTTAGAAATACATGACAGTAGAGTGTATTTTGACATATTATACATACATGGAGTATAAATTACTCTAATTAGGATCCCATTCTTGTGGCTGTACATGATGTGGAGTTTCACTGGTGGCGTATATATATATGAACATAGGAAAGTTATGTCCAGTTCATTCTACTGTCTTTCCTATTCCCATCCACTTTCTCGTCCTTTCATTCTGACAGATCATTCTTGACAAACTGTGCTGCTAGCTTCTCTGCAGGCTGTAGGAACCACCCTGGTCTGCTGTGGGACCCTGTTGGAGCTTTCTCTTTATTATTATTATCGGAACTCTCAGAGGTTCTGTTTCTGAGGTACAGTTCTTAAGAGTTGTGCTCCAATCAAATTTACAAATTTTACTTTAGTGGGAAATTTTTTTGGAACACAACTTCTATCCTTCCCTGTATGTTTATACATATGAAAGTCTGGGACAGAGAATTTTGAGTAAAATCTTTAAGGTCTCTTTAATGTCTTTTCCTTTTAATAGAGCTGAGATGCAGCCTTGAGCAACATGTCTCTTCCCTCTGAGCCCAGCCTTGGCCTCTCTGAGTGCTCTGTAATTAAAGGCACATTTAAAGCAGGGGGCGTTCTCACTTCTTTATTTCTTCATGTGCAAACCATTCACTGAACTGGAAGGAGTGATAAAAGAATAGGAATTAAAAACAACAACAACAACAACATGCTCAGGCTAGAAAAAAGTGCCTGGAGTCAGAAAATGTAATTTCAGTGAATTGACTTTGATTTGTTTGGTGGCTCCTTCCTTGCTGAGCCTGTGAGCTCTGTGAGGGTGGAGACTGTCTGTGACTCTTCACTGTATTTGTATCACTCAACCGGACACCTATCATACTAGTTATCAGGAATTATTGAGTAGATGAATATTTAGGATAAATGTAAGTTTTATTTTTCCTCTTCCCCAGGAGGAAACAGCTGTCCTAGAAGTGAATTGCTTTAGCATCGTTAAGGGAGGCCTCGGGGAGCTTTGCCAGTCATATTTCCCTGCCCTTCTCTCTCACCGGAAGTGAATTTGTAGCATGATGGGGAAGAGTAAATGTTAGCTCTCTAACCCACTTTTACTAACACAGTGCCTTCTACTATCCTTCTCTTCTGATTTACTTGCAGATTTTGCTCATCCTTCAGGGATCAGATTAGATCCCATTCCTGGAGGCTTTTCTTGTCCTCCAGCTGAAAGTAAACTGAATTCTCACTTTGACATTTTGTACATTTTTCTTTACAACAAGGATCAAGATTAGTTATCACCCTCATCCCTGTTATTATCTGACTCAGGGTCTTGACCCCAGTCCTTGATAAATAATTAGGGGCCGAAGGATCATTTGTAGTAGTCTATTTGATATGACATTGCATATTGTGGCATGGACATTTGTAATTTAAACGTGGTATACCAGTGAAAGAACGTAATTATTTTCTGCTTAATTTTATGTCCTCACTTATTTTGTTAATTATGTTTCTTTGAGTCATTCACTTTAGTGGGAAATTTTGTTTGAAACACTTTCTCAAGTTATCCATTGAATCTGGCTGTTAGGAAAATAACTGCTTCCATCCGTGTGCTCCAGTGGCCTGCAAATGCAGCTGGAACCTGGGGAGCCTTACAGCTTCCTGCAAAGGCCTAAAACGCTGAACTGCTATTAAGGATTGGCCCCACCTGCACCCCTGTGCATAAATATAAGCAGATCCTGATTTGGTGCTGGAATAACATGAAGTAGAAGGCTGACTGGGTGGCCTGGTTTCTTGGAGCCAGCATTCCCTTTTGCATTAAGAGCTGGTTATGGACCATTTTGAATTATTGACTCATTCAGCTCTACAGAGGGGCCTCAGAAAACCATATGCATCCAGTTCTTTGAGGCTAAGTATCCAGGATGAAATCAACTTGTATCACTTTGAAAATTGTTTCAGAAACAAGCAATTGTATAGAGTTCCTAGAGTGGGGAGAATAAAAAAACTATTATGTAATGAGGTATGAACCCAGATAACCTCATTCTTTTTTTTTTTTTGATAACCTCATTCTTAAGGTCAAGGTGTAAGTTCGAAGACTAGCACATATGGTGGCATCTAAATCCCAACAATTGCCACCTTCCCACTCTTTGCTGCGCTCTGCTGATTTCCTCACCTTTGCCTGTTCTCAGCAAGTGTCAGTCTTTGAGTTTTCAGTTTTCCATGGGTTCTGGTGTTGTGCATGTCAACATAAATCATGTTTTATGTATTTAATGAATGGGTCTCATATATCTAACTTGTTTTCTAGAACAAATTGTTCAACTTTTTATTGGAGAATAACATATAGAAAAATAAAAATATACATGTAGTTAGATTTTCACAGATTTTATTTTCATTTTTAAAGGGTGTACTGAGAATCAATCCAAAGAAGTTTCATGAAGCCTTCATTCCTTCCCCGGTAAGTTCAATAACTTTATAATAAGCTTGGTGTCACACTTAATTTTTTAGATGTGCTCTCAAACTGAAATTATATATTCTAACTAAAAAGCAGAGTAGTAAAATGAAATTGAGGATGGGGAAAGATTTGTTTCAAATGTAAATAAGCAAAATTTGCCTTTGGTTCACCATCCCTTCTGCCAGTCTTGAAATCACAGGCCAAATGAGAGGGATGGCGTTTGTTAGGAGGCTGCAGAGAGCAGCTGGCCCCAGGCAGACTACCCACCAGTTCGTGTAATTGGATGCCCTTGGTTTACAGCTTAAAAGGATTTATGGTTTTTTTCCACTGATTTAAGTTAATCTTTCCTAAACAAATATGCTCTCTACTTTCGATCTACTGCATGATCTAATCGGAACATTTGTCCAAAAATAATGTGTAACACTTTTTTTTGGTTAGGGTTTCTCACTTTACTTCTATGCAGGTGATAGCACTTGGTAACAAGGCTCTTTACTGTTGGTGCTTTAAATTCTTTCTTATATTCATGATTCATTTTTAGAGGTTCTGTTTAGTTAAAGCAAGTTCATACTGACATATCATTAGCTGTAGGTTTCTGGAGAAGGCTTGATCGTGCAAAGCTGGGAGGGCAGTGTTCTTGAATTCCTGGCCTAACTTTTCCAGGGTGCCATATAAGCAGGATAGCTCTAGATTTTTCACAAAGAAATCAGAGGGATCAACTTCAGCTATAGACAAGGAAATGAAATACATATATTTCAGTTATGTATTTTATTATGTTAAATAACAAATCATTATGTTAAATAACAAATTTAGTGAGATTATAAGTCCAGTCATATCTTTCAGAAGTGATACTGTTATTCTTTTCGTTATAATAATCTTAAGACCTGATCTCAAATTCTGTTTAGACCCTTTTCCCTGGCCCTTTGGAAGCCAAGGATTTGCATTTGCATTCAAGTTCAAGTCTTACCCATTTGACTCAGTAAAAAGCATCACTGAATTGTCACATTATTCTGAATTGTATTCTATTCTCTTCTGTGACAGAACATAGTATATATACTGACCATGGCACTTGAGTCATAGAATTGAGGGTTAGCAGGAGCAGTTCCATTATACAGTGGAAGTGCAGCTTACATGGGTATTACATTCCAGATGTTGCTCATAAGATAAAGATCACATAATGGAATCATAAAAATTACCCACAATTATTTCTTAGGGAGCTGCCTAAGAAATAATGCTGAAGATGGATAAGCTCTCTCTCAATAAGTTCTGCATAACTTGTGTTCTCTATGCATTCGAATGATTTTTTTCATTGGCATACTGATTGGAGGAACTTGATTGCATTAGGAGCCCATATGAGTGAAAACATGGATTTTTTTAACATGAGAATCACATTCAGTGCAGTAAGGAGTTCAATCTGAGAGGCACCTGTGAACTGAGCAGATTTCAAATCTCGTCTGTGCACGCTGAGGTTTGCACTCATGGGTTGGAGTGATAAGGGGAGCTATAGCATTTTGAAAAGTTTACTGCTAGTTTTCTCTCCTCCCTGAGTACAAAGTCTTGAGTTTCCCTAAGTTAGATCTGTAAGGTTTCTACTTATCAGGTGTGAGGCTTAAGACAAAAGTATAAGAGGAGGCATGTATAACTTATATCAAATATTGGAAAGTTACAAATCAAACTAACAAACACTTAAGTAAAATATATTCCATGACTTAGTGTATTCCTTGCCAATTTTACCTCAGTGGACCTGTGTTTTGTTCAATTTAAGATTTTCGGATTTCTTGGAGCTCTTTGCTGAAATGCACAGGAGGTCCACCTCTGGCCTGCCCCTCTTCCTTTTTCAAGCCTGACTCCCTGTCTTCTCATGATTCCTTTGCAGTCCTTGAAGGTTCTTGCATGCATGTATGTGGGTATCTTAACCCATGTGCCTAAGCTCTACCTGTACCCCTTAGAAATACCTGCCCTTTAGCCACCACTAAGTACAGGGGCTGTCGCCAGTGGGCTTGGGCTTGATTACTCTGGGGGAGCATACTCCTTATTTGTAAAATGAAGAGGTGGATTAAATATTATGTATTCATTACAACTTTAAAATATCAAGAGTTTTGGAAAGAAAAAAAAGTAGAGATTTGATTAAATTATTTAGGTTAATTCTTACTCCAAGTGGTTATGAATTTATACAATGTCAAGTAAATAGTTTTGCTGTGCCAAAGTATCTACTTAGTAGTTTAAGAACAGTGAATTGATTATCAAATACTATTTTGTTCTGAGGGAACTTGACTTAGTTCATTGTAATTTCCACTGATAGAAAATCAGTTTTCATTTTCTTTTGACAAATCCAAAACACATGGGATGAGTCACTTATGTGTCCCTGCTAGTCTTTTGGGGGTTCTCAATAAAAGTAAAATATAGAGTATGAATAAAGTCATGTGATTTTTCAAGCAAATCAAGATAAAAGTGTATTATTGAGATGTCTTTTATTCTGTTTGGGGAGAGGATAAAGGGGGAAAATGAATCAGATGGAAAAGCCTGCCTTTAAAAAATATATTTTTTTTAACCACAGTTTCTATTCTGAATTATATTGGTCCAAGAAACTCAGAAATTTTTTATGGGTCTTGTTATGGGAGGCACCCTTTATGCAGCTGTGGAGTTTATTTCTGGTCCACAGGGAGCTAGCTCTTGCATCAATGGAGGATGCTTTGGCTATCATGGCATACTTAGATTGTCCTTCTTCATACTCTCTCCTGAGTGTTTAGATTACCCCAGATCCCATTATATTTCCTCTGTGGATGCTTAGCATCCATTTAAAAAAAAAATTTTTTTTCTGATGGATAGGACAAGTCTTCTGGCATCAAAATACAGAGCTGAACTTTTTGGCCTTAAAAGTTAGTTAAGAGAGATTATTCAAACATTAATATTGAATAGCTCCCAAGTTTAGTATCTTTATTATAAGAGATTTGGCAATAGATACAAGCTTCTGAATGAATTAAGGCAGAGCCAAGTAGTGTGGAATAGTTGGAGGTTTGTGTGTTATCTGGGGTTTAACCCAGCCCTTCTTTCCTTGGTTTCTTGGGATAGGAAGATGACACTACCATCATCCTAGCATTTATATCTCTGAGCTGCCAAGGGGTGGTTATAAGCTGCTTATGAAAGGGGCATTTCATGCATATGTTTTGACACATGAGAATAGGTTAGGGTGACCTCCAAATAGCTTTCTTCATTCCAGGGAGGACGACAGGATCATGTCACTCTGTAAATTGCAGGAGGCAGCAGGATGGTGATGGGCGACACTTGAGTTGTTCACTCTCTATTTCCTAGTGTCTCTTTATTTCCGGCGAAGCTCATCATGAGGTCAGCTGCAATAATTCCTTGTCTCTTAACATGGTAGCTGTTGCTCAAGGAGTAGGGTGGGGTCAGGTTTGGTAGATCGGAAGCCACAGCTGCCAACCTCTAGCTAGATTGGAAATTGAACAGAAAATCTATTTTAAGAGATATCTGATGGTTTATAATTGGAAACTATAAAAATGCTGAGCAACTAAACCTCCCCCCCCTTTTGCATGGTGATTTTGAAATGTCACTTTTAGCTAACTACAAAGTTTGTAGTAGTCACCTTCTGCCCTTTAAGTGTTGACTCTTATCTGTATCCAGTGTCTCATAGAAAAATTTGAGTGGTGACTTTCTAGACCCATTTATTGTCACCTTCTATAAGAAAAATCAGCATTTGACTTCTTATCCTCCGAAAAGACACAGCTAGTATGAGTTTCTTGAAGAATGAAAGATACTAAATTCCCCTTATATATGTGTATGGCTATGAACTAGTGTTTCTATTAAGTTAGTGGAAAGATTATGGAGTCTAACATTCTTCAAAATCCTTTTAGCTCCAAGCCCTGGTGAGATGACTGTGCCTTTATTTCTGTCTTCAACCTAGGATGGTGATCGAGACATTTTTATCGATGGAGTTGTTGCTCGTAATAGAGCTTTGAATGGGGATCTGGTGGTTGTGAAACTGCTTCCGGAGGAGCAGTGGAAGGTGAGTTAAATTTTCTTTTTTTAGAGATATTTTTCTTAGGGCCTTTTGCATTGCATGGAACACCAGTGCAGCATCAAAAACCAGGGGAGTCACAGACCTCTCAGTCTCCAAGCCTCTGAAAGATGCTATAGAGTGTTCAGGACTTAATAGGCAGCTGCTGGGCAGAAATCTAATAGTTTGAATTTTCTTGTTGCTCACTCTCCAGTCAGTCTTCCCTGTCACATTGGTTTCCAGTCAGTCTTCCCTGTCACAAAGCCTTGCATTGGTTTCTGGTATTTTTTTTTTTTTGGTTAGAAGAAAAGCTTGCAGGATCCAGTCAAACTTAAAACATGTTATTTCCCTACACCTATGTTGCAAGATCTGGAAAGACAAAACCATGGAGATGGTATATTGTAATTGGAATATACCAATTACATGCTTCCTGTACTGGAAAATCTGGGCAATACATGTCATATCTGTTAGGCCCAGTTTGGTGATTTGGCATCCCTGGCAGATAAAGATTGTCTTTATGCATTTTTATATAATAGGAATTTAGTGACAGAAGAAAACATTTTTAATATGAGAATGTTTTGGGTTTCAGTCTCCCATTAGTGTATGTCATTTCAAAAGTAAGAGTGATTTTAGTTTTGACTGTTGGTTTAAATAACTGTAAGAGCCAGACATTGGAAAGAATCAGTTTTTTTTTTTTCAAATTGTCATGTGGAACTGGTGACTTATATGTATATATAAGTCTGAATTTATCTTCATGTCATTTGTTTAATTTTGGCTTAATTCATTGGTATTTAGGAATTTGGATTCTTTTCAGGAAGGGGAGATATACTGTAGTGATGAGAAGTGTGGGCTTTTAGGTAAGGCTACCTAGGTCTGCATCTCATCTCTGTCATTTCTCTATATAACCGCTGATGAATTATGCAACCTCTCTGTCTTAAATGCTGCATTTATAAAATGGGAATAATTATAGTACCTACTCCATAAATTTCTCATGAGGATTAATTGAGGCTACATATAAAAAACAAAGGAGTCCTTAAAAAAAATCTTAGAATGGCAGGAACTCAAGAAATATTAGATCTTATTATAAGCTTTTCCAGAAAAGATGTAATATGTACCACAAGAGTACCACCTTATAATAGAGCTTTATTGAGTCATAAATTAACTGCTTTTTTTTAACCCAGTGGAGCTAATTGATTATAGCTGTGTGCCAGGTATTTCTAGGGTGTAGGAATTTTACTAATGATCAGGTTAGATATAGTTCTTGCTCTCCTAGAGTTTACAGTTTAGTGGAGAGCGCAGGTAGGGAGAGATATACTAGTCACACATATGAATTTAATTATAATTTTAATTAGTGTGAAGTTACAAGCAGGGTTTTATATGGGAGTGAATTTTCCTAATCTAGTTGAGGTCCACCTCCCACTCCCAGTTGTTGCTTAGTATGGGAATAGTCCCCTTCCTTGATTCCTTGAAAGTGCAACTAAAGGTTGGCTCCAGGTCCTGGGAAACATAGGTTGATTTGGTCACTACTTGTTTTCTGAAAAGCATCAACCTTGCTAATGTTGTCTAGGTCCACTAAAGAGGAGCATATTAGGGCCTGGTTAAACCAAAGGATGGGGTCCTAGAGGTAATTTAGTGAATAAAGAAGTAACATGATAATGAAGAAGTGCCTAAGAAATAACAAGAGAAATAGTGGCTTCATTTGACATAAGGAATGACAGTGGTAGACTAGGAAGGGAGTACTTAGTAGGTTGGGTGGGTGTCTTAGTCTGTTTTCCTTTGCTGTAACTGAATACCACAGTTAGGTAATTTTATAAAGAAAAGACATTTATTTTTTTACAGTTCTGGAGGCTGGGAAATCTGTGGTTGAGGGACTGTTTCTGGTGAAAGACTTTTTGCTGGTGGGGACTCTGTAGAGTCCCAAGTGGCTCATGGTGAGACTGAACAAATTTACTTACTTGGGTTAATCTTTTGGTAAAGCTACTAATGCAGTCAGGTGGTCCCATCTTCATTACTTTATCTGATTGCCTCCTGAGGATATCACCTGCAAATACCATTAACAGATAACTTTGTAATTATGTTTCAATATGAATTTTGGAGGGGACAGACACTCAGGCCATAGCAGTTTGTCTGGAGCAGGCCAGAGTATGAAATGAAGTGTCAATTGGTGAGACAGCAGGAAGGGAGAGCGTATGGTAGACTATAAGTTGAGTTTTTCAGAAGTGGATGATGTAGCTAAAACAGTAAGGCCAAGTTGCTGGGCATCTTTCCTGCTCTTGGCCCGGCGCAGGAGATGTCTGAAATAAATCAACATGAGTAAATAAGTCTGTTGCATTATTTCCCTGTTCCTTACCTACCTTGTTGATAAAATCAGCAAGTGTAGCCTTTTCTGATATTGTCAGGAGTGCTCTCAGTTTGAGCAGGAAGCCTAAGGAGATGGGATAGGTAGCTGACCAAAGTTTGGGACCAGGTTGGGTGTAAGGTGATTGTTGTTGTTTAGATCTGGAAGAACAAGTTTGGTACTTGGCTATTCTTGGTGCTGTTGCTTCCTGGATAAGAATTTGTACCTCCTTTACGATTCAATACAACAAAGTTATATTTTTTTCTAGATGTATAATTTTATGACTTCCCAGGTCTTGGATCTAGTTATGCAGTAAAGAGTTTGTAAAAGTAGGTAGCATTTCCATAGTCAGTACATTCAGCTTGTTGTTTTTCTGTTTTGCAGTTAATATCTAAAGGTGGAAGAAATTAAAGTCCAGATGAGGGCTTTAAGCCAAAAGAGTAGACTGTAGTGGGGACAGTCATATATTGGGATGGCCAATTAAGAAGCCTGAACTGGGAAACCCGACAGTTAAGATGGAGAGAAGGAGGGATATATTTTGAAAGTAGAGCCATTAGGAATTGAGGATGGATTTGAGGCAGAGGGTAAATGAAAGACTGAAATAAGAGAAAACTGCTAAGTTTCAAGTTTAAGTTTAAAATGGGTGAAATGATGTGATTAATTGAAATGGAATACAGTGAGAAAAAACATGTTGTGGTGTAAAAATTATTAGTTTTACCTGGCCGTAGTAAGTTTGCTTTTTGTTTTTAGATGTGTTATTGAGAAAATATAGAAGCCTAGATTATTTGACTTACTTGTGAATTCTACTAAACATTCAAAGAAGAACTAATCTTGCTTTTACACACACACTTAGAAAAATGTGAGAGAAGGAAGCATTTCCCAACTCATTTGATGACATGAGCATTGATGTAATACCAAAACCAGGAAAAGACATTATAAGAAAGGAAAGCTGTAGACCAGTGTTTCTTCCCATAAACACTATTGCAAAAATACTCAACAAGATATTAGCAAATAGAATCTAGCAAGCATAATACAACGTGTGCAACTGGGGCTTATCCAGGAATGCAAGGTTGTCTTAATATTTGAAAAGCAATCATTATAATTCATCATCTTAACAGACTAAATTTGATACCATACTCAGTCAAATATTCAGTAATTCAGAAAATGCATTTGATGAAATTCTATAGCCATTCATGATAAAAACTCACATCAAGTAGGAATAGAAAGTAAGTTCCTCTGGGGCTGGGGATGTGGCTCAAGCGGTAGCGTGCTCACCTGGCATGCATGTGGCCCGGGTTCGATCCTCAGCACCACATACAAACAAGGATATTGTGTTTGCTGAAAACTAAAAAATAAATATTAAAAATTCTCTCTCTTAAAAAAAAAAAAAAAGAAAAAGAAAGTAAGTTCCTCAACCTGATGGAGAACACGTAAGAGATATTTAGAACAAACATCTCTCTTAAAGGTTAAAGACCTCATTCCTCTGAAATTGAAGTAAGAATGTCCTTTCTCATCTGTTTTATTCAGCATTGCACTGGAGATCCTAGCCAGTACAAAAGGGCAATAGAAAAAAACAAACATATTGCTTGGGAAAAAGAAAGTAAAGAGGTTTTAATTCTCAGACCATAGGATTTGCTATGTAGAAACAAAAAGGAAAAGACATCAATTAACGTGACTTCATCAAAATCATAAATTTTTGCTCTTCAATAGACACAAAAATTAAGACAGGCCACAGATTGAAGAGAAAATGTCCTTTATTTAATGACATTTATCTAGAATATAAAGAAATCTTCTAACTCAACAATAACTCAGTTACCAAAAGCATTAAAATATTTCAACAACTTCTTCACTAAAGAAGATATATGTTGGCAAATAAACATTTGAAGACATTCAGCATAGTCATTAAAGAAATACAAATTAAAAGCATATGATACTGCTATATGTGGTGGCACACACTTATAATCCCCAGTTACTCAGGAGCCTGAGGCATTACAAATTCAAGACCAGTCTGGGTAACTTAAACCCTGTCTCAAAATAAAATGAAAAAGTCTGGGGATGTAGCTCAGTGGGTTTAATTCCTAGGTTCTGCAAAAAGCAAACCACAACAATAATCACCGCCCCCCGCCCAAGCAAAAACACCAAAACAAAAAAACCACCACTGCTGCCAACAAAACCATAAGACACCACTATAGACCATTAGAATAGCTAGATTTAAAAAGACTGACCATACCCAATGTTGGCAAGGATATTGAGCTCCTGGAACTCACATACACTGCTGGTAGGAAAAATGGTATAGTCACTTTGGAAAATAGTTTGGCATCAGTCTTCTCTAAATTTGGTATATCCCATTAAAAGGGAATACAGCTTAGCAGTAAAAAGTAAATGATAGGGAATGATATTGACCAAATGATGTCATTATATTGTTAATAACAAATCCCATCATTATGTATAATTATAATGCACCAATAAAAAAGTGGAAAGAATCCCTCCTAACAGATGAACAAAACCTAACACAGGAATGTAAGAAATATGAAAAAACAAGGTAATACGACTCCTCCTAAAAATTCACCAGTAGCTGACCCCAAAGATATTGAAGTAGATGAAATTCACACAAAGAATTCAGAAAAATCATTATAAAAATGATCAATGAATTCCAAGAGAACACAGAAAACAACTGAATGAATTAATGAATTAATAAGGAAGTCAGTATAGGTAATGAATGAGAGATTCAATAGGAGATAGAAATATTGAAAAAGAACCAAACAGAAATCTTAGATATGAAACACACAACAAATAAAATCTTCAGTTGAAAATCTTTCTAATAGAGTAAACCATACTGAATCTCAGAGCTGGAAGACAAAGCTTTCACATTCAAATAGGTTTAAAGAAAAAAATAAGTAACCATGATCAGAATATACAAGAACTCTGGGTCAACATTAGACATCAAATTTAAGAATCATTGGAATTGAGGAAGGTTGTGAGATGCAGGCTAATGGGCTGGATAAACTCTTTAGGGAAATAATAAGAGAAAAATTTTCCAAACTTTCAGAATGAGATGGGCACCCAAATATAGAACCCCAAATAGACAAGATCACAAAAGAACCTCACCATTACACTTTATAATGAAAATGCCCAACATACAGAACAAGGGTAGACTTTTAAAAGCCTCAGGAGAAAAATATCAGATAATATATAGAGGCAAGCTTATCAGAATCACTTCAGATTTCTCAGCACAAACTCTAAAAGGACTTGGAATAATGTGTTCCAATTCACGAAAAAACCTGACTGTCAGCAAATACTGCTATATCTAGCAAAACTGTCCTTGAAAATTGAATAGGAAATGAAAACCTTCCATGATAAGCAGAAATTAAAAGAATCCATGACTAATAAACCAGCACTACAGAGCTTACTTAAAGAAATGCTGCATACAGAAGAAATAAAAAAACACAGAGCTCACAAATTAACAAATCTTATTTGAAGAATAAGCAAGTGATAGAAAAAATTAAACATTATAAGTAAATCAAAATGGCAGAAATTAGTAAACACCTCTACAATAACATTGAATTAGTAAACATCTCTGTAACACCATTGAATGGTTTCAGCTCTCCATTTGAAAGACATAGGCTGGCAGAATGTATTTAAAAACAAGATCTAACTATATGTTGTTTGCAAGAGATGCATCTTACAGGCAGACAGCCACAGGCTGAAAGCGAAGGGATGGAAATTGATAGACTATGGAAATGGAGCCCGAAAACAAGCAGGAGCAGCTACTCTTACATCTGACAAACAGACTTCACTAAAATTAATCAGAAGAGACAAAGAAGATTACTTCATACTGTAAAGGAAACAATCCAAGAAGAAGATATAACACTAATATATATATATATATATATATATATATATATATATATATATATATATATATGAATGAATGACACACTACTTTTGAGTTTCAATAAACAAAAATTAAGTCTCAGATAGACCCCAGTACAATACTGGGTGATTTCAACACACCTCTTTCATCATTAGATAGGTCATCCAGACATAAACTTGATAAAGACTCTTTGTATTTGAAAAATATTATAAATCAATTGTAGTTAACAGACATTTACAGACTATTTCATCCAACAACAGCTGGATGCACTTTCTTCTCAGTGGCTCATGCATCCTTCTCTGAAATAGAGCATATTTTAGGTCACAAAACAACTCTTAGCATATATAAAAAACATTGATGTAATTCCTTGTGTCTTAATTAGATCATAGTGAAATGAAATTAGTAATCAATCAAACAAGACCCTATGGCAACTATGTAAACACATGGAGATTAAACAGTAGTATACTTTTGAATGATGAATAGGTGATAGAAGAAATGGAGGGAGAAATTAAAAAAATTCTTAGATGCAACTGAGAATAGTCATATAATATATCAGAACCTCTGGGACACCATGAAGGCAGTTCTAAGAGGAAAGTTTATAGTCTGAGTGCCTATGTAAGAAAATCAGAAAGATCTCAAATGAACAACCTCTTGATGCATTTCAGGGCCCTTGAAAAAGAACAAACCAATTGCAAAACCCATGGAAGGAAGGAAATAATTAAGATCAGAGACAAAAATCAGTGAACTTGAGAATTTTAAAAAAATGATACAAAGGATTGATGAAAGGAAGAGTTGGTTCTTTTTTAAAAAAAAAAATATTCTTAGTTTTACGTGGACACAATATCTTTATTTTATTTTTATGTGTTGCTGAGGATTGAACCCAGTGCCCTGCGCATGCCAAGTGAGTGCGCTACCTCTTGAGCCACATCTCCAGCCCAAGAGTTGGTTCTTTGAAAAGATAGGACAGATGAGTCCTTAGCCAAACTAATCAAAAAGACAAAGAGAGAAAACCCAACTTAATAAAATTAGAGATGAAAAAGGAGAAATCACCACGGACATCTAAGAAATCCAGTGGATCATTAGAAGCTTTTTGAAAACTTATACTCCATAACTTGGAAAACTTAGGAGAAATGAATACATGTCTAGACAGATAAGATGTGCCTAAACTGAATCAACAGGATATAGAAAACTTAAACAGATGAATAATTTGTAATGAGATAGAAGCAGTAATAAAAAGACTTCCAACAAAGAAAAGTCCAGGACCAGATGGATTCTAAATTGAATTCTACCAAACCTTTAAAGAAGAACTCATGCCAATAATCCTTAAATTATTCCATGAAACAGAAAGGAATGGAACACTTCTAGATTCGTTCTGTGAAGCCAGTATCACACTCCTACCAAAACTAGATAAGGACATATCAGAGAAGAAAACTACAGACTAATATCCCTGATGAACTTAAATGTAAAAATATTGAATAAAGTATTAGCAAATTTTGTTCAACAAATATTAAGAAGATTGTACACCATGACTAAGTTGATTTTATTCCAGAGATGCAAAGATAGTTTATGAAAATCAATAAATGTAATTTATCACATAAGCAGAATTAAGGACAAAAATCACTTAATCTGTTCAGTAGATGCAGAAAAGGTCTTCAACAAAATTAAGCACCCATTTATTATAAAAGCACTGAAGAAATTAAATTAGGGATAGAAGCCCCAGAATCATAAAGGCTATATATGAAAAATTCAAAGCCAACCTCATAGTAAATGAGCATTTTCTTTAAAATCTGAACAAGGCAAGGACATCTTCTCTCACCATTCCTATTTAATATAGTGCTAGAAATTTTAACCAGAGCAGTTAGGCAACAGAAGGAAATAAAAGGGATAAAAATAGGAAAGAAGTCACATTATCACTGTTTGTAGATAATAAGATTCTATACCTAGAAGATCAAAACAAAAACAAAAACAAAAACAAAAACCAACCAACCAAACAAAAAACAAAACCAGTAAAGACTGCTAGAACTAATAAACAAATTTGGCAAAATAGCAGATAATAAAACCAACATACAAGAATCAATAGCTTTTCTATATACCAACAATGAATCTCTGAGAAAAAAAAATCAGGAAAGCAATTCCATTCACAATAGCCTCAAAAAACCAAACAAACAAAACCAAACAAAAAAAACCCCAGAAATACATAAACCTCCCCCGTGCCCCCTGGAAACAAAACAAAACTCTAGGAATAAATCTAACTAGGGAGGTGAAAGACCTCTAAAATGAAAACTGTAGTACACTGAGGAAAGAAATTAAAGAAGTATTTAGAAGATAGAAAGACCTTCCATGTTCCTGGATAGGCAGAATTAATATTGATAAAATGGTCATACTACCAAAAGCAATATATATAGTCAATGCAATCCCCATCAAAATACCAATGACATTCTTCATAAAACTTAAAAAACACAGTCCTAAAATTCATTTGGAAGAATAAAAAACCCAGACTAGCCAAAGCAATTCTAAGCCAAAGACTAGGCATGGAGATACCATTTGACCCAGTCATACCACTCCCCAGTATTTATCCTAAAGAATTTAAATCATCATGCCCATGTTTATAGGAGCACGTTTCACAATAGCCAAACTATGGAATCAGTCTAGGTGTCCATCAACAGATGGATAGATAACGAAAATATGGTATATATACACACAATGTAATTGTATTTGGCCATAAAGAAAAATGAAATTGTGGCATTTGCAGGAATTGATGGAACTAGATATCATCATGTTAAGTAAAATAAGCCAGACTAAGAAGGCCAAGGATTATATGTTTTCTTTCATATGCAGAAGTTAGAGAGCAAAAAAGGAAAAGAAATGTGGGGTGGATATCATGATAATCAAAGGGAGATCAGTATAGGAAAAGGGAGTAGGTGGTAGGAGGTTGGGAGAGAGGGGGAAAGTGCTGGGGAATGATATTGGCCAAATTATTTTGTTACATTGTGTGCATGTATGAATATGTAGCAGTAAATACACACACACACACACACACACATATATATCATTCTCTCTCTCTCTCTCTCTCTCTCACACACACACACACACACACACACACACATACCATCATTATGTACATTTATAATGCACCACCACTAACAAAAAAAAAGAAATGTGGGGGAAAAAAGGATGGCCTGCTTGATCTGGTCTACATATTGTAGTTTGCCAGCTTTTAATCTCAGAAATCTTTACCTTTAGGTCTAAGGTCCACTTTGTATAAAACTTTAAATGTGAAAAATATTGTGGAAAGAGAGAAGAAAAGCAAATGAATGATTGACATGTGTCACAACATGAATGAATCATGAATCTCAAAATAATTATGATGGGTGAAAAAAGACAGGCATAAAAGAATACAATCAATGTGATTCCCTTTATATAAAACTCTAGAAACACAAACTAATGAATAGTAACAGAAGGCACATCACTGGTTGTCTAAGGTGGGAGTAGGAGATACATGGTTCCAAGAGGTCCCAAGAAAACTTTTGGGGATGACGGAAAATTCATTATATTGATGGGATTATCATGATTGTATTTGTGAGGACTCACCACATTGTACACTTTAAATATATGTAGTTTATTGTACATTAGTTTTACCTCACAAATTTATAAAAAATAAAAAAACCTGAAAGAAAACGAAAATGTTTGCACAGGAGTATGGAGTTCCAAGGAGAAGTGGGAGTTAGGGTCATCCGCATATGTGTGGTGTCCAAAGCAACATTAGTGGATGAGCAATCATCTGGAGCCACAGCTAAAGAAGGGAAGATGGTGGAATACTCAGTTCTTGAGCAGGCCAACATTTAGAGGTCAGGTGATAAAGGTGTGGAGATGCCCATGTCCTCCTCTGCAAGGACATGAACCATAATTGCCAAATTTCAGCTGTGCCTGGCCTACAGGAGTCTAATACAGTCTGAGGATTCAGGCAGCAGAGGTCTAGTGAAATGGGGTTGACAGACTTCAGGCTCTTAGAGTCCATGCTCTCTGTTGAAATATAGAGGACATTTGTTTGCTTCTTCAGACCTGTCTGGACTGGCTGGTAAGAGAAAGTGAAATGGAAAGAGTTAACAGGAAAGAGGAGGATGTTCATTGGATTCTGCTGTCCTCAGGAATAAGAAGGAGTAAGAACCAAGTCCAAGGAGGGCAGAACCAAGGACTATTGGTGGAAGAACCTATCTGCTAAAGTCTATAATGCTTCCCATATAATATTTCTGCATTTCCCTATGGTATAAAATTCACTTTCCTGTCAGCAGCAAACTTCTTAAAATGTAAAAGGCCTGTGTGTCCTCTGGGCTGGTCTAGTCTGAATGTTGCTACCCGCTAGTCTCATGGAAAGAAATACTCCAGAGTATACTCCACAGAATAAACTGTGTATCTTTCAAGTCAACAGGAAAATGGTCTGATTCTCTGAATCTTGGGTGCTTCTTGCTGGCCCCAGACATGGTGTTAGAGCTCAAGCATAAGATGTCATACACCTATATTCCCAGCTACACTGGAGGCTGAGGCAGGAGGATCACAAATTGAAAGTCAGCCTGGGCAACTTAGGGAGACCCAGTCTCAAGTTAAAAAAAAAGGACTGGGGATATAGCTTAGTGATAGAGTGCTTGCCTAGCATATGTGAGGGCCAGGTTCAATCCCTAGCACTGGGGGTTTGGGGGGGGTGGAAGGGAAGGTGTACTGAAAGTGCCAAATTTTGTAGTGAGTATGAATCAGAGGATTCTGGAACCCTCTTGCTTCCCACTACCTGGCAGGTGGGCCCTGCTCAAGAGGCATAACAGTTACTGAACTGTGGGGGAGTGGATAACCCTGAGGGAGGGAGAAGGAACTCTATAGAGGATTTGGGTAAAATGCAAGTTCTATGTAGTGCTAAGCTAGAGCCTGCAGTTGTGCATTTCTAATAGGTTGCCAGGCAACATTGACCTTGTTGGTTCAGGAACCATACTTGTGAGTAAGAAGACTGGGTTTCTATGTAGGGCAGGAGGACAAGTGAAAGAAGCAGCTAGGAATGTCTGGTTGGTAGGAAGAGAGTTGAATGAGAAACAGTGTGGCTGAGATATAAAGTCCCTCCAAGAGACTGGATTTTGGGCCTTCCCATTGTTAATAACACTCTGATGAGCAGAGGTTGGCATGGACACCGAGAAGGAACTACACTGGTAAAGGAGCCCCCATTTTTTGAATTGCTGGTAAAGGGGTGATATAGGGGAAATGACTGCTCAGGAACTGCCTTGGTGCGCGTATGGGCCTCTTTATCTTTCAGAAGGTTCTTGATGTGGAGGACACCACAGTTTCCTTTGTCTAGGTCTGTAGAGCTCCTCAGGGTTTTCACAGTGGCTGCCTAATGATGTTTTTTTTTTTAATCAAAATTGATCCCTTACATATTTCTCTTAGGCCTCATTGATTCAGGTATTTCAAGCTTCCCATTCTGAATGGGGAAGCTCTATTGTCTGTAGCCCATCTATGACAGTTGTTGGTGACAGGTCAAATGGAAGAGAATATTTAGACTGTCATCAAGAATCTTTGACACCCAGAATATAAACATCTCAAAGCATACTGGCCAATTGTCTTACAGGTTTGTTAGACAAAAGTGTCTTGTTATCAAAGGAATCTGAAGTCAGTGGTTTGAACAATGTGAATTAATAGCATTATTCATCTTTGATTCTTTATACTTGCTGCGCTTACCCCTCTTGGGTATGTAAACTACAGGGCCTTTGGGATTTTAGAAAAAACAACTGTTCTTTTAGTTATAGTAGTAAATAGTCAATTTATTTCACAGCATGCTTTTTGGCAAAATAGATAGCTATAAAAGTATCAAGCTGTGAGACAATAATAAAAAATAATTTGCTCTTATATAACAATTTTAATTTGAGAATTTGTCCACATTTTTAGTGCATATATTACAGATGTCTGATGAGGGACAAATGAGTTTCTTCATTTTGCCAATTGGGAAATTAAGGTAATGTGAGAGTGCGTGACTTGTTTGAAGCCTCAGTGTTTTTGGCAGGACCAGGGGCAGAATCCAGAATTCTTGACTTTTAGTTTAATGCTCTTTTCCTCAGGTTTTTAAATGGAGGACCATGTCCCCAAATGGCTAGGAAACATTGATCCTGATTCTGCCTGGAGCAGCGTAAGGATACCCAGGGGCTTCTGACTTTCCACTCTTTCTGCTGTGTGCTAGATCCCCAAGATACAAACAGAATGGGTTCCAGGCTTTGCCCTTAAGGATCTTGTGGGCTAGTTGGAAGGGGATGGAAACAATTATGGTAAGGTTCACAAGATGGTAACAGAAATACACGTGGTAATATGAGCACCAACTCTCTTTGAGGGTATTAGTGAAGGTTGCATAGAGGAGGTCACATTTGAACTGGGGTTCGAAGGCTGAGAATAGAGAGCTTTTTTTTTTTTTTTTTTTAATGTTTTTTTTCATTTCAGGGTGAGAATGATTTGGACTGAGAATGATTTGGCCAAAGAGCATTGTGGAAATGTCAGGTTTCAGGGAGTAATATACAGATGGGGGCACTCTTTTCCTGCCACACGGTGGGCCAAGTGCTGTGACGCCTCTATGAACTCTTCCAGACACAAGGAAGGACATGCGGTTCCTCCTTGTACTCAAGACCCTGCCCTGGTGTGTGTGGGGGACATTGTCCTTGGGTCCCTTATATAGAGACTTCTGGAATATTGCTCCCTGTTCTTCTGTTTGACATTTAGTTGACCTTCATCCTGCTTCTTTCATTCTCTTCCTTGCCTGCCTTTCAGATTTGTCTCCCATAATAACCATTACACAGCCTTGGCCTTCTCTCTCTCTCTCTCTCTCTCTCTCTTTAGTATACAACACACACACACACACATATATTTTAAGTTGTTGATATACCTTTATTTTATTTATTTATATGTGGTGCTGAGAATCGAACCTAGTGCCTCACACATGCCAGGCAAGTGCACTCCCGCTAAGCCCCAGCCCCAGCCCTGTCCTTCTCTTTTAACCACAACAAGTTCATCCTATTGTTTTCCTTCTCTTAATATTTCAGTACAGTATGAGAAAACTGGGGCTTAGCTTAAATATCTTACCTAATTAGGGACCATACAACTAAGGAATAAAAGAGCTGGGATTTAGATTTTCATGTCTTGATTTGATGATCTCATCAATACGAGAGATTTATGTGATCTATAGATGGGTATTGACAGGTATCATAAAAATTTGCACAAATTTAGAAAACCATGTATCTTTTTTTATTAAATAATGTCTCAACTTATCAGTTGAAATGACCAAAGTACTAGTGTTAGTCTCAGAAAATAAATAATTTAGGGAGAATTGCTTGGAGTTTTTTAGTTGTATGGTGGTACTGGGGAAGTGGGATAACTTCTCAGGGTGTTGTGAAGGCAGGGGTGGAAATGAGCCAGATTCTTACCCAACATCTACCCTAAATAGTGGATCAAATGCAGAAAGAGCTGACCTAGAGGTTATAGCTTGTTGGTCAAGGCAGAATCAAAGGAGTTACTGACCCAGATATCATCGGCTCAATGGCAACAGATCCCAAATTGATGTGGCACAGATATTCAACAGGCAGGTAGGCAGTTGTCATATAGGAGGAAGTTGGTCCTACTGGGGCTGTTTGGGCTATAATTCTGGAGATGGAGACCGTCTCACAACAAACACATAGAGAGACAGCCACTGTGCTGGGAGTCAAGAAGATTTGTTCTCACACGAGGAGCATTGATGGAGCTATACAGGGGACAAGAGCCGAAGCAGACTAACCTCGAGGGCTGGAATTCTGGGCTTTTTTTTGGTTGCACCAAGGGACACTTGGGAACCCAGGATTCTGTTCTGGTATCTTGACTCTGAGAGGTGGGTTAAAATCTAAGCCCTGTGTAGGCTTGGTTGGAAACTAGGGTGAAAAGCTTAGTTGATATAGCCGTGGTGTTTGGCCCAGAGAAAATTAAAGGAGGCTGATGAGAACATCTGAAAATTAGGCTCCATCAGGTAGAACAGTGTGAAACAGAGACCAGCTAGCTAAAGAGATGAATTTCAAGTGAAATTTTTACTCATTGGGACTTAGCCTCTATATTCTTTTGACTGAATGCTGTTATAGTGAGGCAGACTAGAATATACTTGATGTATTGATATCTACTAGAAACCTGTAATGCTAGGGACCTGTTCATTTATCCCACATGTATTTGTTGAGTACTTATGTTGGACTGAGAGGATAAAGTAGAAATAAGTCAGCCAAGCACTACATTAGCTAAGTCTAAATTTCTTTCAAGACAGGATTTTCTCACTTAACTCATAGCACAGCAAAGTAAGGAGGGTAGATAAGTAGAGACAGTTATTAAATAGTTTCTAACATGTCTCTTGTACAGTTACTAAGAGTCCTTATTTTTGTGCATTTTTAATACTTAAGCAAGGGAATAACAGAAGCATGGATGAATATTTTGGAAGAGATTGGCACAGAAAAAAATAACTCGGGTCTGAAAGGATAAAGGAAGTGCTTATAGGAGTGCTTGTTCTAAGTTAAAAAAACAAAAAAAAAATCAAAGTGCACATTTAATCCCTGATTTTCAGTGGATGTTCCAAACCTTCTATGGTCACATGAAATTGGTCTAGTACAGTAAATTGTTTCCTTTGACAACCAACTTTTCCTTCAAGTGATTGTTTTAAAGTTTTGTCTTCCAAGTTCTTCTTTAAATATGCACCCATCATACTAGATTATATTTAATCCAATCTCTTATATAACCGCTATCATTTTGGATTGTTCTCAATTCCAGTGGAATTAGGATTTCTTAGAAATGTTTGGTTTCTTGGCCAATATGGCAGGCCCAGAAAGGACTTGGAAAGTTCTTAATGATGGGAGGGCAAGGTCTTTGGTGCCTCCACCCGGAGTAGCATGGTAGGTAAGGTATATCTATCACCATGATCAGATTTTCCAAAGATTGTTATATACACAAGCCTATTTTTAACAGTCATTTTTTCTTCTTCATTATTGCCAGCTCTGGGATCAAGTACTTCAGGTTCTTGCTTGCTTTAAACATGTCTTCAGATCTCTGTAATTCAAATTGAAATGTCTGAAATCAGGACTGTGTCATTTAAGGATGGTGTAGCTTATTTGTGCTGGGAAACTCCCAATTAATATTTTAGGATTACTTGCTAGAAATTTAATTCATTCCTTCTTAATTCCCTGGAGTTGGTTTGGTGAAAGCCACATTCATTATAATGAATGAGTTAATGTAAATAAAATAGTTATAGTAAAGATGGTATATAAGTGTCAAGAGATGTCAGTTATTTCTATTATTATTCTTAGAAATTGTGACTGAGTGCTAGTTGGGCCAAGATCACATAATAACTCAAGTTTAGTATTTCTAGCTCTTGAATTTACCACTGATAACATTTACTCACAGGAGACTGAGAGTATTATAAATTGTTGCTGTCTTAATATGTATTTCATTGAATCATCAAAATGCTGAACAGTTATGTGGTCAGGTTACACTGTGAGATGATGTGGTTTATTTCTTGCTCGTGCTCCTTGGCCTGCAGGATCACCTAGGGCCTTGACTTTGTACTGTTTTCACTCCAAAGCTTGGGATAGATGGAATAGGTGCCATCAGAAGTATTCCCCTTTTTATGGCAGAAGGCAACAGAATCAAAAGGTAGAGTTTTCTCTTTAATAATGTGAAAATGTTGAGTGTAAAGTGTGTTAGGAATTCTAGATTCTTTTTTTTAATTTTGATTTTTAAACTTTTTTAGTTGTTGATAATTTATTTCTGTGTGGTTCTGAGAATTGAACCCAGTGCCTTACATATGCTAGGCAAGTGCTCTGCCACTGAGCCACAACCACAGCCCTTTAGATTCTTTGTAATCAGGTTACAAGTAGATATTGCAGATGAAAGTCTAATATTTTTTGGAAACAGTTGAAATTGAAGAGAGTACATTGTCCACTTTAACTTTCTGATCTGGCTCTCTCCTTACTGGTACTGTTTTAGTTTCTCATTCTGTTTCTTATTCAGGATCCCTAAGCTTTACCCTCATGCCTCAGACCTTTCTGTCATTCACTTGAGCAATGGTAGCATGAATTTCTGTTTCCAGTGATCAGAGAGCAGATAAGTAATTCTACACTCAATCCTTTTAAAACCAAATGGAGACCAGTTGTGTTACTAGAAAAACTGTCAGGGTACAGGATGTAGTAGAGAAGGACAGTAATAGTCAGCTGAAGGTCAGTGCTTAAGGCAAGTGACAAAGGTTAGTTCAAAGGGATACAAACAGGATGTGAGTTCAGAGTCAGGAACGGAGGAGATTTCTGAAAGGTTGGAATCAGGAATGAAAGAGCTTTCTGGCAGGTAGGAACAGAAGAAATGAGAAAGACTGAGAGAAATGGTTTAGAACATAAGCTTAAGCAAGAGAGGTGACTGATCCACTAATGCTGCTCCTCTGCTGCACTTGTGTTGAGTCAAGCACCATGGTAGGGCTTAGGAATACAGTAATAGGATCCCATTGTGCATCTAAACCACAGAATATAGAAAATGACTTCAGAGACAGCTCAGTTCTTCTAAGAGTGGTACTTAAATAGTGCCATTCTAGATGGAAAGTGGAGAGATTAGTTTCAAGTATTGGATACCTTAGTGTAATAGGGCTAATTCTCCTGAGGAACTTAGTCTAGAGGTGCTACAAGAAAGTACATGGTAGAAAATGTTGGGTTGTGATGGAGTGCATACTAGGATATCCATCAGGCCTGCTGAGGTCTGAGAAATGCTTTTTGAAAAGAAAATTTTGGGAAGAAATGAAGTCTGAAAAGGAAAGTGTTAAGCACACGGAGAACTGGCAAAGAGGATGGAAAGGAGAGCCTAACCTGCTAGCTGGAGTGGAGATTATGAAGGGAAGAGTAGTGGCCAGAGATAAGTCCTTGTCAGCTCTGCTGGAGCTCCTTTTCTCTGGATACTGGCCAAGGCAAGTTGCAGACTTGAGGACCCAGTTTCTCAGTTTGTTTTGTGCTGCTATAACAAAATACTTGAGATTGAGTAATTTATAAAGAACAGAAATTTATTCCATCACATTTCTATGAAGGCGAAGATCAGGGTTGAGGCAGTTTCAGTTGTCAGGTGAGGGCTACTTATTCTTGATCTAGAGGGGAGGAATGTTGTGTCCTCACATGGCAGAAGGCAGAAGGGCAGGCAGGCAGATTGCTGCATGCTGCGTGGAGCCTCTCTTATGAGGGAGGAGGAGCCCACATGCCCTGATTACCTCATAGAGGCCCTGGCTCCTAATGCTGTCACATCGGCAACATCTGAAGTTTGAAATGGACATGTTCAAACTATAGCACCCATTCTTCTGAATGGCCACTAAGAAGAACTGGTGCTATCACAACCCTTGGTGTCTGATTGTTTCCTGACCCTGAACATTGGTGGAGTGAGGTCTCATTGTAATGCACTATAATGGTGTGTCTTCAGTCTGTGAACACCATGATTGCAGGTCCTCTGGGATGAGATCTAGCTGTCTTTTGAAAGTAAGCAGTTTGAGTTTTGGCAAACTGGATGTATTGACTGGATGTATTGACTTTGGAACTTCTGCTGGTGCTCTCTTATGTGCACTTGGTGTGTTGGGTGTGGTATTCCCTTTGGAGTCATCTGGGTGCTTCCAGCTCAAAGCGTGATGTGTGTAGCAGCAGCACTAAAGAATCTCAGACTCTGCTCCAAGACCCACTGAATGAGAATATGCATTTTAACAAGATCCCCAGCTGATTTGCATAAGCATTAAATTTTGAGAAGCATTGGTGTGGATGATTAAAGAAGGGACTTTTTTAAAAGAAAAATCACTTTGGCATAATAGAGAAAGGAGGAACCTGTATGTGACATCATTACGGCTATTCCTGGAGGAGAGTCACGAGTGCAGTGTGAGTGGCTGGGGTGTCTGAGTCTTGCAGTAGCCATAATAGTTTCCTCATTTAGATTCTGGGCCCCCAACACCCTCTGATCTATTTTCTTCCCTGCTCTCTAGCAGATGAAGGATAAATGAACTATTATTCTTGTAGTTGGGAAAAAAAAAAAAACCTATTAATTTGTTTATTGAAAAAAATATTTCAATCTATCATAAATTGTTTTTATTCCAATAAGTGTTCTGTAACCTACCTCTGTTCCATTTTTCAGAGATCATTTTAATATTAAGTTCAAGCAATCTTATTATTTCTGTCTTAATAGCCTCTTGTTTCATGCATTTTTTCCTGAGGAATTGTATCTTGTATTTAAAACATGTTTGTTATAACACAGATTTTTTTTTTTTTTGTTTTCTTAAACCACTAATTGAGATCTCGTTTTAGTAGTTTTAAGCATATTTTAAAGTCTTGTTGAAAATTAAACTTACAGAATATTGAAAAGTTACTTCATTGTGCAGATTTTTGTTTTTAGAGAGAGAGAATTTTAAAAAAATATTTATTTATTTATTTCCTGTGGACACAACATCTTTATTTTTTTTTTTTAATTTTTATGTGGTGCTAAGGAACAAACCCAGTGCCCCGCGCATGCCAGGCGAGCGCGTTACCGCTTGAGCCACACCCCCAGCCCCTGTACAGAATTTTGTATCTTGAAGTAGTTCAGAGTTGAACCATTTCCTAATAACATGAGGATTATTCTTTTCTATCCCCCCTAAGCTGCTGTAGTGTTTCTCAGGTGCTATTCCATCTGGTGGGATTGAGAAGTAAAGAAGTGGAGAAAGCAAATTTAAAAGAGAGCAATGATTAAGTTGTTTTTAAGTATATTTGAGGTTTTAAAAAAGATACTATTTGTACCCATATTAACAAAATGATTTATTATAATTGGAATCATCTTTTTTATTCTGGTATTTTCTATACTTTGATCAAAGTTTAGATTATGCCAAAAATAATTTAAAAATTGAAATAAAATTCACATAATGCTCATTATTTTAACCACTTTAAAGTGTAGAGGTAAGTGGTGTACTCACCCAGCTACATTGCAGCACGTATCATCAGTTGAATCCGTTTTGTGGCCGAATTAATGTGCCACATTTTGTTTATCTTTTTATTAATTGAAAAATAGTTGAGTTGTTTTCATTTTTTGGCTATAATAAATAATTGTTCACAACAATCATGTATAAGTTTTTATGTGGACACGTTTTAAATTCTTTTGGGTATATTCTTAGAAGTGGCATTATTGGGGTAATATGGTGACTCCATGTTTAAAAAAAATATTTCTTAAATGTAGCTCACTAAAATATACTGTCCCTGGACTGGCTGTAGCTCAGTGGTAGAGCACTTGCCTCGCACATGAGAGGCATTGAGTTCGATCCTCAGTACCACATTCATCTTTTCCAATTAATTAATTCCAAAAGGAATTAATTTTATGAACATGTAACGTTATATCCTGAAATCACTTATGTTCTTGAGTTTAGCCCAGTATTTGAGCAGTAGCCGTGCTGCTGCTGTTCTTTTTCACCAGCAAGACTCCATTTTTGACATTTCACAATGAAAGCTTCCTATTGCCTAGCCTATGAACTGATGACCTTCTGCTTGATTGAATATTTTTGTAGTGTCAAAAGATTGCTTTAAAAAAATGTGGGCACTTACAAAGGGTTATATGCCCAAGTTGGTGTTGTTGCTGTCATTGAAGGAGGTTCTTCAATTCTTCTTCTTGTTATAGAAGTATTACATTACTGAATGCGGTTTAGAAAATAGATTAGCTTACTCACCTAACGTAAGTCAGCATTTTGTGTCACCATTACATACTTTACAAATGCATATATACTATGTTATAAATTCTTATTGTATATTATGTATATCCACACAGAGTTTAATATTGTGAGCTTTTTATGTATCATAACTATTTATTACATAATTGTTATAGGTACATGTAGTATATGAATAAATTACCAAAATGATTTATTTTCTGTAGCTCACTAAAATGTACTTAAGACCACCTTTAATGCCTGTGTAGTATTTCATTGTGTGAATGTTACCTATTTTAAATAACTTTCCTTTATTAACAGATATTTCAGATGTTTATAATTTTTTAAATTTAAATAATATTGTGGAGAGCCTCCTTAAATGTGTAACTTTTTATTTCATAAGAGTATTTCCTTTAATTAAATTCTCAGAACTATTAGGTCAAAAAATATGAAAATTATTCACATGGTTTTTACGTACTTCCAGGTTGCTATGGTCTGTCTGAATATTGCCCCCAGATTCATGTACTAGGAACTTCATTCCTAATCCACAGTATTGGCAGGTGGGCCCTTGTAGAGGTGTTTAGGTTTTGTGGGCCGACTTCTCAGGATTGGATTAATGCCATTATAAAAAAGGGTTGCAGGAGTAGGTTTGCTAATTTTTGCCCTTTTGCTGGCCACCATATAAGGACATAGGAAGATGTCCGTGCTCAGTTACTGGCACCTTGATCTAGAACTGTTGAGAGAAAACAGTTTTGTTCTTTCTAAATGACTCAGTTTGTGATATTTCGTTATGGCAAGACTTAATAGACTAAAGTACAGATTTTACCTACTTTTTAGTTACATAATTAAATCAATAAGTGACTTTGCATTTCTTTCCTTAATTTTTACTTTTTGTGTTCTACCCATCCTTGGACTTTGTCAATATGTGGAATGTTGGTTTTGTTATATTCAGGGTTAGCTGTTTCCCCTATATGTGGTATTTTTGTGTTTGGCTCTTTGTGCCGGGCAAGGCGACAGCTCTCTGGTGGATACAGAAACATCGTGCCAGATCTGTGTCCTTAGGTGCTTACTCTCAAGTCAGGGCCCTGGTGTACTTCTCAGCAGATGCATCTCTGTTTTGCATAGGCTTTTCTTTCCCGCTCCTGTTTCTTTTCCCCTTTGTTATAGCCATGCTTTCTGGATCCAGTGCCTGCATCTCACTAGTGGTCTGCATTCTGCAGTATGGTTTCGATCCCACCTTTCTACTAAGGTGGTCCTTTCCATGTCTCTCTGCTTTCTTTGGTCATTTTCTTAGTTTGCATTTTCCTTGAGATTTCAGTAATGATTTAAGACTATTGATTTCCATCTTCTTTGTAATAATACCTCATGAGCTCCATGGCCTGGTTCGGTTGATTTCTCTTTTCCTTCACCTACTTGTGGACATTTCTCTGGCTTCTGTTCTTGGTCATTTTTTTCTTTCTTTACATTCTTTTCCCATATACATTTTTATGTATTTTCATAGTTTAAACTTGCATTTTTATTTGAAAGATTTCCACCATTCATTTGTTTATTCAACATTGTTTGACCTGGAGCTGGCCTAGGTCCTGAGGGTGTAAAGATGAACTCATTTCAGCTGCCCTTGATCAACTTGCAGACCAGTGCAGATATCAGCCCTAGTGCTGTGTGAGATATTTCTTTAACAGAGAGTTGAACACAGAGATGCAAGAGCTGAATAGAGGGGAAAGGATGACAATTCTGCCTAAAGCAAATGTGTTAAAATTTCTTAGAGTAGATGACATTTAAACTATAATTTGAGAGTTTGCCAGGTAAAAAATTAATGAGAGAGGGAACATTTTAAGCAAAGGAACTGTATGTTTAAAGGAGTAGAAGCATGTATTCCTTCCAGATCTTAACCTAGTGAGGGCAAGGGATTATGTCCTGGTTTTGCTTCAATCATGGTAGACTGCTAGGAACATGTGTTTGCCAAGTCGGATTGGGGTCCACATTCTAGATCCTGTATTTATTGGCTGTGAGCTTTGCAGAGGATGAGAAAAGTGTCCCATAAATTTTTTTTTTGGTAAGAGTTGATGAGTTATAATCACCTAGGACAGTGTCTGATAAGCAATGGGTGCTTTTAAAATGTGAGCTTCTTTTTTTTGGTTTCCCTTCTCTGAATCTAGCCATTCCATAACTTTCATAGAGCAGGTAGGGAATTATACTTGTTGAACAATTTCAGTTTTTGCAAACATGAGAGAAATATCTGGCATTGTTTCTTTTGATGTAAAAATTTGTGACTAGAAACACAAAAGGCATAAGGTAAATTCACTAAATCTAGTAATCTTATGAAGTAAAGGTTCGTTTTCTTAACAGCTAACTTTAATTGGACAAAAAAAAAAAAAAAAACAAAAACAGAGCAATGGGTCAAAGGTTTGCTAGATGTTTGTGTATGGTAACTGGATGTGATTTCCCCCTTGAATACATCATTTGATTGTAAACATCATTTGCAGTGTTTTTCATTGATGTTTTAAATTTGTTTCCTTCGCAATTTCTTTTGGAATATAGTTAAAAAAAAAATGATCGTAAATTCCAGTTGTTCTAGGATTGTCTGTTTTGCCCTTAGACCTCAGATGCTGTATAGTTCACTGATAGCTCAGTCAACATCAGCTCAGACTAGGGTCTTTGGCTTTTATTTACCAGTTACATTCTTATTCCTCTATGTGACACAAAGGCCTTCCCCAACCTACCTTCTTCTCTCTTGAGCAACTTTATTTCCTTCATCTTTAGGTACCACAGACTGCAAATCTTTGAAGGCGTCATGCAGCCGCATGCCTGCAGTTTATTTTTATTGTTTTTTTGCAGTTTCCTTTGCAGTTTTCTGCATGTGTCTCCTCCTTTGTTCCCTACTCATCTTTGTAGATAGATTCACAGGTAGTTGTCTCTGTGAAGCCTTTCCTTGTATCTTCACAATTATTATTCAGCGCTGCTGTTTTATTAGTTGAAAACTCTTTAGATGTTTTCTCTCATATAATAGAACCCTTTACAGTGTTTCACATGTGAACTCTGTTCACATTCCAGTGATACTTGGTGTCTACTTCTGGGTGGTATTTGCACTGCTTGTGAGGAATGACTCCTGCTATATGATGATGTTAACAGTGGCAGGGCGTCATTTATTGAGGACCTAATCTGCTGTAGGCCCTCTTCTAGAGCCTTTGCAAGCACTGCATATTGCAGACTTAGATCCCCCCCGCAGATAGTATTTCTTTTCATCATTTTTTGTGCTCATTTCCAAATAGGACAGAACATATTAATCCTGAGGGGGCAATGTCTAGCAATAGATGAAAAGTTGATCTGTAAAGGTATTTTTGTTGAGGCTGTTCAGGGTATAAAGAACTTAGAATGCATATGCTGTCAGTTTTATAATTAAGTTCTTTTAAAAGTAGTTTGAAAGTATGCTTTTTATAATAAAATAAATAAAGGCAAATAGGGTACTTGTATATCTCAAAAGAAAACTCGGTTTTCTACACCTCTCACAATACTTCTGACATCAAATGTGTGGATTTTCCACATCAAGCAATTCTTCAACAACTGGATGTCCTGTTATTTAACCTGATTCTGACACTAATTACCTGGAGTTAGCTCAGATCCCACAACTTTAAAGGCACATTCAACAAGACTGCCCTGTACTTTGGATGCCTGTTCAAATCCAGGCTTCCTGTACTTATGACTGACTGACTGTAATCAGGGTTCCTGTGATCCCTTCTTCAAGGTCAGTACTTTGCTGTAATGGCTCACAGAACTCAGGGAATCATTTACCTGTTTACCTATTTGAAAGCATACTGCAAATGATACAGATGGTGGAGAGGGACATGTGCAAGGCATGAGGGAGTGGCATGGAGTGTCCTTGCCCTCTTTAGGTGGTTCCTACCATCATGTCTGTGTTCACCAACTGGGAAGCTCTCCCAACTCTGTCATTTATGGTTTTTATGGAGGTTCCATTGCACAGGCATGAGTGATTAAATTACTAGTCCTTGTCAATTAGCTCAATCTTCAGCCCCTCTTTGCTTTCTGGAGCTCAGAGGGTGGGGCTGACGGTTCCAACTGTCTAATCACATTGTGAGTTCTCTGGCTACCAGCCCTCATCTTTCAGGTCACCTTATTAGCATAAATGGATTATGTTTGAAAGGGGCCTATTACAAATATCAAAAGATACTCTTCTCGCCCCCTTCTCTCAGGAAATTACAAGGGCTTTAGAAGCTCTGTTATAAGAACTGGGGACCAAGACCAAATACGTACTTATTTATCACAATTTTCAATTAATTTCCCCTTTTCCTTTATTCATTGATATGTGATTCATTCACCAAATATTATTTTGGGTATCTACTGTGTATCAGGTAATAGAATATGTCATTTTAATATAACAGTGTGCTGTCCTCATGGGTCATACAGAAAATTTATATCATTTATTAGGCCTGAATGGATCTAAGAAGGCTTATTTCCAAATTCTTTTCTTTCTTTTTAATCTCAACAACTATTTTTTTTAAATGAGGTAACTTTTTTCTTTTTATAGCCTTATTTATTTATTTATTTTTAAGAGAGAGAGAGAGAAGAGAGAGAATTTTTAATATTTTATTTTATTTTTTTTTTAGTTTTCGGCGGACACAACATCTTTGTTTGTATGTGGTGTTGAGGATCGAACCTGGGCCGCACGCATGCCAGGCAAGCGCGCTGCCACTTGAGCCACATCCCCAGCCCTCATTTATTTTTTATGTGGTGCTGAGGATTGAATTCAGGACCTCAAACGTGCCAGGCAAGCATTCTAGCACTGAGCCACAACCCCAGCCCTTTTCTTTATTTCTTTAAGAACCATCTTAGACTTACTTGACATGTTTTTGGGAGGTGATACTGAGCAAGAGCTTGCCATCCAGCGTATATAGACGTCAATACCAGTTGTAAAAAGAGAAAGCTTTATGCTGTAGTCAGTCAGCATGGAGGCCAGGAGTGCTATACTCCGGTTTGCCTTCCTACCACACAATCGGGGGTAGCAGGGGAATTTATAGGAAGAAAGATAGGAAAAGCTGTTTGTTGACTGGATGTGGGAAGGTGGAGTTTGGAGTTTGTATTGAACAGGCTTAGGTAGTCATCCTGCCTACAGCGATCACATGTTTCTTTTGGGGGTAGAGTTTTCATGTTCTGGGAGGAGGATTTTGAGTTTGGAGGATTTTGAGTTTGTAATATCAAAAGGCCATTGACTATGGCCTGGGGTTGTGGCTCAGTGATAAGAGAACTTGCCTGGCATGTGTGAGGCACTGGGTTCAATCCTCAGTACCACATAAAAATAAATAAATAAAATACAGGTATTGTGTCCATCTACAATGCCCCCCCCCCCCCAAAAAAAAAAAAAAAAAAAGCCACTGACCAGATGATCTGGCTTCCTCTGTCCCTGTCCTTTTTTGAAGAGTGGGTTTTTCCAGACCATTTTTGAGTGACTTCTGGAGGCTTTTCCCCCAAAGCTTTTCCCCCAGTTTATGTCCTGGTGTGAGCAGACCTTAGCTGATTTCAGATGTGAAGTAGGCATAGAATGCGTCACTTTTCCTGTGATTTTCCTTCCTTTACATTTTGCCTGGAACCTTTCCACTGATACCCATTGTTGCTGAGAATGAATACAGGGAAATGGGATTGCTTTCGTCCTATCTCTGTCATCTTGAATGTCTCGCATGTGTTAAGACTCTGACTGTCCATGTGTGCCTTTGTGCATGTTCAGGAGGATTTTCTAGGGATTTGGTTGGACCAGGATTAGTAGAGTGTGGGCCTAAGTTTCTGTATAGCATAGGAAGCAATCTGTGAGTCTCTGCTTCTTCCTCTTGGCAATAGTTACATGATGTGTTTAGGCTGTAGAAATTCATCGTATTATCCATTTACGGTTTGTATGCTTTTCTGTATGTAAATAAAAATGAATTATATAGACTTGAAGTGTTTAAAACAAGTAAAAAATAATGGCATTCCTGTGTAATCCCATTTGTATACAATTATAATAACATAATTATGTTTTAAATGTGATCATCAAGTGTAACACAGCATATTTGTTTACAAAATTGTAACCTCACCTTCTGCCCTTGCTCTTCATGAATTGTCACTTGTATTTTACTTTTTCCCTTAAGCAATTTCACTTAGAGAGTCATATAGTCTTGAAGCTAGAGATGTAATGATTTTCCAGTTTAAGGTGTTGAAATTGGGACATGCTTCAATTTAAATATTGAGCAGTAAAGCTAGTACCTCACTGGGATGTCCTTGTCATAGATTTTCTGTTTTGAGTACCTACTTTTGAGTATCTGCTGTTCTGAGTCTTCTCAGGCTCATGCTGGTTTAGGTTTACAGCCTTCCTTCTCCTTGAGTCAGCATAAAGTTAGATAATGCTCTACTTTTCCCAGTGTGTAAACAGGAACTGGTTTCTGTACATTGGTGAATGGGTATAAAGCCAAGGTTAAGTCAGTCATTGATTACAAAGAATCCTTAGGATAAGTCTTTCACTGAATGAAAATACTGACTCAGTGGTTTAAAACAGCATTTGCAGGGGCTGGGGTTGTGGCTCAGCAGTAAAGCGTTTGCCTAGCACATACAGGGTCCTGGGTTTGATCCTCAGCACCACATAAAAATAAATAAAATAAAGGTATTGTGTCCAACTGTTAACTAAGAAATAAATATTAAAAAAAAACAGCATTTGCAAAATTAAATGTGACAGTTGTGGCAGGCAGATACATGTAAACATGTTTGATCTATTTATACCTTTAAAAATAGCTTTATAGAAATGTTTGACATTGTTTGCCATTAGGGAAATACAAACCAAAAATACACTTGAGATTCATCTTACTCCAGTTAGAATGGCTGTCATTAAGAATACAAACAATAATAAATGCTGGAGAAGATGTGGAGAAAATGGAACACTCTGACACTGTTGGTAGAATTAGAAATTAGTACACCCACTATGGAAATCATTATGGAGGTTCCTTAAAAGACTAGGCTTGGAACCACCATATGACCCAGTTACACCACTTCTCAGTATTTATTCTAAAGAACTAAAATCATGATTGATAGCCATACATGCATAGCCATATTTATAGCAGCGCAATTCACAGTAGCCAAATTATGGAACCAGTCTAAGTGTCTATCAGTGTATGAATGGATAAAGAAAATGTGGTATGTATACACAGTGGAGTTTTCTTCAGCCATAAAGAAGAATGAAATTATGTCATTGCCAGGAAAATGGATGGAACTTGAAAACACGGTTAAGAAAAATAAGCCCATCTTGAAAAGTCAAGAGTTGTATGTTTTTTTCTCATATGTGGAAACTAGAGGGAAAAAAAAAAGGAAAAGAAAGGTGGGAGTGGGGATCTCATGAAAGTCAAAGGGGGTTCAGTAGAGGGAAGGAAGGAGGGGAAGAACAGGGAAAATACTGGGGAATGATATTAGCCAAATATTATTGTTATATTGATTTCATGTATAAATAATATCACAACAAATTCCACCATATGCATAGCTAGAATGCACCAATTAAAAAATTGGCGGAAAAATAGCTTTATAATGTAATAACTTTTTCCTTTAAAAATTTTTTTTAGAGAGAGAGAGAGAATTTTTTTAACATTTTTTTTTAGTTTTCGGCGGACACAACATCTTTGTTTGTATGTGGTGCTGAGAATCGAACCCGGGCCGCACGCATGCCAGGCGAGCGCGCTACCGCTTGAGCCACATCCCCAGCCCAACCTTTAAAATTTTTTTAAAAATTAATTAATTAATTAATTTCACAGTAGAATGCATTTTGACATATAGTACACACATGGAGCGCAACTTCTCATTCCTCTGGCTGTACATGGTTCAGAGTCACTCCAGTAGTGTAATCATACATGTATATAGGATACTAAAGTCTGTCACTTTCTACCATCATTCCCATCCCCCACAGCCCCAACCTTTTTCTTTTTCACACCTATGATCCTGTATTCATAGTTGTTTAAATAGAAAAGCTAGAAATATTAAAATAGTGCTCCTACAGTAAAGCATCTGTAGTGTTTCCAGTATAAAATGCAATTTTAAAGGGTTTAGAAGTGAGCTGTAAAAATTTGTTCTTGGCCAATGTGTTGTATACAAAATCTCTGTCCAGGCTAATTTTAAGAAGAATTTTCACAACAGCACAAACTGAGATTATATGGCAGAACCAACTTATGTTGAATTCATTTTTTATTGCTTCAAAGTAGGAGAAAGGTAACAGCTTTTAAAATGATTCCTGTAAAACAGTATGAAACTTATTTCTTGACTTGTGGGATTAGAAAATTATTGATTAAAACAATGTTGCTCTGCCATCAAAATAGTCACCATTGGCTTAAATATAAAAAAATGGCACCACCAAACCTAGCATAAGCCCCAAATCTTGGGTGACTTCATATCAACTCTTAAGATCTTAGCAGCTCATTTTAAAAGCAGTGTTTGTTTCTCCCCTCCCCTCCCCTCCCCCTCTCCTTCCTTTTATCTTTTATTTTAAAAAATATTTATTTATTTGTTTTTTAGTTATGCACCTTTATTTTATTTGTTTATTTTTATGTGGTGTGGGGGATCGAACCCAGTGCCTCACGCAAGCTAAGCAAGCGCTTTACCACTGAGCCACAGCCCTGTCCCAATTTATCTTTTATTTTTTGGTGCTGGGGATTGAACCCAAAGGCATTCAACCACTGAGCCTCATCTATCAACTTTTTCATTTTTTTAAAAAATTTTGAGACAAGGTCTTACTAAGTTGCTTGAAGCCTTGCTGAGTTGCTGAGGCTGGCTTTGAACTGAGGATCCTCCTGCCTCAGCCTCCCAAGTCGCTGGGTTTAATAGGCAGGTGCCACTGTGCCTGGTAGAGCAGTGTTTGGGTCTGCTCAGTGGTTGTGTAACCCCAAAGAGTCTTTTTTGTCCTTTGCCCTTGTTTGTTGGAACAGCTTTCTGCTTGGTACCGGGCTTAGTTGTCTATAAAGTAAGAAAGTCCTGATGGGAAAGCAAAGACTTTTTTGTGGGGAGTGGGGTGGGGGTGGGAATGTGTGAATGATTGGACACATTCTCCAGTGAAGCTGGAGAGCTTCTTGGTAATGTAACTTTCTCCCTAACTCTCTGAGCAGGTCTTAGCTTGAAGTGATCAGCCACAATGCAGATAAGCTCCTTGCTTTTATATCATTGCAAGCACATTTAGACATACAGTTCTACTGCATTTTACTGCTTGCAGCCAGGTTTCTTCCTAGTTCTTCTCTACTCTTTCTTCATAATTAAATCTCATAAGCAGATTGCTCCAGGGTAATTTCATGTGAGGCAGCCAGACTAGCTTCAGAGTTGACAGTACCTTCCTCTTGTGTCACTTCTGGACCATGGAATACAGTTTATGTGTGTAGAGCCTCAGGGAACATTTGAGGTATTCCAATGGAATATGAGTTTATATGAAATATGAATTGGAAGTGATATTGAGTTATGTGCAGTTTTTCAGAAATATCTCCATGATGGAGAAGGAAATACCTCATTAAAGACATGCTTCCTTCATCTTCCCACAACCATTTCTCCCCCTTATTCTGCAAAGTAATCATGCTGTGCTGCACCCAGGGCCAAATGTGAAAACAGCAACAAAACCCATTAGTATATAAAATTAAACAGCACTTATTTCTTTATAAACAATTTCCTTAAACAAATACATCTTAAGTCAGGTCATTGTTGATTCGCAGATCTTTTTGCTTTAGATTCTTAAGAGTCATCTTGGTCAATGGCTGAGGTGGAGAAAAGTCTGCTTCATCTGCTGAAACTGAGGCATGTTGCTTTCCTCTTCAGTCAGCCTTGCCAAGAGGCCACTTTTCCCCCCTGGCCTAATCCTGTTTTAAAACAGGTTGCTCATTCTAGGGAGACATGCTCCTGTTGTCATGACCTAGGAGGATCTCAAGGTCAAAATGTGAGGTGTGGAAGTAGTAGTGGGCAGTAAGCCAATGTTTGAACTCCCAGGTCCTGAAAAATGGGTGTAGTTGGTATAGAGATGCTCTTTGGAGAAGAGCAGTGTGCTGCTTCTCAGAGGAGTAACCTGTTATTTATCATTATTTATTAAGGATAATCTCTTTCTATCAGTACTCTTTTGTTCAGATTGGTGTGGATCTGACCAGCAGAATACCTACATGTTGACTTCTTTGTCATTTTGACATGCCTTTATCACTTTGTGAATACTTAATTTATTTTCTGTGGATATTCTCACCTTATCCTGTGCTTTCCCTGTACTATCCTTGGAATCAGTCATTTTTCTAAGAATCCTTGTTTCTGTTGGTGGAGAAATCCAGACTCTATCAGGCCCTTTTAGTGAACAAGAACTAAGAAATATGTGTATGTGTTTGTGTGTATTTCCTTCCTCCCTCCCTCCCATCCATCCATACATCCAGAAAATAGTGTTCACACAGATCTCTGATTCCAGTGCAAATCACAGGGTTTGTTCTGGTTTTCCCTTCCCTACATTTATACCTCCTTCTCTGACAATAAGAAACCTGACCCTTACTGTCCATGTTATATTTGCTTTTTTGTTAATTCCTGTTTGTGACTAATATGCTGGCCTTCTATTCTACCAGGTCACCTTCCTTGCTTAGACTTTAGTCTCTGCTGTTGCTGTGTTCCTCCTGCTCAGTGATTTCCCCACCATCACACCACATTATTTCTGAGCATGGTTCCTTTGATAGTTGGGAGTTCTAGTTTTTAATACATGGAATCTTACAGCTACTTCATCAGTGACATTTGGTATAGAAAAACCCCAGCTCTACTTGTGTTTGGAATACCTAATGTTTCTATTTTGATCTCTTTCTTGATGGTGCTTGCTTTCGCATGCTTGCACACACACACAGGCACACCCATCTGGGTATGGAACCTAGAACCTAGTGTATGCCAGACAAGCACTCTATCACTGAGCTATATCCCCAGTCCTTTTTAAAATTTTACTTTGAAACAGGGAATTGCTAAGTTGCCCAGGCTGGTCTTGAACATGTGACTTTTCCTGCCTCAGCTTCTCAGGGAGCTAGGATTATAGGTTGATGCTAGTGATATGTTTTTTTTAAAATACTGCACCTGTCTTTCTCTCTCTTTTAAGTATCAAGTTGAGGGGAAAAAAAAAAAGAAAAGAAACTGGGTGGGTGGGTGTGCACAGGTACGTGTCTGTATGAGTTGGTGTATGCCTGTGTTGGCAAGGAACAGCTATCTTTCTTCATGGACCCTCCCCTCCCCTCTTCCCTCCCCTCCCCTCCCCTCCCCTCTTCCCTCCCCTCCCCTCCCCTCTTCCCTCCCCTCCCCTCCCCTCTTCCCTCCCCTCCCCTCCCTTCTTCCCTCCCCTCCCCTCCTCTCCCCTCCTCTCCCCTCCCCTCCCCTCCCCTCTTCCTTTCCCTCCCCTCTTCCTTTCCCTCCCCTCTTCCTTCCACTCCCCTCTTTCTTCCCCTCCCCTCTTCCTTCCCTTCACTCTGCAGAAGCTTCCAGCTCTAACAACTCCTGTCTCCATGATGTTCCTCCAACATGCTTGCTTCCTGGACTTTTAGGCCAGGCCATTGTTTCATTAATCACCATTCTTTTGATCCATGCTGTGTTTTGCTCTTGTGAGGCCATCCTTGGTCATCTCAGCAGGAGGCAGATGTTCCTCTTATTTCCTAGAGCTCATGCCATTTCAGGGATACTTAAGGGTGTGCTTTATAGATCCTGCTTATTTCCAAGTGTTGGCAGACTGATGCTAGTGATATGTTTTTTTAAAAAAAAATTTTTATAGTTGTAGATGGATAGAATGCATTTATTTTATTTGTTTATTTTTATGTGGTGCTGAGATTGAACCCAGTGCCTCATGCATGCTAGGCAAGCGCTCTGCCACTAAGCTACAGCCCTAGCCCCATTAGTGATATTTTTGAAAGTGCTACCTTATAGTAGTCAGAGCTGTTGAATACCTAACAGGTGCCTTGTACATTAAAATGTAGCTAAATGTTTTATTGGCTTTTAAATTTTGTTAAAAGGAAAATATTTGGTACCTTCAGATCATAACCTTGGCTCATAATTTGGATATATTTATTGAGTTTTTGGTCTCCCCTGTGTATAGATGTTGAACTATTTGGCTTCAATACAAAAGAGACTTATTTGATCCACATGTTATTTTTGCTCAGGTTTATTGAAGACGGCTGATATATAGTAAAAATTATCCCTTTTTATTTATTTACTTTTTATTTTAATTTTTTTGGTTCTTTTTAGTTGTACATGACAGTAAAACGTATTTTGACATATCACACATACATGGTGTATAACTTCCCATTTTTGTGGTTGTACATAATGTGGAGTTACACTGGTCCTGTATTCATATAAGAACATAGGAAAGTTATGTCCAGTTCATTCTACTGTCGTTCCTATTCCCACTCCCTCCCTTCCCTTCATTTCTCTTTGTCTAATTCAGTGAACTTCCATTCTTCCCTCCCTCCCCACTTACTGTGAGTTAGTATCTACATATCAGAGAGAACATTTGGCCTTTGGTTTTTGGGATTGGCTTATTTCACTTAGCATGGTAGTCTCCAGTTTCATCCATTTACTGGCAAATGCAATAATTCCATTCTTCTTTATGGCTAATATTCCACTGTATATACATACCACATTTTCTTTATCCATTCATCTGTAGAAGGGCATCTAGGTTGGTTCCATAGCTTAGCTTTTGTGACTTGTGCAGCTATAAACATTGATGTGGCTGCATTACTATAGGATGCTGATTTTAAATCTTTGGGATATATGCTGAGGAGTGGGATAACTGTGTCAAGAGTGTTTCTATTCCAAGTTTTCTGAGGAGTCTCCATACTGCTTTCCAGAGTCTTTGTACCACTTTGTATTCCTACTACCAATGTATGAGTGAACTTTCCCCCACATTCTTGCCAACATTTATTGTGTTAACTGCCATTCTGACTAGAGTGAGGTGAAATCTCATTGTAGTTTTAATTTGTATTTCTCTAATTGATGGAGATATTGAACATTTTTTCATATATTTGTTGAATGATTGTACTTGTCTGTGACATGTCTGTTCAGTTCCTTTGCCCATTTATTGATTGGATTATTTGTGTTCTTTTGGTGTTGAGTTTTTGAATTCTTTATATATCCTGGAGATTAATGCTCAATCTGAGGTGCAGGTGGCAAAGATTTTCTCCCACTCTATAGGCTCTCTGTTCACATTCTTGATTGTTTCCTTTGCTGTGAAGAAGCTTTTTAGGGGACTGGGATTGTGGTTCAGTGGTAGAGCGCTTGCCTAGCACATGTGAGACACTGGGTTTGATTCTCAGCACCACATAAAAATAAATAAGTAACATTGACAACTAAAATTTTTTGTTTTTACGAAAGAGAAGCTTTTTAGTTTGATAGCATCCCATTTATTGATTCTTGATTTTACTTCTTGTGCTTCAGGAGTCTTGTTGAGGAATTCAGTTCCTACACTGACATGATGTAGATTTGGGCCTACGTTTTCTTTTAATAGGAGCAGGTTCTCTGGTCTAATGCCTATGTCCTTGATCCACTTTGAGTTTTGTCCAGGATGAGAGATTGGGTTCTAATTTCATTTTGCTACATATGGATTTCTGGTTTTTCCATCACCATTTGTTGAAGAGGCTATCTTTTCTTCAATGAATGTTTATGGCACCTTTGTCTAGTGTGAGGTAACTGTTTATTTATGTGGGTTTGTCTCTGTGTCTTCTATTCTGTACCATTAGTTTCATTTCTGTTTTGGTGCCAATACCAAGCTGTTTTTGTTACTGTAGCTCTGTAGTATCATTTAAGGTCTGGTATTATGATGCCTCTTGCTTCACATTTCTTGCTGAGGATTGCTTTGACTATTCTGGACCTCATATTTTTCCAAATGAATTTCATGACCGTTTTTTTCTATTTCTATGAAGAACATCATTGAAATTTTAATAGAAATGGCATTAAATCTGTATAGGGCTTTTGGTAGGATGGCTATTTTGACAATATTAATTCAGACTATCCAAGAACATCGGAGATCTTTCCATCGACTTAGGTCTTCTTTAATTTCTTTTTTTTTTTTTTTAGTGTTCTGTAGTTTTCATTGTAGAGGTCTTTCACCTCTTTAGTTAGATTGATTCCTAGATATTTTATTTTGAGTGTATTGTGAATGGGATAGTTTTCCTAATTTCTCTTTCAGTTGATTCATCATTGGTGTATAGGAACACAATTGATTTATGAGTGTTAAAAAATTATCCCTTTTAAGTGTCCAGTTCTGTGAATTTTAAAACATAGATTAGCATAGCCACCACCACAGTCAAGATGGAAAACAGTCATGCCACCAGGTTCCCTTGTGACCCCTTTCATTACCACTTGCACCCAACAGCCCTTGCCAACCACTGGTCTGTTTTGTGCCCCTGTGGATTTGCCTTTTCCAGAATGTCATATCAATGGAAACTTTTTAAGTCTGCTTGTTTCCTATTAGCATACTCATGAGAAATTATCTGTGTTGTGTAGTGTTTCTGAGCAGTATTAGACATTATTGCATGCATGTCTTCTAATTTGTTACCCATTCAGTAGGTGAAGGATGTTTTGATTATTTCAAGTTTTTGATGATTAAAAATAAAGCTGCTAGAAAGAAGGAAACTTAAATGTACAGAGGGTCTCTTGTGGCTACAATTGAAACAGAAGGGTATGATGGAGAAACAATACAGATAAGCATAGATGATGATCTGAATGCACCTTTTATTATAGTTCTTCTTGATAGATTTTTTTTTGCTATCTCTGTTCCTTTTCAAGTAGTTCTCAGAGTATGCCTTGCCCAAATTTATCCATATTAGTCCAACTTTATCTTTCCATTTTTCTATAGAATTTTAATTCCATGACTAATTTTTTTATTAGAAAAGAAACAAAAAAGCTGTTATGATCATTATTATACCCATCTTTGTGTGGATAGATGCTTTATTTCCTCTTGGTTAAATAAATATCTAGCAGTGGAATTTCTGGTCATAAGGTAAGCATGTATTTATAAGACACTGTTAGGCAGTATACCATTTTTCATTCCCATTAAAAATATGTGAGCAATGGGCCAGGGTTGTGGCTCAGTGGTAGAGGGCCTACCTAACACACATGAGGCACTGGGTTCAATCCTCAGCACTGCATAATAAAGTTGTCATGTTCATCTACAACTAAAAATATTTTTAAAAAATATGTAAGTGACATAGTTTCTCCATATCTTCACCTCTACATGGTGGTATAGTTTCAGTCATTTTGTGCATAGGTAGTGGTATTTCCTTGCTGTTCTTTATTTATTTTGTTTTGCATTTCCCTCATGACAAAAGATGCTGAACGTGTGTGTGTGTGTGTGTGTGTGTGTGTGTGTGTGTGTGTATGTTTATTTATGGTCATTGTATTACATATATTTTCTCTCTCTTTTATCCATTTTTAAATTGATTTGTCTTTATATTAATGGATTATAAGAGTTTTTTTTTAAATATATTTTTTTAGTTGTTGATGGACCTTTATTTTATTCATTTAATTCATATGCGGTACTGAGAATCGAACTCAGTGCCTCACACATGCCAGGCAAGTGCTTTACCACTGAGCAACAACCCCAGCCCTATAAGAGTTTTTATGTAATATAGAATGCTGTGTGTGTGTGTGTGTGTGTGTGTGTGTATGTATACCCAGTTTTCTTAAGGATGCTGTTTTTGAAGAGTAGTTTTAATTTTTTTCCCTGAAATTTTTTATTGGTGCATTATAATTTTACATAATGGTGGGATTTGTTATTACATATTTATACATGTGTACAATATAACAATATAATATGGCCAGTATCACTCTCCTGTACTTCCTCCTTTCTCCTTCCCCTACTCCCTGGAGAAGTTTTAATTTTAATGAAATTCAATTCATCAAATATTTCTTTTATGATTTATGTTTTTGGTTTTCTGTCTAATATATCTTTCTTTGTCCCACAGTTGCAAAGATTTCTTCTTTTTCTTTTTAACATTTTGGAAAGAATATGTAACTCAAGATTACACTTGAACATTTTAAGTGTACAGTGTTGTTACCTGTA
Source organism: Marmota flaviventris (assembly GCF_047511675.1). Taxonomy (NCBI): domain Eukaryota; kingdom Metazoa; phylum Chordata; class Mammalia; order Rodentia; family Sciuridae; genus Marmota; species Marmota flaviventris. The sequence goes on along the minus strand of NC_092508.1, from coordinate 7,346,169 downwards.
GGCATGAGGCTATACTGGAGATCCCTGAAATTTCTTCACCTTACGTAATGAGACTTTATATTCATTGACTAGCCACCCTCATTTTTCCTTCCCCCCAGTCTCTGGCAATCACTAGTCTACTCTATTTCTGGAAATCACTTTTTTTGTATTATAGAATTTTATTTTCACAGTTATTTCAAGTAAATTTTTATATATGCTGTGAGGAGAGGGTTGAATTTCTTTCTTTCTTTCTTTCTTTATTTTTTTAATTTTTTATTGTTGGCTGTTCAAAACATTACATAGTTCTTGATATATCATATTTCACACTTTGATTCAAGTGGGTTATGAGCTCCCATTTTTACCCCATATACAGATTGCAGAATCACATCAGTTACACATCCATTGATTTACATATTGCCATACTAGTGTCTGTTGTGTTCTGCTGCCTTTCTTATCCTCTACTATCCCCCCTCCCCTCCCCTCCCCTCTTCTCTCTCTGCCCCCTCTACTGACATTCATTTGTCCCCCTTGTATTATTTTTCCCTTTCCCCTCACTTCCTCTTGTATGTACTTTTGTATAACTCTGAGGGTCTCCTTCCATTTCCATGCAATTTCCCTTCTCTCTCCCTTTCCCTCCCACCTCTCATCCCTGTTTAATGTTAATCTTCTTCTCATGCTCTTCGACCCTACTCTGTTCTTAGTTACTCTCCTTATATCAAAGAAGACATTTGGCATTTGTTTTTTAGGGATTGGCTAGCTTCACTTAGCATAATCTGCTCTAATGCCATCCATTTCCCTGTAAATTCTATGATTTTGTCATTTTTTAATGCAGAGTAATACTCCATTGTGTATAAATGCCACATTTTTTTTATCCATTCATCTATTGAAGGGCATCTAGGTTGGTTCCACAGTCTTGCTATTGTGAATTGTGCTGCTATGAACATCGATGTAGCAGTGTCCCTGTAGCATGCTCTTTTTAGGTCTTTAGGGAATAGACCGAGAAGGGGAATAGCTGGGTCAAATGGTGGCTCCATTCCCAGCTTTCCAAGAAATCTCCATACTGCTTTCCAAATTGGCTGCACCAATTTGCAGTCCCACCAGCAATGTACAAGTGTAGAGAGGGTTGAATTTCATTTTTCTCATGTTTCAGCACGTTGTTGAAAAGACCTTCCCTATTGGATTATCAGAAGTCAATTGACTTTACAAACATGACTTATGTCTAGTCTGTAAATGCTCTTCCATTGATCTATGCATCTCTCCTTGCTTGGTCATTGAAGCTTTTGATACCTGGTTATATCTGTTTTTGAAAACTATTTTGGCTTTCTAGTTCCTGTGTATATTATAGGAAATTTAGAATTGGCTTATTTATTTTATGAGAAAAGCCTATTGAAATTGTATTGAACCAACAGGACAACTTGGGATCAATTAGCATAGATTGATGTTGCCCTATTGTTTAAATCTACTTTAATATATCAGTGTGTAGGGTTTGCCTGTATTTTGCTAGATTTTTTTCCAGTTTCATGTTTTTTGATGCTATAATAAATGAGATTATTTCTTTAATTTTATTTTTTAGTCATTCATAGTTAGTATATAAAAGTTTCTGTACATTTTTAATGTCCTATGACATAGTTATTCCTTTTAGTGGCTTCTTTAAAGCTTCTATAGGATTTTCTCTGTATATATATATAATACTGTCAAGAGATATTAAATTTAAGTGGTAAAGTGCCCCTGTGTTCAATCCCCAGTACTAAAAGAAAAAAAAAGAAGATTTCGATAAATGGAGAGAAATGTTTTGTTCATAGATTGGAACACCACAGTCTATGCCATTCGGTCCCAAACTGACCCGTAGATTTAATACAGTCCCAAAGGCTTTCCTCATAAGATAGATAGACCAGTTAAACACACACACACAAACACACGCACACACACACACACGAGTCTCTGTATATCATGTTATAGTGAATAAAGGCTGTTTTGCCTCTTTCATTCCAATCTGTGTGCCTTTTAGTTGTTTCTTACCTTACAAGAAATCTTTACTACAATGTTGAACAGAGGTGTTAAGAATGGATATTCTTGGGCTGGTGTTGTGGCCCATCGGTAGAGTGCTCACCTGGCACATGTGAGGCCCTGGGTTCGGTCCTCAGCACCACATATAAATAAATAAAACAAATATATTTTTTTAAAAAAAAAGAATGGATATTCTTGCCTTGTCCTTAATCTTAGGTGAAAAACAGGATGATTATGATATTAGCTTTAGGTTTTTCATAGATACACTTTATAAAGCTGCAAATACCCTGATAGTCTTAGTAAAATTTTCATCCTAAATGAAAGTATAAATTTCTTTATGATATAAGATGTGGTAGTTATAAACATGATGCTATTTTTGATACTTTTTATATTGATAACAGATATTGAAGGCTGTTTAGATTTTCTATTTCTTCTTATGTTCATCTTGATAATTTATTAACAGTTGGAGAATTTGTCCATTTCATCTAAGTTGTAGAATATTGGGCATAAAGTTATTCATAGTAGTCCTATATTATCCTTTTAATGTCTGTATGATTTCTTTTTTTCTATTCTTTTGTGTGTGTGTGTGTGTGTGTGTGTGGTGCTGGGGATTGAACTCAGGGCCTTGGTGCATGTGAGGTAAGCACTCTATCAACTGAGCTATATCCCCAGCCCTCTTTATGATTTCTAATGATTACCAATCACTTTTATTTCTGATATTAGTCATCTATGTATCAGTTTAGTGGAAGGTTTATGAATTTATCTGTATTTTAAAATAATTTGTGATCACATTCATTTGATTTTTCAGTTTTTCTGTTTCATTGATTTTCCCTAAAGTTTATTATATCTTTCTTTCTACTTATTTTGGGTTAAACTATCATTTCATTTGCCCCCTTCCCTCAAACTTCTGAAGTGTTTGTCAGGTTTCCTTACTGTGATAAATATCTAAAGTGATCAACTTACAAATAGGAAAGGTTGATCTTGACAGTTTTAGAGGTTTCACTCCACAGTTGGTTATCCTTGTTGCTTTGGGCCTGTAGTGGCACATTATGGCGGGAGTGCAAGGCAGAGCCAGACTGCTCACTTCATGGCCAGGAAGTGAAAGAAAATGAGGAGACTGGAGTTCCACAGTACTCTCCAAGGACACACCTCCCATGATCTACAGACCTCTCTCTAGACCATACCTCTTAAAGTTTCTACCACCTCTCAGTAGCCAAGCTAGTTCCAAGTCTTTAACACACAAGCTTTTGGGAGATATTTAGATCCAAATTGTAGCAAGGTAGAAGCTTGGCCAACTGATGTATGCTCTTCTTTTTCCCTCCCCTCTTTTTATTATGGGCACTTACTATAGGTACATAGTTTCTACTAAATGCTCATCATACAAATTTTGATGTTTTATTTTTATTATGATTCAGTTTGAAACGTTTGAAAATTTTTGTTGACCCATTTATTATTATTAAGTGTAAGTGTGTAGTTGAATTTCCAAATACTTAGGAGCTTTTCTAGATCTACTGCTGTTATTCATTTCTAACATAATTGTGTTAGGGTCAGAGGGCATACTCTGTAAAGTATCAGTGTTTTGAAGCCTACTGAGAATAATTTGGCTCGGCATATAGTCTTGGTAATTGTTCTGTGTACAATTGAAAAGAATTTTTATTCTGCACTTGTTTAGTGTCACATTCTATAAATGTCTCTTAGGTTAAGGTGGCTGCATGTGTTGTTCAAGTCTGTGTCCTCACTGGTATTTTGTCTAGTTTTATTATTTATTGGTGAAAATAACTGTGATTGAGAATTTATTCATGTTAGTTTTTACTTTATGTAGTCTGAATATTTTTTATTAAGTGCATATATAATTATAATCACTGTTTTACTAATGCATTTCCTCTTATCGACATGAAATGTTCCACTTTGTTCCCAGTAAATTCCCTTTTTTCTTAAATTTACTTGTATTTCACTTTAATGCAGTCACTTAAACTTTGTGTTTTCAAAGATGGGAAATAAGAGGGAACATTTCTATACTTATATGAGAGGAAGGGAGCGGTGAAGTAGGGGGCTGAGGGTGTTCTCAAAGTTCAAAGCCCTCAAGGCAAGAAGTAGTGGCCAGAGCACACCTGCTGGGGTTCGTCTTTTGTGGAGGGAAGGGTATCCCTTGACCTGTGGTTTCAGGCGGAAGGAAGGAATGGATGGTTGTGGATACCACTTAGATTTTTAGAGTTGACCATACCTGAAATCTGTTTTTAAAATCTAGCAATAGGTATAGTTTCCAGCATGCCAGAAATCATTAATCAGAGAAATATGGTTTCAGTTTCTGTTATCAATAATGAGGATAGAAGTTTTGCATGACTTTTCAGGTAATTGTTCATAATCTCTTAGTAGTGAACTGGCTGTATGGAATATTCTCTGGAGTTGTGGCCCTTACATTAGTTCCTGAAAAATTTTCATTGTATGTTGCCTGATTTTTCTGAAATGATCTGATTTGAACTTATTTTTCTGTAAGTTCAAATCAGTGAAGTGTATCTCCCAGATGAGAAATATATTCTTCTGCAAGTTGGTATGATCTGATACTGTGTCTACCTATGTAAAAACATTAGATACAAATGATTTTTTTTTTTTTTTGTATTTGACAAGGTGTTTAAACTTTTCAGGTTATTTTCTTTCCTGTATATTGTTACATCCCTGATTTGATACTACATCAAAAATTGTGTTGGTTCTACATCTTTGACTGAGGCAAGCTCTGAAAATTTTGCAAGTAGATTTCTATGACAAAAAATACAGAGAATTGTCTTTTAAAAGAATTCTATTGAAGCATTTCTAAAGAGACTTAAGCTTTATCCTTTAGTAGGATCGAAAACTAGGCCACATTCCTCAGATTGGGGAAGTGTCAGTGCAGTCCACCTCCTTGTTGTGGTGATTGGTGCAGGGTGAGCAAGTAACCTGGATCAGTCATAGCAAATCTGATCCTGTGACTGTACTACAGAGTGCCTTAGCAAGAGCTTCTCTTTCTTTTCCCCGCTGGCCTCTAAGAGAGTGAGATGTAAATCTGGAGCTGCTGGCATCCTCCTTGCCTCCTTCATCCTTCTCTGTGGGGAGAGGGCCACCCTGGTAAGGGATTTAATACTGAGAAAACTGAGCCGAGACACACACTTGCATGCACACACCTGCACACATGGTCCTGTAAATATTATCTGAGCCTCTCCATGTGATCAGATAAACTGTATTACATAAGCTCATAGATTATTTTTATAAAACCTAGACAATTCAAGTTGTTTTTTCAGTCTTTTGCAACTGAAACAAGAATTACAAATACATTGGATATGTTTTAGAGACTTAAGTCAGAATGCAGTAAATAGAAGAGACAAGCAACCACTTATGTACAAGGTTGAGATCTGAATGGTAAGATCAAGAATAGAAAAGTAGTTTCTCCAGGTAAGAGAAGTCCATGGAAGATTTTTAGTAAGAGAATAATGTAATCTGACTTTTATTTCTGGAGATTTAAAGGATGGTGTCACTGAGAATTCCAGGGAATTTGTGGAGATATAAGAGCTTGTAAAAGGATAAGTGAACAATTTGGTGACTAGCATGTTAAACATTGGAAACGGTGAAAGGTTGTAAGCTTGAATGGCCTGGAAGGAAATGATGATGATATTGGGAGAAAGGGAAGAGCAGGAGCAGGACATGCTTTGAAGGGAAGGAGCAGGGTAGTTGTGAATGTTTTGAGTTTTAGGTGGTAATGGCACAGGGAGTTGTCTAAGAAGTACTGCTGAGTTTAGGTAACAAAAGTAGTCAGGAAAAGAATGAGTTTTCCTTTTTCTTTTACTTACTCCCCATTCTGCCAGGGCCCCTTGAGGTTGAAAGAACTTAATATCAGCAGCTGCCCAGCTGAGAAGGGTGTGGGAGTTTTCTCAGTGTGATGTCCCATGAAGATGCTGTGAGTCTAAAGGGGATAACACTAATGTCACCTAAAGGATCATCTAGGTGGAACATCTAGGCGCATGACTGGACTTTGCTATTTACTTGCTTTGTATGTAGCCTTTGTAACTTTGTTCAAGCCACTTAACTTCTCCAGGTGTTTTCTTTTCTCTTCTTTTTTGGTTTGGGGTGGGGGTGCAGTGCTGGGGTTGGGACTCAGGTACATGCTAGGCAAGTGCTCTACCACTGAGTTATAATCTGAGCTTCATCCCCTCCAGGTTTTAGTTTCTTCAGTTGTAAGATGGTGGCAGTAAATATCCTACCTCCTATTAAGTTATTGTAGAGTTTCAGTGAGGAAATGTATATAACATATTTTGTAATTTACAGAAAGTTCCACAAAACTGTTCTGCATCACTGTGGTTTAAAATGGGCAGGCTGGGCACAGTGGTGCTCACCTGTAATCCCAGCACTTGAGAGGCTGAGGCAGGAGGGTCGCTTCCAGGCCAGTTTGGGCAACATAATGAGACCCTGTCTCAATAAATAAATAAGACCAATCTTTTGAATTGTCTATACTGTTGCACATCTTTTTCTAGATTTGAAGTTAATCCTTGGAGCTCATTTGCAGTATGATACAGTGCTCTTCAGAATGGGTTCTAAGACAGGGCCTCTTTGTAAGGCAAAAGCCACATGGCCTTATGAAAAAGGCAAGAGACTCTTAGGAGTTAGACATTTGACTGTTAAAAATTGTAGCCAAAATTGTATATTGCAGATTGCCCAGTGATATCATCTTGTGTGTGTGTAGAGGTAGAAATTGGGGAAATGCTTATTACTTGGACAATAGTTATCTTTTTGACTGTGGCATTTATCAACACTCTTTTACTCAATGAATACATATTCAGCACCTACTATGTGTTAGACACTGTATTAAGTGCTGGTATATAGCAGTGAGCAAGTGGAAAAATTTCTTGTCTTTCTCAAGCTTACAGTCCACTGGGAAGGACATCCCAACTTTAGATAATATAGTCTATGTAACATGCTCAATAAGTAATAATTACTAAGGTGGAAAAATTAAGAAGATCAATATGAATGTGGGGAGTGGGTGTGAGATTTTAGGTAGGATGGTCTTGTCAGGAAGATGCTTTGAAAAAGAACTGGGGGAGTGGGAGACCCCTCCATGTGGGGACTTAAGAGAGCAGCAATGTGAGCTCAAGGAGTAACAAAGAGGCCAAGATGGAGAATTGTGGCTTAGGGAGGTTGGAGAGCTTGGGGGTGAAGACACAGACATACAGGGCTTCTGCATCTTCATTGTTAGGATTTTGGTTTTAGCTCTGACTGAGATGGAAAGGGTTAGAGGGGTTAGAGCAGAGAAGTAGCATAATGTGACTTATGTTTAATAGGTTCACTCTGACCACTGTGTTGGGAGTAGGCTGAAGGGGCAAGAGCAGAAGCTGGAGACCTGCTGTTGCCCATGTCCAGGTGAGAGGTGATGGAGACTGAGCCAGGTGGTTGCAGTGAAGGTAGAGCTGATAGAATTGACAGAATGGATGTGGGGCAAGGTGGGGGTGTTTGTTAGGGAGGGGATATCAGCTGAGTGATGGGTAGGAATGGCACAGGATTTTGGGCTTAAATAACTGGAAGAGTGGAGATAATTTGTTTGTGTAAAATGGATGAAAGCTGCTTATGGATGAACTACCAGAAGCAAACAAAATTCCTGATAACACCCACATCTTTGAGAATATCTACAAATATGTCTTTAAGATGATAGTGTCCTTGGTTGTATTAAAGTGAAAGAGGCTCATTGGCAAACCTTGTCAAGAACTCCCTGTGGAAATATCAATTGCTTCTCTTGACTCCAAAGTATTTCTTGAATAGTATATTATACTTTGTCCCAAGTGTGCCATTAAAGGATTTGAAAGTTTGTTCAAACATGTGTGGCAAGTGAGTGCTGTCACTGAAGCCCAGCCAGAGGAGCCAAGAAAGGAAAAGCAGCCCATAACTGGACTTCCTGATGTGCATTTGCACGCGTCCCAGGCTCTGGTGGTGGGCTGCGGGACATGGTCTCCTGGGCCCAGCCTTCAGCTGACACTGTCTCAGCTGCCCCAATAGCAGAAGTGTTCTATGGACAGAGGTATCTGTGAATCTTTTGGAAATGCTTCATTATGCTAAGTTGATAGCAACCTGTACACAAGGGTAATGTAATAGAGTTTATATGCTGGAATACTTTCCCCATGTAAATATAGACTTTTGTATGATATTAAATAACACCCTTCAAATATGGCCTTTGTGTTCAAGGAAGCATTTTTTCTATATCAGTATGTAGGGAAGCTATGAAATTTCTCACATTTGGAGTTTGAGTAAGCCAGCCTAATGGAAATGTTATCTGATATTTTTATTTAGGATTCTGTTTGAATATTTGGTTACAGGGACTTTTTTTTTTCTGTTTGCTCCCCAGTTTTGAAATACAATAATATTAATTTTAAAAGGAAGGGAAGAAAGATCTAATGCACATTAAACAGGTATGAAGTGGCCAGTTCCTCCTCTTGATTCTGGTGAGTTTCAATTGCTTTTGCAGTTGATCTAATTTACTGCACAGTGCAGACAGTTTCCCCCATTTCTGGGTGGCAGAAGGCTACTTTACAATTAGAAGGATCAGGAAATAGCTTTCTCTTCTTTTTCTGGCTGTTTGTGACTTTTCTTGCTAAGGCTGATGTGTTCAAATTGGGGCACAGTGAACTTATATTGAAAATTAAATTATAATTTAGATGTGAAGGCTTAGAATCACTTTAGAAAAATGCATTTATTTCAGTGTCTTCCAATTTTATTCACTCGTATATATTCATGTTTGCCTGTTAAGTTGGTTCAATCTCTACCTATTGACTGTTTCCCGGCTTCCAGACACATTGTGTTTAATGGAAGACATTGCAGTACCATGTTGCATCACATGAACATGCATTTTCATTTTGTGGCACTTACTTGATAATTATTTATTTATCTCCCATTACTTTTTTTTTTTTTTTGCAAAAATCCTTCTTTTAAAGCTGATTCAAATCTTATTCAGAAGAAAAGGGAACCAATATTTATTATGTTTTATGTGCTAGGCATTGTGGGAGACTCTGGGAAATATAAAGGTGAATGTGACATGTTTTGCTATCTGGAGGAGAAATATGGAAACAAATAAATGGAATTTAGCCTGATCAAAGAACTCTACAATGAAGGAATAGCCAAGGACTAGCAGTGGTCCAGAGGAAGCAATAGAACTCTTCTGTACAGAGGGAGAATAGCAGCGGAGCATTCACAGAACAGCTGGCTCTTCATTTTTACTTGCCAGGCCAATTGAAGGTGCAGCGGCATTTCACGTGATGGGTGTCAGTGATGGAGCTGTGTGTGCAAAGCTCACTTGGAATCTGTCTTCAGCTCCTGTGGGAGAGTTCCTCTATAGAATTTGGGACCAATACTAGATTTAGAACCCTAGACCTGTGCATATGTGACAGCTCTGCCATTTAGGACCTGTGGGTTGTGGCATGTCTGAACTTGTTTCCACCTTGTGAGTTGGAGATGATGATTCTCCTATGCATCACCCAGGATCAGTGTGTGGATCAGATCTGCAAATGTGTATAAAAGCACAGGGGAGAGTGTGCAGCATGAATGTGACAGTTATACTGAAAGCCTTAGTGCTTATTCATTTATTTTTGGTACTGGGGATCAAATCCAGGGGCGCTTAACCACTGAGCCACATCTCCAGACCTTTTTTGTATTTCATTTAGAGACAGGGTCTCACCGAGTTGGTTAGAGCCTCACTAAATTGTTGAGGCTGGCTTTGAACTTGTAGTTCTCTTGCCTCAGCCTTCCCCAGCTGTTGGGATTACGGGTGTGCACCACCGCGCCCAGCCTTAGTGCTTATTTTGATTCATGTATTCATAATTATTTTAAATTCTCTCCATTTACCTAACTCCTGTTCTTGTTGGACCCTTTTTATTTGAGTCTCTCCTCAGGGCTGTTTTTAACTTCTCTTCTCAGTGGACACTTAGCCTTGGGACACGTTTGCATAGCTGTTAGCTGGTGGTGGGTAACTCTCTAATCTGATGTCTGTCTTCAGTCACTAGACCCATGTTTCCATGTGTTGCCTGGGTGTTCCTCATCATCTTGAGCTTCTGGGTCTGAAGACTAAATCTTTTCCCCCCTATTGAAGTGTGCTTCCTTTTGTTTCTTTTAGCTGAATTCAGTGTCTTGCAATGAACTTTGATCCTTCTCCCTTATCCTTGCTTCAGTTGTTCTTCAGGGTTTTAAAATCTCTCCATGGAGTTCCTTTTTATTATTAAATCATTCTCTTGCTGCCAGCATTGTGGCACACACCTGCAATTTCATCTGTAATTTCTCTCCTCCACCAGTTAGCAGGTAGGTGAATTTACAGGCATGAGGCAGGAGGGCAACATAGAGAAGCCTCTTCTCTAAAAAAGAGAATCAAACAAACAACAAAATCTTTCACTTATTATGTTCTTAACATATTTCAGGCTCCTGGGCTAAGAGTTTTTCATATAATGTCTCAGTTCCCACAACAACCTTATGACATTCAATGGTTTTGCCCCCATTTTAAAGACGGTAAAACTAAGATTCAAAGAGATTAAGTAGCTTTTCTAAGATCACATAGTTGGGAAGTGACAGAGCCCCAGTTGGGCGGGCTTAGGGTTGGTGCTGGCTCTTCTTTGTTGCACTCACTTTATAATGAAGGCAAGTTTCAGCAAAATGGCATTCAGGCCTCTTCACACCTGTTTCAGTGTCCTCTCCCCTCCTGCTGTGCATGGTCACAATTGCTTGCTATTCCTAAATGAGAGTTTGCATTTTCTTATTGACTTGTGTTTTTACATGTGTTTTTCTTAGCTTAGACTTGTCTTTTTCATGTTCTCACCTATCAATCCTGAGGAAGGCAGGCAGGGCATTGGACTCAGCCAGGGTTTGGGTGTCAGAGGATCTGTTTCTGCTTGACCTTGAAGCCTTGCTCTGTCCCATAAAGGGCTGGACCAGTTTATATTCATGCCAGCAGCGCATTGCTGCACATTCTTGTTAACATTTGGTTAACATCTCATCTGTCGAGAGTTTTAGTTTGTATCCATCTGTGGGTGTGTGGTATCTCCTTATGGATTAAACTTGTATTTCTCTGATGTCTCATGAAGATGAGCTTCTTTTCACCTTCACTGGCTATTTGGCATTTCTATTTTGTAAAGTACAAAGTTTTACCCCATTTTTCTGGTGAGTTTTCTGTCTCATTGATATGTAGGAGGTCTTTATATATTCTAGATAGAGCACTTCCACGTCTTTTCTTTTCAGATTTCTCTTATAGTAGCTGAGAATGAAAGGAAAATTTAAATCTTGAGCTTAATTTATCTTATTTTCTTTTGTGCTAGTGCTTTTTATGTGTGTTTAAATTTTTTTAAACATATCTGCTCGTATCATTTTCTAAAATTCTGCCAGCTGTTTAGATTAGCATCATCTGTAGCCATTTTTCTCACCTTCTGAATAGTGTCTCTGGCCAAAGCAGTGTTCTTGTCTTTGAAGTAGACTTTTCCAAGGCACACCACCATTCCTTGGCCAACATAGGCTTTTATCCTTGGAAAATACAGAAGTCACACGTGCTGTACCTGCTTCTTTTCCCAGGACTTATGTCTCTTCCTCTCTTGTGTGTCTGAATTCAAGATTCTAAACTTAGGTCTCTCCCTGTTCCTTTGAGTGCTAAGCTTCTCACAGCTGCCTTTCAGTTTCATCCATCCCTCATGGTCTTTCAAGGTCCTCTCCGACCCCCTGGGTTCTACTGCAGAGGCCTGGAGGCTCTTCTCTGTCCTGCAGAGCAGAGGAATTTCTGTCCAATGGAGAAAGGGCATCACCTTTTCCCCTTAGCACACTGCCACACCACTCTTTCCCAATTTTACATTCTGAAAGAAAACAGTAGGTACATTACAGACTTATCCTCCTTGTAAAACTAACAGTGTGTGTGTGTGGGGGTATAGCTGACCAAAGTTTCTGCATGTACATGTGTGTTTGGGGACAGGGTAAGAGATTATAATTAATAAGTATTGTAGTGTGCTATTTCTTGAGCCTTTTAGTAGCTGCAGTTGGCACTTAGAAAGTACTTCACTTCAGTTGCTCTTCTCCTGTTTTCATTGTTTATTTTTGTTAGCAGGGTTTAGGTGATGCCCATCCTACTCTGCTCATGGAACAAGACTGAGAGTGAAAAAGTTCTTTTGACCGAGCAATTTGGTTTCTTACTAATCTGTTTCTATCCTGTCCTCCAGAGACTAGCCTAAATCTTCAAGGGAGAAATAATCCCGTTGCAGCATGCGCTCGGAATAATAAGTGCAGGCAGCTGTTTCACCCTCTCAGGTCTGTGGAGAAACCAGAGGAAATTTAAAAGTCCTCAGTTAACCAGGTCAGTAATACATCCATTTTCCTCAGGACCTTCCTTTCATTCAGAGCTCTCCAAAATAGTGATCTGTCTGAAGTGGTGGCCTTTGGCTCCAGATCCGTGACTTGTGGTACTTGTATTTTCCTTATAGAGTTTTTCTGTCTGTTGCTGGGAATTTTCCTGTGGAGGAAGGGCTTACTGTTTTCATCCAGATCTCAGAGGGATCTGCTCATCTTCAAAGCTGGGAGCTGCTGGATTAGGCTTTCTAACTTTGTCAAGGTCAACCCCATAGAAGAAAGCCTATTAACTTTATAGATTCCAGGAAAACTGGGCTACTAGTTTCTAAATCACATACTCGTGTGACTGAAAACCTCTACAGATATTTGAAAGTAAATAAGTGGATAATGTCTTTTCAGACAGTGGTAAGGACAACAAAGAAAAGTAAAGTAAGATCAGGGAGAGAGATAACAGTCAAGAGAGGCTGTTTTAGTTAATGTGGTCAAGAAAACTCTGATAATTTTTGTATTCTTTTTTTTCCCCATTCTTCCACCCATTCTTCTATATGTTTATCATCAAACGTTGAGCACTTAGATTGATTATGCAGGTTGCTGTAGAATATACAAAGATGTAAAAAATATAATTTATAAATAGATAGTCTTAAAAGATGAGATAAATAATTTGCATAGACAACATTAGCATAGTAAAGAAGTTGAAAAGTATCAAAGGAAAGGTGTAAATAATTTGCTTTGGGTCTGTTAAAAAATGGAGAGTTATTGTTTATTGGGGTGTGTAGCCATTGGAATTAGGCCTTGAGAGATGGATAGGTCTTACATATGTGGAGATGTTATATGAAATTTACCTTCTTTCATTCTTAATCCAAGAGATAGTTGATTACCTACTGTGTACCAGGCCTCACCATTATCACTTCATGGAGTTTATAGCTGATCAGGGAAGACAGTCCTGGCAAGTCTCTGAATTGCCATATTCATTCATTCCTTCAGCATATATTTGAGAGGCAACTAAATGCTATTCTCACTCTCAAGAGTATAGCAGTGAGTAAAATCGATGGCTTCTGTGCTCAAAACTTAGATTCTAGTTGGGGAAGCAGAAAAAGTACTATATTTTGAGAAAGTAATAATGGCAGTGTTCAGGAGAGAGGACAGCGAGGTGGGGCTATTTTAGTTAGGGTCAGTGAAACCTCTCTGAAGGGTGGACATTTCAGTACTTCAGCAAGGAGATAAAGGTTGCTTGAGTTTATGTAGTAACAGGGGAAATGGCATGAAGATACTTCTTGGGCTCTTCTGATGGATTGAAGAGCCCAATGTGGAATGAGAGGGAAAGAGTCAATTCTGATGCCAGGATTTGGGGCTGGAGCAACAGATGAGAGGTGGTGCTATCTGCTGAAAGAGGTGGCACTGGGTGAAGAGCAGGTTCTGGTGGGAATCAAAGGTTCTCTTGATTCAAATGAAGACATCAGGTAGGTGATTAGATTATAAATCTGGAATTGAAGGGAAAGATTGAGGCTGAATGTGAGTGTAGATGGATTCGTATCATTCATAAATTCTCTAGTTATATGGAGTAAAAGAGATTTTCAAGACACATAAACCCCAGTTGATTAATGTCATTTATTACCTAATCAGTATTTAGATCTTCCTGATTCTCTCCTTTTTCTTTTTTCTTTTCAAAAATTTCAGTTGGTTAGTTAGAACCAGAATATGAGTATAAAGCCCACATATTGCCTGTAGTTGATGTGTGGCAAGTATATATAAGTTCACCCTTTCTTTTCTTTTTTTTTTTGTGATTTGTCTGTTGGCAAAACTGGGTCACTTTTCTCTAAGTTTTCCCATATTGTATGTTTTGAGTATGATATTTTCCTATTTTTAGCATGTTCCTCTGTTTCCTGTGTCAGATGAGATCTAGGTTCAGGTTTTTTGTGGGGAAGGGGGGGCTACTGGGAGGCCCTCTAACACTGAGCTATATCCCTAGCCCTTTTTAAATTTTTTTATTTTGAGACAGGGTTTCACTAAGTTCCTGAGGGCCTTACTAAATCGCTGAGGCTATCCTTGAACTTGGGATCCTTTTGTCTCAGCCTTCTGAGTCACTGGGTTTACAGTTGTGCACCACCCTGCCTGATTCTACTTCCTTTCATAGTGAATCAGGAAGCATTTCAGTGCTTATTCTTTTTATGGTATTCATATTGATCAATGGATTTAGATATTGCCACTCTGGTTTTTCTATTATAAAACTCCTTCCCAATCATCTCATGATTTATTGGTGTTAGCAACTGTGGATGAACATTTTCTGAATCCATTATTTCATTAGGATTGGCAAGATGGTGATACTGAACGTCATTTGTTCCTTTTTATTTAGTTAGCTGAAACACTTCAGAAGAACTTTACCTCATCAACTCTTAGGTTCCTCTGAGGTATATTTGTATAGGAAAGGTGGTACTAATTCTTAGAATTCCCTAAAGTTGACCAGAGAGAGCCATTTCATGGTAGTTCATGAGTTCTTTAGACAACACCCATCACAGCCTTACCGCCTCCTTGTTCTCCTCATATGACAAGATGTTCCAGGTTTATCTTGTTTATGTGCTGGTCTAGGCTTGAGTTAGCCGTTTCCCCAAGGAAACATCCCTGTTCTTAACCAATATGAGCTAAGGAATGATTTGAGAGGACATAGATTTTGTGACCTCATGATGATTTCCCTATGCCTTTTGTTCTATTATTATGAACCCAGGGTCAGCAAACAAGAATGAAAATATTTTTAAATGCAACATATTAATTTATATTTTAGTGGCACAGTTTTGAGTGACTTGATTTACAAGTCCTGTTACCTTATAGCATTTTTTTGCTTTAGTAACTCAACCATGAGTTTTATGCCTAAAACACAAATTCTTGGGAATAGGTAATCTAAACCATGGAGATTGTCACAAAGTCACAACTGGGCTACTTTTAAAATGTCTGTATGGTTAAGTTTACTATACTCTGGTTGTTGCTTTTCACTAATCTCCTCTTCCCATTGACTGTTCCTTGAACTTTTTATGCATGAACCAAAGTATAATTTTTAACAAGGAGTGCTTTAACAAGAATCATGGTGCTTAAGGAATTCTGTGTGTGTGTGTGTGTATGTGTGCGCGTGCGTGTGCACGCGTATGTGCGTCCCCACACACTTATGCACATGTGCATACAAAGACTGCCTTTGTTGTTTAGCCTTCAAATTGTATGAAGTCAGAATTCTGGTTTCCCATGTTGTATTTTCTCAGTGGCTTGTTGGACCATACCATTAGAGGCAGAAATTAATACATAATAGCAATTGAAGGCCTGGGCCCCTTTTTTAATATCTTTCGAGGGTACTGGGTGTGTTAGTGTGCACCTGTAGTTCCAGCTTAGATGGAGGGTAGCTTGAAGTCAGGAGTTCAAGATCAGCTTGGGTACTATAGAGAGACTCCTTCTCAGGAAAAAAAAAAAAGAAAGAGTGTGTGTGGATTTATGCACAGAATGATAGAGACTGTATTTTACTTGCTAGTTCAGCTTTACCTTGTCACTAATTTTGTTGTTGTTTATTTTGCCCCCAACTCCTTTTGTTATTGTTGTTGTTGAGGTAAAGCTATGTGTGAGGATAATATAGGACTGTGAAAGAAAAGAACTGAATGTGGAGGAGAAAAAGTTTATTTGGGGCTCACAGTTTTAGAGGTCTCAGTCCACAGACTGCTGACTCCATTGCTCTGGACCTGAGGTGAGGCAGAGCATCATGGCAGAAAGGCATGTGGAGGAATGCAGCTCAGGACATGGCCACGGGAAGCAAAGAGAGCACTTTGCTCACCAGGGACAAAATATAAACCCAAAGGCATGCCCCCAATGAACTACCTACTCCAGCCACACCGTACCTGCCTGCAGTCACCACCCAGTTAATCCATTCAAGTGGATTAACACACTGATTAGGTTAAGGTTCTCAGATTCTACCATTTCATCTCTGAACTTTCTTGCATTGTCTCATACATGAGCTTTTGGGGGATACCTCATACCTAAACCATAACAAGGACAAATCAACAGTGATCAGGCTGAAGCCTTCATGCCTTAGACATGGGCTGTGTTATCTCCTGCTGTGTTTGGGCCACTCTCACATAGCCCACGATTGGCTGGATTCTTTCAGGATGGTCAGGAGCAAGTGTTCCTAAATATTATTGAATTCACCATGTGTGTTTAAGCAAGTTGATTTGTTGATTTGAATTGTATGAAATTCTTTCTCTTTCATAATTTGTTGTAAAATTCTCCCATTCTCAAATAAGCCAAACTCAGAAAGTCAAGGGTAGTTTGTTTTCTCTCATATGTAGAAACTAGAGAGGTGAAAGGAAAAGAAAGGTGAGAGAATCTTATGAAAATTGAAGGGAGATCAGTAGAAGAGAAGAAAGGGATGGAAGGAAAGAGAAAATACTGGGGAATGATACTAGCCAAATTATTACATTGTTATATTGTGTGCCTGTATGAATATGAAACAACAAATCTCACTATCATGTACAACTATAATGTACCAATTAAAAATATAGAAAATAATTCTCTTGTTTTCTGAATAATCTATTTTGGATCAACTACGAAACCAGGACTCATGTGCAAGGCAGATGCAGAGACGGAGCTGGTTTTCTCATTGTATAAATGCAGTCCTCGTTGTGGCTTCACTTGTGTGTGTTCTTGCAAGAAGGGACCTGAGGAAATCTTTTTCTTTTTGGAGATGGCTGGCCTAATCTGTTGAACTTTTTTTTTTTTTTTTTTTTAAACTAGCAAAGGAAAGGAGTCTTGTTTGTTTCTAAACAACTTCTAGAGAGAATGAATGAGTGAATCAAAGAATGAATCTGACAGTAGTCAAAACAGCAAAAATGAGAAGAAAAATTCCATTACTTTGTAAGACTAGGAATGAAGGGTTTAAAAAATATTGTTTTCTCAGAAAAACTTAATCATTGTTTACCAGTTTTTCTGTTTCTATATATTTGTAAAGTCAACTTTTTAAAAACTTTGGGAATATTCTAAAATTTACTCTTTATTTTTTGTGATACTAGTGACTGAACCCAGGGCCTTGTGCAGGCTGGGCAAGCATTCTACCACTGAACTACATCTACAGTCCCTTTTATTTGTATGTTGAGATAGATTCTCCCTAAGTTCCCTAGATGACATTGAACTTGTAATTCTTCTGCTTCCCAAGTAGCTGGGTTTACAGGGTGTACCACCATGCCTGGCTGGAGCATTTGTGTTGAATGTGTATTTCTTGGTCACATTTTACTTTGGTTTTTTAAGTGGACATTATAATATTATTTATCTGGGGATGATTGTATTAATTGGAACCTGTGGCATTAAAATGGCTTGGGAAATATTTAATAGCTTTTTCTGCCTTGTATAAGATGAAGATGTTTCATTAAACATGGTCTTTATGTGATTTAATTAGACTGTTAATCTGATTTGTTGAAGGTAGGCATCAGTTTTGAAACCTTTGGCTAAACTCAGGAACATCTTAGCCCTATCAAATGTAAACGCAAGGAGAAACAGACACTACTTTATGCAAGCTTCTGCTCTGTTGTTGCTTCCTCTGAGGGGCTGCCTAGCTGCCTTCCTGGTGAATAGCCTTACCTTCTCTGTTCTGTGTTCTAGTGTCTGTCTGTCTGTCTTTCTTTCTTAAAATTTTTTTTTAGTTGTAGATGGACACAACATCTTTATTTTCATTTATTTATTTTTTATGTGGTGCTGAGGTTCAAACCCAGGGCCTTATGTGTGCAAGGCAGGTGCTCTACCACTGAGTCACAACCCCAGCCCCTGTGTTCTAGTTTCATGCTGTTTATTTTTACTTGCACTGTCACTCAGGTAGTTGTATTCACTGAGGCATACTTGGCACTTGAAACAGTGCTTCACACCTTGAGATGGACTGCATAATCATTTGTTGAATGAGACCTATATTCATCCCGTTAGGATGTAGCCTCATGAGATGCACAAGGTGGGCCTTCCAACAAGTGTTCCAAAGAATGAAAGGAATGTACTACAAATGGCGATCAAATTTGTTTTTTTATATTTATATATACAAACATGCAATAATTTTAATTTGTATGCTTGAATTGTATAGATTTCTCAACCAGAAAGATTACTAAAAATGCTGTGGTGTTGCAAGTAACATCTAGAACCTGTGGTTTGATGCTATATTTTTTTTATTTGTTTTTTTTTAGTTATACATGAAAGTAGGTTTCATTTCAGTATAATTGTACAAGGATGGAATATAGCTTATCCTAGTTAGGACCACATTCTTATGGATGTACATGGTGGTGGGATTCACCATGGTTTATTCATCTAAGTACATAGGGAAATTATTTTGGATTCATCTTACTATCTTTCCTTTTCTTATCCCCTCTCCCTTCCCTTTTTTCCCCTTTGTCTGATCTATTGAATATCTGTTCTTCTCCTTCTAACTCTCTTTTTGTGAGTTAGCTTCCATAAGTCAGCAAAAACATTCAATCTTTGGTCTTTTAGGACTGGCGTATTTCACTTAGCATGATAATCTCCAGGTCCATCCATTTACTTGCAAATGTCATAAAGTCATTCTTCTTTATGGCTGAGGAGTACTCCATTGTGTATATACATGCTACAACTTCTTTATTCATTCATCTGTTGAAAGGCACCTAGCTTAGCTGTTATGAATGGAGCTGCTATAAACATTGATGTGCCTGTGTCACTGTAGTATGCTGATTTTAAAACCTTTGGATGTAAGCTGAGGAGTGGGATAGTTGATTGACAATGGATCTATTACTAGTTTTTTGAGGAATCTTCATTCTAAACAAAGAGGATATAGAAAATTTAAACCAACCAATTTCTAGTAAGGAAAGTGAAGCAGCCATCAAAAGCCTCCCAACAAAGAAAAGCCCAGGGCTGGATGGATTCTCAGCAGAGTTCTACCAAACCTTTAAAGAAGAACTAATACTAATCCTTCACAAATTACTTCACAAAATAGAAAAGAAGGGAACTCTTCCAAACACATTCTATGAAGCTAGTGTCACCTTGATACCAAAACCAAAGACACATCAAGGAAATAAAACTTCACACCAATATCCTTGATGAATATGGGTGCAAAAATTCTTACAATATTGGCAAATCTCTTACAAAAACATTAAAAAATGTATACCATGATCAAGTAGGTTTTATCCCAGGGATGTAAGGTTTAAGATTGGCTCAGTATACAAAAATCAACAAATGTAATTCATCTTTAAGTCTTAATAGTCTTAAAGATAAGAATCACATTATTATCTCAGTAGATGCAAAAACAAAACAAACACTTGACAAAATACGACATCCATTCTCTTTTAAAACATTATTATTTAGAAATAATAGGGGTAGAAGGAACTTGTCTAAATATTATAAAAGCTATATATGTTGAACCCAAGGCCTCATCATTCTAAATAGGGAAAAATTGAAAGCATTCCCCCTAAAAAACAGAAACAAGACAGGGATGGCCGTTTTCACCACTTCTATTCAACATAGATCTTGAAACTCTAGCCAGAGCAATTAGGCAAAGGAGCCCTCTCCTTTAGGAAGAGGAAGAGAGCTCAATTATCTCATTTGGCGACATGATTCCGTATTTAGAAAACCCAAAAAGCTCCACCAGAAAACATCTAGAACTTATAAATGAGTTCAGTAAAGTAGCAGGATACAAAATTAATATCCAGAAATCAATTGCATTCCTATATTACCAGACATGAGCTGAAAGAGAAATTTGGAAAACCATTCCATTCACAATAGCCTCAACAAAACAAACAAACAAAAACTTGGGAATCAGTTTAACAAAATAGGTGAAGGACCTCTACAATGAAAACAGAACACTAAAGAAAGAAATAGAGGAAGACCTTAGAAGATGGAAAGACCTCCCTGTTCTTGGACAGGCAGAATTAATATTATCAAAATGACCATATTACCAAAAGTGTTATACAGATTCAATGCATTTCAATCAAAATTTCAATGATGCTATCTTTCTTTTTCTTTTTCTTTTTGCAAATGTGGATGGATTTATACTCAGAGTTGTAGTTGTTTTAATGACTGAATGATACCTAATTTATTTTAATGTAGTGCCCATAAATGTCCAGAAATGATGTCATGTGATTCTTATGTGACAAGGTCATTAAGTGGATTAGTGTCTTGATTTTTTTCCCCTCCTTTTTGCTTGTTTCATAGAGTAGATGTGCATCAATCTAGGTGCTTTATATACCAATTTGAGCCTCAAAATGGAGAAACAAGACTTCATATTTAAAATTTTTTTTGTAGTTGTAGATGAACAGAATGCCTTTATTTTATCTGTATATGGTGCTAAGGATCGAACCCAGGGCCTAGCACATGCTCTGCCAGTGAACTACAGCTCCAGCCCAAGACTTTATATTTTAATGAGAACATTTTGTGGACTCTGGTTCATATATAATTTTGTCCCCTATCCCCTTTCATTTTGTATTCTAGTGGTTTCACTTGGGAATACAGTCATATTCTTTGTTGAATTCTCTTATCATTTTTGAACATGCTGATTCGTTCTATAGGATGAACTCTTAAGAAGCAGCATGATACTTTCTGGCATTCAAGACCTTTGGGAGAGAAGGGATGAAAGTGTAGATCAGGAGAATGAGAAGTGGATATAGTCTTGATTCAGGGTATCTTGAAGAGCTGAGTATCAACCTGGCATTGCTGGAGGGATTATCTCACATGGTAGTTTGTACACCTGGGAAATAAGAGCTCTTTTTCAAACTGTGTGGTGAATGTCTAATGCTGTCAGCTTCTGAATGTATAGTTTTTCTCCTTAGAAAAGAAAAAAAACTACTCCACAGAGTTTTTCTCTTTCTTCAGGTAATTAAGCCAGAGAGCAATGACAAAGAAACAGAAGCTGCCTACGAGTCTGATCTTCCCGAGGAGCTCTGTGGACACCACCTCCCACAGCAGGCCTTGAAAGGCTATAATGATAGTCCTGATGTCATTATAGAGGCTCAATTTGGTGACAGTGACTCAGAAGATGGACATGGAGACACACAAAATGTGCTGGTTGATGGTGTTGAGAAACTCTCAGTTCACGCTCAGGACAAGGGTGAGTCCTGGACTACTGCCTGACATTCTGTTTTGTGAATGATTAAATATTGGAATTCTCTCTCTGCGACAGAAGAAGTCACACAGCACAGTTAATATATTCCCAGTGACTGACCTGTGGCAGCTTTTAGCTGTCTGACAAGTTTTTAGCTGCTGGTGGTAAGAAAGGGGACTGAAGTTCTGTCTAGCGGTTCCTGTGAGCAGTGATTGCTGTGGCCATTTTCCTAATGGGCTTTGAGTTGTGTCAATAGTTACCTTCAGATCTCCCACCCTGTGGTGGTTGTGAACAGAGTTACAATTCCTTCCTTCCTTCATCCTCCTCTCCCTACTTCCTCCTTCCTCTTCCTGTCGTTTTTGGGGGGTTATTGAACCCAGGGCCTTGTACATGCTAGGTAAGCACTTTGCCACTAAGCTGCATCCCCAGCCAGAATTAAACCAGCCTTAAAATTCTTATAAAAAAGGACTTTAGTAGGATTTTTCATTACCTTTAAAAATTATTTTGTCATTTGTGGTGGGCATAGGTCACCCTAAATTTTATGAGCAGATTATCTTTTGAAAACATTTTGATTCTAAGCCTTTAAGAAAGCCATTCTTATTTTCTTTGATTAACATCTAAGCTATGCAGGAAAAAAGCAGTTGCAAACACACAGATGAAGTGTTGTACCCAAAGGCCCTGCCTACTTTAGAGAACTGAAGAGTAAGGTGCATTGACAAGTTGAGTATTCCAAACTATAGGTTTCTAAGAGGCTCTAAGTAGAGGGAGTGTATTTTCTAGCCAAATTAATACCTCTGTGTACTCTGAAATGGAGAAGATTTAGCAATACTGACCTAGCCTGGCTGATTAGATGATGGGCTTTGTTATCAGGCAGAAGTCTCTGGCACAGTCCCCAAGAAAGGCTAGAAGGGATGCCAGAAGATTACTAAAGGAGGATGTTCAGTAGACAACTTGTGATAGGAACTGGCGAGCAAGCCCACTGCATCCTGAAGAAAGCTGGAGGTGATTTTAGGAACTGACTGTAAAGGATGACCCTGTTTTTCTCCACTGCTCATGGGGTAGTGAGCTGGGCCAGGGAGCATGTTCTGAAAGCATGCATCCTTTTTGGTGGCAAGTACTACTCATTCAAAATGACTTTCCAACTTCAAGAATTGTCACTGCCACCTGCCTGCCACCCCAGGTCCACTGACTTTAGGGCATCCATGTTCCTCTTATTTTATAGTAGTTCCTCTTGGTTTTGCTTAGATAACTAGTGGTTTCACTGTTCAGGGTTCAGCTAATTTCATTTGGATGCTTAATTCCTTGAAGTTTCATTCTTCTAGTGTTTTGCTTTCTTCTTTAAAAATGGTCAAGTCCTGTGCTACCCTGCTTAATGTGCATGTGTATTGTCATGGCAGTGTCAGTTCTCTTGTCTTTTTAATGAGAAGAGAGGGAAGTAACCAGGACCCTAAATAGTCAAATTCTTCGTCAGTAAGATCACAAAGGAGAGAGAATGACAGGACAGAGCCAGGCAAAGAAATACTTTAAAACACATTGAGTGTTTGGCTTTAAGCTACTTTGCCGAATCCTAGCCCTGGAGATTGTGCTTGACAGATCTCAGCAGCCTCTTTTCCCCTGGGCTCCAAGTTCAGTGAATAAGATTCACCTTAGTTTCTTATTAACAATTAGTACAAGTGCAAGGGTGAGAAAATACTGATGGATGTAAGTGAGAACAGGATTGATGTCTGGGTTGGGTGCTAACAGTTCACTTTGCCCTTTGGGAAACCCTGATGCCAGACCCATTTTTGAGGTGTTTTGTGTTGTAATTCTCCTCCCTCCCTCTGACAGGTAAATAAGCATTGAGTGCTTTACAAGTTCACTGGATGTATGCTTTTTTTCCCTTATTTTTTGTCCATTCTTCCTACCCACTATTATTTATATTGCTTCCTTAGTAGCACTGACCGAAGGAACAGCCTTCATCCTTCCTCAGTATCTGGTACAGATTTCTTTTTCCTGCTAGCCTCTAAATAGAGAGTTTGTGAAACCACATGGCTGTTTCTCATTTCTTGCACTCTTGATATTTAGGAAAATTGCAATTTGCTCTTTTAAAAATCACTGTGTTTTTAAGGGTATTTTAACCAACTTCTCTTGCTCAGAATAATGTAAAATCTGGTTACAGTTAAGATATTGGTACTTTTTGCACCATTTAAGGTTTTGAAATTTGTTATTGAAACAAACCGTAACCTTAAGAATACCATAAACTTTTCCTTAGACTTCTAGAAAGATTCTTTGTTTTGTATTGTACTTGCAAATATATTTTTAAGGCTAGTTCATGCTTGTGTTCGAAAGTGGGGTTTTTTTTTTTTGGTTTGTTTTTTAGTTTTAATATAATGTTTCTTTACTCAAAGCAAATGGTACTGCATGTGTATGCATGATTTCTTCCTATTTGCCCAGGAAACTTTCCTATCTTTATAATTAGCATCAGTTTCTCTGGTGTGGGCACCAGAGCCCCAGTTGCCTGCAGAAAGTATCCATCGTTGTGTTAAAAGGAAAGTTCCCTGAGCCTCTCAGACCCACATAGGAGTTTTCTTTAGGGAGAGAGCAGGAGTACACATCATCCTGAGCCATTGGGCAAGCGAGCTGAAGACCTGGGACCTCTTGAAAGTCCAGGCCCACAGTGTCTTGAGACTGAGCTTTTGCTGCCTTCAAGCACCAGCTTTGTTGTTAACATAGAAATCTGTTATCTATATATAAAGACTGCTGTCAGGTTCCCCTGGTATGAAATGTATCAGTGGCTTCAAAATTGTTTGGGTAAGAGTTTCCTGGTTTGCAAGTGCCAAAGGATAAAAATCATCATAGCCAAATAATACTGAATCTCTGCATCTTTCATCACCAATAATCATAAGAATGGTTTTGGCCTCTGAGTCTTGTGAGCATGACATCATCAGGCTATGATGTACGTTTTCTGCCCCTACTCCAATAGGGCCTGCCAGAGATCTTTCTCGATTTTCTGGTCTAGAGACAAGCCTCTGCCAGTACCTGATGAGTGAGCATAGGTTTGAAGTATGAGGTTGATGACTCTTCCCAGTTTTATATCTGGCAGCTTCTGCTGTTTTCTGGAGAGGAGGCTCCATGTGGATTTTTTTTTTTTTTTTTTTTTTTTTGGTACTGAAAATTGAACATAGAGGTACTTAACTTTTGAGACACATCCCTAGCCCCCTTTTTAATATTTTATTTAGAGATGGGGTCTCACTGAGTTGCTTAGGGCCTCGGTAAGTTGCTGAGGCTGGCTTTGAATTCACGATCCTCCTGCCTCAGCCTCCGAGCTGCTGGGATTATAGGTGTGAGCCACTGTGTCCAGCTCCATGTGGAATTTTTAATCCCTCCTGAGATTTGAATCCAGCTCTTAGTACTTCTGTCAGGGCCTTCCCAAGTCATCACTAGGAATCAGGTAAACCCCCCCTTTTTTCCTCCCTTAAGGTTATCCTCCAAGACAGTCTGTTTTAGTACCTAGGTTTCCTTAAGTTCTCTTTCCTTATTCCCCTTTGGCTGAGAAAAAGCAGACTCAGGTGATTATTGTAGTGTGATAGTTAGGGGTTATTGAAACCCTAAGAACCCCTTATCCAGATTGTGTTTTGAACCTCAGAGCTGAATTTTTCTTTCTTTCTCAGAGCTTAGTTTCTTCTTTTGCTAGCTCCTACTCTGTATAATGATGATTAATACAACTAGAAGACAGTTTGTTTCAGTAATTATATTAAAAATTAAGTGTCTATCAGTTTACATCAGCCACAATTTTTGATCATTGTTTTGTGCCAGTCTTTAAAAATCTGACTTAAAAAAAAAATAAGCAAAGTCTTGTTCAGATCCCTTTTAGAAAAGACTGTAGTGGGGATTTTTGCTTCCTTGTCTTTTAAACTAGGTAGATATTGTAGTCATATTAGATAGAGATAGCTGGTCAGAACCTGTGATATCCTAAGACCCTAGTCTTATGCCAGACTAGCCCATGAAGTCTCCAAGGAAATATATGCACAGAAGACAAAGCAAACAGAGGTGTTATTTATTAACTGAGGCTTTTATTCACTCCAGAATGATTTCACAGTTTTCACTCCCACTAGCAATGAATGAGGCTGCTTACATCATCACACCCCTACAGAAAAGTAAGATTTTCCAGTTTTCAAATTTCTGTGATTGAAAATAAATTGCCTAGTCATATCATTTTCTCAATGTTTTGTCAGGGTTAGGTTTTTGTTGATTTGCAGGAATTTATTATTTTTTTTGTAATAAACTCTGTTTCAATTTAGATATAACAGATTATTTTCTCCTATTCTGTCAATCATTTTTCTATTAACTTTGTCTGCAGTGTCTGTCACAGAACAAAAATTTTTATTTTTGAAGTGACAACATTAACCATATACTTATGTGTGTTTCT
Source organism: Marmota flaviventris (assembly GCF_047511675.1). Lineage (NCBI taxonomy): Eukaryota > Metazoa > Chordata > Mammalia > Rodentia > Sciuridae > Marmota > Marmota flaviventris. The sequence goes on along the minus strand of NC_092508.1, from coordinate 7,320,382 downwards.
GTTTTTACATCTCCTCATGTCGTCTTTCATTAAGTCTACAGTGTGCTTTTTGATGAACTTCATGATGCTTATTCTTCATTGATTGAGATTCTCATCTGGTCTCCTTTCCTCTCTCTCTGATGCTGAACCATCCTTGAATTCCTAGAAGAAATCCTACTGAATCCTGATGTGTTATTATGTTTTAAATATACTATTTGATTCATTTATGTGCTTTGGAGTGTAGAATTTTTGTGTCACATTAGAATGGATCTCAGATTTTCTTGTTATCCAATATTTAGAATCAAAATTATAATAGCTTCATGAAATACCCTCATCTGTTGTTTTAGTCATTTTTTTGTCGTTGTGACCAGAAAGACATGACAAGAACAATGTAAAGGAGGAAAAGCTTATTTGGCACTCATGGTTTCAGAGATCTCAGTCCATAGATGGCCTGCTCCATTGCTATGGGCCCAAGGTGAGGCAGAATGTGGTGGAAAGGCAGAGCAGAGGAAAACAGCTAAGGACGTGGTGACAAGAAGCAGAGAGCTCCTCTTACCAGGGACAAAATATAAACCCCGAAGTCACTCTACCTCCTACTTCCTCCAGCCACATCCTGCCTGCCTCCAGTTACCCAGTTAATCCATATCAGTGGATCAATCCGCCAATTTAAGTTTAGGTTCTCATGACCTAATAATTTCAGCTCTAAATATTCTTACATTATTTCACATATGAGCTCTTGAGGGAAACCCCACGTCTAAACCATAACATTGGTTTTTGACGTCTGTATTTTTCTAGAACAGTTTGTATAAAACAGGAATTAACTGTTCCTTAAAATTTGGTAAAACACATTGTAAAACAGCTTGCACCTGCTGTTTTTCAGTAGGCAAGATCTTTGCTGTTTTAATCTCTCTCACACTAATTGGTCTATTCAAGTTTTATATTTTTTCTTGTGCCAATTTTGGCATTCAAATTTATTAGCATATAGGTAGTTCTAATACTATTTAATATTCTTTTATTATTAAAAAATATCTCTGTGTTGGTACTTTTGCATCCTTTTCCATTCTTTATTAATCTTTTTTCTCCTCTCTTTAAATTTTTGCTAACTCTTGCTTGCCAAAGTTCTATCTTATTAATCTTTACAAAGAATAAGTTTTTTGGCTGTTACATTTATTTATTTATTGTTGATGATGGTGTTCTCTATATCATCAGTATTTGCTCTTTATTATTTAATTCCTAATTTTGGGGAGCTTTGCTTTTTTCCCCCTTTTTCCCAGTGTTTTGAGTTTAATACTTAGCCTATTGTATTTTTTTAATATTTATTTTTTAGCTATTGTTGGACATAATACCTTTACTTCACTTATTTATTTTTATGTGGTGCTGGGGATCGAACCAGGGTCCTGCACATGCTAGGTGAGCGCTCTACTGCTGAGCCACATCTCTAGCCCCAGGCTATTTTCTAACTTTTTTGCTAATTTTTTTTGGTTAATGTTTAGTTTATTGTGTTATGGTTAAAAATGGTCTGTATGCTTAATTCTTGATAATTTATTGACCCTTTATATATTACATGGCCAATATCTGTAAATATTTTCTTGTGTGTTTTGAAAGAAAGATGTGTATACAAAGTCTGTGTATATAAAAACTTACTTATTGTTCTTTCTTTCATAAGCTTTTGTTTGTTTGTTTGTAGGGTCTTGCTATGTTGTGCAGGTTGCCTTTGCACTTGTGATCTTCCTGCCTTGCCTCCTAAGTACTACTTATTATTTTCGCACTTAATCTCTGAGAGGGATGTTTAAAAATCTGTGTCAGAAGCTTTTGCTTATTTTTATTTCATGCAGTTATATCAACTGTAGTTTGATATCTTTTTGAAGTTGTTTTGTCAGGTACATATATGCATGCATACTCACATGGATATATTTTGGTAAATATTTATATACATGTTGATCACTGATATTGAGCATTTGCTATGTGCTAGGCCCTGAGGATTTTGTCATTATTCTTCAATAAATTTAATTAGTTAATTCTTATAGTATACCTACTCTCCATTTTAGGAATATTGATAGTATCTATCTTAGATAAAAACTAATAGTTTTTCTTCCCAAGAAAAAGAAAAGTTTCATAGTTGGCAGGTGCACTTTAGAATCACCTAGTAGCTTTTAAAAACTATCAATGCCTGGATACCACTCCAGAAATTCTAATTCTAGTTGATCTGAGATAGGGATTAGCATTGGTATTTTGGAAAAAAGCTCTCCAGAGTTCCAACAATTCTCTTATGTAGCCAGGTTGAGCTGCCTTAGGACCAGTCTCAGACTTGTCCTCTTAGTCACTATGCTCTCTCTCCTGGTAAGCAGTACACACAGCACAGGTCAAACATTTCATAGTGTCCAGTCCACAGTGTAACTATTGAATCAATCCAAGATCATCAGTGGACACTAAAAACCAGGAAGGCTCATCAGGAGTAAGATATTTAATGGATTCAAAGTATTGTGCCATAGTTGACTTACTAATTAATTTTACTGAGCAAAATGTCCTTTTTTAGTAGGCAGATTTGGTGGTCACCTCTTTAACCAGGTAGACAAGCTTAGTAGTAGAACAGCCTGACATTCTTTTTTTTTTTTTTAATAATTATTATTTTTGGTTGTAGATGGACACAATACCTTTGTGTATATATGTGTGTGATATATATATATATATATATATATATATATATATATATATATTTTTTTTTTTTAAATCTGAGGATCAAACCCAGTGCCTCACACATGCTAGTTACAACCCCAGCCATCACATGTGAAACATTTATACCAAAATGTTCTACCTCTATCAAGCCTTGAACCCCCTATGTCTAGTATACCAGAAATACAGAGAAACTAGAACAAGTTTAATGACACCAGGGGAAGAATAATAAGATAAATCCAATGTCATGAAAAACAAAAAGCAAGGGAAGCTTTTTCTAGGGGAAGAAAGCCCAAAAGGGATATAACCAAAAATAATGTATAAACCTTGATAAAATCCTGGATTGAGGAAAATATATGATAACTTCTACTAAGGAAATTTAATTTTAAATTGAATATTAAATGATATTTTGCAATTACCGTTATTTTTCTTAAGTGCAAGAATAAATTACAGATATATGGTAGAATGTCCTTATTCTTAGGAGATTCTAGTTAAAGTGTTTGGGGTGAAGTATGCTGTCTTGAACTTGTTTTGAAATTTTTTATTTCAGAAAGAAGGAGAAACAAAACTGTGTGCCCATATGCATGCTCATGTGCTTATATGAATTGAGAGAAAATGCTGACAAATGTAGCAAAATGTTAACACTTGGTGAATCAATGGGTGTTGGTTATGTCACTCTCAATTTTTCAGTGTATTTAAAAAATTTCAAAATTAAAAAAAACTAGGTGAGAAAATACCATTGCATTACTGAAAGAGAAATACTGCCAAGTTCTTCAGTTTGGGTGTAGATTTTAAGAACTGGCATTGTGCATCCCTGGTCTTTGACTTCAGAGCATTCTAAAAAGCATTCCTGATTATTGTTCAAAACTAGCATGGATAGGACTACTATTTTTGGTAGAGTATTTTTTCTAGTAATTACTTTCATTCAATTTTATTTTCCATTAAAAATGCAATGTGTGGCCAGGTGTGGTGGTGCACATTCACTCAGGAGGATCACCTGAGACAAAAGGATCACAAAGTTTGAGGCCAGCCTGAGCAACTTATTGAGGCCTGCAGCAACCTAACAAGACCCTGTCTCAATCAATCAATCAATCAATCAAAAGGGCTGGGGATAGCTCAGGAGTAAGGTATCTTATAACCAAAACAAACTTAGCTCAGTCCCCAGAACCAACCAAACAAAAAACCCTCAATGTTTTATGCATAGTGTCAGTAAAGGAAATATTGAATAAAGATTTTTAAATTATTTGAATAATAGTAGGGAAAGTGAAATTCTTGGGGAAAATAATGAAACCTTCAAGTGTTTTGGCTAAAGATTGTATTTTTAAAATAATATTGTTTTAATTATAGGTGGACACATGCCTTTATTTCCTTCCTTCCTTCCTTCCTTCCTCCCTTCCTCCCTTCCCCTTCCCTCCCTCCTTTCTTCCTTCCCTCCTTTCTTCCCTCCCTCCCTCCTTCTCTCGCTCCTTTCCTCCTTCCCCTCTCCTCCCCTCCTCCCTTCCCCTTCCTCCCCTCTCCCCTCCCCTTCCTCCCCTCTCCCCTCCCTTCCTTCCCCCCTCCCCTCCCCTCTCCTCCCCTCTCCTCCCCCTCCTCCCCCTCCCCTCCCTCTCCTCCCCTCCCCCTCCCCGTGCCTCACAAGTGGTAGGCAAGTGCTCTACCACTGAGCCACAACCCCAACCCTAAAGATTGTTTTTATGAACATATTGTGAAAGTCAAACAGAATGAGGCTGTACATAACATACTGTCATAAAATGTCATCATTTATCTTACACACAAATCTTCCCATTCTAGTCAATTTGAAGTAATGCATTGATAAACTATATATAATTTTATCTTTCCTATTATGAATTATAAGTTTTTTCTCTCTACTCTTACTTGATGATCCTCTTTCTGCTGTAAATTGTCTGCAGATATTTTACTCGCTCTTTTACCTGGCGCAGAGCATGCATTCAGTCAGTGGTATCCTGGGCCGTGGAAAGAGCCTGGGCAGAAAGTGAAGGTTGGGGTTCCCCCACACTGCTCCCCCAAATTGGGACAAATTGGGTGAAAAGCTTCTAGCTAAAAGATTATGTGAGTAAATATATTTTCAATAATATTAAGGATTTAATTGTTAGCCTGTGATGAGTTGTGCACATGAATGGCTTGGGATTCTTGCATTAGCACTGCTATGTCTCTTACCCATTACAGCCAGTGCTCCTTACCGCTACTATTTGTTTGTTTATTCACCCAGCATTTATGGCATGGATCATACAAAAATAATCCCTGTTACTCCCTCCTTGCTGTGCCAGGCAGCTTGTGTATCTCTCTACCCCCAGTTCCCAAGGACCTTTTCAAGAGACCCTTTCTGCAGATGTCTGCTACTCCCATTTCCCTTCTTTTCCCTACAGCTGACTCCAGAGTTGCTTTGTTTGGCTATGGGAAGGTTAATAATGATTATAGTTACTTACGAATAAAGTTGTCTTATCTCAACCCACAGGGAGTCCTCTGTATTGGATAACTTCTAGTGTGGATTTCATTAAGTCATTTATACCCATCTCATCTCTGATCAAGTGCAGCACCTTCAGGGTTTCTTGCTGGACCACTACCCTGTGATCCTTTCTTCCTGTACTTCACAGCATGTGAACTGCAGATCGCCTCCTCTCCATAGACTCTCCTTGTTAGCAAGGATGATTTGAGAGTCAGAAATACTGTGAAGCATGAAAGATAAGACTTTAGCCTATCTTAAGGTTTCCTGTGGTCCATACTTGTAGGCCTGAACATATTTATGAATGAGAATCCTTTTCAGATTCTGTCTTATGTGTAATGCTTTTTAACTTTAAACAACCCCTTTTCTGATCTTAGTGCTAATCACTGAGATAATTAAATATCCAAGAAAATTCTTGAATGTAGATTCAAGAAAATTCTCATTGTCACTTGTAAGGAAGCAAATAATTTGAACCAGTGATTCTCAAATGTTTTTGAACTCAAGACACTTTTATGCTCTTGCACTTGGTTGTTTTGATGTCCTGGGGTAAAATAATTTTGTCTGCAAGTAATAATTTTGCCTCTTCCTTTCTAATTTTGTACCTCTTATTTATGACTTTATTTCATTGGCTACCACTTTTAAGAACTGTATTGAATAATAGTAGTGACTACCTTTTTCAGTGTGAATGGGAATGCTTCCAGGATTAAACCCTCAAGCACAATGCTGAGGGTTTGAGACCCAGTTAACCCAGTGTCCTCTTTTTTACTAAAAGTTTCTGTTGGGAATGGATACTGAACTTTTTTCAAGTGCCCTTTGAACGTGTTCCAATATGTTATTTCTCCTCTTTGACTTAATAATATGATGGCATCTACTGTTGAATAATGTTTGTATCCCTCATATGGCCAGGACCCTCATTTGGCCAGGGTATGTAACATGTTTCAATGTGTACCTCAGTTAGGTTTGCTACTAATTTGTTTATGATTTTTGGATTTATAATAAAAATGTGATTGGTCTGTAGTTTTTTGTTGTGTGCTATCTTTGTTTTGCTATTAGGCTGTATTAACTTTATAAGAATAAGTAGGGAACCTTTTTACTCATTACTTTGAAATAGTTAAAATAGCATTGAGGATTGAGTATTCTGTGAGTGAATCATTTAAAGAACTCATTTTTGAAGCATGGGCTAGGGTTTTTTTTTTGTTGTTGTTGTTGTCGGCAACTTTCTCAATTTCTAATGACTGTTGATTTCTATTTTCTTTCTCTTCTTGATTAATTTTGATGATTCATGCTTTCCAGGAAGAATCGTGCACTGTAACTACATATTGTAATGTATTAGAAGTGACTTTTATAGAGTATCTTCAGTTATTTAATTTCCTCTGCATCTGTGATCATACCCTTTTCATTTTGTCTTTCATTTGTTTTACACTAGCTCACGACTTGTCCAATTTTTAATATAAATTTATTTGGCTATTTTTACTTATTGTAAGTAGCTTCTGCTTTATATATATATAAAAACAGAAATTATAACCATTAACCAACTCATTTCCCCTTGTGTTCATTTCCTGATAATCACAATCTACTTCCTCTCTGTACAGATTGGCCTATTCCAGATATTATGTATAAGTGAAACCACACGTGGATTGTCTTTTTGTGTGTAGTTTATTTCACTTACCATATTGTTTTTGAGGTGCAACTGTGTTGTAACAAGTATCCGAATGCCATTCCTGTTAGTGGGTGAGTGATAATCCATCTGGTGTATACCTTATTTTGTGTATCTACCCATGCTGAGAAGAACTTGAGTTGTTTCTATCTTATTGGATATTGAATAGTGAATCGTGCTGAAATAGACATCAGTATGAGAGTATTTGTTTGACTCCCTGTTTCTGATTTTTTTTTTTTTGGTGGTGCTGGTGATTGAACCCAGGACCTTGTGCATGCGAGGGAAGTACTCTATCAACTGAGCTATATCCCCAGCCCTCAAATTCTTTTCATACTTGTATACAGAGGAGTAGAATTGCTGGGTCATATGGTAATTTTGTGTAGCTTTTTGAAGAATGTAAGAGTTTTTGGAATGAGATTTTTTAAGGACATATAAATACTTGATTAGTAGAGAGGAGTAACAGAAATAGAAAGTCACGATGAAGCATAAAAAATCTTGACAGAATAATAATTACATCTGATCTTTATTGAAATGTCACTGGAGATTGCCGAACACTTTTTCAGACTGTCCTTTCTACTACCTCCTTTTCAATTTTTTTTTTTTCCCTCTCCTGGAGTCATTCCTGCCTATTTGCCTGTTGCTCTTTGACACAGCAGCAGACTTGGGGACTTGGGTTGCAGAACATTTTTCTACCATTACAAATAACATCTTTGATAGAATGTGCTCTGTCCCACTAGCCTTCTCAGGCCCTGGCATAGGTGCCTGTCATCTGTCTTCTAGCACTTTTAGCACATGAGTATTGGAATAGAAATTTAAAACAAAATAATCTTTCACAAACCTTGTTTGTCTCGTTGTCTGGAAATAGGGGCTCCTAGGCCTTTAACATGTCTGTCACTAGAGTACCTGTCCTTCTCCTCAGAGGCCAGTGAAAACTGGAGGTCTCTGAGATCTTTTAGCTTCTTTTCCAATATGTCACTCCTGACCCTTTTGCTTGCTCTGTACTTTTAGCTTCATACTTGGCTCCCTGATGATTTATATTTATAGTCGATTGGGGTTACTAGAAACAAAGAGGGAAGAACAGCTTCCTTCCTTCCTTCCTTCCTTCCTTCCTTCCTACTGAGGATTGAACTCAGGGGCACTTGACCACTGAGCCACATCCCCAGCCCTATTTTATATTTTATTTGGAGACAGGATCTCACTGAGTTGCTTAGCCCCTCACTTTTGCAGAGACTGGCTTTGAACTTGTGATCCTCCTGCCTTAGCCTCTCGAGCTGCTGTGATTGCAGGCATGTTCTACCGTACCTGGTGGGAAGAACAACTTCTGAGTGATGGCATAATTTTCTTCTTATTTCCCTTCCTGTAATCACGAGACTTCAGTTACCCTTGGACTTTTTTCCCAGTCCACCCACAAATCTTCCTCTCTGGTACGTTCCAGGTCAAGCCAGTCCATGCTAACAACAAGTATGAATGAACTCAGTGTCATATCTGTTATACATTGTGTTTCATTGCCATAGAAATCATCGCCCACTGGACAGTCCCTGAAAGATCATTTGTTCTTATTGACATGCAATGTTTGATTCCTAGTGGCTCCTTGTGGGGCACTGTATTTTTTTTGCAGATATATCATAACACTTGATGAAAATGGTAAATTTGCTTTTAGTTAGATTGCATGGTGAATTTGAATTCATTTTGTTGCAAATTATATCATTCAACTGTGATAACATTGGCTTTTCTTGCTGATCAGAAGTTCTAAAGAACAGTTATGTTGTTTTGATTTTAAAAAGTGATAGAAAATTTATTATAAATGTAGTTGTTCCTAAAAATACTTTAAGGGCTGGGGATATAACTCAGTTGGTAGAGTGCTTACCTCTCATGCACAAGGCCCTGGGTTCAATCCCCAGCATCACAAAGAGAGAGAGAGAGAGAGAGAGAGAGAGAGATAGATCGATCCATCCTAGGCAAAAAATGAATAATTGAAAAAAAATCTGTAAAATAAATGCCACTGTGGCCAGGCACAGTTGTGCACTCCTGTAATCCCAGTGGCTCAGGAGGCTAAGGCAGGAGGATCACAAGTTCAAAGCCAGCCTCAGTAAAAGCGAGGTGCTAAGCAACTCAGTGAGACCCTATCTCTAAATAAAATACAAAATAGGGCTGAGGATGTGGCTCATTGGTCAAGTGTCCCTGAGTTTAATCCCTGGTACCCCCCACCCCTCAAACAAACAAACAAACAATGCCACTGTGCTTAAGGTTAAAAGCAACTGATCTAGTTCATCCGTTTTTGTCTTACCAACAAGGGAACTGAGGCTCAGAGGAAGTACTTTGCTTGTCCAATGTTCCACAGGAATGTAGAGAGTTCATAAAAGAAAAATACCTGTATCCATAACAATAGGTTATATTTTTAAAAGGGTAACTCATGCCTTTTCAATTTAATTTCTTTTTGGGCATTGTTCACGTCTGTCTAGAGTTTGTTTCCTCTTTTCACTTTCCTGTATTTACCCAGATTTTCATTGGATATCTGCTGCTTCCTCAGATTCCTTGAACTTTGGATGAAGGTGACTCTAGCAGCAGAGCTAGGACTTCTCATTGCCATATATAAATTTCTTGGCAAACTTAGTTGCCTTATGCCAATAGCACTTTATGCATCAATGAGAGTGTTCTAATCTGTACTGTCCAGTACTGTAACCACTAGCCACTTGTGATTGTCAAGCCCTTATGATTGTATTTTATTTTATTTAACTACATGTAGTTAGCCACTTTTTTTTTTTTTTTTTTAAAACATTGGAGCTTTATATCATTGCCTTTTTCCAGAGACTCTGTTCGAAAGCAATCCAGTCAGGGTGAATCCTACTTGAATTCTGGACTTAGTTTCCTAATGGATACAAGTAAGGAAGCATTTATCCCTAATTACTGTTGACAGCTATCATATGACTTGTTAAGTAATATGAGTAGAAGAGTGAGGACTAAGGAAATTCTGGGCCCCTACAGCTATGAGAGCCCTGGATCAACTGACCCTGAAGCCTTCCTAGTTTTGGACTTCCAGTTATATGAGCCAATAAGTCACTTTCCTTAGTAAGCCATTTGCAAATTGGGACAAATCTCATAGCTGATGGGGAGATCTGTGTGGTGAAAGGTGATGTGAATGAGCTCTGGTTCTACTCTGCTATTTGCTTTCTATATGAACTTGGACACATCACTTTTCTTCTTTACTTCAAGGTTTTCATTTGCAAGTGGACATTGCACTACTTTATGTCTCTGAAAATAGAAGCCCAGGCAGGATTATACACAGGTCAGGATTGACCAAGTTCAATGGAAAATCAGATATAATACTTAAGAGAAGAATTCAAGAATGAGTGCGACATGATTTCTAGTTAGGAACAGCTTGGGTGCTGACATTCTTAAGTGAAAAAACAAAGACTTAGGATGAGGAAGGCTATGAATTCAGGTTCTGATTGCATGTTGAACTTGAGTGTAGTAGGGACAATCTGGTTGTGACAATCAGTAGGTGATTGGTTTATAGAAGTATAGACCCATAGGAGGGATGGTGAGAGTACCTTTCTGAATATTATTGATTAAAGCTGTGGGACATCAGCGAGATTGTCAGGTAGATGGACTATGATCAGAACTGCCTGAAGTGATCATCATCCTGTAAAATGAGATCTTACTTGGAGATTTGAAAACTCAGGGGCAGAGGTGGACATTTGGAAGCTAATTGTGGTGGAGATTTTAAGAGCCTTGTATAACACCAAGAAGAAAGATGAAAGGAGTGTGCCACTGCACCCGGCTGTGTTGGGTGTATTAAAGGAACAAGGTGATTGAAGATTATTTTCATTAAAAAGACTAATTCTCATATGAATTGAATATCAGCCTTTATTTAGGGAAGACTCCTCTCTCCTTTATTTTCATTATTACTTTGTAACAGTTGCCTGGAAAAGTTTGATTTGATATTTATTGAACAGATTCACAGAACCCTGTGAATCAGCTCTGCAAGGGCATCCCCACTTAATTCTTCCTGCAATTCAGAGGCTGGCTGGTTGTAAAGTTAGATTCAGGCCTTCAGACTCCAGGAAGGGAAGGCCCTGTAGTCAATACTTCCTTTTTCCTCCTTCTGGTTGGCATGATCCAGGTTTATTCAATTAGTAATAAAACCTTTTTTGCAATTTGGCATTTGACCTTAAAGTTTTGTGTATTTTTCCCTTTGTTAGGGACCCTTTTTGTGCCACTTTACAGAATTACATGTGCCTGCAGATTCATCTTGTTGGCACTCATTCCTCTTTGGATTGCTCTATGTAATTCCCATCCTCCTTTGAGAACTATTGGTGAGGCTTTTCAAGTCATGCAGCAACATGCCAAGGGAAATCATTGCTTGATTGATAGACTTGGAGTAATGATGGTCGTAATCTGCAGAGATTTTCAAAAAGCTGTTGAAGATTCTAGCTCAACCTATTGCATAAAAACTGGGCCATGTGGCTCTTTTCTGGAGGAAACTGCTAGCTGCCCCACTCTGGATATAAAAGGACTATCATTAAGGACAGATCTTATTTAACATTTTACAATAGAAAACTCTCCATGGTTTTCAGTAATGCTAATTAAACAAAATAGTAGCCTCCAAAACACTAAAAAGTGAGTGTGTTACCCTGTCCCTTTAAGTGGAATCTGATTTCTACCCTGCACACCCTTTCTCTAGTCCCCTGAATGAAAGCTGTCTCCACAGTGAGGTCTCTCCTCTTTGTCCCTCAGTTTTTAGTGCCCCTTAGCTCTGATTCCTTTGCTGGAGCCATAAACAGTAGTTGAAAGTGAACTTGATAGGCTTGACTCTGATGCTCACTGCTGCCCACCTATCTCAGTGCTCCTCTGGCCCTGTCTCTGCAGTTCACTCAGGCCACATTGTACCTTCTGTTCCAGGTATGAATGCTCGTTGGGCCCACCCTGGTGCAGCGGGACCAGAATCCAAACCTGTCTGACTAGCCCTGTTCACTTACTTCTCTACCAGGGATGAGGGTTCCAATAAAATGTGTCAAATCTCTTAGTAGGAAAAAAAAAAAGGACTGAACAGGCACTTTTGCCAGTCATCCTTGCCTTCATTTTCTTTATTCATAAAAAAAAAACCTTTGTAATAAATACTCGCCTCAACTACTTCACAGGTTCTTGCATAAATCAAATTAGGTAATGGAAGGGAAAGTTTATTAAAAAGAATAAGGCCTACACAATATAATGATATTAAGAAGTGTGGTCCCTATGAATGGGGCTACTGACCTCATAAAAGAGACACCTGTGACTCCCTTACTCCTTCCGTCACGTGAGGACCCAGTGAGAGATGGCCATCTGTGAACCAGGAAGGAGTCCTTACCAGACACCAAATCTGTCTACACATTGATCTTGGCCTTCTCAGCCTCCAGAACCATGAGAAATAAATTTATTATTTATTAAAATAAAATAAGGTCTAGCATTCCACTATGGGCATTTTCCAGACTATTTTTTGAAGCCTGTTGTCTCTGGAAGCGGTGATTTTCACATTGTCCTCTTGCAGAGGTCCTCAGATCCCCTGGTGGTAGTGATGAGCTTTAACAGCTCTCTGGCTGCCCTTGTTCACCAGAGCCTCTTGCTCTTGAACCTGCCACTAAAATCTCAGGAGTGCAAACTGGACTTAAGTATCCCTAAACACTCACTTCTTCTACCCTTTGTGTGTCTGAGCTTCCTCTCTTCTGCCATAAATGCCACCCAGTTCCCCGCTCCTCCTGAGAAAATGCCTCCCATTCTTCCAGTGTCAACTTTCATTTTAGAAAAATATTACTTTTCTATCACCGTGTAACAAATTGCCACAGACTTGGTGGCTTAAAACAGCACATTTATTTTCTCACAGTTTCTGTGAGGCAGGAATTGGGATGTGGCTCATCCAGGCCCTCTGCTTGAAGCCTATTGTCTCTGGAAGTGATGAGTATCACATTGTCCTCCTGCAGAAGTCCTTCAGTGTTCCTCACAGTGCTGCAGTCAGAGCATTGGTCATCTGAAGGCACGACTGGGGAAAGATCTGCTACTAAGCTTTGGTAGTTAGTGACCAGAGTCAGGTCATTGTAGGCTGTTGGACTAGAACTTGGCTTCTTGCTCACCTTTGAGTGGATGCTGCCTTTAGCTGTTCTCTACATAGGCCTTCCTGCAGCTGATGCTTCATCAGATCCTGCAAGAGAGAGACTCAGTTGTCAAAGTGGAAGTTAGAATCCTGTGTAACCCAACCATGGAAGTAACACACCATCATCTGTGCTGTATTCTGTTGGTTAGAAGCAAGTCATGGTCCTGCATGTGCTCAACGGGTAGGGATTCTATAAGGACATGAAGGGTGGGTCTTACTAGGGACCTTTTTGGGGTTTTTTTGAGGGGGGATATTACAGGGGATTGAACCCAGAAACACTTTACCCCTGAGCTACATCCCCAGCCCTTTTTTGTTTTTTATTTTTGAGACAGGTCTCACTAAGTTGCTGAGGCTGGCTTTATACTTGGAATCCTCCCACCTCAGCCTTCTAAGCCACTGGGATTACAGGTAATATGTCACTGCACATTGGGGACCATTTTAGAGTAAGCCTTTACTTATTTCTTCCCAGAAAATGTATGACCATTCCCTTTTGTGACTTCTTTATAACTACTTTTTTTTTTCTGGTTTACATTTTATGACTGGTATATTTATGGTTGGATTTGAAAAGATGTCCTCATGTAACTTTTTTTTGCTTGTCTCTAGTTCAGACCCAGAACAGAGTCTTGTGTTTGCAATGGTTCTGCAGAAGAGTCTCCTTCCTTCTCTTCTTTGAAACCAAAGAAGGATTGACCAGGTACTCTCCTGTGTCATGCCTGAGTCCTCTTTCTCCACAGCAGTCATTGTAAAGCCTTCAAATTTGCCAAGTTGGCAGCAAAACCAATATGACTCATCCATGTCTATATAACTTGATTAGAGGCATCCACATTAGCCTGATTTGCATTCAGAGCTACAGTTTGTTACCTTATTAAGGAGAAACAATTTTCTATCAAGATAGAAACAACATCAGCTTCAAACATTAGCTGTTTTTGAGCCATGCATTGTTCATTTTCCTAGTGACTTTATGGATCTTAGAAATGATGCCGTCTGTAAATACTAATTCAGTCGTCATTAAACTATCTGTCTTCCTTTCCTTGCAGTGATCACTCTGTGATTCTGCTATTTCTAGATCACAGCAAATGAATTGAGAAAGAGGGCTGGCCTTTGGGGAAGCACCACTTTAATTTTTTCCTTTTCACCCATGCAGTGGGCTGGATCTAATTATCCCTGTTGGAGCTGTTTAATGGGGCAAATATTGAATGTGCTTTAAGAGACCTGGAGCATAACGAGATTCGATAAGTACTTAATGTATGTGGCAGATTCAGAATGTGATATAACTCATCTAGTCAAACTCTCCATGTTTAGAGGCCATTTTCTATGTAGCCCTCTAAGATAGCTTATCACCTTTTTCACTGTTTGCAGATCTAATGTATTAGCTTGTCTTTAGAAGGCAGGTAAAGAAACACCAATCTGGTTTCAGTTGACACCATGTCTCTGGGATTGAAATGGTCACATCACAGTTAGATGTGAAGTTTGTTTCCTTTAAGAAAACCTCAGATGGAAGTCAACTTAAAGTTGGAAGAATCATTCCTCTGTTGGGAAAGATGCAGAATGAGGGAGGTAAAGCCAGCTTAGATGGAAGCACATCAGTGGATGTGCTAGCATTTTGGGTCTTTGGGGAGCCATGAGGCTAAAAGCCAATTAAAGTTTTATTAGAGAGAAATTTAAGTCATTTCTCCTGGGCAAGAGAAAGATATGGAGCAGAGAGAAGCAGGAGGGTGTTGAAGTGAATGCTGTTAACAACTGAGGATGGGAATCAGTGCAAAGCTCATCTGAGAAGATGACCCTGTGAAGGCCTCAGGTTGGGGGCCAAAAGCCAAGCTAACCAGGGCTCAGCTTCAGCTCAGGAGCCTGAAGGCTCCTGTGTGGTTGACCCAAGGAGGAGTGGTGACATTCTGCCAGAATGAACACCTCCTTTCTTAATCTCTCACCAGTTTGCAAACTGAAATGGTATGGGAAAATGGGCACTGAAAGGCTTTTGTTCCCTTTTTGCTGCTTGGATATCAGCTCCCTTTTCGTTCATTTATTTATCATATTGCTCTTAATGTATTCAAGCATTCTTTCCCCAGTCTTTTCCACAGTGTAAATTCTCAGATAATGTCATCTAATTGATATTCCCGACTTCTACCCCAATATGTAGGACCATATCTCCAGCTTGGGCAGAGGAAGTGGGCATGCTTATGACCCATTGTCTCCCCAAACTCAAAATATGTCCCAAGTAAAGTTGACTGACTCCTATTATCTATTACCTGGGCATCTCTCTCACATATCATGTTTTCCTTTCCACTCTCACTTCTGTCAATGCTGTTGAGATCCTGGAGCTAGTGTAGCAGCATGGGGAAGGGACGAGGTGTTAGTGTTCATGAGACTTGGGTTTGAATCCTGTCTCTGCTACTACCTGGCTGATATCCATGGATAAGCATGCTATTTGATATTTGTGAGCCTCATATCTCTTGGTTCTAAAATTGGCACATTAATCTATGCCTGCCTCATTGGTCTGTGGAGAATATTAAATCTGGTAACATGTGCAAATTACCCAACAAGGTGCCAGACGTGTGATAGGGGCTCAATGATGAGTTGATTGAAAGCATAGAGCACCATGCCTAGTATGTTCAGGGATGCTGTTTTGGGATAACATTCTCACTTGAGCCTCCTCTGAAGTGTGGAAAACAGCTCTGCCAGGCCTGTTTGTAATCTCATGCCCTCCTCCATGTGTTTTGATACAGTGAAGTTTTCATGTCCTCTCTGCCTAAGGTTAATCCTTTCCCTTGGATTCTAGATCCCATCCCTTCCTTCCAGGGGCCCCTCCCTTTCCTAATTGTGCCTGCTTTAACCACACCTTCCTTACTTGTTCCTTCTCATCAGTATTTAACCATTCCAAACCTCCTCTCTTATCTTAAAAAAAATAAAATATTAAAAGCTGTATCATGATTTCTCTCTCCCTGTAGAGCCACCACCCTGTATTATTCCATTCCTTCACTGCCAGGCTTCCCGAGCCCATTCCACACCCTCATCCCCAAAGCCCACACACATCCCACTCAATTTTCCAGGCACAGCATCTTAATTTTACTTTGTTTCCTTCATTAAAAAGAGTCTCACTAGGATTACCTGTGACCTTGTCACACTGCGGACCATTCTTTCCCTATTGCAGTGTTCTCTAACCTCAGGCCAGCCTGACTTTTCTTCTGCCTCTCTGACCACATCTGTTTTCTTTGCAGACATTTTGCTTTGCTGTTGCTTTGCTTAAATGTTGGTGTTCCTTGCTATTCCATCCTGGGTTTTCTTCCCTTTGGATTTTGAGCAGTCCCCGAGGGAGTCAGTCCACTCAGACATTGATTCTCTGTGCACAGGTAACTCCCTCATCTCTGTTGCAAGCCCAGAACTTTCTCTTGAGTTCCAGGTCTAGTAGATGACACCTCAAACTCACTGAGACCCTACTGGCCTTGTGTTCTCTTTTGATTGTCTGAGTGTGATCTTCCTGTGGTGGCTCATTGTTCTTCTTATAGCATTGGCTCTCATAGTTCAGTGTGCTTTAGAATCACCTGAAAGCCTTGTTAAAATGCAGATTGTTAATTCACACCCCAGAAGTTTTGAGTCAGTAGGTCATGAGTGGGACCTGAGAATGTGATTTCTATGGGATCCTAAGTGATGATTATGCTGCTGCTCTGGGAACCATGTTTAGAGACCCTCCGTGATAAGGAAATGAGGCAGGCTTTCCTGCTTTTTGCTTGACCCCATAGATCTGTACCTACAGATACCCACTAAGTCATCTTTTTCAGCTCTGCCCCACCAACCTGGACCTTCTGCCTGACACTTGTCTCACTTTTCCTGAATAAACCAGTGCAATCTGCTTAATAAGAACAGATCATGTCAGCTTCCTGCTGCTATTTCCTCCAGCTCCCACTGCCCTCAGAATAAATCCAAGCTCCTCTAATGCCTGCCTGGCCTCTGCAGGCCATCTCTTATCCTTCCTCATTTTGCATAGCATGCATCAAACAGAAAAGCATGCGTGATTTCAGTGTGTTATATAGCAGTTATTGAGTGCTTACCGTAACTGTTCTAGTCACGGTAGCACTTCTACACATATTCCATTTGATCTTCCCATTAGCCCTATAGAGTAAGTTATAAGTTACATTTTTAAAAAATATTTTTCTTTTTTTTAGTTGTCAGTACCTTTATTTTTATTTATATGTGGTGCTGAGAATTGAACCTAGTGCCTCACACACACTCGGCAAGTGCTCTACCACTGACCTACAGCTTCAGCCCATAAGTTACATTTTACACATGAAGAAATGAGACTCATTTTATAATGTTTTTGTTGTCCTATATACCAGTCTTGTCCAGGCCCTTGAGCTCAAGGAACAGAGTTGGATTCATTCAGAACTTACTGCAAGAGTTAATTAACATCTGTTAATAACATCTAACAATTTTTGTTAATGTACTTTGTGCCAGGGTACTACATGTAAACATAACTCATGTAAACTGTACCTAATTTGAACAGGTGGAAATTGATAAAGAGTAACTTGTTCAAAGTCACACAGCCCGAGGTTGTAGGATCTGAGTTTGAATTTATGTCCTGTGACTCCAAAGCTCATTCTGTCTGTCATCCCTGTGGATGGAAGCATACATGTTTTATTATATGTGGTACAATTTGGATGTGAGGTGTTCCCCCAAAGCTCATGTTAGACAATGCAACAATGTTGAGAATGTTCAGGGTGGAATGATTAGATCTGAGAGCTATGACCTGATCATTGGATTAATCCATTTTATGGATAGATAATTTGAATGGATTACTGAGTGGTAACTGTAGGGCAGGTGGGGCATGGCTGGAGAAAGTAGATCCCTAGGGGTGTGCCTTTGGGATTAATTTTATCTCTGCTTTCTGGCCGCCAAAAGGTGAGCAGCTTTCCTCTGCCTTGCCTTTCACCCTGATGTGAAATGATGGAGTCAGCTAATCATGGACTGAACCTCTGAAATTGTGGGCCCAAAATAAACTTTTCCTTCTGTAAGTTATTCTGGTCAGGTATTTTGGTCACAGTGATGAAAATCTGACTAATGCAATCTGCCTCTTCTCTTTTCTCCATCCCTTGTACTTCTACCTTAATGGAACATTGAGGGCTACCATACTGTCCTTGTGTTTCCTGTGAAGTTTGCCACTGTTACCTCCTATCAGTTCCCTGTCTACATTGCCATCTGGGAAATATTTACAAATTACAGATCCTAGAGACTTTCCACTAGTGGTAAGAATGGGCTATCATTCAAATATACCCTCCTACTAAAATAACTAAGAATATTTGAATTTAAAAATCTTAAAACCTCATAGTGCTGATATTCATCATCAGGTTAAAAATGAAATCAAGAACCCAGATGACGTTGTGGATTTGATCAGCAGTTATGGGGCTAGAAATAAAGCTCAGCTTCTTCACAAGACGGTGCAACCTCATAAGGGTAGAATTGAAGCAGACAAACTCTCTCATGGACTTTTAGCCCAGGTTCAAGTTGACTGGAGCAACCAAGGAATCTCAAGTCTTGAGTTGGTTTAAGGTTCTGGTGATGCCTCTGGGTATCTGGCGAAATCAAGTGGAAAATCTTTCAAAAGGAAGATTTCTGTTAGTTATGGCCCCAGATAATTCAGTGACCAACACATAAATTACCAGGAACCCAAGGAAACCAGACTCCAAAGTCAGGAACTGTAAGAACCCATAAACAACGGAAACAATCCTTAAAAATCATTGTCAGATGTTCCTCTATTTAAACAAATAAATGATAAGCCTGAAGATATTTGCAAGAATGGGAAACAATGAATTGTGACATAGCAAATTGGAAAAGAAGCAAAAAAAAAAAAAAAAAATCTTCTAAAACAGACAACAAAATAATGAAATAAAAACTCAGTGGATGATGAAAAGTATTTAGTAATTAGTTTGAAGAGAAAATTCAGTGGATAGGCTTATAGCAGATTGGATAAAGTTGAAGAGACAATTAATGAACTGAAAGATAATAGGAAAAACTATCCAGAGTATACTGGCATGGAGAGACAAAGAGAAAATGCAAAAGAGTATAGAATGATAAGGTTTAAATAAATTTAATTGGAGTCCTAGAAGAAGATGAAACAGAAAATGGGCAAAGGTGAAATTTGAAGATAATGGCTAAGATCTTCCATATTAGGTAAAATATCAAATCACAGATATAAGACCAGTGATTTCTAAGTAGAGTTAAAAAAAAGTTCAAGTTTAGATATAGAAGAAATTACATAAAATCAAAGGCAAAAAGAAAGTCCTAAAGCAGCGAGAGATAGAGAGAGAGAGAGTGCGAGTGCGCGCGTGCGCGAGAGCACGAGAGCGAGCGCGCCGACTATTGATTTCTCAGCAAATATAATCCTAATTAGGTTTTCTGTATAAAGTTTCAGCGGCTTTCCTTCCCTAAGGTATAAAATACAATCTCTTCAGATATCTTGTGGAGTCTTTCAGGGTCTGGTCTGTAGACCCATTTAGATACACACAGGCTTCCCTCTGGCTAGGTTCACCCTTGGTACGTGCCTTTGCACACTCTTCCCTTTCTGGAGTGCTCCCAAGGCTTGTCTTCTTAGACAGTTGCTACTTGGCCTTCCATTTCCAGCTTGGGTTCAGCTGCTCTGTCACACTCTACCCAGCTCCCTCTCGTTGCCCTTGGGCTCACTTCTGGCCAGCACTTACCAACACCATGTGCTTTAAATATTTGTTTGCATCTTTGTTTTACTTCTAGCACATGAGCTTCCTCAGGAGGCAAGCAGGGTCATTTTCAGTGTCTGACATTCCACAGATATTCAGGACCTTTCCTGCTGACTCCAGCATTTCAGGGAGTCCTGTGGCCACTTAAGTAGTACCTCAATATAGGTTTCCCTGGCCCTTCCCATCACACCTCATTCATGCTGTGTGGACACCACAATCAGCACCTGCTTCCCTGCATGCTGTCATCTCCTGGCTCTGCCTCTTCGTTACCCGTTTCCTTGGTGAAACTCAATAACAGTACCCACTTTGCCCCTAGCGTAAAGTTTGTGAATCAAATGAGGTAATGTAGGCAAACATACTGTGAAAACCCCTGGCACTGACAGTTTCATTAGCTTCATTTCACACTGAGAGACTTGCTTGGGCTGGGGATTTTGGGAAGAAGGGAACTTGTTCGTGTCCCCAAAGACAGTCCCTTTTGAGCCTTGTCCCTGGCAGGAGCTGCATATGGCCCATCTGCACTCATTATGCCTGGCAGGAATGTAGCACAGCAAGCGATTATTATAGTGAATGTGACTTTGGCCCTGTGAGGACTTGGGTTGTCACCTTTATGTTTCAAAGGGAAGAGGAGCTCATAATGTAAGTTTTCCTAGTAGACTGATATTGAGAGATTTGATAAGAGTATATTTTCATTTACAAATATGTATTGCAGTTTTTACTGAGTTCTATTTGGAAATTTTAAATTTCTGTGGCCTCTTCAGAATGTAGTGAGCTTGGATTTGTCAGTTTGCTGTTCTTTGCACAGGATAGATTGAAACACACCCTTTCGCCCAGTTGCTTGTTTTTTTTTTTTTTTTTTTCCTTCACCTGCCCCCAACCTTCATATCATAGTTCAATCATCTGAAAACTTGCTTGAAAAGTATTACTAATCATCAGACTTGTCAGTCTACTATTTCTGTAGGAGATGGCCAAGAATAATTTTTCTTACCAAAATAAGGTGTGGAGTTTGTACTTGTTATATGCAAGTGACAATGCCAATTCCAGCAAACTGGGGCATTTTTCTTTTTGAATGTTTAAATAGAAGTTCCAGGTAGTCTATAGAAAAAGACCAGGATTTCACTGGACCTTTTCTTCCTGTTGTTTTTCTCAGAGAAATTTGAAGAGTTGTTTGGTTACTAGTGTACCTAATTTTTCAAAAATTCTATTTTAAATGAAGAATTTTAATAATTACTAGATTATAGAATTATATGAACTATATGGGGATACAGAGATTTATAGCCCTTTCTTTTTTAATATTTATTTTTTTAGTTGTAGTTAAACAAAATACCTTTATTCTATTCATTTATTTTTTGTGATGCTGAGGATTGAACCAGGGCCGCACCTGTGCTAGGTGAGCGTTCTACCATTGAGCCACAATCCCAGCCTGATAGCTTTTACTTTAATACAGCATAACCGAAGGCTGTGGGGACACATCTTTTCTCCCCCTTGTTGAGGACCACTGGCAGCTTGGCCTTGTTCTTACAGTTCATTGGTGTCTGTCAAAGCATTATTCTTGAGAATCCATCAGAAGCTCTTTCCATTGAAGCCCTTTGTCTCACTCTAGACAGTTCACAGTGATGAAGATGCTAAGCAGCATCCCTCTCAGAAAGTGCTGTCAAGTCTCACCCCTGTTCACTGTCACTGTCACTCTCCTGATTCAGTTATATACATCATTAGGATTAATTCTGACATAAAAGCACAGAAAATAATTTTCTCTAATTCAGTCCCCAGTACTTCCCCTTTTTCTCCCCTCCTCCCTCTCCTGTTCCCTTCCCTCCTCTTCTCTACTGATCTTTCTGCTATTTATAGTTTTTTTTAATTAGTGCCTTGGTGGGGATATACATATGGTGAGATTTACTGTGGAATATTCATGTATGTACATAGGAAAGTTAAGTCAGACTCATTCCACTGTCTTCCCCTGTCCTGTCCCTCCTGTCTTCACCTCAGTCCCCTTCCTCTACTCCACTGATCTTCTGTTTTGATGGAATTCCTCTCCCTTTTCTTTTTCTCCTGATTTTGAACTAGCTTCTGCATATCAAAGAAAACATTTTATCTTTGACTTTCTGAGTCTGACTTATTTCACTTAGCATCATGGTGTCTCTTTCTATCTTTGATTCAGTTTCTGATTGTGTCTCCCCTAGGCTGTAACCATAGCTGTCCAAGATCTCTGCTTCTGTTGTTTTTTCACTCTAGAATGCTTCCAAATTCAGGGCCTTAACACATAAATGTGGTGTATAACTCTTTAAAAATTTTTTCTACATTTTTAATTGGTGTGTTATAGTTGTGCATAATGGGAGGATTTGTTGTTACATATCCATACATGCACACAGTATAACAATATAATTTAGCCAGTATCACTCCCCAGCACTTGCCCCTAACCTCTCCGCCTCCCATCCCTTGGTTCCTTTTGGTGTATAACTCTTTAAGAGGATACTTCTTTGACTTTTATGCTTTATGGGATAGTGTCTGAGCTTGTCAGTCTCTATGTCTGAACCTGTATGTTAGAAATTATGTTTTGCTGAGAATAGCTTTAAATCCTAAAATACCAATGGCTTAAATAAGAAAGAAGTTTGTTTCTCTCTCACACAAAAGAAGACCAGAGGCAAGCAGGCTGGCACATGTAGGGTGGCTCCACATCTTCAGTTCATTCTTTTATGCTGATCTGCAGGGTAGAAACACCTTTGTCCTATAGCCAGGACCAAGATGAGTGCTCAAGGGAGGTCCAGCTAACACATCTTCTTACCAGCCGGCAGAGAGGAAGAAAGAGAAGACTGGGTCTGTGCCCTCTAAAGATACTTCTCAGAAGTCACCTACAACACTTTCCACTGCATCTTTCTGATTAAAACTTAGACATGCCCCTGCAAGAAGGCTAAAGGATGAGGTCTTTTAGCTGGGCTGTCCCACTGAAAATTGAAGAGACTAGCTAATGTGGCAGTGACATAAGCCTCAGCTCTAGGGCCCGTCCGACCTCTTGCCCAGCCTTGTTCCTCCCCTTATGCATCTCAAGCCTTTTCTACCCAGCTCGGTGTCTATAGCCTGTTGGTAACTATAATATATCTCTTCTTAGACCTTTACTGCATCAGCTGTCTCACAGAACTGGGCCTCTTGAAAGTTCTGGCCTTTGTCTTGGGTGCCCTTCAACATCCTTGTTTCTCTTTGAAACATTTATACATCCTTCAAGCCCCAGGCCACTTCTTCAGGGAATGTTTCTTACTTGCTCAGCAGTGGCAGCACAGTGCTCTGTACTTGTGCATATACCAGTGTGGAACAGTGGCAAAGCTTTGTGGACCTAACAGTTGAACAGATCTGGTTTGAATCTCTGCTCTCCAGCATGGGCTGGAGGTGCACAGCATAGAAATTATATATAAAGCTACAACCCAGGCCTCACTTTTGAGTTCCACACTTTCATATTGAACTGCTTATTCAACATCATCCCAAGGTACATATGTAACTACTTTTGAAACAGAACTCTTGATTTTACTTCGTTCTCTAGACTTTCCTTATTCATACCTCCCTCAGCCTAGCTGCAGATGTCAGAAAACTGGAAACAGTTCTTCACTTCTCATGTCTAATAGCCCTTAGACTCTTATATTAAATCCCCACCAGTATATCAGCTCAATTGCAAAATATGTCTTAATTCTGCCTCCAGAGTCTGCATCACAGCTCTGTCCTCCAGTGCCTGGACTCCTGGAGTAACTCTTCACTGATCTCCTCACATCCACTCATAGCCTGCTCTAATCTTGCCTTGGTCATGCTATTCTTGCATAAAAGTCAGCTTCCCATTTAACGTAGGCTTAGCTCGGGTTCTTATCTCCTGTAGTGCCCACCTGCCTTGACTCCTGTCTCCCTCTCATTCTCATGTCTTGCACTGCCTATTCTTGCTAATTGTGCTCCACCTTCCCAGTCCTATTTCCAGTTCTCTTTCCAGTCCTTGACTGTGCAAAGAACTTCCTGTTTTTACCACCCTCCTGCCATTCCCTGCCTTGGGGTCTTTTGACCCCCTATTACTCTATATACACCATCTTCTTTTCTCGGCTTAAACATTACTTCCTCACAAGCCTTTCCATGATCGCTAACCTAAATCTCACATCCTTTTCCCTTCCTCCATAGGACTATTCTTTCCTTCTTATCCTTCATCACAATCTGTAATTTTATATTTATTGAGTGATTATTTATATAACATCATTTCCACATTAGCCTGTATGTTCCCTAAGGGCTGGGATCTATATCTTACAACTGAATCCTCAATGCCCTGTGCTCAATAAGTATACATGGAATAAATGAATAAATATATGATCTTGTGATTCAGTAATGCATTCGATTCTCTCATTACACTGACAACTTTGCTCTTCAGTGTGGCAAGAAATAGTGTAGTTGGAAACATATTAAGGTGATTCACCTTTCCAACTTGGCGTTGTATTTCTTTACATTCATTGACTGTAATATCTATGATTCTCACCTGCAAGGCTATAAACTTTGGTTTAATTTATTAAGATGTAACTATGAACAAAGCCTTATTTTTTCCAGGATAACCTTATGAATACAGAACCTATAGAGGTCATGTTCAGGTGTGATATCTGGAAATCATGCTTGGGCCCACTGCCATGGCTTGCCCTCTCTCTTTGGATCTAACCTCGTATAACCTTTGGAACAGAAGAGTCACTGTTGTTGGGGTGGAATCTGAACTAATAGTCATTTTAAGATGGAACCATCAGTGACCATACTAGAAAGCTACTAGCCTTGGGTTTGGGCTGTCCTGGAAAATCCAGTTCTTTCCCTACCCTGAACTCATTTCCACAGCTTTTGAGACCAAAAGCTTACATGTCAGATTTCTAAGTAGCATGTACTCTTAATTTTATCTTCCTGTTCTTCCTAAGTTACCTTATTTTCTGCAGAACACTGCAAGGTATATTATGGAACAAACAGATCTACAGCTTGTATTGTTTTGTTTTTGCCCCAAGATTATAAAAAAAAATGTTGTTCTGAAAGCATCTTATGATTTTGAAATTCTAGACTATGGCCTAAATTAAAAGATGAACTTGGATGACTATCCCTCTTTTACTGATGGATAAGTCATCCATAGTAAGAAAAGTTTGTGTTTGCATTTTCTTTTCAGAAGATAATGAAGATTCTGCTTTTAGTGGGCTCATCAGTAGGTAGATTTCATAGATGGAAAAGCACACAGTTGATCATTCTTTAGCTTCAGTAGGTCAGATCATGTCAGTGTTTCCAGAGCATGCCCAGAATGGTAAAAGTTGGCCTTTAGCTGAGCCTTTGCTAGAGGCAGCCAGTCCTGAAAAGAATTTATTTATTTATTTTGGCCTTGGTTATGTCTAAATGATGATAAGTATGAGTCTCTCTGAAGTGGGTCCCACATGAATTTGGTTGTGATCCCTAGAACCTGCGATTACAATATACTTGGATAGAGGGTAATTTTTAGTGGGGAGGAATCTAATGTAATAAATGAAAATACAAAAATTTTAAATGTTCAAAAGGTGTGTAATTTGCTGTTTTTATTCATGTGTGTTTTAATACTTCTGGTATGGAGCCTAATTGCCTCTTTCTCGGGAGATGTGGTTTTAGTTTCTTGGGTGAATGTGCATTTTATAAGTTTTTTAAGAAAGGAAATTAAACATAAAAGACTTTAAGTGCTTTACTCTTTATATAATGTCACTAAGAAATGCCAGGAAAATCAGGGTTGGGCTTTTTATTTATTTATTTAATAAATATAATAAATTTTCCACCATTTTGTTTGTTATGGCTGGTACCAAAGTTCTTTTAAAAGGTAACATTTATTTTGATTTTGTACTGTTTCAGCAGATGTGCTTTAATTAATTAACCTATCTCTATTCTTCATTGTGGGCTGGACAGTACTTAATATCTTTTTTTTTTTTTTTGGCATTTTGATGCACAGGTGATTTAGTTTAATTCAGCATATTAGATGTTCTCTGCTAGTATGGTGTTTAGCATGCGAATGATGTAAAGTAGAGCAAATGTGGCCTGCTGAGCCAGGTGCTCAAAGTGAGCATTGATACAGATATGTGACATGATTGGCCATAGTCAAGTCATCCAACCATTGTGAGTGAGTGATGTGGGGTACTTGGTATCCAGAAATCTTTCCCAGTCTGAGTTTTCAAATCTTCAAAGTCCGTATGCCTAATGGATATTCATCTAATTGATCCCTGCTCTTCTTTTTCTTTGTCTTTCTAATTTAGGAAAAGAGGATGCCAATGCACCAGTTACAAAAGATGAGAGCACCTCCATGTCACAAGACACAAAAGCTTTATCAGAGAAGTCGCTGCAGAAATCAGCTAAGGTCATTGATTGCAGATTTTTTCCACTCTTCCAATGGTTATTACCTGAGCTACTTGTCAGTCTCGTGAGATTCAGTTAGGACTATAGTTAGTCAGTTAATCAGAAAAGTTAGTAGACTCAGGAAATTAGGAATGGGTCTTGTAACTTTTTTTTTTTTTTTTTAAAAGAGAGAGTGAGAGAGAGAGAGAGAGAGAGAACTTTTCAATATCTATTTTTTAGTTTTCGGCCGACATAACATCTTTATTTGTATGTGGTGCTGAGAATCGAACCCGGGCCGCACGCATGCCAGGCGAGCACGCCACCGCTTGAGCCACATCCCCAGCCTGGGTCTTGTAACTTTAAACAAGTAAATGTGTATTCACTTCCCTATCTTTGTATAAAGGGCCAAGGCCTTTTCTTTAAGTATGTTTGGAGTTTTGTATTCTTTCTTGTTTATAACCCATGTACAATCAGGCATTTATGACTTCCAGTTTGGGTTATTGAAAGTGGAGCAAAGCCAGGCACAGTGGCACACACCTGTAATCCCACTGACTCAGGAGACTGAGATAGGAGGATCGCAAGTTCACTTCCAGCCTAGTCGACTCAGCAAACCCCTGTCTCAAAATAAAAAATGAAAACGGCTGGTTGAGCTCCTCTGGGTTCCGTTCCTAGTACTATGAGCAATAAGTGAATGAATGAATAAAGTGAACTGAGAATTTAAGACACTGGGAGAAGTAATAGGAATATCAACTCCTTCTAGATTTTAGTTTTTGCTTCAATTTTTTAAATTGTCATAGCTAATTCAAAAAATGAATTTTAAGAATTCCTTTTTAGTTTTTTCAAAGTATTCAATTCAGTTATCACATAATAATTATTTTTACATTCCTGTTTCATTTTTTTGCACAATTTTATTAGAAGCTTATGTATGTTAGTAGCATCCTCAGATGTGGGATCAAATACAGCTGACTCTGGCTATGCAGATAACTCATGGTGGCAGAAGGCAAAGTGATGCAAGGGCAAAGAATTGAGTGGCATCATAGTGTGAGGCTTCGTGTACCAGAGGTATCTTGTTGGTGTGCTTGACCTGGGAATGCAGTGTGCAACTCGCCAGCCAGCTGGTTAGGAGAATCTCGCCTACATATTGACCTGAACAATTTCAAATTTACGTATGTTACTCCCACTGCATTCAGTTATCCAGATCTTTATTTCTATAGGCATTTCGAGGACTAACCATGTTCCAGGCAATGTGCTAGATGTGGAAGATTGTAATGACTGGGTGGCCGGGGGCTGCATCTGGCTCCTACACTGGTTTCATTTTACCTGTGCAGAATTTTAAAAGTTTGACTTAATAACTTACATTAAACAAACATACAGAAAGTGTTTCCATAAAAAAATCATGCTTCTAGCTTCTTTTTCAAACAAACATCTGGCTGTACTGGGCCACATTTCTAAATGATTATGATAAGAGCTGAATAGAGCAACCCTCTGTCCATAGAACTTGTATTCTGTGATTTGCTACTGCCCTCCAATCGTGCCCACCCCTTCTTCCCATCCTCTCCCCTTTTCTTTCTCTCCCTCTTGGATAACATTTTTTAATGAATTTAATCTAAAATTACAAGGCAGGGCAGGTGGTACACATCTATAATCCCAGGGACTCAGGACGCTGAGGCAGGAAAATCACCAGTTTGAGGCCAGCCTGAGCAATTTAGCAAGACTCTTGTCTCAGAATTTCAAATGGGCTGGGCATGTAGATCAGTGGTAGAGCACCCTTGGGTTTGATTTCTAGTACAAAAAAATTTAAAAAGTAAAAAATATCAAATAAAATAAAATTACAAGGTAAGCAGCACTTGTATGCCAAGCTTATGCTCTGCCTAAAGCTAACTTCGTATGAACCACAGGTTCAAGCTGCTTTCTGCATTTCTGTGCTATCAGAAATTAAACCAGGATGCAAGGACTTCTGGGTCAGATAAGATAGCATGGCTTGATTTTTTTGCTCCTCCTACTAAGGACATCTGTAAACCCTGGTTTGGGGGGTGGGGGCAGGAAACCCCAAGAGAACTTGAAAGGGTAAAAAGAAGAAGGAACACTTGTTAGGGACCTCCGGACTAAAGAAACTACATAGAGACAGGGACTTTACAGTCCTACCATTAGAAGGTGTTTCTGAATCTCAGCCTAGCAATGGCCAGATAGACTCAGAGAGAGCCAAGAAACCTCTATCTCAGAGATGCCAGGCAAGGCCAGCAGCATCTGTGAAGGAGTTGACTGGGAGCCCTGATAACAGTGAGTGATCATGAGAAGAGCTTTCCTTTCCCCTTAGGCCTGAGAGGCCTCTCCCCACTGAGATACAGTGGGCATCTGAGTGGCTCTACCAAGGGTGATCCTACTCCAAGAAGCACCTGATACAGGAAGCCTCTTTGTCCTATGGGCCAGGGATTCCCCTCTCTCACCTCGAGGCACCAGAAAGCATGAGGATACCAGTAAAAAGGATCTTGCCACAACAAACGACCTGGTGGGCAAGGCCCCTTTGTCCTCACCCAGAGCAACTCGGAAATTATGAAAACTGTTTGAAGGGGAATTCTACCATATTAGGTGTGCAATCTGGGAAGTCTCTTTGTCCTTGGGGACTGGAGACTATTCTCTCAAATCCAGAGACATTGGACAGATAGTCAAGTAGTGCCAGTAAGGAGATTGTGCCACAAACAGGAAATCCCTAAATGGGAAGCCTCTTTGTCCCTGCAGGCTAGAGAGTACTATTCCACACTTTCAGGTGCCCTGGCCTGGAGAGTCCCCTAATTCCTCACAAGCAGCATCAGTAGAGAACCAGTGGGAGTCCCAGTGGCACCATGTAAACCAAACTTTGCAAAATAATACTGCAGAGACCCTGAAAACAAAATTGTCATTGGAATCTCAGCCCACAGCAATAGGCCAGGATCTGCATGCTAAATAAACCTCAATACTGTGACTGCCTAGCATGAAAGAGTTAAATAATACCAGCATCTCCTAATGTCAATAGCCAGAAAGTTCAGGATTCAAACAAAAACCAATCATCATACCAAGAACCAGGAAAATCATAACTTGAGAGAGAAAAGGTATAACTTATACCTACATGAAACCATTGATGTTATGACCAGGCTTCACAATGACCATTATGAAGATTCTTCAGCAAGCAATGGAAAATTCTCTTGAAACATTTGAGAAAATAGAAAATCTCAGCAAAGAAGTTATAACTTAATAAGAATAGTAATTTATTTATTTATTTTTTTTAAAGAGAGAGAGAGAGAATATTTTTTTAATATTTATTTTTTAGCTTTTCGGCGGACACAACATCTTTGTTTGTATGTGGTGCTGAGGATCGAACCCAGGCCGCACGCATGCCAGGCGAGCGTGCTACCGCTTGAGCCACATCCTCAGCCTGTAATTTATATTTAATAACATTTTTAAAGCATTTATGTATTGTTCATAGAGTATGCTGGTATGTCAATGTGAGAAAAGTATAATGCAGAACAAATACCTGGAGCTATACCTATCTGCTGAAGTCTCACTTTTCTTCATAAGACATAGGTCACAGTTATAAAAGCACTTTGATCTAATTTATTCATGTACTGCATAGTTTTTTTTCCTTGGATATATATGCTTAAATTATTGCAACTTATTGATTACTTACTGCTGGACTCTGCTAGTTGATCAGATAATATCCTCCTGACTTCACCTGATACCCAGTTCTACAGATGAGCAACACTGACATTATCTTTGGTGTTTTCAGGTGGTTTACATCTTGGAGAAAAAACATTCCCGAGCGGCCACTGGCATCCTCAAACTGTTGGCTGATAAGAACAGTGAGCTGTTTAGGAAATATGCCCTGTTTTCTCCCTCAGACCACCGAGTGCCTAGAATTTATGTACCTCTGAAGGACTGTCCCCAGGACTTTGTGACCCGGCCTAAAGATTATGCCAACACATTGTTCATCTGCCGCATCGTGGACTGGAAGGAGGACAGCAGTTTTGCACTGGGGTAGGTGATCTCTGGCAAGAAAAACCACTGGTTACAGGAAAGAACTCAGTTTAAGGCACTTTATACTAACTTTTTATGAATTTTAGTTATTGTTTCTTTATTAAAGCCAAGGTATGGTGGTTCTGAGTCCAGAAGTTACCCTTACTTCACTTCAACTAGTTGCCAACAGGTTCCTTGAATTACCAAACAGTAGCCTTTTTGTTTTTGTTTCTGGCATAAAATATAAGCACATTCTGAGCCTCTACAGTTTCCTGTTGTGTCATGAATCCTATTCATACTTGTGTTCTGCAGCAAATTCATTGCATCAAATAGCCAGTTCTTTCCTTTCAGATGCTTTTTTAAAATATGCAAAGTCCAAGCATATTCAGGAGACCTCCCAGTTTCTTTGCTTTAAAGTATGAATATGAAGTCTTGTTTGAATGGTGTGCTTTTTGGTGTTGATCCTGCAGTCAGTTTGATTAGTGCCAAAGGTTTCACCTTAGCATTAAAAGCTAAATTATTACTACTGTAGGGAGGAAGAAGAGTGCCATGTTTCTGTGGAAGCTGTCAGAAATCAGCCTAACTTAAATCTTAGAGATGGTCATTTAATTTTTATTTAAAGAAACTGCTAGACTTCACTATCTGATCAAGTGCTATGACTATTATAACTAGCAATCACTTTGAAAGAAAAATAATATTGTTTTAGTTGTATCTTTAGGTCTTTACTATGAATGATGTCTGACTTTTGCTTCATAGGAAATGGCAGTGAAAGGTATACAGTATAGAAGAGTCTTTCCTGACATTTAACTCTTAGTCCAGTGTAGTGGCTTGCTGGTTGGTTATCTGACTTATACAGAATGGATCCTCCTGGGAATGTTCTGTGGTGATGTGAGGCAACACTGAACGGATGGCCACAGTGTGCTGCTTTTACCAGGCTTATTCTACACTTAGCTTCTTATGCCTAGCCATGTAATCCAGGTCATACTGATGTTAAGAAATACCCCAGAGCCACTTTTCAGTTATGTGAAGATCAGTGTGATTTCCTTGAACTCAGAGCCTCTTAGGAACTGTTGAACTTTCTTTTTTGCTCTAAAATGGTGCGATTGTAGTGTCATTATTTTTAAACTTAACTCATTATCCAAGAGTGATGTCAACCTCTTGAGCCCCAAGTAATCCTTTTCACAGGCTTGCCCGTTTCTCACCATCAAATCAAAAGGTCTGATGGTGGTCATGACACTGGCCTCTGGTCACAGGAAAGAACACCTTTATACACAGGGCACCTTTATACTAACTTTGATTATGCTGCCACACTGTTTGACAGTGAGAAGGGAAGTCTTTCACATCACACCAGGAAACCCAGCCTTGTCCTTTATTTGCCTTTCTGCTGAGCCCTTTGTGCATTCTGGATTGGACTGCTGCCTTAGTGTTCAGGTTGTAAGGGTGTAGTTAGGAAATCTTCAACCAGGAAGATTCTTATGTTTCTGTTTATGTTATTACTCTAATGATCCTGTAGGTTCTCTCATACAACTGAGCCCTTGCTTCATCAGGACCCTAGTCAAAGGGTAGATGCAACAACAACCAAAAGGGAGTCGAGCCTTTGAAGCAACAAACACCTTTGTTGGATCCAAAGAAAGAATATTTTATTTTATTTTTTAAAACCTTTATTTATTTATTTATTTATTTTTATGTGGTGCTGAGGATCAAACCCAATGCCTCGCACATGCTAGGCGAGAACTCTACCGCTGAGCCACAACCCCAGCCCCAAGAAAGAATATTTTAAAAATATGGTAATCATGTATTGTCGTGTAATTTTCAAAATAAAATTTTAAGATAATCAAATGGAAAACTGTGCTTGTTCTCTACCTTCTTAATATAAAGACATTGTAGTAGTGTTTTATGGAAATATGCCTTTTAAAATCTTTGTGGACATGAATAACTGATTAGAGCAAATTAAAACATCTTTGTGGAAATAGAGAAAATCTATTTTGAATAATAAAACCTGGCAGGTTTTCATGACGAAGCTCTCAGATGATGCTGTCACATGAGGGGTGAGGGCTGCAGCTGCTGGGCAAGGCGGTGGTCGCCTTGATGTGCTGTTCTGGCTGTCAGTTACTTTCCTTTTAGAAACTCATGCAGTGGCCCTCACGCCTATGTTACTCCTGCCTTGGTGGAATATGCTATCCTGGAGTCCAGAGCTCACAGTCCCAGCCTTCCTGCCAGGATGTTGTGAGCATGGAGGTTCGTGATCACTTTCTCCTAGATTTGTTATGGTTTATTCTCAAATATGTAAGGATAAATCTTGAAAAAAAAAGTTTTATAGCAGCTACTGTGAGAAACAGTAGCAACACTGAAGGCTAACTGAAGATGTAAGATGTAAACTAACCTGGAGCAAACTGACATGTTCATGTTATTTTATCTGCCAAACTCTGATGGCTATGGGGGTTGGGAGAAGAGAGAAGATGAACAGGTCACTGCAGAATGAGAAATTCTGGTTTGAACCTGGGATTGCCTAGTCTTAATGGAAGGCTATTGGAATGAGATATAGAGATTTTGTCGTTGTGCTGCTGGCTTTTATGAATGAAGGACAACAGAGTCTATTGAAGCCAAGAACGAGACAGGATGAAAGCAGAGGAAGGGAAGTTTTGATTGCCAGGTGTGTGGAGAAGGAAGTATGCGGGGGCTTTGTCTCCCGGCTTTGCTCTGTAGGGCCAGTTGGCAGATACTCGCTGACAGGCAAAAGTAGATGCTTTTGCTCTTCTACTCAGTTTTGATAGGTACTGAATTCTTTTGGGGGTAGATATGAATTGAAGTGGTCACACATTAAATAAGTTTTATTTACTAGGAAAATGAAAAAGAAACCAGGAAGATAGAAAAAGCAAATGGAAAATTAGTGTTTTTTATGGAAGCGTTGCTTCTAAGATGAGCACACTGAAAAATAACTCTTCAATCATTCCCCCTGCACAAAAGGAATATTTCACCTTTCCTGAACATATTCCTTATTTAAAGAACCTTCTGAGGGAAAGGTTGAGTTGTGTGATGCCAGGAACTTGTATTACCAAACTTATAAGTCCTTTTCAGGGGCGTGGCTCTAGCTGGCTAGTAGATAAAAAGCCAATCAGGCTGAGGAGGGGGCTCTTTTTTGGTGACTGTTGGGCTCCACCTGCTGGTCTACAATGCTCAGCTTTGGAAAAAGCCACATCTTGCAAACCAAGAGCATCCTGATCAAAGCAGAGCAAAAGTCAAAGAATGGAGGAGGATGGTCCTGGTGTCACTTGGTTTGTTTCCCAAGGACCACTGTATGCAGGCACTTACACTTCTTCCCAAATTGCCGTCCCCACCTGCAAATTCTAGTGCTCTTTCTTCAAAGTATTAAAGGAGAACTGTAGATGCCATCAGCCTTCTTGTGCTCTTGGGACTGGTCCAGTCTCTTCGCTGATCCTAAGTAGCAACACTGATTCACTCTCAAGCTTCAGGGTCTTTCTTAAAATCATTCAGTACTGTTGGACCTTCTTCCCGTTTTTTTTTTTTTTTTGTCTGTTTTTCACTGATAAAACACTTTTTCTGAAGTCATTGTTCCTTACTTGCTACCTTCTATTGTGTCATATTACTGAGCTGGAAGAAGGGAAAATAACTTGGTCTCTCTTCCTGATTGTAGAAAATACACAGCCAATGGTGTTGCGTCTTTGTCACATGTCTTGTTCACCTTGTGTTGTTACTGAGGTTCTGGGCCGTATGTTCAGCCAGTGTTGACTCCTCCCCACACCTGGCTTTTCAGGGATCTGATACCATTTTGCCTATTTGGGTGAGTTTCAGCATGAACCAGTGTGCATGGGAGCATTTATTTAAGAGCAGTAATGATAGTAGTGGTCGTGACCACTACAAGAATGTGTGACCTGTGCATAGCCTAGTTTTAAGGCCAAACTTTCTAAGAATATTTAGAAGAGGAAAGAGATGCATAGCCAAGAGCACTAATACTGACTGGTAAATATTCTTGTTTTCTTTAAGACAAACAGGCTGATTTGAAGGACTGTTTTTTTCATAGTTTCTGTCTAGTTTTTATTTCCATATCACCCAGGACAAGTCAGTCTGATGCTTATCTCTATAGAATGTTTATATAGACACTCCATAACCCCTACCTATCAACTGCAGAAAGCTGGGAATGTTTCAAGCATTATCTGGACGTCCTTCATGTGAGTGGGAATAGTGTTGGTAGAAGAGCTTTGGTGAGTGAAAAAAACTTGAGGTGATGAACATTATACATTTCTCCGAGGAAAGCTTTCTTCCTTTTAACTGTTTATTATTGCAATATCAAAATTAGGATAGGGGCTAGGGTTGTGGCTCAGTGGTAGAGCGCTCATCTAGCACGTGCGAGGCCCTGGGTTCGATCCTCAGCACCACATGAAAATAAATAAACAAAATAAATTTGCAGATAGATCATTAAAATTATATTTTTTAAAAAAATTAGGATAAAATTTTTAAGGTTTTAAAAATTTTTTAAATTTTTAAGGAACAAGACAGGGATGCCCTCTCTTACCACTTCTATTCAATTTAGTTCTTGAAATACTAGCCAGAGCAATTAGACAGACAAAAGAAATTAAAGGCATAAAAATAGGAAAAGAAGAACTTAAATTATCACTATTTGCGGATGATATGATTCTATACCTAGAAGACCCAAAAGGGTCTACAAAGAAACTACTAGAACTAATAAATGAATTCAGCAAAGTGGCAGGATATAAAATCAATACGCATAAATCAAAGGCATTCCTGTATATCAGCAACAAACCTTCTGAAATGGAAATGAGGAAAACCACTCCATTCACAATATCCTCAAAAAAAATAAAATACTTGGGAATCAACCTAACAAAAGAGGTGAAAGATTTATACAATGAAAACTACAGAACCCTAAAGAGAGAAATAGAAGAAGATCTTAGAAGATGGAAAAATATACCCTGTTCATGGATAGGCAGAACTAACATCATCAAAATGGCGATATTACCCAAAGTTCTCTACAGGTTTAATGCAATGCCAATCAAAATCCGAACGGCATTTCTTGTAGAAATAGATAAAGCAATCATGAAATTCATATGGAAAAACAAAAGACCCAGAATAGCAAAAGCAATTCTAAGCAGGGAGTGTGAATCTGGAGGTATAGCGATACCAGATTTCAAACTGTACTACAGAGCAATAGTAACAAAAACAGCGTGGTACTGGTACCAAAACAGACGGGTGGACCAATGGTACAGAATAGAGGACACAGAGACCAATCCACAAAATTACAACTTTCTTATATTTGATAAAGGGGCTAAAAGCATGCAATGGAGGAAGGATAGCATCTTCAACAACTGGTGCTGGGAAAACTGGAAATCCATATGCAACAAAATGAAGCTGAATCCCTTTCTCTCGCCATGCACAAATGTTAACTCAAAATGGATCAAAGAGCTTGATATCAAATCAGAGACTCTGCATCTGATAGAAAAAAAAGTTGGCTACGATCTACATATTGTGGGGTCGGGCTCCAAATTCCTTAATAGGACGCTCATAGCCCAAGAGTTAATAACAAGAATAAACAAATGGGACTTACTTAAACTAAAAAGTTTTTTCTCAGCAAGAGAAACAATAAGAGAGGTAAGTAGGGAGCCTACATCCTGGGAACAAATTTTTACTCCTCACACTTCAGATAGAGCCCTAATATCCAGAATATACAAAGAACTCAAAAAATTAAACAATAAGATAACAAATAACCCAATCAACAAATGGGCCAAGGGCCTGAACAGACACTTCTCAGAGGAGGACATACAATCAATCAACAAGTACGTGAAAAAATGCTCACCATCTCTAGCAGTCAGAGAAATGAAAATCAAAACCACCCTAAGATACCATCTCACTCCAGTAAGATTGGCAGCCATTATGAAGTCAAACAACAACAAGTGCTGGCGAGGATGTGGGGAAAAGGGTACACTTGTACATTGCTGGTGGGGTTGCAAATTGGTGCGGCCAATTTGGAAAGCAGTATGGAGATTCCTTGGAAAGCTGGGAATGGAACCACCATTTGACCCAGCTATTGCCCTTCTTGGACTATTCCCTGAGGACCTTAAAAGAGCATACTGTAGGGATACTGCCACATCAATAATCATAGCAGCACAATTCACAATAGCTAGACTGTGGAACCAACCCAGATGCCCTTCAATAGATGAATGGATAAAAAAAATGTGGCATTTATACACAATGGAGTATTACGCAGCACTAAAAAATGACAAAATCATGGAATTTGCAGGGAAATGGATGGCATTAGAGCAGATTATGCTAAGTGAAGCTAGCCAATCCTTAAAAAAAATGCCAAATGTCTTCTCTGATATAAGGAGAGCAACTAAGAACAGAGCAGGGAGAAAGAGCATGAGGAAAAAGATTAACATTAAACAGAGACGAGTGGTGGGAGGGAAAGGGAGAGAGAAGGGAAATTGTATGGAAATGGAAGGAGACCCTCATTGTTACACAAAATTACATATAAGAGGTTGTGAGGGGAAAGGGGGGGGGAACAAGGGAGAGAATTGAACAATAGCAGATGGGGTAGAGAGGGAAGATGGAAGGGGAGGGGAGGGGGGATAGTAGGGGATAGGAAAGGTAGCAGAATACAACAGTCACTAATATGGCATTATGTAAAAATGTGGATGTGTAACCAATGTGATTCTGCAATTTGTATTTGGGGTAAAAATGGGAGTTCATAACCCACTTGAATCAAATGTATGAAAGATGATATGTCATGAGCTTTGTAATGTTTTGAACAATCAATTAAAAAATAATATTGCTCCCCCCCAAAAAAAAATAAAATAGAAACTGGAAAGAAAAAAAAAATTAGGATAAAATTTTTAAGGTTTTGAAATTTTGTAATGAATATTATTAAAATTATTCGGACATATACTATAGACAATGGAAATTTTCTAAAATGTCACCCCAGAAATATTCACTTGGTTTGGTATATATTTAACTAAAATACAGTTTTAAAATTTTTATTTATTTTTATTTTTTTAATGAACAAAGTATATTTCACAGACCAAAGAACAAAATGTGACACGTAATTTTTGGAGCCTGATATTAAAACCAACCAATGGAATCACCTCCCAGATTAAGAAATATTAACAATATCACCAATACTGTGGATCTATTTGTGTTTTTTCCCTAGAGTTAATTAGTGTCTCAAATATGCTAATCAAAATATGCTTTTAAAATAATCCGTATTTATGTCATTAAAAATGTAACTTAATTTTGCTTGGTTTTGAACCTTACGAAAATATCACATTACATATATTCTTCAATGACTTGCATTTTTAAACATGTTTCTAAAATATTTTCCTATATTTTACTCACTTTAATGAATATTTTCATTTCCTGAACTATACCACAATTTATTTATCTAGCAGTGAGCATTTGGGTTAAATTGAGATTTTTATTATTACAAATAATGCTCCCATAAACATTCAAGTGTTCACTAAAATTTCTAGCCTTTGCTTAGGAATGAAATTACTGGATCATATGTATGTATGTATTTAACTTTACAACTTTGTAGCCAAAAACTGTTTTCCAAATTGTACCCATTTTTAGTCCATTACTAAGAGTGTGTCTTAAAAGAGTTTTCATTTCTTTGTTCTTATCAACATTGATATTGTTAGACTCTTCACTTTTTGTCCATTCATTGTAATTTATTTTTTCCTAATTACTAAAGAGATAGAACATCTTTTCATATATTTGTGTTCAGATGTTTTCTGTTCTAGAAAAATGTCTTCATGTCTTTATTGATTTTTAAAAATTTTTTTATTTAGATATTTTTGATTTGCAGAAATTGTCAAAATAATACTGATTAATATATCCTTTACCCGTCTTCTCCTCTGTTAACATCTTATATTACAATAGGATATTTATCACAACTAAGGAGTTAACTTTAGTACAAGACTATTAAATTATATAACTTAGCACATCTTACTAGTTTTTTCACTAATACCATTTTTCTGTTCCAGAATTTGGTTCAGGACCCCACATTGAAATTAAGTGTAACATCACTGTAGTATCTCCATTTCGTCATAGTTCCTTAGTCTTGTCTTTCATGAACTTGACATACTGAGCAGTGGTTTTGTAGATTATTTCTCTGTTGTTTTCTTGTGATTAGATTGAGATTAGACATTTTTGGGAAAAGAACCACAGAAGCAATGTGCATCAGATCATAGGGACATGGCTTCATTATCTACTACTGGTGATGTTAACCTCGATCACTAGGCTCAGGAGCTATCTACCAGGATTCCTAACTTTCTATGTTTTCTTGTAATTATATTTGAGAAGATTTTTTGGGATTTTGCAGTTATACTGTTTCTGTTTAAATTTTGATCCACTTGTTTTAGCATTCACTTTTTTTTTTCTCATTTTAAGTTTGGATATTATTTATCATTTGGTTTTTTTTTGGAAGTCAAAAAAATATTCTGGAAAGTAATCTTTTTGTAGTCACAGATATGGAAAAATGTATTTTCCCTAGTTTATGAGTTGACTTTCATGTTATTAATGATTCATTCTAAAGAACAGGTGTTCAGAATTGTATTTTTAAAGTTTTTCTGCTGGTATATATAGAATTACAATTAATTTTTCTACATTAATTCTCTATCCAACCATCTGATAAATTCCTTTATTAATTTTAATGCTTTATATGTAATTTTTTTAAGATTTCCTATTTTATCAGATCATTGATAATGCCAGATTTAATTCTTTCATTCTAATCCCTGTACCTTTTATTTCTTTTTTCTATCTTCCTGAACTAGAATTTCACCATTAAGGAGGAGATTTTTTCTACTCAACTAATACAAGTTTAATTTCAAATGAGCGGTTTTTTTTGTTTTTTTTTTTTAGTTTCAAGAAAGGCTAGTATGCTTCTTTTCCATACCCTAAAAACATTGATTCATACATTCATTGAAACCAATATATATCGGGCACCTAAGATACATAAATGTCAGTGAATGCAGAAATAAAGAAATGTTTTTTCTTCTATGAATGATATTTCCCATCTGATGGTACGGATGATATGCACCTAAATTGCTGTGACACAGCTATAAAGTGGAATGTTCTAGAAAGGAGATATAATTGAAGGAGAGTGATAGTACTGGTGGATGGGGAGCTTGAAGTGTGGATATTTGCTCTGCGGGACAAGGATGACTCTCTGACCTTGCTGCTTTAATCCACGTACCTGAAATGAACTGGGCTTATGTTTTGTGGGCCTCCTTTACCATGGAAGTAAAGGAAGCCAGTTTATGACTGAAATATATTTGTTTAAGAAAAGGACATTTATAGTAGTAGTGTGCTGTAGAACCAGCACCACCATGTCAGTGTAGAGTGTTTACCTACAAGATATGTGATGCCAACAGTTGTGAAATTTTATTATTGGGAGTAAGAACTGTATATTTTCTGTTGCAGAGTGAAGGGATTTGCTTCTCATGGATATTTTTCAATATATTGTATTGGAATGCTTTTATTAGCAAGTAATAAAAATTCTGACCCAAAATGACTTTATAATAAGGGTCTAGCCAGATGCATTGGGGCACACCTGTAATCCCAGCAACTTGTGAGGCTAAAGCAGGAGGATTGCATGCCCAAGGTCAGCCTCAGCAATTTAGCAAGGCCACTTCTCAAAATTTTTTAAAAAGGTAGAATACCTTGGGTTTCATCCCTAGTATCACAAGCAAAACCAAACCAAACCCCTTCACTCTAAATAAGAGTTAAGAAGTTGTACAGCTCCTTACCTAATAGACTCAGTGACTTGAGGATATTTCCAGTTGCCCTTTGCAGTCCTCAGGGGTCCTATAGTGGTTTCTCTGTGGTTGAGAAGATGGCTGCTAATACAGGTAGGCTGCCGGCTTTCTTAGTCACATTCCACACAAAGGGATGTGACTCCATTTACTGTCTTTGGGGAAGCCAGGTACTGATTTCATTGTAGTAACAATGATCTGCCTCTGGAGCTGAAGGTGCTAAGTTCCTTGCTTGAACAAAGATTAGGTTTCCCTTAGGAAGGAGGAAGGAGACATGAATATTGGTACAAGACTATTAAATTATATAACTTAGCACATCTTACTAGTTTTTTCACTATTACCATTTTTCTGTTCCAGAATTTGGTTCAGGACCCCACATTGAAATTAAGTGTAACATCACTGTAGTATCTCCATTTCGTCATAGTTCCTTGGTCTTGTCTTTTATGAACCAAGAATGGGCATGACAGTTTTTATTAGATTATGATTATTTTTCTATAATTCTTAAATTGGAAAAAAATAGTCAAATTTTTTTTAATTAAAGGAAGCTTAGAAAATAGAGAAAAAGTCATTCATAATCCTTCCTCTAAGGAATTCTATTTCAGTGAATACATATTTTAAACTATACCATACATATTATTTTATGTTTTTAACATTTTATGTCATAGTCATTTATAGCTTCAGAATGATTTTTCTAGAATGCATAATAATCAATTGGACAAACATGCCATTATTTAGTATATCATTTATATATTATTGGAAATCTGAATAACTTCTTTTACTTCCTTTCAGCTCTAAGTTTTTTTTTTTAAGTTTTTTTACAGCTGTTTTTTCTTTACAGCTGTTTTAGATTTACAGAAAATTGTCAAGATGGTACAATTCTCATGTATGTGCACCCCAAATAATTTCCCAATGTATTAACATGTTAGTGCGATATATTTGTTGCAATTAATGAGCCAATATTGATACATTATGAACAAAAGTTCATATTTTAATCAGATTTCGTTATTTTTATTATTGATAGTAGCAGTGGCAGTTTCAGTAGTAGTAATAGTATTGATCTAAACTCCTTTTTCTCTTCCAGGATCCAATATTACATTTAATTATCTTGTCTCCTTGGGGTCTTATAGCTACGAGAATTTCTTATTTCTGAAAGGCAGAGTAGCTTGAAATGTGCTTTTAAGAAAACACCAGATATTTCAGTGTGACATTATAATTGTCCTAAAACAGCCATCTTTTCTGACAGTGAATAGAAGACATAGAAACTACTTAGGAAGCTATAGCATTTGAACTGTATTGCAAGAAAGGGAAAGTTATATTCATTATTCATTTTAAATAAAATTTACCCCAGAATTAAATTTAAAACATAAAAACAAACTCTCTTGCAAGACAAATACACAATGTATATGTTAGTTCCCTTGTGGATTTTAGTTTTGTTTAGATTCCAAGGTAGTCTGGTTTTTAGGGAGAGAGCAGAGTTTATGAGTGAGTATATTGCATTATTGTTTCTGGGGCATCTAAGGTCTGAAAAGCTTGGGCTCTTTCAGTATACTGACCAGTTAGATATTTTATCTTGGACAAGTTCTTCAGTCTGTGCTGCTATCAAGTATATCCCAGTGAAAATCTGTAATGAATTTATTTAAATAAGGCACTTGAGAAATGTTCTCTGAAACTTAGTAAAATAAATGTTAATTAAGGTTAATAGGAACTTGGAGTCATTGATCATATTCGGAAACCATAACTCAAATATAATTTTGTCATTATAAATTATGTTGTAATTTCAGTAAACTAATTAAGATTCTAGGACTTAAAACTAGTGAAAATTTTGCTAAAATACAAAGCATCAAATGAGAAAAAAATCTTTTGCCTTTAGGTCCAATGACTGATTTGACTTGTTCTTATAATAGTATTAGATCCATCACCTCACCTGCTAGCTTTTGTCCTCCTTTCTCTTTGCCTTTACATTACAGGTGTGGATCCAGTATCAGCACTGGTTGCCTTTGTGAGGCTTGCTGAGTACTGGATCCACCATCTCTTGGTAGGTCTTAGTTTATTATCTAATAGTTTTTAAGAAAGGATTTGTGAGAGGTATGTTCTCTGAATTCTTGAATTTGGATATCTTTATCTTCAAAATCCAGTGGTACCCTCCCTAAAATGTGGTTCAGTGGTGATTTTGTGTGTTAATTTTTCCTGAGGCAATTTTTCTGTCTAAATTTAAATTTTATTTCAGGAAAGTTGTCTTTATAGGTTTTTGTTGTTTCTTTGATTGATTGATTGATTGATTGACGGTCTGATTTTGTTTCTTTAAGATGCAGTCTTTTTTTTTTTTTTTTTAAGATGCAGTCTTGCTGAGTTGTATAGGCTGACCTCATACTCCTAATCCTGCTGCCTCAGCGTCCTGATTACTCAGCCTCCTGTTCCTGGGATTATAAGCACCTGACATGGCAACCAGTCAGGAAGATTGTCTTAACTGATATCTTTGAAAGTTATTTCTATTCTTCATATCTAGATGCTTCCTTTAGAAGCAAAATTGCAAATGCATAAGGAATAAATCAGTCACTTTGGGACCATTGTTTCTTTTATTTTAAAATAAGTTTATTTGAATAACAGCATTGTGATAG
The DNA here is from genome assembly GCF_047511675.1 of Marmota flaviventris. Lineage (NCBI taxonomy): Eukaryota > Metazoa > Chordata > Mammalia > Rodentia > Sciuridae > Marmota > Marmota flaviventris. The sequence continues at coordinate 7,278,058 of NC_092508.1, read as the reverse complement.
TGCAGCAGCTGCTCTGGTAACTGAGATGGCTACTAGACGATTAACAGGCAGGTAGCATGTACAGAATGGATATGCTGGACAAGGGATGATTCATGTTCTATGCAGGACAGAGCAGGATGACACAGATTCATTACTTTATTCAGAATGGCATGCAGTTTAAAACTCAAGAATTGCTTATTTCTGGAGTTTTCCATTTAATAATTTCCAACCATAGTTGACCACTGATTAACAGAAACCTCAGAAAGCAAAACCATGGGTACAGGTGTCTGCTATTATGAGTTCTTCCTGGATTTTAATATTGTATTTCAAAAGTTAGGTATTATAAAATGCCTTTTTGTCCATATTTTTAGTCTCTTTTCTACTTTAGATCTAAGGAGATAATTTTTGGCCATATATATATTCTTACCAGCTTCACAAAGTGAAAGTAGGGTGGTCATGGTATTCTAGATCTGCCTCTCATACACTGCCCTGAGATACCCACCACATGTGAGAATGTGTTTCTTTTCATGTTACTGTAGTTGTCTAATAAACTATACAAGATATAAGTCATTGTTTATTCTTCTCCCAGCAACTATGTATGCTCATTAATGAATGGTTATTTGTTATTTTTAATATTACTAGATAGAATTATATGAAATTATGTTTTATAGCTTAAAAATCCAATATTGGCAATTTCATGTGCCTCAATATCATGTATGATTATCCTCTTTATATATTACTTGCCATTCTTGAATCCTTTGCTTCCGAGTCATCACTCACTGGCTTAAACTGAATATAACTTTTTTAAGAAAGAAGTTGGTGTAGTATGTTTTGTGTCTGTTTATATTAGTCAGGATTCTTGTAGTCTCAGTCAGAAGAATCATTATTATTATAAAGGTGAGTGTTAGAGGACAAGGTTAAAAATGTTGTGACTAGTAGAACTGAGCCCAGCGGCACTTGCCTGTAATCCCAGCTGCTCTAGGGCCTGAGGCAGGAGGAGTACAAATTTGAGACCAGCATGTGCAACCTAGTAAGCCCCAGTCTCTAAGTAAAATGCAAAGAAAGGAAAGGAAATACAATGATATAAAAGGGCTGGGAAGGTAGCTCAGTGATAGAGTGCTTTCCTGGCAAGTGTGAGGCCTGGGTTCAATTCTCAGTACTGGAAAAGAAAAATTGTGAGTGGGTCTTAAGTGTGATATTGAAAAGCCTGACTCCTCTTGCATCCTTGGTATCCAGACTTTGTGCACTGGCTCTAGGCTGCCAAGGGAGAGCACCATGACTGTCCTGGAGGAAGCTCTGCAACCTTACAAGGTGTTGTCTTCTGATTAGTCTCATAATTTAGCAGTCAGCAGACAATTACACCATTTTACTCAGTGACTTTTATATGCTTTGCTTCTTTCAAGAGGTGAAATACTTGATTATAAACAAAATTGAATGAGATACCAATCGCTTTTTCTGTATTTCTGAAATCTATGGATTGTGATGTTCATGCAAACCATGGTAGGCAGGACAGATGAAGACAGCAGTCCCAAGCCCAGAGTTAGTATCTCACAATTTTAATGGAGCAAGATTTCTGCCTTCTTCATTAAAGAAGAGCTGAGGGATATAACTTGTTATCAAGTAGTGTTGGGTCGTCCTGGCATGGTTCTTTATCATGGACTCAAAGTGATTACTATTGCTGGCACACTGGTATCCTGGATGGGCGGGGGCCAGGTTATCAGAAGAAGAAGTTAATGTGGAGCTCATTTCCTGCTGCCATGTACCTTGTTCATGTCAAGGAAGCACTGCAGTGGATGGGAAGGCAGAATCTTCCATTCCCAGACCCCTCCTCCCTCCACAGTGGGATCACTTGGCTGAGCATTCTTGTGGAATTCTAATAGTTATACTGTGTCTGGGTGCATTTTAATAGTCCCATTCCATCCACATGTCTCTTCCCCAGATATGCCTGTCACCAGTCCTTCAATCATTCTTTGAGGTCCCTGTCCTTCTGGCTAAACTTAAAGTCACTGCCTATCGGGCCATCTTTTCTCATCCGAAGTGGACCATGGATATATTACAAGGTTTTGGTTACAATTCTTTTCAGAGCCTGTTCCTTCAAATGCTATCATAGTCCACTTAAGAATCATGAAAATGGAAGGTCATTTTCGACTAGGCATTCAGGGTACTCAGACCTTTCTGTATCCCCTGAATCTTATTCTTTCTCATCAATGCCCCTACTTTTCACCTAAGATACTTGTTTGATCCTAAATCCAGTAATGTAATCATTCATCATCTTTTTTAAAAAATTTTTTAATCTTTATTTTATTTATTTATTTTTATGTGGTGCTGAGGATCAAACCCAGTGCTAGGCGAGTGCTCTACCGCTGAGCTACAACTCCAGCCCTCATTCATCATCTTTTGAAAAAAATTTTTTTCTGCCTTAGCCTGGCTGCTACAAGAAATTCAGGATACTTTTTTTTTTTTAATTTTTGTAGTTGTAGATGGACAGCATGCCTGTATTTTTTTGTTTATTTTTATGTGATGCTGAGGATTGAACCCAGTGCCTCACAAGTGCAAGGCAAGTGATCTGCCACTGAGTAACATCCCCAGGAATCTTTTTTGATGAAAAAAGAAAGTTCCTGAGTTTTCTTCTTAGCCCAGAATCAAGAATTTAGAGATTAAGCATATAATTTTTCGTTTCCATCTCCTTTTTTGATTCTGTAAGTCTCTATTTCTGTGAGCCCTGCAATATCTCTCCCACCCCTCCACCCGCCAGACCAGGGATTGAACCACCCAAGGGCATTTAATCACTGAGCCACATCCCCATCCCTTTTTATTTTTTATTTTGAGACAGGGTCTTACTATGTTGCTGATTCTGGCTTTGAACCTGTGATCCTCCTGCTTCAGCTTCCCAAGCTGCTGGGGTTACAGATGTGTGCTACCATACTCAGCAAGTATCCTTTTTATAAACTCTTTCCAACCAGAGTTGGTTTCTTGTCCTTGTAACCAAGAACTCAAGACAGTTAAAAGATATTGATGTTAGGAGATAAATGTAGAAAACTAAACTTCAGGAACCTGTGGGAATAATAAATAGGTTAGTTAGATGTTTGGGAAATACCTTGGGTTGTATTAATTTTTAAATACGAATTTTTTAAATGACTAATTATTGCCTGTGATCTCCAGAATTTAAAGTTTTTTGTTTGTTTGTTTTTTAATCTAAACAACATTATTGCAAGTAGTCATCCAGTGCAGTGTGGAATTCCCATGTCCTTCAAACTTCAGAAGCAGGGACAGTTTGTCCCCTAGATCTTCACATCCTAGTGCACACTGGTAATGATTTTGTTATTTAAAAAATAAGGTAACATTGGGGTAACCTGTGTCTTTAACTGTCTGGATTCTTAGTTTCTGGAAAGAGAAACGAGCTCTGTTGGGGAAGGAGTTTATTGGAAGAATATTGAAGGGCCCACAGAAACAGTGAGAGGCTTGAATTCCCTGAAAAAAGGGGAGGAGTGAATTAAGACAACTCTGAAGAGGTCAGAAGTCATCCAGCCCTCACTGTTTGGCCATGGTGGTTCTTACCACTGCTCTTGCAAACCACCACTTCCACTGGACACTATTGCTACCACTGCAGTCACTAGAAACCACTCTTGCTGCCATGAATGGGTCTGGAGTACCTCTTTGAGTCATTATTTTCACATTCAAAGTCTTGAGCTGAGGCAGAGTTTAAGTCATACACAGTGTATTGGCTTCTGGTGTGCATGGTGTGAGTGGGGTCTTCCTTAGAGAGAGGCCAGGCATCATGTAGTGGGAGGTTGGTCATTACTGTAATGGGAATCAAGTCTTTTCTCCCACTTCAGTGTTCAGTTCTTTCTTCCAGTTTGTATACCTTTTATTTTTTCTTGCCTTGTCACATTTACTAGGAACTTCAATGCAATGTTAAATATTATTGAAGAGAATGAACACCTTTGTTTTCTTCCTGATCCAGGAAAACTGTTTATTCTTTTACTATTAAGTTTGGCATTAGCTCTAGGATTATGGCCTTTAAATAAGTTGAAGAAGTTTATGTCCATTAATCCTGGGTCTTTTATTATAAAAGAATATTGAAATTTTATTAAATTGTTTTTCTTCTATTGAGATAATACATGTTTGTTGATTGCTAATATAATGAATTATATTGGTTGACTTTTTGTTTGTTTATTTTTTAGTGTTGGTCATAATGTGTTATCCTTTTTATATAGTGGTCAATTCTGTTTTCTTAAATACTTGGTAAGATTCATCAGTGAAGGTATCTGGACTCGCGGTTTTTTGTTTTTTTTTTTAAAGGGAGGGTTTTAGATTATGAATTCTATTTCCTTAATAGATTAGGAATATTCATATGTTGATTTATTCTTGAATAATCCTAGGTAATTTCTGTCATTCTAAAATTTGTCCATTTCATCCAGAATATTGAAATTATTGGTTTAAAGTCATTCATAAATCCCTTATGATCCATTTGATACTTGTAGCATGTGTAATGATATTCCTCCTCATTCCTGATGCTGATAATTCATGTCCTTCTGTTTTTATTGACTAATATGAATAGAAATTTATGTTTTATTCTTTCTTCATTGTTTATTTTCTTTTCATTGATTCTTGTTACTTTTTTTTTCCTTCTACTTTTTTGGAGTCAAATTTGTTCTTTTCTTTATAGTTTTTTAAGGTAGAAGCAGCTTTGTTCATTGATTTGACACTTCCTTTTTTATATGAGTATTTAATGCTATAAATTTCCCTAGAAGCACTGCTTTAGCTGCTTCTGTAATGTGTTATGTTTTTGTTCAGTTCAGAATATTGCCTAATTTACTTTTCTCTCCTCCTCAACCTGTGCATTGTTTAATTTCCAAATATTTGGGGATTTTCCAGATAGCTCTCTATAATTTTATGTTCTCATATTTCTCTGCCTTTGGCTTTTTGGTGTGCTTTCTGTGAGATCACCACTTGGGTTTGCGGAGGAGTCACTGATCTCAGCCCATAGGTCACTGCACAGGCTCCCTCAATATAACCTGAAGGACAGGAGTGTGTGTGGACTGTGGCTGCCCTTTCATGGTTGACGGGTGAGAAATGGGGCCAACCCTGCTGCCACCACTGCTGTACTCCTCAAGGCTGAAGATCAGAATTTGTTAAAAGTCTGCCTGTTAGACCACCAAGTCCCCAATTTCAATTTACAGCTCTGTACCTGAGAACTCTGGCAGCCAGGCATCTAAACAGAGTTTTCTTTAGTGAAATTGAATGATGCCAGAGTTAAATTCCTTGCAAAAAGAGCAGAGGGGATTCCTGGATCATCCTGGGGGGAGATGAGTAGACGTGAACAACAGGAGAGATGGCCATCTTTGGTTTCCCCAGTACCCTCTTGAAAGGCAACTACTGCAAGGTTCAGATTACATTTCCTATTTGCTATCTGTTTTTAACATGAAACTTGAGACTTGTTATCTGTATGTGCCATGACAATATTTACAATAGAGAGTTATTAATTTTAATATATATGTAGATGACCAACCGATGAGTGAGATCTTCTCTTTAAAAGGTAGAACTGTGTTCATGTAAGGAATGTCCTATTAAATGCAGACTGGACTTTAATGTCCAGTCCCTAAATTGTGAATGATAGTTTGCTAGGTATTATAGATACTTTAAATTTTCTTCTGAGTACCTTTCTGGGTTTTCTAACCTTTTTTCTAGTAAACATACATTATTATGTTTATTTTTACCTTTTAAAGGTAAAATCTAGTAGAATTATGAAACAAATATGAGTTATCAGCTCTAATCCAGTGACTTCAGGTGTAGGCACTCTGAAGGTAATGATTTAATAGCAAACTGAGTTGAACAGAATTGTCTCTAAAGGTGTTTTCCAGAAGCATCTATGCAAGCCTTTTATAATGTCAGTTTTGACTTCTCCACGAAAAATTGCAGGTTCCAAGAAAGGCCTTCTGGCCCTGTTCCCAAATCAGAATTCCTTAAGGAAGGTAAAATTACATTGTAATCATGGACTTTACAGGCCAAGAATATTCTTGTTTCTTCTTCTCGCCCCTTCCCTGTCCTCATACACTGGTTATTGCATTCCTGCTGTGGAGGGACAGAAGATTTTTAACACTGTCCCAGCACCTTTCTTTTAAAGAGTAGACAGGTGCCAGTGTTTCATTTGTTCACTAACCCAATGTTCCCTCTCTGTTCTGTCCACAGGCAGCTGGCTAAGAGTCTTGGGCAGGCTGGTGAAATTGAGCCTGAAACAGAAGGGATACTAACAGAGTATGGTGTAGATTTCTCTGATTTCTCCTCAGAAGTTCTAGAATGTCTCCCCCAAAGCCTGCCCTGGACAATTCCACCAGAGGAACTCAGCAAGAGAAGAGATTTAAGGTAAATACCTGAAATCCTTTAATAAATCTCTAATATTTTTCTGCCTTATAACCTATTTCCTAGGGGTTGGACGCAGAAGTTTCCGTCTTTCCACTAACATTCAAATTCAGTTGAGAGTTCAGTGTTTCTTGAGTATTTAAGAAGCAAAACTGGCTTATGAGGTAAATCCAGCACAATACCATTTTATATACAGTTCATGAACTCAGAATGGTTTTTATATTTTAAATGGTTGGAAATAGTATAATAGTAATATTTCAAGAAAATTACATGAAATTCAAACTTCAGTGTCCATAAAGTTGCATTGGAGCATAACCATGCTTATTCATTTACATATAGCTTGTGGCTATTTTGCACTACAACTGTGGGGTTGGGTAGCTGCAACAGAGACCAGGTAGCCTGCAAAGCTGGAAATACTTACCATCTGGCCTTTTACAGAAGTTTGCTGACCCCTGTTCTGGACCATTCTGATTTCAAAAATTAAAGGTGCCACTTCTTTTCTTCTCACTGTACCCATAGGTCTGGTCAAATAAAAGCAGTGTTATCTGGTTAGAAATGCTTCCTCTAAGTGGGCCTCTCTAGGCACAGACCAAAAGATTCAAGACTTCTGTGCTTGGAGTCTCATTTTAAAGCTTTACTTTTAGGTCTGGAATTCGTTGGAAAGTACTTTTGTGGTATTTTTATAACAACATCTTCTTTGAAGATGTTTCTTCATTGTGGGATGTTAGTTCTTTTCTGATATTTCTCTTCAGAATTTGGTTTCAGTACTGGCATTCATTTTGGATGCCACATGGAGATATTTAGAACCAAGAAACTTTTCATACAACCCACTGAGGCTGTGGAAGGTTTTTACTAAGGTTATCCCATGTCAGAGTCTTTCCACCACACTTGGTCCCTCTGTGCAGCTGAACTTACAGTACCTTCCACTCTGGATGCCCATAACTCCACTGACTTTGAGAGTACTCTTCTGCCCCCTCTTGCTATTTTTTGTCAGTGTGGCTGGTGGAACACACATTATATTTGAAGTCAGCTGACCCAAGTTGCTATCCTGGATTTTTGTAGTATTCCCCTCTCTCCTGAGCTCTTGGTGGTGCATGGGTACATTATCTCCTCAGGGGCTCTGAGATCTGGGACCTCTGACCTTTATTTACCTCTATGAATCTTGGTTTTCTCATAAACAGATTGAGAAATTTGTTTGCTGAGATCTTTCCCTGAATTTAGGAAGCTGTAAAGATTTGCTGACAAAAGATCAGAATGAATGGCTGAACTTTTTTGTTTTAAGTATAATTTAGTATATCCATTCTGCATTTTGACCAAGTATTTAAATGTACTTACTCTTTCCCAAAAAACTCTACTTCCTGAAGTGTACAAAGAATACCCAAAGAAGTGCACAAAGAAATATGTATGAGAATGATCACTACTTTATTGTAAAAGTGAAACATCAAAAACAGTACTGATATACACTAATAAAGGAATGGTTTAATAACTTGGGTATATCCATATGATAACATTCTCTCCAATTGTGCCAAAAGCGGGGCTAGATGTATGTTGACTGTCCTAGAACTGTGGCCAAATACTGTTAAGTGAAAGAAACAAGTTTCAGAATAATATATGGGCCTATTCTTATAAAATAATATATAAAATGATATAAGTATATATATAGAAAATGCGTATAATACACATACACACAAGTATATATGTGCAGCAAAGAATCTAAAAAAAGGAAACTATTAACATAATAACATTCCCATGGGGAATGAATTCAGTGGAGTAGTAAGGAGGTAGGGAAGTAATACTTTACTTTTCATTTTGTATACCTCTGCATTTTTCAAAAAAAAATTAACTTTATTATGAATACAAATGTAAGAAAATAGATGTGCTCATCTTTTCTAGCGTGTCTACTAGCTGCAGATAAATACTAAGCAGTGCAGAAGTCACAGGGCCCAGTATTCCTCCAAGCTCCGCCCTACCATTTCTCTGGCCCTCATTGCCTTGGACTACAGAATTGCAGAATATACAAGGCCTTACTCTGTGGAAAGCCTCTGTTAAAGTCTATTGTACTTGCTGTGGAGGGATGGAAAGGTAGAGGGACTTTAGGATGCTCTGTGCCAATTAGTGGAGTAACAAGGATTAAAAAAAAAAAAAACTACTTAAAGCTTCAAGTATGTTTTTCCCTGTCTACTATCTCCAGAATTATATTTTTAAACTTCATATCTGATTTTTTTTATTCTTTGCTTTAAGAGTCTTTCAACTGTTTCCTGATACCTTAGATAGAAATCTTAAACAGTGTTGAATATACATTTGTGCTTATGCATATGACTTCATTTTAACATTATAAGCAAATGTACTTCTTCACTAAACTATTATTTACGTTATAAACACAGATGAAAGTAGAAAAATTAAAATGAAGTGAGAATGAAATAAATTATTAAATATTTTTACTTTTACTTACAAAGGTGTAGAAGACCTGGTTTGTTCACAATAACAATTTGCTTTTGGTGAAAGCAATTTGATTAATTATTCCTTTTTGTTATGTTTACATTTTTTTCCATTAATTTGTTTTTAAATTTTGCTTAACAACTTTGAAATGGAAATTCAAAAATCTTGTTTATTCCTATATATTTTGCTACTTGCTTTAATGGTTATAATAAATGAAAAAGATATATCTTTAGAAGATAAACCGAGCTCACTAAATCAATGCTCATTTTTTAGTCCTAGTAACCAGTTACGTTCCAATTCACTTTGAAATATATTTTCTCCCTGCCTGATGTCATACTTGTGGACTATTGAAAGGCACTGCATCTTTAGTTTAGAATGTTTTTTTTTGTCTGTTTGTTTTAAGATGGGTTCATAATCCTTGGTTATTCTTCTGATGTCATCTTAAAAATAGAAAATTCTATTAAGTTCAGGTGTGTGACAGTTTTTTAGTTTATACACTATGTCATTTTAAGCCTCAAACCATATAATCAATGCATTTCAACAAATCCAGTTTTTAAAATGTCATCTTCAAAACATAAATATTATTTTGTTTTCAAGATGCATTAACTTTTTTCTTAATATTAAAATGCCATCTTTACATTGAAGGGACAGATTAAATGTGTTTATTTTTCCTAAATGATATTCTGGGTAATATATGATTGGTGGCCATTATTTTTAAGTCATAATGCAGCTGGGGATGACTTTATGTCAGAAATAGAAGAAATGTCAGCTTTGCCATTTTTCTGGTATATCAGTAGTATTAATAGTAATATTGATATTTTTAGTTTAATATTTTCTTTAATCTCTGGATCTTAGCAGGAATATTTTTATTACTTGCCTTTATTATAAGAATTGGTTTAAGCTAAAACTAATCATATCTATAAATCCATGCAGCTGGGCCTAAATAAATACCCTTTAATCATAGTGGGCTGAAAGCGTAGGTACCAAGGTAGCTGAGGTCGTTGCCTCTTGTTATGGAGTGCTGACTCATCTGCATGCCTCTCTTATCCTGTGGCCCAAACACCCAGTGAGGACACCAGAGTTAATTCATATGTTTGTGTAGCTGTGTAGTCTTGATTAATTTCTTACTTTTTACAATAAAAAATTAATAAAGAGAAATATATTGAAGTGTTTGGATCTGATTAGATTAGCTTTTTCTTTGATGTTGTGATAGATAATAAACAGTTTTTCAGCCAACAGATAATTATTAAACACCATCCTGGCCACTAGAAATATGAACCAAAATGGACATGGTCTCGCAGAAGAACATAAGTCAAATGTATTAAACAATAGTCAAATATGGAATTATAATGAAGGAGAGAGGCACTTGGTACAAGTACTTGAGATAGTGTGATTTCTTCTGCTCACGGGTTCAGTGTTCAAAGAGATTTTTTAAAACCAGTATTTATTTTCTGAGGAATAACAAAGGAGCTAGCATTTTCTAGCAAATGCTGAAGAATATGTGCTATATTGAATAAATTGATTCATATTCTCTAAACTCCTAAAATCAACTCTTCTGTGTCTTTTTCCTTCTCCTTCTATCTCCTCTCCTAAAACATTTATTTTCATATATTGTTTATATATGTATAAAATACATGCATATGTATATTTAATATATAGCTATAGGAAATACTAAAAACAACTTGTTCTTCAGGGAAACAGGTTCATATTCAGTAAAATTACAGCAAAGAATAGCTAGTGTTATAATATTGGAATGAGTAAAGTGCCAAGGTCATTGGTATATGAGCTGAGGTCTGAGAAATGAGCAAGCATGGGGGAGCTGACCAAAGCTGTCTCCATTGTAGTGCTAGCCGTATCAGCAGAAGGGCAATATGTGCCCCCGAGACTCTGAGACCCCAAGACCCTTCTTTGACAGGACTTGGCAGGTCTTTGGTTTGGTAGCCTCTCCATCCCCTCTCCTATGTCACCCTGGCTTGGAGCCTGCAGTGGTACTCTGGCTCTAACTATGTCAGAACTTCTACATACCCATTTAGGTTTGGTATTTGAACAATTATATTTGGAACAGAAAAGTTCCATCAATCTTTAAACCTCATAATCCAATTATGTCAGTAAAATTCCAGTTTTTTAGTCCAGTGGAATTGGGGTAATATTTTGCAAACTGCAGTTGAGAGAAATAGTGTTTATTTTGAAAAGAAAAATGGTTGGTTAGCAATTTTTAAGAAGTAAAGCTGGTGTGAACTTGTAGGGATGATCTGGCCCTTCTGATTGGGCTCACCAAATTTCTGGTCCTTTGGCTACCTTCTCTAGAGAATCCTTTCTTGAATGGCCTAGACTTGTAGCTCATTTTTAGTAGGGCATCTGAGGTTAAAAAAAGAAAAACATCAAGAGCAACACCAATACCACAAATCTTTGAGGATCAGGAAGACACTGTGTCCCAGGAAACTGCTTAAAGGGGATGGTTGGTTGCATCAGAAGTCCAAGAAACTCAGTGTTATTTCTGAGACTGGATGCAGTTATTTCCCATTTCACTCATTGTTTTGTTTCATTTGTTGCTAAACTGGAATAGGAAACTAAAGCTTAGAAGCTCAATTAATGTGGAAAATGAAAATCTAAATATTGGAGAGGAAAATACCACACTAAACTAATTTTTATGTTTTTCTTGTAGTTCGTATTATTGTGGATCTTTGAGTTACATCACTTTTCAGTAAAGCTTCGTTGAAGTGGAGGTGGTTTCTATAGCTTTTTACAAGAGAGCTTGTGGGTATCTATTTCTTTACTATGCCCTCAATAAAAAGGAAGCCCAGTGACCTCCACTGGACCATTACAAATGTGAAACTTGGCACTTAAAATTGCTTGCTCTAAATTTTCCAATTGCTTCCCCCCTTTCTCTCTCTGTCTCCCCCTCTTTTTTTCCATTTAATGTCGTTCTGCCAACTAGTGATTTTATTATTATAAGTGGGACATTGTATTCACTTTTAAGAAGAAATATGAAGTTGGAGGTAAAATTACAAACTGCAGCTTCTTGACTGCCAAAATAAAAAACAATGAGCTAAAAATACTGAGCATAGAAAGGGTGTTATGGTAAGAACTATTGAAATATCTTCAAGATGGAAATGTTCCAAAAAGCCAGAAATTTCCTCTCACTCCAGGTAAAACCAACCTTGAAACAGAAATTTGAAAGGAGTGTCACGTAATACTAACATTTTTCAGGTCAACCCTTTTGTGGGAGAGATTTTAAACATAGCTAACTAACATTAAATAACTGATTCTTGCTGTTAATCAGGAAGTCCAATGTGATTAAATTGCCCTTTAGAAAAGGTCCCCTTGGGAATTCAGTGTGGCGTCCTGGAAGGACCTCTAGTAGTCAGTTCTAGCTTTCCCAGGACCTGCTGGCTGACCTTGGGGAAATCAGTTAACTTTGGGAAGGGGTTGAGGGGAGTGAGCATTTTCATCTTTTATAAGATGAACTTTTAACCAGGTTAGAATTTTCCAAAAGGTGTTGGTAGGTCAGGAATTCTTTGGGATTTTAATAGATGTTATGGAGAAAAAGGGTTCTGTAACCAAGTATTTTTTTTAAATAGTGGGTTAATAGATTTCTTAGAGCTTTTTCCCCTGGAGATCATCTCATTGAACTTGGTATTCCATTGAGTATTCTTTACAAATTAGCTGAACCAGACATTTCAAACCTTCTAGTTCTAATACTGTGGTAACTTTGTGTTTGAAACAATTCTTCTGAGTTAGTAAGAGACACCTCTTCTGGATTTGAAATAAAATAGTATTCCATGGGCCACACAAGATGATATTGCAGGAAATTCGAGAGTTGTGCTTTAAATCTCAGTTTTTCCATTGCCAAGGGAACCCCATATTGCCTTAGCTAGAGGGAAGCAAGATCAAATTATTTGGCATCAAGTAGAGAAGCTGTTATTGTCATTTGAAACTAATGGCAATATTATTCCTTTCATGTAAATCCCAACTCACTGTTGGTGAACTTACAGGAAACTCATAGATAGTAACAAGGATTAATGGATCCTAAAGTAGATTCACAACTGGGCATTCTTAGTTTTAAGTATGTACTTTCTTTAGTAATTTTCCATCCCATAAAACTTATGTTGATAAATAGCACTATTCTTAAAGAATACAAATATTCAAAGATGAATAGATTTTTGTCTTAACAGGTGGAAAAATGCCTACTGGCAAAAGAAGACAATATTTAAATCTATTTCCTAGAAATATTTTTATAGCATTGTAGAAATGTGAATGCATGGGCAAAATGACCAATTTCTATATACTATAAATAAGTTCTATTTGCAATTCGTAATGATATATAAAAAATTTATATAGGTGACCTGTAATTTAGAGCAAACTGGAATATAGAGATAGCTAATAATCAGGGTGGCAAAGTGTTTTCACTGTTTTTTCTATCGAGACACTATTCAAATACTGTAAATTCCACCCTTTTAAATTGTACAATTCAGTGGTTTCTTACACATTCACCAAATTTTGCAACCATTGCCATTATCTAATTCCAGAACATTTTCATCATACCCCAAAGAAATTTCAGTTAACTTTTACTCCCCACACCACCCACCTAATTTCTTGCAACCACTAATCTACTTTTAGATTCTCTGGATTTCCCTATTCTCAAATAGGCTTCTGTATTGTGTAGTTAGCTTCTTTTATTTAGCATGTTTTCTTTTTAAAAAATATTATTTTAGTTGTAGGTGGACACAATATCTTTATTTTGTTTGTTTATTTTTATGTGGTGCTGAGGCTTGAACTCAGTGCTTCATATGTGCTAGGGGAGCGCTCTATCACTGAGCCACAACCCCATCCACTAGCAAGGTCCATTCATATTATAGCATTTATCAGAACTTCATTTCTTTTTATGGCTGAATACATTGTATGAATTATCACATATTGTTCATTCATCAATTGACGGACATTTGGGTTAATTCTGTCTCTCAATTAATATGAGTATTTCTGCTCTGAATATTTAGCTGTAGGTTTTGCTGTGGGTGTGTATTTTCAGTTCTCTTGGGTATATATCTAGGAGTTGATTTTCTGGGTCATATGGTCTAGTCTCTATTTAACCTTTTAGATAACTGTTAAACTGTTTTCCAAACTGGCTGCATCATTTTACATTTCCACTGGCAATGTATGATTATAGCCATCGTGCAGATGTGAAGTATTAGCTCATTGTGGGTTTGATAGGTATTTGTGTAATGATTAATGATGCTGGACATATCCTCATGTGCTTCACTACCGTTTATATGTCTTCTTTGAAAGACATACAAATGGCAATGAAGATAATTTTGGTTATATTTTTAGTGTTGAAATTATAAGAGTATTTTATGTATTCCTAATATGTCATTTATTAGATATAACACTTGCAAATATTTCTACTGTTTATTGCCTTGCACTTTTTGGATAATGTCTTGAAGCAAATGGTTTTCTAAATCTGATAAAATGATGACTCTTCCTTATATTGCTTATATTTTTGATGTCCTAAGTAATCATTACTAAAAGATCACAAAGATTTACACATGTCCTTGTTTTAGTGAGCTTTAGTGTTGCTCTGACCAAAATACCCAACATGAGCAATGTAGAGGAGAAAAATGTTATTTTGGTTCACGGTATCAGAGTTCTCAGTCCAGAAATGGCCACCTCCATTACTCTGGGTCCAAGGTGAGGCAGTACCTCATGGCAGAAGGACATGGTAGAGGAAAGCTGCCCCCTCATGGCAGTGAGGAAGCAGAGAAGGGAGGGAAAGGGGGAAGGGGCTACAGGAAAGATGTGCCCTCTAGGGTATGACCCAGTGACTCCCCTCCTCCATTCATGCCCTGTCTGCCTATAGTTACCACCTTGTCAGTCCATTCACACTAGGATGAACTGAATAGATTACAGCTCTCATAATTCAGTCATTTCACCTTGAATATTCTTGCCTTAACACAGGAGATTTGGGGAGACACTTCATATCAAAACCATAGCATATGCTTTCTTTTAAGAGTTTTATAGTGTTCTATGTTAATGCTGATGATCCATTTTATGTTAATTTTTGTAAATGGTATGAGGTAGGGGTCCAGCTTCATTCTTTTGCATGTGTATAACCAGTTGTTCCAGCACCACAGGAAAAAACTATATTGTTTGAAGATTCATTGCCCATTGAACTGCTGAAAATCAGTTGACCATAATTATAGTATAGGTTTTCTTGAGAGTATGGACTCTCAAGTCTATTCCATCAATCTAGGTCTATCTTTATGCTAGTATCACACTATCTGTATTATTGTAACTTTGTAGTAAGTTTTTTTTTTTTAAATCTATGTAACTGTAACTTTGTAGTAAGTTTTGAAACTGAGAAGCATGAGTCTTTCAGCTTTTATTTTCCACCCCACAATCCTCAAGATTTTTTACTATTCTGGGTCCCTTACATTTCCATGTGAATTTTAGGATCAGTTTATTTATTTCTAGGGGAGGGGGAAAATGCATCTTGTTGAATCTCTAGATCAATTTGGATTAGTATTGCCATCTTACCAATATTAAGTCTTCTTACTATGAGTATGCAATGTCTTTCCATTTATTAGGGCTTTGATTTCTTTCAATGATACTTTGTAGTTTTCAGTTAATAAGCTTATATTTTTTAGTTAATTTAATCCTATGTATTTTAATGCTATTGTATATGAATTGTTTTCTTAATTTTATTTTCAAATAGTTCATATAATATTGAGAAATAAAATTGATATTTGTATAAAAATCTTGTATCCTGTAATCTTGCATAACTCATTATTGGATCTAATAGTTATGTGTGGGGGGTGGGTGGGTGTGCGTGGGTGGAACAAGCGCGTGCCCCTAGGGATTTTCTTTATTGATAAGTTTATATCATCTGCAAATAGAGATAGTTTTAACTCTTCTTTTCCAATCTGGATGCCTTTTATTTCTTATTCACTTGCTCAAGCTATAACCTTCAATACAATGTCAAATGGAAACCAGGGGAGTAGACCTTCTTGTCTTGTGCATAATCTCTGAAGGGAAATCATTCAGCCTTTCAGTGTTAATTGTATGGTAAACTGTAGGGGTTTTGTAGATACCCTTTATCAATTTGAAAGTGTTCCCTCTTCTCATGAAAGGGTATTAGATTTTACTAAATGGTTTTTCTTTGTCTATTGAGATGGTTCTTTAGTAACACATTTCATAAGATTTGGTTTACTAGTGTTCTTGTGATGATTTTTGCACCTATATTTCTAAGGGATCTTAGTCAATAGTTCTCTTGTGATTTCTTTGACTCGTTTTGGTATGAGGATCACGCTGGCTCATAAAATAAGTTTTGGCTTAATTAGAAGAATTGGTGCTAATTCTTCTTTAGGTTTTTGGTAGAAATCACCTATGAGGCCATCCAGTGCTGCTTTTCAATCTCTTCTTGTTATAGGGCTGTTAAACTTTACCATTTCTTCTTAAGTCAGTTTTGGCAGTTTGTATCTTTCTAGAAATTTTGTCTTTGCATCTTGATTATATAACTTATTGGCATACAATTATTCACAGTATTCCCTTATAGTCTTTTTCCCCCCTTCGTGTGAAGATGGTAGTAAATTCTGCTCTTTCATTTGTGAGTTTTTTAATCTGGATCTCTCCCCCTGAACCCTTCATCAGCTGGTCAGCATAACTAAGGTTTGTCAGTTTTGTTAATTTTTCATATGAATATTTTCTGTATGATTTTTCTGTTCTCTATTTCATTTATTTCTGTTCTAATCTTTAATATTTCCTTCTTTTGATGGCTTGAGTTTGGTTTGTTCTTCCTTGGCTAGTTTCTTAAGTTTGAAGTTTATGTTAAGGATTCAGATCTTTCTATTTTTGGTACAGGCAATCACAACTACAAATTTTACTCTAAGCTTTACTTTTGCTGCATTCCAGTTCTTGGTTGATTGTGTTTTTGTCGAATATTAATCTCAAAATATTTTCTATTTTCCTTTTTCTTTAACCCATTGATTATTTAGGGATATTATATAATGTCCACATATTTTGATTTTCCTATGTTTTCTTATGTTACTAATTTTAACTCCATTCCATTTTGGTCAAAGAACAACATAGTCTGTATGACTTCAGTTCTTTTAAACTTATTGAAATTTGTTATATGGCCTGGAGAATGTACCATATGAACTTGAGAAGGATATATATTTAGCTGTTGTTGGATTGAGTGTTTAATAGATCTGATGATCTATTTGATGGATAGTTTTCTTAAAGCTTTCTATTTCCTTGTTGATCTTCCATCTAATTGTTCTGTTTTTGAAAGTTGTGTATGAAGGTCTCCAACTATTATAGTTGATTTCTATGTTTCTCCCTTTAATTCAGTTTTTGCTTCATGTATTTTGTTGCTCTGTTAGGCACACATGTTGATAATTGCTTTGTCTCCTACATGGATAGAACCTATTAACAGTATAAAGTGTCTTCCTTTATATGGAACCACCATATGATCCAGTTATACCACTATTTAGTATTCTAAGAATTAAAGTCAGCATACTATAGTGATAATGCATACATACCTATTTATGGCAGTACTATTCACACTAGCTGAATTATGGAATGAATCTAGGTGGCCATCAGTGGATGAATGGATAAAGAAAATATAGTGTATATACCCAATGGAGTTTTATTCAGCTATAAAGAAGAATGAAATTATGTCATTTGTAGGAAAATGGATGGAACTTGAGAACATTATGTTCAACAAAATAAGCCAAACTCAAAAGGCCAAGAATCATGTTTTCTCTCATGTATGGAAGCTAGAGAGGAAAAAGGACAAAAAAAGGTAGGGAGAAATTCATGGAATAGAAATGGAGAGATCAATAGAGGAAAGGGACCAAGAAAGGGAAGAGATGAGGGAAGGGGAAAATATTGGAAAAAAGTATTGGCCAAATTATGTTGTTATATTGCATTCATGAAAATATATGTAACAGTGAATCCCACTATTATGTATAATTATAATGCACCAATAAAAATATGGAAAAAATAAAAATTACAACACTCCATAAAATAAAATAATATAAAATGTCATCCTTTGTCTCTAATAGTACTTCTTGTCTTGAATTCTATTTCATCTGCTATTGGTTTAGTCACTCCAGCTCTTTTGATTACTATGTGTATGATTATATACCATATATCTTAAATAATGTCGCAGGGCAACTCTGGAAATCAGCTCCCTGCTCCCAACTCCATATCTTCTTTCCCTAGGATTTGTTGTTGTTGCAGTTTGTTTTACTTGCTGTTTTACTATGTATCCTGTGTTAAGATTTGAATGTTCATGGTCTTCTAAATTCATATGTTGAAATCTTGACCTCCCTCCAAGTTATAGTATTAGGAGGTGGGACCTATGGGCAGTTACTAGGTCATAAAGGTAGAGCTCTCATGAGTGATATTAGTGCCCTTATTACTGAGACCTGAGAGAAACTCTACCTCTTCCACTATGAGAGGACACAGCACAAAGGTGCCATCTGTGAGGATGTTAGCCTCTACCAGACACCAAATCCATGAGAACCTTAATCTTGAACTCCTAGACTCCAGAACTGGGAGAAATAAACATTTGTTGTTTATCAACCACCCAGTTCATGATGTTTTGTTATAGCTTTCCAGATGGACTGAGATAGTCTGTATTCTCTATCTTGTGAGGCCACTACAGTTTCTGCGTAGCTGGCTTTAAGTTGTCAGCTAATGCATGGACAGAGATTTCCCTAAGTATTTGAAAACAGTAGTCTCCCACCCTTTGCTGAGTGCTGTGTGTGTGTTAGAGCACACCTTCAGTGCCCAGCCATGTGCTTTACAGCTCTGCCTCAGCCTTTACTTCCTGCCTATGTAGCGCTTTAAGATCAGTCAGAAGTGAAAGTTCTCAGGTCGTAGGCATGTGCATAACCCTGTAAGTACGCGGTTGTAGCCATCTAGATCCCCAGGAATATGTCAGGTGTTTTCATAGCCCTCTGTAAACATCTCATTCTCCAACTTTTCCTTCCTTCCTTCCTTCCTTCCTTCCTTCCTTCCTCCCTCCCTCTCTCCCTCCCTCCCTCCCTTCCTTCCTTCCTTCGTCAGCTTCTTGTTTGCGCCTCTTGTCACTGCCATCCCAGACAGCTATAGTGTAAAATAAATGTTGCTGATGGTTGTCAGTGAGATGAAGTTCATATTTAACAAGTTTAATAAATGGGGGATTTCAGGGAACTACTGCAGAGGTTAAATAATGAAACTTCTCTTGGAATGCTGTTTTTGGGGTACTCTAAACTCGTTCTGCCCCTCCAGTGGTTGTGAGGCTGCTAATTCTCACTGCAATTAGAAGACTGTTGGTTTTCAAGATTACTGCAGAGCCAGGGCGAAGACTATGGAAACTTTACAAGGCTCAATGTTCTTATTTATATTCAGCCATTTTTCTTAAATAATTGCATTTCACATTGTTATAAGTTTTTAATTTCCAGAGTTCTGAAAACGTTTGTTTTAATAATTTTGCCAGAATTGTTACATGTGTGGAATACTTTTGCAGAGGTCTCTACTTTGCCAGTCCTATGGATATAATTCTCAAGTCTTTTCCCTTTGATGCCTAGAATGTAAATGAAAGAAGACACTGTCATGATGCAAATTCTGGAAAGTGACAAGCTTCCTGGGGAAGTTAACAAAGCATAAAAAAGCTAGAGTTTGAAAATAAGAGCCACAAAAGTAGTCAATAACTGTGTGGGCAAATCATTCCTAACATTAGGAATGTTGAGTAGCTTAGCATTCTTAATAGTGAAAAAAAGAAACAAAGATAAGAAACAGTTCTTGGTATGGTGATACATGGCTGTAATCCTACTTGCTCAGTAGGCAGAAGTAGGAGGATTTCAAATTGAGGCCAGCCTGGTCAACTCAGTGAGACCCTGTTTCAAAATTAAATTTTAGAAGGGCTGGTGATGTAGCTCATTGGTAATATGCCCTGGGTTGTATCCCCAGAACTATGAAAAAAAATAAAAATGATCAACTTTATAAGACGAAAATAAATTTTGTTGCTTCCTAGTATCCTGTTCTGTGTTCAGCCCTTGTCTCTCCCCAGTTTCACTCTCCTCCGTGTCTTGCCCATACTACACTGCACTTTCTCCATTTCCTAGGACCCATTTTAATTGCAGTGAGGCCTTTGTCCTCTTGGTTTGGAGGAATTAGTTCTCATTGCTTTGTTCTCCATTGGAAGCTGCTCACTCACCATGCTGTAGTCTGACCTCCCTTTGTAAGACTCTGATTCCTGATGGAGGGCAAAGTCCTCATCAGAACCAGGGCTGGACCTTAATTTACTGTTTCTAGGCTCTAACTCAGGTACTTGTCATATAATAAAGTACATATGTAAATAAATGTGTGTAAGATAAAGAAAGAAAAGGGAAAAAGACCAGAGAAAGTTTTGTTTAAGAGTTTGTAGAATTAATTTATTCAGTGTGCCGTGATATATCCCACCAAGTGCTGGGACTCCTTCCTGTTTCTTTTTGATATTCCCAAGAAAATGAATAGTGATAAAATACAATCTAAAACATAGTCTAGTGCCTTCAAAGTTGTTCTAGTGCAGTGAAAAAATTAGACAGGAAAACATCTTAAATAATAAAATTACTATCATAAAATAGAAAGAAGAACTTCTGTTTCTGGCAAAAATGGAATATACTTATTCCTCCTAGGTCTTCCTTCTTAAAACTAAAAACATAGACATAACAAAACAAATGAGATGAATAGTCTGAAAGTTAGAAAAAGAAGTCAGTACCTAGGGATCTTAGAATTTGAGGAAGCACATGGTGGTAACTCTCCTGGGTTTCTTTATTGCCACCCATATATGCCAGGCAGAGTGCTACAGAGGTCACCAATCTGGAGTGGGCAAAAAACACATAAAAGGTACTCCCCAACAAAAACCTGTCTCCTCCAGCCAGATGATCTAACAACAGAAAACCTTTATGGCAGTACCCACCCTATGCTAACCAAACACTAACAGAAAAGCCACACATATACAACACACACCCTCAGTTTCAGTGGGACAGAGTAAAACATTAATATTGCATATGCTGTCATCCTTGTCCATGAAGTCAAGCACTGATGGTATATTTCCCACACCTGGTAGTGTCCATGGAGCCAAGCAGTGAGTTAATGTTCCATCCTGCCCGCCATGTGCAAGTGATGCTCCTGTTCCCTTTGGAGTGCTGTCAACAGGTCTGAACATGTAGCCAATTGCAATTCCTCTGCATAGCAGAAGTGGTTAACGGTGCTGTCATTTCCCTGCTGGCAAAATGTCAGCTGTTGTGACCCCACTCAGTAAAAGGATGCTACCATTTCTCTCCTGGGATAGCATCACGAGGGCCAAGTGAGAAGCTGACCCAGTTGCCTCACCAGTGAAAGTAAATTGTCTGCAGATTCCCCTGCTAGGGTAGTACTAGCAGAGCTGAGGGTGTAGCTGATCTTCTGTTCTCCATCCAGCAGGAGGCCTAAAGGCGACTTTGGTTGGTTTAAGTGAAAACCCTGAGAATGGAGGGAAATGAATGTTATGTATTTGATAAGGAACTTATAAAAGACTGAAGATATACAAATGCCAATTAATACATGAAAAATAATATCATTGATCATTATGAAATGCAAATCAGTGCACCCACTAGGATGGCTGTAATGAAAAACATAGATAACAAATGAGGGTGAAGATGCAGACACATTGGAGACCTCATGTAGCACAGGTGATGACTTTTGATGGTGTGGCCCCGTTGCAAACAGCTTGGCAGTTTATCCAAGCCTTAGATGTTACCACATGACCTAGCATTTCTACTCATGGAGGAGTGAAAACATATCTGCACCAAACCTTACACGGATGTGCATAGCAGCATTATTTTAAAAAATGAAAATGGCCCAAATGTCCCATCAGTTGGTTAATGGATTAAAAAAAAAAGTGGTGTATCCATGCAGTGGACTATGATTTGCCATAAAAAGGAATGATATAGACGGACCTTGAAGACATTCCAAAAAGAGAAGGAAGCCAGACACAAAAAGCTGTGATTCCATTTTATGAAATGCCTGGAATAGCTAATCTGTAGAGAAAGTTACTAGCTGCTAGGAGCAGGCTGTAAGGGGAAACATGAAGGTCTGCTCTGAGTATGGAGTTGTGGGGAGCTAAAAATGTTTTAAAACTAGGTAATGGTGCTGATTACAAAACTCCGTGCATATATTAAAAACCTCTGAATTGTGTGCTATAAAGGGATAAATTTTATGGTGACTTTTATCTCGGTGACACAATTGTAAAAAGTCAGCATGTGTCAGCCGCCATATCAACAGAATATTCAACAGAATTCATCTAGTTTTATCAGAGATAAGTTGATATAGAAAAGGCTTTTTAAAAACATCCAACACATTTGTACTAAAAATTTAGCTCATAGGAAAAGAGAGGTGTTCTTAACTTGATAGAGAGCATCTACAAACACATACATGGTCCAAGCGCATTTTTTTTTTTGTTTGAGGGAGGTAATACTGGGTATCAAACCCAGGAAAGCTTTACCACTGAGCTACATCCCTGGCCCTTTTTGTTTTGAGACAGGGTCTTGCTAAATTGCTGAAGCTGGCTTTGAACTTGCAGTCCTGCTGCCTCAGCACACCCCCAAGTTGCTGGGATTACAGGTTTGTGTCACTGTGCCCAGTGAACACAGATTAATGGCACAGAATAGAGAACCCAGAATTAAATCCACACAAATATGCCCTATGGATTTTTGACAAAGGAACAAAAGCAACTCAGTGTAGGCAGGATAGCCTTTCAACAAATGGTGATGGAGAAGTTTAGCAGGCACAGGCAAATAAATGAATCTCTACCAAAATCTTGTGCCTTATGCCAGAATTAGAAAGGGTCAAGGACTTAAATATAAAACGTAAAATTTAAAACTTACAGGAAAGAGCACAGGAGAAAACTTAGAAGATGCTGGCTAAAGAGCTCTTTGACTCTGACATGGAAAGCACAGTCCAGAAAAGAAGACTTTTGATGAATCGGATCTCATCAAAATCAAACATCTTTCATCTGTGAAAGACCCCGATAGGTTTATGAAAAGACAAACTACACACTGGAAGAAATTATTTTGTAAACCATATGTCCAACAATGAAACAGTATTTAGAATTCATTAGGAAGCTCTCAAACTCAACAGTGTAAAAGCAATCCAATCAGAAAATGGGCGGCATACATGTATGAAGAGGATATACAAATGGTATATGAGCAAATAAAAAGTTGTTTTGATATCAGAGAGAGGAACTTTTGACTCGCTTTTGATGAAGATTAGTCAAGTGATCGTGGACACTGACAAGGGTTATTGGGACTTGTGCTCCAGTGAGAAGAGAGACGTAACTGACTGACAGAGTGTCAGGCTGGCTTTTCCAAAGGACAAAGGTGTACAGTTCTTAGAGTCTGCAGGGTAGGCTGGGACGCAGTCACTTGATGTCATCACAAGTGGGAGGGGCTTTTGTGGCATCTACGGCTCATCGCTGCCTTAGGTCTTCCCTGTGGGGTGTGTTTTCCTGTGCTAAAAAAGGTAACTCTAGATTACTTTAGTGATTATTCAATGCATGTGCTTGCCCTTCACCCCCTGGAATGCCCTTTATCTCTGAGGAGTCCCTAATATTTTTGGGATAGGGTGGGTTGTTGTCCTGTCTCCCCTAGGGTTTGATTTTAGTGACCTTGTCTTGTCTGGCTGTGGCTTCTTGGTATTTCTGCTGACCAGGTAGGCTCAGAAGGTAGAGCTGACCTCTCAGCCACCCATCTCCTGGTGTATTAGCTTACTTTTATACCTCATAGACTGGTTCACTATTTAGTTCCTAATTATCTGATGTGTCTTTTAGTCCTAGAAGACTAAGAAGTAGTTTGGGCTGTCTTCTTCCTCCTTCAGGTATTTTGCTCCCTTAATCTTAAAGGAGTGCTGTTTTTCATGAAAATTCTTGTTTCATTTAACTTAACTGCCATTATATAATTCAAACTGAGTCCACAATGAGATATCAGTGCACAACTATCAGAATGTCGAAAAGAAAAGAGGCAATGTTGCTGAGAAGTTCTGACAATACCAAATGCTGTTGTGGATGCAGAGAATGTGGATCACTTGCATGCTGCCAGTGGGAATGTAAAATGCCACCCCCACTCCTGAAATGCTTTGGCAGTTTCTTAAAAACTAAACATAACCATCACACAACCCAGTAATTGCTACTCCTGGGCATTTATCCCAAAGAAATGAAAATTTATATTCTTGCAAAAACCTGTACACGGATTTTCATAACAGCATTATTTACAGTAGCCCCAAACTGGAAACACTCAGTTGTCCTTCAGTGTGTGAGTGGTTAAACAAACTGTGGTGTACCCATGCCACAGGATGGCACTCAGCAATAGAGAGGAAGGAGCTACAGTGACATTTAACAACTGGGATGGATCTCCAGTAAATGATGCTAATGAACAAAGCCAATCTTGAAGGTTATATACCACAGCATTCTACCTCTATTACATTTTTGTAAAATCAAATTTCAGAACTGGAGAAGAGATTTGTAGTTGCCAATTGATTGTGGAAGGCGGGACAGGAGGGAGTTGGGTGTGATTGAAGGATTTTTGAGATGGTTGTGCTCATGATCCTGAATGATGTGATGTTTACATGAACCCTGGCATATAATAAAATTCTATAGAACATAAACACTTGAATGAGTACAAGGGGGGATGGGAAATCTCAATAAGATTGGTTATATCTTTATTGATTTCCTGGTTTTGACATTGTACTATCCTTTTCTAAGCTCTTACCATTGGAAACTGGATAAAGGATACACAGCATCGCTGTCATTTCCTACAACTGCATGTTAATCTGTGTTTCAAAAGGTTCAAAAAATTTTTTAAAGGCAACAGATAAAGAGATGAGAAAGCAGCTCATAGGATATGAGGAACTTAGATGCTTTAAAGTGCAGGTGATCTTGGAACTTGATCTTGAAGGATAAATAGGATTTCGTTATACTTTTGTCTTATAATTATTTTAAAAAGAGGAAGAAAAAACAGTTGACATTGTTAATGGCTGCATGCCCAAAGATCTCTCAGTAGCGGGAGAAGCCCACATGGCTTTTGGATTGTATCAGTAACCTTAGGCTTGCCTGGGCATGGTGGGTAGTGGTGCATACCTGTCATCGCAGCAACTCAGGAGGCTGAGGCAGGAAGATCCCAAGTTCAAGGCCAGCCTTGGCAATGTAGTAAGATCCTGTCTCAGTTACAGAAAAATAGGCCTGTTGGTCAAGGAAGAAGTCTGGCTGGTAAATATCTGTTTAGGTGGATAAAAGTGGCATAGGCCTTTACGGGAATCAGTATGTGCAGGGTGAGCTTGTAGTGTGGAGGAAAGAGCCAGGGAGAGACCTTGAGGGGCTGCACATTCCCAGGGAGAAACTTCTTAGGAGAAGTGGGTCTGGGGACACCAAAGATGGGCATTAGAAGAATTAAAGGATAAGAGGAGACAAGGTTGGTGACAAGTGTGAGCTGCCCTGTGCTCTGTGACAGGTCAGCTGGGACAAAGCTGGAACTCGGGACACTGGATTGAACCATCAAGTTCTTTTTCATGTGGGTATCTCACTAAGGAGTGATTGGAGCCAAAACTAGATTAGGTCAGTGGAGGAGTGGGTGGGAGGTGTGAGAAGGTGGGAGCCTGAGTGGCCTGACTGTGCAGGGAGGTAAGGGGAGCTTGAGAGAAGCAGGGTCCCGAGGACATTTTTGTGAAGGGGGAGTATTCCAGCTTGGCCAGCAGTGTGTGAGGAGCTGTGGACGACATACACATTTTTGGATTCCTTTTCGGAAATTGCCTTCAGAGCCTGAGGCACATTTTCAACAAAGGCAAATCTTCATCTTTTGAGGGTAGATTTGATTTTTGAAAACAGCCAAGTCAGTTCAGAGCCAAGGGTGGTAAATCAGGTGGGTGATCAAGTTGGATAATCCAACTACAAAAAAAGGTATAATTATAAAGCAGTAAAACTGATTTTCTTGTGAAGCTCATGAATTGGCTTAGAAAGTGGTTCTTAAAGAATTCCAAAAGCTGTTGGAGCATTGTTGCCTTGTGTGGATGAGTACATGGAGTCCTTCAGCTCTCAAAAGAGGCGGAAAGAACTGTTATCTGTATGCAGAAGTGGCTCTTGTTCCAGTGGATTCCCTCCTCAGGCTCAAACGTGGCTGCCTATGGTCTTTGCCTGAGAGGTGGCTTAGTGGAATTACACCAGGGTTCATATATGGGAGAATCAAGAGTTTGAAGCTGTGATTGTTTAAACAGTTCTCCTGTGGTCTTTCAGATGTAATTAGAATTCCTAGGATAGGAGTGTTCCCACAAGCATAACAATGCTTTAAATGTGTGTTCAATTATCCTTTTCTATAGTCATATTTAATCGTTTCTTTCTGAATTAAAGTTATTTTGAAAATATTAAATCACTCACACACTCTTGAATGTCTCTTAGACCAGAGGCAGTGCTGGTCACATAGCAGGCCTCACTTATTATCCTTCTATCTCTTCCACCATGTACACTAAGATAAATCACTTCCCTAGTAGATCATCTCTGTTAGTATTTGGCCAAAAATTTTGAGGATGAAAAAATAATATATACAAAGTTTGAAGTTTTTCTCCTGGTTTTGTTAATATATCCAGACAAATCATTTATTGAATGGGTATTTTATACTTTTTTATACATCCATACTCTCATTTAGTCATTAAAATTGCCCTGTGGAATACTTGTCCCTATTTCAAGGACAATGAAACCGCATCCCAGACAAGTGCAGTCACTTGCCCAACTTCACATGGCTGAGAGTGGCAGAACTAAGACTGGAATTTGGGTCTGCAGTCTTGGAAGCTCTCACTCTCTACCCTCATGTCCACCTTTTTTAACCCAAGTTCTTGATAAACATAAAAATATCAGTAAGAAACACTGTCCTCTTCCCCTGCCTTGTGATGAGAAAGTAGGAGTTGGAGGTTCCTTGTGACCAATTTGATAGCCATTGTGCTTCATGGAATTTGAATGGCAAAGGCAATGGTTTGTTTGTTTTAAATAAAGAGAAATAATGTAATTTCATTAAAATTTAGAACATCTATTCTTCAAAAGACACTGTAAGGAGAAGGCAAAACAAGCCACCTACAATTAAAAAGACTGACCACACCGTAGTTCTGGCAACAATGTGGAGGAACTCTCATAGACCACTGTTGAGAATGTAAAAAGGTAAACTACTGTGGGAAACTACTTGGCACCTTTTAAAGAACTTAAACATATAGCTACCATTTGCTTAAGAGAAATTAAATCAGGAATTCATACCAAGACTTGTACGAATGTGGTAGTAGTTTTACTTATTATTGGGAAAAGGAAAAAATTTCCAAATGGCAAAGCCAAAGGTTTTGAAGGTAATTTAAAAAAAAAAAAATGTTTTTTAGTTGTTGATGGACCTTTAATTTATCTATTTATTTATTTATATGTATGTGGTGCTGAGAATTGAACCCTATGCCTTACACATGTCAGACAGGCACTTTACCACTGAGCCACAATCCCAACCCCAGAAGCTGATTTGTTTTTATTTTAATATCTTTATTTTATTAATTTATTTCTTTTTATGCCGTGCTGAGGATCGAACCCAGGGCCTCGCATGTGCTAGGCGAGCGCTCTACCGCTGAGCCACAATCCCAGCCCAGGTTTTTTGTTTTTAAATACTTTTTAGTTGTAGATGGACATGATACCTTTATTTTATTATTTTTATGTGGTCCTGAGGATGGAACCCAGTGCCTCACATGTGCTAGGTGAAAGCTCTCTACCACTGAGCCACAAGCCCAGGCGATTTGTTTTTTAAATGAAAACCTGATTGCAGTTCAGTGAGCCCCTTCCTGTGCCTCCCACCCCCGGGAGGCTGGCAATGCTTCCTGAAGTGGGCAGTCTGGAAGCTGTGAATGTAGCATCCTGTCATGGCTTCATTAATGAGAAAGCACCAGAGAAAGCCATGACAAGTTAGCCATTCTAGGAAACTTTCCACAGCTGTTTCATTAATTAAGACTTTTTTGGTCCCAAGAACAGAAACCACTGGAGCTCACTGAAGCAGAAGGGGGAATCTGTTTTAAGGATCTTGTAATATCTCCCAGAGTCCAAGGGCCAGGAACCAGGAATTGCACCAAGGCAGGAAACGCAGAAAGACTTTCCACTTCTCTGTTTCTGCTGCTTTCTGTCCATCCACTTCCTCTTCTCCTCTTGGAGGAGTTGTCTTTGCTTCCTGCTCCCCAGCTGGTCAGCTGCTGTCTACAGCTCTCATGTTGTTGTCTTGACCTGTCCATACAAAGGGAAATGGATTTCTCCCTTAACCGTCCCCCCTCTTTCCTCTTTGCCTCTATCTTTCCCTTTTTCTGTCCCAATTCCAGATTCTAGGGCAGGGATCAGTCTGCCCCAGTTAGGGCTCCGTGCTGGTGTGGGAAAGGAAGTGTAAGATCAGAAAACCAGTGTGTCTAATACTGCTACATTCAAGCCTGACTTCATGGACACTGTTACTCATTATTTTTCTATTCCAGGTGCTTGAAGTTTTTAAATTATTCTGATATCACAGGGATGAGATACAAGAATGTAATGGGGTCCACCCCAGCCCCACCCATTGCTTGGATTAAAGCCAGGTCTTCCTACATGCCTAGCAAGCCAGTGGCCACTGAGCTACATCCCAGCCCTTTTTAAAATTTTATTTTGAACAAAGTCTCACTGAGCTACTGACACTGGCCTTGACCTTGGGATCTTCCTGCCTCAGCCTTCCAAGCCATCACGGCTAGCTAAGAATATAGTTTTTAGAGACGAATTTGGTTTGAATCTTCACTCATTCTGCCACTTACTAGGTGTTTAATCTTGGGCTCTTCTGAGCCCTACTTTCTTTTAAAGTTAAAACAGTAACAGTTTTGTTTTTGGTACCGGGGATTGAACCCAGTTGCACCTAACCACTGAGGCACGTACTTAGTCTATCTATCTGTCTGTCTATCTATTTAGACAGGGCCTTGCAAAATTGCTGAGGCTGGCCTCAAACTTGTGGTCCTCTTGCCTCAGTCTCCCAAGTCACTGGGATTATAGGTGTGTGCCACTGCATCCAGCCAAATAATATATTTTGATGTCATTGCAGTGGAATTTAAGAACATGCATGGTACTTAGCATAGGATAAAGTGTCAGATACACTTGATGAAATATCATTCCTTCCTTCTTTTTGATGATCATTCAGGCAAATTACCATACTAAAAAGATGTTTAAGCCATATGAAGAGTAAATATTTCACACTATTTTCTGCCCTTGAATTCTACTCTCTCTTCCTACTTTGTTGGTCCCCTTTTTACATACCCCTGGATATCAGTATGTTTATAATCCAAAGGACTTTGGTTCTAAGCCCAGAAAAGTCTGTAGGGCAGTGTTCCCAGGTCATGGTTTGAAGTCCTAAGGAATCACCTATGTGAGCTCTATTCTCACAGATATGGTGATGCTTCTGGCAAATGGACCTTTTGTAACTACCAGCCTTTACTTCAGAGATTGGAGTTCAAAAAGCTCAAGTTTTTAAAATAGACTTAATTTGGTAAATTTATTTTCTCTTACTATTTGCTAGAAATTGAAATAGCTATTGTAATAATTAAAAACAATATAATTGAGGGAAACAGTTCTTTCAAAGAGAATCAACTTTAGAAGAAAATATGGTAAGTCTACACAGGAAACAATTCGGGATATTTTGGCAGAACTGGTTTATTGAAGGCTCGTGTTACTGGGGTGAAGAAGAATAGAGAAGCTGCATGAAGCAGATCTCAGAGGATGCTGAATGCCCATCTGAGGACTGCAGTCTAGAGATAGCTAGATGCCAGGGAGGTTTTTGAGGCTGGGAGTAGAATTTAGTGCTATGTGTTAGGAGCTTATTTCATCCCAATAGCCAAATGGTAAAGGATGAGAAAGTTAGGGAAGAAAGATGGGAGACTGGAGTCAGAGGTAGTGAGCTGCTTTTGTAGGCATGGGAAAGAATGGGATGATGAAGTCAGGGCTGGTCCCTGGCCTGGTAAGGACTGGGCAGTAGCAGTTGGGCTGAAGTAAAGAGAGTGGCAAAGATCTGGCAGGTGGTGCAGGCTGTGAGGGTCACTCAGGCTCCTCTCCTGAGGTTGGGGGCATGTGGGAGTGGAGTAGGCACTCTGTGTTCCTCTGTATTTAATGTGAAAGTTGACCAGGAAGCCATTGTTAGCCTGCCTTTTTTTAAAACTATAGAACCAACTTTGAACAATGCAACAGAATTTTAGCCCAAGATGAATATTTAAAGGCTTACAACATTAGGCTTGGCTATTCCCATTAGTGAGAAGAAAGAATTCATACTTATTTTTCTGTTGAAAGTTATAAAGTACTATACACTATGGCCAAAATAATAATAGAGTCCCTGGTCATCTGAAAACATAACTGAAATTTATCTTGGTATTGAAAGAAGTATATATTCCTGGTGGTGTTCTTTGTCTTCCTTCTGCCTCTTTCAGCAGAGCAAATTTCCTTCAAGGGCTGTATGTGTCTCTTAGAGAAGTCTCTTTGCTACTGAGGCTGGTAAATGTTCTCAGTGTCTTCCAAAACTGTGCCAGGTCTGTTAAGGCCCCTTCATGACGCTTTACACATCACCTTTCCATATCATCCACTTAATAAAAACATTCATTTTGAGAATACATTTTCTAGCCAGTTCCTCTGCCTCCCAGTGGGAGGGGAATATTTTAAGGCTGCCCAGTGACCAAAGGATAAAAAGACTTGACAGGAAAGCCAAGAATTCTTGAAGAGCAAGGCCTTTGAAAGATTCATTGTTGGGGAATGTCCCTTTGAAAGAGACCACTTTATCTTGCTCCTGAACATCTATGGGACAGACATAGCATTTTCTGAAAAGAAATTTCTGGGTAATGTGGAGAAACAAACAGTATGTAGGTAATCTCGTATGGGTAGTGTGTAATTTGAAGAATGATTGTTCCGTTTTTATGGTTGCCATAACAATCATACAGTTGTGCAAACAATGTGTATAGCTTTTGTAGAAGGGAGCTGGCACCATTGTGATGATTCTTCTCATATCAGAACAAATGTTTTCAGCCCTGAAAAAGAGAGGTGGCTTAACCCTTCCCCAGTTAGCTCAGTGTGCTCCCTGGGAGCTGTTGAAGTCATTCACCACTTGCATTTGCATTTTAGCCTGATAAATGGAGAATTAAGGATGATGATCCTTTCAACAGCAGGTTCTAAATTCCTGGCTTGGGAATTCAAAGGATGAGAAAAATATATATATTGTTCCTCAAATAGAAATCTAGGAGAGATGTCTAGACATAGTTAATTCCTTGACTTTGTAACTATTCCTAATTCTGTCCACTTGAATTTAAATCCATTAAATTTTGGCCTTTACCCCATTGTGTTTAGTCTCAGGAAAGGTCCTATTAAGATTTGGTTACACTTTCTGTTTTATTTTTACACATTAACTATATCGCTTCTGGAAATTGTAAAGCAAATTTTACATTGTAGTGTTTTCACCTGCCTGGCGTGTGTGAAGGCCCGCCCCAAACCCAAGATACCCCCCTCCCAAGGGAAAGCATATCCTCATGTATTCTTTCTTTGGTTACTTTTTCCCCTATTTTTGTATACCACTTCCGAAAGGAAGTGCTTGGGACTTGACTCTCTTGGACGTACCAAGGAGTATTCTTTTTTTTTTTTTTCTTTTTCTTTTTCTTTTTTCTTTCTTTATTTTTTTTTCCAAGGTGTATTCAGTTTGAAGAAACTTGCTGTCAGAGCTCTGGGTGTGGAGTTTCAGGTGGTGGGTAGCAAGCTGTCAGATTTGGCTGGGCTGCCTAACATGAAGTCACTGTCAACCCAGCCAAACAGAAAGGAAATGTTTCTTAAGGAGCACTTGAATATATTACTTCAGCCAGAATGCTTTTAAGTTATTTAAATCTTAGTCTAGAAATATTGAAGCTTATGTTGAAACACTTTTCCCCTTTGGAGAATTCTTGTCCAGTTGTAGGGGCAGAAAATGGAGGTGATCTCTTTACTGCTCATCATAAAGGGTCAAGGATGACACCCTTGTGACAAAACCAGATTAATAAGAGAAAAGATGACAGAAATTGTTTGTCTTTAGTTATACACGAAACAGAGTCTTCAGACTGATGACTCAAAATATCAGGACACACTGACTATTCATTTGTGTGTTTGGACAGCTTTTATGATTGGTCAGAAAGAACTAAATAGACTGGGAGGGGACCCCCAAAAACTGTTCAGATTCTTCTCTGTTCAACATTCCTTCTTTCCCAGGTATGGGGCAGGTACCCTGTCTGGAATTGAGGGTCTTAAAGATCTAGAAAAACAAGGTAGGTCCGAAAATTTCTTTATGGCTATTTTTTACACAGAAAAGTAGGGGAGCATTAGAGTAGTATTTTTAGGTTTTATGGCTGGTTTGGGGGGCAAGGGGAAAGCAGTTCTGATTTCTGTGTCCTGCCTTGGGGGAGGGTAAGGGGTCAGAGACAGGAAGGAAGGAAAAGAGGAGAGAGAAACTCAGCTTCTAACACCTTTACTATGGGGGATTGTCTTCTGAGTGCAGACAGAATCAAACTCTGCAGCTTTGTGACTTTGGGTAAGTTACTTAGATTCTTATAAGCCTTAGTTTCCCCATCCACAAAATTTGAATAAAAATAACAATCACCATCATTTAATTCTTTTCTCTCACGGGGCATTTCTAGGAAATTGAGGGGAAAAGTATTTTTGATGAGAGCACATGTCGAAGGCTTTTAATGTGTTTTCACTCTGCGGATTTTGTCTCTTGTGAGGAGCTTTTTAGCATTCTAGATTTGGGGGCTCAGATATTTGATCCTTTCTAGAATCTTGTAACTACTTCATTTTGTTGGATTATAAGAAAACTCTACTATCAGAGTAAAAGAAGAAAGAAAGAGCTTCAGAGAGCTTCAGATAGACATTCTGGACCTGGTAGAACTCGTTGCCCCATTGCTCCCTTAGGCGTGGAAAGCCAGAAGTGCAGGAGTCCAGAACCAAGCCATCTGCTTCTTTGTGAACGCTCTTGGTTGCGTAGTTCAGTGCCTTCAGGTAAACTACCTTGGCAGATCATGGGCCTTTGCCCTGGCTCCTCTTGTGCCATGCCCTTCCTTGCCAGTTAGCCCGGGCTCACTCCTTTGCCTCCGTCCAACCGTCTTCCCGTAGCTTCTTACCGCAGCCCACCTGACTGTGCTGCTCACACCATCAGGCAAGCAGCACTTCCCATCCTCCTCCTCCTCTGTTCTACTGTTCCCCCCCCCCCCCAACACTTAATTTCATTGCTGTGTATTTTCTGTCTCTTCCCCACTACAATGTAAGTAGAAAATCTTTTTTCTGTTATTAAATGTGTTCCAAGCACCCAGAGCAGCAGGTGCCCACTAAGTATTTGTTGGATAAAGGAATTCTGGTCTTCTTTTTCTTGACCTCTCACCTTCTCCATGTTGATGTTCCACTGTTTCCTGCAACTTAGGTTTATTTTGGCATAAAATTTTGAGTGAGAATTTATGCAAAGGGGTATAATTACACAGTTATAATACTTTAGAAGAGAAAGACCTGGGCATATTTCTTGGGAAAAGTCATGTTTGTAGGGCTGCATGGTATAAAAGGGAGTTAGCTGATTCTTTGTGGCTAAAGGTCCTGAATCATAAAGTTACCAGAGTCATATTTCACTTCAGCCTATGAAAACTCTGATAGAGCTCTCTAAAATCAAATGCATGCCTAATGGGACAATGAGCCCTTCCTCCCACACCCCGGCCCCAGTGCTTGAGATGTGGCTGGTCTATGTCATTGGTTTTGGTTTGGAGGCCTAGGGAGAGAATTTGGATTGGAGCGACCTTCCAACTCTGACAATTCTGATTGTGGCCTCTGAACTGATATGGAGTGATTTTCAGGATTTATTGTTAAGTGAAAAAACAAGGTGAGAAGAGAATTTATAACATTTGAATATTTATGAAGGAAAAAAGAAAAATAAGAGAGTGTATTGCGTGTGTGTGTGTGTATAACAAAACCAAAAAAACTAGAAAGGGTAAACCAGAAAATGATGAAATGGTTGTATACAGGGGATGAGGAGGAACAGGATGGAATGACAGAGATGGAATGGAACTAAGAGACTAAGAGTGCACTTTAACTTTTGAATAATTTAAAGTTTAAAATATTCAACAATAAAATTAAATGTAAAAAGTAACAAAGTTTTTAAAATTTAAGTAAAATAAAATCAAGTTGTCAAATATGTAACATCAGCACATAAATAATTAAATTCAAGTTACTTTTGAGCCCTCAGTGCCTATGGAGTATTCTTTTTTTTTTTTTTTTTAATTTTTGTTAGTTGTTGACAGACCTTTATTTTATTTATTTATATGTGGTGCTGAGAATTGAACCCAGTGCCTCACACATGCCAGGCAAGTGCACTGCCATTGAGCCCCAGCCCCAGCCCCTTACAGAGTATTCTCTAAGGATAAAACTGCAGAGAAAAAAATCATAGGCTTCCCAGGGTCATTTCTCCTGTTGGCGATTTTTGGTGTTGTGATTCTGATACTAATTTTGAGTATTGAGGCCATAGGGAGCTGGAGTTGTCACTGAGAAAAGGAAGACACAGTGTGGAATTGGGGAGAGGATGAGAAGGAACCGTGCAGTCTCTGTTTTCTCTTGGAGATGGTCTTACCAGAGACAGGATCTTTAGGTGCAGAATGGTAGGAAAGAGACAGAGCCCGGCATGGAGGGCACGTCTTGTGAACACTCAGGTGAGCTTCCCACTGAGGGAGATGGCCCTGACAAGGCGGCCAGCTTCCTGTCAAATGCTGGGGTGGGCAGGGTCTGGTATGTTCTTAAGGAATTTCTTCCACATGAAAGATATGGACCAATAGTTACTTAGTTTATTCTTTGAGACATTATGTCACTGATATTTTCGTTTTTATGGTGATCTGGTCCTTGCGATGAGATTGCTGAAAAATGTGGGACAGAAAGAATAAAGAAAAGGGGAAAAATGTGTGCCAATTTTAAGGAATGACAGGTTAGGGGTTTAAACCTCTGGTGCCTTCCCATCCTTTCTGTATGTCATTTCTGTATGTCCCATGATGGTCCCTAACTATCTCAGAGCCTGTGTGAACTCATGATTTTTTAACACTATGTTAGATTGAGTAAGTATCCATTTTGGGGCTAAGATAGTCAAATAGCAGCAATTTCATGATTAAACCCAATACTTCTAATTCTCCTTGCTGTGTCCTAAAAGCAAGGGACCCTGGAAGTAGGGAACAAGCCTATCTTGCACCCTATGTTGATCTCTAAGTGACATTCCCAACCAGAAGGAATCTGAGCTCTTTAGTGAGGTGGGTGATAGCAGGGCTGGGGCAGGATGTGCCAGGTGAACCTGGGCTATTTCACTGTGCTGAAGGCTTTTAAGTGCTCAGAGATGATCCCCACACCACAGGAATACAGGTCACTTGAAGGGGCCCCCAGCAGCCTAATTTCAGATAATTTACATATCAAAAAGAATAATGGTGGTATTGGATAATAACACATTGTATTTAAAAAAGAAAGAAAGAAAGAATCAGTGACTCTGTAATGATACCAGAGGCGGGGTGGGCATTGGTGGCAGTACAGGAAAAGCTCTTTTAAAAAAAAAATGGTACTAGGTATTGAATCCAGGGAGGTTCTACCACTGAACTATATTACATATTATTTATTTTTTATTTTGAAACAGGGTCTCATTTAGTTTCTGAGGTTGTCCTTGAACTTGTGATCCTCCTGCCCCACCCTCCTAAGTAGCTGGGATTACAGGTGTGCACCACCATATCTAACTAAAAGCTCCTTTTAACAGAAGAGAGCTAGCAAATAAATGCAGAAGGTATTATAGGATTAGAAAATTATCATTTTATAATTTACAAGGTTATGCTTGATCAGACAAAAATCATCAATAGATGCCAAAACTAGTGGCTGGAAGTTTTTTCTGACAACAGGATATTCACATGATCTCCAAATCTCTTTCCATAGATGACTTATTATTTACAGAGGGTAACAGGGAGCTCAGATAGGCTGGGTAGGCTATCAGTTCCTTGACCTACTCATCTCGTCAGGCAACCTGACAGTGTACCTTCTGAAGAGATGCAGCATGTCTCACCAAAGAAGTGTTCAAGCCAAGTGTTCAGCTAACTCTAGTCAAGCCTTTTAATCAAGCCTCCTGATTATAGGAAATACTGAGGAGATTAATTTTACCATGTTTGATTTATTTCTGTCTCCTCTTCTCTTCCTTCTTCCATGAAGAACACCAATAAATCAGAATATAAGACATTCTTCAGTACATATGGTCACTTTCCAAAAAAGCAATATTATATTAAAAGATAGCTGGGCATTAAACAGACTCAAGAGATGCAACTACCAGGATACAACATGTGACCTGATTAGAACCTGGATCAGGATGAAGACAAAATGTAAAACGTTGAGACTTTTGGGGGATAAATGAAGACACTGGCATGTAGTCTCTAATTTGGGTAACAAGGGCTGGGTAGCCGTTTGGCTGGGTGGCAGCTCTGTGGTGCTGCAGGAGAAGGCCTTGGTGCTGTGAACCTGCAGCAGTTTAGGGCTGGGGGCAATGGGGCTGCATGATCTCCTCCACATCAGGAGCTCAAGATGTGAAAAGAAAGAGCAGAGCCTTACGAATGAAGGCGGTGACAGGGCAGAGGGAAAGTAAAAGCAACTAGTGGCAGAACGTTGGCCTCTTTTAAAAGAGTCTGGAGCAAGAGTGTATCGACGTTCATTTTACTATTCCTTCAACTTCCCTGAAAGTTGAAGTTTTCAAAATGGAATTTGAGGGGAAGAAAGTTATTTTGCATGTATTCTCTGGCTTAAATCATGGCCTTTCTGGCCCATCCTGGCTCCCATAGTACCAGGCCAGCCTCGTCCTGTGGCCTGTGCTCGCAGAGCACCGAGAGGCTCACTGAGTGCCTGCGTAAACAGTGGAACAGAGGAGACTGTTGCCATGGGCTCTGGAGTCTCGTACTCCTAGTCCTTTAGGAAGTAGAAGAACCTGATAAATACATTCACTTGGTCTAGAATTTTGTAAAGATTGAGGTGGCCCATAGCTAAAAGTTTCTGGTCAGGAGAGAAGGACCTGCCCAGAGCACTGGTCATTTCCTTCTGCCCACTGTGTGGCCTCGTGCATGTCTCTTCATCACTGAGTGGAGGATGGGAGCACAGGCTGAGGGCACATGGACCAAGGTTGCTTTCTGCTCTTAATGGGCTTTAGTCTTTTTCTGTTCTTAAAAAAAAAAAAAAAAAAATGATTTGTATCAGACACCTTAGTATTCATTCTGTTAGCAGAGCTGAGGGAGAAAGAGTATTAAAATATCAGCAACTGCCTTCGAGAAAAAGAAAAGATTCTGACTGCTGAACCAGGAGGGACAGGCTGGGTTTAAATGATAATCCCATCTGATTGAACCAGAAGCTAAGATGAATTCAGCATCATACTTTACTAGAAGGTCTAGCACAGCTGACTGGGCTTTTGGGGACACATTACTATGGATGAGTGCTCTAGCTCTTTGACTGTTTTTCCTGCTATGATTAACATAACATTTTCTGGTTTCTATATAAACTGTGATACTATCTAATTGAAGAAAGTGTTGAAATAAAAATTTTACTCTTTATCCTCTTAAGGTTATTTTCTAGATTTTTTCCATTCCTTTTCACCCATTTACCACCATTGACCCAGATCCTTTCCACTAGAATTTCTTGCTAGCAAGGAGACAAACCCAGAGTCACGAACAGAGGAGGGCCTCTATAAATTTTGTTAATCTGGAAGTGGTCCCTGAACCGCAGTTTGTAAAACACTGTTTTATGAGAAAAGAAGATGGGATGAAGACAGAAAAGGACACCCTTGGAAACAATAACACTGTGGTGTGACCACAGGATCCAATGCCAGGAAGTCATGAGTTCTAATTCTAAATGTATTTCCCGAGGCACAGTGGCAAAATTGAATGGAAAAGTTCTCAAGAGAGCCCCTTGGCATTTGTCCACTCATCTGTCCATCAGTGTTTAGTACTTGTACACCTTTGGTGTGCTAGAAGATATACAAAGATGAGCCAGACCTGACATTTGGCTCTCAACCTGTCACAGCAATAAGCAGCCACCAGCATACCAAGGATAGGAGCTGGTACCATCAGAGGGTCAGGTCACAGGCATGGGCATGGCAAGTGGGAAGAGGTGGCTTCCACTCCGTGGAAACACAAGAGTTCCGTGGAGAAAAGATGGCAGCCAGTCCTTTGAAAGGTAGCTCTTTTACCTTGGAGGCTGGTGGCAAAGTGTTCCAGTACAGGAACTGCACAAATGACATTTCAAACACCAGAGAATATAGAGAAAAGTTTGGCACGCAGTGTACACATACTAACTAGAAAAGCACATGGAGGGTTTTGAATCTTGAGCCAAATTTTACTTTATTCAGTGAGGAGTTGGTGAGGAGTTTTGACCATATACATGCTTTAAGATAATTAATCTAGGGCTGGGAATGCAGCTCAGTGGTACAGCGCTTGCTTCAGATGTGTGTGACCCTGGGTTTAATCTGCAGCAATGTGAAAGAAGAGGAAGAAAACAAGATTAATCTGGAAATAACCATGACCTTGGGGAGAACAGTAATTATGGTGTAGAAGGGGTCTTAGCCAAAACCCATAGAGGTAAATAGTGATGAGGTGGTGGGTCAATGTTGTTGTCCACACCAGACAGCTGCTTCCAGCTGAAAGGGGGCAGGGATGTTGGTATCTTGAAGAGGCAGAAGGTGTGGGTTTCAAGGAGGGGTATGAGTGACAGAGAAGCAGGAATTTTTTCTGTGCTTTTATACTTTTCTTGGGCTCTTGACCAAGTCTTAAGGGATTATAGAAGGCTTTTAGATATTTATGTGTTCGTTTCTCGTACCAATGGCTCTGAGTAAAACAAACCATCTTAGAAGTTTACTGTGACTTTAAGAGGTTCTACTAAGCCCCTTGGTCAGGTGCCTTCAGAAGTTTTGGTTACATAACAGTTGCTCTGAATTGGAATTCTGCAGCCTCATGAACTGGAGCCTCATTCTCCCCCCCCCCCACCTCCCGGCACTTTATTACTTTATTTTCTGTGGGTCAGAGTTAGCTTCTCTCTAACCATTGTTGCGGAACTCTTTAAATATTTGGTCTCACAGGTTCTAAAAGCTGGCAGGCCAAGCTGCTCCCTGCAGGTTGTGAGCCATCCAGAAAAGGAGCCAGTAAAATCCCAAGCATGTTAACAAGAGTATAACAGCTGGATGGCGCACTGCCCCTGTCCCCCCAACCCCGCCCCATGGGGCTGGGCTCTCAAGTGCTGAGGCCAGCAGCTCTTAGCCGCCACAGCCCACAACCAGAAGGAGCCCTCATGCACCACATCTTGGCCTATTCGTAATCATGGCAATGACTACGGATTAAATCACTGGCTCTTAGCGCTAAAAACTGGGGTTTGTCAGGGTCACTCACTGTCCCTTGCTTCTCCCAGTTTTACACAGTGTGAGCACCAGTTTGGAATCCACTGCTGCAATACAGTTCCTTGTTAGGAGCCTCTTATTTTACTTCTGTCTGGAAGCTGGTTCTCTTAGTAGTTTACGCATGTGTCTCTTTCTTCCAACATCCCCTCAATACATGATTTTGAAATGCTGTACATATGTATTTGTTTATATGCTGCTTCCCGCCCCCCCCCCAAAAAAAGGCTTCAGGCCATTTGCAAATATTACATATCATGCAGTGGTTTTCTTAAAATTAGGAAATGGGGCAAAAGACATCTTTGAGTAGGATCATTAGGTAAAAGTTGGTTCATAAAGTTCAACCTACAAGTGATATCTTCTTGAGACAAGTTATGAGTGTCTTTCTGAGTTTCCCAGTGGCCAGAGCAAAAAGAAACTTAAGGACAAAATTCATACATCTGTAAGATGTAGGCCGTCCACTTAGGAGAAGAGTTTCCTCGCATTGTGCCAGCTTGCCCCGTAAGTGCTCATGGAAAAACACCAGGTGATCAGATGTTCCTTGTTTTCATGAGCTTTCCTGCAGTAGGTGGCATAACCACTTAGTTGGCGTCCTTTGGTGTCCCTTGGGGTAGACATGGTGGCAAAGCCAGTGTATAGGGTGTCCCAGTGCAGACCATCGCTTCTCTAGGGGTGCCATTGCTTCATTCAGGGAGATGCTGTGCTGCAGAAAAGTGCCGGGGGGCAAAATGGGTCTGGCAAGAACTACTGACATCAGCATTTTAAAGGCTCTGTGAAGTCTTATAATTAGAAATAGGCCTAGCATGTCCCAAACTGCTTGAATGACAAGATCATTTTTAATAAATTAAAAGATTTATCTGGCCATTTGGAAACCTTGATCTAAAACAGGACCCAGCAAACTTTATATTAAGGGCCACATATTATTATTATTTTTTTTTTTGAGGGGGTGCTGGGTATTTAATCCAGGGTCTTGAGTATGTTAGACACTTTCTGTACTTGGGAGCTACATCCCCAGACTCCTACACGGTAAATGTTTTAGGCATTTTATCTCCATCAACTGTGCTATTATATCAAAAAAGCATGGCTGTGTTCTAATCAACCTTTATTTATGGATACTGAATTTTGATTTCATACAGTTTTCATGTATCACAAAATAGTATTTTGATTTTTTTTCAACCACATAAAAATGCAAAAGCTGAACTTAGCTCAGAAGCCTTTGAAAAACAGAGCCAGATATGATGGTGCGTGCCTGTAATCCTACCTATTCAGGGATGAAACTCAGTGGTGTCAGAGTATTTGCCTAATATGCCCTGGATTCAATCCCCAGTACCACATTCCCCACCCTCCAAAAAAATAAAGCAAGAAGAAGACGACGACGATGACAGGTTAAATCTGGTCTACGAACTGTGGTGTGCCACCCCACGATCAAGCGTAGTGTCTGGATGGCACATCTGTGTAGCAAGCAAGTTTTCCTGAGTACTGTTTGTTAAAGTCAGGGTTTTTGTGTGTGTGTGTAATTTTTATTAGTTATTGATGGACCTTTATTTGTTTATTTATTTATATGTGGTGCTGAGAATCAAACCCAGTGCCTCACACATGCTAGGCAAGCGCTCTACCACTGAGCCATAACCCTAGCCCCTCAAGGTCAGTTTTAATTTTGATTTTTATCTTTCTAGTTTAAAAGCAGATAAAATAATAAAAGTCGTAGAGAATTGCTAGTCAGATAATCTTTTTCCTCAGAAAACAGTTGGGGTAGAGGTTCCTCTCAAGGTTCCTCTCACTGTTACCAACTAACAGTGGAAGACTTAACACTTGTCAGATATGGCTGAGTAAGTTTTAGAAGGGAAATGGCTTTGTGGGCATTATCATCCATTCACTGTATCCATAGAAATGAAGGTCTCAAAATGCCTGGAGACAGTTAATTTTAAGAAAATAGAACTTCCTAGTTAACTCTCCAAGTAAACTAGTTAACTGTGGCTCCCACCCCCTGGCCAGGATAACTGTTCTTTTTTTATTTTGACGTAGAGGGATCCTTTCAACTTCTTATGATGTCATTATGATGAAAGAAGAAGGCCCCAAACAGTCTTACTACCTGCCTGACATTTCACTCTTGGTTACATAAGTATTTTTATGGAGTACTCAGTGTTTACAAACACTGGCTAGGTTTTATGGGGGATACAAAAAGGAGCAAGGAGCAGACAGTTCCTTCTTACCCTGTGAGCCACATATAAGGCCCCCAGCAGACCCGAGCCAGGTTGCACGCTGTGGGGTGGGGATTCATGGCACCTCCCTGCTCTTCCTGTTGCCAGCCATCCACTCATTCATTCAGCAGTCACCTCTGAGTCACAGCCTCCATTCAAGGCACTGGGGTCATAGCCCTGGGGAGTGTGCTTTTCAGGGGACCCTGTGTTTCTCTCTTCCTCTAGCACCCTTGTTTACAATCCCTTTTATGTGGTGGAACAGAAATTATTTCTAGTTAATCCTGAAGGCTCAGCCTTGTGTTCCCCACACTGTGTGTTACTGTCCTTGAAATATTTAGTGTGCATGTGGTCCCCTGATGACCCCCGCTTCCTGGGACTGCTCTCTACATGCTTTTGTTTCCTTCTGTGTGGCACCCATTTTTTTCTGCCTCTTCTCAGTGTATCAGTGAATACATAATTGTACCAGATCTATAATTTTAAAGCTATTGACTTTATTAAGGACAAGGGGTCTAAAAAAGATGTTTTAAGAGTGCCAAATGCCTTAATAAGCAATATTATGTTTCTGATGCACAGGTTTTTTTTTTTTATGAGGGAAGATTATCTACAGTGTTAATTTTCTCCAAAAGGAATACTTAATTGCAGTAATTTTTTAAATATGAAAAAGCATAAAGGGAAAAATTAATCCATAGTTCTAGCATCCATTGATTAATGCTATGAACATTTTAACACATATATTTTTACTTTCCTCAGTTCAAAAATCACATTTTAAAACTATTTTAAAATTAGCAATTAGTATACTTGACCTTTATTTCTCTTTTAAGTTTTTAGATGATAGATCTTATAATGCTAAGTGAAGTTAGCCAATCCCCCCAAAACAAATGCTGAATGTTTTCTCTGATATAAGGAGCTGATTCATAGTAGGGTAGGGAGGGGGAACATGGGAGGAATAGACAAACTCTAGATAGGGGAGAGGGATGGGGGGCGAAGGGAGGGGCCAGGGAGTCAGCAAGGATGGTGGAATGTGATGGACATCATTATCCCAAGTACACATATGAAGACACAAATTGGTGTAAACATACTTTATATACAACCAGAGATATGAAAAATGTTGCTGTATATGTGTAATAAGAATTGTAATGCATTTTGCTGTCATTTTTTTTAAGAAATCAATTAAAAAATTTTTTAAAAAGATGATAGATCTTAGACACCACAAGCAAGATCAGCAAAGTTCTACCCCCCTGCACAGGCACCCCTTTGGCAGGCCCTGGCAGCCACTGACCTGCTCTCTTGTCACTATAATTTTTCAAGTTCCATTCAAGCTGTGGCATGTGTGAGTAGTTTTCTTCATTTTCGTTGCTAGGTTCTCTTCCTTGTGGAAGTTTGGTTATATATATTACAGTTTGGTTATATATTTGCCATTTACGATTCCATCCTTTTCAACTTCAGCATTTCTTTTTCCTGTACTTAATTAAAATCAGTGTCTATATTTAATGTGGTGGGGTTTTTATTTCCCCAGAAAGCTATCACTGAATTGTTGGTGTGTTTTATAATTAATGCTGTCTTAGACTTGAGGGTTTGTGGTGGTGAGAGGAGCAGTGTAAGCATCAAGTGGGCCGTGAGGGGGATGAGGAGTAAGGGTGGTGGATTTTTTTTAAAGGCCCTGAGAGCTTAGCAGGCTGCACTGGAGCAGCTTGGCAGCCTTGGAGAGCTTTGGGGAAGTTTTGAACAGAGAATCAACTCCAGGAGAAAACTTATCTAGCTGGTCAGTATCAGCAGGGCCAGTGAATCAGGAGATAGGGCTTTCAGTGACAGTCAAGATGAAAGGGAAGAGCTTGGGATGAGGCCATAGAAGCAGAGGGTGCTGCAGTGCAAT
Organism: Marmota flaviventris; assembly: GCF_047511675.1. NCBI lineage: Eukaryota > Metazoa > Chordata > Mammalia > Rodentia > Sciuridae > Marmota > Marmota flaviventris. Next base: position 7,234,721 of record NC_092508.1, on the reverse strand, counting down.
GCAGAGACAGTAGGGTGTTACTGCAGAACACCCCAATTTCCAGGCAGAACTTGGGCAGAGAACTGGGGACATCTGCTGCCAGCATCTTTAGGTATTTACAGGCTGGGAATTGATGGTTTGGGTGGGGTGCATTGTGTGGGAAACTGTGAAATAGTATAAGAATGTCCTGGCACTGCACACATTAGGCATGAGATGTGTGTAAGGTAGTGTGAGGATAAATGGACACAGGCTGTGTTTGAGGATGAGCTTGGGTAAAGTACTTGGCTGTTCATGAACACATCCTCTGATTTTGGCTATTTCCAAGTAATATTGTGTTATAGTTAACTAAATTAAACGCCCAAAGCATTTTACTATTCTTGGGTCCTTCTCACCCATCACCCCCACCCGTGTCACAAGTCAGGTAACTTACTCTTTGGCATACCCATTTGGTCAAGATAGGAAAAGGAGAGTAAACCATGTCAAACAGATTTTTGAAGAACAGGTTCCCATCAGCCCTGATGAAGGGAAGGCCAAATAAGAGTTGACCATCAGAGAGTAACTTAGCAAAGGACCTGCCCTTTTGCCAAGGACCCTTCTTGGAAAGCACCTTTCATGGAAGCAGACTCCCTTCACGTGCTCACATGTATTCTCACCCAGGGTAGAGGAGAATTCAGTGCCAGTTCCCAAACAGAAGGGGAAGGTGCTCACCCATTTCTCTCTCCTCAGTTTCACATTTTAGTCTCAAATTTCTCCCTTCTCAGAGAGAGATGATAGAAACTCCTCTTCGCTCTACATAACAGAGCATCTGTGCAAAACAAACTGTTCCTAATTCTGTACTATAGTGAAGAAGAGTTTCTATTATTTGTGCCATTACTAATTATATCTTAAAATTTTTCCTAGAAAAGACTGCATCTTCACCATTGACCCATCAACTGCCCGAGACCTCGATGATGCCCTCTCCTGTAGGCCACTGGCTGATGGTAGGATGGAAGTTTCTATAACATTCTGGGTAGCAGGCAGTCTGCATACCTGTGGGTATTGCCTAGCTATGTGCTCTCCAGGCAGCAGAACATGCAAGGTCGGGGTTATTTTCTTCCTGAACTTGCTCTGGGCCTCTGAGCCTACACAGCTGTGTGACCTTAAGATTGTGTTCCTATGGTGACTTTGGTGAGGGTGAGAATGAGAAACGGCTTCTCACCAGGGTTTCTTGGGCCTTAGAAGAGGCAACAGTGAGTACCTTGGCCCTTCAGGAAGTTGCAGTCTGGGTGTAAGGAGTTCCATAAAGAAAGCCCCTGCAGCTCTGTTCAGAGAGACTGAGGGCCCTGTAGTGCACAGGGAGTTTGAAGGGGTTCTCTCCCAAGACACTGCACTGTGGTTAGCAGGAGTATCTTCCTGAGTAATGCCTGTCCAGACCTGAGCTGCTTACTCTCGCTAGGTCTTCCCTGCTCCTGCTGTCCAGCTGATTGCAATAGGCAAACAGTTAGGGGCTCTTCAAACATTCTTTTGGAATGTTGTTAAGTAAGAAGAAGCAGGATTGAGGACAGTAGTCTTTGTAAATGATAACAGAGGAAACAGGGCACCTGACTGTCAGAGGGAGAAAGTGCAGGCTGATAGGAGGTAAGCCCCCTCAATTCCCTTCCTCATGCCCCTAGATGTGCTGCTGACAGTCTCTAACTGTTTCCTGCTTCTCTAGAATGGGTCTGGCTGACAACTGTGGCTTTGGTCACTCTGAGAGATGGCCTGGGCCCTAATGTAGCCTTTGACAGCTTGCCCATGGTGGCTATCCAGCCCTCCTGTCTTCAGTCTGCCACAGAGCATTGAACACAGCTCTGCTTTGGTAATAGTCTGATACTTGAAAATAGTTGATTCGTTTATTCTGTCCAATTTTATAATTGTTAATGGCAGAAGTTTAATAACCTGTTTTCCCACCTCTGCTGTCCTGGAACCCATGACCTTGCAGGGGATACCAGGGAGCTGGCTTATACCCTGCCCCACCCACTCTGCACACCACAGCTTCATGTAGAGGGAGCAGTGTGGCAGCAGAATCTTTGTGGAGGAAAGAGCAAAAGATAGGGCAGGAATGGGCTGGGATTGTAGCCATAGTGGAAGAGCTCTTGCCTAGCACATGTGAGGCCCTGGGTTTGATCCTCAGCACCATATAAAAATAAATAACTAATTGTTTCCAAAAAACAATAAATAATGACAAGAAAAAATTGGGGGCACATTTGCAAACCAAAGAATGTTCTTTCTTTATCAGACAGTGGACAGCCACATAGATGTTGTTTAGCAAGAGTTCAGTAAAAATGAGGAAAATAATTTAGCAGTGCAAAATTAAAGAAAAGGGAAGGAGGAAGAGTCAGCGAAGCAAATCAGTAAGCAGATCACACTGCCATCCTCCAGAGGAGGAAGACCTGGCTGGAGATGCACTCACAATCCTCAGGAGGTAGGTGGACAGATGTGAGGAGAGATAATGACAGACGCCCATGGGCCTGGATTTTGGAGCTGAGGAAAGGAGCCAAGGTGGCATCAAGGTCTCAGCCAATGTGACAGGAATTGGAGCCCACGAGTGGAAATTGACCTGTGAGGAGCACACGCAGGTGTGGGAGGGTATATTGTTCGGCAGTGTCTGTCTGAGGACACATATTTGTGCGTGTTGCTGCTGCGTGTCCTTTCTAGAGTCGGCGGGCTAAGCAGATGCAGGCGGCCCTGAGGAAGAGTAAGCAAACAGTAATTTTATTAGAATGATGGGATCCTAAGTGATTTTTCTCTACTTTCCAAATTTTTGTAATGTGGTAATAATAGCTTTATAATGAAAAAATTTTGTAATAAAAAAAATATGAGGTGCCAGAAATCACAGGCTGCCCAGTAGCCCACTGCACCAGGTGATCAGACACCTTCCATCTGCTCAGCGTCCCACATTCCAGAGGGGCAGTTGACATCTGTTCGTTTGGCAAGGCCACTGTAAAGGACATGGGAAAGAAGCCAGGGAAGACTCGGGAAAGGCCTCAGGTGGCCAGTCAAGCGTTTTTATGGTGGCACTTATACAGTTGGCCTTTGTGACAGCAGTTTCTGCCAGGGCCATTTATCCAGGGAGATGAAAAGTGAAAAGTCAATTCCAGTTTGGATTGGGGTAAGGTTGGCTAAGTTTGGTTTCCGTTAGTTACCAGTTTATGTCAATTCTTGCTTAGAGGAAAGTGTTCAGTGTTTGAAAAAGAAAGTAATGTTTTCTGGGCATACTTATATCATCTATAGCCGTGCTTATTTAAAGAAATACCATATAAAAGCTCTACTTTTCTTTGGTCCTGTTGAAGTCATCAAAGTGACTATGTTGTGAAAAATGAAATGCACAGATATGCAGAGTATACCTAGTCTTCATTCTCCTTTTCCATGGAGTTCAGATGTATTCCCAGGACTTTAGCATTATCTCTTATCAAGTGCAAGATGTGGATGATCAACTCCAAAAAATGCAATGGCCTACTTGTTCTCCAGTGTTCACCAGTACATTGCAATCAGCTTGAAGGCCAAGGAGCGGGTGCTACCAACGCTTTGAAAGGAATTCTGCCAGTCCCTGACCTGTGATTCTTGCCCCCTTTTCAGCCTATAAATACCCTTGAGGGGAATAAATACTACCATGAGCATTATCTAGCAATGTGGAATATTTCATTTTTGCTCAAAGAAAATATTTAGTAATAAGAGTTGTGTTATACTACCATGAGCATTATCCAGCAATGTGGAATATTTCATTTTTGCTCAAAGAAAATACTTAGTAATAAGAGTTGTGTTATAATGATAACCTAGAATCTAAGACAGTAAATCCCACAGTTCAGTGTTTTATGATTATTTTAACAGATCACTTGCAACACACCTCACGGTTGACCTCACCCCTCAAGTGTGGGAATGCCACAGTTGTCAGATCACTCTCTGTTTTTTGAATTACCTCCATAGCATTTACTTATTGAATATCCAGATTGCATTTGAACTTTCTACCTTAAAGGCAAACCATTCTGCCTTGAGGTTTCTTAGGAAACCTTTCCCTGTGATGATCTGAAATATTGCTGTCTTCCTGTAATTTTTCACCCATTAGTCCCAAGTGTGGTCATCAGGCAGTCCCTGTAGAACAAATCTAGTATCTCATATAAAAACCCTTCAGATACTAGAAAACTGGTATCTTATATCTTCTGAACTATAGCTTCTCAGCTAAATATCCTAAATATTCTTCCATGTCTTGTAGCTCCTGAAGTGTGAGTCCATTCCCCATGTCATGGATTCACTCCTGCCTTTATGAAGTCTGAAGCACATCGAGGCCTACAGGCTCTAGCCTAAACAGTTCCTCCTTGTTGGTCAGAATCGGGGCTAGGGTAATAGCTACTGTTTTAGTCAGCTCTTTCACTCCTCTGACCAAAATACTTGACAAGAATGATTTTAGAGGAGAAAAAGTTTATTTGCGGCTCAGGGTTTCAGAGGTCTTAGTCCTTAGACAGCTAACTCCATTGCTCTGGATCCAAGATACAGCAGAATATCATGGTGGAAGAGTGTGGTGGAGGAAAGTGGCTCAGAACATGGGCACCAGGAAGCAGAGAGTTCTGCTCTCCAGGGTAAAAATATGTAACTCCCCGGCAGGCCTTCAGTTAATTCATTCCACTGGATTAATGACCTGATGAGGTCAAGGCTCTCATAACCCAGTCATTTCCCCTCTAAACTTTCTGGCATTGTCTCACATTTGGGGAACACCTCATATCTAAACCATAACAGCTACCCATTCTGTTCAGTTAACAAGTATTTTTGCTTTGCTGTAGTCTCATAGAGGAAGTTGTCAGCTACACAAGTCAAGACCTTCATTCAGCTTTTGGTTGGTTCAGCCCCCCAACGATCCTACAGGAAATTGAAGTCCACTTTTCCATCATCTTGCTTCTCTGATGTTTTGTTCTCTAGTGTGTGCTGTGCCACTGAACACAGAAGGGTAATCCTGGCTAGGCCTCAGGTATGAGTGAGTGGCAAGGGTGAGTAGCTGCTAATGGGTTGGGTTTCTGTTTGAGGTAATGAAAATGTTCTGGGATTAGATAGTTGATAGTTGCATGTTTTATGAGTATGCTAAAAACTACCGAGTAAATGAATGATGAATGAATGAGAAGAAAATGAATAATCTGAATCCACTCATCCTTAAGGCTTAGAGTTTACAGCTAACCCACTGTTTGTCAGGGTCTTGATAGCATGCCTGTCTGGGTATCTACAGCCACATCCCTCTTGCCTGCCTCTCTTCTGGCTGCTTTCCTCTCTGGACCATCCCTTCCCTGCAGTCCTTCATTTCCTGCTCTGCAGCCTTTGTACTTGCCTTTCCTTTGGCCTGGGGGGCACCTGTGGCTGAGCCACATTAGGATCTGATTGATCACTTTCTCAGGAAGGTGTTCTCAGCCTTTCCCTATGGAGTCCTACCTCCTAGCCACCCTCCCTGCTTGTTTGCTGGTCATTTACTCCCGTGCTCTTGATTCACTCCTTTTGTTCCTTATTCCTGTGCCACTCAGGATGAGTCCTCTGAGAGTCTGTGCTGGGGTTTGCAGCACCCAAGAGTGCAGGGACTTCTCGGGCAGAGGGCAGTGCTGCGAAGTCCCTGGGATGACAAAAGTGTGGTGTTTTGGAGGGAAACACACACACACACACACACAAACACAAAAAGCGGTTTGACTGGGTGGTAGATCATGAGGTTCAGCTGGATGGTAGTGGTTGGTAAAGCAGAGATGAGGCCACCAGCTCCTTTGCAGGTGCAGCTGGAGGGCTGGGGTTGATGGCTGGGGAGGCATTTGAGCTGGAGCCCAGCAGCATCCATTTATTCATGAAATATGCACTGAGGGCCAGCCAGACACCATGCTTTGTGCTGGATGTACAGTGGCTAGAGAAACTGGACAGGCTTCCCATCCTCCCCAGTTTACTATTAGTTAACACTAACCATGTGAATGTCAGTATGATCCATTATTTAGATGTGGGGTTGAGATAGGGGCTGGATAGTGATATCTATGTAGACTTGAATAAATCAGAGTAGGCCAAAGCATGGGGAAAAGGACATTTCTGGTGAAGGGAAGAAGGTAAATAAGAGCCCTGAGCTATAAAGGGACTTTGGCACTGGAACAAATCAAAAAGAAAGTGTAGCCAAAATATGGGGGTGAAGAAGGATCCTGTGGCAAGTCAGGAAAAAGTGCACAGGCTCAGGAGGAGTGGGAGTTTGAGAGTGAGCCAGGGCTTTAAGCAGGAGAGAGTCCCAGTCTCCTTCACAGTTTGGAAAGATCACTCTGGCAGCAGGGGACCTGGGTGAGAACAGTGGGGCTCAGTGACCCAGGTGGGAGGCAGGAAGAGAGTGGCCACAGGACATGGCATCTTGCTGCAGAGATCGCAGTGTCTTGCCACATGCTAAGCGAAGGCAGTCCTTATGAAATAGATGGATCATTCCCTGCTCCACGCTGTCCAAGATTGCCTGTCCTTCTGAGGACTAAACTGCTGCTCTCTCAGACTCTCCCACTTCATACCCCACTGTTGCTTTCTGGCCTACTCCAGCCATTGCTCACCTGTTGCCCACAGGCACACCAAGCCACACCTGCCTCACAGCTTTAGCAGGTTTGTTCCCTCACTCCCGTCCCCTTCCTTCCAGATCCCTCACTGCTCAGAAGTCATTCAGGGAGGCCCTTCCTGACCACCCAGTCACTGGCCTGCAGTGGTCTCTGCCCCCTCCCTCTTGGTTTTAGGTGCTTCTTGAGGATCTATCCGACTGGTTGGTGAGCTTTATAGAACAGGGACATCATTTTGTTCACTGCTGAACCCTGGGTGCCTAGAGCACAGTGTGTCCCACATTTGGCATCTATGAAGTGTTTATTCAATGAATGAGTAAAAGAAGTACATTAATAACATTTTGGCTATTGGAAATATTACTCTAGAATGACGTTTGGTTTCTGGCTTGTGTACTGGATGGAAAATAATGCCACTGTCTGTGGTGGGAAAGATAGTAACTCAGGTAAGGACATGTTGACACTGCAGTGCCTGAGTGTCATCCAGGTAGAACTAGCTAGGCAACAAGTAAAAGGTCAGGGCTGGAGATTTGGGAGTCATCAGTGCAGGCACCTGGGACACAGCCTAGGGAAAAGTCACAGGCGTGAGGAAGACCAGCCTGGAGATCTGGAAGAGCTACCCCACAACAGGAATGAGTAGCCCAGTGCAGCAACTGAAAGACAGGTTGGGGGAGATTGGGCCCGAAGCAGAGGATAAGCAAGACAGACAGGTGGAGCAGGCTAGCACAGTGAACCATAAGAACGGCCATAGGGAACATCAATCAAAGAGAAATGGGAAGAGTTCTTGGCTTTGGCAACCGGGGTATCATGGAAGCCCTTGGTGAAACTGGTGTCAGTGACTTAGAAGAGGTCCAGCAGAGGGGGTGGAAAGTCTGGAAATGGAAACCATGAATGCAGATGACTTATTTTGAGAGGCTGGGCTATGAAAATAGGAGAGCAGAAGGACAGGGTCAAAGATGGCTGTTTTCTTTGTGTTTATGATGGAAGAAATTGGAGATGATAGAGAAAAATAGGTTGAAAATATAGGAAGGAGAGCTTGCTTTGCAAGCTAATTGGTCTTGAAGAGATGGAGGGATGAACCCAGAGTCTAATTAGAAAGTAAGGCTAAGAACACCTGATCTTTTGGGACAGAGGTAGGACCCAAGGAATGGGCAACCATTGCTGAGTGCTTATGCCTGACAGTGTCCCCTTGCTCTGTGAACAGGAACCAAAACTCTGTTACGGGGGCTAGGGGAATAGTGGCAAGGATAGAGAGTAACCAGGGACCTGCCAGCCCTAGGCTAGGCACACACTGTTCCGATGTGCCTGGGTTTTGCCCTGTGAAGCCCAGGTGGTAGTAAGATCTTCTCTTCTCAGCCTCCTAGATGTGGAGCACAGACTGCAGGGGTCCAGCTGTGGGTTGCTGGAGGGAGTCCAGGGAGGCCAACTGGACAGGGTCCCCTCTCAGCCTATTTCTTCTCCATACCTACACCTAGTCAACCAAAGTTTCTTTAAAAAAGACAAAGGAAAGAAAGAGTAACCCATAGTCACATTTGATTCCTTTTCCTCTAAGGACTTTTTTTTTATGTGTGTGTGTGTGTGTGTGTGTGGCCTTTTCAATAATTTCTTTATTTCCCTCACTGTTCTTCAGTTATCTTTCCTACATTGTGCACACAAGGATCAGCAGTTCCTTTTCTGCTTGAAATCTGCTTGTGCTACATATCAGGTCTTTTTTATAATTTATTTTTTAGCAAAGCTTTGATGCCAAAGCCCTTTGAGTCTAGTCCTGAGCCTTCTCTCTAATTCCCAGTACCACTTTTATATCCACCCACACAGACACCTACACTGGTGTCTATCCACGGGACTCGGTCTTGCTCCAGGCTTCTGCTTGCTCCTTTCCGTCCCTTTAGTATGCCTTGCCTCCTTGCCTACATCGTCACCTATTGAAATCTACTCAAGAGCAAGATAAACCTCTGTAGAGCTTTCCTTTTCTCCTGGAAGAATGAATTGTTCCTATCTTATCCTATCAGTACATTTTCTTCATGTCTCTAAAGCAGCAATAAACGTCATTACTTCTGGATTTAATTCTCCACTTTGCTTCTTGCCTACGGGCAGGGCATTCCTTGGATATCTCTACATCCTGAGTATCAAGCACACTACCCTGCATTAAAAAAAAAAAGGTTTGGTGTAGTCAGGTCTAACCAGAAAACCTACTATATTCTTCTACCATACTTTCCTTCCTTTTCCTATTTCTTGACTTGCCCTTTTTATTTCCACTGTTCTTTTATCCTTAAGTTTGTGGTTGCCTATGTGTATATATTCTGACCCACAAGCCAACTGCTTTATCTTCTAAAACAAGTTTGTTTCTTTGGAATTGGGCATACTTTTTCCTTCATTCAAGTCTTTGATTCGTCTGTCATGTCTATCACGACCTATCAGGTCATACAATTCTGTTTTACATGTATGCTCTCTATTCCTCCAGCTTGGTGAATTGGGCTCACTTCTTCCCCAGGAGCCTCCTGTATGACCTACTCCGTTTTTCTCTTTTCATGCCTACATCCTTCCACAGAAACTCATGTCTTGATTTTCTCTTGTCATTTTTTTTTAACTCTTGTCTGTATCCTTTCCGTCTCCAAATGAAATAAATGCTAATTTAATACATTCTGGTCAGAGAACATATTATTTTCTTCCTTTTAAATAAATGAATGAAGCTTGTCTTATGGCCCAGTATGTTTTTCTTGGTAAATATTCCATGTGTGCTTGAAAAGAATGTATTCTATTTATTGTTGAACACAGAGTTTGGTAAGTGTCTACACAGACAAGTTGGGACAGTGTTGTTCCACTCTTCTGTATTGATGTTCTATCTACATGCCCTATAAGTTAATTGCGAAAGGAATGTTGAAATTTCCAACTATAATTTAGGATTTCATTTATTTTTCCTGTTCTGTTGATTTATACCTAATTTACTTTGAAGTACTATTATTAAGTGTATACATATTTAGAAGTATTGTATCTTCTTGATATTCTACCTTTTTAATATTTATTTTTTAGTTGTCGATACCTTTATTTTATTTATTTATTTATGTTTATGTGGTGCTGAGGGTTGAACCCAGGCCCTCACCCATGCTGGGCAAGTACTCCACCACTGAGCCACAGCCTCAACTACCTTTTTGTCACTATGAAATATGCCATTTTTATCTCCGACATCTACTTTGAGATAATACAGCCACTCCAGCTCTCTAATGACTGTGTGCATTTTATATCATTTCCCAATCCAATCTTTCACTTTTATCTTTTTGTAAACTTCATTGGATTTTATGGGGAAGTTGAGATCAAGGGGGGGGTCTAGGGTATAATCCATCCTTTCACTTTTAAATGGGTTCTTTTTTTTTTTTTTTTTTAGTGTTGCCAAAAGAACATTTTTTTATTAGTTGCTCAAAACATTACAGTGATCTTGACATATCATATATTATACATTTGATTCAAATGGGGTATGAATTCTTATTTTTCCCACGTGTACAAATTGCAGGATCACACTGGTTATACAGCCACGTTTATACATACAGCCATACTAGTGTCTGTCATATTCTGCTGCCTTCCTATCCCCCCTCCCCTTTCCTCCCCTCCCATCACCTCTCTCTATCCCATCTACTGTAACTCATTTCTCTCTCTCTCTTTTTTTTTCCCTTCCCCCTCACATCCTCTTATATGTAATTTTGTATAACAACAAGGGTCTCCTTCCATCTTCCATGCAATTTCCCTTCTCTCTCCCTTTCCCTCCCACCTCTCGTCCCTGTTTAATGGTAATCTTCTTCTCATGCTCTTCCTCCCTGCTCTGTTTTGAGTCACCCCGTTCTTCTGTTGAAATTTTATATCTTATAGTTCTCTTTATCCAATCTATTTTTGCTATTTAGTTCACAGTTTTAGACTGCACTTAATTTAATTTAAGGTATACAGTTGGGTACAGTTTTCTTGCTGTTACTTATGTTTCATATTATTCTTTGTTCCTTTTTTTCTTCTTTTGAATTGGGTATTTTAGCCCAGGGTATGTTCATTAAAATGTGATGAGTGGTATTTCAAAATGCTCCGAGGTTTGAAGAAGTGTAAAATAAATTCCTAGTAAAATTGCTATGAGGAGGACTTAATTCATGTGTTTCTGAGTGAGAGGATGGGCTCAAGTAATCGAGACTCCCCGAGCTAGTTAAGACTGAGGTGTTGAGTAGTGGGACCTCTAGTGGGTTGAGACTCCTCCTAATGCAGGGGTTGTGGCTAAGCTCAAGTGACAGAAGCCTCAGAAAAATCCTGCAAAGAAGACTTCTGATATAATAAATAGATTATGCCATACTGAAATACTTTTTGGACAAGTAATGTGTGGTGACCTTGAAATGTGCCTTCTCCTACCATGTATCATCATTAGCAGCATATTGTTGTTGAGTTGGTTAATAAACAGGGCTACTAGAGTTACTAAGTGAAAGCAAAATCATGTTGCTACGCCAGATGCCAGAAGAAGAGCTGGTGATATTCCTATTAGTGCTTAGGGGCTTGCATTAGTTTACATTATAGGCATGAGTTGGGCGGGTCGTTAGTTATTATCATGTAAGTGTCAACTAATTAGGAATGTAAATGTGTAAGTTTGAATTGAAGCCACAGCAAATTCAAGTGATAGTATAATCAAAATAACAAATTTAATTAGAGGATTTGAACATTAGCACTAATGTGATTCCTCCACTAAGTGTGTAAGCAGGCGGCTGGCCATACTATCAGCTGTTAATCAGACAGCTACACTATACATTGAATAAAAAGCCTGCTCATCTCAATAATCACTCATATTTGGATTAGTGGAATTGGTGTTCCTTGAGGTAGAAAGTAGCTAATGTTGATGAAATTCAGTGATTACTGCCTGTTATGATTTTGGTACTAGCTGTTCCCCCAAAGCTCATGTGTGAGACAGCATAAGAAAGTTCACAGGTGAAATGATAGGGTTATAAGAGCCTTACCTAATCAGTAAGTTAATCCACTGCTACAGATTATCTGGGTGGTAACTGTAGGCAGGTGTAGGATTTGGAGGAGGCGGGTCTCTGGGGGCATGCCTTTGAGATATATATATATATATATATATATATATATATATATATATATATATATATGTATATATATATATTTTATCCCTGGTTTACGGAGCCATCTCTCTACTTCTTGGTGTCCATGCCCTGAGCTGCTTTCCTCCACCACACCCTTCCGACCTGATGTTCTGCCTCACCTTAGACCCAGAGCAATGGAGTCAGCTGTCTGTGGACTGAGACTTCTGAAACTGTGAGCCCCAAATAAACTTTTCCTCCTTTAAAATTGTTCTTGTCAGGTCTTTGGTCACAGCAGTGAAAAAAGCTGACAAAAACACTGCCCCTCTTCATAATGCAATAGCTGTACCTAAATTTATTGATAGCTGAGTGGTTGTATATGGATGAGGTAGTAGTCCTTGTAGGTTTGATGAGCCAATAAACATAATAAGTGATATTAATATTAATAATAAGTTTCATCTTTTAATATTACGTAATATTTGTTTAAGTACAAGTTGAGCTAATCGTTGTTGCAAAGAGATGTCAGCCATCAATCAAGTTCTCAGAAGTGGAGAATATAATGTTGGGAAATGAGAGATTAGAATAATAACAGTTAACACTGTTATCATAGTGAAAGAGGCAAATAGATTTTCATTCATTTTTTTTCTCAAGGAGGTTTTTATTATAGTGTTTCAATGTTTTTTGATGGTTGATTTAGAGGATAGATATGTCGAGATTTTTGACTGGAAGAGAATAGTTCTAGGATTATGGATATAATAGTAATCATATCAATGTTTCTCATTATGGCCTCTCATTTTGGAGAGATTTATATTCTCATCCTTTAATTTAAAAGGTTAATGTTGTAATAGCTTCATAATGATATTATAATATCGATGCTGATCAGTTTCTGAAGTGTTTTAATGGGACTAGTTCAAGAACAGTGGGTATGAAGCTGTGGTGTGACCCACACACTTCTGAGCATTGCCTGTGACGCAGATGATCACATGCATGTTGTGGTTGCTTGATGGAGGCATTCTGGAATTGCCTCAGTCTTAGCCCTATTGACAGGACAGCTTATGAGTGCAGCACATCTTTGAATAAAATCAATATGTGAATTGATATTTCTATTGATAATAATACTTGATTACTACTTCAGGTAGTTGTAATTCTCCTGGTTTTACATCTACTGTGTGGACTATGTAAGAATTAAGGTTTAAATCTTCATAATTTGTGTATCATAGCTTGTGTATCATAGCTTCAATATCATTGATGGCCAGTGGTTTTTACAGTTAAGTGGATTAATTTCATCTACTACATGTAGGATTTATAAGGTTAGTAAAGCAATTAAAATTTAATAATAACTGACAGGATTATTCATGCTGTTTCCATCTCCTGAGCATCTGTGGTGCTTGTTCAAGTTAATTTAGTCGTAAATATAAGTGAAATAATATAGCAGGTTAAGGAACTAATTAAGAACATAATTATTAAGGTATAATCATGAAAACAAAGTAGTTCTTCCATATGGGTGATGTTGTATCTCAGAATCCTTCTGGAAAGAGGTGTGCCATAAAGATATACAGGGGTTTTACCTATAAATTAACTTTGACAAAGTTAGGTAATGATTTTAGTAATATCTTACTTATACAGAAAGTCATAAGGGTTATGGACTGGCTTGAAACCAGCTACAATGGAGATTTAATTCCTTCCTTTTTTACTTTAATAAATTAGGTTCTGCAAATGTATGATAAGGTAGTACTCAGCCAAGAAGTAACTGTAAGTTTGTAATAAAGAGTTTTACTACCCAGACTTCTTGTTTTAAGCAAAAGCTTCTCAGATTATGAAAATTATTATTACTACAACTATAAGAGAAATGAGCTTATAGCTGATACTGTATTTTATGGTGTAAATGTGCCTGAGTAATCAGAGAATCTCATGGTGTACCTGATAACTCAAGGAAGTGTTATGGAAACTCCCACAAACATAATGGTAAGGTGAATCTCTGCTCATATAGAGTCAAGTATTTAATTTGAAAATAGTGGGAATCAAGGCACAAATCCTCCTATAATTGCAAAATCTGCTCCCACATACATAAAACAAGATGAAAATGAATAATAAAATAATATGTTGTGGAAGACAACGCTTGGAAGGCTGATGTCTGGTGATGCATCAGCTACAGCAACTACTGTTCAGCCTCCTACAGAAAATGAAACCTCACACTCATAGCTGAATATCACATCATATTACCTCCATTTGACATTGCTGATCAAGAGCTGGGGTTGTAACACAGTAGTAGGGTGCTTGCCTAGTATGGATGAGGCACTGGGTTCGATCCTCACCACCACATAAAAATAAATAAAGGTATTTTGTCCATCTACAATTAAAAATAAATAAATAAATAATTTTTAAAAATTGCTCATCAACTAATAACTTTTAATTTTTTTTCTTAGTTGTAATTGGACATAATACCTTTATTTAATTTATTTATTCTTATGTGGTGCTGAAGATCAAACCCATTGCCTTGCATGTGCTAGGCGAGCACTCTACCGCAGCCCCACAACTAATAACTTTACCCCTGTATGAACAACAATAATGACTGCAGCTGTTGTGAAGTAACCTTGAGTGTCCACATGTATACCTAATGTGTGCATATATGTTGAGTTCCTCAATAAATCCTAGAAATCCATTAACATTACAACTAGTACTATCCTGTATCATCTTGATATGCATATTAGCTATATCTCTTTGATTTATTTATTTAGTATTGCTCTACACCAGAAGTCCTCATCCTTGACACTGTTGACACATTGGGCCAGTAATTATTTGTTGTGGAGGACTGCGCTATGGATTGAAGGATATTTAGCAGCATCCTAGTCCCTACACACTAGATAACAGTAGCACCCCTTTCCAGATGTCTCAACCAAAAAATGTCCCCAGAAACTCACAGATGTCCTCTTAGGTACAAAATGGCATGATTGAGCACCACTGCTCTGGAGTCTAGAGTTTATAGTGTTCCTCTTTAACTTAACATTGTCTACCATTTCAATTTTAAGAATCTTTCATCAGTTGCTTTCATTTTCCCTTTATATTTTGGTACTATTGTCATACCTTCACTTCTACATAAATTAAAAATCCTGGGGCTGGGGTTGTGGCCTCAGTGGTAGAGTGCTCGCCTAGCATGCGTGAGGCACTGGGTTCGATCCTCAGCACCACATAAAAATAAAATAAAGATATTATGTCCACCTAAAAGATACTAAAAAAATCTACAATATACTCTTATTATTAATATATATGGAAAAATCCTCATATATTTGGAAATTTATCAGTATGCTTTTAAATAACTGATGAATCAAAGAAGAAATCATGAGATTGGAAAATAGTTTGACTTAAATAATGAAACATAACATTAAAATTTGTGAGATGCAACTATAGTAACACTTGGAAGAAATTTTATTTTTTTAAGTGTTGATGTCAGAACAGGAAAAAGTTTTAAAATTTTACCCTAGACTCCCAATTTCCAATTCTACACATGAGGAATTTGGATGTTGCCACTCCATCCTAACCACAAACAAAAAGATGGACAGAATGAAAAATCAACAACTCTTTTAAGATCTGTAAGAGAGGGAATGACACGGGCAAATTGGTGCTGCAACGATTGGAAAGACCAGAGAATCCATTTCATTCTGTTCATC
Organism: Marmota flaviventris; assembly: GCF_047511675.1. Classification (NCBI taxonomy): domain Eukaryota; kingdom Metazoa; phylum Chordata; class Mammalia; order Rodentia; family Sciuridae; genus Marmota; species Marmota flaviventris. Next base: position 7,219,463 of record NC_092508.1, on the reverse strand, counting down.
TTTTAGTTTGTAAGCTGGATTACAGTTTACCAGAGCAGAGATTCACATGCAGAAACTACCACAGGAAAAAGTTCTGGGGTAGAAAACATGAACCATAATTGACAAATTGCTGGAGGCTCAGTATGGACATCCCAAAGTGTTGAAAACTCCAAGGCATGATGACATCTTACAGTTAATATCAGAGATAGCCCCCTCCCCCAGAAAGAGTGGAGAAAAATATTTAGTGTTCAGAGAAAGCTACCAATGTTAGCCTATATCCTGCAAAATTAGCCTTTAAAGTGAAGGAGCAATAAAGACTTCCTCAGACAAGCAAAAATAAGGGAATTTGTTGCCAGTAGACCTGCTTGGAAAAGATATTTTAAAAAAGCGTTTTAGAAAAAAGGAAAATAACATAGATCAGAAACTCAGATCTACATAAAGAAAGAAAGAACATGGGAGAAGGAATAAACAAAGGTAAAATAAAACTTTATTTTTTATTCTTAATTGCTCTAACAGATAAAAAATTGAGCCTATCAAGATCAGCTTCACAAATGTTCAGAGATAGGGAAAGGTATGAGATGATTTACTAAATGAACATATACTGTGAATTCAAGAACTGAACCAAAACATGGGAACTATCTACTCTAACAATAGATGCCTGTTTATATCCCCAAAGAAATACACCAGACAAATGGACAAATAACCAGACCCTACTGTGCTTTTCATTCATGTCATAGTGAAAATAGCTCATAGAGAAAGTTCTTTTTTCCAAATCTGGCCCAAAATAGAAATTTTAACAACTAAGCACAAAATATCAGGCATAAAGCTATTGGATCTCACCTTCATTTCTCTAGTATCAGGGTGTGCTACTATTTGTCAAACCAAAAATCTTTTTTCAAAACCCATTAATGTTGAAAAATATTTTATCATATTAGGATCTAACTGGATCAGATTTTAAGACATATAAACATATCTTTTAATATTCAGCTTCTATATTATTTTTCTTTTATATCACATAAATTATGTTTAATATGTTTCTTCTACTAACATTTCAAATATGTAATAATAACATAAGAATGATATATAATTTCCAAACTAGTGGAGAGAGGGAAACACCTCAATCTAAAAGGATGACAAGAGAAAAATGAATATATAAAAGCAGGACAATAAAAACCATATGTTAAAGTGCCGAAAATTTAATAATCCCACCAGTTTAACTCTATAGTTAAAAGGTAAGGACTGTGAAGACTAGATACAACCTAGTTATATGCTATTTATCATGGGTACATGTAAACATGAAGACACAAAATAAAGGACAAAAAGGTGGAAAAATATGCCGGTAATATGCTAAACAAAAGAAAAACTAGTATATTTTTCTTAACGTTTGATAAACAGATTTCCCCCTCCCCCCCCCCCCCCCCGTGCCATGGACTTAATTTTATATTTATATGTGGTACTGAGAATCAAACCCAGGGCTTCATACATGCTAGGCAAGCACTCTACCACTGAGTTACAACCCAGCCTCTGACAAACAGATCTTAAGATAGAAAACAGTACTAAATATAAAGAGAGGCACTGAATTATGATTAAAAGGGCCAGTTCATCAAGAAAAAAAATAACAAACAATTAGCTTCAAAATATATAAAATAACACTTGACAAAATATACACAAATTGATAAAGTTATCATCATTGTGGGTCAGTTTTTTTTTTTTTTAATATTTATTTATTTATTTTAGTATTCGGCGGACACAACATCTTTGTTTGTATGTGGTGCTGAGGATCGAACCCGGGCCGCACGCATGCCAGGCGAGCGTGCTACCGCTTGAGCCACATCCCCAGCCCATGGGTCAATTTAATATACCGTTCTCAGGAAATAATAATTCAAGCAGACCAGAAATTGAGTAAAACTATAGAAAAATTGTACAGCATATTTGATGTTGATTCTAATAAACAGATCTAGAATACACATTGTTCTCAGGCACAAAAAACACTTGCAAATGTTGACTTTGTATTGAACCATTTAGCACACTTCAAAAACCATTGATATACACATCATATTCAGGTCACAATGCAATTAAAGTAATTATAAAAAATGTTTTAACTCAAGAAAAATTCAGTACATTTAGAAATTTTAAATAGTTTTCTTATTATACATCTGCCGGATTAACAAAAATTAATGTTTGGAAGTATCAAATTACCTTTTTTTCCCCTTCCATTCAAAGATTAGTGGCCAGATGAATGCATAAATCAGAATATATTTGATGTCATATCTTCTGTTAATGTTTTAAAGGATGAATTTACTGTCATTGCCTTTCACACAGAATACAGAAGATTCCTTTTCTTAGGACTTATGGTTTCTACTCTTCTTACTTTTTTGTTAAACTATGTTGGAGCTGCTTAGTTCTTTAGAATTTTCCTTGTGCTGTCCTACTAGCTAGCCAAGGTGGTCTCAGAGGCCATTCCTGCAAGAGAATGTCATCAAAAAGGAAACTACCTTCTCTAGTAAAGATTCTCAAAAAGCCTGGCCATGAGAAAGGGTAACAGCTGGCAGAAGGCTGGCCCACAGGGGTGTTCCAGACATCCATCCACTCTTGTTTGCTGACCAGAGGAACTGACAGCACTTGTTAGCATTTTGCTCAACGTGTGATCCTATAATCCTTTGCTTAGTACTTAAAACACAACTAAAAACAGATTATAATTTTCAAACAGGAGTTTACTAAAGACTAGAAGCTAGCAACAAGAAATAAGCAGAGAGGAGCAGAAAGCCTGGCCCTGATCTGCCCCTACACTGTACACATTGCCCAAGAACTCACATCTCAACATCTTCTCCTCAAAAGTTGGAAGCTTAAGAGGTTCTGAGAGGGATGTTGGGCTGCCTTTTTGCATTTTACACTTCCCTCCTGAGGACTTGCCCCTTCCCAGGAAGAGAAACAGTAGGGAGGTGCATTCCTTTTGGAGAGGAGTATGCACGTTTCTGGAAGCCACTCCAGGTGGATTGTCTTGTTCATGCAGTGTCAGGCAAGAGAAGTGTAAGAGAAGCAGGACATCAGTTGCACCATCTGGTAGGAGACCTGTCTGCTGCTTCCCGTGCTACATCACAGTAACCACTACATCACCTTGTGCTGTCCACCACCTAAATGCCACATGGTGTGTTTTACCACTCTTGTTCCATACATCCCAGGCCTTCACAAGACCCATTGACATGGGCTTGTCGTGTAGGTCACCAGGTGGCGAAACAGGCTTTACCATCAGAGTCTTCAAGCACCTCAGCCTTCTGTGTGGACCAACTGAAAGTTCTGCCCTGACATGACTTGAAGGAGGGCCCAGGTGGTCAGTTATGCATATCTGTATGCAGCCTTTGTATATTCCAGCAGTTTCCCCATCTAGCAATTCAATGAACTGCAGATTGAAAATAGTTTTTATTTTTTTCATTGTCTGTATTAAACATTTGTGGGCTTTTTCTCCTTGTCATTGCTTTTTCTCCTTGTCCCTAAACAATACAAATAGTATAGTGTAATAGCTGTTTACATAGCATTTACATGGTGTTAGGTATCATAACTAATTTAGACATGATTGAAAGTATAAAGAATGATTTATTTAGATTATATACTACACTTCATATAAGGGCATCTTCAGACTTTGGTGTCTGTGAGGGTCCTGGAGCCAGTCCCCTGAGGCTATTGAGGGATGACCATATTCTAGACCCTCTACATGCAACTTGGCACATGCTTGCTTTCTTAGTGTCAGATCATTCTTTTTTACCATTCTTTTCACCTTGTTTTTTTCTCAGCTTTTCCTCAGTGGTTCTAGCTTTTGGGAATTTGTATCCCAGACATATCACCTCCGTGTTAAAGCCTGGACTCAGTCCTCTGTATTCTCTTAGCCTCTAAGTTCTTCTCCCTGGTTCCTCCACTTCTATAAGCTGGATCTTTAAATGCCATGTTTCAAAGGGATACCCTTCCAACAATTAAGCATAATTTTGTGGAAGGCAACTCAAAGTGAATTAGGAAAGTTTAATCTGTTAGATGTTGAAACTATATTCCATATGTACCTGAAAAAGAAGATCTACATGCACTACTTAATTTAAGCAAAAGCTGTGTTTAAAAATCTACTCTTTGTACTTTAGAAAGGCAACCTTAATCACTCTTCAGTAGATTTTGGAAAAGAAAAATTCCACTTCAGGGCAATTTTCCGCTTGGATGCGTTTCTGGGTTTTGTCTCTGACATCTTCATGATGCCCAGCACTTCGAATGCTGTTCCTCCTACGCCTCTTCCATGTGAAGTCATTTCTAATCCCGGTTTTGAAACACTGATTTTTTTTTCCTTTTGCAGTCTCTTATGTCAGAGGACATTCTGACCTCAGGCAAATCCCAGGCAACCCAAGTACTTGATCTCAAACAAACTATATTTTCATAGTTGGGCCCTTGATAACCAGCCTGTTAAGAAAAATGGAAAATTCTGTAGATCTATCAACTTAGAAGGAAGAGCATGTCTTCTCCATTCATTTGTGACATTAGTGAGTGAACAGTTTTAACTCTCCTTGATGTACGATCATTTTTTACTGAATTATACCTTGACTCAAAAAATCCAAATAACTGAATAGTCATGCAAGGACTCTGGCATTGAAGTGGGTTTCTGGGATGCTTGCCAATGAGTTCCTGTTTTGAGGACAGAGGATCTAAGTGGAAAGATTAAGTGGAGAGACAGCTCCACCCCTTTAAGTCTTATTCCTATGTTCCATTCAAATCTCGCTAGCCTGATTTCTGTGGGGTCTGGGCTTTGGAAATTCTCTTTTTTCATGGATGTCTCAATGCACCTTGTTAAACCAAATCTGGACTCTGGCCTGTTCATTTGCTTCCAGCTCTGCTGATTGGTTCCAGTTTCTTTGCTCATTAAAGCCAAGATAATCTGGCGCCCACCAGTCAGGCATCCTCAAGTATCTGGCACCAAGGTAAACCTGGAAGCCGGTTGAGAAGTGTTAGTGATCCAACACCATTGCATGAGGAGAGGCAGTGTGGTAGACCAGGAGGAGCACTGGAATGGGAGCAGAACACCTTTCTTGTCTCACCTTTGCTTCTGCTGCATCATAGAAGTTTAGGCACGTCTGTGGTTTCTTGCCTTTCCTCGGCTATAAAATAGTGATTTGAACTATACATTTTGTATCTACAAGTTCCAAATTAATAAGCATATAAAAAGCTAAAAGAGCTAGGCCCTATTTATGCCTGCTGTTGCAAAAACACAACCTGGGTTTAAAAGCAATAGCAGTAGCACATACTATTGCTGCTTTTCCACAAAAGTAGATGATGTGACAACAAAAATGAGAAGGGACAGAGTTCATATTTCAGAGGAAAGGATTAGCTTCTCTGTGCCTTATCTTATCAGGTCTATAGAGCAAGGATAATAATGTCTAACTCAGAATCGCTGGCAATATTAAACAATATAAGCCCTGGTACTTAGAACTGCGCCAGACAATAAGTGCTCAGTGAAAGTTATTAATATAAACACAGGAAGATTAAAATTGACCTGGAATTGTAGGAAGGGTTAGGCTGGAATAATAAATGTTGAGTTAATGTTCAGAAGTCAAGGCTGGAGCAAAATAGAAATCCAGAAAGAAACCCACATTCATACCACCACCAATGTATTATACGGTTTTCAGCAAAGACATCAACTGCAGTGTAGATAGGAAAAAAATGTTTTTCATCAGTAAATGGTACTAGATTGATTGGATATCCATATTGGGGAGGGGGTTGGATCTTAACCCCTACTTCATAGCACACATAAAAATAAATTCCATGTGACTCGTAGATCTGAGTGTAAAAGAGAAACATGAACACTTCAAGAAGACTGTATGAGAATGATAACCAGATAACCTTAGGGCAAGGAAACATTCCTTCAGCAAAGAACAAGAAGCATGGTCCTTAAAGGAAAAGATCAACAAATTAGATTTTATTAGAATTAAGAACTTTTATTTATAAGAGATCCCATTAAAATTGTTGAAAAAGCAAGCCACAGAATGGCAGAAGATATTATAATAAATATGTCCAGCAAAAGACTCCTATTAATAATACATAGACACTTGAACAGGCACTTCATAAAAGAAAGTTGATGAGAAGGTGCTCAGCATCATTAATCCACAGGGAAAGTGGAAATTAAAACCACAGTAAGATAATACTATGTGTTCCCACTAGAATAACATTTTTTTAAGGTTGCCATTATTAAATGATTGTGAGGGTATGGAGCTGTTAGAGCTGTCTTATGAGGCTAGTGGGAGTGTAAGTTGGTGTAAGTCCCTTTTGGGGGAACCATTGTATGGTGTGTAATCAAGCTGAGCATATTTATATTCCATGATCCACCACTTCCAATTTTAGGTATATACTTAACATAAATGAGCCCATATGTATAAGAATGTTTGAAGCAACATTATCTATGATAGCAAAAAACTGAAAATAACCAAGCATGAATCACAATTAAAATGAATAAATTACAGTATATGCTTACAGTGGATTAATATATAGCTTCAAAACACGATATGGATGTGCCCATAAACATTATATTGAGCAAAAGAAGCAGACTCTCCCTCCAAATAATAATACATACATACTGTATGGATCTACTGTGTAAAGTGTAAAGAAAGGCAAAATTGATCTATAATTGTAGATTATATAGAGGTCAGAAAAGTAGTTCTCTTTGGTAGGATAAAGGCTGGGGGGAGGCATGAGAAAGGCTTCTGGAATTCTGTTTATGTTCTGTTTTTTTTTTTTTTTTAATTGGATGCTAAGTTATGTTCTGTTTTTTGAATTGGATGCTAAGTATTTTCATTTTGTAACATTGATTGAGCTGTATGCTTCAGGTTTCCATAATATGTGTTTTAGGTCTCAGTGGAGTTTATTTTAAAAAAGTAAAAGAGAACTGGGCATGGTGGGGAGGCTAAGGCTGGAAGATTATAAGTGTAAGGTCAGCCTGGGCAACTTAGTGACACCCTGTCTCAAAAAAAAAAAAAAAAAAAAATTGAAAAAGGCTGGAGAGGTATTCCAATGGTAGAGCATCCCTAGTTTAATCCCCAGTACTGTGATAATAATAATAATAACAACAACAGAATTAATTTTTTTAAAATTGAAAGGGTACATAAAAAGTAAAAACAACCCAAATGTCTATCTGATGAATGCATAAATCAATGAGGTATATTCATACAGTGGAATATTATTCATCCATAAAAAGAAGCAAAGTTCTTCTGGATGGATGAACTTTGACAACAGGCCAGTTCATGTGGGGAAATAAAATCTCAAAAGACCATGTTCTATGAGTTCATGTGTGTGAGACATCTAGAAGAGGCACATTTGTAGAGACAAAAGGTCAATGAGTGGTTGCTGGGCCTGGGAAGGCTGGGGAGAAATAGGGTGTGACTGAAAATAGATATGAAATTTCTTTTAGAGCTGATGAAAATATCCTAAAATTAATTGTGATGCTGTGCCTAAACTAAAAACCATTCAGTTGTACACGTTGAATAATTGTATAGTATGTGAATTAAATCTATATAAAGCTGTTTCAGAACAAAAAGTAAAGGGACCCTGATCTCTGCAGAAATGATTAAAACACCTCAGGACAAGTCTAAGGTGCCGTGTGGTCCTGTAGTATGATAGATGACCTTTGCGATTGGAGTCAGACCTTGTGTAGTCCTGCTCTGCCATTTACTGGCTGCATGACATTAGGCAAGTCATTTAACTTCTCTGAGTCTGAATGTCTTCGTCTATAAAAATGTGAGTATCAGTAGTACCTACCCCAAAGAATTTTTATGAAGAGTATTCATTTCCTTAAAGAAGTGTGGGAGTGTCTTGTTTGTGCCGGGTACAGCAAATAACTATGGTTATAATTACCTAGAAGGCGATGCATCTGAAGAGTCCTAACTGCATTTTAGCAAGAGAGGTGAAAAATAATTTGTAGAGTATATGGTAGAAGGGACATCTTTCTCCACTGGGCCATATCAGCATCTGTTACAGAACACATTCACATTCATATTACAACCTTGAGTTATTAATATTGAGTTATATTTTGCTGTTAAGAAAAAGGAAGCATGTAATACATTCACAGAGGATTTCCACCCAAAGTTTTAAAACCATAAAGGATTGATGATTAAGGGGTTGGCATTCAGTTAACTAGAAAATTCAGCATTCAGATTACTCAATATGAAAATTTGGTTTATAAAAACTTGTAAAGTTGGTTTATAACTATAATTAATAGAAGAGTAGTTCAAAAATAGAAAGTGACCAGTAGTTACAAGAGTATATGGCAGGGTTTTTATTTCAGCAAATATTTATTGTCCCCATAAAGAAGTCACTTTCAGTCTGTTGAAAATTATACTCTAGGGATTGGGGGTGTAGCTCAGTGTTAGCACCTGCCAAGTATACATAGGTCCTAGGTTCACTCCTCAGCACCACAAGGAAGAACATATATAATGGAAAATCATTCTACATTCTTCTTATTTGTCTTAAAAGTTATGTTATGCAAAAATAAGTGTATAATAGTCATTTTAAAAATTTCTAACTAGGAGCGCTTATATCCTATAGGAACTGAGGAAAAAACAGGTTTGCATTTTTAATTTTACACCCTTTCTCTTTATTGCTTTTTCCAGTCTTTGAAACTAAAACAATTACAAAAGGTACAATGTAGAAAGAAACAAACAAGAATAAGTTCTTTAAATACCTGTTACAAAGGGGTAAGCCCCATGAAGTAGTAGATAGGTGCCCAGGGTCTAGAGCCATGCCTGGACGCAAGGTGTCTGACCTCCCCGTGCCTTAATTTCTCCAACTGCAATAAGGTATCTGTCTCATAGCATTGGAAGATTAGGTGAATTAATGCAAAGTATTTAAAAAGTACCCAGAAGAAGTGGCACTGAAGCAGGAGGATTGCAAGTTCGTGGCTGGCCTCAGCAACTTAGTGAGACCCTGCCTCGAAAGGGGATGGAGGACAGAGCTCGATGGTAAAATGCCCATGGGTTAAATCCCCACTACAAAAAAAAAAAAAAAAAGGTAAGCAGTTCATAATGCTATTTGTAGTGGACTCCTATCCTAAGCACACATAGATCAGGGTATAATTTCTTGTTAACTTCTGTGAAGCCTTTGGGAATCAGAAAAAGATTTCTCCTTTATGCAAAGAAATTTGAATTAAATCGAGTAATTAGATCCAAAAAGAGCTAATTTGGCATGGTGGGAATATAACAACAACCCAAAAAGATATCTCCAGAATGAGAGAAAAGCATTACAAGGTGTCAGTGAACTATTATAATAAACATTCAGTGGATAGTCATTTAAAGACACATAGATGTTTATGCTTTTTTGAAATGTTGAAAATTTTACATCTCTTTTATTTTTGCTATTAGAGAGTAGTAATTATGTCTTGTGAATGGAGAAGCTCTCTAAAATAGAAAAATCCTTAAATGAGTTTGAAAGTATGCTAAAATTCTGTTATCATATCTAGAGGTGTGGAAGAGCATTGTGCTGAGGTCACAAGGCCCCTGCACTGCCACAGACTAGCCATATGCACTGAAGCCTGTAAAAGCACTGATGGCCAACGGCCACCGGCTGCTGTGAACTACAGTCTCGTTTCTGGCTTGAAGATAACAGTTTCCTATTGAGGAGGGTGTGCCCCCGCCTGCCGCCTCCTCTGCTGAGTTTGCCTTTGTGGAGCTCACTCACAGAGTGCGTTAGTTACCACAGTCCTCCAGAAGAGTGGTCAACTAAATTTGACACTCATGGCCTCCTGCAGAGGCTAGCCCAGGGCTGATTCTTTTTGTGGGCTGAGGACTCAAGGAGGATGGAGGTGACAGGTGGACAAAGCGGGGTTTTTTTCTTTTTTTTTTTGGTGTGTGTGTGTGTGTGTGTATAATAATCCAAGTTTTACCCAAGTAATACATTTATCATTAGAAAAATTAGAATTTACATATAAAAGAAAGAAATTTGTAATCCGGTCACTCAAAGAATACTGCTGTTATCTTCATGTATTTCTTTCCAGGTATTTTTAAGCCAGGTTTGCATTTTTAATTATACTCTTTATTGCTTTTTCCAGTCTTTAAACTAAAAACAGGTACAATGTTTGTAAAAACTACAAAAGGTACAATGTAGGAAGAAACAATCCTCCAGCCTCTAGAGGCCATCACTCTTTTAAGCTATAACCACCTCTCTGACTTCTCTTTCTTTTAAAACTCATACGTAATGTAGTTTTACTTAACTGGATTTGTCCTTTTCAAACTTTTTTCTTTCCTTGGCTTCCACACTGCCTTTTTTATTTTTTACTTTATTTTTTTAATTTTTGGATGAGAGATTTGAATATGTACTTAAGCAGACAGACTAGTATACTGAAAACCCTAGTTCTCATTACCCACCTTGCCACCCTCAAATTAAGGCCAGTCTGCTGTATTCCCACCCATCCACCCTGCCCCCACCCTCTGCCCTCTGGTCTGACCCCTAACATGTAACTGCCTTCCAGGGTCCTTCCTGGCCCCTCAGGCTTCACTATCCCTTGGCATTGAAGAAGGAACCAACACCTGTGCTTGGGGTACCGTCCCAGTCCTGACCGGCTGACCTGGGCTTTCTCCACTCTCTTCTGAAACGCCTGGAAATTCCCAGACGTTGAGTATGCCAGCCTCACATGTTCAGCTCCTCATTCTCTTTCCTGTTAATGAAGGAGGCCATTGCTCAAATCATTTGGAAAGGGAAAAGTGGAATTTACTACCTGGGTGTTCCTCTTCCATGCTGTTCATATAAATTTAAACTGAGATTCCTGAGAATTAGATTGAACATGACAAAAATTGCTGTGTGGGCAGTTTCGTTGAGTACTTGCAGATTGATAGCGCCTTTGTAATAATGAAGGGAAAAGGTTTTTTAAGCTGCTTAGTTCCAGAAGTTGAGCTCACCAGTTAGGAAGTTTGCAGCTAAAAATCATCTTTAACCCTTTGCTGGATGGTAAAAAGAAAATCCAGAGACTCTTCAAATCCTGTCCTTGAGGGAAACCCAGGAAGACCCGAACACCTGCTCCTTGTACTCAGCAACCTTTATTGCGTTCAGATTGACAGGTACCAGGGATTTTTTTTTTTTTTTTTAACTTTGACTCCTTTAAGTTTACGAAACATCCTCAAGCCATCACTACATCATGGCCCTGAAGTATTGCCATGGCACTCTATCCTGGTGGTCAATTTTTGTGTGAGATTACATAACACAATACCGCACAGAACTGGAAGACATCAGAGTTTGAGTTGTCCCTCTTACCTAGCAACCCAATCGGTGTTTCCACCAAAGGCAGCGGGAATTTGCTTACCCCAAGTGAAAAAAGGGATTTATTGTGTAGCCACAAGGTGATCCAAGCCCAGTTGTTTTTTAGCTTTTGAGTCTATCTCTAAAATTCAGTGGGACCCACCAAGGCCAGGGCCCTTATTCTGGCTGAGTAAACCACCCTAAGTGAGGCTCATTGCTGGCATCCTTTAGACAGGAGCAGGGTCCTTTCTCTCAGTTTTCTCAGTTGGATTACCTCTCGGAACTTCCAGGATACCACTTCTAACTCTCTTGAAGCTTGTGTGTTGGAAAGACTGCCCATAGGGTCAAAAGGGTGGCTATGCACGAGCATCATATTCCCATTGTCACCTGGGAACAGCCCGTGGAAACCCAACATCTGCTGTGTGGGGGTGGGGAGAGACCCTCAGGTGTGGCCTCCTTTCATCATCCGCCCATGCTTACTGCATGTCCTCCTTCCCCCCACAGTTCATTAGTTTGCCTGTCAGCACCATTCCTAAGAGATTGAGGCCTTCTCCGGCCCGCTGGTCTCGGTATGTCTATAGACTCCCAGGATGCAGAATGAGGGTGATGGCCAAATGGAACGTGAACATGGTATACGTTCAGTTATTTTCACTTCTGTGTTTAAAAGTGTCCCAGGAAATAAAATTGACAAGCTTTATCCTGATGTCGCAGGGCCTCTCTGATCCTGCACCAGCCTCCTGGTTCCCATGCTCCCCTTCTCAGCCTTCTCTCCATTCCTTAGCCACACCAAGCTTGCGCTGGCTGTGTCTGGCAGTGGTGTGGTCCTTTCCAGACCCCCGGTCTGAGGGTGTTCCCTCAGAGACATCTTTCCTAACTAAACCTAAGGGAGAACCTGGGCCTGCCTCATACCTCACTCTGCACTGTTTTCTCTCAAGTCCTTTGTACTGGCTTAAACAGTTTTGTCCTTTATTTCTCTGCTTGTTGTCATTCTTTCCTCACTAGAATGTCAGCTCCATGGAAGGAAGGGACCTTATTAGTCTACTTGCGCTCCTCCAGCACCTGTAGAGTACCTGGCACACAGTAGGAGCTTCATAATACTTACTAAAGGGCTGAGTGAATGAACATGCTTGCTAGGAGTGGGCTTGGAGGGAGGCGTTGAGGGTTGTGAGGTAACTCGGAGCCAAGCTGCATGGGTGTTTCTCCTGGTGGAAGGAGCTCCAGGGGTCAGGTGCTGCCTAGTCACAGCTGTGTGGCCCTCCAGGTAGAGCCAGCCAGACTGCTGTCCCCTGAGGAGATGGGCTTGTTCTGGGCAGCCCCAGGAGCGAGAATTGGAACCAATAAATGGAAGTTCTAAGGAAACATATTTTGTCTTTACAAGGGGGAAAATCCTTACCTGTCATTTTATCTGAAGATGGCAGTCGTGGTTCCCTGTCATCAGAGGGATGCCAGCACAGGCTGGATGCCTTGCACTTCGGCACTGCTCGGGCAGTGAGACCAGCCGGTGCTCACAGCCTCTTTCTGCCTGGAGTACTGACAAGTCTGCCATGTATTTTTTGTCTCTTTCTTATTCATTCAGTCAATGTCACATGCCAGCTGTGTGTTGGCCTGTTTCCCTGTGCTTCATGCTTATGTAGCTCATGGTGGGCATGTAGGAACCGTGTTGGGAGTGGGCTGAGTAGTGCCGGAAGGCTCAGAAAGGAGTCAAGCCTGGCCTCAATCCTCAGGACACGCCTGCCAAAGAAAGGCCACTCTGGCTTGGTCAGTGGTATGAAGGGAACTGTCAGGAACATTCAGGGAGGAGCCCAGGGAAAACAGCAGGATCCTGAAGTTGGAGGCTGCTCTGAGGAGGCTAGTCATGGTGATGGTGGTGTGCCTAGCATAAATGGCCAGGGTGGACCAGACTGAGGAGGAACTTTTGTTAGTATTATTTACCTCATTGCAAAATAGTGACCAGAGTTAGTGTGCAGAGGGAGGAGTGGAAGATAGGAGACAAAGGACTGGGTTTCATGGGACAGGCAGATCTGGATTTTTTAAAGAACCACTATCTTCAGTATGGAAACTGAGAAATGGCGGGGAAGAAATAAGTTAGCTGGAAGATTCTCCCTAAAACATAATAGTCCCAGGCCAAGGTGGCAATGGAGATGGTGGGGAGGAAGAGATCTGGACAGATTTGGGAAGAGTTTGGAAGGTGGAGCTCGGTGTGATGGGTCCACAGAGGCCAAGAGGGTTCTGGTTTCTTTGTGGTTGAGGTGGTGATGGTGCCACTGTTGGCTTAGTGGGGATGACTTCACATCCTGGCATGGGAACACTGAGGGTGGATACATGGATAGGTGAATGGGAGGACCTAGCAGACTAGTGCATATATCCATCTGGAGCTCACAGAGGTCTGGGAAAGCAGTATAGAATCAGGAGACCAAAGCCCAGAAGTGATGCTTGAACCACTGGAAATAGATGAGACAGTCAGACACTGTCTAATCCCCGGGAGAGTGGGATTAGAAGAGAAGGCAGCTGGGCGGAGCAGACGCTGGGCACACCAACATGTGCAGAACAAACCGAGGAATAAGGAGCAGCCACAGAAAGCAGACCCTGGGAGCTCAGGGCCAGAGGGGGAGGGGGACCTTAATGAGGGAAAAATGGCTTCGAATGCCACTGTAAAGTCAGGCCTGGCAGGGTTTGGGTTTAGTGATGCAGGTCATCAGTGACTTTTGCTGATGAGGCACATTCAGCAGTGTTTTCCCCTACATTCTTGATTCAGAGGGTTGCAGGCATCACTCATGCTGCTCTTACAGAGTACCGCAGACTGGGTGCTTTATGAATGATGCTAACTTATTTCTCACAGTTCTGGAATCTGGGAAGTTCACAGTCTTAAGGTCAGTGTCTGTGAGGACATTTCCTGCTTCAGGGATGGCACCTTCCTGCTGTGTCTTCACGTGGTAGAACAGATGGGGAACTCTCTGGGATCTCTTATAAGGGCACTAATCTCATTGGTGAGGGCTCTGCCTACATGGCCTGGTCACCTCCCAGAGGCCCCATTCCAGATGCACACACACTGGGCATGTGTGAATTTGGGGAAGACCCAAACAGTCACTCTGTTGCAGCACGTTTTATTATGTTCTGTGAAGAACCTTTGTCACCAGAGGAATACTTTCTGTGAAGTCTAAGTGGTGGGTAAGGGTAAGCTCGGGTGACCCAAGTCTGAAAGCCCAGGTCTCCTTCCAGGTAAGAGAAGCCTGCTATGTCCCCACCCCTAATTGGTGGCAGCCCTGGTAGTGTTCATGCCTGGCACAGGGCTTTTTTAGTAGTTAAGATAATCACCCTGCTCCCAGCTAAAGAGGACTCTAAGCTAGAAATTCAGAAAGGAACTACTGGGGTTTTAAGGGCTTATTCTTCTAATTAAAGAGAACTGGAGTTTATGATTTAGTGGTTGTTCTGTGATCAGGCCCTGCTACAAGTGGTTAAGGAGATTGGCAGTGGGATCCAAAAGAGCCTTCAGGGACAGGGGTGTGGCTGTGAACAAGGCTGGGAAAAGGACTTCTGAATCCAAAGCTAAGAATGTGGCTTCCATTGAGTCATAGAGATAGGGAGGGATTTTGAGCTGTGGCCCACGAAGACAAAAAATGAGGTTGTATCGCTTATCCTGGAAGTGACTGTGGAGGAGGGGAGGGGTAATAAAAGGAGCAAAAGCTTGGGATCCAACCTAGTTTGGGATCTGAGGTTTATCAGTTCCTCACTAGGTTTCTGGATAAGCAACTTTGAAGTTCCCTGAGTCTCATTTGGTATATTTGTGCAAAATGGTTTGCATGACTGTTGTCAAGCTTATATTGTGTGTGAAGCCCCTGGCACAGAGGAGCATTTAATAAGTGATCCCTCCTCTTGTCCTGTTACAATGGTCACTGCCAGTGTTAAGCCCATGGAGTTGTCATAGATTACAAAACACTTACATACATTCTCAAGGTTGCAGTGCAGTCCTCTCCCGTGGGCTTGTGTGACTTCCTTCTATCAGATCATATGGTTGCAACGTGAGTGTATCTGCTCATCCCACTAGACCAAGAGCTCCTTTAGGAGAGGGATCTCCACCTAGGGATGCCCAGTGCGGGCTTATGCAACTCCGCATAAGCTTATGCACAGATCCGTGCAGAGAAGCACTTTCATACTGGGGCTCTTCAGAAATAGAGCAAGTGGCTTCAAGACAATGTAAGCTCTTCACACTAAGGGTACATCAGGGGCCACTTGACAAGGACACTATTGGGAAGTGGCTGCACTGGCCAGAAGGCTAACTTGGATGTGATGGTTTCTAAGCCCTTGGTGTTTTAATTGGGCAAAGCAGTTCCAGTAGACTACTAAGTTCATTCAAAGGAGTATTATTTGTATTCCTCTGAGCTTGGGGACCCTGGCCAGCCTTGGAGATCCTTCCTGTCTCTGCTTCCACTGATCTTCAAAACTTCATGGTACTCCCCTCATCCCCAATATGTGTAAAATTTTTAAATTAAAAAGAAATTTAAATGCTTTTATATTCCTTTAATGAGATTAAAAGAGAGTATTTTTCAACATGCCATGTTCATCCTCAATGTCATGGCAGCATATGCTGTAGAACCTTTTGGAGTTTTTTTGTTCTCTTTCACAGAATTAAAACTTCAGTGCCACTACCTCAAGAGTTCTGCAAGTTCACATTATGTAAATATATGTAATAAAATATTTACTTAGGGTTTCCATAAAAATGTCATAAGCAGAGAATAAGAAAGTGTCTCTTTGCTGGTTTTAGAGGCTCTGCTGGGAATTCTGAGTGAAATTGAAGCCTTTTGAATAGGTTTTGATTGGCCTCTGTCATGTTTTATCTCTTGTAATGAACTCTTTGTCAGTTTGTCAATTTTCATAAGGACAGAAAGTTCATGTGTAGTAACAACAGAGCCCAAATTTAAAATTATGGTTTATTTCATGATGTAATAACCCTTTCTCTTTTCCTTTAGTCAATATTTACTTGTGAGGCCAACATACTATAATCCTGACTTCAAAAGAAGACACTTTATTTTACCTTCTTCAAGTGTTGGTTTTAGATACTTGAAATATCAAAACTAGAAGCTTAGCCATCTGAGACTCTGGTTGCAGCCACTGGGGAGCGAATTCCTTGATCACTACTCCTAGTGACCCTACGGCACAGCTGCATGCTTGGTCCAGCGAGGCCACCAGATTTAGGGCCAGATTGGTTTCTCCCAGCTCTGCAGACAGCTCTTCCTATGGGAGACAGGCCTGTGGGACCACCCCATTGCACCAGGCTCTTTTAGATGAACTTTGCTTTTCCCTAATGTAGAAATGCTATAGGATCAAGCAGGGGGAAAAAAATAAAAATAAAAAAGCCCTGTATGAGGGTCTCCGTGTCAGAGCAGATAAAGAAGGGGGAAATCTGAAATTCTTTTCCTTGTCTGAACCCTTTATTTCAGCATCCATGTTTTAAAAACTGAGGGGAAGAACTGTCGCCAGTGACAAAGGAGTAGGAGGATAATAAAGAATCACGAACTTTGCATTGCAGATACAAATTTTGCAGATAAAATATCTGATGCCTTAAGACTGATAATCCAGCTCACCAGAGGAGCAAGTGGCAATGTGTTAATAAGCTCTTCCAGTCAGCAAGGGTCAGGCAGGGCTCCTGAGTGAGTCAAAGAACTGGAAGGGGATTGGTTCAGCTTCAGCTGGATCCTGAAGTTCAGATAAAGCCATGGTAATTCTTTTAGACTCGTGATTTCCTCTACTGGCCTGAGTGATTTGGTGGATCTATATTGATTGGGTGATCTGGCCACCTCTCTGGCATAACTGGTAAGAAGAAAGGTCCTATTGCAAGGCACCTCTCTCTGTTATGAAGTGTATAGCAAAGGTGTTTCCTGGCAGTTCCAGGCTTATGCGATCCTTAGTGTCTGGGATGCCAGGAGAGAGAACCTCTTTTTAAAGTCCATTTCCATCCCACAAACAGTCTCAGAATAAACCTACTTGAGTCACAGGCCTATGCTGAGACCAGTCACTGTTAATAGGGGTGTAGGGTAGTGGAATTGCAGCAGGTGTATACTTCAGTTGAAGCATCTCCAAGCCTGTGCTTGTATCTTCAGTTCATTCACATATACATACATAAGCACACATGTATATGTATTACATATGTGTGTCTTGGGTGTGTATTTATATTTATATTCACACCATGTTTGATAGATGATATACAGGATATTCAAGAGTAGTTCTCAATTTTATAACCTAAATGCCTCTCCAACTATATTTAAGGTACAAGTTCCACCAGGCAGGGCGATCTCACCTCTCTGGAATAACTAGTAGGGAAAGAAAAGCCTATCAAAGACACCTCCCTCCACTGCAAAGTAAAAAAAAGAGAAAAGTAGAGGGAAAAAACAACAGGCAAACAAACCATTAATTGACCTACTGACTATTAGCTTTGTCACTCAACAGGTTATTTCATAAGTACCTACCCAGGCACTGTCCAGGCACTGGGCAGGAATGTTGCAGGAAAGGCCATACTGGCTAAATTTACCCTGTAGGGAGAGAGAGAGTTAGACAAGACGCACATAAGCAAATGAAAATCCTATGGCATCCAGTAGAGATACAGCCCTAGAGACAGCCCATGGTTGGCATCAGGTACACAGTAGGTGCTTAAACAGCACAGGTGGAAAAAAAAGAGGGCAGAAGAATCTCTTTTTGCTGGGGATTCTCTTTGCTAAGATTATTCCAATCATGGGAAAAGGCATGAAACCCAGTGAGCGTCAGGGCAGGGTGAGGTAAGATGCATTCAGGGAGTAGAAAGAGGTTCCCATGACAGCTGCTTCCAGAGTGTGTGTTGGATAGGCCCTGAGGCTGATGGTAGATTGGGGTGAAATTATGCAAGGACGTGAGGGGCAGGCTAAGGAGCAGCATGTGTAGAATGATTACAGCAACAGTCTGGAGGGCTAGATGAGGGGCCATGGGGATGGATGGAAGGCAAAGCTTTTAGAGCGGAGTCTTAAAGGATCTGGGGATTAGCTCTCTTGTAGTGACCTGAAAGTGTTTTATTTATCATCTAGAATGAGCAATACATATATTTTAAGAAGTGTTGTAAGGAAATTTTAAATAAGATTTCTTCTGTGAATTTACTGATATTTATTCGAAGATTAGAAACATTTAGAAATGGGAGAAAATGGTTTATCCTGACTGTTCATAATAAAAATCCCACCATCTTTTGGTGTATAATAAGGAAAGTGACAATGGTGCGGGTCACTGGGGTTAGGAGGGGTATCTGGCAAGGCAGAAAATGGCAGCCTGCCCTTCAGGGCCTGTGGCCTCTGGGAGTGACATGCATTCTTAGAGAGGACTCCTGGGAGGGTTACCCTGGCCTTCCAAACCAGGCTGATAGTCCTCCTTCTGCTTTTACAGGCACCTTTGAAGTGGGCGTCCACATTGCCGATGTGAGTTACTTTGTTCCCGAAGGATCCCATCTGGATAAGGTGGCCGCTGACAGAGCCACAAGTGTCTACTTGGTTCAAAAGGTAAAAATCAGTCTTCAGTTTCTTAGATCAAAAAAACATGCTTCCATTTAGTAATCTTCCTTTAAGGAAAAAAAAAAAAACTTGTCTCCCTCCCCCTCCCCAAAATTATAAGGAACAGTAGTCTTGTCTGGATATCTCTTATTATATCGTAAGTTCTAAAAAAGTGCTCACCACTGGAAAAGTGTTTGCCCTCTGTTATTGTGTGTTTTCCTGAAAGATGCCAAGGGAAGACGCAGGTTTTCATCTCAGGCCTCATCTCGGAGTGGCCTGGCCGTGTTAGTCACTCTGACAAATGGTCAGCTTCAGAAAGAAATGAGGAGAGATACCTGCTTTTAATAGCCGTTCCAAAGCAGGAATGAACAAACACAGCCTACACAAGCCACCAGTTTTCCTGCAGTTTAGGAATTAGGATTAGGCCCCAGCCACACACACTCATTCATGAATTGTCTGTGGCTACTTTCACAGGACAGCAGCAAAGTGGAAGGACAATTTTACTATTTTCTATAGGTCCTTTAAGAAACCCTTTTTAAAAATAAAAAAAATATTTATTTTTTTTAGTTGTAGTTGGACACAATACCTTTATTTTACTTATTTTTATGTGGTGCTGAGGATCGAACCTAGGACCTTGCACATGCTAGGCGATTGCTCTACGTCTGAGCCACAACCCCAGCTCAAGAAACCCTTTTTAACCCTATTCTAAACAAGGTCACCAATCTGGTCATGCCCTGCCCTTAACAAGATGACCAGAGGAGTGTTCAAAATGGAAAAGCAGAGGGAGGCCCTAAAGAGTGGAGTTTCCCAACTCCACAACTCCCCCTGGTTCAGTGTCAAGGCCTCCCTCAGCTCATCTGTAAAAGAAAGGAATGGACAGAATCATCTCAGCACGTCCATTCCTTCCTGTGTGCCTCGCACATCCAGATAACCATTCCTTTAATAAGTATACACTTTAGACCAGGGGTCAGGAAACTGTACCCATCAATTTCAGCCTACCACCTGTGTTTTCCTGCCTTCTGTATTTGTCCCAGCTAGAAGTCTGATTACTACTTCATGTCACTTCTGCCTCCTGAATGATCCTGTGGCACCACCATCATACCTACTACCTCCCCGTCACACCCTTGCCAAGGATCCCACTGAATCTACCACCTGGCAGAAGAGCATTTAGACGCAGAAGTAGAAGAGCTGCACCCGTGTTCCAAATGCACAACTGGCCCGGGGCCTAAGGCTTGTAGCACGCCCAGCTGTGATATAGTAGACTTTCTTTTCAAGCCTGAAACCAAGGCTTTCTATCAGCAGAGACCTCAGCTTATATTGGGGTTTCTTGGCCACTTGCTCTTTTCTGTGGATGGAACCCATTGTCATGACTGCCACAACTCAAATGTGACCATCATGTAAGGTTCCCATCCAGTCCCACAGCCCAGGTTCTTTTGTATCTGTGGTCTGATTCACAGAATTAGGGCACCTCTCCCCACGGCCATACCGGTAGCACTGTGACATGTAGAGACATACCTACCTCTAGCAGATCCAATAAGCCATCGTGTCTCGTGACCTTTGAGTGCCTGACCATCTGCTAGCAATAAAAGCACAGGGCCTGCTGAACAGAAAGATTGACACACAATGAACCATTCATTTCCTCAGCCCAACCTTGTATAGACCCTCCAATATTCCCCCACTTCACACAGATGGTCCCAAGCCACTTATAACAGGGTAGTAGCCCTCGTGCTAACCTCTAGAATTCTAGTGTTCTAGAACCCCTGAGCTCCCATTTTGTCCAAGCATCAATGTAATTCTTAAAAAGATATTGGTAGTTCTAGAACGAAAGTCCTTCAGGACACTGTAGAAGTTCCTGAGTTTTTGGAGTTTGCCAAGTATGCTGAGAGTTCCTGTCATATTATCTGCTGTCCACTACTACTAGCCTCTCAAAGTGAAGGAGATTCTTTTAGGCTCTGAGTGCAGCCCCATTCTTTTAGGGCTGAAGATTTTGTTGCCTGTTGGCTCTCCCACCCCCAATCAGGCCAGCAGTTGACAGTGATGTCATCGATCCCATGAGGGAAATCACACTGTCCAGCACTCTCTGCTCCCACTCCAGAAGGAGCTAGCCCAGATATGCTTTTACCCCAAGTGAGAGGCTGTCATGTGTTATGGCTGCCTTCAATATGCTAAGGCTCTTCCTAGAAAGACCTAGCACCTCCTCTCTCCTGCTCTAGGATGATGCTCTCAGATCACTATAGTCTGTACTATCTGAAGAAAACCCTAGTCCTGCCTGCTCTAAGATTGGATAGCTGGTGACCTGGATCTAAGCAGGAGGATTGCACATTTAAGGCCAGTCCCTGGGCAACTTAGTGTGACCCTGTCTCAAAATAAAAATAAAAAGGGCTGGGGTATAGCTCAGTGGTGGAGCACCCCCCCAAAAAAAATCAGACTGGATAGCCACTTTCTTTAGGGGTTCAACCTTGTTTTCCATTTACACTTGGTGATCAGAACCACCATGCAGGTGTTTTCTACCATCCTAGGGTGACAGAGCTAAGTGAAGAGGGAAACAGAATTGATTAGAGCTGTGAATGAGTCAGAAGCTGCATGGGTATCTAAATCCAGTTTCAAGTAACAGAGAGCATGGGCAATAGGTGACCTCTGCACAGTGTGCCTAAAACATCTAGAACTTTCGAAGGCCACCCTGTGAGAATAACTGTACCCTCAGCTGAGCAGAAGTTCCACCAGATGTTGCTTATATCAGACAAACCATGTCCCTGATTTGCCTCCAAGCCTGTTTGAACCTAAATGCAGTGTTCAAGAATTTCTGCTT
The DNA here is from genome assembly GCF_047511675.1 of Marmota flaviventris. NCBI lineage: Eukaryota > Metazoa > Chordata > Mammalia > Rodentia > Sciuridae > Marmota > Marmota flaviventris. The sequence continues at coordinate 7,197,923 of NC_092508.1, read as the reverse complement.
GACTTCCTTCCTCACAGTATTTATGATACTTGTCAAGTCATGAGCAGGTATAGATGTCTTATGGGAATGCAGCACAAACTCCTGACCCACAGATCTCTCTGCATGTGAGCACACCAGGCTTCTTCCCCAGCCTTTCCTCTTTGGCCATGAAATAGGCCTTCACATTCCATTACTGACTATGCATATGGCACCCCTGGAACATAGCTCCACAGAGCTGGCCTTCAGGTTATGTTTGGATTTTTAGAAGGTTTCTTTAACATTTTACAAGTTTGTATCCACCTGACCTTTATTCATGACCAGTCAGGACTTATTAACCTGGTACTAGAAGAAATACCTTCAGTGTTATTCCCCTTATACTGACAGCTTTCTTGTACAATCTTCTTCACTTCTTTACATCATATTCCCATTCATGATAACTGTAGCTACAATTTCTGAGGTTCTCCAGCATGAGGCAGCCAGTCGATACCTCAGGAGTCATGAGTTATCTGGAAGGACCCTGGATTTTCTGATAGATGGGACTGAGGACTTCACCAGTCAAGCCTGGATCTCACAAAGACATCCATGTGGAAGACTGATTGTCTTCCAGGTTCACACATGCCATCTGTAAGTGCAGGAACTAGAAGACCAGTTCCCTAGATATTTGAAAGTTCCAAAAGTCATTGAATTCATGGCCTGCCAGCTTCACCCTCTATAACTCCTCCATATTGTACCAGCTTGCCAACACTTGCTTGGACATCCTGGGAGAGGGAGCCCAAGTGTCTGCTAGTTATGACAGCTGGCACCACCATATCTAATTGACATTTACTTTTCTGGAGAAGATGAGAGAAAGAGAAGGAACCCGACTCTTACCTCAAAGATGTGCATAACCAACCAGCATGGTTAAAATTAAAAGATAGAAAATACCACGTGTTCCTTAATAAGACTCTGGGAACTCTCACTGCTGGAAAAAGGCAAATTGGTACAACAAAAAACTCTGGTAGTATCTTTTAAAGCTAAGTGTATACATACCTGTGGCCCAGCCATTCCACTTCTAGGATGTACCCCATAGAAGTGCTTACTGTGTGTATTGCCAAAAAAATGATGATATATGTTCATTGAAGCATTGTTCAAGCTAGCAAAAAAAATAAAAAGTAGAAATTATTTAATACCTATCACCTAGAATGAACAGATAAATCATGGTATTTTCACCCGTGGGAGGCTGTAGAGCAATGAGAAGGAAAGCACAGTGGATTCACACAACAGCTTTAATGGTGAAAGAATTCAGACACAAGGATAGATTCCATCCATACAAGTTCAAACCAGGTGAAACTAATCTACACCATTAGAAGTCAGGGTCGTGGTTACCCTTGATGGGAAGAAGCTCTCAGTGGTGGGGGACTTCCAATGAGTCTTGAAGTGGGTTCAGTTCATGAAAATAAATCAAACTTTCATGGCTTATACATTTATATATACATATTATACTTAAAACATGTATTTTTATTTTGAAGCTTTGGGGGCAATTGCCATTCCACTTTAACTCCTTTAGGATCCTCTATCCAGCCTACCAAGGCAGAGAAACCACATCAAGGTCCAGGTTCTTCCTTAGTGTGGCCCTCCTGAGGACATAGTTATGATACTTACCTGTTGATCCCACTTAACATGACTTCCAGCTGGAGGCATCCATCCTCACTTCCTGCCTCAGAATGCCCTTGGCCAAACCCAGCCCTTGCCTGATCCAGGGCCTCTTAGAGAAGGAAGACGAGACTCCAAATTCCTTTTATCTGCAGAAACTATAATGTTATGACGGAAAGAGAAAGAGAAGTCATCTCTTAAACTTCAATCTTTGAAGTGGTTTCTTAAACTCTAAAGTCCACACTAAGTGAATAAATGTGAAACGTTCTCCCCAATTAGAAAAATTAACTTTGCTCTTCAGTTAAGTATTCTTTGAATATTTAAGAATTTGAAGCCATTAAAGGTATTTCTTCTAAGCAGGTGACTTTCTCTTGTCCAGCTGCTGCATTCTCCTTTTAAAACCAAGAATTCTTTTTAAAATCAGAAAATGAAAAATAAATAAAGGTGGGTTGAATAGCTATGTTTCCTTCCCTACTCTCTGGACGGTTTCTTGGTTGTCACAGTCCTAGCGTCTCTCCTGGGGCCTGCTGAGCCAGGGCTCTGCTGCTGAATCCTGCAGGTAGGGAGCTGGGCGGAAGGGGCTGTGTGCCTCTGCTGCCAGCCCGCAGCCTTGGAAAGCAGCAGCTGGGCCTTCTCATGCCTTTGAACCATTGCTCTGACCTTTCTTCCTACTCATTTTTGTTTCTTAAAGGACTGTGTCCAGGAACTTTTCTGCTGTTTTCACTTCATTTTGCCTATAAAGGTCTTCTTAAAAGCTGGGTGAGCTGCTGCTCCCCCTCCAGATTCTCTTGCTTTCTCCTTTGGCAGAATCATTTTTCCCAACTTCATCACTCAGGGGAAGGAAGATGGGGGTGGGGCTGGGGGTTCCGGTTGATTTCCCATCTATAGAGAATGTGGCTCTGACTTCTTTTCATTCAGAGGCTGACCTATAAGTGACTGATGGTCAGAATTACAATCTCAGCTTGGTTGGGGGAGTCCTCCTGTGGAGTAGGACAATGTGCAGTGAAGCCAATCTTGGGCCCATCCCACTGACTTTTAAATGAAATTCTTTTTGTTGAGATTTTACTCACAGTAATAAGTATTTGTTAACTCTTCTTAACAATAGGGTGTACTCAGGCAGAAAGTTAAACTTAAATAGCATCTGTTTAAATCCCGTGAAAAAACATCTTTTCTTTTTGACAAAAGATGGTTCTGTTGGGACAGGGGTCAACTGTCTACCTGAACTCGAACCCATTCTTCTCAGAAGGACATGATATCTGTGCAGTTAATGCCTCTCCACTGTTTTCTCTGGGAGAGAACACAATGTAATTTTAAGTTTTAAGGTAATTTTTTTTAAGTAAGTAAATTAAGTTTTAAAAGTAAAAGAAAACCTAAACAGTTGAAACCTAAACCTAAATTTTCTGCCTACTGGCTCATCCACTCATGTTATTTTAGGTGTGAAACAGCTCAAATGAAAGTTCGCCCATAAATCTCCATGATATTTTATTGGTACTGCTTTATAATAGACATCAAAGATGAGGATTGGAAGCCTGGCTTCATGTCACATCCAGACAGTTTTAAGATGTTCCTTTCTGACACCAGCAGATTGTCTGTGTTGATGTTTTGTTAATGTCAAACTGTGTAGCAAACTTGATCAAATTTTGAAGTCATGGAAGTGTTGATATGAAAAAGAAAACTCTTTAAACAGAGATGTTGGCCAGAAAACAAATTATCTATTTCCTTGATGTTGTTTCAGTGGGCAAGTAAGGATCTAAAGTGTACCTTGGTGTTAAAACCTCGAAGTCCTCAGAGAAAAGCAGAAAAACTCACCACGTTGTCAGACTGCAGATCTGGGCTGATGGGCACTTAGGTTGTGGGGGTGTTTAGGTGGAGGCCTGCCAAGGCCTGGGCTGAAAGGTACAGAGAGGCTGAGAGGCCCCACAGACATCGGTGAGCCCCCCGTGGATTGTGGTCATCTGACCCGATGTCATAGCTCATCCTTCCTGCTCCTCCTTGTCTGGTGATTGATTCTTCCCTTCTGTGGCCCTTTCCGTTGGTCACAGGGCTGTCCTGGCTAACCCGCTGCTGAACTTGGCCAGCCCGCTGCTGTGGCTTTTGCAGATGTTTCTGCTCTCTGAGGTTAATGTAAGATTTTATAGTCTTGTTAGTACCCCCACCCAGCTGCCCAAATGATCAGTTTCTCTCAACTCTCCCAAGCCCTGGTCCAGAATGCTTAGAAAGTCAGGGTCCTGTCATCTGCCCCTTTTTTCCACGGCCAGCTTCTAAGCTGTACCCTGACTTAACTTTGGACCTGACCATGGCGCATGCTTCAAGCTCCTTTTCCTTTTCTGATCCACTTGGAATTTATTGAGTACTAGCTGTGTGCCAGGCCCTAGGGATATGAAGACGAGGTGGAGGCGGCCTTGCCCTGGGGAAGTCAGAGGAAGAGGGCACTTAACTAACATTTTAAGTGCTCTGGGCTGTCTTCAGTGACAGAAGTGCCCAAGGTGAAGACATAAAGAGGAGAGAATTCATACTTACCTGCATGGTGCAGGGAGAAGAACTTTTGAAGGGGCATAAAAGCATCACCTAACAATCAATTTTTGTACCATGTTTCACATTTTGAGTAGAAAACTTCCAGATGGTCAGAAGTGGGTAGCAAGGGCCTTCCAAGCAGGAGCTAGAAGTGGTGTGTTCAAGGAGCAGCATGTAGTTTGGAATCTCTAGGGTGTGAGTTAAAACTCCTAAAGGAGGAGCCAAGAGATGATGTTCCAGGGAGGGGTCTGAAGTGGCAGGCTGAGTTGCTTGGGCTTTACCAAGAGGGCAGATAGGGAAGTGATTGGGTCAACCTGAGCACTCTCTGGCTGTAGGAGGCTGAGGCCCAAGGCACAGATATCATTATTAGTACCAGGGTCCTTCCTCCAGTCATGTCTTCCTGAAACTTTAAATGACCAGTAACCATCCTAAAATAGATGGAGATCTTTGCTCACAGAATTTTCAGAGAATTTACCAGCACCACGGTGTCTAACTAGCCCCAGGAAAACTTAGGACAATAGGTGTCTACAGACAGTGCACCAAATGGACATCCCAAACAAGCAGCATTTCATAGTTACCCCAGATTTCAGCCTACTCCCAATCCTGCAGTCCTTTTCACAAAACAGAAAGTAAGGAGAGGCAAAGATTAAGTAAGTGGGAGAAGTTAGATGCCCCCTTTATCTTTACTGCCCCCTTGGAGACCTGCTTGTCCCTAGCAGTTCCTGGCTACCTGTGACTTCTGGACACTCGCTGACTATGGAGAATACAGACTTTGCCAGAGACCTCTTGGCCTCACTAGAGGCAGTTGGGCCCTTCCTCGTCCACAGGACAGGTGAAAATCCTGTTAATTAAATTCAGCTCAACAATTATTGGGAAGGTGAAGGCAGCATGTCCTAATATGCAACTGCAGGTGGTCATGGGTGGAGTTTGGTGAGAAGATGCAGAAAGCTCAACAACAGTAGGAAGGTGGTGCTCTCTGGCAGCACACACACACTCAAACTGGAACAGTACAGAGATAAGCATAGCCCCTATGGAAAGACGGCATGCAAATTTGTAAAGTGTTCCATATTTTTTTAAACATTTAAAAAGGAAGTTGTATGAATCTATTTTCTGCTACTATAAAAAAATACCCAAAGTTGGTTATGTATAAAGAAAAGAAGTTTATTTAGCTCTGATTTGGAGGCTGAAAATCTAAACAGTGTAATGCCAGCTCTGGGGAGTGGCCCCGCCCTTGTCTGTATCACCTCATGGCAGATGGCACCACAATGGCAGGAGCTTTGTGAAAGGGAGAGATCATGTGGCTAGAAGGGCTTTAAAGTGATGGGAGGAGCCAGTCCTGGCCTGCCTTTTAAAGGTCCCACTACCTCTCAACACCCATACTGGGGACCAAGCTCTGAACACATGGACACATTCAAACCGTGTCCAAACTCTAGCAGAAATCTTATCCAGAATGATTTGCACTCCAGAACTCTGCCACTGGCTTAGGAGACTGTTAGACTAAATCATGAGAGAGAAAAAGAAGTGCCGCACTTGAACAGTGTGGATGAAGGGAGAATTGAAGAGACTCAGTTGAGAGAGGTCAGACCTTCAGGACTCAGGAACTGACTGGATGTGATGGGCCATGGGAGTGGAAGAGCCATAAGATGACCCATGGCTATGGTCTGTGTGTGAGGACAGGGGCATGGCTCAGAGGTGTGAGTGTGGTGTTTTGGTTTTTGAGTGGTTTTGAAGGAAGTTTTGGTTTTTGCTTATTTAACTGGGGTCAGAGTACTGCTGTCAACAGAGAGAGACATTGACTCAGGAGATCCTTGGGGAAAAGGGAAAGCAAAGGGCAGGGAGAGGAGTCCAGTAAAGGCCCTGGGGTGGCTAGGCTTGGTGGTACAGGCCTGTAATCCCAGCAACTCAGGAGGCTGGGGCAGGAGAATCGCAAGTCCAAGGCCGTCCAAGGCCAGCCTGGGCAACTTAGTGAGACCCTGTCTCACAAAAATAAAAGACTAGAGGGATACAGTCAGGGGTAGAATATTTGCCTACAATCATATTCAAGGGCCTGGGTTCAGTCCCCAGTACTGAAAAAAAAAATTTTTTAATAAGAAAAATTTTAAAAAATATATGTATATACATAGGTACATATATACACACACATTTATATTACTAACATAAATGAGATGTATACATCTTTAATATAAAATGTCTTACCTGAAGTATAGTCATGTTGTGCACAGAAAAAAGACAAAGACTCCATACCAGCATACTAAGAGACTACTGTGAAAAGTGGGAGACTGGGACATAGGCTGGAGAGAAGAAAGGTGTCCACCATAAAGAATGGCAGCTCTGACCTTGTGTCCTGGCTCCAGGGAGGGAGAGGCCAAGTAGATCAGATTGCTCACTGGGAAGAGCCGGGCAGAGGGATCTAGGCTTTGGACAAGAGAGTCCACATTTTGAAATAGCAGAGGACCAGGGCACACAGGATCCAGAGAAACAGTTGAAGGAAAATGCTACAAGGGTACTTGTGAGGGGTGAGGTTTGGCATCTCAGTTTTCTCTGTGAAGGAGAGTTGAGATTTTCATATGAGAGAGAGTGTGAAGGCAGCTGGGTGGGAGGTTGGAGGAGTGCTGTAGCATTTTAGAATTGAACCTGAAGGGCATGGAGAGGGAGCTACCAGAGATGAGTACAAAAGACCTGCCCGTCTTATGAAGTAAGAGCAGAGGCTGTTTGGAGACCCATCTCCACATGGCCCAGCCAGTTTCCCTGTCCCCATCTCTGCTCACCAGGATTGCAAATGCAGGTAAGACAGTTGTGAGGTTGGCCTTGGGTTTTTTAGCTGGGGCAGTAGGAGGGAGGGAGCTGGAGCATTGAAGTAGTCCCTGCTCAGCTGAGGAGGACAGGAGAGGGAAGCCAACATCAGGTGGTTGAGGAGCAGTGACAGGGGCTAAGGACAGCCAGGGTTTCTCTCTTCCGGGGGTGGGGGGTGGGGGTGGGGGTGGGGCTTCTCTTCCAGCCATGCATGGTTTCTGCACTTGTCACCCTGGCTCATGTCTCCAGCTTCCATGGAGGGCCTCACACAGCCCACATGCTGCACCAGGGTCCAGGCAGGTTTCTACCTGATGGAAACGGGCATGTATTTGAGAAAGGGGCTCTCAAGTGGCTGTCCACCTCTCCAGCCCTCCTGAAGGGATGTTGCTGGGCAGGGGACCCCTGCGAGTCAGGCCCCATTTATGAGAGGCTGTGGTGTGCCAGACCACAAGTGTGCTTGTAACCTCTTAATTCCTTCTCTTTTGAGAGACAGAAGCCTAACCACCTATTTACAAAACTCTGTTGACACCAAAACTGTTTTCTTTGCAGTCCGTCTGATTTCTGCCTCCAGATCTGGTGAAAAGTTTATTAAAAGGACTGTACCTTAAAAATTAAATATAATTATACTACCCCAAAAGCTTTTGTGTTTTGCTTCTTCGTGAGCACTTAGGTTCTTTGGCATCTCACCACTGCAGCATGAATTGTAGAGCAGTTTGGATAACTGGGCAGCCACTGGATGTACTGGTCGTTTTTAGGAGCAGTGGCTAAAACAGTTTACATTATACTTAAAACACTAATAGCCTATGAAATTTTTATGTAAAGATGTTTAAGTAGAAGTCTACCAGGTATTTCATAAAATGTTTTATGTGATTCAGTAAAACAGCAAATTAAAAAATCAAGGGTCATCCGTTTCCTGAGCAAAAGACAGTTTGTTTGCAGCCTGAAGGGGTCTGCTGTGTGTCAGGTGCTGGGTCCAAGCCTGGGGCAAGACCCCTGTCCTTGTTCTTGAGGTTCTCCAGTCCGGAGGAAGAAGGAGGCACCTGAAGCCAGTTAGGACATAGTGTGGTCAGCAGTGTGGAAGTGTCATGGAGGAAGGATGGAGTGAGTGGCTGGCTGGCTGGGACTGCCCCTCACCCTCTGAGTGAACAGGGGAGGTGAACAAATCACAGTGTGTTCTCTGGGGGAGATTGGATAAGCTCTTTAGAGATGGAGATCAACCAAATCTGGGAGAATGTACCAAAGTTTGCCAGAGGCAAAACTTCCAGAAAAGTGTTCCAGAAAGAGGGAACAACATGTGCAAGAGCCTGAGCAGTGCAAAGGCAGGGCAGGTGTAGGACCTGCAGTGGAAAGGTCTGTGCTGCTGGCGATATGGGTATTAGAAGGGAGCGTCTGGGCACAAGTCTGAACAGCAGGCTAAGCCTGGTGACGCAGGAGCTTGGACACCATGAGCTGACTTTATTGAGCATCTTCAATATTGTTTTTCTACTGAGAAAACCGAGACCTGGAATTGTACTAACTTGCCCAGATCACACAGGAAGGGCTGGGCCAGGATGAGACCCCAGGCCTCAGGTGTCCCAGCCTGCCTTCTCTTCCTGCTCAGGGTTGTTGATACACCTGCACAGCCCTCAACTGCATAATAGACTTTAGACTTTGTTTTGGATTTTGTTTCTTTAATGGTGAAGCTCTTTTTGCAAATAACATATTAATCCCAAACTTAAAGGTATAAAAACAGAGCATGATTCATGAGCATAATTGCATTAGCATAAGTTTATTTCATATCGAAGTGTATAACACAAGATCCGTTATGAAAACACTGGCTTTCTTTTTTCTTAAATTTATATGTATGCATATATTTTAGTTGTCAGTGGACCTTTATTTTACTTATTTATTTACATGTGGTAATGAGAATCAAACCCAATGCCCCACATATACCAGCCAAGTTCTCTACCACTGAGCCACAACTACAGCCCTGGCTTTCTTTTTAATAACCTCTTTTAATTTAGAATACTTTTAGATGTACGGGAATGTTGTCAAGACAGGACAAGAGTCTCAGATGACAATGCTGCCCCCATTGTTAACACCTGCACTGCCAGCCACGAGTCAGGACCAGGGAACTGACATTGCAACATTACTGTGAACTCACTCTGTACTTCATTTGGATTTGAGTGATTTTCCCTCACTGTTTTTGTTTTGTGTTTTATTTTCATTATTCCAGGATCCAGTCCCACCCCAAGTTGTAATAACTTTCTTTTAACAAAAACTTAAAACATGATGTTAGGAATTAGGTTACATTATCCAATGCTCAGTTTTGCATCTTAAAGTAAGATACTGCCTTGAACTACACTATGCTATCTTTAAAAAATGATATTAAAAGATATTAAGCCCTGTACTAATATCATAGCAGCAAGCACACTGGCATTGCAGCCAGTTTCCAAAATATATTTGGTGTCATGATCTGATAATGCAGCCCAGAGAAGAATACAGGAGTGCACACCCAGAAAACTTGACTTAGTCTGTCTCAGGCTCCATAACAATATACCCAGACTACATGGCTTCAACAGTGGACATTTATTTTTCAGTTTTGAAGTCTATGAGTCCCAGATGAAGGTGCTGGCCAATTTGGTTCCTGGTGAGAGCTCTCTTCCTGGCTTGACTATGGCTGTGTCCTCACATGGCCTCATTTCTGTACCCACTTGAAGAGATCAAATGTGTGTATTCTCTCTCCCTTTTTCTTCTTATAAAGTCACGAATCCTATGGAGCTGGGCCCCACCCTTAGGACTTCATTTCATCTTAATTGATCTCCTAAAGATCCTATATCCAAGTACTGTCAAATTGGTGGTTGGGGCTTCAACATATGTTTGGGGTTAAGGTGGTGGGGACAGTTCAGTTCATAGCATAATTCAAAGGCTGAAAATTATGTGAGATCTTTATAATCTAACCATGAAATAGTATGAAGTTGAGACCTTCCCATTTTATACAGTATGTTGATAAAGGTAAAGATATACTATGCTGTAAAACACTTGACACCACGAGAAAGTATTCAATATTAAGATCCAATTTAATGCACTATTAAACAAGTTAGCAAAGAAAATATAGTTTTATTGGAACTGTGCAAAAGCAAGGGCAAGAAAAACATTTCAAAAGTAGTTGCCCATGAGAGCATTGCCAAAAGTTTTCAGGTCCTCATCAGATTTAACAATAGATGTTTAAAAGTAGTGTCCTTTAAAATAATGCCAAACAACTATTAATTAGATGTTACTGATGTGGGCCATGAGTTCTAGAATTTACTTTTCCATACCAAAGATGTTTAGTGTACTGAAGCAGGGTGTGGTACAGATACTTCACATAGAATAAGAAACCACTGAGGCTGGTTTTGTTATTACCACTCAAGAAGTCAGCTGGATTTACCCCTAGTACTGCATAATGGCCCCTCCTGCCTGTTCCTTCTTGGTCAGCACAGGCCCTCAACACAGCACATGGAGCAAGCAGATCTTCAGTGAATGTGGAGAGAAGTAACTGGTGATTGATTCCATCTGAAGTAGGAAAATGTGGGAGAGAGAGCAAGCAAATTTGAAGGCAGGAGGGAGAGAGTGGGAAGTTTCTTCAGGAGGTACAGGTATAGTCTCATTTTATCTTTGGAATTACAGAGAAACAGTAATATTACAGAGAAACAGTAGTATTCTGGAGCAGCTAGAAATCATCATTGGAAAGTAAAAAGTTTAATTAAAAAGGATACCATCAAATCATCCTATTATGGGATTGAAAGATAAATGGGAAGAAATCACTTAGGCGTTAAAACTGCAAAATGGATGACTGGCTGACCAAGGTTCATCTAGGGAACTGCACTTAAGAACTTTTCTGCTTTATTGCAATAGTGACATTTTCTTATTCTGTTAATGTTCCAACATATAATTTGGTAAATTGTGTTATATGCAATTACTAAATCAGGGAGTAGCTTGATTTTACTCTGGTGATGCTGTGAAGACTTTGTCTTGAGGCTTTGGGTTCTTAAGTATATTGCTCAACCAGAACAGTTATAGCCACAAGCTACAGTCATTCTTGAGTGTAGAGCTTTACCTTTAAGGTAGCTGACCCTGCTATCCATGGGGACTCGTTCCCGGGACTCCTGTGGATACCAGAACCCAATGATGCTCCAAACCCTTTTATAGAATGATATGGTATTTGCATGTAATTCACAATCCTCCTGAATATTTTAAATCATCTCTGGATTGCTTATAAACCGTAATACAATGTCAGTGATATGTAAATAGTTGTTATGTTGTGTTGTTTAGTGATGATGGCAAGAAAAAGTCTGTACATGTTCAGTAGAGATGCAATTTCTAAAATATATTTTCCATCCAAGGTTTGTTGAACCCATGGATGAAGAACCAGAGGGCAGAGTGTGGATAGCAAAGGGTAGCTCTTTTCTCATGGCTACGGTGTCTCTTTTAGCTTCTGTAAGCAACTCTTTCCACTTTCCTGGATTATATTTCCTTGACACTGGAGGCTCCTGGAAGAGCCTGAGACAGTGTGGTCTTTCCTCAGAATCTTATGGGAACAGAAACACCTGAGAACTCAACCTGGTCACTAAAAGGGCTGAAAGGTGCTTACAGCTATCCTCTGTTCACAGGTGGTCCCCATGCTTCCCAGGCTGCTATGTGAGGAGCTGTGTAGCCTCAACCCCATGACGGACAAGCTGACCTTCTCTGTGATCTGGACGCTGACCCCCGAGGGCAAGGTAACAACTTACATCTTGCCATTCATTCTCTGCTTACCAGCATCCCATACTGAGTGGTGGGAATCACCTGCGGTGTGCCTGGTGCTGGGCTGTGGTGCTGCTGTGGAAGGGTGGTGAGAAGGAAATGTGAGGGCTCTGGCCTCAACGGACTGTCAGCCCCACCTGGGAGGCAGGAGCTGATTTTTGCCCAAGACTAAGTGGGTTTCAGTGAGGTTGGGTATGCACTGGGAGGCAGGTGGCCCCACTGCAGGAAGGGAGCAGGGCCTGGGGGAGGAGGGCATTAATGAATGGGGAGAGTTTGCAAAGATGTGCAACATCAAACTAGGGAAAGTCTGAAATGGCAGTCACAGATGAATTGCGGCTGCTAGGACTCATAATGTTTCATGAGGAATGTGGTATTTCAAAAGATGAGTGCTGCATCAGGGTGCAGGGTGACTGGAGGTGTGTAGGCCAGGCAGCAAGGTAGCACTGTGTCAAGACACAGGGTACGAAACCCCGGGGCACTGTGGAACATCAGCAAGCATGTCCCAGACGTGGGGAAGAAGGGAGCTGGTAAAGAAAGATGAAAAAAAAGCAGTTTCTTCCCCCAGAACAACAGCTCTGCACATCCAGAATAGGGTAATGATAAATAAACTATGGTGCCTAATCTGGAATGTTATACAGTTACTAAAGCTAATTACAAAGACCATGGAAGAACATGGCAAATGTTTATGCTGTAATATTTAATAGAAGTTTTTAAAAAAGGTAATTATTATTAAGAGACTCCAAATGAAGATGGAAGATTGAATACCCACATTTACTTTCATTCCCTCCCAAACCTCACTAAAACAACAATAAAGAGAATTTTTTTTTGAAGACATAAACCCACAAGGACAAAGAGAGTGGGAGAGGAGACAACAGCAACAAAATTTTGGAAGCTGGGTAGCAGATGGATGAGTGGTAACTGACTTAGCAGTCCTGAGAAAGTTGATTCCTGAGCCAGCAACAGAGGAAGCCAAAAACAAAAACAAAAAAATCCAGAAATTGACAGCACTAGATAACTCTGGAAGGTGGGGAGGGGTGGGTGAATATGAGGCTGCAACAGTATCAGTTGCAAGTTTATTTTAAAAAAGATTAGTTCCCATGTTCTACACAGAAGACCAGAAATTTATTCTCTGGACAGGACAGAGGAAGGTGTCTGAACTGAGGCACAGTGACACACTCGGTGCTGCTGGGCCTAGGGATTGAGTGAATGTTGGCATACTGAAAGTTCTTTCCACCAACTCCAGAGTTCTGGGGGCCAGGCCTGCACCCATGAGTTAGGAGATGGAAACATCTTTCTCTGAAGAGTCTGAGTAGTAAATAATAAAGGCATACTAATAACCTTAAGGGTTTCCCAAGGAGCAGCCCAGCTCTCTTCTGCAGTAAAGCTCACAGACAGTGAGCCCCACTGCCCTATCACAGTTTTTTTAGTATTTCACTTTCATGTCTGAAGGGACAACCAAGAGGAGAGTGTCTAATATTACATAGAAAGGTAAAGTAATCTAATAAAGAAAAGCAACTAGGACAAAACACACTAACAAGGAAAAAAAATGATATCTTTATAGAATTTTTTAAAGGGAGTTATCTATATCACAAGATAGAAGAAATGAAAAAGATTCAAGATTCCAGTTGGAAGTGAAGTTGAAGAATTATCCCAGAAAGAGATAGAAATGATAAGAAAATTAGAGGATCAGTCCAAGGTATCCAGCATCTGCTCAACGAGTATACTAGAAATAGCAAAGAGATCAGAAGGAAAGAAATGATCAACAGGCATGTAAAAACATGGAACCATGAATCCCACCATTATGTATACCATAATATACCAATTAAACAAATATGGGGGTGGGGTGGGCAAAATCATTCTAGGAAATGCTCTGTTTCTGGAAGACACGATTCCAGATTGGAAGAGCTCGCTGCCAGCATAGTGGTGGAAACATGTCTCCAAGACACACCAAGACACACCACCAGAGAATTCTAGAACCCTGGAGACAAAGAATAAGATGCAGGAGGGGATCATCTACAGTAGATCAGAAACCAGAATAACTAGTACTTTTCTACCACAACTCTAGAAGCCACGTGACAGTGAAGAAAACCTCCATGTCTGAAAGTCTGTGATCTCCATATCAAAGTTTTGTACCTAGCTTTCAGTAAACTGCAAGAGTAGGAGAGGACATTTTGAGACAAAAAGTACTTCTGGTACACTGTTTCTCAGAAAGCTGCCAGAGAATAGGCTTCACCAGAATGAAGGAGTAAATCAAAAAAGAGAAAGAATCGGGCGTAGTGGTGCACACCTATAATCCCAGCACCTCAGGGGGCTGAGGCAGAGGATTGGAGTTCCAAGCCAGCCACAGCAAAAGCAAGGCGCTAAGCCAATCAGTGAGACCCACCCCCCCCACCCCACCCTGTCTCTAAATAAAATACAAATAGGGCTGGGGATGTGGCTCAGTGGTTGCGTTCAACCCCCAATACCCCGCCCCCCAAAAAAAGAAAGAAAAAGATATTGGACATAGGAAACATAAATCAACACAGGGAAGAACGGAAGGAATCACCTGGATCAGGGTTTAAGACACTTCCTATAAAGGCCCAAATGGTGAATATCTCTGATTTTACAAGCCACCTTCTCGGTCATAGCTATGAAACTCTCACACTCTAGCAGGGGAGCAGATGATAGGTAAATGAAACAGCTTGGCTCTGTGCCAGTAAAACTTTATTTAAATTCAGTTGGCAGGTTGGATTTGACCCACAGGACCATAATTTGGTGATTGATACCCAAACAGCAATACCCAAACCCCTCAGTGCTTTTGGACTATCTGTGTAATATCAATACATGGGACAAGCCATGCAGTGCCTTAGTGTTGTTATGAAACCAGTTTTGACCTCATGGACCCCTGAAAGGTCTCAGAGATCCCCAAGAAAGAATCTGTGGAACTTAGCAACTTAGCAAGGCCCTAAGCAATCCAGGAAGACCCTGTCTCTAAATAAAATATAAAAAGGGCTGGGGATGTGGTGGCCCAGTGGTTAAGTGCCCCTGTGTTCAATCCCAGGCACCAAAAAAAAAAAAAAAAAGCGGTTACCATGGGGAGGGACAGACGAGAGGGGAACAGAAGGTTACTGTCTTTCATAACAAGCCTTTAAAACTATGTGATTATTGTAACTATGTATATTTTATTTTTAAATTTTTAACCTGCAATTTTTCAGATATACCTGAAAGTAAAGAAAATAGCACAATAAATGCTCTTTGCACATCTCCCAAATTCAACTACTGTTAAGATTTTGGTTTTTGATACAGTGTTTTGAAATAAACCATAGTCAGGTCCTTTCACTTACATGTACTTTCATATGCAACTCTAAAAACTGTGGACTTCCTTTAATATAAACACAACCCTGGGGCTGGGGTTGTGGCTCAGTGGTAGAGTGCTTGCCTTGCATGTATGGGGCACTGGGTTTGATCCTCAGCACCACATAAATAAATAAAATAAAGGTGTTGTGTCCTACAACTAAAAAAAAAATTAAAATAAACAAAAAACACAACCCTGTAGCATACCTAACAATGGACGCTAATGCCATGGTGCCATCCAGAACCCATAACACATTTCCCTGAGTATCTCCAATGGACTTGTCCAAATTGAAATGAAAAAAAAAAATACACACGTTACTTTGGGTTTTTATGGCTCCTAACTATCTGGTAAAAAGTTCCTTTCTAAGGTTTAAGAGGCAAACATTATCTGAAATGCAGAGAAGGAATTATGAGTACAGTATGCCAGCACTCATATTCTGGTGGGGGTGAGAGCAAGCATGGGGGGAAAATGAATGGAAAAAGATCAGAAGGAAATAAAACAGAATGCCAACTGTGGTTGTGTTTGGGTAGTAAAACTATGAGTAATTTTTTCTACTTTTTTGTATTTTCTAATGTTTTTTGAAAACATGTATAACTTTTATATTTTTATAAATGCTTATTTTTGCAAAAGTTTAACTAAATAGAAAATAAAAGCCTGTAGAAGAAAACTAACTTGAGTCAACAGAGAAGAACGTTGAATCTGAATTATGCCTGCCAGGATCAGACCCGAGAAATAAAAACTGCCTGATCTAATGTGCTTCTAAAATATGAGGGTCATAAAAGAAGCACTAGAAAGCGGCAAACCCTGACACACAGTTGCCCTTTGGGGTTTCTGTTCGAGGCAGTGCCGGGTGCTTAGGGCTTCTGCTCTTCACAAGGTGCTGCAGGGCAGGTGAAAGCATGGGGCCAGGAAAGGTGCTGGGCCTCTGTCTAACCACACAAGATAGGAAGGACCAGGGTTGGAACTAAGGACAGAGACTAGCAGGGCAAGGCCCACTGTGGTTATCCAAATACCCTACCCAGAGACCAGGGGACCACATGAGAGGTAGACCGGTTGGTTAGTCCTGAGTATCTCTTACCTGCAGTAGGGGCCCATAATGAAAGGTCTGATTCCACATTTGTATCCAAGGAATGCTTGTTTAAGATGCTAGTAAGCAAAGCCTGAGTTAAGCTAGAGGGGCACAGATTCAGAATCAGATGAGAGATCAGGGTGCCAGAGGAGGCCCTGAGGGCAGCCCTGCATCAAGAACCCAAATGAATAAAGAGGAAGGAACTCAAAGCCTGTGTGGCCAGAGCCAGGAGGCTGGGTTTGCTTATAGTCTCTTTTAGCAAAAGGGCTTGGGCTTTGTTAGAAGGAGCCAGAGCAGGGCCAGCAGCATTGTGTCCCCACTCCTCCCACATGGCTGCCACTTTTACCTGGTGCCAAAGTGAAGGTTTTCCTTAGGCTACTGGCCTGCCTTACTCTCTGGGGTAGGCGTGGTCCACCACTGGAAGGCTACTACTTTTTTTTTTTTTTTTTAACACCCACAAGAAAATCTTGGATAGTTTTGCTTTCATCAAGCCAGTGCCCCAATGTTTAGGTCAATAAATGTTTAAGAATCTATTTTTAGCATATTTTTCATGTGTTTGTTTTAAGAACATTGTTTTCTAATCTTGACATTTGTAATTAAATATTGTCACAAGGGAAAAGTTACCCAAGTAAATTTTGTGCTTTTTGTAAAATGCAACTCTGGAACCACAAAATCAGCTCTACCATATCCATCCAGTGGCCTTATCACCTCCTGAACACCTCTGGCACTTCTGTCTCATCTGACACTCAGGAATATAAGGGCCTACACACCAAAGACCAGTTCTCAGAGACACCTGAAATACAAGGTCACCTCTGTGAATATTCTTGTGTCAGACTTTGAAGAAAATCACCTGCAACAAAGTTGACTTAGTAGGAGTCTCAGGGTCACAGATGAGAAGGATGCAAGGAAGGCCTCCCTGGCTGCAGCTGTCCCCAGCCTGCCTCCCCTGCCACAACTGGGATGCTGCCATGTGCCAGCATCCATTAGGACCTAGAGGGTGCTCCAAAAGAGGACACTTCAGCCATTTACTCAAGCCAGAAGCCATGGGGTCCTTTTTCACTGCTTTGGTCTTTCTCTTACCATCCACCCCACCCACATCCAGTCTGCCAGTAAGTCATCTTGGCTTTGCTTTCTAAATCTCTCTGAATCTGTCCCCTTCCTTATCACCTTGAGCACTGTGGCAGGGGTTCCAGCTGCTGTCTCTTGCCTGAACTAATTCAGAGGCCTCCTGGCTGTTCTTCCAGCTTTGGCTCTTGCCCATTTATCTTCTCCCCACATGGCAGTCAGAAGGAGCCTTCTAAATCTTAAACTAGGTCTTATCTCTCTTTTAAAATTCTCCAGTCTCTCATCAGAACAAAAGCCAAAAGCCTTTAAAATGGGATGCCCCCTCCTCTCTGCTTTCTCTTTCTTCTGCTAGAGACCCATGGAATCCAGAGCCAACTTGGAAACAGACTTGCTTCTCTTGCTGAAGCATCTTTGCTCATGTGGAGATCACTTATGATGAGCTCTCTCCTGTGCAACAGCTCCCATCTTCAGCTTCTGTGGCCTTAATCCACTAAGCTCAAGTTTTGCTACCCACCTCTTCCTAATGCCATTCCAGTCTGGGCCTGTTCCTGGAGCTCTAGGGAAACTCTACTTCCTGCCTCAAGAAGCACGCGTTGAGAGAAGAATGTTGTGCAGAGTACAGGCCGACTTTCTTTAGCAGAGCCTTAATACTACTTAGGAATTCTTTTACTAATTGCTAAGGTAGCTATTCCAGACCTTTATTCCTAGGCTTCACCTTTCTGTGCTGCTTCTCATCCCTCTTTCATTCAAGACCCACCATTCTCCTCTGGTAACTTTCATTTCTCCTTCTTGGAAACCAGAGAGCATCCAGTTGGATCTACTTGATCAACTTTCCTCTCTGCCTTTCCCCTCTCTTTCTGCAATAATAATGCCCCTGTTGCAACCTGAGTTTAAACCCTGTGTTCTCTGGATCTTTTAATGGCATCAGTGACAACCAAGCTACCCAGACTTTAAAGTGGCCAGCCTTCTTCACATCTACTACCTCTAAGAGTTCTACATTCTAGCAGGGCTACCTTTGTGGTGGGCCTCTCTAATCAGTCCTCTCTTTCTGTACCACTGCCACCATCCCAGTTCACATCTTTGCCATCTTATCCTGGGACCAGTGGTATAGACTGTGACCTCTATTCTGTTTCCTTAGTGATCATCCTCTTACTCAACTTCCTCTGACTGCATGTGATAATTAGCCCCAAAAGTCTGATCTCTAGAGTCTGATATAAAAGACCTCCACCCTCTGTGACCATTTGCCATCCATCCTCCAGCCCCCTCCATCTCTCCTCTTGCTACTGAAGGATTCATTTGGCTTAAGAGGGAGCCACAAGGCTTCCAAGACTTCTCATGTGCTCCATCCTCTTCCTTGAAGATGCTTCCCCTCAACTCTGCCAACAAGGATGCAGCTTATGCTTTGAGATGCAGCTATGATGCCACTTCTTCACGAGAGTCAGGGATAGTCACTCATCCACCCACTCAGTATGCTGGGGATACTTGCTGTCTTCACATACTGTATAAGGTATTGAAGATATGAAATTAATAGCCCCAAACAGAAATGGTAGTGATCTCCTGGTGATGGGTGAATAGATTTTTAATTTTTCTTTTTCCCACCCATATTTGTAAAGTTTCCTATAATGAATTCATAATACCAATTAGAAAAGTAAAAAAATATTTTGATTTTTTTTTCTTTTATTTTAAGTAAGCAAATGAGAGATGCTGGATTATGTTTGTAGGCTGAGTGGTAAGGTGAACAGACAAGACAAGGGAGAAGAGATAGATTTGGGGAGTCTCTCATCCTAAATGGAGTGAATATGGGGTGGGGGAGTGGGATGCCCTAGATTTTGAGAAGGTGCTTAGATGGAAGGGCATTGTCCTCCCTGTCAGAATCCGTTTTCCCATCTTTCCACCCCCTCAGCACCTGTCCTCTTTCCCTGGACTTTAGAGCCATTTGTGCACAGATCTGTTATCCTGCAAGATTATAAACTCCTTATAAGCAGTACCATTCCTGAGTTTTTACCTCTCCGCCCATAGTACAGTGCCCATACCCAGAAAATGCTGAAAATATTTCATACAGTGATTTGCACACCTGTTTATTCTTTCTGCCTTGTTAGAAAGGTGGTCTCTTGGTAAGCATTGCATCCACAGCAACCTTCCCCACTTTGCAAGCCAAGTGCTGAGGGTTGAACAAAGCCTCAAACTACCCCATTCAGCTTCTGCACAATCCTGCTGTCCCCATAATGACCCCTGTAGAGTTTCATGTCCTGCTGCTGGCCTGCCATCTGCCACTGCTAGGAATCTTGTGAAACTTGAAAAATAAAATGCTGGTCAGGTACAGTGGTGCACACCTGTAATCCCAGCAACTCAGGAGGCTGGGGCAAGAGGATCTCAAGTTCAAGGCCAGCCTGGACAATTTAGCAAGACCCTGTCTTAAAATAAAAAGGGCTGGGGAAGTAAGTCAGTGGTAGAGTGCCCCTGGGTTCAATCCCCAGGATTGCCAAAAGAAAAAGAAAAAATTCTATGCTCTCCCTGGGTCATCATGGTCTGTAGCAAGGCTTGTGTGTAGTATCATGCAACCTGGGGCTTCAGTTGGTGGTAAGAAGCAGAGCACTCACTGGTTGATGTGTTTCATCCTCGGACGCTGTAGTGGAAACCTTGCCCATGCAGCTTCCCATGAGACAATAGCTTCAAAAACTGGTTCTGAGAATAAGGAGAAAGTTCCCAGAATATCTATCTTTAGTCATTACCAGAGGCGGAGCAGAATTGTTTTATTTCAGGCCTGTAGCAACAGCTCTGGGACAAGGGTGCTTTGGGAAGAACTTTGCTGTGTTCTGTGCCCTGCATGTCCCATTTCCAAATGAAGGCACAATGAGATGGCTTACCTAAGGTCACTTCAGGGGAATCACAGAACTGAACTGAACAGATTTTGCTTGGACTTAAAATAAGAATTCAAAATGAAATATTTTCAAGAAATGAAACAAAGTAAGACATTTATTATTTATAAGATGGTCATGCCAGGAGGTAAAAATTCCTTTTAATCAGCTTTTCTCCCACGTTTTGATGTTATTAACAGTGGGTTTGACTTGAACCTGAAGACATGGCTCCTGAGTATCAGAAAGAACAGAGTGGGCTGTCCTGGGCTCTAAAACAAGTGCACTCCCACTTTCCTTCCTTGCTTTCTCCCCCTAGCCTCCAGTTCCCTTCCCACACCCTCAGGCCTCTCAAAGATGAGCTTTAAGGATTCCTCCCACTGCCCTGTGGGAAAGGGGATGCTTTCAAGGCCCGCTCGGGCATAGCACCCTCATCCACTGTTACCAGAATGAAATTCCTGCCTCAGCACCATCAGAGCCTCTGGGATCTCCTCACGTTTCCTGCGGCTCTCAGGGTTTGGTGTGCCAGGCAAACAATTCGAGGAAACTTCCTCCACTTCCTTCCTCAGAAGTTTAGACAGCTGTCAACAGGTCAGAATGGGAAGGGACCTGGTTCTAGCCCTCAGGACCAGTGGGCAAGCTCAATGGCAGGCCACCTTGGAGAGCAGAAGAGTGCTCAGTACACTTAGGCATTTTTTGCTATACAAATAAATCTTGGAGAGAATTCTAGCACATAAACAAACTGACTTAGGAACTAAAACAGGCTGACAGACATGAGGCCCTCTGCAGCCTGTGCCCTGGGCAGAGGGTTCTGGTGGGCCTCTGCATGCTTCCTCTGGGACCCCGACAGTGCAGCCATGGAACACTCCAGGATGTGGCCTCTGTGTGCCAATACGGAGCAAGTGAGCTCTCAGGTATAAATGGAGCTTGCTGCTGCTGGGGCACAAGTCTTGCTAGTTACAACTTCATCTTAGCCTGGTGGCTCTCTTTGTTTTGGGGAAGTTTTATATTTGTTTGATTGGTTAGTTGTTATTTTTGTTTGTTGTTGTTTGGTAGTAGGAATTCAACCCAGGGACACTTTACCACTGAGCTCTATCCCCAGGCTTTTTTTTTTTTTTTTTTTGCTTGTGGGAGGGGCAGGGTCTTGCTAAGTTGCTGAGGCTAGCCTTGAACTTGAACTTTGAACTTGCAGTTCTCCTGCCTCAGTCTCCCAAGTCACTAGGATTGCAGGTATGCTCAGGCTCTCATGTTTTTTAAGAAAAACCTGGGTCTCACCCCATCACATTGGGCCTACTACGGGGGTGGGCCTAGTGGAAGAGTCCCCTACTCCTCAGCTACCCCCCAGCCTCTGCCTGCTGCTTCCAAGGCCTTCACTAGGCAGTCCTTCCTTTGACCTGCCCCTTGCTGTCTTCCAGCCCTCCTCTTTCTGCCCACTTCTTTGTCAGATGCTTTCTTCTTGGCACATTTGGCTTCTCTTTTACCCACCCCTTTTCCCGCCGTTGCCACTCAAACAGCCTGGTTTTGCTTCAGTCAGGAAAATGTTTCTTTCTAAGATGTCTTTTGAACTAAACATTTTATAGATGGGACTCAGAGTTGCTGCAGAAGTGATTTTACATCTTATTATTTAAAATTATAAATTAACCCCATTAGCAGTTTTTAGAACCAGAGGTGTCTTACTAAGGGGCTGACATTTTTCAGAGGATAAGTTTTAAAATACATTTGAATGGTATTAGGACACAGTGTTCAAAGGTTTCCTCACACCGTTGTCTCTTTAAACTATAGAAAGTTGATATGCATTTGAGGTACATTTGCTTCTTTATTTCACATCTCTCGCTTTTCTATTTTATGACATTCAGCTGAAATATAAGAAAAAATAGACTTTGAATCTAAGCCTTTGGTTGTGGATCTGCCCATGGCTGCCACTTGGGAGCTTGTGTGACTCTCAGGAAGTCTGTTTTCTCAGCTGTTGAACAGGCTGAATAAGGGACTCCCCCTCCCCCGCCTGTGTGGGATGTCAGGGTCTGGGACTGAGGGTGCTGGGCTGTTTCAGTCTTCCTGGATGTAGAGGTGCCATGCACAGTGGATGGTGTGGGCTCCTAGTTGGCCCAGGGTTTTCCCAGCAATACCCTGCAGTCAGGGCCGACTCTGTTAACCTGACATTCTCAGCACTAGTGTCTCAGAGTGTGTGCAGCAAACTTGCTGCCTGCCGCAGGAGTGGTCCGAGTCCTGTGATTCCGCAGAAGCAGGACATGATCTTCTTCTGAAGGGTTTTGTTTATGCATCTCCTCGTGGCTTTTTAACTTTTTCCATGAAAAACCCTTTGTCCTTTTGTCTTCTGCCACTGGCCCTGGTTATGGACTGGGCGTTGATGTGAGTACAGTTTCCAAATTGGAAATTAATGAGGTGTTCCCTCCAGAGAGGCCTGCCTTCCACGCTGGGGCTGGCTGCTCCTGGTCCCCTCTGGGTGGATCTTTGCTTTCCCGCTGCAGCTGCCACAGGCATCCTTCCTTCCCAGAGGTGGTTTCAGGCCGCTTTTCCTAGCCTCATAATTATTTTAGTGACTGTCAGGTGTGACTCCAGGCCTCCTCCTCAACCCTTTGTATGTTTAAAAAGAAGATCAGGGCAGATTTCCAGAGATGCAGCTGTGAGGGGAGGGCTGAAGCCAGGGGAAAGAGCTTCAGGAAACACCAACTCAGGCCCCAGCTTGGCAGCATCCAGGTGTGTTGTTGGGAAGGGACTTCTGCCTTGACTGAGAAGGAAGCAAAAGAGCAGAGGTGCCCATTGGACAGGGAGCGGTACTTCAGGTGAACTGCATGTGCCGCCAGGATGGCAGTAAACAAGCTGGGGGCGGGGGCATCTGATTTGGGAAAGGGCCAGGTAATGAACTTTAAGAACTCCCCGAGATTACATGAAGCCCCTGGTCAGGGCTCAGCAATCAGAGGGTTCAGCGAGAGCGACAAAGGTATGCATGGAGAGCGACAAAGGTGTGCATAGGCTTGGGGTACCTCACGTAGCTTGCTGCCAAATTTCATGCACATGTTGTGGGGTGAATCTCATCAGGGCTCTCATTAGATTCTAAAGCAGTTCGTGGCCCCACAGCTTAGGTGAAAACAAATGCCCCTTAGGGTGCTGAGGTCACCTGCTCAGAGCATCCTCTAGGGAAAAAGAACACAGACCCCGGGAGGCCACACACCTTGTGACCTGGGCACAGGAAGGAATCCACGAGGCCACTTGTGACCTGTGAGAAAGAGAGGCGTGGCGTGGGGTGGAAGCTAGATTCCCTGAGCGAGTGGAAGACAGGCTGTCTAACAAACACAATATGGACACACGGGAGGAGGGACTGGATTTGGAAGGAAAGGGAGAAACGGAAGCAAGCCGACTCTCCAGGGGAAAACACTGAGACCACAAGAATGAAGAGGCCGTGGCCCTGTCATTCTAGAGGAGGTTGGAGCAGCTCTCTTCAGGAAATGTGGTGTGTAGGGCAAGCCTGGGCTGCCCTGGAAGGGGCTCCCTCCTGCACAGGGCACCCCCAGCTGTTGGACAGGACTGGATTGGCGCTGTGGGCACCCTTGCCTGCAGCACAGGAGCTCCCAAGAGCCGGCTTCAGGTCCTGCTTGCCACAGTGTAAGACTCAAATGTGCATTTGAGTTCCTCCTAGTTCTTGGAATAATCTGGAAAGCATAGTTTCAGGATTGTATTTTTTTTTTTTAAGAAAAAATTAAATGCACAACTCTCTATAGCTCTTTGCACTGAATGAATACAAGACATGAATGATTGTCATCATTCTCATCCTCCATCTCACGGCTGCCATTTTTTGACAGTGTTGATTCTTCTTTAAAGGGAGGATGTGGGCACCAGAGGGCTTTCTGTAGCCTGTCAGCTTAGCAGATGTGTCCATGAAGGCCTTGTCGGGTGGGCAGTCCTGAGCTGGGCTCTGCCCTAGAGGAGCACTTACATACAGACCTTCTGAGGGCTGTTCATGGGAGGCATCGTCTCTGAGGCTGTGAACAGAGTGGTTTGGCTGGTGAAGAGCAAGAGGGTGTTGCATGCCCAGACTTGAAGGTTCCGCTCCTGACCAATGCTCACCCCTTCTTGCATGCCCTCACCCCCAATCACTCAGCTCTGCTGCCTTCCCTTGCTTCAGAATCATGATTCTCACAGTCTGCATCTTGGAACTTTTCCACTTTCCTCAGGCCCTAGAGCCTTGAACTGTCTCCTTCATCCTTTCCTGCATAGACTGGGGCTCTCTGGTGTGAGCACTCCCTACTTCACTCTTTTTCCCCTGGGGCTCATCCCCCTCCTCCCTGCCTGCCTCCCCAGGCCTCTCTTCCCACACTGGATGGATGGCCTCCATCACCTCCATTTAACCCCAGGTCCTGTTGTTTTTCTATGTACTCAGTCTTCCTTCCATACTGGTTTCTTCTCCCTACCCTGTAAACACAACGAATGCACCCTCTGTCATGGTTCTCAACGGCTTTCCTTCTCGTCAGTCTTCTGGAAACCACCATCCACAGTAATTGCATTGCCTCTGCTTAGCCATATGCTCATCCCCCACCCAAAGCTTCCCAGACTTTTTCATATCATGACCCGTTCAAGAAGTGTCACTTTTTTAAAAAATATTTTTATTAGTCATTAATGGACCTTTATTTTATTTATTAATTATACATGGTGCTGAGAATCGAACCCAGTGCCTTACACATGCTAGGCAAGCACTCTACCACTGAGCCATAGCCCCAGCCCTGAAGTGTCACTTTTTGAGTGGCATATGGACACATGCTTGAGGCTGAGGATGATGGAGACAAAGTTCTGGCTGCCCTGAAGGCAGAGGAGCCCGGCCCAGGGTGTCCGGAGTGTGCAGTCTTTCTGACATCCCGAGTGCTAGGTGCAGTGCTGCATGCCTGGACTTCTCTTTCTTTTAATCCTCTTGACATTCAGATGGTGCTGTGTGACACTGGTGAGTTAGAGCTAAACACTGAGGTGGCACTACCTGGGTTCTGTTCCCCTTTGCCATTCTGTAGTGACATGGCCTTGGACAAATTACTTTTTTTCTCTGTGCCTTGGTTTCCTGACTGAAGAATGAGGTTCATAAACTTCCTACCTCATAGGACTGTTGGGAGAATCAGTAGCTGCCGTGTGGAAAGTGGGTCATCAGTGCCTGTCTCGTAGGAAGTGCCATTTTAAATGGTCTTGTTGCATGTCAGTGTCCTTTTTTCTAACAGTTCTCCCCCACGCCCCTTTTCCTACCACTAGACATACCTGGTCTTTTCCTTTCTGGACCCTCTTATTTTTCTTCTGTTCTCATCCTCTGGCTTCCCTGTTCCCTGCATGGGCAGGTATAGGGGAACGCAGCCCGTCTCTTCCTTCCTTGAGCCCCTGGAGGGGTGGTGCCAGCTCTCTGAACCAGACCAGCCACCATCTCAGGCCCTGAGCCAGCACCCCAGATGCCCTATAGATACCCTCATCTGGATCTCAATCTGCACCTCAGACTTGGAAGTCCCCCCAGAATTTTCATGTTTTATTTTATTTTCTTCTTAAAACCATAAAGGCTTATAGAAAATACAGAGAAATTGAAAGACTGAAATATACCTCAAAGTAATCTCTGCATTCATCAAGCTCCACCACTGAGCTGGCATAGCCCCTGGAGTCTGGGCTTTTTCCCCAGGGGACACTTGGCAATGTCTAGAGACATTTCTGGTTGTTAGCTGGGGAGGGGGGATGTTACTGGCC
Source organism: Marmota flaviventris (assembly GCF_047511675.1). Taxonomy (NCBI): domain Eukaryota; kingdom Metazoa; phylum Chordata; class Mammalia; order Rodentia; family Sciuridae; genus Marmota; species Marmota flaviventris. The sequence goes on along the minus strand of NC_092508.1, from coordinate 7,172,191 downwards.
TCTAGTGGGTGGAGGCCAGGGATCCTGCTCAACATTTAATAATGACAGGACAGTCCCTCACAGTAAGGGATTGTTGTCCAAAACCCTGTTCTTTCTCTACATAGACATGTGGAAATTGGTTTTCCCATTGTCCACTCATCCTTCCTCCTCACCTGTGTCCTCTGCTTCTGTCCATGGCCCTACTTTCTCCCCTTTCCTTCCTCCTCAGCCATTACCAAGCCCAGACATCATCTGTCACATCTCTGGCAACTGTCCCTTCCTCCTGCCCCAAGTTATGAATTGATGACCACTCTCCTAAAACTAATGAAGAAGATTCTCACAGGCTTTTCACTCTTCGAGGTGTGTTTGGGGACCTTCGTAGACTTTGACTGCCTATCGAATTCAGCCCAGGTCTGGTAGAGTCCCAGCTGCTTGAGGGCAGCAGCAACCATGTCTGATTCAACTGTGTAACAGCATCCTGAGCACAAGGTCAAGCACTCCATAAATCTTTGTTGAGTTTGTGTGGTGAAGGCTTGAATGAAGAAAATCCTGGAAAAGCATATCCTCCCAGCTTTTTCACAATGTGTCTGTCTCTGCAGATCCTCAAGGAGTGGTTTGGCCGGACCATCATCCGCTCCTGCACCAAACTGAGCTATGAGCATGCTCAGAGCATGATTGAAAGCCCATCTGAGAAGATCCCTGAGGAGGAGCTGCCCCCCATCTCCCCAGAACACAGCAGCGAGGAAGTGCACCAGGCGGTCCTGAACCTGCACGGAATCGCAAAACAGCTTCGCCAACAGCGCTTTGTGGATGGCGCACTGCGTTTGGATCAGGTCAGTGTGTTTTGTTCAGTGCAGCCGTAAAGTTTGACTCATTCCTGAAGCCAGTGGGATGAGGCAGCATGGCAGTCTTTGTCTCTCCTGGCTTTTCCCCAGGCATTCCACCACACTGTGCTGCTCTCCCACCCACCCTCCAGACTCCACAGGCATGAGGCCTGGTGACACAGTCACAGAAAAGGATGGTGTCTGTGCAGGTAGCTCTGCAAGCAAACCACTGCTGTTTTCTGTGGAGAGGCTGTGCCTGGGATTTGATCCTCACTTCAGGTTCTTAGTTTGAATCCCTTCTCATGAAGGCAAGAACTGAAGACACCCATGTTTAGGAAGTAGCTGGCCAGTGTGTGATTGTGAGGGTCAAAAAACAGTATGTCATTTTTTTTAATATTATGTGGATTTTTTAGCTTAATTTTATTTTTTTATTTTTATATGGTGCTGAGGATCAAACCCAGTGCCTCACACATGCTAGGCAAGGGCTCTACCACTGAGCCCCAGCCCCAGCCCCCCCCTTCTTATTCCTCAAAGAGAGTTATTTGTTTAACATCTGAAGAAGTAGGGAAGAGAGGGGCCTGGAGAATGTTGGCTGTTGAAGCAAACAGTGGCTGCAGTCGCAGTGAATCTGACACTGTCAGCCCACTGGGACTTAGGCAGCTGTCACTTGGATCAGGTAAATTTCCATATTCCAGAGTTGATAACAGCTAGGACCCAGGAATTCTCTCTTCATTGCTTGTCAGCACATTACAAGAGTGGAGCTTATGTTTTATATCATGGAATCTTTTTTCATTTGTATTTCTGACCCACACTTTCCTCCCCAGGCCATTGTGTGCTGTGGAATTGTCTCCATGTGTCTTAAAAATGGAGTGGGTAGCAGCAAGATCACTGGGATTGCCTGAGGGATCTGCTTATCAGACCATTAGCATAGCTTACCCTGCAGAGACTTCTTTCCCCAGCCCTGCTTTAAGACCTTGCAGTGGAGGTTCTGATTTCATCCTACCTTCTGCCACAATCCTGCATGACTGCTTCCTAGCAGGCATTGCAAATAGGTGCTGCCCCAACCTAATAGTAAGGTCTCAGGACCTGGATGATCAGACCTGCCTGTGCTTGCAGTCAGAGCAGCTCCTTGAACTCTCCTGCCCTTCTGCATGCTCAGGGGAGATGATAGGCAGAATAGCAGGAGGAGGACATGAGCTGGAGGAAGAGGGACTAAGGCATAGGAGACTGCAGCAGGGCTCCGTGCTTCCTGCAAATCCCCAAGGCACTCTAATTGCCACCCCCAGCACCCCCTGGATTCTTGCTTCCTGGATATCAGTCCTGCACTAGGCCCTTGGGCCACCTCCTGAATCTCCCTTTGTATATCTCTAGTAATGTCCCCTTTCTAGAAGCCTCTACCTCTGCTCACCCTGGGATCCCATTCACTGGGATCTTCCCCACCTTCCTTTCATCTCGCTCCACATTCCCTCCCTGAATGGACTCTTCTGCTCTCCTGGTTTTAACTCTCAGCTGCATGGATACTAATGATGCCCTGACCTTCCTCCTCAGCTCCAGTTCAGCCTTTCTGCTGCCTCCTGGTTTTTTTTTTGTTTGTTTGTTTGTTTGTTTTTTGTTTTGTTTTGTTTTTTTGGTGTGTGTGTGTGTGTGTGAGTGGGCAAGTTTTGTTTGTGTTTTGTGTGAGTTGGTTGGTTTGTTTTCCAGTTCTGGGGATTGAACCAGGGCCTCATGCATGCTAGGCAAGTGCTTTACCACTGAGCCCTCCAGCCCTTTTCTGTTTTGAGTCATGGTCTCATTAGTTGCGCAGCCAGCCTTGAACTTGCAAACCTCCTGTCTCAGCCTCCCAAGTTGCTGGAATTTGGCGCCACCACGCCTGGCTCCACTTGTCTTCTTAAAACTCACTGCCTGGATGCTCACAGCCATCTCACCAGCACTCCCCTTCCTCTGTGCACAGCAGTGCCTGGTGCTCATGGCTGCCCTCACGCTGTTTAGCACCTCTTCCTTCCATGATCAGGGGAATTGTGCATATGTCCCTGAACCTAGGTGATTCCAGCACTTGTCATGCATTGTTGTAATTAAATATAAATAACTATCTAGTTTACCTAAATATTAGGTCAAGTAATTGAATACAATCATAAAAAAGAAATGTGTTGTTTTTGTAAAAACTAAGTTAAATATTTTGGAAAGATTTGGATGAGTGTTTGAAAATTCTGTTTTTGCTGGGTACGGTGGCACGTGCCTGTAATCCCAGCTACTAGGAAACCTGAGGAGCAGGATCTCAAGTTCCAGGCCAGCCTGGGCAACTTAGCAAGACTCCCTGTTTCAAAATAAAATTAAATAAAAGGACTGGGGATGTAGCTCAGTGATAGAGCAGTTGCCAACTGTGCTCAGCCTGGGTTCCATCTCTAGTACTATCAAAAATAAATAAATAAATAAACATTCTGTAGGTGAGACAACTGTACAAGTGCAGGGGAAATCCTAAAATTCAAGAATCATTCTGTATTCAAATTGCTTTACAAATGGCTTAAACTGTAAGTAAAAGACAATAAATTGAGTGTAGTTCATTCAGAAAAGACTGTGGAAATCTAATTAGCATATACTTTTTAAAAAGGCTTACTTTTTCAACAATAGTAAATGAATGTGCACTTATATAAATTAAACCAAAACACAAAATTATATGTGTGTGTGTGTGTGTTTATGTATATGTATATATATAATCTGTTCTACATGTTTCCCTTCTTTACCTGACTTCTAGAATAACTCATCAAGTGCTACTCAGTCACACCAACTATGCGGGTTTCTGGTATAACAGAGACATTACCCCATCAGGTTGATGTAAAGTTCAATTGGATTAAGTGTGTGAAATACTCAACAAACTGGAAAAGACTGCCGGGTGACCTCAGTTCGCAGCAGTAGGAGAGGTGTGATGGTGAAGACAGGGAACCTTCACAGATTATTGATAAATTGTCGGCATGTCCAAGAATCCACATTTTATTGCTGAAAATGACTTTTGATATCTAAACCTCAATGGCCTTTTCAATTTATAAATTAGAAAGCTGAGACCCCCAAAGGCAAAACATCCAAATAGCTCTTTGTTCAGTTTCTCTCCATTTATACCATGCTGACTTAAGAAAAAAAAAGTTTTCCTTTAAAGTGGGAGAAAAAACACTCTCAAAAGTCCTAATTAGGTTCCAGTTAATTAAGGTCTGAAAATAACGAATTTGCATCCTTGGAGTTTATTCCTTGGTTTTCCAGAAAACAAGTCTGGGGGACCCCAGCTTTAGAAGGAGGAGACATCAATCTCCCACAGCCAGGGACACTGGTGAGATCGTTTATAAATCAGCTAAATGGCCCCATTCAGAAGTCACTGCATTTGTCCTCCTGTCCTTACTGCCTGCTTTTGCCCTCACAAAAATCCATTTTTCCTTGGTGCTGTTTGAGTAGTCTACTGTTTGGAGTTGTTCTCTGAAGCTTTTTTGCCCCAGTTCACAATGTCCACGTTTTGGGTGGTGGCCTAAAAAATACATCCTTTTACAAAAGTTAGCTCAATTAGAGAGGAGACACCATCCATGTCACACATTAGGCCCATGGGTCCAGGATAAATCAGCCAAACCAGAAGTTTCACCTTTCTAAGTAGTGGGTTTGCCCTTGAGATGAATAAGGGTGGAGTACATGTCTCTAATCTGGTGCCTGTTGTGGAGTCTGGGACAGAAACTATGATAACCTCAGAAAAGCAGAGCAGCGTGACCACTGGGTGTTCCCCAGTCAAGGGGAACAGAGTGCAACTGCCTCAACCTTGTCTGAGCTGGTGAGCCTCAGCCTGGGGCCTCCTGTTCCTGACTCCACCATGCAATCAGATAATAGCAAACTTGCTGTGTCCTGTGATGGGAAATGCACTGGGCAGCAGTGCCTACCAGGTGGGATGCCCGCTCCAGATGTCTCTTTCCTGGAGCTCAGACCTGGTTCCAGATAGGGTTTTGCAATGAAATGACTACCCAAAAGCAAATGCAGGCCTCAGATGCAGTCTTGTGCTTTTCAGTTGAATGAGTTAAATGATGTCCTTTCCATGTTTTCCATCTCCACGTTTGCTGCCATCATGATAACACAGGGACTTAACAAAGATGCTTATTCTAGGTTGTTTATAACATGTATCTCCTATTTCTTAAAAGGAGGCTGCCATAAGGTTGCCCAGACATTTTTTTATATTTATAGTAAAAAAAATAATAAAAATCACAATGGTTTATAATCTCATCTGCATCTTGAGCTTTGGGAGAGAACAAAAACTTAGGAACAGTCTATAGTTTTGGGAGACTCAAGCTTTCTGGGGCTTTCTCCCCAGCCTCTCTGTTCAGTCAGGTGACAGCACCTCCCGGAAGGCTGCTGAGGTGAGAACTTCTATGGTTACGCCTGGGGCCTGTGGGAGCCCTACCCCCCCGCAGGGGTCATGGGGCAGAGTTGAAGCAATTTCTGAATTCAGAGGGTGTTTGAAGTTGGGTGAGGTACCCTGTTGTTTCCATCTTCTGAGGCAAATTCCTCCAAACTAAAGGAGGCTGTAGCTTTCCTAAATTCTCAGCTGCATCTCATATAAATCCTACTTGAGACAATTTTGAAGCCCAGACTTCAGGAAGTTTCTTTGTAGACTTGATTGTAAAGCTGACCTTGTTAATGGAGATCACTTAATACTCTGGGACCCAAGCTGCTATGGAATGCTGTTGTGGATGACCTTGACCTAGCCTAGTCTTTAAATCAGGGGTTGGCAGACTTGTTAAAGGGCCAGAGAAAATGATTTGGGCTCACAGGCCATATGATCTCTGTGTTGCTCCTCAGCCCTGCCATGTCCACGTGCTTTAAATGAATGAAGGTGGTTGTGATCCCATAAAACTTGAAGGACTTGAATTTCATACCGTTGTCACATGTATGAAATATTATTCTCCCTTTGATTATTTTTCAACCATTTAAAAATGTAAAGCTTATTTTTGGCACCTGAATGGTTGAAAAGCAGTTTTGGCCTGTGGGTCCACACGTTGCTGATGACCCCTGCTTAAATGAAGGGCAAGCAGTTCAGCCCTATCACCCAGTGAGCTTTTAGCAGCTCATCATCACTTCCCTGGGAAGCCAGGCTGGGTAATGGAGAACAGTTGTGCTATGTTAGCTCCCAGGATGGTTTCTTGCAATTAAGTAAATTATTCCTTTGATTAGTACCATGTTTAGCAGGTCTGATTGGAGGATGGCAGTAGAAGGACAAATCTGTTCAGCACCAGCTCCCTTGCTCTATTTACCAGCACAGGTCGCTTTAATCAGCCTGAAGCCAAAGGATCAGTGGCTCTCATTAACCCCTCTGCAGGCTCCTCCCAGCCAGGGTAGGGCCCCCATGCCTTCCTGGCTGACTGACTGCGGGGACTGCTCTTGACAGAACAGGCTCTGGGGAGGCTGGGTGGCTTTTCCCGCACCCGCCCCAATGCTGAAAGCAGTGTGTCTCATACGATCTGGTTCTGTTCCTTCCCTTCTACACAGCAGCTCTCCAGAAGTGAGTGTCCCAGCTCTCTGCTGATTATGATGAGGAAGGGCACTTTCACACCATCTGACTCTTAGTCTCATTGATATGTCATGAGTAAAACACAAGAGTAAGCTGCTGACCAGGAGGCATGCTTTTTAGAGAGTCCATCCCTCAGCATGTCTTCAGAAAGCTTTGATTGGGGGCCTAGTGTGCTGGGTGCTAAACATGTAAAGATGAAGGAATAAGACTCAGACCCAGTTCTTAAGGTTGTGATGGAGCCTGAAGAAGACCAGAAAAGAATGCTGTGTGGGACAACCCACACAAGGGGTACTGCCTTGGAGAGGTTGGCCTGGGGTGAGCATGATCTCCCAGCAGAGGCTCTAGAAAGACCCAAGGGACCAGCCCAGCTGCAGAGGCCAGCAGAGTGCAGGCGCAGGCACAGAGGGGCAAGAGATGGAAGACTGTTCCAGTTGTGTGGTGTAGAGCGTAGAGAGGGTGAAGCTAGAAAAAGGGGAAGGGGCTAGGCCTTGAAGACTGCAGGAACGAGGTGGAGCGCCATGAAACCATTATCAGGCAGGTTGGGCAAGGGGTAACCATTTGGGGGCCAGCAGCATAGAAGCGGTTATGGAGCTGTATAAGGAAGGACCTCTCGAGGGAGGGCTCGGCCAACACTGGACTTGAAGCCTAGACAGGCGAGACAGGAGGGTGGGAATCACCAGAATCATCAGCCAAGACCCCACGTTCGCCTCTGCCCTGCTTCTGCCTCCAGAAAGAAAGCTTTCTAATAGACTATAGCAATTTAGAGAATAGAAGAGTATAAAGAAGAAACTAAAATCACCTGAAATCCCATTTCCAAGAAATAACCACTGTTATTATTTTGGTGTGAATTCTTTTTATTTTTGGAGGTATATACTATCATTTCTCGTGGATTTTTCCCCTCACCACATTATGACAGGAGGGAAGGTAGTTAACATAACATTATATACATATATATATAATATGTTCTGCTCTGTAACAGTAAGCAATGAATTTTTCCCTGTGTCCTGAGGAAATCTAGGGCCCGAGGGATGTAGCTTTCTAGAACTTTATAATGCCTGCATTATATTTTGTCATATCAATAATCTCTTAAACATGTAAGTACTCCCAGTTTTGGACATTTTAGTTATGATTTTTGGTACTATAAATAATAGTATGATTGCCTTTTTTTGTTCATAAATCTCAGCCTGATCTTTATTTCTGACAGTCTTTAAATTGTGATGACCGGCAGGGATGTGGACATTTTTAAGAATCTTGAAACACACTGCTGTGTCCCTTTAAGAGAGGTCATACCAGCTCCTGCTCTCGGCAGCACGTGAATCAGGGCACCTAAGAAGCGGGCGCTCTGCCTGTAGGTTTGCCCTCGCTAGCTCTCTCCTGCTCTCTCCTGTGCCCAGGCACATGTGAAAGGATTTCCCCATTGCATTAGTTATTGTGAAAAGTATTTCTAAGGCTCCTAACATTTGAAATAACAGACAGAGGTAGTTGAAAATACCCTGCAAAACTCTTGGCTAATGTTGAGACTGGAGAGTGACCCCTGCCCCAAACTAATGTCTCCCTTCCTCTCCTTAGAGGAACCCTCACATCTGCACTGGTGTGAGAGCAACCATCTCCCTCAGATTCTTAGAGAACACTTGTGACTGCATTAGTTTTCTTGTCGCCCTTACCTCCCCTGTGTAAAATAGCTCCCAGGCCTGACAAGAATACTTATAAGGAAATCAACTGAATTAAGGCTAGAGAAAACAGACTTGCTCTAGATACTCTGGCCCCCATAAGAACCACCCCCTCCTTGTTAGGGTAGTGACAGACAGGTCCAGGAGGGCTCCTGCTAGAAGCTCGGGGTTTCCATTTAAATGTTGACAGCACATTACTTCAGGCCACGGCTAGTTCTAGAGTCAGTGAAGCTTAAAGAATACTTATTAGCCTGCCTGATTTTCCTTGTTTTTCCCAGTTACCAGTTTCATAACAATCATATTAGCAAAATTTTCACTTAAATGCATCTATCGCATTTATAAAATAAACCCCTAGCTGAGGTTCCTTGCTCTCATGCACACAGGGCTCTCCAGGAAGGCTGTGCAAAGGAGGCAGGGGAGCACACTGCACTCTGGGCTTCACAGGGAATTGGGAGCACAAGAATGCCAGTCATGGGGTTCTAGATTCTTTCCTTTGAGGGAGAGAGCTGGGGCAGAGATTGATTTCATTATTGAGCTTTAATTTCACATGAAATTACAGAAAACAATTCATGCTTATGCATTCCAAGGCGTAAACAAATTTGACCTACTTATATATAACTAATACTAATTACAGTTACTTATTTGAGCAGATCACTATTTGCAGCTTATTAACCTATACATAAAAACTAATATATATCATTAAGTGTCAGACTAACCCTGCCGAGCAGCTTATTATTATAGCCCTCCACTCTTCACATGCTCAGTCTTCCTTTAGACATGTCACATAGCCATTACTTACAGTTCACAAAAATTAGAAGGGATTGGGTTTATTCTGGAAGTTATCACACATGCACACTCAGACACGATTGCTTCTGACACTGGACAGTTAGGCTTCCTCTGGAGTTCCTCTTGTAGTATGAATGCCACTCACCCCTGATAAGGAGCCAGAAGGCAGCATAAGACAAATTTCCTACCCTAGGGCTACCTAGTGATCTTGCGAAGAACTGTGTGTACTTACTAGAAACGTAGGTAAAACAAAAGCAAAAGCACAGCGGCTTGAGTCAGGGCTGATGGAATCCCTGGGTGCTTCCAGGGTGGTCCTAGCACCCTGACTGTGGGTGCCCTTCTAGGACAGGGCTGCAGTGCTGCTTCTGTTCTTGTGGGCAGGGCCAGTGCAGAGCCTCAGCAGGACCCTGAATACTACTTTCTAAGTTACTCTAGAAAATAGTCTGGCTTCTACTCCAGAAGCTTTTCACTTCTGGTTCTTTCCATGTGCCCATATCCAGGCTCATTTCTTCACCGCCTCCTTCACCACCTCCTCTGTAACTTCTTGTTCACTTCTCAGGCTCCAGAGCCTCTGCAGAGAGGTTTGCATTTGCCACACCTTGCTTTTCCCAGGCACAACCTGCTCCACCAGCCCTCCCCTTTAGCATGCCTCTAACACTTTATTTATACCTGTCACCTGTCTTCAGTCACAGTACCTTGTCATCTTCCAATTGCTACCCTATCTCCTTTCCTAAGATTTAGTTCTTAAACCAGCCCCTGCACAGTGCTTAGTTTTTACCCAGGTGCTTCCAGGTTTCTAAACACCACTGTGCATACTGGTCTTTCTAATAAGTGGGTGGTGCCAGCCACAGTGGGGAGAGTGGACTGTGTCCTTAGAGGGGAGGGGCCTTTATGTAAGAGAATTAGACACACATTATGAACCGCCAGGGCCGGTCTTCCTCTCCTGAATAAAAGGGTTGGGTGTTTGATTATTTTCCAGGGCATCCAAGGTTCTAAAACAGGGTGTAATGAGGAGTTTCTGAGGTGGAGCTGCCTGGACAGGTGTGAGGAGCCAGGAAGCTTCAGCACCCCAGGGGTTTGCAGTGCTTCTGAGACCACTGAGCACTTTTGTGTTCTCTCTCATGTGCAGCCGCACCCCTGCAGGGGAGCCTGGCAGAAGGGGCTCTCCAAGGGAAGGCAGAGACCCCGAGGTGCCACGAGGGAAGGGAGATGCTGACCCTCAGCATGGAGAGGTGAGGAGGCACCAAATCTCTACCTGTCTCTTGAGAGGATTCTCTCTAGGGCGAGCCACCATCAGCCACTCCTCTTGTCCTTGTGACAGAGAATGAGCTGAGTAGCAGGGGAAGCTCTCCAGCCTGATGTTCCCTCTGCGCAATTCAGATGAGAGTCCATATTTGCTTTGAGTGGAAGTGACCTCCCTAGGACATACATATTCTGCATGGTTGCTGCTGGGCTGTCAGAAAAGAGACTAGGTCACATCCTGGTCAGCATTGAGAGCATCCTCAAGTGTAAGTCTCTGACTTTCCAGGGGCAATTAAGTAAAACAGGCTTGGACCATGCCCAGCACCCTCCTTCCTCTTCTTTCAGGTTAGTAGCCTTATCAGGTAGGATGCAATTTGACCTCCCTGGAACCCTGCCTTTTGGGGTAATTGTACTCATGATTTGGAAACAGTAGGACTTGTCACCTTTATATTCACAGGACACTCTGCATGTCCTTGCCCTGCCCCCATGTCACACCCCCGTCACTGGAGTGTGAGCCAAACAGCTACATAAGAGACATGGAATTCTTTGACGTAAAACCTGCATTGGAGAAAGGAAACCCTTGCAGCTGATCCTTAGATTTCAACCATGACTGCTACTTTGGAATGACACAGTTGATTTCCTTTTTCATTGTTCAGTGAGCTAGGGGCTCTGCTTCCCAGGCCAGACCCCTGTCTTAAACTCCACTGCTACACTGAGTTCCCCCTAAATATTGCCTATGCCTTGACACCCAAAAACCTGCAGGTGTCATGGACCAACAAGATTCTCAAAAATATTTGAGGGACAAAATATAGGATTACTGTTTTTTTATTTTGCCAGGCAAGGACACTTTCTTTAAAAAGCTAGTCTATTATCTCCATTATTTAAACATAATTTCATATTACCCAGTAGTCATTTACATTGACTGGGTTGAGCTTGGTGAAGTCTGTTTAATTGTCTCATTTTCCCCACATTCTGCTTCATCTGAGACCCACATGTGAAAACCACTGGGCTCATACATCAGTTCCAGACCCTCCTGCCTCTGGAGGCCCTTGCTGTGTATCTGCTAGTGGTGCACCTGCTTCCTGCCAGCTCTCTGCCTTCTCCCTTCCTCCTTCCCTGCCTTTGCAGAGCCTGGGACCCCACTTGTTCACCCAGTCCCACACCCCACTCCCTTGAGGAGCCTGCCCCACAGTAGTTGTCTTCCCCCTCTTCATCCTCCCCCTTTCTCCCCCTGCCCTCCTGACAACTGGGGCTTCCTGGGTGCCTAGTGAGCCTATTCTAGGTCCACATTGATTTTGCTTTGTAGCTTTGCTTCTCTTTTCCTCTCTGTCCACAGTCTTGACCCTGGACTGGTGGGAGCAGACCACTTGTGGTTCCTCTCTCACCATCAGCCTCTCACGTTGTCAGGTGCAGGAGGCACGCCAGGCCTCATGGAGTGTACCACCGGGTGGCCACAGGCTGCTAGCGAATGGATGTCATTGAGGCCATGGGGGCCTGAGGACATAATGCCCATTTTATAGTCTGCCATTTATAATTGGGGTTCCATAATTCCTTAAGAAGTTTCTGCATTCCTGAAAGGATGATAGTATTGTAGCACAACTGGTTTTGTTTTGTAATCATACTTTCATCCCCATTTTAAGGAACATATGCAAATGACATATGTTGTTAAACTAGAGAGAAATTAGAATCTTAAAATTATTTTCTAGCTTGACAATATTCCAATTGACTTATCTTTTTAATTTCCCACATTTTTTGAGTATCTACTAGGTACAGAGTACCTGCTAGGCCCTGGGGACAGAAAGATTAGAATATGATATCAGCTCTCAGAGTAGCACGTTACCTCCCAGAGGAAGTAGAGACAGTGGAAGAAGGACACAGGAAGAACCTGGGCCTGTGTTCAGGTGCCTGCTCTGGTATTTCACATGAGGATACAAGCTGTGGCCAAAGGGGTACTTTAAAAGTCAGCTAGGCTAGGGTTGTGGCTCAGTGGTGGAGCGCTTGCCTGGTATGTGTGGGGCACTGGGTTCAATTCTCGGCACCATATATAAATAAAATAAAGGTCCATCAACAACTAAACAATTATTTAAAAAAAAAAAGTCAGCTAGAAACACAGTCATTCTGTCTAAAAGTTTTCTTCTGTATGATGAGGGTTAGCAATTTGCTGTTAGAAAATACTTAAAATGGGGGTTGGGGATTTAGATCAGTAGCAGAGCGCTTGCCTGGCCCTCGGCCCTGAAAAAAGAAAATACTGGAAATGCTGAAAACAAAGAGAAATTATTTAGCTGCCCTTTGAATTGTGACCTCCTAAAATAAAGGAAATCTGCCAGAGTGGAGGGACATGAGGGCAGCACATAGGGCGAAGGGGTGGGGAGCCCTAGCAGGCTCCTTATCTGCTTGTGTTTAGCTGAGTCACCTAAATAAGAAATTCTGCTGAGGATTAGAATCTGCTCAGGTCTGAGCCCATTTGAGCAAGGGCTAGGACTGAGCTCTGAGAATGCTGGTGTGTTGTGCTCTGTAAGTGATGTGGTTTGGTTCTGTAAGTAGTCAAGCATGCGCCCCTACCTTTCTCCTGCTCCACCCCAGCCACATCCTGGGTCTTAGCGCTTCTTCCACACTGCCCCAACTCTGTGTTGCCTGACTGCCTCACATTTCTGCCCACTCACCCTGGCCTCCTTGGAGAGCAACAGAACTTTGAGCACCTCTTTCTGGGCCCCTCCCAGCTACCCAGCTTCCTGATCTGGTTGCCTGACTCCTTGCTGCCCACCCTGTGTCTCTGGACCCCTGTCTATCTAGGAACTGGCTTAGGACTCTTATTCAGTCCCCATTTCCCTCCCGACGGCCCAGGCCCAGCATCTCAACTATCTTGTTGCTACCAGGATCCAGTCCCTGAAGCATGCTGAGGCCCTTCTGCAGGGCATCAAGGGTGGGGGTCCAGAGCGTAGCCTCTGGGTCCACTGCCCAGCTCTAGCCCTGGCTTTCACCCAGCAGGGTGACGTTAATTCTTGTGTGCTCAGTTTCCTTGTTGGTCACATGGAGATAAGGACAGTATCTGTATACAGCAGAACGCTTTCCCCAGGTGGTTACAGCCAGGACAGTTCCAGGTCCCCCCTTACAAAATGAAAGAGGTATTATGAGTTATTTCCTTAGGAATGCATTCTTAATACTAGATTGAAGGAAATTAACCTTTCTGTGAAATTTTTTTAAAGTAACTTTCATTGTTTCATCATAAAAATAATACATTTGTTTTATAAAAAATTTTGAAATTAATATGAAAACAACTAATAGCCATTGGTCACTCCTTGTCTAATAATAGCTCTGTATCCTAGAGTGGACATTTTTCGAGCTTCTGGCTTCAGTATATTTCCCAGGAAGGTGGGGCCACTTGAGCTCTGAGGTGTTCAAGGCACACAACAATGGTACACTGTCACCCTTCTCACTGAGCTGCCAGCTTGTGGGTTTGCCTTAATCGGTTAACATCGCAGATTGGAAATGGGGTTTTATTATTGTTCTGAGTTGCATTTTTTTTTCCTGCTGTGGCTCCACCCAACACTTCAGTCTCTTTGCTTTGTCTGTAAAAGGCCAGGTTTCACATCCTGTCTCTGGGATCTCCTAACACAGACTCCCCAGCCATGTTTAGTCAGAATCACCTTTTGCCTTATTAATACCTACAGTAAAATTCACCCTTTTTAACACACAGTTATGTAAGCTATACACACAGTCATGTACATAAGGGCAGTTCCATCACCCTAGAAAGTTCCTGAGTAGCCCTTAATAGTCAACCCCTCCTACCTACCTTTAGCCTTTGGCAGCCACTAACCTCTTTTGTTTCTTTCTTTCTTTTTTTTTTTTTTTTTGTTGTTTGTTTGTTTGTTGTTGCTGCTGCTGCTGCTGCTGATTGAACCCAGGGGCACTTTACCACTAAACTACATCCCAGGCTTTTTGTTTTGTTTTGTTTTATAGATGGTTTTGTCATGTTGCCCAGGATGACCTCAACCTTGTATCCTCCTGCCTCAGCCTCCCGAGCCACTGGAATGATAGACATATGCCACAGTACCTGGCTCACTAACCTGTTTTCTATCACTGTTCTTTTGGCTTTTCCAGAATATCATATAAATGGAATTGTCCAGTTGATAGTCTTTAAGTTCCCTTTTGTCATAGAGTCCATGCCATCATATGGATGTACCACAGTTTGTTCTGCCTTTTATCAGTTGAAGGATACTTGGATTTTTTCCAGGTTTTGGCACTGTGAATAATCCCATATCTGCCAATAAGCTTTCGTATAGCCATTTTCATTTCACTTGGGTAAATCCTTAGAAACAGAATTGCTGGGTCATATGGTAAGTGTGTATTTAACACACACACACACACACACACACACAACTGCTGCATTTCTTCACCACATAGCTTCACTCTTTATGACTTTTAATGGCTAGTTAGTTTCTTGTTACTGAGTTTTAAGGGTTCTTTATTTTAATACAAATTCCCTACTAGATATGTGATTTGCAGTATTTCCTCCAGCCTTTGACTTGCTGTTCATTCTCATATCTCTTTACTCTCTCTGACTTGCTTCTCTCTTTTGCAAAGCAGAAGTTTTTCATTTTAATGAAGTCAATTTTTAAAATTTTTCTTTACAGATTATGCTTTTGGTATCATATCTAAGAAACTTGTGACTAACCCAGGATCACAAAGATTTTCTTCTGGAGCTTTAATAGTTTTGGGATTTACTTTTAGTTTCCCCCTTCCTTTCTAAGCACATTATTTCTCAATCCCAGAAGTTCCTTTTGGAAAATAGTTTCAGAAACAAAGTCAGACACACCTGAGCGATTTGGAAGAGAGTTGGACCTGGGCCTTGCCAGGCATGGTGCCTTCCAGGACTCATCTGCAAAGGATGTTGCCCCAGGAAAAGAATTTTCCATGGCTTCAGACTTGGCCATAGAACTAAATAGATAAATAGAACTAAAGATTTCATCTTTTGAAAAGAGGGTATGGAATGATAAGAGAAAAACCCCTAAACTTTCTAGGTAAATCCTCCTGAGTGTTGCCTACAGTTGGAATGGTGAATGGTGCCAAATCTAGAGCTTTGCTGATTATATTCAAACCCCCATGTCAGTGAGTCACCCCATCATGCTTTAATCTCCTAACCAGGAGGCTTTTAAAAATTACAGTCAACAAGGCAGCTTGCTGGTTACAACTGCCATTGGAATTGAGTTTTCCTCAGGACAGCTGGAGCACTGTGTGGTGGGAAGAAAGCCTGCTGTGGGTGAGAGGCCAAGGACTGCTTGCCTGGGAAGGCTGTGCAGCGGATGTTGATGGAGATCTGAGATGACCCACATCAGCTGAGCCTAAGTAGAGGCTGCCATCTTTCACCCATGGGAAAATACAGTGCAACAAACATGTTCAGAAAGTAACACTGATAATTTTGCTTTGGGTTTCAATCCCTGCAAGACAGATAAGCCATTCCTGTCTTCTAGAAACACAGGTTCCAGAGTGTAAGTGTGCTAGGTTATTCACAGGAGCAGCAGAAGATTCCTGTCCCAGTAGGGGAGGGCAGGTGAGGGCAGATGGAAAATGGCTTCTCCAAGAAAGTTTCAGACACAGCAGTGCAGTGGTTGAGACATTCTTGAATGTGCATTACATTGGCATGGCTATGGGAGATGCTGTTGGAGATGTGACCAGCTGATCTTGAGGGACCTCCTTTGCTCTATCCTGAAATATGAGTGTGTCCTTGACTCCAGCGTGGTACTGTTGAAGCATTTTACACTTGGGAGTGAAGGAAAGAACTTTTGTTTCAGAGAGCCCTTTCTCGCAGCTCGGTAGAGGCTGCATTGGAAGGGGTCAATGTGTGCACATCCAGAACGCCAACTCGAGGGCTGCAGTCGTCCCCCAGCTGAGGCTCTACCTTGAGGTCATACTGCTGACAGGAAGGGACAGGTGAGAGAGGCTGAGTAATGAAATCAGGACCAAAACATGGAAGGAGAACATCTGGATACTCGTGGGCTTCTTCTTGAGTAGCTAGGGGATGTGGTGCCACCCGGGGAGGAAAGGCAGGCACCCTCTAACTTGAGGTGCACTGGGGCCATTCAGTTAAAGGCACCCAGAGGGTGCAGCCTGGGGGGCCGGCGCACATCCCTCCCCTGCCTCGAACATCTGCCTCAGTCCTGCTCACACCCCCGAGATACAGCTAGCAGGACTAGCAGGCAGCATCAGTTCTTGCTGGAGAGACCATGGTGAACCACGTGGGCACTTGGGAGCAGTGTGTGGCATGCCATGAAAGCCTCTGTTCCCCACCATGAGCCCTGACGCTCAGCATGGAACTGGGGCAAAGCAATCGTGTTCACCATGCCTGTGCCCCGCCTCCCCCCCACCTTCTGATTGCACTCTCTTCCTAACTGAGCCCTTCTCGCTTGATAAAAAAAAAAAAAAATGTGAATTCACTCCCAGTCCTTTTGAAACCCAACATGTCAGTGATCGATGAGGCCGTATTCTATAACTTCAAAGGAGAAAAACAGAGTGAGTGAACACTGGCCAGGGGAGTTGAAAAGTCCAAGAGAACAGGAGACACATGGGTGACCCCGCCATCAGGAGAAGCGCCCCCAACCCACCCCTGCTGGTGCCATGCAGAGGCCCAGACAATACCACTTTCAATAAATCATGAAGGATCCTGAATGCCTGGTTTTGTCCCATTTTCAATGGGCTGTAGGCATATTGCTTAAGATCTAGCCAGCCATTTGTGCTGGGTTCCCAGCTACTCAAAGGCTCCAAGTCGAGTGCTCTCTCAGCTATATAATGGAGTCTTTGCATATGTGATTTTTGGGGAGACTTTTTTCAGATTTCCATAGCTAGTCATAGTAGAGGTGACCTCGTGGGTAGTACAGGCCATTGTCCCCCTTCACACATACAGCCTTTGAGTGATGTGGAGCTTTGTGGGGTATCCATGCGGCACCTAATTCAATCACTCATCTGACCCCTACCCTACTTTGGCACTGGCCTCTTCTCTGAGCTCAGGAAGCTGCTAGGGGCCTCCCATCAGCCTGGCCACTCAGGAGACATTCTGTGCTGAGTGGAGAGCACTCGGCCAGTTTTCCCACCTTCAGAATTCTAGGCCCCCTGTGAACCTGGCACCTGGTGGCTGCTGTGGAGCTGGGCATAGAGATTTCTGTGGGAAGTACCCTTTAGAAGTCCCAGTTTGCTTCCACAATGGAGTCTGGAAAGAGAGAGGAAAAATAGCCTGGGTCATTTAAGTGCTGCTGAGCTCATGTCCTTTATCACCTGTGACCACCAGGAGCCTCATTTTCCATAAAGAAGCTCATAGGCCTCCTTGGCTTTTAAGTAGTAACAACAAAGAACTAGGATTTATTACAAACCTTCTGTTTGCCAAGTGCTTTTCATAATTTACCTCTTTTAATCCTTAAGCTGCTTACCCATTTTTATAGATGGGGAAACTGAGGCGTGGGGTGACCGACTTCTCCAAGGGCACAAAGTCGTAAGTGGCAGTTTCTCCTGCCTCTTAGTTCTTTCTCTTGTTGGATGTGGATATTTTTTCATATTTTTCTACAAATCTAAAAACTGCATTTAAAATATCATATGATTACATTTATAGAAATTTCTTAAAATGACAAAAATTCAGAGAAGGAGCAGAGACCACACCAATGATTGCCAGGGATTAGGGAAGGTGGGACCAGGAGAGAGACCCTTATCCTGAAAGGGCAGGCTGTGTCTAGATGGCAGAGGCAGCTACACACATTCAGCCATGTTTATAAAGAGGCTGTGTCGTTTCCTGGTTTTGGTGCTATACTGTAATTAGGTAAGATGTGACCTTACAGGTGAAAATGGGACAATGGGGATGTGGAAACTCAGTCCCATCTTTGCAATTTCTGTGGCTCTATAATTATAAAAAAGGATTTGTTTGTTGTTATTCCCCATGTGGGACACCAGCACTGCCCCGGGAAAGGGCTGGGGTTCCACTCAGGGGTGCCTGATGTTGGAAAGCAGTCCACATCTTTTGGCTCCAGGGGGCCTAGGAAGGGACCAGACACAGAAGAGGGCCCAGTTTTAGTTTTCATTGACATAAGCTGAGGCTCTGTTGTCTTATGGAAAGGGCCCCTGGACTCAAGTCCCAGAGCTGCAGATGCAGGACCCGGAGAACACCTCTCAACCACCATGAGCTCCAGGTTTCCAGCGCTTGGGAGGAATGGCGATTGTACCCACCCTCGAAGACCAGTGAGGGGAATTCAGCAAGAGCATGGGTGAATGTGCTCAGCACAAAAAGGTTCTTGAGTAAGCTCAGTAAATCTTGACAGTAGTGTTCCCATCATCAATATTATTTTGTCTATTATCAAGTTGTACTTTACTTGTAGTCAGACCTATCTGTTACTTATTGTGGAACAGTAAGTAGTCATCCTTCCCTCTGGTTTTGGTCATTTGTTCCCTCATCTGTTGCTTATTGAGTACCAACTTTGCTGAGAACTCAGGTCGGTGCCAGGGATACATCGATGGGCATGACCTAGCTGGTCTCTGCCCTGGGCACACTAAAGGGCCCATCACCTGGAGCCTCTCCTGTCTGCATTGTTCAGATCTTTGCTGTCTTGCCTCTTCTAATCCACGCAGGCTGCTCGACCAGATCCTCCTCTGCACTCCCATAGCATGAGAGTCCGTGATTTAGTTTGTCTGCCAGCCCTTCCCCTCCACTACACAGTGTGCTGGGTGCCACAGAGATGATACTTGCAGAACTGTGGCACAGAGAGAAGCCTCAGGGAATCACCTTTTTGATGTTTTCATTTTATGGATGAAGTCATAGAAGGGGCCCGTGATGTAAGTAGTAGAAACTGGCTATCTGAGTCCCTAGCCCAATAGATCCTATACTAATTTTAGTTTTTGTATTTCTTTCTTTTTTCCTGCCACTCAGTATTTTGACTAGCTGAATAACATTTCCTCTTTTAGGCTTTTGCAAACCCTGAGCATGAGAAGCCTTTGGCTGGAGTTCTGGTATCACTGCTAACCAGCTGTGTGACTGAGCCAACCAGAGGGCAGGGTCATTGCAGAGATGGGGCCAGCCCACCCTCTGTCTCCCTTGCTCTCACCCCAGAGGGTGTACCTAGCCCTCCGTTCCCCACCCTTGACACTGCCTCTTCAGGCCTGCCTCAGAGCCCCTTCCTTCTACCCAGACTCTCCTGAATCTGGGTAGACCAACGTTCTCCCTGAGGTTGCCTGTCCTAAATTCTGGTGGATGAAAGGAGGTCCCCAGTTTATTCTTCAGTGATGCCTTTGCCAGAAAGCCTCAGAAGGCTGATGTCCTAGCACCATGTCTGCCTGTCTGTTGGGACCTAGAGGAAGGAGTGCTAAGTTGCTGGAGCTCCTACCTATGGGGAAAGAGAGAGCAAGGATGCCCAGGAGGCAATGCAAAACTGTAGAGGCTTGGGTTCTGTTTCCAAATGGGCCAAGTACTGATTTATGTCTCGCTGACCTTGGGCATTATTTCACTTCTCTTGAGCATCCACTTCCTTTCCTTTAAAGTAGGGGCAGTAGTCTGCGTGCCCCTGCAATTCATAGAACCTGCAATTCCCACTGTTTAGTGCAGGTCCCTGCAACACCTGTATTTAAAGCCTTGTGACCAATCACCAGAGTAGTCAACTGGGATTTCCCTATCGGAGCTTAGTCTGGTTGGGCTGGTATGACAGCTGAATAGAAACACAGCTGGAGGCCTGCCCTAATGATAAGCATCAGACCTTGATAGAAGCAGTTTTGTATCCAGACTGTGGCGGTGGCCTCAGCCATATGCTAGCAGGTCGCAGTGACCTCTTCCTTCCCAAAGCAGAGATTAACACACAAGTTGTTGCTGGTGCCAAGGTATTGGGCAGCTCCATGCTAAGGCACAGCTGCCAGCCCAGCAGGACCTCTCAGAAGCTTTGCCCCAGTAGAGAGCCTCATCTGGAGGTGTACACTGCCAATCTGAAGCAGCCCTAGAGACCAGTCACTGGGAATAAAATCAGGGTTGGCTGCCCTGAAACAGAGGACCCTGTGTTGGTTGGCATGACCCGTGGTGCACAGTGTAAGTGCTGCGGGGCCACTGAGGCCAGCAAGTGGCCTTGTCTCCTCCTGCTGCTTCTTCAGGGAGGCTTTTAGATATGCAGCAGTTTTCTGAATACTGCTCAAGAAACTGATTTTCCTGATACTTGAAATTCCTCAGGTTTTAGAGATTGCTTCTGAAGTGATCAGTCAGATGAGCCCAGTAGCTTGTTCAGTATATCAGGTTTTCCTTTGGAGCTCAGCCCATCAGGAGGACTGTCCCCAGGCCTTGCCACCTCAGCATCATTGTGTTGGCTGTGCCAGGCCCTGCTCTGTGCTTTTTCTCATTTAATTTTCACAACAACCTGTGAAGTAGGTGCTGTCACTGTCTCCATTCTACAGAGGTGGGAAAGAAGGTACAAAGAGGTAGGTCATACCTTTTCCTTCTAGACTAGGTGCCTCCTTCTGTTGGGGTGTTTGTGGGTGGTGTTCACAAGCAGAGCAAGCTCCTTCCTCAAGGTAGTGAGGTCTAGGCCTGTGGCAGGAAGGCAGAAGCAAAAGCGTAAACCCTTTGGCAAATGCTTCTTTCTTTCTTTCTTTTTTTTTTTTTTTTTTTTTTTTTTTTTTTTTTTGGAGTACTAGGGTTTGAACCCAGAACCTTGTACATGCTATAGTGAACCCTTTGAGATACCAGAAAAAGAAACTTGTCTAGTCTTACAGCTAGAATGTTAGACTAGAGAAGGGATCTGACTTGTCTAGAAAGTTGGGCTTGGAAAGCCTCTGTCACCTGAGTTCTATCCCCAGAGCCAGAGACTATGTGGGGTTTGAGGGAAAACAAGAGTTTGTTTAATAGGATGTTTCCCTGAAATTATTTTGAAATTTCTTTTAACATTTAATATTATGCATAGTTTCTTAAAGGATTTTGAACTGTGAGATTACCCCAGAAGTGTCTGTACCAAAGCTGGTTTTTGAATTAGCAAGGCAGGTGGAAAGGATGTTCATGTCCCTCCTATTGGGTCCTGGCCCTTCCTATAGCCTACATTTTTTTAGCCTTTGCATTTCATCTTAGCTATAAACTTCTGTCTATACTGTCTTGTTTTGTTTGTTGCAGTACTAGAGATGGGGGGATAGAGCCCAGGACCTAATACATGCTAGGTAACAGCTCTACCACTGAGCTACATCCCAGTCCATTATTATTATTATTATTTGAATTTTATTTCGAGACAGGGTCTCATTAAATTGCCCAGGCTGGCCTCCACCTTGTGATCTTCCTTCTTCAGAGTAGCTGACATTACAAGCATGCACCACCACCACACCCAGCCTATACAGTCTAAATGTAGCACTACCCGTGTGTTCCTTGGTTTTTACCGCAGGTAGAATAGTGTCTCTTAGATTGATATGATGTTTTGTAAAGAAACAAAGACACATGTAATTATCTTGGATGGGACTAGGAACCTCAAGTAATAGGAATATGAATAGGAAACTTCAGATATTACATGTACCCCAGTCTCCTAAGTGTCCCTTCTAGATTATTCTGAGCAGTCCATTAAGCAGTGTAAGATCTATGGGTATTTTGTGGCTGGCTGGTGGTAGAAAGTGATTCTCCTGCCAGGAGCAGCACTAAGGCCTCTGGTGCAGGTTGAAGCCAAGTTGTGGGAGCAGGCAGTTGGCGAGGGGCAGCTAATCTTTTCTGGTCCTTTCTCCAAGACCAGAAAGGACCTCAGATGGCAATGTTGTTTTGGAATATGTTGTTCAGGTACTTGGCCTTGATTGGAAGGAAGGAAGCAGAATTACCCTGGAATCTAGTCATAAACTTTGACAGCTGCTCTTCTCTGCGAAAGACAGCCTTATGCAGAAGAGCTTTCCACTGCCACTTGCTCTTGATTAAAAAAAAATATCATACTTGATTAAAATATCACATGATGCACACACTGGTTCTTCTGGAACATCGGGGCTTGTCTTCCGAGAGATATGGCAGAAATGGTTATGGGTGCTTTACTCTAGGAAACCTAGAAAGAATTCCTCCTTCCTCCAGGAAGCAAACCACAGGGACAACCACAGAGGAACTCAGCTCCATCTTCCCGGTGGAGAGCCTCAGGCCTTGGAAGCCTACCTCTACACCAGCTCAGGGAGAGGGGAGGCAGGCAGAGCTGCTGGCTCCCAGCGGGGCTTACATAACTTCTGACTCCTCAAGGCACTGGAAACTGAGGCCAATTCCCTGGAAGATCATTCTGTTCTCTCCTGTTTTTTCAAGAAGAGAGCCAGCTTGATCACTGGCTGTGAGAATTTTATGGGAATGTCCCCTTTTCTTTCAACCGTGAACTGATTGCCTACCGTAGTGGCTATTGTTTAGTGGGGTATTCAAACATGCCTGCGTCTCACAGTTTCATATGTGTCTGGCTTATATTTTGAAGAATTTTGCTTTATTTATATATTTCTAAAGAGAATGTGAGAGGACCTACAACACAGGAAATGAAAGAGTGAAATGACTATAATAGAAAGAGGGAAAGTCAGAAGCAAGGGAAGGAGCACAAGTCACAGGATGTCCCTGATTTCAATATCAGCATGGCAGAAGTAGTCCAGCATGGGGTGGGGAATTTTATAAGTTTTTTTTTTTTTAAGGAATTTTGTTTTATTTTTATATTTGTAGTTGTTAATGAACCTTTTTTTGTTTTGTTTTGTTTTTTACTCATATGTGGTGCTGAGAATCAAACCCAGTGCCTCACACATGCTAGGCAAGCGATCTGCCACTGAGCCACAACCCCAGCCCTATACAAGGTCGTTTTTAATAACAAACTTCACTGAAAGTTGAAGAACATATCTCCTAGCACTAAAAGCATTCCTCACATGAGGCTTGATATTGGGGACCTTGAATGTCATAGTGGGCAGCTTTTACACCATAAGCCTGTGAAGAAATAGATTTTATAAGGCTGTTTCTTAGGATGAACTTTGGTGAGAATGGAGGAATATCATTAAAATGCCCTTGAGGAAAGGAAAATCACCAGCTCATCTGGTTGACATGTGTCACTTTCCTGTGGCCTCATTGGATTCCAGGATGAGGTTAGAGCATGGCCCGGGGGTGGGGGGATGTGGGGAGTGGACACAGACTGCTGCTACCTGACTTCTTCCTCTCCTCTTCATTGAGCATGTGATGCAAGTCTCGTGGCAGCTTCTTTGACATGAGGAGGGAAAGTCTCTGACAGAGTCTAGGGCATGGGATTCTCCACTGCCTAGGGTAGGACCATTAGCTCTAGAAAGGTGATAAGTAGATGGCAAAATGGAAGCATTCTTTGCCCCAGAAAATCAGTGGTTTTCCCAGATGCATCTCCACCTCCATGCATTTGGAGAGATGTGCAGTCCCTGCAGTCAATTCTTGATGCTTTCCTGTCTTGGGCAGCAGCCAGCCTCTGAACAGTGGGTGGCCTGAGGCCCCAGAGCTCCAGCAGAAATGGTTCTGTATGGTAATTTTCCAACACCCTGGCCAGCTTTGAGTAGGATGAGTAGATTATATCCTTTCTTCATCTGGCTGCAGATGGCATAGGCAAACTTGCTCGTCATGCCTGTATTCACTGTTGTTGCATTGCTCAGGAATTTCAAGGGCAAAAAAACAGGGCCTGGGTGGGGCCTGATCAGGAGGCTGCTGATCTGCTAAAAGAGACTCAGGCTAGCCCTTCTGTGCTGGTCTCACCAGTAATAAAGGCCTGATGTCACCTGGGATGGTGGCAAGCAGAGCTCTGCTGCCTGGGTCTTGCTAGTGAGCAGTGAAACAACACTTGGCAGAGGAGGCAGCTTGACAGGTGGGCAGGAGAGCTGCTGCCAGCTCTGCTCCATGGGACAGGCTCTTTGGGTCTGGGTTCCTAACTAAAGAGCAGATTCCCTGTGGACTGACGGGAGCTCTAGGATAGACATTTTTTTCTTCTGAGCAAGTAAAGCCTTAGGATTGAAGAATCCTTGTCATTTTTAGTCTTAATGAGAATAGAACAAGCCCCTGGAACAAGGTACAGTGGAGTCAGGAGAAGTGGCCTTAAGTGAAAATGCAGCTGTGGGGTTTGCAGACAGCGCTGCAGGGAGGCGTCGTCCAGTGGGAGTGGTGGCCTTGCGGTAGACTTTCCAACACTAATGAATTGGGAACTCCATGCTGAACAGGATCGAGTTTGATGGGTCCCTGTGCCAGCAGATGGATGTATTTTTCTTGAAAGACCAAAGTGCCAGAAATCTCCATGATTACGTTACTGGAGCAAGGTCCTTTTTTGTGGTTTGTAAAGTCGAGCGTCAGGACTGCAGGATTCTCTTGCTCTTTCTCGCTCTTATTTTTTCCAGGTCAGAACCAGAGCTTGGGGTGGGAGGAGAATCCTGCTGAGTGAGCAAGTTCTTTCTTAAAAAGCTCCCTCTAGGTCCAAAAAGACTTCAGTGGACTTAGGAGAAAGAAATTTAATACATTACCGTAGAATCACTGTTAACCAAGTTAAGGCAAAGCCCACAGCATCTTTGTCTTATAAAAGAAAGCAAAGAGGAGATGGAAAAAAGAAATAATGCTTAGGAAATCCAAACCAAATAATGAAGACTAAGGAAGGAAAACTAGAGATCATTTCGAGAATATGAAGATTTCCTCCAAATAAGATTTTTCAATTATAAAACCAAGGCTTCAGGTAGAGGTAACTTTCCTATTCCTTCTGAGTATGTCATAAATGGTGTTCTGAAATCTTGGCTCGATGTTAGGATTGGCCACTTTCAGCTAAGGAAGAATTGGACACCCTGCAAGATCCAGTGGGCTGCACAGGGAAGTGTCAGCCATGGGGAGGCTGGAGGCTTCCAGGATGGTCCTTGACCCGCGCTTGAACCTGAGTCCTAATAGCTAGCAGATTGAAGCATTGAAGCAAGCTCACAGGCCTCCTGGAGAACCCACGGTGGGTTGAACTGGAAAATTCTGGCCAAAGAAAGAATACTGAAGTTTCACGGATGACCTCTCTCATTACAACCCTGTCAGGGACTCGCTGAGCTGGGCTGCCAGGTGCCCTGTTCCATCACAGAGCAGCCTGCAGAGAAAGCCCTACCATGCTGTCCGGCTGGGACTGCAGGTACCTCTGAGAGGGCATCTTAGAGCTGTTGGGGACAAAGCAGGAAGTCCCTCAATTCATTAACTCCGTCTTTGCCCTTCCAGGAATTTTCTTTCTTCTTTTTCTTTGGTACTGAGGATTTAACCCACGAGCACTTTACCATGGAATCACATCCCCAGCCCTCTTTTTTTTTTTTTTTTAATACCTTTATTTATTTATTTTCATGTGGTGTTGAGAATCAAACCCAGGCCTCACACGTGCTAGGCAAGTGCTTTACCACTAAGCTACAACTCCAGCCCCACCTCTTTTATTTTTTGTGTTGAGACGGGATATCACTGAGTTGCTGAGGGCCTTGCTAAGTTGCTGAGACTAGCTTCAAACTTTGGTCCTCCCGCCTCAGTGTTCGGAGTAGCTGGGATTATAGGTGGGCACCACTGTACCTGGCAGGCCAGAATGTTCAAAAGCACCTAAGGTTCTGTGCTGGTGTCTTCCTTAACTGGTGGGGCTTAGGGCCCGCAGCCTTTGCAGAACATTCTCCAGGTATGTGGCTGTTTGGGCAAGCCAACTAGGCACCTAAGCAATTAAAGATTGGCTTGCTCACTGGTCCAGGGGACATCCAGTGTGCCCACTTGACCACTCCTTCCTGTCCCATTCCATATCCTTTATGGCCTTGGATAGGGCCACTAGGCTGCCCCCAGGTGGCAGCATACAGGTGTGCCTCTGTCCTGGCTGGTCCAGCTTTGTAGGAAGTGTCCAGGAACCACTGTAGAGGGAAGGACCATGTGCCCTCTTAAGGGAGAGAGAGTACCTGTCCATGGAGTATGTGAGCTACTATTTGTCAGCCAGTGACAGTTACTGAAAAGGGGAAGATATGAGGCAGTGTTTGTCTACCCAAAGGAAAGGAGGAATTTTTTTTTAAAAGCAAGGGATGAAATTGGACCCTCACTGTGGACAACAATAAGGGCACTAGGCACCCAAGGTCCCTGATAAAGCTACCTATCAGGATCCCTAGGGAGAGGCCCAGACTCTAGCATACCAGAAGAGGGATGAATAGAAAATTAGAGTCATTTTACAGAGGGTGGACAGAAAGGCAGGTGGCAAGAGCTTCTCCAGGAGCAGGTACAGCATGAGAAAGGGCACTGGGGTAGGAGCAAGTGCCCCCCCACACACTCTCGGACAGTGAGCTATCTAGGGCAGAGGAGAGTGGGACCCACTCCTTGGCCTTTAGGATTTCTGTGGTCCACTCTGAGGCCAGCCTGATTGTCACACATCCACCTCATCACCCTCTGTTAGTTTGTGTTCGTGCATGTAAGCAGCTAATCTCTAGAGAGTCTGGGCTTCCATTAACTCATTTCCATACCTTCAACAGCCTGAAGCCAGCCAAGGCATGGACAGAAGCATCTTAGGATTCATGTTCTAGAGAAATAACTCAGCCAAGCGGTGAAAATGGGTCAGGAAAGGAGAGCTAATGGCATGGGTTGACAGATTAGGTGTCAGTATCCTCAAAAGGAATGATGAGCAGTTGATGTCCAGAAGGTGACAGGCTGGCTCTCCTCTTCTGCAGTTCTTTTGCGCCTGCTTCTTCTGGGAGTTCTCTTTGTTCTCAGACTGGTAGCAAGTTGGTTGCTGGTCCTTAAGGCCAGAGGCACATGGCACACATCTGCCCCTAGCTAGCTGGCCTCAGCTGGGTCGTGCTGCCATTCCTGAACCCATTCTTAGGGCCAGGATGGGCCGTGCACTGATTGGCTTGGGTTTCTAATCAGTGACTGAAAGGCACATGGACTTCCCTTAGAAGTGTCAGATCCAGGCCAAGAGCTGGCAGTTGGAACTGGGGAGGAGATAGATGTGACCAGCTGAATGAACCTAGGATATCATCAGCAAGGAGGAAGTTTCGCCTGCTCTCTCTGCATCCATGTCTGCTGCAGAGACCAGCAGATTCACTAATTAATGTTTTGAACCTTGCACATAGTAGACATCTACACACATACCTGTAGGACATGTTTTGTGGCGTGGTTTATCTGAGAAACAGCATGTCATGTCATCATCCCGGGTGAATGTCAGAGCTCTCAGGAGGTCCCCACCCCCAGCTCACCATTCCTTGACTTCTTCTTGGATCTTGTGATTGACTATCCATCTCTGAGGTCAGGCACAGCCTGCTCCCTGACCTCCACTCCCCCACCTCCCCACCTTGAACTCACCTAACCCTAGGCTGGTACAACCCAGTGGTTCACAGTGTTACAAGGCAGAGGTCTGCTGTAAGTCTGTAGCCAGCCAGGGTCACAGAGACACCCCTCCAACCCCGCTTCAAACCCCAACTCTTATGATCAGGCCAGAAAAATTTTATATGTGTCGCCCAGAGTAACGAGTATGAGTTTATCAGAAGGGATAAGAAAAGGGAAAAGGGGACACTCTCAAAGGAGAGAGGGCTTTTTTTCGAAGAGAAGGACAGCCCACCTCTCTGCTGGCCGCAGGGAAGTTTCCAGATAAATTCCTTGACTTTTGACTGACAGGATGATGTCATAATTTCAAGTGCCACTGCTCTTGACAACTCTAGGTTCTTTTGGCTCATGCTGACCAATTCTAGTTGGAACCTGTTCTTACATATTTTATGTAAGAAAAAAATATATTCTTATAAAAAATATTCTTATCTTCCTGAGTTCTGGGATCTGATCTATGTAAGTGTCGCAAATCCCGCCCCCACCCCCACCTTCTTCAGAGTAACTTGTGTTCTTTTTGTTGATGCTTGGGGCCTGTACTTCTGCAGATAGCAGGTAGTTTGCTGACGAATGTAACATCTCCTTTCAACTTGAGCCAGCCAGGGCTGCAGATTAATTACTTTTTGAAAGAGAGCACATGGGGGTCACCACAGTGGGCCCAGTTTGTAGAATTATTCCCTAATCTCATGTTCCTTCCCTTCCTCCCTCCTTTCTTTCTTTTTCTTTTAGGCTGCCAGGGATCAAAGCCAGGGCCACACCTGCTAGATAGGCATAGTCCTCCACACTGAGCTGCACCCCAGCCCTAGCCCTCTGTTGTTAACTTCCTTCCTGTTTCCCCTTAGATTCCCTGGTCCATTCGGGTCCCTCTGTCGCCATATCATGACACTATTCCCTTGCCTTATTATTTTTTTCCTCAAACCTTCCTGGCAAATATCAGCTTTGGACCAACCTGACTTTCTTCATGCCAAAGTCTAGAAAGTCAGCAAGCAGGCCAAGGGTTGCTACAGTAGCCTCATATCTGAGTGCCCAGGTAGACCCTCCGTGCTCCCTTGCAATCTGTGTGTTCTTCCCTGGTCATTGCCAAGCAAGCAATTTGAAACCTTTATTGCTGTCCTCAAATTTCCACTTCTTCCCCCACCAAATTCCTATGCCTTTGCAGACCATTGGCCCTCTACTTCTCAGGAGAGAACAAAAATCATACTAGAACATTTCGAATCTCCGTGCCCAATCTGCAGCTTTGTCTGCATCTCTTCCCACCTGCCTGCTCCTGCAGAGGAGAAGGGGTCCTCAGCTCTATGCCAGACTCCAGTCCCTCTTCATCTCAGAGCCTGACTCTCTGGTTACCACTGTTCTATATCTCTCACCCCTCTCCTCAGGGTGCTTCTCTCTATTTAAACAAGGTATGCTCTTCTTCAGCCCCACATCCTATCAAATTTGCCAAAAGAATTGTGTACACTTGCAGTTCCTATTTCCTCACCCACTCATTATTCAGCCTGTCACTTCTTGATCTCTGCTCCCACTACTGCCTTGAGAGTCCTCGTTTGGGTGCTCATTCCTGCTTTACCTGACCTCTTAGAAGGGCGTGACCTCTGATGACTGCCTCCTGCAGATGACGTCTTCTCCTGGTTCCTGTACCATCATCACTCAAAACTCCTTGGCCGCTCCTCAGTCTCTGCTCCCCACCTCTTACATACAGATGATTCTCCGGACTCTACCTACAGTGTTCTCTCTACTCCACACACTGTCTTGGAACAATTTCATCCTGCAAATAAGTTGCCATCTTACTACCAACTGAGGACTCTCATATTTTTACCTCCAGATTACAGTCTTGCTTCTGAACCTCAGGACTATCTTTCCAGCACCCGTCATTGCCACTAGCTTCCTCACAGACACCTTAAAATCAACAATCCCAAATGAACCCAGACTCTCCTCCCAAGCCTGCCATTCTTCCTCATTAGGGCGAGAAGCAGGGCCATCTACTCTGCTGCTCGGGCCAGAGCATCTTAAACGTTATCTGTGACTCTCTCTCCCTGTCTTCCTATCAAGACCATCACCACATCCTGTAATTCTGGTAGTGGTCAGAGAGCGTGGGTGGGTTGAATTCTAAGTCCAGTTGTGGTGTGGACAGATTAACTAGTCTTTCTCAGCCCCAAGTTGTTCTTCTGTATGAACAGCAGGCATACCTAGTGCAGACTCTCATCAGGATGAAGGAGAGCCTCCCCTGGGCAGGCAGGCAGCAAAGCTAAACTCTCCAATCAGCACCTGGCCTGCCCTTCTGCTGTTGTGTATGCAGCTTCCTGACCTTGAGACTTTCCCTGAAATTACCTCCCTCCGCTTCGGGACCAAGGACCAGAGCTTCTGGTCCTTTTTCACCTGGTCATAGGAGCTGGGGGTGCAGTGGGGCTGGATGGCAGATCCTGGCTCTCGGTGTCACATGGTTCAGTGTGTGTGTGTCCTGTCAGGCTTCTATCTTACCTGTCTCCCAGAACCTCCGTCCCCTATCCCTGCCTGAGATGGAGCCTCTTATCAGCCAGCCTTGCCAGCTCATCCAGATCCCCGTGTCTCTGAACTAACTCTGTGGCTCAGCCCTCTCCAACCAGTGCCCTCATTCATGATAAGGGAGCAGGAAGTAGGGGCTGGTTAAGGACCTGAAGGCAACATTTCTTGGTGTTAAAAAGACAGGCAGAGACCCTCAACAATGATAGCTGAAGCACAGCCAGGAAGCAGAAGACCCAGGAAAGCCACAACAACTTAGAATTCCTTAAGAGAATTAAGAGTCACCATGGGCTAGGGTTGTTGCTCAGTGATAGCGTGCTTGCCCACCACATGGGAGGCACTGTGTTTAATTCCCAGCACCATAAATGAATGAATGAATGAATGAATGTATTGTGTCCATCTACAACTTAAAAAAATAACGAATAAAAGAGTTACCAGTCATAAAATAAGGGGGAAATGTATTAGTCTCTACTCAGAATCTTAGTAACATGCTTATCCTGAAGACTCTAGAAAATGCCAAGAAATTAAAGCAGTCACCTAGAACCTCCCATCCAGGGACCACTGCTGGGCCATTATGATCTCTCGCCTCCCAGCCTTCCTTCTATGCAGTCTTTATTCTTTTCACACAGTTTTAACCGTATATAGTCAAATATGCATTCTGCTTTATCCAAATATTCCAAATATTTTCCCACGTTAATAAGAAGTTCTGCATAAGCAGGTTATTAGCTGTACGCTATTCCACGTGTGACTGTCTGTAGTGTGGGTTTTTAACCTTCTGCCATTTCAGAGCCTTTCCAGCAAGTAACATGGAGGCAGTTTTGCGGTTAAAACTTTTCTTTCTGCATTTTTTTTTCTGCAGTCATGGGGATTAAACCCAAGGCCTCATATATGTTAGGCAGGTGCTCAAACATTGAGCTACATCCCAGTCCTTTATTCTTTATTTTGAGACAGAGTCTTGCTGAGTTACCCAGACTGACCTCAAACTTGCCATCCTCCTGCCTCAGCCTCCTAAGTAGCTGGGATTACAGGCAAGCACCACCATACATGGCCTCTTCTTACATTTCTGATCATTTTTCTGAGCCAAAAATCCATTACTTAAACATTGAGCCAAAGGATGTCAGAATTTCTAAGCAATGTAGACTTTTGAAATGGACAAAACTAATATGGGCCTGAGCTCAGCTGCAAAGAGAGAAATGAGGAGAAAAGGGTTATAATTGTTAATTAATAAATTTTTTAAAATAGCTATGCTAGAGAGAACCAAGCAGGGCTCTAGAGAAAGCACGCCATTGACTCCAAGTTCCAGTTTTATGATGGTAAAAAAGGGCTTATTTCTGTTTTTTTAATTTTCATCTGGGTCAATAATAGGACAAACTATTCCTGAGAGCTTGTTTCCCTCTGAGGAAGAGAGAATTTGTCCAGCATCTAATGATGCAGATCATTAGCTGTGTTAACAGCCCTACAGTTAAAAAAGATCATAATAACGTGTCCTCCTAATGTGCAGTTAATTTTAGTTAAAATTTCCCTAGTGATTTAAAAGCCCAGTAAATTGTAAGTATGATAATTGGCTTTGCATTTGGAAATGTTAGGCTGCGGTGACCCCTTGGCTCTAATAGGACCCTGAGCCTTCCCCACCAGAGTCAAGAAAGAAACCAAAACTTTGCCAGCATTCCTACTCCTGATCTTCCCTAACAAAAGGAAGCTAATGGGTGTCTCCAAGATAGCATGTCAAAAATCAAACTTTTGACTCCCCATCCATCCCCAAAGTTAACAATGGAACAACCATCTGCCTGCTAGTTCAGATCAAAAACTTAAACTATCCCTAACCACACTCAGTGGCATATGCTAGTAATCCTAGCTACATGGGAGGCTGAGGGAGGAGGATCGCAAGTTCAGGGCCAGCCTGGGCAACTGAGTGAGACCCAGTCTCAAAATAAACAGAGCTGGGGGTGTAGCTCAGGAGCAGAGTAGTTGCCTAGGATGTGTGAAGCCCTGGATTCAGTTCCCAGTACCACGTATACGTACGCACACACAGGCGCGCACACACATGCTTTGAACCATTCTTAACTTGGTTCTTTCTGTCTTCACCACTTTCAACATCAAATCCGTCAGCATATCCTGCTGATTCTACTTCTAAAAATGCACTTCTACTATGAATCTCCAATTGTCCCCTTCTCTCCATCTCCTCGAGCCCCGCCCCTCGCCACTCTCTGCCTCTGCTTCCCGCAGGCTCTTGCTCCTCCCGCTCTTTCACCGCAAGTTGCTATGTCTACACAGCTGCCAGGCCAGCCTTCCCAAACAGCTCTGATCACACTATCCAGCTCTTCCCTAAACCAGAAGCTTCCCTTTGCTATTAAGATAAAGGCCCAAAATTCCAGTGTGGCCGAGAAAATCCATCTTCTTCCTGGCCTTCCTCCCCATTGTCACCAGCCACTGTGTCCCTCTATCTGTCAGGATTCAGCTTCACCAGCCATGCTTCAGGTGATCCCCAGGACCTATGCACATGCCACGCTCTCTGCTAGGCCCCCCCCCAAGGTTCCAGGTGACCCCTTCCTTTCCGCATCCCATTCTATCTGCTTTCACAGAAACGTGGGGTGGTTTTCTTGCTTCAGAAAAGACTCTTTAATTCCAAGTTCTGCATAGATGTGCCTGGTCCTCAGTTTGGTGGTTTGGTTGCTGCCAGGCTCCTCTGTTAGACCCAGACTCTATGAAGGTGGCCCCAGCAGTGTACTGTTACTTCTTCTCAGCCAGCTCAGTGTCTGGCATGAAGGGGACACTTCCCAAATACTGGCTGTGTGCTGAATGAAAAAGCACGGACGTGGACAACAGGGTTCCTGTGAGGTGTGGGTTCTTCCCAGAGCGGGAGGGCCAGGTTCTCCATAGCCATGGGAGCCAATGTTGCTTGATCATTTTTACCCCTCCTGCTGCTGGAGCGCTGCCTGAAGCTCACCTGCTTTCTCCTTTCTCTTTGTGCAGCTCAAGCTTGCTTTTACCCTGGACTCTGAGACTGGATTGCCTCAAGGATGTCACATCTACGAGTACCGGGACAGCAACAAGTAAGCCACCCACTCAGAAGCGCCACCTGGCCCTGCCACATACACAGGCTTTTTGGCCATGGCTTCCCTTATGGGTGTGCTTGGGAAGGGACTCTCACTTTTCACTTCCGGAAAATGACTGGGACAAAAATATTTCTCCTGTAAAATCTCTTTTGCTCCTAAACACAGGATTTGAATGCACATAGAAGTTGTGCTGTGTTAGAAGCACATTTGACAACAAACCTTGCCCTCCAGGCTCAGCTGTTCTCCAGAGCCTGCCTCCTGCCGGGTCCCTGATCCATGTGCTTGCTCATCCACTGTGATTCTGACCTTGGCTGTGGTTCTGGGCCCCTGTGAATATACCTAACGGGTTCTGTTGTGGTTGTCTCTGTTGTGGGTTTTGTAGTGTGGAGATTGATTTCTGGGTGCTTACAGAGATTGGAAGTTAGAATAGTGGCACTGGCATGATTTTAGAGCGTCTTCTCTCTTTGTCACGGACTATCTGCCTCCCTGTGTGTTGTTTATGAGACAGTGACATTGATGGTGAGTGAAGCACGAGGAATGTGCCCTGGTGGTGAGGTGGCAGGTACTGCTCAGCACCTACTGTGTTGGGTACAGTCCTGGGGAGTCTACATCTATAATCCCATTTAATCCCTGTGACACCCTGTGGAGCATTCTTGATTTACTGTTGTATCCTCAGAAGCTGAGGCCTAGGGGCCCCAAGTTACCTGCTGCAGGCAACTGGAACAGCTCTGAGAGGCAAAGTCAACATTAGCACATTCACACGGGGAAGAGAACGGAAGGAAGATCATTGTCCCAAGTTACCACTCTCAGAAATCCCAGGTCAGGAACAAGAGCAGTCCCAGCCTGGACCTGAGGACAGTATGTTCCAGTCTCATTATTTAAAAATCCAAACTGTTTAATTTTCCCAGTGGAAGGAAGCAGGGGGCACCTGCCAGCAGAGCTGTACAGTACTTCCCGGAAGAGAAGTCCAGTCTTCCTCAAGAACTCTCGTTCTGTTATGGCTATAAGATAGCTTACTGGCTATCCTCATGGGCATATCTCCATTCACGTTTCCTTCGAGGCATTATGACGCTTTGCAGTTTATTTTTGGGTAGATGCTGTGGTCAGCTGTTCCCACCACATGAGTCATAGGAAAGCATGATTGGGCATCCTTTAACACCACACGCCTCCTCTGGGGTGGCACAGCTTTTGGAAGAAAGTTTTTAGACCTGTGTTAGAGCCTCCATCACAACTTCTCATAAAGCTTAATGCAGCAGAGAAGCGGGGCAGGATTTCTCTGTGGTCCAGAGGCTGAATGGGACAATTGGGTGAGACCCCAGGTAGCCAGGCAAACTCACTGGGTAGCAAGAGACACATGCCACTCTGCCACCCTCCTGTCCCCCACCATGCTGTTCTCCCTGCATAGCTGCTTGCTGGTTGTCAGTGAGTGGCAGCCTCAGGCATGCAGATTGTGGTGGCAGATAGAGCTTTTGATACATGGGTGTTATGGACCCTGATTCTGGCCTGACTCTGCTCTTTGGAGAAAGATTGCAGAATTTTTGTCCAGAGAGAGAAGGGTGCTGGCCCTCCTTACCTTCAGGGTCATGTCTTAGCAGAGTCCGGTGTCGGCAGTTTAGATCATCTTTGAATATGAGAGAAGATAATCTAGCTCTTTTGAACTATCCTAAGTTCCCAGCATACTATCATAGCAAGAAGAGAATCCAGGGGTTGTAAATATAGATGAGCCTTGGCCACCAAAGACCTATAAAAGAAAGTATTCATGCAGGAAATTGCATAGGAGCCATGATCTAGAAAAGTGGCAATCAAATGCCTCTTTTGCACTCTCGTTTGTCTTTAAGTCTGTCTTGAGGTTCATTCTCATTCCTTAGACAACTTTCCTAATCTCCCTGAGCCTCAACTTCTTCATCTGTTCAAACTAATGAGATTCCCTGTGTCAGGAATGTCAGCTCAAGCACATCATCACCAGCCTTGCATATAGGATGCACGCAGTAGTGCTGGTTACCCTCCTTCCCAACAGAACACTTGGCTCTCCTATGCTCATCTGCCTTCTGTTTTTGTGGTGCCACCAACGCTGCATCCACAAATCACTGCTGCAGCTAACTGTGCTGCTTGGGGAAGAGGCGGTTCACATGCCTCTGACAGCCCCCGTTGCATGCCATGCTCTCTGTTCAAAGCAGACTCCTCTCCTACATGTACGTTGTGGCGTGAAGCCCAGGAGAGCCCATGAGCTCCATCCTGTCTCTGCTCTGTTCACTTTTAAGTAGAAAACCCTCAGGCCAAGTAATGTGAAGGAATAACGCCAGGGTCAGGATAGTCTACAAATGAAAAAAACTAGCTTGGATGTTAGTTTGGTTTGACTCCTTATTGAAACTACTACTTTCTCTTTTGGATAATTCCTGAAATATAATTTGTAATCATTTAGTATTCATCTCTGCCATATTCAGTCTGTCAGCAAAAGTGTTGTTCTGAATAAGTAGTGAGGCTGGTGGACAGTTCTCCCAAGTGGCCTTTCCTTGTAAATGCAGTGGCCCTAAAAAATGATCTCTGTGCTTTTGTCCCTTGGTATCTGCAACAGATTGGCACATACCCCCCATAACCTGTGGATGCTCAAGGCCCTTAAACAGTGTGATATTTGCATATCCTCCTGTAGAGTTTAAATCATCTCTAGGTTTCTTTCAGTGCCCAATACAATGTAAATGCTGTACAAATAGATGTTATGCTGTATTGTTTGTGGAATAATGACAGGAAAAAAGTTTGTACATATTTAGTCCAGATCAATTTTTTCCAAGTATTTTTGATCCATGGATGCAGGATCTGTAGATAGAGAGTCAGCTAAGTTCCCTAGATTCTCTTACCAACTCCCTTCCCTGGAACATCCTGGTAGCCTTGTCCTTGGCCCTATGTCATCCCGTTTCTGTTTGCGTAAAAGGGCTTAATTCTGTCTCCAGGCTCCAGGGAGGATGAGCCCTGGACTTCATCTCTGGTGAGACTTGGACACTGTCTCCTCTGGTGCTAGAGGCACAGTTCTCAGGTAAACATTCTTAAAGCCCTGAGGTGGTTGGGGCATACCTATAATCCTAGCTACTCTGGAGGCTGAAGCAGGAGGATTGTAAGTTCCAAGTCATCCTGGGCAACTTAGCAAGACTTTGACTCAAAATAAAATAGAAGAAGGGCTAGGGATATAGATCAGCAGTAGAGCACTTGCCTAGCATGTGGGAGGCCCTGGGTTCTATTCCCAGCACTGCAAATTTTAAAAATTAAAGAAGCTCTGAGGTCATTAGAAGAAAGATAAAGCTGCCCTATTGTGCCTTAGGTTAGCCAGTAAATTCTCCATCCACAATATTCTGTCAGCCTCCCAACAGCTATTCACATCTGTGTCTAAGAGGTCTGAGGCTTCACTCCACAGCCCTCACAGATGCCACCAGTTCCCACCCAAGAACCACCTTCTTTTTCACTGTTCTAGAAAACTATATCTGCCTTTAATGTTAAAGCCAGTTGATCAAGCCCTGATTGAAGGTCATTTTTCTCAATTTGAGAAAAATTGTGTAATCTCTTCATAGGGCAGGGAACAGAGAACAAGGCCTGAAAGAGCGTGTATGTGACTTGTGGGAGCTCAGACACACATGTTGAGCCCCTGCTGTGTACAGTGTGTTGTGCTAGATGCAGGAGAGCCAGAGATAGCTTAGACCCAGTCCATGGCCGAGAGGAGCTTTTACACATCCCCTCTGGGGATGAGGTGTGCTTCTGCAATGGTGAGGTTCATGTGCCATGGGGACAAAGTTGGGGAAAGGGACCACTTCGGATTTGGAGTAGCTGGTAATTTGGTCCAGAGCGCTCCCTTCTGTCCATCCCCCTGCCATTGGCATTACTAGGACTGTGGAGCTGCTTTTCGGTCTGTTCTGACCGCCAGTCTGTCCTCTCTGCTGCCTGAGTGAGCTCATTCTGGTTGCTTTTGAGACCTGAGCTTCGTCTTTGGTGTTCTGCAGATTTTACCTCATTGTATCCGAGAGGACTAGTTTTATTTTAGAGTGTTTATTTATATTGTTTAGTGTAGTTCTCCATTAGAAATTCTTATTTATTGTCTTTTGGTTCCCTTTGGTTCTTTCTGATTGCTCCTTCTGGAACTTCCATTAGAAAACTACCATCTCACTTCCTCTGCCCCCTCTTTTTCTATCTTCTCACCTGCCAGTCCTGCAGGTGAGGAAGCTTCCTCACAAATGCCTGTCGGTTTACTCTCCTTGTAGCTGTTTGGCATCTATTGTTTTAATACTCCTTCCCAATAAGAGTGTTTAGTTCTTATTTTTAATTTTCAGAAGTTCTATTTGGCACTTTAAAAATTCAGCCTATTTATTTTTTATTTGTGTGTGTGTGTGTGTGTGTGTGTGTGTCTCCTGGGCTTTCATTATGACTTCTGTTCATTCTTTTATCTCTCGAGTTATTTTGACTGCACTTCTTGCTAGCCTCTTCCAGATTGGTCCTTATCTCTAGCTCTAGTTCTAAGGGCACCACTTCTCTGGTTGTGTGTGTTGACCCACCTTTGCATGTCTCATTTGCTCCTGTGGTTTCTTTTTTATTTTAAGATTGAGTTGAGCAGAGATCATTTTGGCTGTAGGAGTTCCACACACCCCGCGTATGGGTGTGTTCTTTCATTGCTTTTGCTTTTCTCCTGCCAGGACCCCAGGAGTGTCATGGATCCTGCCAGTGTGGATGTTAACGTCCTGACTCCTAGTCCAGCACCTAGGTGGTGTGCGTTCACACTGCACCCCCACGCATAGCATGGGCTCGGGATCTCCCTTACTCAGTGAAAATGCCTTCACTCTGCACCACATGTAAGCTTTCCTTTGGGCTGTGGGAAAGGTTTCCCTGGGTCCTTGCTTAAGACCAGCAGCCCCTCCTGGATCCTGGCTTCACGTGGGTTGTGTTTTAGTTCCTTGGCCAGGTTTCCAGCCTCTTGTGGCACTTACACCCCAGCCCCTCTAACTGTATCAAAGTTGGATACTCCCAACCCTGGGGTGCCATTGTAAAGATTGCAGCTCTGATTTAGTTTCCTCTTCAGTTCAAGGATCTGGACATCTCCTCTTCATTAATTACATATTTCTTATTCTTTTAGTATATTTTTTTCATCTTTGTATTTGTGTAAGGAAAGTGATCCACATCAGTTCAGTTGACCATCTATCAGAACCAGAAATCTGAATAAACTTTTTTCTTTTTTGGCGCTGGAGTGCTTTACCACTTAGCTACATCACCATCACTTTTTATTTTGAGACAGGGTCTTGATAAGTTGCTTAGGGCCTCACTAAATTGCTTGGGCTGACCTTTAATTTGCAGTCCTCTTGCTTCAGCCTCCCAAGTTCTGGGATTATAGGCATGTGCCACCAGGCCCGGCCTGATTATCTTTTGAAAATGTAAAATCTGACTATTCATTCGACCAAAACATAGAGAGTTATGTACCAGTATAATTCTAGGCTCTTGGGCTGCAGAGCTGGAAAAACACTGGCACTGCCATCAGAGGCTCATGGACAGTGAAAGGGACTGGGTGCCCATCACGAGGCAGCTCTGTGGGCCAGGAGCCTGCTTAGCATCCCCACTGCCACCCTACCAGACCACCTGGAGTTTCTCACAGTGTGTCTCTGTGTAACCACATCATTTCCTGTTTCAAGAACAACCATCTTCTCTGCAGCCCTCGCCCCACCCATCTGGGTCAACCCTACTGCTACTCCCACTCTGAGCTAAGCATCACTTCTTCAGGAAGCCGTTCCACACCCTAACAGCCATCACCAGCAGAGTCAGATCTCCTTCCCCAGGACACTTCAGTCATTGGTTCACCTGCTGGTTTCCGCCCCTGGACTGAGGCCTTCAGAGTCTACGTGTAGACTACCAGGCCCACAGAGTGGCTCTGAGGGCAGAGGCCTCAGCATCCTTCTGCCAGGACTTGTTAGCCTTACTTGGGAAGGGCAGGCCAGAGAGGCCCTGCAGCACTCAGCTAAGCCTGTACCTGCTTGTCAGGGACACCAGTTTGCCGTCAGCCCTCTGCAGAGCATTGTTCACCTGCAGTGACAGGCAAACTCCACAGTCCTGTAGACACCATGCCTCCAGGACCGTGCAATGCCTGCATCATGGCAAAGAGATACAACACCTTCTTCCAGGTTGCTCCCGGTGAACCCTTGAGCACCTGGGCCATCACTTTGTTTTGGTTCATGCTCATGGACCTATTGGTTAGGGTCCTTTGCCCATCAGACAAGTAGCCAGTTCCCCATCTCCTTCCTTCTGCCTGTTTCTCAGAATCACCCCTTGGGTGAGTTCAGATCTACCAAGAAGCAGACCCTGAGGGAGGATCCAATGTATGAGATGTGTGGAGGGAGCCACCTGTAGTAGACTAAAGGGGAACAAGCAGGAGAGAGCAGGGGAGCCTTCAGCCCCTTTATGCCCTGACCCCTGTGAAGGGAAGGGGCTGGGCAACAAGTCCCAACTGCAGCACACTTTTGAGACAGCTTTGGCCAGCCAATGGGAAGTCCCAGAGCCAAAGCCAGGGTCACCTTATATAGGAGCCTCACTTCCTACAGGACCTGGCCTGTGTCTAAATCCCACTAAGAGAGGCAGCTCAGTCACTGTCTGGTAGCAGCCCTTGGTGGCCCTCAGGAAGTGTGGTTCAGGCAGATGCTGTGGTGATCTAAGCAGCCATCCCTGGGGCTATCAGCAGTCCGTGCTCCATGGCAGGGGATCTGAGTGGCACCTTTTGCTGGCTGCCACATTTGGGCAGGAGGGAGAGCAGGGGAATCTGGATCAAGGCCCATGTTTAATTCCTGTCTCCTCTACTTGGTTCTTTTCCTCATCCTCCACTGAGTAAGCAGGGGGGATGTTTTCCCGCAGCCCTGACATCTCCAGCCCAGGAGCAGCGCTGCCCAGCACTTGGGCAGTGGCACTTCTGTGTGCACTTGGGGCTGCCGCCAGTTCCTCGGGCTCAAAGCCATGTCACCTAAGAGCCATTCATGGCAGAGGGTGAGTGCCTCCAGGCCCTGCTGACACTGCCAGGCCAGAATCAAGAATGGCTTTCTTGTTCCTGCTGAAGCCTGGGCTTAGGAGAAAGGAGCCTGGAAGCAGAAGAGGAGGGGCTTGGGGCAACTGGAGGCAGCGCAGCCAGAGGTGCCAGAAGTGACCTCATGGGAGCAGCTGTGGCTATAACGTGCAAGTGGGAGTTGGCTGCACACAGTGCGGGTGTGAGCTCACTACAACCCGTCGCCTCGCTGCAGGTGGGGTTTGGCATTAGTGTGACTCCCTTACTTCTATTTCCCTGGGGTCCCTGGTGCTCGGAGAAGGGTGCATCTCTCCCATGGCCCCGTTTCTGCTGCACAGAGGGGTGGCTGAGGCTCTCATACCTGTCACTCCCTTCACCCCACTCCTGGTGGGAGCAATCAAGATATCTTAGGTGTCAAAATTCACTGGGCCACTTACCCTCAGTGTGTGAGCATTCAGCTGTTCATTGGCCCTTTGGTAAAGTGCCTTTTCAAATCTCTTACCTATTTTTTCCGCTGGGTTTTCTGGTTTGCTTCTTGATTTATAGTTGTCTCTAATCTGGACGTGGTATCTAGTCTAAGATACTCATGTTGCTCTTATCTTCTACTCTGTTGATTACTTTGCCTTTTCCCTTCTATGATGAGCACCAGTGCGTAATTTTAATGGAATTTTGTGTATCAATATTTATATTTATGCTTGAGTGCTTTTTGTATCCATTTAATAAATATTTGTCTATATCAAAATTCAAAGGCATTTTCATATAGAAAAATCTATTCAGATTTTTTTTTTGTGTGTGTGTGTGTGTGTGTGCGCGCGTGTACGCTAGGGATTGAACCCAAAGGTGTTTTTCCATTTTTTCCACTGAGCCACATCTCAAGTCCTTTTTTATGTTTGTTTGTTTGTTTTTGTTTTTGTTTTTTTGCGATAGGGTCTCACTAAGTTGCTGAGGCTGCCCTTAAACTTACAATCCTCCTGCCTCAGCCTCCCAAGTTGCTGGAATTGTGGGTATATACCATTGCACCCGGTTTAGAATTGATTTTTGAATATAGTATAAGTTTCCTTTTTTACATACCGATATTGAACTAAGCCAGCATTATTCACTGAAAAAACTTTCCCACCACTTCACAATGTCAGCTTTATCAAAAGTGCAGTAAAAGTGCATATAAGCTTGGGTATGGTTCTGTACTCTGTTCCCTTTCACTAATCTACATGTCTGTTCTTGTGCCAGTATAATACTATTCTGATTTTTATACCTCTTGTGAAAAAAGTCTTTACCCAGTAGAGCTAGATTTCCACCTTCTTGTTCTTCTGTAAAGAAGTAGCCTATTACCGGCCCTTTCCACTCCCCTGTGAATTTTAGAGTTGGGATTGTCAGTTACTATACACACACACAACTTACTAGGGTTTATATTGAGATTGTTTGAATCTGTAGATCAACGTGACAAAATTTGACACTCCTATGGTGTTAGGTCTTCTACTGCACACACACAATCTGTCCTCTTCTTTTAGGTCTTCTCTAGTTTTCCTCAATAATATGTGATTTTCCTTCTCTGGGTCTTGCTCATTTTTCATTAGTTTTACTCCTATGCATGTGATTCGTAATACTGTAGTCACACACTGCTTTTTGGTATGTGTTTAATGTTTTATTCGGTGACAGACCATGATCCCTTAAGATTATAATGAAGCTGAAAAATTCTTATTGCCTGGTGACATCATAGCCATCTTAAAGCCCAGCACATTCCTTATGTGTTTGTGGTGATGCTGATGTAAACACTCCCGCTGCACTGTCGGTTGTATAGAGTATGGCCTGTGCAGCTGTTTTCTTTTTTGGCCCTGGAGATTGAACCCAGCAGTGCTTTACCACTGAGCTACAGCCCCAGTTTTTTGTTTTTTATTATTTTGTTATTTTTTTTAATATTCTTTTTTTTTTTCTTTTAGTTGTAGATGGACATAATACCTTTTTTTTTTTATTCTTATGTGGTGCTGAGGATCGAACCCAGTACCCACTTCCACATGCAAGGCGAGCACCCTACCACTGAGCTACAACCCCAGTCCTGTTTTTTGTTTGTTGTTTTTGTTTTGTTTGTTGGTTTGGTTTTTTGAGACGAGGTCTCACTAAGTCACTTAGGGCCTTGCTAAATTGCTGAGGCTGGCCTTGTACTTGCACTCCTCCTGCCTCAGCCTCCCAAGTCGCTGGGATTACAGGCATGCTCCACCGTGCCTGGCTTGAGAGTATTTTTAAGTTTGAAATGTGGCCGTGATGATTTATGGGCCATCAACTAAGCAAATAGAATCTGAAATTTTATTTCAAAGAAAAGGAATTGCTGGGCTGGGGATGTGGCTCAAGCGGTAGCACGCTCGCCTGGCATGCGTGTGGCCCAGGTTCGATCTTCAGCACCACATACAAACAAAGATGTTGTGTCCGCCGAAAACTAAAAAATAAATATTAAAAAAGAAAAAGAAAAGGAATTGCTGACCAAGGGTAGAGTTGTTACATGGGGAAGAGTGAATATGAAAACTAGGGCTGTGTTTTGTGTCATTAAGGGAATTGATTTTTATTATGAAAATGATGATAAAGTGTGTGGAGGATGTGTGAGCAGGAGAGTGTGTATGTATGGTAGGGTTTTCAGGAGTTGATTTTGGGTGGCATGCTTCTGGACAATTAAAATTCCCACCAATCTTCTCTGTTCATTCTGCCTTTCTAGAATTCAAAGATTTTCAGCTATTCATTTACTTCTTGCCTAAGGGAAAACTCACTTGGAAGGAAATGTTTAGACTTATTTCTGATCTTACAAGGAAAGTTTGCACTCTAAATGTCATTGCTCATCATTGAACCCTGGGCTCCAGAATTTTGTGTGCTGCATGATCTCAGATAAGTCTCTTCATATCTGAACCTACGTTTCTTCTATAAAATGAAGGGGGGGGGGTGAGCTAGATGCCAATTCTGCAATCTTGTTATTCTTGTTTCTAATTTATAGCTTGGACATATAATCTGGGATTAAAACAAGACTTTATTCTAAGAATAAGGAAAAAAATATTATAAGCTACTCATAACCTTGTGAGGGAGGTCTTGTCTTTTCATTCACTGAAAAAACTTTCCCACCGCTTCACAATGTCAGCTTTATCAAAAGTTCAGTAAAAGTACATATAAGCTTGGGTCTGGCTCTGTACTCGGTTCCCTTTCACTGATCTACAAACTGTTCTTGTGCCAGTATAATACTGTTCTGATTTTTATACCTCTTGTGAAAAAAGTCTTTACCCAGTATTTTTATTTCTACAAATAAAAATACTTTTTGGTAAAAAATTTTAAGAGGAGCAAATGTTTACATTGCCAGGCCTAAGCTAAATCTGTGGTCTTGACTGCTGACCTAACCTCTCTGTTTGCCCCGGCACTGATTTACTAAACAGTGTGTTCCAGCTCCTGCTTAACGTACCTAGGCAAGAAATTAGAAAGGTACACTTCACAGATTCCTTGTAGCTGTGGCTCTGGATGAGATTTAGATTTTTCTAAAGCAATTCATAGCCTGGCATCATGGTACAGGCCTATAATCTCAGCAACACAGGAGGCCAGCCTTAGCTACTTAGCGAGACCTTGTCGCAAAAAAAATTTTCTAAATATGAAGGGCTAGGGGTGTGCTCAGGGGTAAAGTGGCACCGGCTTCCATCCCCAGAATCCATCAAAAAAAGAAAGTGAGAGAGAGTCATTTGCCAGAGACTTAGATTCAGGAAGTACATCACTAGAGAAGAGGTCAAATCTGGGGTTCCTGTGTCCAGGGTAGACTGGTGGGTGCTACAGTTGATCAGCGTGTGCTGATTCCTGGCCACCAGCCACTGGCGTGGGTTCTTGGAGTCATCGATT
Source organism: Marmota flaviventris (assembly GCF_047511675.1). NCBI lineage: Eukaryota > Metazoa > Chordata > Mammalia > Rodentia > Sciuridae > Marmota > Marmota flaviventris. Next base: position 7,128,454 of record NC_092508.1, on the reverse strand, counting down.
CTGTTGGTTGGGACCTTGCTCTAAGATGGTGACTAAGGCAGTATGACTTCAGAATCAATGACCAGGTTCCCATATTCCTTGATAAAACCCTGAATATATAACCTTGAAGGTTGCAAAAATGCCACTTGTATCATGGATGTTCAAGATAGGAATTGCTAAATTGTCTCATAGGTTTATTTAGCATCTGTTCCTTTTTCCAGTAACCCCCTCCACCTAATCTCCTTATACGCCCTGTCATCTGCCACATCTCACCTCTCCGATGTCCATTGCCATGGAAGCAAACTCAGGCAGCAAGCATCCTCAAGCTAAGAGGAGCCCTCCACATTTGCCTGCAACCCTAAAGAGCTGTGCCTGCAGGTCTCCTGGATGAGCTACCTACCAGGTCCAGGTCTTCCTAGCCTCTTCCACCATTTGTCTCCTGTTGTCTGGGGCCAGAAGGTGGGAGTGGCCATCAAGGGCTTTCCTCCTGGTCAGGCTGCCCTGGCTGTTGGGAGACCCATGTTTGGGTAAACCCTGGATAGTCCCAGCTGTCCCTGTTTGAGGGTTATGAATTGAGTGCAGCTACTTTCTGCATTGAGACTCAGACAAAGGAATGAAGAGCCCAGAGAGTCTAGAGAGCCAAACCTCACAGGCCCTGCAGGCCTCGAAGCCGTGGGGCTAGGAAGAGCTCCTGAGCCTGAGAATGTTCCCTAATTCTTATACACTTCCTTTTGCAACCCAAATAACTACCCGAGGATGACCCAAGAGATTTCTCTGCAAGACAGAAAATTCTAGGACACCAAAAAACCCTCAAAACTAAGTACTTTAAAACTCTCAAAGACCTTCTAAGAGAGTAGATGTGTTCTGGTTGATTTAACACAGGGCTGCCTGAAGTGAAATACTTTTTTTCCTTTCTCAAGCTAAATTGCCTTCGCATGATTCTGCCATTCCCTTTTCTCATCTATCTGGGATGGACAGCAGTTGATCCCTTTCTGGGGAGCCTCTGGGGCTGCAGCTGTCCATAGGGGCTTGGAGCCCTTTCATGGTTTCCTTTCCAGATGCGTCACAGCCCACGGTGACGTGCTCTTTCAGTGACAGGGTGAGAACCAACGCTCTTATCTCTCCGTACCTGCCGTATCTGTGCCTTTCTCATAGTTTCTTGGCATGACCCATGTCTCTTTCTGGGCTTCTCTGGGTATTTGTCTATCCACAGTCTACATCCCTGAGGGAGACTGTTCTGCAGTCCCCTGAGCTTCCTCCTTGAGCCTAAGGCTCAACAAAACAGTTTTTAATCAAGGAGGCTTGCTCCTTTCCAAGACTTCCAGGAGTTCTAGAAGAGACTGTGATGTTTGGGTCAGTCCCCTGTTAGGTGCACAGTGGGGCATGTGCCACAGCCCCCTCCATCTGTGTGCTGCTCCAAACTAGGCCCATTCGGATGCTGCAGGTAGAGAATGCCTCTGGCTAAGCACCCTCCCTTGGTACCTAGAGCCCAGGCCCAGACCACAAAGGCCTTAGACACTCTGAAGGAGGTTAGCCCCCGACGAGAAGCAAGCCACAGGATTACAGGTTGGGTCTGAGTCTGAAGAAAGGTGCCTGTGACTGTCACTTCCTGTAGCTGCCTGCAGGTGACCAGAACGTGCTTGGCTCACTCTGCTCTTGGCTGTGCTCTCTGTAGGGAAGTGTTTCTGATCTATCCGCACTGCCACTCCCTGGCTTTCTGGGGCATTGTGGCTTTTCTTGATGGTTGGACAAAAAGCCTTTGGGGCCTGAAGGAACTGCTGTGCTTGATGACAGACAAAGGCTATTGATGGCTATAAATCACTTAACAGCAGCCTCCTGTACTGAAGAGCAACCCAAGGCATTGACTGTCTGTTCTGAGGGTGCTTCTCCAGTGGTGGCCTGGGAAGGGATCTCACAAAGTGACTCAGAGCCCCAGCTGAGTGAAATGGGAAGAAGTGGCCCACTTAGGCAGTGATTCTTAAATCACAGGCTGGCAAGGCCTGAGATACAGAACCCATATCACTCCACTGACTCGAAGCCCCCCACCCCAGGTGGCCCCCATGTGACCCTACGCCAGGCACCACAGGGCCAGAGTCCAAGGTAAAAACTGAGGGAAACAAGAGATGGCCAGAGGAGAGGTGAGGGTGGATTGTGATGAGCACAGGTCAGCAGGGTCAGGACTCTTTTCAGGTTGGCGACTCTGCTCTCACCACCCTAGACCCGATGCCTGCCTAGAGCTGATTCTGGAACAAAGCTCTGAGCAGAGGCATGGTGCCCACCCTTCCACGGTCCCCCTCATGGGTGCCCTCACTTGTTCCCTGCCTTGTCGTGGGTATCTAGCTCCCTGTGGGACAGCTGTAGTCCTTATACAAACATGCTGATGTTTGAGCCATCTCCTTTTTTTTTTTTTAATAACTTAGGATTGTTTAACATGTTTATTTTAGGATGTAGCATGCTAAAATCCCAGTGGCTTGGGAGGCTAAGGCAGGAGGATTGCTTGTTGAAAGCCAGCCTCCAGCAACTAAGTGAGGCCCTCAGCAACTTAGCAAGATCTCAAAATAAAAAAAAGAAAAAGGGCTGGGAAATGCTGCTTGGTGGTTAACTGCCCCTGAGTTTAATCCCTAGTACCAAAAAAAAAAAAAAAGTTTATTTTGTCACATAAAGTGTTTTCTATGGGGTCTGCTGCACTGTGCAGTGCCATTTGTTTCTACACTAAATGTCACTGGCTTTCACTGGACTTTACAGAGCCCCTGTCTGTCTGTCTTTGCCTCTGCCCTTAACAGTCAGGGCCAGTTGTCCCTTCATCACTGTCCAGAAGGTGCCTGGAGCACCCCTCCAGCCCAGCTGTGAGCACCAGGCCTTGGGGGTGTGGAGTTACTTAGGAGGGTCTGTGCCCAAGATCAAGGGTAGCTCTTCCAGCACCCAGCATAATATCAGGAGCATTGGAGGTGCTCAGCAGATCCCAGGGACACCTCCTGGGAGGGGACAGAATGGGCTTTTCCCCTCATATTTCCTGTTCCTAACATTCTTCTATTTTCAATAATAGCAGGCTCTTGTCACCATAATTGAATATAGAGAATTTTCATAATACAAGTTGAGCAGCCCTAATCTGGAAATCCAAAATTTAGAAGTTTTTTGAGCTTCAGATTTTGGATTTTGGAGGAGCTTATCAGATTTTTGAATCATGTATTCTTAACCAGTAAAGCCTATGCAGATATTCCAAAACCTGAAGCACTTCTAATCCCAAGAATTTCAAACATGGGATAGCCAACCTCTCGTATTAATAATTAATATTTGCATGATACTTAACAACACGCTGGACCCTCAGCTAAGAGCTTTATACAGTTGACCTCCTATAATCTTTGCTGGGAGGAGGATGGGAGAGGCTAAGTACCTCGCTGAGATAACTCAGGTAGCATGTGTCTGGCCACTCCCTTCCTCACCCTGGGGATTCTAACCAGACCAGAAAGCTTGTTAAAATCTGCTGCCTGCCCAACTCTGATAAAGTCAAGCCACCATCCAAGTGAAGAACCCTGCCCTCCTGGTACCTCCTTCCAGTTGAAGCTGGGCTAGGTTTCCACGGGGACTCTGAGGCCAGTGCTGGTCTGAGCACCAGTAAAACTGGCCCCTAGTCAGAAGAATCTTCAGAAAGCCCTTATATTCAGAATTGTGTTACAAGCCATACGAGTCCTTTCCCGCTTCCAAACCTAGAAAGCAACCCCTGGGAAATTCCCCAGAGTGCAAGGAAAGGCCCAGGAACTCCTACTCATGTCCTTGTGGATTGGAGGACCAGTCACTAGGTGTTTTCTAGCCCTGATGTAAACCTCAGTCCTTTGTTTGTTCAACAAACTTGCTTTTTTTTTTTCCTCCTGATACTGGAGATAGAACCCAATCCTTTTCATTTTTTTTATTTTGAGACAGACTCTTGCTAAATTGCAGAGGCTGCCCTCAAACTTGCCATCCTCTGTCTCATCTCCTGAGTGTCTGGGGTCACAGATGTGCCCGCTGCACAGCTCCGGCAAACTGTTGGACACCTGAGACTGTCAAGCACTGTGCAGAGCATGGGTTTGAGAAGACCCAGACAGACACTGAGGAAGACAGTCATATAAACCAACATTCATGAGGCAGGTGACAGGGAATGCAGGGAGCAGGCTCCCAGTGACATGCCCAACCCACGAAGGAAAGGTAGTGCAGCACTTCTCTGGGCTGGAGCACCAGTGTGGAGCCCTGCAAGCCCCTTCCCAACCAAGGGCAGGCAAGTGCTCCAAGAAGGTGGCAGGGTGCCGTCCTGCAAGCGCAGGAGAGGACAGGGCGGATGCCGCTGGGCCGTTGGCGCTGCTTGTGTGTGTCTGGGGCAGATAGATGATGTCGGGGAAGCCCAGAACACTCTGGATGAGAACATATCCATTTAAACCACTCTGAATCTAGTTCATAAAACCATGTGTCAATATTTTTAAAGTCACATAACTAATGAAGAGCTCTGCCAGACTCAACAGACCGCATCCCAGTGGGTGATAAGACAAGTGTGAGCGCAGTGGAAACCACCAGAGGAGAGGCTTTTCTCAGTCTTCTGGGTTTCGGGTTTATAGTGAGGCAGCTGCCCTTGGGCAAGAGTATTCATTCATCAGGTCCTGAAAAATGAGTCCCAGTCACTGCACCTCCATGTTAGATTTAGGCAATAACCATCTACAGGCAAGTAAGAATTTGATCAGGGCAAAATCAGTGGGTCCCCTTAGGCCAGCAGAAGGCATCTAGGTTTTTGTCTGCCAAGTTCATGTGCCCATCTTTCCGCAGGGCTGAGCTGAAGAGAAGCTCCAGGAACCCTAACTGTGCCAGCCTGTTCTCTATTCCTGGGGTTCTGCTTCCACCCCCCAAAATAGGCCTTGTTTCACACTCACCATTTTCTGTGCAGCACCAAGCAAATCTGATTCCTAAACATTTCACCAGTACCCACTTGTGTTCCTAGACTCTTGAGTCCAGAGGTAGGGTCCCCCATCCTCCTTGCCCCAAGGCCTGGTCTGCAGAGGAAAAGTGGCCTCACAAGTGAGACGGTGAATGCTGGACACAGTGGTACATGCCTGTAACCCCAGCTACTTGGAGGCTGAAGCAGGGGGACCCCAGGTTTGAGTAGAAGCAAATGCGCAGCACCTGTGCTTGTTCTGGGGCCGCTGTCAGGCTCCACAGGGCCGGGGCCCTGAAGATGGAGGGAAGAAGCAGCTTCATACAGGGAGCTCGTGGCAAAGGGCTGAGTCCTATTTCTGCCCTGTTTACCCCATTATGCAGCAAGAGAGCATCAGAGGCAAAGCAAGTGTCTGAAGATAAGGCTTCCAGAGTGACAGTGACCCAACCCAACCAGGCCTGCCCCGAGTGGCCAGCCTCAGACACAGGCAGGGAACAGTTTTGGGGACAGGTTCTGTCTATCCAAACATTTCTAGGCAGATGAAGAACCAGATCACAGTTGGTGACCTTCAGCTCTACAGCCCTTATTGAGGAGAGGAAGTTCCTTACTAGTCAGGAGGAAGATGGTAGTGATGTGACAGACCACCATAAGTGCCCATCCATAGGGTACCAGTGTGGCCTCAGGAAGGCCCTGAAATGAGTCCCCACCTTCAGCAGAACCCTTGGTAAGGGCTAGTAAAAATCCTTGCTGCCTCCTTCTCATCTTCAGGGGGCTTATAGCAAGCGACACAGGATCATCTAATGTCCTTAGATATCCTTAGCAGTAGACAGGGTTTGTGGTCCATGGGCTCAGGGAGTCTCTCCAGCTCTGTCTCCCTCTGCTCACATGAACGATGAGAATTCTGACTTGTTGTGAGATGATTTGGCTGAGTTTGGCACTGCACATGGCATCAGGCTTGCCCAGAGACACCTAGAGGTACTTCTGACCTCTGGTTCCAGAACAAGCCTCAGCTCTGCCCCAGGCCTATGGAGAGGAGGAAGGGCTGATGGTTTCCCAGGTTTCAGGAGCTATACTGTGTCAAGGAAGCCATCTGTGCCCTACCCACATGGCAGAGTGTAGCTCACTCACACACAGCCTTCTATATGGGAGGTTGAGGTGAAAATAATCCACTCAGCCCTCTGCCTCTCAGAGCCTGGAACCCTGTGAACAGTGCCCTGGGCAGATCCCTAGGTACCCTGACAGCTCAAATAGCCCTATGTCCACCTGCCAGAGTGCCTCCTACCTGCTCCTCCCACCTATTCTTGGCACCCCCGTGGCCTGGGACAGCAGACAGACAGGCTGTGCAGATGCAGTAAGCATCACTGGAAGCGGAAGCAGGCTGTCCTGGTGGTAACAGCCTGTAGGTCCTGTGGGTGGCTCGCTGCACCCTCAGCAGGGCCTCCCCCGGCCTGAGCACCTCTCTGGCCTTGCTACCGTGGGAGGCCCATTCAGACAGCTCCCCTCCCCTTAGCCTCTCTAGCCTGACCGTGTGTGCCCCAGACAGTGGCTTCATGCTCTTCAGAAGATCCCTTCCCCTTGGATTGACCAGAGCCACCCTGTGGGAGCACAGGCATCTCACAGACCTGCCGCTGTGCTCCACCTCCAGCCCATGCAAGTGGAGGCAAGGGTCCTAGGAGAAAAGGGTTTTCTGGAATGGGCAGAGTGAGGCTTGGCGTGCCTTAGGTAGGTAGCAGCTCCTCGGCCCCAGGGTGGGAACTGGGATTTTGTATGCCATTCTAGATCAGGGTCTCCATGCTTCCTCCCACCCAGCACAGCCACTTGGGCTCCCCAAAGCCCAGGGAGGCCACCGCTAGGAGGTGCTCCAGATCTGGGCCCCACCATCTCTGGTAGAAGAGCTACGTGGTCACCTTCTATGGCCTCTCAGTTTCCTTCTGCACATTAGAACGGCAGTCCTCTCCTATGAAGGGGTTTGTGAGGAGTAGGTGAGAACACACACCAAGAGCCCAGCTGCATTCTGGTTTCCTTGCGACCATTAGTGACTTTGTGACAAAAGCCCTGCTGAAGGGCCCATTCCCTGGCATCCTTGAGGCAAAAGGCCTTTTCAGAGGTGAGCAAAGCAAGTCTCACTTTAAAAGCATAGCATCGCAGAACACCCCTCTCCCTTGAATGTCTTAGTGCCCAAAGGCTAGTTTTAAAATCAGAGTCAGAGCTGGGGGTATGGCTCAATAATGGAGCATTTGCCCAGCATACACGAGGCCCTGGGTTCCATCCCTAGCACTGAAAAAAAAAACTCCAAGTCACCCCCTTCTGAAGCCAGTATACTGGTCCAAGCTCTGTGCTTGGTCCAGGGCTACAGAGCCAGCTCCCACTGTTGGGACATGAAAGACTCCCTGGCTGGGAGTCTCAGCGGGGCTGTAAAGCTGTTGGGGGCACTGCAGTGGCTCCCTAGCTCCCCCAAGGTGGCTGGCTTCTGTGTGCCTTAGCCACACCTCCTCTGGACAGCGGTTCCAGTTCCAGTTGGGCAGCAGCTGGACTGGAGAAAGGCATATGTGTCAACACCATAAAGGAGCCAACAAACCCTAATTGCCCCCTTCTGTAAGGCCGCACAGCACACACTGCCACCTGGTTCTGCTTAGGGGCCAGGGCTGCTGCCCGTATGCAGGCCTGCCCCGTGCCTCCATGAACAGAGCCGAGCCTTGGGAAGAGCACTGCTTAGTGGCTAGCTTTATGCTGACAAAGAACTTTCTGCACTGTCAACTGCTGGGGCAAGCCCTCTCCCCCTCCCTACCACAGCCACTGGGCCTCCCTTTGGCAAGACCCTAGACCCTTACTTGGATGCCTAACCTCCGGAGACTTCCTTTTGAGCTAGAAAAACAAGTGGTTGAAACGTGCCTTGTTGCAGCAGGCCCCGCCTGCTGGACCTATAGAAAGGCCCTGGAGTGGGCTACGCCTCACCAAAGAGGAAACCTGGCTCTGGCCTCACCCACGGGGCCTGTTGTGTCTGGCTCCAGAGGCCTGCTCCTCTGGGCTTTTCCATGCCTGGGAACTAGGCCCCATTCATTTCCCTGTGGTTTCATGGGAATGTCCAAAACGTTCAGCAGGTTGCAGCAAGCCCAAGAGGAGAGAGGTCAGTGAGAGGCCCGAGCTGTGACGTGGGTCACTCTGCCCAGAGGCTTGCAGCAGGGTGCATGGCCCAGCTGTAATGGGCTCCCATGGCAGTCTGCCTGTGGCCTTCCCTCCTGAGGTGCCCTCCCTCCAGCCCCCAGCCACACTGCCTGCAGCTCCCTCTCCAGGCCTCCACTTTCCAGACCCCAGGCCACCAGCTCCACCCTGGCCTGGCCTGGCCTGGGAGGGAACAGCAGCAAAGATCTTTTAAAGTTTCCCATCCCCAGCAGCCCTCAATTCCATGCTGATCAGACCACTGCCTTCCCATCACACCCCACTCCCTTGTAGTTTTCCGCCACATAAACTCAATTTGGGGCCACTAGGAGAGTGGTAGGTCTGCTGTGAGGTGGCCACTGCCTCTGCCCCTGCAGGCTCCCAGCCCTGGAGAAGGGGCTATGCTCGGGTGCACAGCCTGTGAGAGGCCCAGCAGCTGCTTTCACAGCCGTGGAGGAGCCTGAGGGCTCCCAAGCCCACAGCGAGGATGCACCCAAGTGGGGAAAATGTGGTCTTCAGAAGAAATGAATTGAAACTGGCTGGGAGCGATTCCTATCAAGTCTCCAAGTTAGCAGTTTTCACCAAAAGCTAATTGAACAATCTCTGTGAGTGGCCTAATTCCATTAGCATGAGACTCCCACAGAGTGACAAGTGCCCTGGTGGCTGAGGGCAGGAGAGGCAACTCCTGTCTCACTCTTGGTTTTGGTCTTTGAAAATGGATATATTTTCTGATTTGGGCAATAGCCATGCCACTCAGTCCTGGCCTGGGTTAGCTCCAGGTCACTTCCAAATCTACGCTGTCTATTCCACGAATGGAAGGGGCAAGGGTGCTCCTCATCTGCTTCAGCCGGTAAAATGGACATTCTTGAGAGGCCAAGTGCAGAGTATCTGAGGTCTGAGGGCAAGACTGGAGCAGGCTGAGTCGGGAAGGTGGGAACTGCTTCTGTGCCTACACCTGGGGACAGACCCAGGAGTGAGTGCCAGCCTCCCTCTGCTTGTCTCAAGCCACTGAGCTCCAGGAGAGGAAAAGAGCCAGCTGAGAGACAGAGCTGTCCTGAGTCTGAACCATGCCTACCTGTACCCCACATCTGCCCAAGGAGGTGGCCCTGACCCGAGGCCATGATAGTTGGCCTAATGGGTATAGTTCCAAACACACACCAGGTTACCCATTCTGCTCCTGACTGACTGTGGCCCTGGGCAAGGCCCTTCCTCTCCTGGCCACTGAAGCATGGGTATCAGTAAAAAGCCCTTCAGGGTGCTATATGGAAACAGCTGACATGGGACAACCCTCCTGTAGGGACTGTGGTAGGAGGAGAGAGGTGTGGGTGCTGTACACGGCCTTGCTTAGCACACCCAAACCCTGGAGGGCCTCCTCACACTGAAGGGAGACACCGGGATCGGCTCCTCTCTCCTCCTGGTGGCCTCACCCAGGTGCTGGGGGGCTCCTGAAGGCTCTCACCCGCAGCCCTCTGCCCTGAGGGCACCTTCGGCTTGCTCTTGAGAGCCTTGCTCCTGCTTCTGCCACCTGCCTTTGTTTCCTGAACCGCTCCCCAGCTTCACCATCTTGGAGGCTTCCTTCTTGGCAGCTCCAGTGACCTTCCCTGCCCTTCCTCAGCCTCTCCACGTTTGCCTGAAAACAGCCTGCTACAGCTCACCTTGCGACCCTCTGGTCAGGGCCACTGCCTCTGTGCTCTCCTCCAGCTGCCTGGGCCCAGGGTGCCCCTTGTGTAGCGCCAGCTCTTGGCCCTGGCCCACTTCCTGCTGCCTGCTTCTGCTTCAGCATCAGGCCCTCAGCCTCCATCCCAGCTGCCTTGCCTTTCTCTGTCCTGCCCCTGACCACCCCTGCATCGTTCTTTGAAATGGCCCCCTTTGTTCAGCAGCCTCCTTGGCCCCCAAAGGAGGACCAGAGGCCAGGGTCAGGTCTCCACCCAGGCACAATTTGGCCTCCATTCCTTACTTCCTAAACTGGCCTAGTGCTCCCCCACCCCACCCCCATTCCTTTGTTGTTTCATCCTTCATGTAAAACATTTCCTTCCTCTGTCACCTCTTGGAATCAGTGTTTTGCTCATTGTCGCACTTTCTAGTGGATGAATTCTGGGGTCACAGTGCCACTGAGGCAGTGGGCCCTGGAGGCATGAAAACTACTGCTTAGGGAGTAGTGCATTTGAAACCGATCGTTTTTCTGTTGGTACATTAAGTTCCCAGGGCAACAGGAGCATACAATGTGGGGGGCGGCCAGGTGGTACCCAGGGCAGAGTGAGGCTGCCACTCAGAAGTTAAGAAAGCAAAGAAATAACTGCAGGGTCAGGCCTACCAACTCTGGCTGTTTAAATAACATGCCACCATCTTGTTCAGGAAGTGGGGAAGCAAGAGCAGGAGACAGTGTGGCCTCCTCCTGGCCAGCTTTGGAAGTTGACTCAGGCAGGGCACTGGTATCAGCATAGCTGGGGCGAGTGTTTTGTAGGGAGAGCTGCATGCCCAGGTAGGAAGGCAGTGGTGACAGGGACCCAGCGCTCCTGACTCCTGAGCTGCAGCCTGGAGTGCTCCATCCTTGGAGCATACAGCATGTGGCCCATGACCAAGAGGTTATCGCAGTCACAAAAGCCAGGTGCCATGATGAGGACAAAGGGAATATCCAGGGAGCACTGCCCTCCCAGTGAGTGATACCCAAGAAAAAGCGATGGGGGAGTGTGGCCTAGGGTTCCAGGCTTTGGAAACGACAGGGCAAAAGGACAAAAACAGAAAGGGCATAAGAATTCGGGACAGCTGGAGACAGGTAGGGGACGAGGAGAAGGGGCAGTCAAGAACGTAGAAGCCATCGGGGCCTACAACATGCTTTTCCCAAGAGGAGGAACTACAGCAGGGACAGTGGGAGCTGCTGGGGGCTTAGCTAGGACAGGAATGTGACCAGGCTTGGTGTGAAGAGGGAACACGAGCAGGGCATGACTAGGAGCGGGGAGGCTAGTTGGGAGAAGGTGGCCACCTAGAACAAGGGTGGTGGCAGCATGGTAGTGGGAGAGCAGGAGAGTCTTCTAGAAATCTAACCCAAATCCCAGAGTTGTGGCACCCAGACTGTCACATCATAATATGTGTAGTGATAAAGTGATATTTATTTAGGGCCATGCACTTGTCCTTTTTACCCCTGCCTGGTTGAGATGGCTGTCTTCCTCAGCAGGGGCAGATGTTTTAGTTCACATCTCAACTAGCTGCTCTCTGACCCCTGTTAGACACTGCCCAAATGTCCTCCTTTGAGACATGACGTCTCCCTCTTCTAACGTTATCATACGAGCACATTCACTTCTTAGAGGCAAAGGAGTGGCCTTAGTAAAGATAAACAAACAAACAAAGCAAACCCCCAGCATTTCGTATTCATTTGCGCTTATACTTTTGTCACTGTACACTTGGGAGACGCCGTTCTAGACGGGAGCCGCCTTCGCTGTGTGGAGGGGTGCGTCCCTTATGCACTGTCTGCCATCAGGGATGAGGGCCTTGCTTAGCTGCTTCCTGGGATGAGAAGCCTTACACCTGCTCCCTCCCGCTTACCCCTTTCCTTCCATTCCAGGCCCTGCAGGCCCAGGGCACAGGTAGGGGATGCCCAGAGTGAGGGCTGAGGAGTTTGCAAACTGGCATCCGTGGCCTTCCTGGCCGGCAGCCGCCTGTCACAGCACAGCACTGCCGCAGACCTCCAGAGTCGTGGGGCCCCAGTGGTGGCGGGCTCCAGATGTTCAGCAGATGCCAGGCCTGGGACCGAGGCCCCATCTCTGAGGGCTTGGCTTGCTGTTCTGGAAGGTGATCCTGGCTGACAGCCATTCCTGAGCCCCTATTTAGAGCAGTTGTCAGGCAGTTGCTGAGTTCCAGCTCCCCCTCCCCAGCAGGCTGATGATCTCATGCCTGTGCCATGCTGTCACTGGGGGAGGAGGTGGCTTATAACTGAGGACAGGTGCCCAGAGCAGGGGGTAAGGTCTAGGCAGGACAGTGTGCAGGGCCGCGTCCCTGCAGCATGTTCTTGGGGCCTGGTTTGAGTCTCGGCTGCTGGTTTGTGCCTGCAGCACTGCACCCCAGGAGCCTGATCAGATCGGATGAGAGGATTCTGCTGTCGGAGGCCCCTCAGCCACCCTGTGCTTCTTCAGAGCCCGTTTGCCCACCTCGCTCTCAGAACCAGCTTTGGCTCAGGAAGAAACAGTGATTGGGAGCCCCTCAGGGCTCAACCTCTGGACCTTGCACCACAGGGCTGTAGTTTCTAAACTCTGAGGCTCTTTCCTGCCTGAGAGTTACTGGGTTCTAAGCTTCTCCTGCCACGTCCCAGGTCCTAGGAAGGAAGATGGTGGATGCCCCCTGCTGGCCACTGTTTGAATTGACTGGGGATGGACTGTTGACCCCAGGGAAGGGTGTCTTTGCTGCCCCCAGATGAGAGCAGGGATGCCTACCCCTCTTGTGCTTCCCAGACCACTTCTGCATCCTGAGGTGCCTGACCCCATTTTTCACAGGGAATCTTGAACTCAGAAGACCTCTGGCTGCTGGGGGCTTTGCCCAGTTCAGGGTCACACAGCATAAGTGTGGGAGAACCAGGATTCTTAAATCCCTGGCTCTGCTAAGACCGACCACCTTCCCGTCCCCTGCCTGCCCGTATGCACAGGCTCACCTGTTCTCTCCACTCCTCCTCTCCCCACCTTCAGGCATGAGGAGGATCTTAAGGACAGGCTTTGGGGAAATGGTCCTTGCAGCTTCCCTAGAACACTAATGAGCCTTATCGACACCCAGGGAATTTGGACTTACTGCTGTGCCAGCTCCCTGCTGGTGACAGTGGTGTTTGAGGCTAATGCTTGACATCATCAGTCTGTCTTGAAGAGAGTCCACAGGCTGCTGTCTTGATTCCCAGCCACAGGGAGGACGACAGGGAGGAAAGGTGGGACTCCAAAGGAAATGGAGGCCAGAGACACCAAGGGACCTGTCCAAGGTCAACCTCTGCATCCAGAGTTTTTACCAGATTATTGTCAGGGTTAGTCAGTATGTTCTTGTTTCTTTTCTATCCTCTCTCCCCCTCTCCCTCTCCCTTTCCCCCTCCCTCCCTCCCTCTGTGGTACCGAGGATTGAACCCAGGGGTGCTCTACTCCTAGTCTTTTATTTTGAGTCAGGGTCTCATTGAGTTGCAGAGGCCGGCCTCAAACTTGGGATCCTCTTTCCTTGGCCTCCTAAATAGCTGGGATTACAATCATGTGCTGCCACACCCAGGCCACGTATACTTGTTTCTATACAGGCCGCAGGTGACTTGTGGAACTGTGCTGGGGTCCAGGGAGGAAAAGTAGTGGATTCACTGGAGAAGCAGATCCCCTGGAGTCTGTTGTCACTGTCTGGGGCCCCTGGCAGGAGCCCACTCTGTACCCTGTCCCTTCCCTCCTATTCTTATCCTTGTCCTTACTTGAGACTGAGAGAGATGAAGCAGGAACTGGAAGCAAGAGGCTGACTCTGCCCAGAGGGGATCTTTGACCTGTGGTGTGAGGCATGGGCCACCCAGCACAGCCCTGCTCCTTGTCCCTGCCTGCCCGCCAGCAGTCTTACCACAGCCCTGCTATAGGGCCATGCTGCCACCTACCGGCCTTGCTCATGAAATGCAGCCCAGGGTCAGCCCTGAGGTTGCAGGTGTCTCCTCTTCATCCAAGGAACAGACTGGGTGCCCATAGGATTCTGAGACTGCATGGGAGGAAAGTCTGGAACTGTGCCTGGCTCACCATAGCAATGTCCGTTGAGTGGACAAGCGCATGAATGAACGAATGTGAGCACATGAAGCCTGTGGGCAGTGCTGGCCTGACTGAGAGCAGACTGCAGATTACGGGAGATGCTTCCCAGCAGGAACTGGGTGGACAAAGTCAAAGTCTAGGTATAGAAACCAAGCAAGAAGAGTCTAATGGTACTGGATCAGTAACTGGCCCAGGAGGGATGGAGAGGAATTGGGCCTGGCCTTCTGGGAAGGTTTGGGAAGGGGCCAGGCAGGGAAGAGGACCACAGGGCATGTTGGCCACTGGGGTGGCAGGCGTGGGGGGAGGAGAGCGCAGCTGTGTCTGAGGGACAGCTGTGGACACCCCTGTTCCGCCATCTGCCTTCACGCAAGCCTATGGTCTGTTGCTGGCACCAGCCCTGATATGCGTTTGAGGAAGAGGATTGGGAGGGTCTGTGGCTGGTTCAGGGTCACACAGCAAAAGTGTGGGAGAACCAGGATTCAAACCACATTTCAGGAAACTTGGTGGTCAGAGAAGGTGCTTGAATGCGCGGGTTTCGGCAGGCACTAAAGGGCACAAGGACATATCGGAGGCTGGGAGTAAGCGGCCACTTGAAAAGCTGTGGCTGTAACTCAGGGGTAGCACAGAAGCTGCTTATTCCGTGCACTGGTCTCCTACAGCGGAAGGGCCAGTGAGGCCTGACCTTACAGTCACAGCTAAGCAGTGGTTCTCCCCACTCTACTCCAAGGACCTCTTGATAGAGGGGCCAGGTGTGCCAGTGGGCAGAGCCTCCACCCTGGGCCTGGGCTGCCCCAGGCCCCATCTGCTGGAGCACTCCCTGCCCCTTCTCTGTCATGAGAGCCCCTGCTTTTCTTTCCAAGAACAAGGCCAGATGATGAGGCTGACCCCACAACACTACCCTCTCCTCCAGGAAGGGGGCTCATCCCAGTCCTCCGGCCGCTGCCAGGCCTGCAGAACTTCCTCACTGACCCCTCCTGCCATGGTGGGAGAAACCTGGGCTTTGACAAAAGCCTGGGGAAGGCAGGGAAGAGAGAGTCTCCCCTAAGCTGGGCAAGGCCCCAGCAGACCCTCACCTCTCCAAGGAAGCAGGCTTTCCCCATGCAGATGCCCTGGCACCAGAATCATCTGAGCCACCTTCCTGGAAGCTTCCACACTCAGGGAGATGGGTGTGAGCCAGGGGAGGAAAGACAAAGGACTTGGAGGATCCCATTGACCGGGTAGTGGGAAGGTCCTCTCACACCGGACCTGAGGGTGCTGGAGAGCCAGGCGGAACGCCGCCAGTCTCCAGGGCCCTCCAGTCCTCCCTTCTCACAGGCTCGTGGAGGAGTTCATGCTCCTGGCCAACATGGCAGTGGCCCACAAGGTCTACCGCGCCTTCCCCGAGCAGGCCCTGCTGCGCCGGCACCCTCCCCCGCAGATGAAGATGCTCAATGACCTGGTTGAATTCTGTGACCAGATGGGGCTGTCCATGGATGCCAGCTCTGCGGGGGCCCTCAATGTGAGTGCTCAGCAGACTGGGTGGCGGGAGGCCCTACCGGGAGGAAAGAGGAGGGAGGTCTAGAAGGCAGGTAAGGTGGTCTCTACTTCCACCATGGCCCCTTCCCCTTCAGCCAGGTCTTCCCACAGTGGGGAGGGAGGACTTGGTGAAAAGACCTGAGTCACAGAGACCCTGATGACATGGGTCCCTCACCAGGACCCGGTCTTGGACCAAAAGGCTTACAGTATGGAAGCCTGGGATTATTGGAAGTCAAGGAGTGTTCCTTATAGGAGGCGATTTCAGGTGCTCCCTACCTGGAGCTAAGCATCAGGGGGCTGAGGAACCCAAGCTCTGGCTCTGCTCCCATAGGAGGGAGACTTCTCACCCAGGCCCCAAGCCTAGGGGAGGCAGAGAGGTACTTTAGGTCAGAGAGCTGGGCATCAGTCTGTCAGGCCAGCCACCTAAACATGGAAGGGCTAATCTCAGGCCCCGTGTGGGCCAAAGGTGATGGGCCACACCTCCCGCACCCAGCATAGCAGGTCTGGGCCCATGGCCAGCTTCCTCCCAGAGTTGGTATCAGATGGTCGACAGTGATGGGCCTAGAACCTCTCCCCGAGCCTAACCACACTCACACAGGTTTCTGGGCTTCGCTTCTAGAAAAGTCTGACCAAAATATTTGGAGATGACAAGTACTCGCTGGCCCGGAAGGAGGTGCTTACCAACATGTACTCCCGGCCCATGCAGGTAAGGAGGGACCTGGCCTCTGTCCCCATTCTCAGGAACACCCACAGCCCTGACCGGTGATCTCCATGTGCATACATAGCCACCAGCATTCCTGCTCTGCTCTGGACACCTGCTGGAGCAGGCAAGGACCAGGGTGGCACTGAGGAACACTCCTTGGGGGAGGGGAGGATGGCTAGGCAACATGTGGGACAGGTGACTAGCCTGTGCTGTGTGTGCAGGACGGTGTGCTCCAGTGCTCAGGAGCTGCTCCAGACGGAGACTGGCTGGGGACTCCAGAGGGAAAAAAGGTCTCAGCACCCAACCAGTAGAGAGCTCATCAGGAGAAGCACAGTCAGCCGTGGGCCTGGGCTGGTGTCTGCAGGCAGGTGGCTGCCTTTGAGGTAGACAGGTGGGCTGGCTCCTGGCAGCCTGTTACTACCCTCCAGACTGTGCTTCAGCCCCTGCAGGGCCCAAGCATCCTGGGAACAGAGGCCATCCCAGTAGTCTGTCAGATCAACAGGAGCTGCAAATGCTATGGGGACAGCTCTGGGCCCCAGCCCTGCCCTAAGCAGTTACAGGCCAGTTTT
This sequence comes from Marmota flaviventris, assembly GCF_047511675.1. Classification (NCBI taxonomy): domain Eukaryota; kingdom Metazoa; phylum Chordata; class Mammalia; order Rodentia; family Sciuridae; genus Marmota; species Marmota flaviventris. The sequence continues at coordinate 7,111,891 of NC_092508.1, read as the reverse complement.
CTGGACCCAGCCACCAGCAGATTCAGTCTGTTCCCCAGAGTCAGATGGCCTCAGCTACTTGCAGCTGATTTCCTGAACCTCATAGCTCTGCTTGGAGTAGAGTCACTTGGACCTGGCTGCCCTTCCCTTGCCCCCAGTCCCAAGTGTCTGTCCCCCACCAGGCTCCCCGGCAGCAAAAAGGAACTGTGCATGGTACCCCCCCAACACTTTCAGCTTGGCCAAGAAGACACAGCAGCCCCTGGGCCAGCCTCTAGAAACTGTCCACTCCAAGATCAAGCCAACTGGAACTCCATGACAGATTCCCCTCCCAGAGTCACTGGAAAAGACTAGATTCTCCTGGCTTTGCCTGCCAGTGACCTCAGAAGCCACCTCCACCCAGGGATATAATGTCAGGGAGTGAAGAAGGGTCTGCGGTATTCCACTCTCCCAGCCCCATGAACCAGGGCAGGGACAGGGGACAAGGCAGAGGGAATAGCACCAGCAAGCATGAAGGGGGTGGGGGAGGCTGGGTCCTAAGTAAACTGCTGTCGTAGGACACCAGGGCTGCCCTGGAGATAGCTGGTGGTCCCCTCCCATCCCACCCTACCCAGAGACACCTCCACCAGCCAGGAGGGAGCCAGGGCCCTTTGTCCTCTTCACCCCAGTTTGTGGAACTGGGCCACCACTGAGAACAAAGGCCAGACATGGCTTGGATTGGAGGCTGCGCTCACCTCCCCCAGCGACTTGCCCCGGACATAACCCAGAGCCCAGCAGGTGCTGGAAGGGAAGCAGAGTTAGGGAGCCCAGCAGGTCACCGCCAGCTGTGCCCTGGATTCCAGGGCCCTTGAGCTCAGAGTAACCGGAGCCTGCTGTCCATTGGCCAAGTGCACAGGAGGGTGTATGTGTGAGCAATGGGGAGGGAGCAGGCAGGGGGGCCAGCACAGGCGGCTATGACTTAGAGTCTCAGACAAGGAACCTGGTCACTTGCTCCCAGGCAGCAAAGGGGCTGTGTCCAGGATCCAGTCAGGCTGTGTTGGGGCCCAAAAGAAGGTTCAGGGTGCTTCCTGTGCCCCAGATCAAATCTCTGCCTTTAGAACTCTGATCTCTGTCTTGGCCCCATGGAGGCTCAGGATAGTAGGCTGGAAAACTGCCCCCTTGGCTGCTGTGGGGTGGGGCATTGTAGGGCACAGGGGTGCCAGGGTGCAAGTGTGGCCCTCAACTGGGCAGGGATGAAGACCAGAGTGCTTGAGGTTGACCCAACCACAAGCCGCAGAATCCCCTGCAGGCCCGTCCGGGAGACAGCACCTTGGACTTGTATCCTCCAGCAGAGACACGCTTCTGCTCCCCTCAGCTTCTGCTTTTGCCTCCAGAAGACAAGTCTGCAGCCCTGGGCAAGTGTGGCCACAGGCTTTCCTCTCCCCCTTTGTCCTGACTCGGTGGCAGCCCCATAGACATCCAGGGAAGGGACCACCCTCCTCTCATTGTTCCTGGCAGGAACTCAGCAGCCACGGGCCCTAAGGAGGCTGAGCTCCTGCCCAGTTGACCTGGCGGCCACAGGACCCTGATGGGAAGAGGCCACCCAGTGTCCTGAGGGTTCCCAGCACCCCATTCCCACCAGAGGTGGAGCCAGTCTGGGCAGCCTGGGAGGAAGCCAGCTTCTGAGCAGGATAGGGGCCTGGGCGTACCCGAGCTCTGCCCAACTTTGTGGCAGCCCCTGGGGTCCTTTATGCAAAGTGGCCTCAACATAGTCTTACTCCACTCACCTGCCTGCTGCCTGTCACTTTACTGTGCCAAGCGCCTGGGGCCAGACTCTGATGTCAGTACCCTCCTGGCCCAGCCAACACTGAGACCCGCCCCCTCCCCCAGATGGCGCTCTACTTCTGCTCAGGGGTGCTGCAGGACCAGGCGCAGTTCCGGCACTACGCCCTCAACGTGCCTCTCTACACACACTTCACCTCTCCCATCCGCCGCTTCGCTGATGTCGTGGTGCACCGCCTGCTGGCCGCTGCGCTGGGTGAGGGTACAGCTTGGGGCCCAGGCAGGCCTGTGCGGCTAAGGGCTGCCACCCCAGAGTGAGGAGGGCCCAGTGCTGGGAGGCCACACTTCTGTGACCATGGAGCCTCAGAGGGACAAACAGCCTGGGTACAGGGGATCCTGGGCCTAGATGCTCTCCCTCTGCACAGGTGCTGGGGGACTGCAGTGGGGCAGCTCCAGGGCCCCTGCCTCTGCCAGCCCCAGCTCATGCCTGGGCTAGGGCCCCATGCTGTCTGTCACCCAGCATGGTTCATGCACCCTCTTCCCAGGCTACAGGGAGCAGCCGGAAGTGGAGCCCCATGCCCTGCAGAAGCAGGCTGACCATTGCAATGACCGCCGCATGGCCTCCAAGCGCGTGCAGGAGCTCAGCGCCAGCCTCTTCTTTGCTGTCCTGGTCAAGGTGAGTCCACCAGCCTGACAGCTTCCCCTCCCTCTGCCCTACCTCCACTCCTGGCTGCCTCCTCCCTGGAAGTCTTCGAGGTGTGACCGTGTAGGCCCTCCCTGGGAGGGTGCTATGCTGGAGCACTATCCCCACAGGAGAGTGGCCCTCTGGAGTCAGAAGCCATGGTGATGGGCGTCTTGAACCAAGCCTTTGACGTCCTGGTGCTGCGCTACGGGGTACAGAAGCGCATCTACTGCAATGTGAGTGTGGCCGGCTTGAGCAGGGAGGCAGGTGTCCCCTGGGGACCTAGCACCATGCTCCTGGCCTTTTCCCCTTACCTGTTTCCACTTCACTGCGGGGGTTCATCTGAATGTCCCTGGCCTAGAGCAGCCATTGGTAGACTCACGAATGTGGAGATAAGAACACAAACTCAGGTTCCTGCTGTCGCCATCCACGCTGGAGGGACATGGGCTGTCGGGTCCCATTGTCCCCTCAGCTGGGGCACATGGTAGCAGAGTCCAGAGCTCCGACCCCAAGCCCTAGCCCTACTGATAGACCTTTACAAGACACTCAGCTAGGCTCAACTGGGATGGGACTCCAGGCCAAGGGTCAGGCTGGGCCCCGTCCCCGAGACCTAGGCGCTCAGAGAACAAGCCCAGGGTGGCAGAGTATGTGTGCCTGGGGATGGTTTTGTAGAAACATAGAAAGGAAAGGCCAGAGGATGGTCCAGGAAGGACAGGTGCCTTGGCTTCCCCAGGGGTCTTGGTCCCTGTCCTGATGCTAGCCGAGGGGCCAGGCTCTAGCTGGCTCTGTGCTGAGCACCTGGCTCCTGTCCTGGGTTGAATCTCCTAACGTCCTAAGTGCCTGGGGGAGTCTGGCATACAGCGTGGAATGGACTAGCATTAATAACATAGAGCATGAGCAGAGTCCAGCTGGAAGTAATCAGGGCGCTGGTGCTGAAGTTCACTGAGCAGGACCAAAGTTCTCTGAGCAGGACGGAAGTTCAGACCTAGGTCAGCTCTGCTGTTGTCCGCCCTCAGCCTGTGCTACCAGACCCCGCGCCAGCAGGGGGCGCAGTCCACAGGCAGTGCCAGCAGCATGGCCCACCTGCCTCATCCACCCCCAGCCATCCCTTGGCTCTTGGTCACCCTCAGGTGCTGAGTCAACCAAAGGTGGACTGGCTGGGTCTCCCTGAAGCTGGCTGGAAGTAAGAGGCCAGGGACGGGGTGGCCCCTGCTTCAGGTCAAAAAACCAGCAGTGGGGTGGGCGGCAGGGCAGGGAGCTTCCTCATGACCAGTCAGTCAGAGGTGGGTCAGGACAAAGGGCCACCTCCACGCAACGGGGCCTTCCGGGGTTAAAGGTCAGGAGGTGGCACCCAGAGCCCAAGGCCTGAGGTGCTGGCATGTGCACCCCCAGGCGCTGGCCCTACGATCCTACCACTTCCAGAAGGTGGGCAAGAAACCCGAACTCACGCTCATCTGGGAACCCAAGGACCCTGAACAGGAGCCAGCACGGCAGGTCAGAGCCCCGTCATATTCCCTCTGCCCCGCAGGTCGCAGTGGGCCCTCTCCTGCCTCCTAGGTGTCCCCTGTGCCCTCATCTTCCCCCTGCCCTCCCTAGCACTACAGGCTCCAGGTGGGGCTTCAGGCCTCCATGCCAAGGCCCCTGCCACACCCAGGGCTCAGTTGGCCTCCTGACCCTTACTTGGAGACACCTCTGGGCAGCTCTCTGTCTCTCTGAAGCAGGAATTTTTAACTTGTGGGGTCCCCTTTGAGAATCTGATGGAGCTGGGGACCTTAACACCCATGTTCATGTAGAGCAGCTGTCACTCCAAGGCCAGTCCAGCTAGCTTGTCTGCCCTGACCCTCGGGAGCACTCACTGCGCATCAGCGAGGTTCACAGGGCTGCCTGGCTCCTGGTTGTCCCTCAACCCCGTGGCTGAGGCCTTGAGCAGCTGTTTACAGGGGTAACAGGAGTTTCAGAGGCTGAGGGAGTGGGCCTCCATGGCCAGCTGGACACACAGTGGTGGAGCTGGGTTTTGGCCACAGGCCCCTCTCTGTCCCCGCTTACTGGATTCCGCCACAGGTCATCACCATCTTCAGCCTGGTGGAGGTGGTCCTGCAGGCGGAGGCTGCAGTTCTCAAGTACAGTGCCATCCTGAAGCAGCCGGGCCCCGAGGGCTCCCTGGCCCTGGAGGAGGACGAGGAAGAGGATGAGGAGGAAGAGGAGTCCCATGGTGCACTGGAAGACTGAATGCCAGCCCTGAGCCTGGCCCGAGCCAGCCCCACCCCACTGGCTTTTAGGAATAGGACCTTTTGACACCAAAGGGAATTTTTAATTTGGTTTTTAACATCTCAGGGGTTTGTTTTTATTTTTTCAGTTTATTTTATTTTTGCAGCTCAGTTTTTAAATGATGAACTGGAGGGGAGAGGGCAAGGCTGGATGGAAGGCTGAGGCCTGGATGGCACTTCCTCAAGCAAAGAGGGCTCCAGCCTTCCTGAGAGGCCAGCCCGCTTCTGCCAGGCCACCCACTGCCCTCCCCTGCCCAGGAAATGGGGGTTTTCAGCAAATCAGTGTCATGGAATAAAATCAAGTGTGCAGTGCTGTGTGGTGTGTGAGGTCCGTGGAGAAGTGGGCAGCAGGGGCCCTCTGCACCCAGGGCAAGGGACTCTGCTCAGGATCCACCCCCACAGCTGAGCTGGAGCCACCAGCTCTGATAACCCCTGACAGTCCTGGGGTGATTCAGAGCTGGCTGCATGGCAGATTGATGCCAGGGCCTCATCTGGCTGATGAGAGATGTAATTAGTATGCATGACAGTGAGCCACCTGTCACCCCGCCATGTGGCCGTGTCCAGACCTGCCCCCACCATTTCCTGTCTGCCATGGGCCCCATGTATCCACAGGGATGTGGGTCCTGTGACAGCCCTCCCCCCATTCCTAGACCAGAGTCCCAAGTGGCCTAAGTCACACCCTGGAAGTGATTCGGTGCCTCAGCACCTCCAGTCCCAATCCTGTGCCCTGGCGGTGCCCAGAGAATGTGGGGACAGAGTGAGGCTGGGCCTGCTGGAGGAGAGGAGGGTCCTCAATCAGCCTTCCCAGCCAGGAAGAGGAGTGGGTCCTGCTGGCCCTGCCTGGCCTCATCCCCTGCCCTGCATCCGGAGCTCCCACTCATCCCCCACCCTCTGGGACCCAGTGGCAGAGCTGGGCCATGAAGCAACCCTCTCCCAGAGCTGGCCTGCTCCCATGTATGGACTGGAGAGTACCTATTGGCCTCGTGGGGCTGTCAGAGCTATGATGAAAACATGGTGACCCAGGCCCCTCTTCCGCCACACTGTCCCCTGAGGTGTCGGTTAGCAGGCTCTTAGATCTTGGTACAGTGAGTTTTCTTCAAAGAAAATTTCAATAGGTCCCTGGTAAGAATGTTTCGCAGTAACAGGACACTTTGACGGTCTGGGTGCCACTGTGCTTCCGCCATCAGCCTGGGCCGGCTGCCAGAAGGACCATCATTCCTGCCCTCCAGTTCCCCTGCCACCCAGAGGATGTCACCTCTCTGCCCCATCCCCTGAGTCTCCTCCTGGAACCACATATCTGGAAGGAGGGATAGGGGAGGGTCTGGTACTTGAGTTAGAAGGCTTCTGGGTACTTCCCCAGTCCAGGCAGCCAGACCATGAAAGGTGACATTCCTGCCATGTCCCATCCCCTCACACTGCACCCTCCAGCACATGCTCAGACCTGACACCTCCCCTCACTGCCCAGGGAAGGGTAGTCAGATCACCTGCTTGGGGCAGATGCTGGGTGCAAATCTCCCCACAGTCTCGCCTCACTCTGCTGCCCAGGACATGATGGCAGCTGGAGCCCCTGCCCTGTTAGATAGGAACAGGAACCATACTCACAAGGGAACTGGTCTCTGCCTGAGCTGGAGCAGCCAACTGCACCCAGCCAGGGACCAGGCTCAGGTGCCAGGCCTCCACCCACCCCACTGCCTCCTGGGCTCACAGCAAATGGCTCAGCCTTGTCCCTGCACGGAAGCCGAGTCCCGTGTCTCCCTCATCCAACAAACATCAGTGATCAATCTAGCGTAGTGCATTGGTGGGCCAGATGTCCTTAGGTCCCATGAGGGGACAGCCCCTTCCAAGGGTTGTTTCACAGTGACAAGACAAAACCTGATCCAAAAGCTCATTCTTTCAGCTGTCCCAAAGCACCCGTGTGCTGGTGCAGGCCAAAGCCTGGACTCAGAAGGAGGCTCTTTTTCTCAAGGGGCCTCCTAAGGTCACCATGGGAGGGAGCCCGCCACAAATAATCCCCCTAGATGACCAGGGACTGGCAAAGCTCGAAGGTGAGTGTATTTCCAGCTGTGATGGGTCGCTGCCAGCCTCCTGGACCCAATGGAGAAGGCACACGCCGTGGACCTGGCTTGGCTGAGGGAGCAGAGGCCATATGAGGTTGTAGTTGACCTCCCATAAAGGGGCCCACACCCTCACTGAGCAGTGACCTCAAAAAAGAACTGTGGGGGCTGGGGTTATGGCTCACTGGTAGAGCGCTCGCCGCACATGTGCAAGGCCCTGGGTTCGATCCTCAGCACCACATAAAAATAAATAAAATAAAGGTATTTAAAAAAAAAAAAAAGAACTGTAATGGCCCAGCATGGAGCAGGCCTGCCCTGTGGCCTGCCCCTGGGCACCCTGCTTTGAAGGCAGAGCAGGACATAGCGTGGGAGAAGCAGGTGCCCCTAACAGCTGCTCTGACCACAAAGCAGGGCGCAGGAGCAAATGGCTGAGGAGGAGGGAGGCTGAGGAGGAGGGCTGTGGCAATCCAGAACAGAGAAGGGCAAGTTCAGCTGGCCAGAGGCAGAGGAGCACCCGACAGCTGACGGCATGAGGACAGTGCAGCTGGGAGAGCCCACGGGGAGTGGAGACCAAGCTGCCAAGGATAGGGTCCCCAACATTACTGAGGGGCCTTCAGCAAAAGAGGGAGGAGGGCTGAGGCTCGCGGCCGGTCAGGAAAGTTTCGGGAGACAACGTGGGTACCACAGCACAAGTGGATGCTCAGGGAGGGTGGGGAGCCCAGGGTGTGCAGCAGGAGCAGGCCAGAGGACACCAGGCCAGGCCTGCAGGGACCAGAGTGCTTCCAACCAGGAGTGAAGTGGACTTAGACATCTGAGGAGAGAGCATTTCAGATGAGGGGAGCCTGGAGCCAGGGCCCGGGCCGGGGCTGGGGCTGGGGCCAGATCTCCCTGGCTGAAGGTCATTACGGAGAGTGTGAATAATAAACACCTGCTCCCACCACCTCCCCAGTGCTGCAGTCTGGCTGGGCACAAATAACTGGGGTCACCAGCCACTTGTAGGTTCAAACAGGAACTACTTTATTGCCCGAACCCAACGGGAACTCCGCGAGAACTCAAAAATAGCGGGCACCCGAGGCAGCAGGAGCCTCCCCACTGCAGGACAGAAGAGGTCCACATACACAACTGAATACACAGCTTGTTTCAATTTAGCATCATCCAGCTACAGCAATCAGTCATTATCTTAATAATTATACACAGCTTCACTTAATTATCATCATAATGGCTCGCTGGCGTTACTTCTCAACCACTCCTTCTGGCAAAATCCAGGTGCCGTCCCAACCCGGCTGTGGCTCTCAACACCCCAGAGTCTCCCAAGGACAGAAAGGCTTATTATAAAGTATTTACCCCAAAGGGGAGTGGGAAACCAGGTACAATGGTGCACAACTGTAATCCCAGTCACCTGGGGGGCTGAGTCAGGAGGATCATAAGTTCAAGACCAAGTCTGGGAAATTTAGTGAGACCCTGTCTCATATTTAAAAGGGGGACTGGGGATATAGCTCAGTGGTAGAGCATTTGCCTCACGTGTGCAGGACCCTGGGACTGCAAGAAGAAGAGAGAAGGGGGGAAAGGCAGGGGCTGAAGGGAGGAGGGGAAAGACTGCCCTTTGGAAGCCAGGAAATGGAGAGCAGGTGACTGGAGGAAGCCAGCCGCGGAGAGTCAGCCCCAGTTGTGCTGCAGAACCCTGACAATGGGTCCCTCTGGGCAGCAACAAATGTTGCCAGTGTAGGCCAGCCCTCCTGCAGAGCCTGGCAACTACCCACCTGACACTGGCAAAAACAGATCACTGGACTGGTAAACCTCAGGGTCTCTGGGGCCAGCAGGCCTGTATACATGTGCCCAAGAGATGCTGAGACCACTACTGCCCCCTGCCCAATCAGCCCTGAGGACACTGGTGAAATGCCAGATTCGTGGGACCCCAGTAGACCTCCAGGAGCCAAATCCGATGCAATCACACAGAGTCTTTATTGCAAGCTTGAGCCTGGACTCACAACCGTTCCCAACGCAGCGGCCCCAGGGAGTGAGTCCCGCTCCTTTGTTCAGTGAGATTTTATAGGTTTGGGGGATACTCTGTGTGTCACAACATCACACAGCAAATCATTTCACACCGGCAGGAAAGTCAAACAACTCTTAATATTGATTAGCACACTCACCGGTGGGAACAAGTTGGGTCCGGGTGATTGGTTAGTACAAGCGGGGGATTCCTTTGAACTGATTGTTTTAAGCCACGAGGGGAGTACGTGCTAAAGTACATGGTTTCCCAACATGTTATCAACCACCATAAACTACTGGGGGGTCATCTGGCTTCCCAGGTATTTTCCCTGTCTTATGCTGATTGGAGGTTGCTAGGGGGTTGCTATGGGTCCTCATCTAGCCTAACTGAGTCAGGGTCACCTGGCACTGCAGATCTCACCTGCGGTGAGATCAACTCAGCAGGGTGGGTATGTGCCTAAAAAGGCTCTGTGGGTTTTTCCAAGGACAAGGGTCATGCCCCCTTCCTTAGGACAGGCCTTGAGGTAGAAGCTGCTGTCATTTATTTATTTTCAAAAGTGCAGTCATATCAGTTTCTCACTGGCAGCCAGGCAGGAGAGTGAAAGTGTCCTACCAGGGACTCCCTCCACCCTCAGAGGAAAAAGATGTCCCCGCATCTGGGGTTCCCTAACTAAGGGACCCTGCAGTTCACGCCCCAGGGAATGTCTGTCCCTAAGCGCCTTGCAGGTACTTGGAGCTTCCTCTGGCTTTGTCCCCTCCCATAGTATAAATAAGCCCATCAAGGATGACACTCCTCCAAGGGAAACCTTCAAATACAGAAAAGCTGTGAGGAGAAAACAGACTGTTTTAGTCAGCTTTTCCATCACTGCCACCAAAAGACTGGACAAGAACAATCTGAGCAAGTTCAGAAGCCTCAGTCCGTAGACGGCCAACCCCATAGCTCTGGGCCCAAAGTGAGGCAAAACATGGCAGAAGAGTGTGGCAGAGGAAAGTGGTAGGACATGGCCACAAAGAAACAGAACTACACTCACAGGGACAAAATATAGACCCCAAAGGCACACCCACAGTGACCGACCTGTCCATAGTTACCACCAGTTAATCCCTATCAGAGGATTAATGCACTGACTGGGTTAAGGCCCCCATTACGCAATCATTTCATCTCCATACTTTCTTGCATTGTTTCTCACGCGAGGTTTTAAGGTACATCTCATGTCTAAACCATAACACAGACCATGCTGGGAGAGAAAAGAAAGTGCCAGATAACGAAGTTATCCTTGATATCCTCAAAGAGATGAGCGCACCATCACGAAAAAATGGAGTTCTCTAGGAAATATGCTGGACAAATGAGGGCTCTTGGGGTTAGGGTGGGAAAATCTAAGTGTCAGAGTAGAACTTTATTTTTTTTTTTCCCCTCAGTGCTGGGGATTGGCCCCAGGGCCTCATGCATGCCAGGCAAGGGCCCTATCACTGAGCCCCACCCCAGCTTAGAAACACTTTAAAAAATGCAAGTTCCCAGTGTGTGGCCCATGCCTGCTTCTCAGGAAGGATGTGGCTCTACAAATTAGGGCACAGACCAAGGAAAAGGAAAACAGGAGTGGCTCCCAGCCCAGACCATGGTGGCAAAGAGCTCAGGCCCATTTGAAGGAGGCCCTCCCTGCACTGCGAGGGCAGGGCATCCGGGCTGGAAGATCCAGCCAGGACACCCAGAGAGTGAGGGGACTGGAAAGCCGGTCCCATCAGAAGAACCATCTAGGATTAGATGACATGAAGCACATGGAAACTGATTCACACGTAACAATAAGAAAATTACTTCTGGGTACACGCCTGCAATTCAGCAACTCAGGAGGCTGAGGCAGGAGGATGGCAAGTTCAAGGCCAGCCTCAGCAACTTAATGAGATCCTGTCTCAAAAATAAGGGCTGGTGGTGTTGCTCAGTGGTTAAGCACCCCTAGGTTCAATCCCCAGTCCCAAAAAGAAGAAAGAAGAAAGAAAATGACTGGCTCCAGGGGAAATAAAACTGCAAGAAAGAAAGTCATTCCTCCCAGCTCCCTGTACATCTGCATAGTCCTCAGTCCACCACTGAAGGGAGGGTGGCGGGATGCGAAAGGGGTCGTGCAGGGTGCTGCGGTTGGTGAAGAGTCAGCGCAGAGAGAAGTCATGTGTCCCACCCTGCTACCTGCTGTCAAGAAATGGGGCCCCACTGGCCGCCTATAATCCCAGTTACTGAAGAGGCTAAGGTAGGAGGGTCACTTGAGCCCAGGAGTTTGAGGCCCGCCAGGGCCACACAGTGAGACCCTGTTTCAAAACCAAACAGTTGTATGTCTTTCTCCTCGAATCTGGACAGGCTCGGGTATGGCTAACATGACGCACTAGTTTCAGGCCAAGGTCTTAAGAGGCTAGGAGCATCTACTCCGGCCATGCTGTGAGGAAGCTGAGCAAATCCAGAGGCCCGCAGGGAGAGGAGCCCTCCTCCCAGCCTCCTGACAGCTGTCTTGGGGGAAAGCCACCCCCGTGGTGACCTCATGGAGCAGACACAGTCCCCATAACACCCTGCCATTGGCAGGTTTGTGACAGAAAATGACTTGTGTGAGGCTGTGTTGGATAGTTCATTACATGATCAATAACACAATGTCAATAGAAGGTATCAAGAGATATGACTTAAGATTGAGAAATGAAGACATCTGTTATTCAGAAACAGTGGTAAATATCAAAATAAGCCAACAGGGAAAGTGGTCGCCTCTGGGGAAAAGGCGGGAAGGGGACAGGGAAATGCTCTCTCTGGTTTGGTTTCAACAAATTGTGCAGATCTCCTTGATACTTTACATCCATGCATAACGTGGATTAAAATAAAACTGAAAGTTTAAAAAAAGCTATTTATCCTTAGCAGAAATGGATCTACAATTGGTTTAAAAGGCTTTTTGTACATTCAGCAAAAGGTATATTAAACAGTCCATTAGTAACTAACATAAAATTCCTGCTGACAGGAACCTAGTATTCCCATTCAGTTAGAATGCTGCCTAAGGTCTTCTACTTAAAGACACAGGTAGCAAAGCCTAGCACGGAGGTGCATGTCTGTAATCCCAGAGACTCGGGAGGCTGAGCCAGGAGGATCTCAAGTTCAAGACCAGCCTGGGCAAGTCTTAGTGAGAACCTGTCTCAAAATGAAATGTAAAGGTCTACAGATTCAGCTCAGTGGTAGAGTGCCCCTGGGTTCAATGCCCAGTGCCACAAAAACAAAACAAATTGAATAAAATAGGCAGTCTTGGTGGCGACAAATACTGGTTCCCTCAGTGGAACCTGCAGGCTCCTGTGTCTAAGCAGAGGCTTGGGGTGGGAGGTGGGGGCTCAGGGCGAGGGGACCATCATCAGGCCTGGGAGGGCAGCACTGCAGATGAGGCTGCAGTGTGGGGACCATGCCACAGTCCTGGGCATTCATGGCTTGAAATCACAGATTTCAGAGGCTAATTAGATTTAGGGTGGGGGATGGAAAGGATTGATTTCAGCTCTGAGGCTGGGGTGTGGCTCAGGGGTAGAGCACTTTCTTGGCACGTGTGAGGCCCTGAGTTTGATCCCCAGGACCAGGAGGGATAAAAGAAAGAAATTCAGCCCTGAGGGATGGGAAAAGGATGGTGATACACTTCACAAAAATTAAGAAGGTTCTGGAACTGGGTCACAGCTCAGTGGTAAAGCAGATGCTCAGTGTGGAAGAAGCCCTGGGTTTATCCCTACCTAAAAGAATAGGAAAAGAAGATTCTAGAGGAAGGGGGCCTGTGGAGTATGTTCTGTACTTGGAGTGATGAGTCTGAATCTGCTCATAACTGAGTTTAGGTTATGAATTTAAACCTTATTATTAGATAATCTCTTCGAACCTTCTCTTTTTATGCCTTTTATGGCATTCATTGTTTATTTTTTTCAAATATAAACTTATATTCGAATATAAACTTATAAGGAGTATAAACTTATTTTTTTCGAATATAAACTTATAAGGAGTAAGATTCATTTAAATAGTTTATTTTACTTAGATAAGTAGTTTTCCTCAACCAGGTTCATGAACTGTTGTGTTTTTTAATGTTCATAAATTGTACACTGTCCCGTTAGGAAAGCAGTTAGCCAAGCAAGTATTGAAAAGGCAGCCAGATTTGAGATGCAAAGTAGAACACGAAACAAAAACTCTCCTTTAGCATATTTCGCCTTAATAGGTTTTCAGACTAATGAGGGTGAAATTGGAATAAAATTGTCCTCCAGCTCTTATACCAAATCAAAGCGAAATTATTGAATACAGGAGCCGGGGCTTGGCCTTCACTCAGCGCTCCTCCTGCCCCCAAGCCCTTCAGCCCAGAATTCCAGTGTCCACCCATCACCTCCTAGGACTTTGAGCCACAGCTTGGTAGAACCACCCAGCTGTCCCTGCCACCACCACCACCACCACCCCAGCTGGGCAAGGGGAGACCTGGCTCCGGCCACCTTGGCAAGGTTGCCAAGAACAGCCAACTCCAGGCTCAGGGCCACCTAGTTAAGTGTCCCTTTGCCAGGCCCACTCCTGGGCCCCCAGAGTCTCACAGGCTGAGATGCCAATGCCCTCGCTCATTGCTGCAGAGGGGCTGGAGAGTCCCCTGAGGCCCCTCCCCAGGAACTGTATGGGGAGAGTGTGGGGGTCTCCTGCTTGGTGATAGGACACTCTCCCTCCTGTCCCTACTCCAGGAACCTGGCACCTTCTGGGGAAGGGGACACCTGCATCCCCTGGTGGGTGGAGTGGGCCGGGGCAAGGCCCTCCCACACAGGCCTTCAGGAATGGGAGAAGGAATAAGCCTCTTCCTCAGTGACAGGCCTCCAGACATTCCAAGACTGCCCTCTTTGTTCCAAAGGCAGGAGGTTGCCGGACACTGGGATCTTTTGACCCGACAATGATGACAATGAAATGGGGTCATCTGAGCTTTTAGGAAGGGAGACCGCTATGCAGAAGGCACCAGGCTGGCCCCCTGAACCCAAGGAGGGCGCTCATTTGATTGGTTCCCTGCAGTGTGAGGGTGTTAGCTGGCTCGAATGGCTCTCAACACGAGCATTTCCCATGCCAAAGCTAAATTACTGCTACTATTCAAGAGGACACATACAGGGCACCCTGACCTCACAAAACAAAGCTGACATTGGTTAAGGGTGGCACACAGCCTCTGGAGGTCTGCTGCTAAGCCAGGAGAGTATTTACCCTCTGTCCCTCTGGTGGTCCCAGTATCAAGGGCATGGCCTCCTCTGGCCCCCTGCAATACTGACCACACCAGGCCCCCGAGACTTGGAGAGTTTAGGTACCAAAGACACACAGGTATTGGGGGTGTCGACATGAACTCAGGCTAAGCCTGTCCCCAGCCTGAGGAGGCCCCTGTCCTGTGCAGATCCTAGCTGTGGACAGGGTGTTCCTGGAGCATTGGCTCAGCCTGTTGGGGGCAGATGCTGTGGAGCAGAAGGCCCAGGAGATCCTGCAGCTGGAGCAGCTGGGGGCTGCTGGGGCTGGGGCAGGAGCATGGCAGGGCTGGGTCAAGTCTGGTCTCCATCCAAGATCACTGTCAGTGTGATGGCCTCTGGTGAATCTGGGCAATATGTACAACAAGGTGACCCTGGGACAGCTGCAGACAATCCATCCCCACCTGAGTGTGGCCCAGACCTTGTGTGCAGGCAGGTGTAGGGGCTGAATCTGGGACCCTGTGATCGCCCTCCCCAGGGATGGATGAGGCTTTCTATAGAGCTGGACTCCTGCTCTTCCTGTCACCATCCCTGCCCCTTGTCCTCTGTGGTCCCCACCCTGTGCCCCCAGCTGCGGTGGAAGTGGCTGCTGGACCAGATCTTCCAGGAGGACTTCTCAGAGGACGAGGAGGTGGTGCTGCTGGCCACAGACTACATGCAGCAGGTGTCCCAGCTCATCCGCTCCACGCCACACAGGTGGGGCTGCACATCCCCCATGCCTGCACCCCATGTCCTCCAGCCACCCCCCTGCCTGCTGCCCCGACCCTGGATCCACCTGCGCCTGCGCCTGTGTGCAGGAGCCCTGTGGGGAGGCGGTGGGGAGCCTGGAGCAGGAGTGCAGTCCTGGGTTCTGGTGCCGGAGCTCCCCCTGCCTGTGGAGCAGGGCAGGCTGTGGCTTGCTGAGCTGCAGTCCTCACTGGGGATGCAGGGGCTGGCTGACAGGGTGGCTTCTCTGAGGGACGGTGTGGCCGCAGTTCTGCTGGCCCAGGGCCAGCTCAGGGCCAGCTTCCTGGCCTCTGCCCACCTTGGGGAGGAGCAGGGGCTGATCAAGGCCAGCCTTGAGGCAGACAGAGAGCCCTGAGTGTCCCCTGTCCCACCCCATAGCAAGTCAGGAAAGGGTGCTGGCTGTGACCCCTCAGGGTCAGGGCTGGTCAGTAGCAGGACTGTGTCCTGTTGTGCGAGTGGGGCTCAGGACACTTCAGGCTGCTTACCAGGACTGACCTGACAGCCCTTCTCTGAGGACAGTGTGGGGACCAGCTCCAGCTCCTGTGTGGGGGCCCTGGTGCGACAGGTGGTTCCCTGGGGTGGCCCCCATGCCTGTGCGTCTGGACAACCCCCTGGGCACTCAGCCTCCACCTCCATGTCTGAGTAACCTGGCTCTGATGACATCAGTCTCTCTTGCCCTGGGATCAGGGATGACACGGCAGCTACAAGGCCTGCCCATGCACAGCTCTACGGACTGGTGTGGACTGAGAGAGAGCCTCTATTCCTCCCATTCCAGCATGATCCTTAGCCTGGGAGGCAGCTCTGTGGGGACGGGTTGTCTTAGTGTGCTCAGGAAGGGAGCTGGGCCTGTGGGGCCCACTGGACCAGGCCCCTCCGTCACCACCAATTTACTGCCTGACGCCTTTGCAGATGCTGAGCTCTGTCCTGGGTGTGTCCCGATCCCCAGCAGCAGGGCACACTGTGGACACGGCCAGGACAGGGCAGCCCATGCAGAGTCCACCCCACCACCCGCTGCCACCCGCTGCCACCCGCCATGGAGCAATGGCTTCCACCAGCCTCCTGCCCTCCAGGGCTCACCAGGATTCTCAGTGGGAGCTGTGGTGACAGCCCCCAGCACTTGGGGTGCGTGTAGCAGGGTTCAATCCCTGGATGGAGCACCAGGGAACAATCCCCAGGATATGGGGGGCCCTGGGGCGTGGGCGCCCTTCCTCCCCCAGCGCAGAGCCTCCCAGCCACATGTAGCCGCACTGGGACCCCCACCGGGGCTGGGTTCTGGAAGCATGCCCAGGTTGCATTTCGCTTCTTCTCCCTGGTGCCACCTCCACCAAACCTCATGGGATCAGGGGTGCTGAGCCTTGACTCCACCCAGGGACATGGTGGACAGGTGTCGGGCAGGTGAGCAGCGGGCTGGTGGGTCTTCATGCCACCTCAGGCCTCAGAGGCAGCAGCTGTCATGCTGAGCCTTCCGTCGGGGCCAGGCCTGTCCACGCATGGGGCCAGGAGAGGAGGCTGGGCCACCTTCCATCCTTCCTACCTGATTGAGCGAGGGTCCCTCAGAAAATCGGGCACAGGCAGCCAGCACAGCTCACAGAGCATTTAGGAGCAACATGGCCAGGGCCAGGGACGGCCCTGAAGGAGCTCTCATGTGGCCAGGTTATTACCACACACAGATTTTGGTAGTTTTTTTGTTTGGTACTGGGGATTGAACCTGGGAGCGCTCTACCACTAAGCCATGTTCCTAGTCCTTCATATTTTGAGACAGGGTCTTGCTAAGTTGCTTAGGGCTTCACTAAGTTGCTAAGGCTGGCCTCAAACTTGTGATCCTCCTGCCTCAGCCTCTGGAGTTGCTGGACTTACAGGGGTGCCCATCCCACCTGGCTCACTGCCAAGGCTTTCTGGCTGAAGACCACTGTGGATCCTTACTTTAGGCCTGGTAAATAGAACCAACTGTTCATTTAAGAGCTTGGCCAAGGCAGGCTATCCTATTTACCCAGAATGTTCCACCCTCAAGCAGAATGTGCAGGAGGTAGAGGCACTAAATGTTATGCTCGAATTCGGGACCCCCAAAAGACCACCAGAGACCCAAGATCGATGTAAGCAGCAAAGAGGTGTTTATTGCGAGCTAGCTCAGTCCTCCGCGCACAGCAACTGGTGACGCTGAGAGGCCCTGAGCCCAGGACTTGCAGCAGTTTTATACACTCTTTGAAGGCAGGGACTTCACATTTATCATAGCATCTCCTAGCAAATCATCACACACCCTGGGAAAATCAAATAACAACTCCAAAACATGATTAGCACATTCACTGGTGAGAACAAGTTGGGTAGGGGTGATTGGTTACTACAAGAGGAGGATTCCTTTGAACTGATTGGTTTAAGACAAGAGGGGTGTACGTGCTGAACTACAAGGTTTCCCAACACATTATCAACCACCATAAACTACTGGGAGGGTCATCTGGCATCCCAGGTATTTCCCTATCTCATGCTGATTGGTGGCTGCTAGGGGCTTACTATGGGTCTCCACCTAGCCTGACTGAGTCAGGGACACCTAGCCAGCAGATCTCTCCTGTTATTTGTAGATAAACAACTTCTCAGGGTGGGAATGTGCCTAGGAGTGCTCTGTGGGTCTTTTCAAGGACAAAGGTGATGTCCCTTCCTTGGACAGGCTTTGCTCTGAGATAGAGGCTGGTTTTTCATAAACAATGATGGCAGGAGGCAGGGAGCCTGAGAGAGGGGACTTTCTTTCTCCCACCATCAGAGAGCAGCCAAAAAAGAGGAGGAGTCATGATGGGAGGACCCAGGGAGACTCTGCCTGAGGGCATGTTGGCCTGAAATAATGATTCCACTTTGAAGAATAAGAAAATAAATTATTCTGAAACAAATGAGCAACCAGGGGCCCAGAAAATGGACTCAAGTTATCCATGACAGCTATGTGGAAGAAGTTCATGAACTCTTAGTGTAATGCCAGATTCGTGGGACCCCAGTAGACCTCCAGGAGCCGAATCCCATGCAATCACAGAGTCTTTATTGCAAGCTCTCGAACCTGGACTCACAACCATTTCCCACGCAGCGGTCCAGAGGAATGAGTCCTGAGGATTTATAGTTTTTGTGGCAATACTCTATGGGTCACAACATCACACAGTTAATCATTTCACACCACGGGGAAAATCAAACAACAACCCTTAACAGTGATTAGCACATTCATTGGTGGGAACAAGTCGGGTAAGCATGATCAGTTAGTTCAAGAGGTGGATTGGTTTAGGCCGCTAGGGGTTGCAAGAGTGTAGATGCTAAACTGCAGGGTGGCCTAAAACCACTGGGAGGGTCGCCTGGTATTTCCTGTGTCTTCCCTGACTCACTCCGATTGGTTGTTGCTATGGTCCGAATTAGGCCTCAGTCATTTTTTTGGTCTTTTCAGGAACTTGCATTTGCTGAGTCAAGGACATCTGGTACAGACAAATGACTCATGGGGTAGCTTATGCGCCTAGGAACAGTTTTCCTAGGATAAGGATCCCCCCTCACCCACAGGCCCTACTCTGAGGTACAGGCTGGTTTTTCAAAAAAGGAGTCACATCAGTTTCTTATTAAGGCCACAGGAAAAAAAAGAAAGTCATAATTAAAAACATTTACCAAGTACTTTGATAGGAATATCAGGTAGATGGGGAATCTCTTCTCTAGGTTTATTGCTGAAAGTTGGTCCTTGTCCCTGTTGCCAATCCAATATCAAGGACATGATTTTGGTAAGAAGGAAAAAGAAGGTGTACTACTTTGCTAGCAAAGGAGAAACACAGGGTCCTGTCCCAGAGACTGTGGCTCTCCCCATGAGCAGGAACAGGGGGCATTTAAAGAGGCTTACAGCCTTCCTTGTGTTCTCTGTTGGAGTAATTCACTTGGTAATTTGGGAGATAGTCCTTTCTGAGATCTTTGATACCATCCCCAAAGTCTGGATTCTTTCTTTCCTATGGTGGGTGTGTACTCAGGACAGATAAATCTGTGCCTAGGATGGGAAAGAAAGGTAATCCTGTTTCCCCATGAGAATGGGGAGGGGGAGAGATTAGGGAGGAGCAAGTGACAGAGCAGCAAGGGCTACATTTAAAGCATAAAGTGGACCCCTGTTACAGGTGAAGGGCATTACGGCATCTTAGTGTTAGGGCTGGGGAAGGCTGGAGCTCCGTCAGCTTAGGGATCCATTCCAATGCACTTGGGATGCTTATGAGAATCTTAGGCCAGGCGCCGCGGTTGGCACAGGCCTGTAATCTCAGCAACTCAGGAGGCTGAGGCAGGACTGCAGGCTCGAGGCCAGACTGGGCAGCTTCATGAGACCCTGTCTCAAAAAAAAAAAAAAGAAAAAAAGGACTAGGGATGTAGGTCAGTGGTATAGCACCATTTCATTCAGTCTCCAAAACAAAAACAATACAAAATTAAGGTAAACAGATATTCAAAGGCTGAAGAATGCCCAAGACAATCTCTGCTTCGCCCTCCAACAGGCCACCTTTCAGGGTCACGTGGCCCAGCCATGGACAAGCAGCCTGCAGTCCTTTAATGGAGATGCAGCTTCTTGGAAAACTGGTTCACAGGAGGCAGAGGGCATGTGGGGGCGGAGGGGACAGCCAGTGACAGGCCTGTGGCTCAGGTGGTGAGGCCTGATGGGAGGAGGAAGGAGGCCGCTGCAGGCAGGTGCATTACGCAGAGCGAGAGGATGGATTTTTTTCCTTTGGAAACATTTTAAACTGTGGTAAAAGCACAGAACATGAAATTTAGCACCTTAGAGGCTGGAATGAAGCTCAACACAGAACACTCACCTAGCATTGCCACAGGCCCTGGGGTGGATTCCCAGCCTGTTACCAAAAGCTCAGTCCTTGAGGCCAATCCAATAACGAAGACAAGGTTTTGAGAAAAAGCAAAAAGAAGGTTCATTGCTTTGCTAGCAAAGGAGAAACACAGGGGACTCCTGTCCCAAAGGCTGGGATTCTGTCTAGCCACAGGAACAGGGGTTTTTGCAGAGGTGATTCAGAAAAAATGAGATTAGGGAGGAGAGATCAGAAAGGAGAAGATCAGGGAAGAGAAGCTTAGGGAAAAGAGGAATGGAAAAAAGAAAAAAAATCATGTAAGTTTCAAGGACACAAGGGATATAGTCAAAGCATCAAGTGAACCCCTGTTACAAGCCCAGGAAAAAAAAAAAAAAACTTCTCCATTTTTAAGTTCAGTACTGTGAGGTGCATTCCCGGGGTTGGGTAACTCCTCAGAACTTTCTAGTCTTGGAAGCTGAGGCCTGTCCCCATTAAGCTACCTCAGTTCCCCTTGTCTCCAGGAATCTCACTCCACTGGGAACCCCGTCTGAGTGCAAACTTTGAGGCTGGCACTTCACCAGGGGTACAGCCCTCGGGTTCCCCCTCCCAGCCTGCTGCAGGCTTCCTTCATTTTTAAAAATAGTTTTGTTTCTTTATTTTTAAAAATTTTTTAGTTTTTATGTGGTGCTGAGGATCGAACCCAGTGCCTCACATGTGCAAGGAAGCGCTCTGCCACTGAGCTACGGCCCCAGCCCTCCTTCATTTTTTGAGGCTGAATGATATTCCATGAAGGGCATGGCCCACATTTGGCTTCTACATTCATTCAGTAATGAGACCTGCTTCTTGGCTACTGGGGACCATGCTACTCTGAACCTGGTGTACAGAAATCTGAGTCCCTGCTTCTAATTCCTTCACACATACATGCAAAAGTGGGATTGCTGGATTGAGAAATACTTTTGAACCCAGCTTGAGGCTTCGGAAACCTCCTAGGTGCTCATCCGAGGCTACATCTCTGGGTGTGCCTAGGGCCTCTGAAAACAGACTCACCTCAGGGACCCTTCTACCTGTCCAAGGGAAACTGGGGTCAACTTCAAGGGCAAGAGCCTGCCCACTGTTCAGAAGATTAGCCCATGCCTGGTTGGCCTGTGGATTGACCCCATACCCACCTGCTGCCCCAAGCAAAGGTGTGGACACCCAAGCAAACACACCTGCTGACCCAAAGCCATAATGGCAAGGCCCAGGAATGAGGTTCCACCAACCCCACCCATGCCCACACATAGTCACCCTGGGAACAATTTCCTGAAGGCCCACCTGCCCAAGTCAAACATGCAAAGACACGATGGAGTGGCCAGGAAGCCAGGCCACCCTTCCAGCATCATTTATTGTATCTATGGGGCTGGTGGCATCAGGAAGCCAAAACCAGGCCTGTGGCCCAGGTGATCTGCCCCCAGCCCTGTCCCCCTTCAGCACCCAGAACAGGCCTGGCCCAGCTGGGTCTCAGGGACAAAGGAGTGCTGAGTCCCACAGGGCAGCATGGGCAGAGGGGTGGTAGTCCAGGCCAAAAGCCAAGCTCCTTGCCCAGAGGGAAGCGGCCTCCACTCCCACCCTACAAGGAAGAGACACCTGGGGCCCAAAATGAGAGCTGCCTGTCAGCTCCTGCCCCAGGCTAGCTCAGCCACACCCTGACACTATCCAGGTTTGCCTTTCACAGCACAGGGGCAGGAGATTAGGGTGGGAGAGAGACAAGAAGGCTTTAAAAGGGCAAATTGTCTTCTGACTTCTACACAGACAGCCTGCTCTGTAGCTGGTACCTAGGTGTCCCAGCCTACCACCGACCACCAACCCGCAGACATGCAGGGAGCCCCGGTACTGCTGCTGCTGCTGGGCCTGAGGATACAGCTGGCCCATGGTGTCATCCCAGGTACGAGGTTCCCCCAGCCCCTCTCCCTGCCCCACAGGCCAGCCCCCAGGCTGACCTAGCTGCACTCTCCCCTTGGCCAGTGGAGGAGGAGAATCCAGCCTTCTGGAACCTGAAAGCCGCCAAGGCCCTGGATGCCGCCAAGAAGCTGAAGCCCATTCAGACCTCAGCCAAGAACCTCATCATCTTCCTGGGGGACGGTGAGTGCGCCATGCTGGTCCACCCCGTGGTGCTCATGGGCCTTGAACCCAGGGCCAATGCTGGGTCCAGACCAGCCCTAGGGATCAGGTCTGATGGGGATCTGTTCCTTCAGGGATGGGCGTGCCCACAGTGACAGCCACCCGGATCTTAAAGGGACAGAGGCACCGCAAGCTGGGGCCCGAGACACCCCTGGCCATGGACCACTTCCCATATATGGCTCTATCCAAGGTGTGGACTCTGAGCAGGGGCTGGGGGGCTGTGGCAGGGGAAGGACCCAGGAGAGATGGGGCCTAGTTTGGGGTCCAGAGCAGTGAGGACCACCCCAGGGCTAGGCCAAGGAGTAAGGTTACACAGAGGAGAGTGTCTCTGTCCCCAGACATACAACGTGGACAGACAGGTGCCGGACAGCGCTGGCACCGCCACAGCCTTCCTGTGTGGGGTCAAGGCCAACTACAAGACCATTGGTTTGAGTGCAGCTGCCCGCTTTGACCAGTGCAACACAACACGAGGCAACGAGGTCATGTCTGTGATGTACTGGGCCAAGCAAGCAGGTAGGTATGGGGCTGCCAGTGAGAACCAGGGTAGGCCAGAAGGCTTGTGTGGCCCACCCTGACCTCTGCCACCTCCAGGGAAGTCCGTGGGAGTGGTGACCACCACCACAGTGCAGCATGCCTCACCAGCTGGCACATATGCACACACGGTGAACCGCAACTGGTACTCAGATGCAGACATGCCAGCCTCGGCGCTGCAGGAGGGCTGCCAGGACATCGCCACGCAGCTCGTCTCCAATATGGACATTGACGTGAGCACAAAGGGCAAAGGGGAGTGGTGTGACCAAAGGGCAGGCCTGAAAACTGGCTGGAGTCCCACGCCTCCAACCATCTGAACCCTGTGGCCTGCCCTGGCCTCTTGGGGTTCAATGGAGTACCCAGAACAGTCCTTCCCACCACCTGATGGGCAGCAGGGGGCTGTCTGTGACCAGGGGGCTGGAGGCCCCTCAGGCCCCAAGGCCACCTGTCCTGGGTCTCTGACTACAGGTGATCCTCGGCGGGGGCAGAAAGTTCATGTTTCCCAAGGGCACCCCAGACCCCGAGTACCCGAGTGACACCACCCAGAATGGAACCAGGCTGGATGGACGCGACCTGGTGCAGGAATGGCTGGCAAAGCACCAGGTGATGGGGCTCACAGGGCTGGGACCAGGGCAGGGCCGCAGGTCTAGGGATGTGGGCTGAGTGTGGGCTCTGTCCCTCCAGGGGGCTCGGTATGTGTGGAACCGCAAGCAGCTCATTCAGGTGTCCCAGGACCCAGCAGTGACGCACCTCATGGGTAATGACCCCCACTTCCTGACCTGGCACCCCTCAGGTGGCCCCACTGGAGCTTGTGTGCCTGTGGCCATCACCCTCCCCTCCCCAGCCAGCCCCTCATCGCTGGGTCCCTTGTCCCCCAGGCCTCTTCGAACCTGAACACTTAAAATATGAAATCTACCGGGAGCCAGCGCAGGACCCATCCCTGGTGGAGATGACAGAGGTGGCCCTGGGTCTGCTGAGCAGGAACCCCCGCGGCTTCTACCTCTTCGTGGAAGGTGGGCGAGGCACGTGGGCAGCAGGGAGGGCGGGGCAGGGCGGGGCGGAGCTTCATGCCCCTCCCACTGGCTCCTGCAGGGGGCCGCATCGACCACGGGCACCACGCGGGAACCGCTTTCCTGGCTCTGACGGAGGCGGTCATGTTCGACTCTGCCATCGAGAAGGCCGGCCAGCTCACCAGCGACCAGGACACGCTGACCCTCGTCACCGCCGACCACTCCCACGTCTTCTCCTTTGGCGGCTACACGCTGCGGGGCAGCTCCATCTTCGGTAGGCGGGGACCGCGACAGGGGCTGTTGCTGCGGTGCTGAGGCGGGGGTCGCATCTCATCTGTCAACCGGGCGCACTGAGGGCGCCTGCCTCGCAGGGTTCTTGGGAGGAGTAAGCTGGTGACAAGGCGAAAGGCGCCTGTGCGGCACACGGGGGTCCCGGCACACTGGGGAGGGCGGTGAGCTCAGGTGCCACCTGTCCCCGCAGGGCTGGCCCCGCTCAAGGCCCAGGACGGCAAGTCTTACACGTCCATCCTGTATGGCAATGGCCCCGGCTACGTGCTGAACTCTGGCAACCGACCCAACGTCACGGAGGTTGAAAGCGGTGAGTGCAGCCATTGAAAGGTCGTCTTCTTGGGGACAGGGGTGGAGGGGGACTCTCCCATCCTGAACTCCTCTTCCCGCCAGGCGCCTACACCTACAAGCAGCAGGCGGCTGTGCCCCTGTCAGAGGAGACGCATGGAGGCGAGGACGTGGCGGTGTTGGCGCGCGGCCCGCAGGCGCACCTGGTGCACGGGGTGCAGGAGCAGAACTACATCGCGCACGTCATGGCCTTCGCCGCCTGCCTGGAGCCCTATGAGGCCTGTGGCCTGGAGCCCCCAGCAGGCCAGAGCAGTGCTGTGGGTCACCGCCCTGTCGCCACCATAGTGTTGCTGCCCTTTTGGTTGCTGCTGTTGCTGAGGATTATGTCCTGACACCCCGGCCTTCTGAGACCCACCCAGGAACCCTGCAGCTGGCATCTCCCACCAACCGCACCCCCACTACCAGTCCAAAACTGGGCTGCCTATCCTGATGCCCCCACCTTTGGCTCTTACCAAGAGACAGAGGGATAAGGCAGACTCAGACCAGGCAGCACTTCCCATCCCAGCCCCGGACCCTCCATGGTCAAGACACTATGGTACCCCCAGGGCTGAGACAATGACATCCACTGCCATCCCTGGGTTGCTCTTGAACTCCAACCTCAAATCCTAGGAAACAGCAAGCTCAGCCACCCAGTCCCTCCTGTGCCTATACTTTGAGAAGGACCAAGTTAGGCACCAGGCACCCTCCACGGGATCAGGACTCCACCATACCCACGGGTGCCTTTGTTGGCCTCAGACTCCACCAGTGGGATGCCAAAGACTCAGGCATGTCCTGGAACCAGGAGACCCTGCATCTCGCTGATCCACCTCCACACCCAAGCAAACTGCAGATGGGGCTTGCCCTGTCAGTGCATCCAGGGGCAGTCCTGTGTAACCAGCAGCTACATGTTCACCCCTCCCCAGAGCCAACTCTAGGCTGGAGGAGTGGGACAGGCCACCAGAGTGGCCCTTGGACCCTTTACCTGGACATCTGGAAGCTGAGTATAGATCTCTGAACTAAGATTTTTCTGCCCTCCTGGGGCCTCCATTCCCCTGGGAGGGACAAAGCAATAAACGGTTATACAACACAGTGCCAGCTATTTTCAGAAAGATAAGCCATGAGTGGGGCCCAGCCTGCAGGTGGAAGGGTGGTTGAGATGGAGAGCAAGGCCTTGGAGCACCACACCCCTCACCCTGCTCCCTCTACACACAGGGAAACAGTCCAAGCAGAGACACAGTCTGTGCCCAAGGCTCAAGAATCTGAGCATGGGTGAAAAGGGTGGGCAAAGAGATCACTGGTGGGGACAGCACCTGAGTGACTTCAGGGAGGAGTCTAGTGCAAATCAGTCTAGGGAGCCGGCACTGAGGCCTAAGCTCAGCCTGGGTCCCCAGCTACAGGGAGACATGGAAGGCATCCCATGTACCACCTGGATGCCCATCATGAACCCAAGGCAGCCTGACTTTGGCATTACTGGCAGCTGAGAAGTGCTCATGTACAAAGAGGGCACCAAGTGCCATGCCAAAGTGGCAGTTGGCCTGGTCCAGGCCCATAGGCCGGCTCCTGGGACTTGTCACTGCCCACCATCTCTTGAGCCAGCTCATGTAGGTAGGGACAGGTGCTCAGTCAGGACCACGACCACACGCCACACCAGGTAGTTGTGCAGAATCCTGGGGGAAGGTGGAACAGGGGGTTGTCCAGATGAACAGGCATGGGGGCCACCCCAGGGAACCACCTGTTGCACCAGGGCCCCCACACAGGAGCTGGAGCTGGTCCCCACACTGCCCTCAGAGAAGGGCTGTCAGGTCAGTCCTGGTAAGCAGCCTGAAGTGTCCTGAGCCCCACTCGCACAACAGGACACAGTCCTGCTACTGACCAGCCCTGACCCTGAGGGGTCACAGCCAGCACCCTTTCCTGACTTGCTATGGGGTGGGACAGGGGACACTCAGGGCTCTCTGCCTGCCTCAGGGCTGGCCTTGATCAGCCCCTGCTCCTCCCTAAGGTGGGCAGAGGCCAGGAAGCTGGCCCTGAGCTGGCCCTGGGCCAGCAGAACTGTGGCCACACTGTCCCTCAGAGAAGCCACCCTGTCAGCCAGCCCCTGCATCCCCAGTGAGGACTGCAGCTCAGCAAGCCACAGCCTACCCTGCTCCACAGGCAGGGGGAGCTCCGGCACCAGAACCCAGGACTGCACTCCTGCTCCAGGCTCCCCACCGCCTCCCCACAGGGCTCCTGCACACAGGAGCAGGTGGATCCAGGGTCCGGGCAGCAGGCAGGGGGGAGGCTGGGGGACATGGGGTGCAGGCGTGGGGGATGTGCAGCCCCACCTGTGTGGCGTGGAGAGGATGAGCTGGGACACCTGCTGCACATAGTCTGTGGCCAGCAGCACCACCTCCTCGTCCTCTGAGAAGTCCTCCTGGAAGATCTGGTCCAGCAGCCACTTCCACCGCAGCTGGGGGCACAGGGTGGGGACCACAGAGGACAAGGGGCAGGGATGGTGACAGGAAGACCAGGAGTCCAGCTCTATAGAAAGCCTCATCCATCCCTGGGGAGGGCGATCACAGAGTCCCAGATTCAGCCCCTACACCTGCCTGCACACAAGGTCTGGGCCACACTCAGGTGGGGATGGATTGTCTGCAGCTGTCCCAGGGTCACCTTGTTGTACATATTGCCCAGATTCACCAGAGGCCATCACACTGACAGTGATCTTGGATGGAGACCAGACTTGACCCAGCCCTGCCATGCTCCTGCCCCAGCCCCAGCAGCCCCCAGCTGCTCCAGCTGCAGGATCTCCTGGGCCTTCTGCTCCACAGCATCTGCCCCCAACAGGCTGAGCAAATGCTCCAGGAACACCCTGTCCGCAGCCAGGATCTGCTCAGGACAGGGGCCTCCTCAGGCTGGGAATAGGCCTAGCCCAGGCCATCCCTCCTGGGACCCCTGCCTTCCTTGCAGCCCCATCCCAATGCCCAGGCACCTTCTCACTCTCCTCATCCTGTGAGGCACATAGTCCCGAGCCCATCCCCATGATTCTGGGGACCCTAGGTCCGAAGTCAGAAATCCAGAGAGAGTGAAGTAGCACCCAAAGGCACGAAGAGAGGGCTGTCACAAGCCCCTGGGGCACAAAGCTCCTCCCTGCACCCACAGAAGCTGGTCCAAGCCCACAGGGGTTGGGGGCCCCTGGGAGCTGGGCCCCCGGAGCTTCCTGGCCAGCCCCAGCCCCAGCCGTAGCAGGCCTGTCGCCCCAGCCCCAGGTCCCTCGTCCCTCCACTGTCCCGCCTTCCTCCGGGCAGGGAACTGAGGCTCCCGCGGCTCCTCGCCGCTCAGCCCCGGGACGCATCGGCCTCCGAGAGGCAGCGAGAGGAGCGCGGCGCTGTCTGCCCTGCTCTTGGGCCGTCCAGGCACCAGCCTAGGAAGGTGCGCACCTTGGGCTGCGCCGCGCCGCCTTGGCCTCCAGAGGGCGGCGACAGCAGGCGCCCCAGCCACCCCTGGTTCAAGGTAGCGCGTCCTCTGGGATGGCGTGACCCCGCCGCCACCGCAGCACGCAACCAGTGGAAGTCCTGGCACCCGCCGGTGCTGGCGTCCAGGTTGGCTGTTCGCGCCGAGGCCTTGGCAAAGCCGCCCCTCTCCACCGTCCTTGGTCGCTCTTCCAAGCTCTGCTGTTCCTTTGTTGGCAACCCCTGATCAGCTCTGTCTGGGTGGCTCAGTCCCCTCCAGCATCTTCAGGAAGGTTGAATCCGAAGGCCAGCAGACACCTGGAGAGGTGTCCAGCCCAAGCAGAGGAGACCACGCGGGTCTATTACAGCCCCCTCACTGGCAGGGACTGAGCGGCCGCCCGTGGGAGGCCCTGGAGGAGAGCAGGAGCCGGAGTTCCACACCCCAGAGACTGGAGCAGCATCCGGGAGGGTCAGGGTGTGCCACCCCACAGTGTGGCCACACTCTGCTGGGTAAAAATGCTGGAGACACTGTGGCCTTTGTGGCTAAAGCTACATGTACTGATCTGGTCAAAGTGGTGGAGTTTAAACAGCTCCAAACTGGAAACAGCCCAGTGTGTTCATCAACAGGAGAGGACATACAATGTGATAGATATGGGCTTTTGTTAAACGGGAAAAAATACAGGTATACCTTGGAGATACTATAGGTTAGGTTCTAGACCACAGTATTAAAAGAATATGGCAAAAAAAGTCTTTTTTCCCCACTGCATATAAATGACTATATTCAGAGTTAGTAAGTCTGTCGAGTATGCAAAGCATTTTGTATAATACATTCATTTAAATATATATCAATCATTGGTGAAAAATGCTAGGGTTCATCTGAGACTTCATCAAGTGGTAATCTCTACTGGTAGGGGGTCTTGCTTGAATGTTGACATCTGCTGATTGATCAGCTTGGTGTCAATTTCTTTTGTCTTTCCTTTTTTTCCATGATAGTGGTAGCAAGGATTTAAATTAGGGAAGCTCTACTACTGAGATATATCTCTTTTATTTTTATTTTTTATTTGAGACAGATTTGCTGGGATTACAGGCATGGCCCACATGCCTAGCACAATTTCTTCAAATAGGACAATGAGGTTTGTTGTATCAGTTGATGCTTTCTTTCCTGGAAGATTTCTTGGTGGCATGTGATGCTGTTTGATAGATTTCACACACAGTATAGCTTCTTTAAAAAAGATGACCCATCTGTTCATATCCTGGTACTGCTTCATCAACTAAATTTATATGACGTTCTAAATCCTTTGTTATTATTTTAACAATGTTCATAGCTTCTCCATCAGCAGATTCCATCTCAGAAGACACTCTGTTTGCTCATCTATAGGTAGCAACTCCTGTGGGCGATGTAGCTCAGTAGTAGGGCACTTGACTAGCATGTAAGAGGCTCCGGTTTTGCTGGGCATAGTGGCAAACACCTGTAACCCCAGCAACTCAAGTGGCTGAGGCAGGAGGACCACAAGTTTGAAAGTGGCCTGAGCATCCTATCTCAAAAAGAAAAGAAAAGAAGGCAGGAAGGAAGGGGGGGGAAAAAGGCCAGAAATGGCTGAGAGGTAGAGCACTGCAGGATCCAGTCCCCCAGTGCCACCAAAAATGTCTGATGGTTGAATTGCAACCCTTCCGTCCCATCTTCACGCTGCACTGAGAATTGAACTCAAGGGCGCTTTATCACAGAGCACATCTTGAGCCCTTTTTATTTTGTATTTTGAGACACAGCCTTGCTGACTTGCTTAGGGCCCCATATCCACTTATAAGGCTGAGCAACTCAGCCCTGCTCTTCCAACATGAGCTCCTGCTGGCCTCTAGAGCCGCTGGGATCGCAGGCAAGTTCCACCACGCCCAGACCATTAAAACTTCCTCCATGACAGGCATGTTTTTCCCTGATTTCTTATCACTTGTGTGTTCGTGAGAGTTGTCCTTTTTATTTTTATTTTTTAGTTGTAGCTGGACACAATGCCTTTATTCTATTTATTTTTATGTGGTGCTGAGGATCGAACCCAAGGCCTCACACATGTGAGGGAGTGCTCTGCCACTGAGCCCCAGCCCCAGCCTTTCACTTTTTCCTTTTGCCGTCATGTGTGAGTCCCCGGGTCTGTCTCTGGCACTGCAAGAGCAGAACAGACATCAAAACAAACAAAACCCTCAACCACCTTTCCTTTTCATTTGCAGCTGGCCAGCAGATGCTGGAGACCCAGCTTCCGCCAGCCGAGCTCTTTCAACATGTGCTTCCTGGTAAGCTTCACCATTCCTAGATTTTGATTTAAAGTGAGAGATGTGTGATCTTTCTTTTAACTTGAACACTGAGAGGCCTTTCTATAGTTAATTTCAATATTGTGGTGTGTCAAGGAATAAGGGGGCCAAGGAGAGGAAGAGAGATCCAGAGCAGTGGTTGGTGGCAAGCAGAGTCTCTACAGATGCAGTTCAAGGCACCCTGGAATCCTCAGCAACACCAGTGACCACTGATGACAGATTACCATCAAAGATATAAAAAGGGAAATGGCCAGGAGTAGTGGCACACACCTGTAGTCCCAGTGGCTCCGCAGGATAAGGCAGGAGGATCATGAGTTCAAAGCCAGCCTCAGCAACTCAGAGAGACCCTGTCCCTGTCTCTCAATAAAATATTTTAAAAAGGCTGGGGGATATTGCTCAGTGGTGAAGCACCCCTGGTTCAATCCCTGGCACCAAGGGGAAAAAAAAGGAAATATCTGAAATACTGTGAGAATTGCTGATGTGTTAGAGACAGGAAGTGGGCACATGCTTGTGAAAAATGTCACTGATGGGCTTGATCATTACGGGGCCGCCACCAGTCTTCAGAGGAACTGAGTTACTGCAAAGCCGATAAACTGAGGCACAATAAAACAGGGTATGCCTTCAACTGAAGGTCACAACCCCATAGCTAGGCAAAGGGTGCAAGTCCCAAAAGAAAGCATATGATGGACAAGTCTCATCTACACACACTTTGGAACAGACGAACTACCCTCTGTGGGGCACAACAGCCCACCTGGTGCTATTCCCCTAGTGGGGCCGGAGAAATGTCTGCAGGTGGAAACCTGCAGCCTGGCTTAATACCTTTAACCCAAAACCCACCTCCAAGGACACCTTTGTAACAAACAGCACTGGCTGATTGCAGCAGCCAAGGCTGTCACTTGCAGGTGACCCTCTGGTTCAAAAGAGCCACCTGGCAGGCTGCACTGGGATCAGTGAATCTGTGTCTGTGCCTCACTTCTGTTTTCTATCGAAATGCTGCCTGGCCCCATCACTGGGCCTCGCTGGGCTGAGTTCTCCCAGCTCTGAGAGCTGCCCGATTTGAGCATTGCTTGTTACTCTAGTGTATTCTGCCAAATTTTTTTTATTAAATATTTATTTTTTAGTTTTAGGTGGACACAATATCTTTATTTTGTTTTTATGCGGTGCTGAGAATCGAACCCAGTGCCTCACTCATGCCAGGCGACACACTACCACTTGAGCCACATCCCCAGCCCCAATTCTGCCAAATTTAACTGTCTGTGGTTTCTCCTTCTAGCAGACAGGCACAGTCAGGGATGCAGAGCAAGGGACCAAGTGTGGATTGGTGGCACCACTGTGCTGATAGTCTTTGGGGCTTTGAGGACTTGTATTTTGGGTTATTTGAGTTTATCAGAGGAAAACACACGCACACGCACACAATTCAAATTCTTTTTGGGTTCAGAATTGACGACAGAAACAAGGCCGGAGGCCTTGGGTGTCTGGGTCAGAAAGACTAAACTGGGCCCAAGGTCAGACTGGATTTGAAGATTAGCTGGATTGGATCCAGTTAAGAAGGCTGGGGTGAGTTTTTTGTTTGTTTTGTTTTTGATGAAGAAATCATCTGGATCCAAGGTGGGACTCCAGCTAATTTTAGGTATAATAACAATATGTAAGAACTTTCTAGAGGGCTGGAGGGTTGGCTCGATGGTAGAATGCTTGCCTAGCTTGCATGAGGCCCTGGTTTTGATTTCCAGCACTAAAATACTAAAAACAACCACAAAACTTTCCAGGGACATGAGAGAACCTCATCAAAAATAACTCAGAATTGTAGAGGTCAGAGTGGGGGAAAGCAATCCTAACAAAATCACTCATTGAAAAAGGGAGAATAAAACGCTATAGTCTGGTTTCAGTATGTTCTGAGTGTCCCCAACTCTTCTGGTGCTGAAATTTCATCCCCACTGTGAAAGATTAAGAGGGTGGAAGCAGATCCCACCGGGGTTTAGAGGTGGGATCTGAAAAGCTCATCAGGGTGGGCCTCCATGATTGAATCTGGGTGGCTTTTTTAAAAAGAGGGACAGACAGGGACCACAGTGCCACACCTGTAGTCTCAGCTACCCAGGGAGCTGAAGAGGGAGGGTCACTCTAGCCCAGGAGCGCAAGGCCAGCCTGGGCAGCAAAGTGGGGCCCCATATCCACAGGAAAGCAAGGGAGGGGGCGTGAGAGGGAGAAAAGAGTAACACTGTTCTGAAGCAGAGTGACCACCGGTCCCCTGGAGAGGGAGAGGACGACAGGATGGCTGGCTGAGGCAGGAGGGAGGGCTGGGGAGGGTTTGTGGAATTCTAGGTGTGAGCTGGGGAACTAAAATTAGAAATAAATCATAAGTTTTTCTATATAAGCATTAATATCAGATGTACCCTGATGGGAAATTAGAATTTGGTCCAGTGTGTTAAAATAACCTGCCAGGAGTATTGATCTGCTCTTCATAGGAAATTGTGAGAGTGGTTTATTTCATCTTTTACGTTTTAGGAAACTGGCTCTGTGTTTTACCAACATGGTTTCCTGTGCTCCGTGTGATCTTTATTAGGTTTTCAGTCATTCGACAAAACCGGGTCCTTTGTATAAAAGAGCTGAGGTTTTTCTACAACTGTGTAACTTTCTTTTTTCTTTTTCTTTCTTTTTTTCTTTTTTTCCCTTTGTTTGGTGCTGGGGATGGAATCCAGGGGTGCCGACTGAGCTATATCCCCAGTGCTTTTTTTTTTTTTTTTTAATTTTGAGACAGGGTCTCCCTAAATTGCTTAGGCTGACGTTGAACTTGGGATCTTCCTTCCTCCAAAGTCTCTGGGATCCCAGGCATCTGTGCCTATGCCCACTTTCCAACTGTGGAACTTTCTCTATTTGCCTTTTGGAGTCTTTTGACAGTTTGGTTAAATGACTTGTTCACAGCGATCTTTCTTTGCCCCAGTGTTTAAAGCTTTCATAAAACTTGACAAATTCGAAGATCAAGTTCTCCCTGGCCAGGCGTGGGGGGAGGGGGGGACTCCTATAATCCCAGCTACCACAAGGTGGAGGCAGGAGTTCAAGGCCAGCCTAGGAAACTTAGCAGGACCCTGTCTCAAAATAAATAAATAAATACAAGCCCTGGTGGCCAAGTAGTAGAGCACCTACCTAGTATCTACAAAGTCCTGGGTTCAATCCCCAACTCGAAAAATAGTAGAGATTTACGGAAAGCTAACAGTCCTAATGCCATCAGTCATTAGCTTGAAACGTGTGCAACAGAAATAACTGAATTTCCTCGTCCACAGTTAATGGTTCACTCTGGTACTTTCCAGAGCAGCTATCAGCCTAAAAGGTTTTGTTTTCAAGGACACTCATGGAAAGGATGCTGACAAATGGAGGTTGATGATGACTTTAAGATTGTACCATGGGACTGGATGAGAATTCCCAGAGCTCTTTATTTTCTTCCTTCCTTCCTTCCTTCCTTCCCCTCTCTCTCTCTCTCTCTCATTCTTTCTTTCTACTTATTTGTTGGTCATGGAGATGGAACAGAGGGTACTTCTTTATCACTGAGCTACACCCAGTCCTCTTTTTTGTGAGACAGGGTTAGGCTTATTTACTTAGGGCCTCACTTAGTTGCTGATGCTGGCCTTGAACTTGCGATCCTCCTGTCTCAGCCTCCCAAGTTGCTGGGATTGCAAGTCCACACCACTGCACCTGACTGAATTTACAGAACTCTTATGAGGAAACTGATTGGTTCAAAACCTGCTAACCCAACATCAAGCAGAACAAGAGTTAACTAAATACAAGGAAATGCTTTGGCAGGTTTTCCTGCTGTCAGCCTGAACTGAAATTCTTAGGGTGCGTACTTTGATGGTCTCCATAAGACTGATCAAGACAACTCCCTAGGGGATCTGCTTAATAAAACGTGGGAGGTACCCAAACTGCAGGGGAAAACTGGCATGTCAGAAGATGTGAATCCAGTATGAAAAGGGTGGACTGGTGAAGAGCCTGGTCCTTCCTGAGTCCTTAAGGCTTCCACAGTCGAAGGTCCTGCACTCCTGCGAAGTGTGGCTCGGGAGGGCTAGCCTGACGTCCACAAGACCTTAGGTTCACTCTCTAACACTGTACAAAAAAATTGCTAGTAAAAGTTTTGCACTCCATTACACATCATAGAGTAGACAAAATGACACACGTTATGGAAAAACACTGGTGGGTTTTGTTTCAAAATTGCTTAAATAGTTTCTAATGGTTTAAACAGAATTTTCTTTGTTAAGCCCATAATCCTGGGAAGATCTTCAAAGCCTCAGTGGTCTGTGTCCATCACGGTGGGCCATCTGAACATTCACAGGGTTTCACTCAAGGGCCACCCTCAACAGGGTGCTTGTGTGCTCTTGTCATAATCGCATGCTTTTGGTTGGATAGGAGCCCTTTGTGCTCACGTCAATGTCCATGTTGGAGACGAGCTGCGTGGCGATGTCCTGGCAGCCCTCCTGCAGCGCCGAGGCTGGCATGTCTGCATCTGAGTACCAGTTGCGGTTCACCGTGTGTGCATATGTGCCAGCTGGCGAGGCATGCTGCACCCTGGTGGTGGTCACCACTCCCACGGACTTCCCTGGAGGTGGCAGAGGTCAGGGTGGGCCACCCAGAGCTCCAGGCCTGCCCTGACCCCAAGCCCAGGCCCAAGCCCACCTGCTTGCTTGGCCCGGTACATCACAGAGATGACCTCGTTGCCTCGTGCTGTGTTGCACTGGTCAAAACGGGCAGCCGCGCTCAAGCCAATGGTCTTGTAGTTGGCCTTGACCCCACACAGGTAGGCCGTGGCTGTGCTGGCGCTGTCTGGCACCTGTCTGTCCACACTGTATGTCTGGGGACAGAGATACCCTCAGCTCTGCTCTGGGGCAGACATTTAGTCCTTCACCCAGGCCTAGGACAGGGAGGACAGGTCCATCTCTCCTGGGTCCTTCCCCTGCCACAGCCCCCAGCCCCCTGCTCAGGAGGCCTCACCTTGGACAGAGCCATATATGGGAAGTGGTCCATGGCCAGGGGTGTCTCAGGCCCCAGCTTGCCTTGCACCTGTCCCTCACCCCGTGGGCACGCCCATCCCTGAAGGAGCAGATCCCCGTCAGGCCTGAGCCCCAGGGCTGGTCTGGACCCAGCAGTGGCCCTGGGTTCAAGGCCCATGAGCACCACGGGGTGGACCAGCATGGCGCACTCACCGTCCCCCAGGAAGATGATGAGGTTCTTGGCTGAGGTCTGAATGGGCTTCAGCTTCTTGGCGGCGTCCAGGGCCTTGGCGGCTTTCTGGTTCCAGAGGCTGGATTCTCCTCCTCCACTGGCCAAGGGGAGAGTGCAGCTAGGTCAGCCTTTCCTTTCCCTTTTTATGGTGGTGGCCTTGGCCCTCCCAGGGTTTTCTAGTCTGAATGGTCTTCTAGATCATTAGGACTTGTCTTAACAGCAAATGTGGGCACCTCTTTGAGTCAGGTCATTTGATGACGAGCTACAGTCCTCAATTGCCATCACTCTCCAAACAAGAACTCTGACTAAATGGATTCAAATATTAGGAGCTGCCTATGTCGCCTGAACCTGGACTTCCTTGATTTTGATTAGTTCAGGTTTGGGCTTCTATATGGTATGCACTTCAGTCTGTTGATATTATCTCCTTACGGTGTCATGATGGTCCCTTGCTGTGCTATATCCCTTCAAAACATCCTCGGTGCCTACGTGTGGTCTATAGTGAATGCTCAGTGGTCTCTCTGGATGAGTGTTGATGGTTTCAGTAAAGACAGGACAAGAAGGACACCTGAACCTTTGAATGTACGTTAAGGCCAAGACCCCAAAGGACAGTGTATGTCGGCTTTCCAACACTGGGACCGACATACACTGTCACTTAGGAAGAGAAAGGTTTCTTTTGGCTCAAGTTTGAGATGTCTTTGTCTGTGATCAGTCAGCCCCACAGCTGCAGACCTGTGGCTGTGCATCGTGGCAGAGCCAACCACCAGCCCATGGCCAGGAGGCAAAGGAGAGAGAAGAAGAGAAAGGGGCCATGGGCTGGCATGGTGGTGCACATCTGTAATCCCAGCACCTTGGTATGCTGAGCAGGAGGGTCCCAAGTTCAAGATCAGCTTTAGCAACTGAGAGAGATCCTCAGCAACTTAGCATGACCCTGTCTCAAAATAGAAATAAAAAGATCTGGAGAGGTAGCACAGGGGTGATGTGCCTGGGGGTTCAATCCACAATATCAAACAAGTTTTAAAAGAAAAAGGGGCCAATATCCCATTGTCCCCTTCAAGAACATGCCCTCAGTGACCTGAAGACTAGTCTCCCGCTCTTGACGGTTCCATCCACAGGCTGTGGATGGAGCACAGTTGTAGAGTGCTTGCCTAGCATGTGTGAGGTCCCGAGTTCCATCTCTATACCAAAAAAGGGAAAAAAACTTTTCACCACCTTCTCATAGCACCAAGCTGGGGACCAAGCCTTTATCACCTGGGCCTTCAGGAAGCATTCCAAATGCAAATCACAGCAGGTGTTGACCAAGACAGCTCGAAGCCCTAGGGTTTGGTCACACTCCATCTAGATGAGACCAAAAGAGGCAGAATGTTAGTCTCAGCCTGGCCCGTGGCGCCTCTGCACTCCAGTTCTCACACCAGGGGCTGCAGCCGGACTTAAAGCCATCGAATCCCGGATTAAACAGCCCAGCCTCAGCTGGTGACCCCAGCTGAACGTCAGTCACTTGCAGGAGCATCTCTGATTCCCAATGTCCAGGCCCAGCTGCAAGTAATCATGCTGTGTCTGTGCCTCACTTCCGCTTCTGTCCATAAATACTGCCTGACCACGTGGCGGGCCCAACAGGCTCCTCAGACCTTGCTCTGATTTTTGCAGGTTGGCAGATTTAGGCACCCTTTTTCCTTAGTGAAACTCTGCTCAGTTTAGCTTGTGAAAGATTTTTCCTTTCAACTGTAAAAAATAAAATAAGTGCTTTTCTTTGGTGCTAAGGGAAGGGATGGGGTGGCCAGAGGGGAAGGTGTGGGGTGGGGTACGGACCCCTGCCCATGGTCTATTTCTTGATTCGGGTGGTGCTTACTTGGGTGTCTAAATTCATAATTATATATCTTCATGTTATACCTTTAGTGTTATGCACTGGGCTTAATGTTTGATATATTTCAAAAAGAAAGATAAAGGAAAAATGGAACAAGGCACAGCTTATTCTGGATTAGACAATTCTGTTCCTGGTAGGTTTCCCACTTTCATCTCAGCCAGCATTTCCCAAAATGTGATATACATATTGTTACCGTTTGGATATGAGGTGTCCCCCAGGTTTCCTGTTTTCAGCGGTGAAATGCTGGGTTGAATGGACTGGCCGGGTGTTAACTGCAGGCAGGTGGAGGGTGGCTGAGGAGGTGGGTCACTGGGTTGTGCCACTGGAAGGGTCTATGGGTCCTGCAACCCCTTCTGCTCCCTCTCTCTCTGCTTCTTGGCTGCCAGGATGTTCTGCCTCACCTCAGGCCTATGACAAGGGCGTCTGCCATCTATGGACGGAGACCTCTGAAACTGTGAACCAAAGTAAAGTTTTCCTCCTCTAAGTTGTTCTTGTTAGGAATTTTGGTCACAACAATGCAAAACCTGCCAGACATACACATATTTTTTAATTTTAATTTTTAAATTTGTTCTAATTAATTATATGTGACAGATATACATATATTTTCAAGGTAGGGTCCTCCAGATTATTTTAGGCAGAACAGGGAGTGTTTTTGCTGCTAGCCACGCAGGATACTAAATAGCCCTGAATTTCCCAGTGAGAAAATGACCTTTTGAGTCTCTTCTAACCCTTCTGATATTGGCCAGGGGAGACTCTCTTGGCTCTGGAACACCTTCACTATCATGCTCTATCCTTTGAATGTGTCCTCGAAAAGTTCATGTGTTGGAAGGTGAATCCCTAAATTCACGTGTTGGAGCTATTTTGAGGTGGAGACTTTTGGAAGAAAATTAGTTAGATGAGGTCATGAGGATGGGTTCCCCATGATGAGATTAGCGACTTAACAAGAAGGGAAGGAGAAAACTGAGTTTTCAAACTCCCTTGCCTGCACCAAGAGATTCTATAGGAAAAAAAAAATTACCAGACATGTAGATACCTCAATATCAAATTTTCCAGCCTCCAGAACCATGAGCTAGATAAACCTCTATCCTTTATATATTACCAGGTCTCTGGTGTTTTGTTATAGTAACAGAAAACTGAGCATAAAAGACCCTAATTTTACCATTTCCCTCCTAACACAGATGAAGCATATTGTAGACTTCCCTGGGAGGCAACAGGACCTAAGGAGAAATCAATTAATGTCACTTTTTGTTTGTTTGCTTGAAATACACGGTTGCCCACTATTTGGGGCTGGAGATGGTGGTGTTCCTTTTTTGGTAGTTAAAAGTTTCCTTTTATAATTATTATTTAAAAAAAAATCTGAGTTCACTTAATGGGAATTATTAATGCCACAGGCAGTATATGGCTAAGGCAAACAATCACTAAGGTGACACACAAGCAGCTGAGTTTTGAGAAATGCTGATTGAAAAGAAAGAAATTAAGACAGTTTGGAGCCTGAACTCATGTTGACACCCCATCCCCACCTTCTGGGTGTCCTTGGACCCTAAGCTTTCCAAGCCTCAACCCCTCATCTATGAAATGGGAACAACAGCCTTGTGTCATACGGCTGCTGTGGGGACTCAGGTCAGCGCTGCAAGGATCACTGACCTTTAGAACAAAGAGACCAGTCTTAGAATGCCTGGAAGTTCTGTCACCAAGGACCCAAAGCCCAAGGACTGGGTACACACCTACAAGAAGAGGCTCATTGCTTCTGTGTTCCTGATGGCCTGTGT
This sequence comes from Marmota flaviventris, assembly GCF_047511675.1. NCBI lineage: Eukaryota > Metazoa > Chordata > Mammalia > Rodentia > Sciuridae > Marmota > Marmota flaviventris. The sequence continues at coordinate 7,073,534 of NC_092508.1, read as the reverse complement.
GGCAGGGACTCGCTGTGGCCCACTCCACCCACCAGGGGGCGCATGCAGATGTCCCCTTCCACAGAAAACTGCCAAGTTTCTGGATGGGGCCAGGAAGGAGAGTGTCCCACTGCCTAGTAAAGGTGCCCCATGCCTTCTTCACGTATTTTCTGGGAAGGGACCTCAAAGGACTGAATGAGTGAGGGCATCCGGGTCTCGATCTGTAAGAATCTGGGGGTGCAGGAGTGAGTCTGGGAAAGCCATGCTCAGCAGGCAGCCTGGGCTTGAAGCTGGATTAGCAGAAGCCTCAGATACAGGTCAAAGTCTAGTTCTTTGATTTCTCTTAAAAAAAAAAAAAAATTCTATCAGTAGTATTTTTGTGACACTGTGAATATATCGTGTAAATAAATGTGTATACACACATATGTCCTCATGATTTGAATAACTACACAAACTCCATTATATTCATGTACCACTATGTTCAAGTTTACCCCTATCTTCTTGGTGGAGATTACATAATTTTCTCATTATAAACAGCACAATGATGAATTCGCATATTTTTTTCTTCATCTTAGATGCAGAAATTACTAAGTGATTTTTGTCCATAATTCTGTTTATGTGAAGAATTACATATATTGATTTACGTATATTAAACCATCCTTGCATCTCGGGAATAAAACCAATTTGGCCATGGTGTACCTTCTTCTTTAATATGTTGTTGAACATGATTTGCTAATATTTTATGCAGTATTTTTGCATCTAAGTTCATCAGGGATATTGGTCTGTAGTTTTCTTTCCTTGGTGTGTCCTTATCTGGTTTTGGAATGAATGTGAAAGTGTTCCATCCCTTTCTATTTAATGGAATAATTTGAGGGTAATTGGCAGTAGTTGTGTTTTGTTGTTGTTGTTTCTCCGTACCAGGATGTGAACTCAGTGGCTCTTAACCACTGAGCTATATCCCCAGCCCTTTGTATATTGAGACAGGGTCTCTCTTAAGTTGCTTAGTGCCTCACTAAATTGCTAAGACTGGCCTTGAACTTTCAATCCTCAGGCCTCAGCCTCCAGAGTTGCTGGGATTTCAGACATTCGCCACCTCACCCGGTACATTAGCTCTTCTTTAAAGGTTTGCTAGAATTCAGCTGAGAATCCGTCTGCTCCTGAGCTTTTCTTTTTTGGAAGACTTTTTATTACTGCTTCTATTTCATTCCAAGTAATTGATCTGTTTAGGTTTTCTGTCCTCTTGATTCAGTTTTGGCACATCATATTCGTCTAGAAATGACTCCATTCTGGCTTTTCTAATTTATTGTAATATAAGTTTTCAAAATAGCTCCTAATGATCTGCTGGGTTTCTGTTGTGATTCCTTCTATCACCCATTCATCATTCAAAAGCGTATTGATCAATCTCCATTTGTTTATACAGTTTAGGTAGGATCTGGTCATGTTGATTTCTAATTTCATTCCGTTATGAGTTTCCATATTCTTGAGCTCTTGTCTGGTTACTTTCTTAGGAGAGTCTTAAAAATGAGACTGTTGGGTCAAAATATATCCAACATTTATGAAGACATTTTGCAAGCTTGATTTCCAACTAGCATTAATAAATAATATTTACTAATTCTTACCAATACAACTGATCAGAAATGTCTAATAACTAAATTGTATTTGAATAACAATGACAATTAATACACTTTATGCATTGATTGGCTTTTTGACTCATTTCCCCTTCCTCTATAGTGCTCCTTCTCTGTCTCTTAAAAGTATTCTCGCTGGGCGCGGTGGCACACTCCTGTAATTCCAGCAGTTCAGAGGCCGAGGCAGAAGGATCAGGAGTCAAAGCCAGCCCCAGCAACAGCGAGGCGCTAAGCACCTCAGTGAGACCCTGTCTCTAAATAAAATACAAAATAGGGCTGGGGATGTGGCTCAGTGAACGAGTGCCCCTGGGTTGAATCCCCAGTATCCCCCTACCCCCCCAAAATTTTATTTTCTTTTGGCCAAGCCCTAAATTCTAGAGTACACTGGTTTATCATCTCAGGTCACCCTTCTCTGCTACTTCTTGTGTCCCTAATTACCTTGTCTGGTCTCACAGCTGCAAATTCCTATGGCTTCCAAATGTGTAACTCCAGTTCTGACTCCTTTTCCAAATTCCATCATCTACTTGACATTTCCATACTGGATTGGCATCCTGTACTTTTCCTTACTTTTTGAGAATCTCAGTTCAAGGGGAAGAGGTGAAGTGCAGCTTCAGGGTTCATATGGATGAGCCAGCCCCTCGTGTAGCCTCTGCTCCTTCCCCCTCCCCCACCTGGCCTTGGCTGGAGCAGGTCTTGGACAAGAAATGCAGAGAAACTACCTGTCAGTGAAGGCCTAATACATGCCAGGCCATCCTGTTTTCTTTTTTTAGTACTGCGAGTTGAACCCAGGGGTGCTTTACCACTGAGCTACATCCCTAACCCTTTTTATTTTATTCTTGAGATGGGATCTCACTAAGTTCCTTTAGGACCTTGTTAATTTGCTGAGCTTCTCCTCAAACTTGTGATACTCCTGACTCAGCCTCCCTAGTAGCAGAGATTACAGGCATGCACTACTACCCCTGGCCCTCCTGCTTTCTTTTTTTAATATTTATTTTTTAGTTATAGGTGGACACAATATCTTTATTTTATTTTTATGTGGTTCTGGGGATCGAACTCACTGCCTCACGCATGGTAGGCAAGCGCTCCACCACTGAGCCACAACCCCAGCCCCTTCCTGCTTTTTTTCAGGATTTCATCCAGTGTGTGTGCACAGGAGAGGAAACTGGTTAACAGACTCCACTGTATGTGTGAAAGGTGGTGGCCACACTGAGCCTTCTTCTTTCCTCCTTCCCTAGTGAAGGACAAAGGCTCCGCCTTAGGCGATGGTTAAGGAACCCTGGGTGACCTCTGGCCCCTGGACCTAGGTCTCCACCCTGCTCCCCTGTAGACACAAGTCCCAGGCAGCTGCAGCGCTTCCTGAGCTGTCTCTGCCCTTCCAGTGGCTGAGGCCATGGCCAAATGCATTAGAGTTTCAGGAGGTCAAGTACATGATCGGACATGGCACGGGAGACCTGGGTGGAGTCTCCTCACTATCCATGGGGTTTGGCAGGATGAAGTGTGCTTACTGTTGGGGCTGGTGTTCGAACCAGGTCTCTACATGATCCTGGCCACCAAATTGGCGCTCAAGTAAGTGGGTCCAGATGCTGTGTGACAATGTGTGTCCCCAGGGCTGCCAGGGTCACCTTCCTGACACCAGTACCAATTAGAGATCAATCAGCTACAAACATACAAACAAGGTCCTCCACCAGCAAAGATTACCAAAGTGCTGAAGTTTTAGATATTCCAAGCACTTCATAACAATATGTTATTACAAGATTGACAAACTACACTGTAAACATGATATTTTATATTTGGTGGGGGAAAAGGACTTACTTTGTTGTCATATCCATATAATATTGTGATCTAGAACCCAACCTACATTATCTCAAAGGAATGCATGTAATTTGCTGAATTTCACAAATGCTCATTGCTGTGTGGTTTTTTATTTATAAAAGTAACACAACTATTATAACCTCTCCTGTTGATGAACACACTGGGCTGTTTCCACTTTGGAGCTATATAAACTCCACCACTTTGACCAGATCAGTACATGTAGCTTTGGCCACAAAGGCCACAGTGTCTCCAGCAATTTTACCCAGCGCAATGTGGCCACACTGTGGGGTGTGCACACCCTGACCCTCCCGGATGCTGCTCCAGTCTCTGGGGTGTGGAACTCCGGCTCCTGCTCTCCTCCGGGGCCTCCCACGGGCGGCCGCTCAGTCCCTGCCAGCGAGGGGGCTGTAATAGGCCCCGCCTGGTCTCTCTGCTTGGGCTGGACACCTCTCCAGGTGTCTGCTGGCCTTCGGATTCAACCTTCCTGAAGATGCTGGAGGGGACTGAGCCACCCAGACAGAGCTGATCAGGGGTTGCCAACAAAGGAACAGCAGAGCTTGCAAGAGCGACCAAGGACGGTGGAGAGAGGCGGCTTTGCCAAGGCCTCGGCGCGAACAGCCAACCTGGACGCCAGCACCGGCGGGTGCCAGGACTTCCACTGGTTGCGTGCTGCGGTGGCGGCGGGGTCACGCCATCCCAGAGGACGCGCTACCTCGAACCAGGGGTGGCTGGGGCGCCTGCTGTCGCCGCCCTCTGGAGGCCAAGGCGGCGCGGCGCAGCCCAAGGTGCGCACCTTCCTAGGCTGGTGGCTGGACGGCCCAAGAGCAGGGCAGACAGCGCCGCGCTCCTCTCGCTGCCTCTCAGAGGCCGATGCGTCCCGGGGCTGAGCGGCGAGGAGCCGCGGGAGCCTCAGTTCCCTGCCCGGAGGAAGGCGGGACAGTGGAGGGACGAGGGACCTGGGGCTGGGGCGACAGGCCTGCTAGGGCTGGGGCTGGGGCTGGCCAGGAAGCTCCGGGGGCCCAGGTCCCAGGGGCCCCCAACCCCCGTGGGCTTGGACCAGCTTCTGTGGGTGCAGGGAGGAGCTTTGTGCCCCAGGGGCTTGTGACAGCCCTCTCTTCGCGCCTTTGGGTGCTACTTCACTCTCTCTGGCATATCTGGCACTTGGATTTCTGACTTCGGACCTAGGGTCCCCAGAATCATGGGGATGGGCTCGGGACTATGTGCCTCACAGGATGAGGAGAGTGAGAAGGTGCCTGGGCATTGGGATGGGGCTGCAGGGAAGGCTGGGGTCCCAGGAGGGATGGCCTGGGCTAGGCCTGTCCCCAGCCTGAGGAGGCCCCTGTCCTGGTGCAGATCCTGGCTGTGGACAGGGTGTTCCTGGAGCATTTGCTCAGCCTGTTGGGGGCAGATGCTGTGGAGCAGAAGGCCCAGGAGATCCTGCAGCTGGAGCAGCTGGGGGCTGCTGGGGCTGGGGCAGGAGCATGGCAGGGCTGGGTCAAGTCTGGTCTCCATCCAAGATCACTGTCAGTGTGATGGCCTCTGGTGAATCTGGGCGATATGTACAACAAGGTGACCCTGGGACAGCTGCAGACAATCCAACCCCACCTGAGTGTGGCCCAGACCTTGTGTGCAGGCAGGTGTAGAGGCTGAATCTGGGACTCTGTGATCGCCCTCCCCAGGGATGGATGAGGCTTTCTATAGAGCTGGACTCCTGGTCTTCCTGTCACCATCCCTGCCCCTTGTCCTCTGTGGTCCCCACCCTGTGCCCCCAGCTGCGGTGGAAGTGGCTGCTGGACCAGATCTTCCAGGAGGACTTCTCAGAGGACGAGGAGGTGGTCCCAGCTCATCCGCTCCACGCCACACAGGTGGGGCTGCACATCCCCCACGCCTGCACCCCATGTCCCCCAGCCTCCCCCCTGCCTGCTTCCCCGACCCTGGATCCACCTGCGCCTGCGCCTGCGCCTGCGTGCAGGAGCCCTGTGGGGAGGCGGTGGGGAGCCTGGAGCAGGAGTGCAGTCCTGGGTTCTGGTGCCGGAGCTCCCCCTGCCTATGGAGCAGGGCAGGCTGTGGCTTGCTGAGCTGCAGTCCTCACTGGGGATGCAGGGGCTGGCTGACAGGGTGGCTTCTCTGAGGGACGGTGTGGCCGCAGTTCTGCTGGCCCAGGGCCAGCTCAGGGCCAGCTTCCTGTCCTCTGCCCACCTTGGGGAGGAGCAGGGGCTGATCAAGGCCAGCCCTGAGGCAGGCAGAGAGCCCTGAGTGTCCCCTGTCCCACCCCATAGCAAGTCAGGAAAGGGTGCTGGCTGTGACCCCTCAGGGTCAGGGCTGGTCAGTAGCAGGACTGTGTCCTGTTGTGCGAGTGGGGCTCAGGACACTTCAGGCTGCTTACCAGGACTGACCTGACAGTCCTTCTCTGAGGACAGTGTGGGGACCCGGTCCAGCCTGTGTGGGGGCCCTGGTGCGAAAGGTGGTTCCCTGGGGTGGCCCCCATGCCTGTGCGTCAGGACAACCCCCTGTTCCACCTTCCCCCAGGATTCTGCACAACTACCTGGTGTGGCGTGTGGTCATGGTCCTGATTGAGCACCTGTCCCCACCTGCATGAGCTGGCTCAAGAGATGGTGGGCAGTGACAAGTCCCAGGAGCCGGCCTATGGGCCTGGACCAGGCCAACTGCCACTTTGGCGTGGCACTTGGTGCCCTCTTTGTACATGAGCACTTCTCAGCTGCCAGTAATGCCAACGTCAGGCTGCCTTGGGTTCATGATGGGCATCCAGGTGGTACATGGGATGCCTTCCATGTCTCCCTGTAGCTGGGGACCCAGGCTGAGCTTAGGCCTCAGTGCCGGCTCCCTAGACTGATTTGCACTACACTCCTCCCTGAAGTCACTCAGGTGCTGTCCCCACCAGTGATCTCTTTGCCCACCCTTTTCACCCATGCTCAGATTCTTGAGCCTTGGGCACAGACTGTGTCTCTGCTTGGACTGTTTCCCTGTGTGTAGAGGGAGCAGGGTGAGGGGTGTGGTGCTCCAAGGCCTTGCTCTCCATCTCAACCACCCTTCCACCTGCATGCTGGGCCCCACTCATGGCTTATCTTTCTGAAAATAGCTGGCACTGTGTTGTATAACACAGTGTTGTATACTTATTGCTTTGTCCCTCCCAGGGGAATGGAGGCCCCAGGAGGGCAGAAAAATCTTAGTTCAGAGATCTATACTCAGCTTCCAGATGTCCAGGTAAAGGGTCCAAGGGCCACTCTGGTGGCCTGTCCCACTCCTCCAGCCTAGAGTTGGCTCTGGGGAGGGGTGAGCATGTAGCTGCTGGTTACACAGGACTGCCCCTGTATGCACTGACAGGGCAAGCCCCATCTGCAGTTTGCTTGGGTGTGGAGGTGGATCAGCGAGATGCAGGGTCTCCTGGTTCCAGGACATGCCTGAGTCTTTGGCATCCCACTGGTGGAGTCTGAGGCCAACAAAGGCACCCGTGGGTCTGGTGGAGTCCTGATCCCGTGGAGGGTGCCTGGTGCCTAACTTGGTCCTTCTCAAAGTATAGGCACAGGAGGGACTAGGTGGCTGAGCTTGCTGTTTTCCTAGGATTTGAGGTTGGAGTTCAAGAGCAACCCAGGGATGGCAGTGGATGTCATTGTCTCAGCCTTGGGGGTACCATAGTGTCTTCACCATGGAGGGTCCGGGGCTGGGATGGGCAGTGCTGCCTGGTCTGAGTCTGCCTTATCCCTCTGTCTCTTGGTAAGAGCCAAAGGTGGGGGCATCAGGATAGGCAGCCCAGTTTTGGACTGGTAGTGGGGGTGCCGTTGGTGGGAGATGCCAGCTGCAGGGTTCCTGGGTGGGTCTCAGAGGGCCTGGGTGTCAGGGCGTAATCCTCAGCAACAGCAGCAACCAAAAGGGCAGCAACACTATGGTGGCGATAGGGCGGTGACCCACAGCACTGCTCTGGCCTGCTGGGGGCTCCAGGCCGCAGGCCTCATAGGGCTCCAGGCAGGCGGCGAAGGCCATGACGTGCGCGATGTAGTTCTGCTCCTGCACCCCGTGCACCAGGTGCGCCTGCGGGCCGCGCGCCAACACCGCCACGTCCTCGCCTCCGTGCGTCTCCGACGACAGAGGCACAGCCGCCTGCTGCTTGTAGGTGTGGGCGCCTGGCGGGAAGAGGAGTTCAGGGCGGGAAGAGTCCCCCTCCACCCCTGTCCCCAACAAGATGACCTTTCAATGGCCGCACTCACCGCTCTTAACCTCCGTGACGTTGGGTCGGTTGCCAGAGTTCAGCACGTAGCCGGGGCCATTGCCATACAGGATGGACGTGTAAGACTTACCGTCCTGGGCCTTGAGCGGGGCCAGCCCTGCGGGGACAGGTGGCACCTGAGCTCACCGCCCTCCCCAGTGTGTCGGGACCCCCGAGTGCCGCACAGGCGCCTTTCGCCTTGTCACCAGCTTATTCCTCCCAAGAACCCTGCGAGGCAGGCGCCCTCAGTGCGCCCGGTTGACAGATGAGATGCGACCCCCGCCTCAGCACCGCAGCAACAGCCCCTGTCGCGGTCCCCGCCTACCGAAGATGGAGCTGCCCCGCAGCGTGTAGCCGCCAAAGGAGAAGACGTGGGAGTGGTCGGCGGTGACGAGGGTCAGAGTGTCCTGGTCGCTGGTGAGCTGGCCGGCCTTGTCGATGGCAGAGTCGAACATGACCGCCTCCGTCAGAGCCAGGAAAGCGGTTCCCGCGTGGTGCCCGTGGTCTATGCGGCCCCCTGCAGGAGCCAGTGGGAGGGGCATGAAGCTCCGCCCCGCCCCGCCCTGCCCCGCCCTCCCTGCTGCCCACGTGCCTCGCCCACCTTCCACGAAGAGGTAGAAGCCGCGGGGGTTCCTGCTCAGCAGACCCAGGGCCACCTCTGTCATCTCCACCAGGGAGGGGTCTTTAGCTGGCTCCCGGTAGATTTCGTATTTTAGGTGTCGAGGCTCGAAGAGGCCTGGGGGACAAGGGACCCAGTGATGAGGGGCTGGCTGGGGAGGGGAGGGTGATGGCCACAGGCACACAAGCTCCAGTGGGGCCACCTGAGGGGTGCCAGGTCAGGAAGTGGGGGTCATTACCCATGAGGTGCGTCACTGCTGGGTCCTGGGACACCTGAATGAGCTGCTTGCGGTTCCACACATACCGAGCCCCCTGGAGGGACAGAGCCCACACTCAGCCCACATCCCTAGACCTGCAGCCCTGCCCTGGTCCCGGCCCTGTGAGCCCCATCACCTGGTGCTTTGCCAGCCATTCCTGCACCAGGTCGCGTCCATCCAGCCTGGTTCCATTCTGGGTGGTGTCACTTGGGTACTCGGGGTCTGGGGTGCCCTTGGGAAACATGAACTTTCTGCCCCCGCCGAGGATCACCTGTAGTCAGAGACCCAGGACAGGTGGCCTTGGGGCCTGAGGGGCCTCCAGCCCCCTGGTCACAGACAGCCCCCTGCTGCCCATCAGGTGGTGGGAAGGACTGTTCTGGGTACTCCATTGAACCCCAAGAGGCCAAGGCAGGCCACAGGGTTCAGATGGTTGGAGGCGTGGGACTCCAGCCAGTTTTCAGGCCTGCCCTTTGGTCACACCACTCCCCTTTGCCCTTTGTGCTCACGTCAATGTCCATATTGGAGACGAGCTGCGTGGCGATGTCCTGGCAGCCCTCCTGCAGCGCCGAGGCTGGCATGTCTGCATCTGAGTACCAGTTGCGGTTCACCGTGTGTGCATATGTGCCAGCTGGCGAGGCATGCTGCACTGTGGTGGTGGTCACCACTCCCACGGACTTCCCTGGAGGTGGCAGAGGTCAGGGTGGGCCACACAAGCCTCCTGGCCTACCCTGGTTCTCACTGGCAGCCCCATACCTACCTGCTTGCTTGGCCCAGTACATCACAGACATGACCTCGTTGCCTCGTGTTGTGTTGCACTGGTCAAAGCGGGCAGCTGCACTCAAACCAATGGTCTTGTAGTTGGCCTTGACCCCACACAGGAAGGCTGTGGCGGTGCCAGCGCTGTCTGGCACCTGTCTGTCCACGTTGTATGTCTGGGGACAGAGACACTCTCCTCTCTGTAACCTTACTCCAGGCCTAGCCCTAGGGTGGTCCTCACTGCCCTGGACCCCAAACTAGGCCCCATCTCTCCTGGGTCCTTCCCATGCCACAGCCCCCCAGCCCCCTGCTCAGAGTCCTCACCTTGGACAGAGCCATATATGGGAAGTGGTCCATGGCCAGGGGTGTCTCGGGCCCCAGCTTGCGGTGCCTCTGTCCCTTTAGGATCCGGGTGGCTGTCACCGTGGGCACGCCCATCCCTGAAGGAGCAGATCCCCGTCAAGCCTGAGCCCCAGGGCTGGTCTGGACCCAGCAGTGGCCCTGGGTTCAAGGCCCATGAGCACCACGGGGTGGACCAGCATGGCGCACTCACCGTCTCCCAGGAAGATGATGAGGTTCTTGGCTGAGGTCTGAATGGGCTTCAGCTTCTTGGCGGCATCCAGGGCCTCGGAGGCTTTTTGGTTCCAGAAGGCTGGATTCTCCTCCTCCACTGGCCAAGGGGAGAGTGCAGCTAGGTCAGCCTGGGGGCTGGCCTGTGGGGCAGGGAGAGGGGCTGGGGGAACCTCGTACCTGGGATGACACCATGGGCCAGCTGTATCCTCAGCCCCAGCAGCAGCAGCAGTACTGGGGCTCCCTGCATGTCTGCGGGTTGGTGGTCGGTGGTAGGCTGGGACACCTAGGTACCAGCTACAGAGCAGGCTGTCTGTGTAGAAGTCAGAAGACAATTTGCCCTTTTAAAGCCTTCTTGTCTCTCTCCCACCCTAATCTCCTGCCCCTGTGCTGTGAAAGGCAAACCCGGATAGTGTCAGGGTGTGGCTGAGCTAGCCTGGGGCAGGAGCTGACAGGCAGCTCTCATTTTGGGCCCCAGGTGTCTCTTCCTTGTAGGGTGGGAGTGGAGGCCGCTTCCCTCTGGGCAAGGAGCTTGGCTTTTGGCCTGGACTACCACCCCTCTGCCCATGCTGCCCTGTGGGACTCAGCACTCCTTTGTCCCTGAGACCCAGCTGGGCCAGGCCTGTTCTGGGTGCTGAAGGGGGACAGGGCTGGGGGCAGATCACCTGGGCCACAGGCCTGGTTTTGGCTTCCTGATGCCACCAGCCCCATAGATACAATAAATGATGCTGGAAGGGTGGCCTGGCTTCCTGGCCACTCCATCGTGTCTTTGCATGTTTGACTTGGGCAGGTGGGCCTTCAGGAAATTGTTCCCAGGGTGACTATGTGTGGGCATGGGTGGGGTTGGTGGAACCTCATTCCTGGGCCTTGCCATTATGGCTTTGGGTCAGCAGGTGTGTTTGCTTGGGTGTCCACACCTTTGCTTGGGGCAGCAGGTGGGTATGGGGTCAATCCACAGGCCAACCAGGCATGGGCTAATCTTCTGAACAGTGGGCAGGCTCTTGCCCTTGAAGTTGACCCCAATTTCCCTTGGACAGGTAGAAGGGTCCCTGAGGTGAGTCTGTTTTCAGAGGCCCTAGGCACACCCAGAGATGTAGCCTCGGATGAGCACCTAGGAGGTTTCCGAAGCCTCAAGCTGGGTTCAAAAGTATTTCTCAATCCAGCAATCCCACTTTTGCATGTATGTGTGAAGGAATTAGAAGCAGGGACTCAGATTTCTGTACACCAGGTTCAGAGTAGCATGGTCCCCAGTAGCCAAGAAGCAGGTCTCATTACTGAATGAATGTAGAAGCCAAATGTGGGCCATGCCCTTCATGGAATATCATTCAGCCTCAAAAAATGAAGGAGGGCTGGGGCCGTAGCTCAGTGGCAGAGCGCTTAGTTGCACATGTGAGGCACTGGGTTCGATCCTCAGCACCACATAAAAACTAAAAAATTTTTAAAAATAAAGAAACAAAACTATTTTAAAAAATGAAGGAAGCCTGCAGCAGGCTGGGAGGGGGAACCCGAGGGCTGTACCCCTGGTGAAGTGCCAGCCTCAACGTTTGCACTCAGACGGGGTTCCCAGTGGAGTGAGATTCCTGGAGACAAGGGGAGCTGGGGTAGCTTAATGGGGACAGGCCTCAGCTTCCAAGACTAGAAAGTTCTGAGGAGTTACCCAACCCCGGGAATGCACCTCACAGTACTGAACTTAAAAATGGAGAAGTTTTTTTTTTTTTCTGGGCTTGTAACAGGGGTTCACTTGATGCTTTGACTATATCCCTTGTGTCCTTGAAACTTACATGATTTTTTTTCTTTTTTCCATTCCTCTTTTCCCTAAGCTTCTCTTCCCTGATCTTCTCCTTTCTGATCTCTCCTCCCTAATCTCATTTTTTCTGAATCACCTCTGCAAAAACCCCTGTTCCTGTGGCTAGACAGAATCACAGCCTTTGGGACAGGAGTCCCCTGTGTTTCTCCTTTGCTAGCAAAGCAATGAACCTTCTTTTTGCTTTTTCTCAAAACCTTGTCTTCGTTATTGGATTGGCCTCAAGGACTGAGCTTTTGGTAACAGGCTGGGAATCCACCCCAGGGCCTGTGGCAATGCTAGGTGAGTGTTCTGTGTTGAGCTTCATTCCAGCCTCTAAGGTGCTAAATTTCATGTTCTGTGTTTTTACCACAGTTTAAAATGTTTCCAAAGGAAAAAAATCCATCCTCTCGCTCTGCGTAATGCACCTGCCTGCAGCGGACTCCTTCCTCCTCCCATCAGGCCTCACCACCTGAGCCACAGGCCTGTCACTGGCTGTCCCCTCCGCCCCCACATGCCCTCTGCCTCCTGTGAACCAGTTTTCCAAGAAGCTGCATCTCCATTAAAGGACTGCAGGCTGCTTGTCCATGGCTGGGCCACGTGACCCTGAAAGGTGGCCTGTTGGAGGGCGAAGCAGAGATTGTCTTGGGCATTCTTCAGCCTTTGAATATCTGTTTACCTTAATTTTGTATTGTTTTTGTTTTGGAGACTGAATGAAATGGTGCTATGCCACTGACCTACATCCCTAGTCCTTTTTTTTTTTTTTTTGGACAGGGTCTCCTGAAGCTGCCCAGTCTGGCCTCCAGCCTGCAGTCCTGCCTCAGCCTCCTGAGTTGCTGAGATTACAGGCCTGTGCCAACCGCGGCGCCTGGCCTAACATTCTCATAAGCATCCCAAGTGCATTGGAATGGATCCCTAAGCTGATGGAGCTCCAGCCTTCCCCAGCCCTAACACTAAGATGCCGTAATGCCCTTCACCTGTAACAGGGGTCCACTTTATGCTTTAAATGTAGCCCTTGCTGCTCTGTCACTTGCTCCTCCCTAATCTCTCCCCCTCCCCATTCTCATGGGGAAACAGGATTACCTTTCTTTCCCATCCTAGGCACAGATTTATCTGTCCTGAGTACACACCCACCATAGGAAAGAAAGAATCCAGACTTTGGGGATGGTATCAGAAGATCTCAGAAAGGACTATCTCCCAAATTACCAAGTGAATTACTCCAACAGAGAACACAAGGAAGGCTGTAAGCCTCTTTAAATGCCCCCTGTTCCTGCTCATGGGGAGAGCCACAGTCTCTGGGACAGGACCCTGTGTTTCTCCTTTGCTAGCAAAGTAGTACACCTTCTTTTTCCTTCTTACCAAAATCATGTCCTTGATATTGGATTGGCAACAGGGACAAGGACCAACTTTCAGCAATAAACCTAGAGAAGAGATTCCCCATCTACCTGATATTCCTATCAAAGTACTTGGTAAATGTTTTTAATTATGACTTTCTTTTTTTTCCTGTGGCCTTAATGAGAAACTGATGTGACTCCATTTTTGAAAAACCAGCCTGTACCTCAGAGTAGGGCCTGTGGGTGAGGGGGGATTCTTATCCTTGGAAAACTGTTCCTAGGCGCATAAGCTACCCCATGAGTCATTTGTCTGTACCAGATGTCCTTGACTCAGCAAATGCAAGTTCCTGAAAAGACCAAAAAAATGACTGAGGCCTAATTCGGACCATAGCAACAACCAATCGGAGTGAGTCAGGGAAGACACAGGAAATACCAGGCGACCCTCCCAGTGGTTTTAGGCCACCCTGCAGTTTAGCATCTACACTCTTGCAACCCCTAGCGGCCTAAACCAATCCACCACTTGAACTAACCGATCATGCTTACCCGACTTGTTCCTGTCAATGTGCTAATCACTGTTAAGAGTTGTTGTTTGATTTTCCCCGTGGTGTGAAATGATTAACTGTGTGATGTTGTGACCCATAGAGTATCGCCACAAAAACTATAAATCCTCAGGACTCATTCCTCTGGACCGCTGCGTGGGAAATGGTTGTGAGTCCAGGTTTGAGAGCTTGCAATAAAGACTCTGTGATTGCATGGGATTCGGCTCCTGGAGGTCTACTGGGGTCCCACGAATCTGGCATTACACTAAGAGTTCATGAACTTCTTCCACATAGCTGTCATGGATAACTTGAGTCCATTTTCTGGGCCCCTGGTTGCTCATTTGTTTCAGAATAATTTATTTTCTTATTCTTCAAAGTGGAATCATTATTTCAGGCCAACATGCCCTCAGGCAGAGTCTCCCTGGGTCCTCCCATCATGACTCCTCCTCTTTTTTGGCTGCTCTCTGATGGTGGGAGAGAGAAAGTCCCCTCTCTCAGGCTCCCTGCCTCCTGCCATCATTGTTTATGAAAAACCAGCCTCTATCTCAGAGCAAAGCCTGTCCAAGGAAGGGACATCACCTTTGTCCTTGAAAAGACCCACAGAGCACTCCTAGGCACATTCCCACCCTGAGAAGTTGTTTATCTGCAAATAACAGGAGAGATCTGCTGGCTAGGTGTCCCTGACTTAGTCAGGCTAGGTGGAGACCCATAGTAAGCCCCTAGCAGCCACCAATCAGCATGAGACAGGGAAATACCTGGGATGCCAGATGACCCTCCCAGTAGTTTATGGTGGTTGATAACGTGTTGGGAAACCATGTAGTTCAGCCCAAGGTGCACAGCTTCCTAGGCTGGTGCCTGGACGGCCCGAGACAGAGCAGGGCGGACAGCTCCGCGCTCCTCTCGCTGCGGTCAGCCTGTGGAGGAGAGCTCCTCATGTGACATGGAGGCTCGATGCCATGGCCCAGGGACCGGTGTGTCCAGGGGCTGAGCAGCGAGGAGCCACAGGAGCCTCAGTTCCCTGCCCAGAGGAAGGCGGGACAGTGGAGGGATGAGGGACCTGGGGCTGGGGCGACAGGCCTGCTAGGGCTGGGGCTGGCCAGGAAGCTCCGGGGGCCCAGCTCCCAGGGGCCCCCAACCCCTGTGGGCTTGGACCAGCTTCTGTGGGTGCAGGGAGGAGCTTTGTGCCCCAGGGGCTTGTGACAGCCCTCTCTTCGTGCCTTTGGGTGCTACTTCACTCTCTCTGGCATATCTGGCACGTGGATTTCTGACTTCGGACCTAGGGTCCCCAGAATCATGGGGATGGGCTCGGGACTATGTGCCTCGAAGGATGAGGAGAGTGAGAAGGTGCCTGGGCATTGGGATGGGGCTGCAGGGAAGGCTGGGGTCCCAGGAGGGATGGCCTGGGCTAGGCCTGTCCCCAGCCTGAGGAGGCCCCTGTCCTGGTGCAGATCCTGGCTGTGGACAGGGTGATCCTGGAGCATTTGCTCAGCCTGTTGGGGGCAGATGCTGTGGAGCAGAAGGCCCAGGAGATCCTGCAGCTGGAGCAGCTGGGGGCTGCTGGGGCTGGGGCAGGAGCATGGCAGGGCTGGGTCAAGTCTGGTCTCCATCCAAGATCACTGTCAGTGTGATGGCCTCTGGTGAATCTGGGCAATATGTACAACAAGGTGACCCTGGGACAGCTGCAGACAATCCATCCCCACCTGAGTGTGGCCCAGACCTTGTGTGCAGGCAGGTGTAGGGGCTGAATCTGGGACCCTGTGATCGCCCTCCCCAGGGATGGATGAGGCTTTCTATAGAGCTGGACTCCTGGTCTTCCTGTCACCATCCCTGCCCCTTGTCCTCTGTGGTCCCCACCCTGTGCCCCCAGCTGCGGTGGAAGTGGCTGCTGGACCAGATCTTCCAGGAGGACTTCTCAGAGGACAAGGAGGTGGTGCTGCTGGCCACAGACTACATGCAGCAGGTGTCCCAGCTCATCCGCTCCACGCCACACAGGTGGGGCTGCACATCCCCCACGTCTGCACCCCATGTCCCCCAGCCTCCCCCTGCCTGCTGCCCCGACCCTGGATCCACCTTTGCCTGTGTGCAGGAGCCCTGTGGGGAGGCGGTGGGGAGCCTGGAGCAGGAGTGCAGTCCTGCCTGTGGAGCAGGGCAGGCTGTGGCTTGCTGAGCTGCAGTCCTCACTGGGGATGCAGGGGCTGGCTGACAGGGTGGCTTCTCTGAGGGACGGTGTGGCCGCAGTTCTGCTGGCCCAGGGCCAGCTCAGGGCCAGCTTCCTGGCCTCTGTCCACCTTGGGGAGGAGCAGGGGCTGATCAAGGCCAGCCCTGAGGCAGACAGAGAGCCCTGAGTGTCCCCTGTCCCACCCCATAGCAAGTCAGGAAAGGGTGCTGGCTGTGACCCCTCAGGGTCAGGGCTGGTCAGTAGCAGGACTGTGTCCTGTTGTGCGAGTGGGGCTCAGGTCACTTCAGGCTGCTTACCAGGACTGACCTGACAGCCCTTCTCTGAGGGCAGTGTGGGGACCAGCTCCAGCTCCTGTGTGGGGTCACTTGTGCGATAGGTGGTTCCCTGGGGTGGCCCCCATACCTGTGTGTTTAGACATCCCCTGTTGCACCTCCCCCCCAGGATTCTGCACAACTACCTGGTGTGGCGTGTGGTCATGGTCCTGATTGAGCACCTGTCCTCAATGTTCTGGGAGGCCCTGCATGAGCTGGCCAGAGAGATGGAGGGCAGTGGCAAGCCCCAGGAGATGGCCCGCGTGTGCCTAGGCCAGGCCAACCGCCCTTTGGCATGGCATTTGGTGCCCTCTTTGTATATGAGCACTTCTTAGCTGCCAGCAAAGCTAAGTTGGGTTCATAATGGGCATCCAGGTGGTGCATGGGACGCCCTCCATGTCTCCCTGTAGCTGGGTCCCCAAGCTGCTCCTTGCTAGCACCGCCTCCCTTCTGGAAGATCACCTTCTCTTTGGAAGCCCTTGTCATGCCATGCTCAGGAGCTGGTGCCTTTGACATGGACCCATCTATTGCCAGGGGTTTCCTCATTGCACACTGGGAGCTCCTTATCAGGGGGCAGGGTGGGCATGTCCCAGGGCACCCAGGCCACCACACTGGGTTTCTGCATTGCTCATGTCCTCACTTGTCCACAGCTTACTCACTGTCTGCTCTGCAGGCACATGACCCTGGCCTCTGTGTCACAATTACCCAGCCCTCCTGCACTTGGGCCCCACATACTCATGGTTTATGCAGATATTACTGGGAGTACATTGTATCATAGTTTATTGCTTTTTCTCCAGGAAAATGGTGGCCCCAGAGGGGCAAAGGAACTTCTTTGTTCAGTAATCTATGCCCAGAGCCTAGATGGTCTGGGGAGGGGACTGAAGGCTGCCCTGATCTGCCTGCTCTAAACCCCACAGCTTCCTGGGTGTCTCCTTGGATATGTGCGTCTGGGACATCCTTGCCTGGTGTTAGGGGGCCAGCACTGAGGAGCCCAGTGACTTGGGCTTCCTGTGTGCACTGCTACTATTGGCGCCTCTGAAGAGTGCAGTGTGTAAGTGGGGCAGTGGGGGGTAGCTGAGGATACGTCACAGCCTGCTGGAAGCTCCACACCCAAGCCCTCCTTGGCTGGCAGGGTCAGTTGCAGGGTCAGTGGGAGGGTGGTAGGATGCCCACCTCTCCCAGCACTGTCCACATGCTGGAGGTCTAGGGGACCTATGATGCTGTAGAGACTGAAGCTGAACAGCACTACAGGGTCAAGGCCAGTAGTAGCTTGGTGGGGACGCCTCTGGAAAGGTGCCTTCATGGTATTCCCCAAGGCTGCAAGTTCTGTGGAGTGGCCCTTCTGCATCCTCTGCTTCTCTGGAGCGTAGGCAGTTGAAGTCAGGAAGCAGAGTCCTAGAGCAACCTGGAGAGATGTGAGTGTCATGGTCTCAGCCTCTGGGAAGCACTATGGTCCCTCTGCAAGGGACATCTAGTTTAGAAGTGCTGAGCATCCTGAGGCTGCTTCTCCCAGAGGTGAAGGCACCATGGGAAAAGCCCTGTGGTGGTTCTGGAGGTGACAGCTTGGAGTGTGGCACTGGGCTGGAGTCCCCACATAGAGGCACAGGAAGCACCAGGCACTGGAAGCAGGAGCCAGTGGTGGGGACCTGAGGTGAAACCAGGGACAATCAGGAGCACAGTGGAGCACCCTGAGATCCTGTGGTCAGGGCTGGGCGAATGCCCACAGCAGCAGCAGCAGCGATCCAAGCAGCAGCGTCAGCGACAATGAGGCTGCAGCAGAGCTGGAACCCGCAGGGATGCTCTGGCTAGTTGGGAATGTCAGGTGAGAGCCTGGACCCACAGTGATGCTCTGGAGGGTCGGGGAGGCCAGGTCGCAGGCCTCATAGGGCTCCAGGCAGGCGGCGAAGGCCATGACGTGCGCGATGTAGTTCTGCTCCTGCACCCCGTGCACCAGGTGCGCCTGCGGGCCGCGCGCCAACACCGCCACGTCCTCGCCTCCGTGCGTCTCCGACGACAGAGGCACAGCCGCCTGCTGCTTGTAGGTGCGGGCACCTGGCGGGAAGAGGAGTTCAGGGCGGGAGAATTCCCCTCCACCCCTGTCCCCAAGAAGACGACATTTCAATGGCCGCACTCACCGCTCTCCTCCTCCGTGACGTTGGGTCGGTCGCCAGAGTTCAGCACGTAGCCGGGGCCATTGCCATACAGGATGGACGTGTAAGACTTGCCGTCCTGGGCCTTGAGCGGGGCCAGCCCTGCGGGGACAGGTGGCACCTGAGCTCGCATCGCCCTCCCCGGGGACCCCCGTGTGCCGCACAGGCGCCTTTCGCCTTGTCACCAGCTTACTCCTCCCAAGAACCCTGCGAGGCAGGCGCCCTCAGTGCGCCCGGTTGACAGATGAGATGCGACCCCCGCCTCAGCACCGCAGCAACAGCCCCTGTCGCGGTCCCCGCCTACCGAAGATGGAGCTGCCCCGCAGCGTGTAGCCGCCAAAGGAGAAGACGTGGGAGTGGTCGGCGGTGACGAGGGTCAGCGTGTCCTGGTCGCTGGTGAGCTGGCCGGCCTTGTCGATGGCAGAGTCGAACATGACCGCCTCCATCAGAGCCAGGAAAGCGGTTCCCGCGTGGTGCCCGTGGTCTATGCGGCCCCCTGCAGGAGCCAGTGGGAGGGGCATGAAGCCCCGCCCCGCCCTGCCCCGCCCTCCCTGCTGCCCACGTGCCTCGCCCACCTTCCACGAAGAGGTAGAAGCCGCGGGGGTTCCTGCTCAGCAGGCCCAGGGCCACCTCTGTCATCTCCACCAGGGAGGGGTCCTGCTCTGGCTCCCGGTTGATTTCATATTTCAAGTGTTGAGGCTCGAAGAGGCCTGGGGGACAAGGGACCCAGTGATGAGGGGCTGGCTGGGGAGGGGAGGGTGATGGCCACAGGCACACAAGCTCCAGTGGGGCCACCTGAGGGGTGCCAGGTCAGGAAGTGGGGGTCATTACCCATGAGGTGCGTCACTGCTGGGTCCTGGGACACCTGAATGAGCTGCTTGCGGTTCCACACATACCGAGCCCCCTGGAGGGACAGAGCCCACACTCAGCCCACATCCCTAGACCTGCGGCCCTGCCCTGGTCCCGGCCCTGTGAGCCCCATCACCTGGTGCTTTGCCAGCCATTCCTGCACCAGGTCGCGTCCATCCAGCCTGGTTCCATTCTGGGTGGTGTCACTTGGGTACTCGGGGTCTGGGGTGCCCTTGGGAAACATGAACTTTCTGCCCCCGCCGAGGATCACCTGTAGTCAGAGACCCAGGACAGGTGGCCTTGGGGCCTGAGGGGCCTCCAGCCCCCTGGTCACAGACAGCCCCCTGCTGCCCCATCAGGTGGTGGGAAGGACTGTTCTGGGTACTCCATTGAACCCCAAGAGGCCAAGGCAGGCCACAGGGTTCAGATGGTTGGAGGCCTGGGACTCCAGCCAGTTTTCAGGCCTGCCCTTTGGTCACACCACTCCCCTTTGCCCTTTGTGCTCACGTCAATGTCCATATTGGAGACGAGCTGCGTGGCGATGTCCTGGCAGCCCTCCTGCAGCGCCGAGGCTGGCATGTCTGCATCTGAGTACCAGTTGCGGTTCACCGTGTGTGCATATGTGCCAGCTGGCGAGGCATGCTGCACTGTGGTGGTGGTCACCACTCCCACGGACTTCCCTGGAGGTGGCAGAGGTCAGGGTGGGCCACACAAGCCTTCTGGCCTACCCTGGTTCTCACTGGCAGCCCCATACCTACCTGCTTGCTTGGCCCGGTACATCACAGACATGACCTCGTTGCCTCGTGTTGTGTTGCACTGGCTAAGGCGGGCGGCTGCACTCAAGCCAATGGTTCCATAGTTGCCCTTGACCCCACACAGGTAGGCTGTGGCGGTGCCAGCGCTGTCTGGCACCTGTCTGTCCACGTTGTATGTCTGGGGACAGAGACACTCTCCTCTGTGTAACCTTACTCCTTGGCCTAGGCCTGCGGTGGTCCTCACTGCCCTGGACCCCAAACTAGGCCCCATCTCTCCTGGGTCCTTCCCCTGCCACAGCCCCCAGCCCCCTGCTCAGGAGGCCTCACCTTGGATAGAGCCATATATGGGAAGTGGTCCATGGCCAGGGGTGTCTCGGGCCCCAGCTTGCCTTGCAACTGTCCCTTTAGGATCCTGGTGGCTGTCACCGTGGGCACCCCCATCCCTGAAGGAGCAGATTCCCATCAGGCCTGAGCTCCAGGGCTGGTCCTGACCCAGCAGTGGCCCTGGGTTCAAGGCCCGTGAGCACCACGGGGTGGACCAGCATGGCGCACTCACCGTCCCCCAGGAAGATGATGAGGTTCTTGGCTGAGGTCTGAATGGGCTTCAGCTTCTTGGCGGTGTCCAGGGCCTCGGAGGCTTTCTGGTTCCAGAAGGCTGGATTCTCCTCCTCCACTGGCCAAGGGGAGAGTGCAGCTAGGTCAGCCTGGGGGCTGGCCTGTGGGGCAGGGAGAGGGGCTGGGGGAACCTCCTACCTGGGATGACACCATGTAGCCTCAGGCTCAGCAGCAGCAGCAGCACCCGGGCTCCCTGCATATTGGGCTGGTGGTCGGTGGCCAGGCTGGGACACCAGGGTACTAACTGCAGCGCAGGCTGTCTGAGCCCAAGTCAGAGGACTTTGTTCCTGCTGTAAAGTCTTGCTGTCCTTTCCCACAATCTTGGTGACCACCCTGACCCCGCCCCTGTCCTGTGAACTGAAAAGCTGCTTACCTAAGGTAAATGGCAGGGTGTGTCTGAGCCAGCCTGGGCAGGGGTCCTGACCGTGGCCTCCACGGGATATGGTCCTGTGTCTCCTCCAGGTAGGGTGGGACCGCGGGAGCAGCTTGGATCTGTGCTGCAAGGGCCACCACCCCTCCCCCTGCTGCCTCATGGGACTCAGACTCCTTTGTTCCTGGGTCAGCTGGGCCAGGCTCTGTGCTGGGTGCTGAAGGGGCAGAGGTTTAGCCTCCTGATGCCATGAGCCCTGGAGGCAAGGGAATGAGGGATATGGGGTGACCTGGCTGCCCAGTCTTCCAGTGCCTTCTCACCAGGCTTGGCTGGGGCCAGCCGGTCCTGAGGAACTATGGTGTGGGAGCGTGAGGGCTGGTGGATACCCCACCGAGGGGGAACTTGTCTGTGCCTATTGTTGGGGTGTGCTGGGCCCGCTCTGCGTGTGTGTGTCATGTGCACACCCTTGTGCTTGGAGCAGGAGGCAGGGGTGTGGCCAGGGCCCTGGACCCAACCAGGCATGGGCAGAGTCTTTTAGGGTAGCCAGTGCTTCTTGTGCCCGTAAGGTTGACCCCTGTTCCCTTGGACAGGTAGATGAGTGAGACTGTTCTCCACAGGCCTGGGCACACCCAAGGGGTAGCCTCTGGTAAGTCCTAGAGTTTTCCTTAGCCTCAGGCTGGTTTCAAAAGTATATATCCAGCAGCAACCCCACTTCTGCATGTATCCGCAAAGGAATGTGGTTCCTGTACCAGTATTTTAGTCAGATTTTTTCGCGGCTGTGATCAAAAGACCCGACAAGAACAACTAGGGGAGGAAAAGTTTATTTTGGGGCTCACGGTTTCAGAGGTCTCAGTCTATAGATGGCTCCGTTCCTCAGGGCCTGAGACGACGAGGCAGGACGGACGTCATGGCAGAAGTGTGTGGCGGAGGAAAGTGGCCCATGACATGGTGATCAGCAAGCAGAGAGAGCTCTGCTCAGCAGGACAAAATATACACCCCAAGGGCACGCCCCCAGGACCCACCTCCTCCTGCCACACCCCACCTGCCTGCAGTTACCACCCAGTTAATCCATATCCGGGATTAATTGATTAGGTTGAAGCTCTCATAACCTAATCATTTCATCTCTAAACCTTTTTTTTTTTTTGGACTAAACTCAGGGGCACTTAAACACTGAACTACAAATTCAGCCCTATTTATTTATTTATTTAGAGACAGGGTCTTGCTAAGTTGCTTAGGACTGGCGTTAAATTGTGTTCCTCCTGCCTCAGCTTCTCGAGACACTGGGACTGCAGTGTGCACCACTGTGCCCAGCTTAAACCTTCTTGCATTGTCTCACACATGAGCTTTGGGGGACACCTCATATCTAAACCATCACAACCGTGTTCAGAGCAGCGTTGTTCACAGTATCCAGGGGCTGGGGTGTAGCTTAGTGGTAGTTAGCACTTGCCCAGCTTGCTCAAGGCCCTGGGTTCTATCCCCAGCACCTCAAAAACCCACTGACGAGCCACAGCCGAAGGGAGGAAATTCATCTTAGAAATGGAAGGAGAGTGGGGCTGGGGTTAGGGTTCAGCGGTAGAGCTCCCATATGCGAAGCCCTGGGTTTGATCCTCAGCACCGCATGATAAATAAATAAATAAATGGAATAAATAGAATAAAGATATTGTGTCCATCGACAACTAAAGGAAAAAAAAAGAAGTGGAAGGAGAGGGAAGGGAAAGGAAAGAGCACTGAAGAACTTGGAGGAATAATCTTAGTAAAGATTACATGAATAATAATTAGGACAAATAAAGAAATAAAAAGATTACATGAGCCGGGCGCGGTGTGGCGCACCTGTGATCCCATCGGCCCTGGAGGCTGAGGCAGTAGGATCAAGAGTTCAAAGCCAGGGGCTAGAGTTGCGGCTCAGTGGTAGAGCACTTGCCTGGCATGCGTGAAGCCCCTGGATTCAATCCTCAGCACCACATATAAGTAAATAAATAAAATAAAAAGATCCATTAACAACTAAAAAATATTTAAAAAAAAAAAAAAAAAGAGTTCAAAGCCAGCCTCAGCAACAGCGAGACACTAAGCAACTCAGTGAGTCCCTGTCTCTAAATAAAATACAAAATAGGCCTGGGGATGTGGCTCAGTGCTCGAGTGACCCTGAGTTCAATCCCTGGTACCCCCACCCCACAAAAAACCCCAAAAGATTACACGAACTGAATAGTACCAGACAGGTGAATGAACTTCCTGATTCTCAGTCCCCACCATTCATTTATTCAAAAACACAGTAGCCAGGAAATGAGGGCAACCCAAGTGCTATGATTTAAGTTTAGAAGGTTGGTGTGTTGGACGCTTGGTCCCCAGCATGGAGATGATTTTGTGAGGAGGTGGTCATGGGAGGTGATCAGGTCATGGGGCTGCCGCCCCCAGAAGGGATGGATATTGTTCTGACACCCAGGTAGTTTGTACTCAGTGAGTTGTGATAAAAGAGACAGATTGCCAAATGTGGTGGCCCATACCTGTAATCCCAGCTCCTCTGGAGGCTGAGGCAGGAGGATCACAAGTTAGAAGCCAGGCTGCGAATCAAAATAAAAATTAAAAGTGCTGTGGGTGTAACTCAGTGACAGAGCACCCTTGGGTTCAATCTCCAGTACCCACCCACCAACTAAAGAGACAGAGAAGACTGACTCCCTTTTGAATCCTGTCTCACCAGGTGGTCCTCTGTCTCCCACCGTGTAGCACCGTTATACCATGCACCCTGTCGTGCAGTCAAGGGGTCCCTTACCAGAGCTGAGCAGATGTCAGCACCAGGGTCTTGACCTCCAGATCTGTTGGCTAAATAAACTTCATATATATATATATATATATATATATATATATATATATATATATATATATATCTCAATTCAGGTATTTTGTTATATCAATGGAAAATGGATAAATACACCAAGTGTCTGTGGCTGGATGAATAAATAAGCACAATGTGGTCCATACATACAGTGGAATATCACTCAGCCTTAAAAAAAGGAAGGAAAGGGGGCTGGGGCTGGGCTCAGTGGCAGAGCGCCTGCCTAGCACATGCAAGGCCTTGGATTCAATCCTCAGCATCACATAAAAATAAATAAAATAAAATAAAGGTATTGTGTTCAACAACAACTAAAAATATATATTTTTTTAAAAAATGGAAAGAAAGGCTGATATCAGCTAGGGTAGGGCTGAACCTGGCACACACCGTATGATACAAAGTTCCTGGAGCTGTCGAATCTGATAGACAAAAGTGGGATGGTGGTTGCCAGGGGCTGGGGGAGGAAAATGGGGGAGGCCCTGTTTAATGGGGACAGGTCCCAGTTTTGCAAGATGAAAAAGTCCCAGGGGTGGTCGCACAACTGTGCGAATGTTCCTTGCCACTGGACTGCATTAAGAATGGTTGGATGGTAAATGTATCGCATTTTAAATTTCTTTCAAAGAAAATAAAACCACTTTCCTCAAAGTTCCCCTGTCGTACCTCTCTCAGTGGCCTCTTTTTCCACTCAAGTCTCACTGACTGAGCCACAGGCATGACCTCGAGTCCCAGGGAACCGTCACATGCCACCTGGCATCTGCCTTCCCTGCTCAGTCCCCACCAGGTCCACACGCCTCCCTTGAGGCAGAACTTTCCTAGGTCCTCCCATCTCGCCCCATCTCTGAACCTGCTGCTGTCCTCCCATCTCAGGGAGAACATTCCCTGTAAGGAGGCTTTCCTGCCTCCTGTCAGTTACCCTAGAGCTCTCCTAGGTCATCATGCTGTGTTAGGAAAAGTCTTTATTTTTTTTTCAAGTTTATCAGCATATAGTAATTATATATTTATGCAATACAATGTGATAATTTGATATGTATATACAATGTCTAATGACGAGATCAGGGTAATTAGAATTTACATCTCCTTAAGTGTTTATTTGTGTTGGGAAAGGAAGTTCTTGGCTAAAGTTCAGGGGTGACTAGCCACTGGGCAAGTCCTTAATCAAACTAATTGGTTTTTAAAAATATCAAGCCATAGATTAAAGGTTCAAGACTCCAAAGTCAGTCTCCAATCAGAAAGCCTTGGCACTGACACATTATCCCCTTTTAAATTGCAATTTTGACATACTGGAGTGTAACATGTAGTTTTAAGAAATAAGACAGAGAGATGCTGGTACAATCTGCCTGGTTCCTCTGGTGATTTACCCACAGACGCTGCTGCTCACATTTCCCCAGTTTTACATGACCATATACACATGGGTCTTAGGTCTCATTCGGTTTTTCATATGAGTAGGTTCTTAGAACTGCCATAGCCAAGTTCCTGCACAGCTCTGGCCCCACAGGACCCCTGTGTAACCTTTCCATCTCCTTTTCACATCCCTGTTCTCTGACAACCAGTAACTGGACCTGATTTTCTAAATTTTTTTCTCAGTACTGAGGATGGCACCCAGGGGCACACCATCACTAAGCTACAGCCCCAGCCTATTTATTTATTTATTTACTGGTATCAAGGATTGAATGCAAGGGCACTTAACCCCTGAGCCACATCCCCAGATTTTTTTATTTTTCATTTTGAAACAGGGTCTTGCTAAGTTGCTTAGGGTCTTGCTAATTTGCTGAGGCTGGCTTTTAACTTGCAGTCCTCCTGCCTCAGCCTCCCAAGCCCCTGGGATTACAGGTGTGTGCACCACCACACCCAGTTTATTTATTTATTTTAATACTAAGGGTTGGACCCAGAGGAGTTTCAACACTGAGAGAGTAGTGGCTCTCTCAGGGACATCCCTTCAATCTGAACCACACTTGTTATTAATTATTGTTGCCCAGGGGAAATGAAATCCTGGTCTGGAATGTGTGTGCTGTAATGGATCACAGGCGTATTGGGGAAGCTGAAGCAAGGGAGGGTTTCATTTCCCTGGGCTCTGGGGATTGAGCGCATGGCCTCGTGCCTGATAGACTAGTTCCCTACCACTCAGCTACATCCTCAGCACTTTTTAGTTTTTATTTTTGCCCAGGCCAGCCTCAGACTTGCCATCCTCCTGCCAGATAGCTGGGGTTATACACCCTGGTAAAGGGAGAATTTTAAAGGCAAAAATGAGAATTACATTAGCTGTTATGAAATAATAATCCTTGGTAACAATAATTAATAACAAGTGTGGTTCGCCCTCGGTGGAACAGGAAGTTGATGGGCAGAGGCACTTGCAGAGGTCCTCTTGAGGTGAGTGTGTGGTGGTCTGTGGGTAAGGCGATGCTTCTGGCACAGTGTCTGGTCATAGTTCTTGTTACCAAGCAAATATGTTTGAGGGTCCCCGATTCCTGGCTCTGGCTTCATTTACTTTTTAGGGTTGACATAAATGACTCCATTAGATTCTGACAACTTTTACACTCCCTCCCTTTTGATCAAGATCTTTTTCTGAAAGCTTGGCTTATCAACATCATGTGGGAAGATTTTGATGGTCCTTTGGGATGGATCTTTCCTGGTTGGCCTGGTCTCAGATTGAAGGGATGTCACTGGCAATGATGAATTAAGTACCAAAATCTTTTTAGCCACATTTGAGCAACAAGGAGGTTTGGTTCTCAGGCTACCTGAAGTTCTCAGGCTACCTGAAGTTCATTGTGAGCTCAATGTTGTCAGTTCCATAGCAGCAACCATCTTAATACATTAGGTCAGCTTATTTTGTTAGGAGTTGAACTTCTGCAAAAATTTGACAGGCAAAGGCCTAAAGTTTTAAAAAGGTAAATACAAATACATATTACAGATGATATTATAACTTCATATCATATCATTGGCTTTGAAACATGAGCCTAGACCTAAAGGTAAGCAGTCAAAAAACCACGGAGAACTAAGTGAGATCTGATATAGATATTTGGTCTGTTCTTTTTTTGGGTCGGGGAGGGTACCAGGGATTGACTCAGGGCCACTCAAGCACTGAGCCACATCCCCAGCCCTATTTTGTATTTTATTTAGAGACAGGGTCTCACTGAGTAGCTTAGTACCTCGCCTTTGCTGAGGCTGACCTTGAACTTGCAATCCTGTCTCAGCCTCCTAAGCCGCTGGGATTACAGGTGTGTGCCACGCCCAGCTGTTCTATTCTTTATTTTGTATAATTGGGTTTCAATTTCTCCCAAATGAATTCGTAGAAGTACAGCATGTAGTATTAGTAACAGCACAGGCACCACACTGTACAGCTAATAACCAAGAGCGATTCTCTTATCCACTACTCTGACAAGGGATTTTAATGAGTGTTCCTGAGCAGCAATAGCCTTTGCCACAGAATCTGTAAGACACCTACATGATAGATATGTTTCTAATCATATTTTTATTGGCCACACCAAAGTCCAAAGAATCTAGAAATGAGCCAAATTCAGAGTCACTGTGTCCACCAGACTGGCCTCATTTGGGCACTCCCTTCATGGCCTCCATTAAAAAAAAAAAAAAAGTCAGGGTTGACCTAAGTGGCTCCATCTTTATTCTGACATTTTTCACAGCAGCATTTGCTGGTGTCTTTATTTCTTATGTTAGTCATCCGATAGCTGGTGAAATGCCCTTTATGCGCTCTTCCTGAGCAATGACCAGCTACAATCCTCCCTCATCTCTTGCACACTTTTTTCATGTGCTTGTGCAGGACTGAGGACTATGAGGCACGAGCGGTAAACAAAGGATGTTTGTCAACACCCTTAGCCTGGTCAGGGGACGCCCAGGCTCGTGCAGACAGCTCTGTGGGGACGGGTTGTCTTAGTGTGCTCAGGAAGGGAGCTGGGCCTGTGGGGCCCACTGGACCAGGCCCCTCCATCACCACCAATTCACTGCCTGACGCCTTTGCAGATGCTGAGCTCTGTGCTGGGTGTGTCCCGATCCCCAGCAGCAGGGCACACTGTGGACACGGCCAGGACAGGGCAGCCCATGCAGAGTCCACCCCACCACCCGCTGCCACCCACAATGGAGCAATGGCTTCCGCCAGCCTCCTGCCCTCCAGGGCTCACCAGGATTCTCACTGGGAGCTGTGGTGACAGCCCCCAGCACTTGGAGTGTATGTGGCAGGGTTCAATCCCTAGATGGAGCACCAGGGAACAATCCCCAGGATATGGGGGGCCCTGGGGTGCGGGCGCCCTTCCTCCCCCAGCGCAGAGCCTCCCAGCCACATGTATTCGCACTGGGACCCCCACCGGGGCTGGGTTCTGGAAGCATGCCCAGGTTGCATTTCGCCTCTTCTCCCTGGTGCCACCTCCACCAAACCTCATGGGATCAGGGGTGCTGAGCCTTGACGCCACCCAGGGACATGGTGGACAGGTGTCGGGCAGGTGAGCAGCGGGCTGGTGGGTCTTCATGCCACCTCAGGCTTCAGAGGCAGCAGCTGCCATGCTGAGCCTTCCGTCGGGGCCAGGCCTGTCCATGCATGGGGCCAGGAGAGGAGGCTGGGCCACCCTCCATCCTCCCTACCTGCCTGAGTGAGGGTCTCTTGGGGAAGTTGGGCACAGGCAGCCAGCGCAGCTCACAGAGCATTTAAGGGCATCATGGCCCAGGTCAGGGATGGCCCTGAAGGAGCTCTTCGCCCATGTGCGGGGTCACAGGCTCACTTGGGTGTGTGGAGTTTCTTCCTGGAGTCCAGGCGAGGGCACTGGCTGCAGGACATGGGGAGGGGGCTCCTGGAGCTTTATTGTCCTCTGTGGGACCAGCTCTGCCCTACAGAAGGCACTGACTGCAGAGGCAGCCCCAAGAGGGCCACTCCAGGCCCCAGCGTCCCTGCAGAAACCAGACAGCAGGGACTGGGGAAGGACACAGGTCACAGAGGGCCACTCCATGGAGCAGAGGCTGTGGTTCCAGGGTGCACACTGGGTGCCGCTTGGGGACCCCAGGGATTACACTGTCACTCATCTCCTGCCAGGAATCTTGACCAGCAGAGGGTCTGCACTAGCTGGACGCCTGGTGGCAGAGAAGTTACCAAGCTGGATGTAGCCCCAGAAACCAAAGGCTAATGACGGAGAGAGCCCATTGGCCAGCCCTGGCAGGTGAGGCCCTGGAGGAGGTGGGGAGGCCTCAGGGTCTAGCGGGGCTGTTGGTAGCTGCACTTAAGTGATGGAGGATGCGCTTCGGTGGGGGTCTCAGGAGCAAACACTGACCTGTCTAGAGGGCTCAGTTTCATTCAGTTACAATCTTTTGAGCACTGATCACCCAGAAGCCTGGATGTTCAAATCAGATCTCACAGGCCAGGGGCTTCCTGCCTAAAACAGAATCAGAGCCATAACCCAGGCATTCTCCTGGACACTGTCCAGGGACATGATCATGGACTTTGGGGCCTCAGATGTGAGATGGGACCACTAGGCTGGGCAGTTGGAAGAGTGTGGACCTCATGGGCTGGAGGGTGGAGCTGCAGGGCAGGGGGGACCCTGGGGCAAAGTATGCAGTAGGGGCAGACTCCACACTGCCCGTCCTGCCCCAGGTGTGGGAGCCCCTTCAGAGAAGGCAGGAAGTAAGGCCGGGGAGACACCTGATTTAATCCCACAGACAGGGCTGCAAGTGTGGCCCTAGGCTGTGCCATGGGGCTGGAAGGGGGCTCGAAGCTGACGGAGGGGAGCTGGCCTGAAGGATGCTGGTGGAAGGGGCACAGAGGAGGGAGAGGTCCCAGAAGAGGTCAGAGAGGCAGCTGGGGTCTGGTGTGGCTCGCTGCACTTTGGTCTCAGGTTCTGCCGTCTCCTTGCTGACCCTTCCTGACAGCAGCCCCAAGCCGCCTCTCTCCACAGTCCTTGGTCGCTCTTCCAAGCTCTGCTGTTCCTTTGTTGGCAACCCCTGATCAGCTCTGCCTCGGTCACTCAGTCCCCTCCAGCATCTTCAGGAAGGTTGAATCCGAAGGCCAGCAGACACCTGGAGAGGTGTCCAGCCCAAGCAGAGGAGACCACGCGGGTCTATTACAGCCCCCTCACTGGCAGGGACTGAGCGGCCGCCCGTGGGAGGCCCTGGAGGAGAGCAGGAGTGGGAGTTCCACACCCCAGAGACTGGAGCAGCATCTGGGAGGGTCAGGGTGTGCACACCCCACAGTGTGGCCACATTGCGCTGGGTAAAAATGCTGGAGACACTGTGGCCTTTGTGGCCAAAGCTACATGTACTGATCTGGTCAAAGTGGTGGAGTTTAAACAGTTCCAAACTGGAAACAGCCCAGTGTGTTCATCAATAGGAGAGGAGAAAGTAAGTGTAGTATTTTCATGCATGGGAAACTATACAGCAATGAAAATTATAGGGCTTTTATTAAATGCAACAGAATAAAGGAATTTCACAGACAGAAAGTTGAATGAAAAGTGAGAATCACAAAATAACACATGCAATGGGACGTGTCTTCAACTCACGTGACGTTCACCAACAGGAGAAGCTGCACTGTGGGCTCCTGAAACCATGAACATCAAATGAAGATGGTTCAGTTAAACTCAGTTGGGCCTGAGGATGTCACCACAGTTGTGACCTCACATAAGCAGCTACCTCCTGGCCTAGTGCCGCCAACTAACTGAGAGCCTATCTTAGGAGGCCGCTTTCCTAGCAGGCAAGTCTCAGCTGGTGACCGCAGCAGAGCCTCCATCACCCCTGCTGATTTGAAGAAGGCCAATGCCACCTGTGTACGGGGACCCTCTTCTGTGTCCCACCCTGGCCCTGTTGCTGGCCAGAGTCCTCTTTGAACCTCTTCTGGTCTGAGGCTGCCAGGTTCCAAACCGTTCCTTGCTCAAGTGAATTCTGTCAATTTAACATGCTGTCGAGGCACAGTACGTGGACGTGAAGCAGAGTCCTCCAACCTCAGGAGCAGGAGGCAGAAAATGCAAGCCTGTCAATCTTTCTGGGATCCCAAGCGCCATACATTTTTGTACTCCTTGAGAAAGGAAGAAAAAAAAATTTTTTTTTTTTTTTTTTAAATCCTGGGTTCAGAAGTCATGAGAGAAACAAAACTGACCCTGTATATAGGCCTCAGGTATCCAGGTCAGATACAAACAAGACTGGGCCCAGGGTCAGACTGGATTCCACAGTGGATTCCAACTACTTTGGATCCAATTAAGAGGTGGGTATTTTTTTTAAATAACATGGTCATGTAAGAATTTATCCCAGAAATAGCTGGACTTTACCCAAAATAACTCAAGAGTCACAGTGGCCACACTGGGAAAAATCTAACCTAAATTAAACAATGGATGTATTTTTGATTGACACACAGAGACTTCTAAATGAAAAGTAAAAATAGTTCATGCAATTTATTGACATTGACAGATGACTCTGACGATACCTTCTATTTTTCTCTCTGTCTTCTGTTTATTGGGAATCTGATGACTTTCTTGTTTAGCTACTTTCCCACCTCAAGAAGTTGTTCATCACCAGGCACGGTGGTACACATCTGTAATCCCAGCAACCAGGTGGGCCGAGGCAGAAGGATTGCAAGTTCAAGGCCAGCCTCAGCAACTTATCAAGACCCTTAGCAATTTAGGAGACGCTGTCCCAAAATAAAAAATAAAAAGGGCCCGAGATGGGCTGAGGTTGTGGCCCAGTGGTGGAGTGTTTGCCTGGCATGAGTAAGGCACTGGACTCTATTCTCAGCACCGCCTATAAATAGATAGACAGACAGATAGATAGATAGATAAAATAAAGGACCGCTGACAACTAAACAAAATGAGGAAAAAAGAGAAGGCGGGGGATGTGGATCAATGATAAAGTGCCCCTGCGTCCAACCCCCAGTGACAAAAAAAAAAAAAAAAGTGGTTCATTGAGGTAAGCCCTCGGATCAAGCAGAGCCTGCTCTTTTCACCATTGAATGTGTTGGTCAGAGGCTGGAGGCTTCAACCTAGAACCTTTGAGAATGTATCTGCCCTATAAAGGAAGTGGGTCCCCCAGAACTCAGAACAAGTCTTGTTAAAAACATCAGCTACATTAAAAAAAACAACTCCCTGTTTTTCATGATTTTTATTTTTTGGTAGAATAAATTTACATTTAGAAACGGAAACTCCATGTGTGAGGGCGTCTTCCTTTGAATCCTCAGCTTCGAGAAACCCTGGAGAAAGTGGAGTTAAATCCACACAACAAGCCCCACGTTCAACCTCCCCGGCTTCCCACCCACACCTTTCTTTGTCTAGAGAAATAATCGTATTTAAGCGTGAAATCTAAGTTTTGTGTCTTTGAAATGTAAATTTCCTACCCTGCCTTCTCTAGAATTGATAGTTATCTTTTAGAAATACAGACTTCAAGAAATGATTGTCATCAGGAGAAGGAGAGAGAAAACATTTTTTAAAAATTCTAAACAACTTTTTGGTAGCACTAGGGATTAAACCCAGGGTACTTCCACTGAGTTACTCCCTGCCCCTTTCATTCTTCATTTTGAGTCAGCATCTCCCTAAGTTGCGCAGGCTGGCCTTGAACTTGGGATCCTCCTGCCTCAGCCTCCTGCCTCAGCCTCCTGAGTTGTGGGGTTACGGGAAACTGTTCAAAATGAAAAGCCTGGGACTCGGGTGTGGCTCAGTGATATAGCACTTGCCTAGCATGTGGGAGGCCCTGGGTCTGATCCCCAGCACTACAAAAAAATAATTAAAAAAAACCTTAAAATCCTTCTTCATAAAAATTGGTAAGAAAGCTTTGGCCATCTGAGCAGGTAACCTTAAGCTGTTCTGTTGGCCAGTGCCCACCTGGGAGTCTTGGACCTGTCATGAGGCAACAGTTTTAGAAAGAAACCTGAGATCTGCTCGTGCATGCCTATTAACATTGGTTTATGTCTGTGCATTATGTATATGTGATATTTTTCTACCTCTAATAATGCCAATATATAGATATAGATATAGATATAGATATAGATATAGATATATAGATATACGGCTCTGTTTAGTTGACTTAAAGAAAAAAAATTGGTACTTCTATGGTTTTGTTACCAGACAGAATCAGCCCCATCTTGTCCCTAAATAGGATGCCAATCACCCCAGTGACCAGTCTGGCAAAAGAGTTCATAAGCTAGCCAGAGGTGAGGACAGACAGCCCCACATTTGAATCCACCTCCTCCAGGATAGGGGCAGGGGGATTTAAAGAAACAGGGTGGTCTGCGGCCTGGGGACAGGTGACTGGAGGTGAGCAGAAGCAAAGTCTTCGTGCTTTTCTGAACCAGGACGCATGTTCAGAAGATGGCAGTCCCAGGGCTCTGAGGGTGGAGGGTTGGCCCCTGAGGTCAGGAGGTTACCGTCAGACCCCTGCACAGGCCCAAGTGAAGAAGTGTCACCATGGTGCCCACATCTTGGAGGTGTCACAGCAGCAAACCTAACGCAGGGCAGGCTTTGCCAAAGGACCTCTAAGACCATAACCAAGGCAAGTAACTCAGCAGGCGAAGCCGGCGCTTGTTCAGGTCCCCCGTGTTCAGTGGGTTGCAGGCTCTTTTTCTGGTGAGAACTAATAGGTTTGATATAATTGAGCTCAACGTGACATCACTGGTACGTCACGACAGACATTTT
Source organism: Marmota flaviventris (assembly GCF_047511675.1). NCBI lineage: Eukaryota > Metazoa > Chordata > Mammalia > Rodentia > Sciuridae > Marmota > Marmota flaviventris. Next base: position 7,040,372 of record NC_092508.1, on the reverse strand, counting down.
AGTTGCTTTAGCTGAATATGAATCATTTCATGAGGTGTCACTACCCTGCTCCTCCTGCGACTGCTGCAGAGTAGGGCGTGGGTTTTTGTGGTGGTGGAGATTGAACCCAGGGCCTCCAGCCCAGGGGTGTTTGTAGGCAACCAAGAGCCTGGTAGGGGTGTTGGGACCCACTGTCCATGACAAACAGTGGCTTCGTCAGGATTCTTACGTGAGTGTGCCTGTTCGTGGGTCAGAGAGGGAGGTCTTGGCCTAGCCAAGTGCTCCGTAGAGTCAAGCACCTCAACACCTTGTGCACCCTCACCTGTGGGGGGTGCTCCCTTTCCCAGATATGTAAGAGAGTGGCCCACCCTGTTGGTGACACTGTTGGGGACATGCCCCCAAGTAGCACATTACATGATCTAAAACGCTCACCCGCAGTCTATGGTCAACTTAAAGCAGGTTCTGTAATTGACAACGGGCAGCCCCCTCATAAAGAAGACAAGCTTGACCAGCAAGCCCTCTGGAGCCCCAGCTGGCCCCATGCCTGTTGACCCTCTTCACATGAATTTCTAAATAACCCAGGAAGACTTAAAATTCACTGCTCAAAGAGGAAACTTTCAGAAACCCAACATTAGTTTATTTCTGTGCACAACTGGGGAAAGCTGGTTTTTAAAAATATTTTGTAGTTGTCAATGGTTCTTCATTTTATTGATTTACATGTGGTGCTGGGAATGGAACCCAGTGCCCCACATGTGCCAGGCAAATCCTCTCCCACTGAGCCACCGCCCTAGCCCCAGAAAGTTGGTTTTAAAACCAGACAAAATGAGCCTTTTTTTTTAATCTACATGTATTTCTTTATTTATTTCCAATGAAATAATTTAGTAATATGGGTGTTTACAAAGAAGTTGACAGTCAAATTCAATCACATTTTATGCAGTGTTATAATTATCAAAAAACAAAACCAAAACATTTCTCCAAACTATCATTCAATCCAAGAGATAAGAACGAATCAAAACAGGTAGCTGATCTTATTCATTTTTATCAGACAGTTTGTTGTACAGTTGGTATGTTGAAGACATTTAACATTTTTCATGTGAAGAAAGTTGGAGATGATTCCTAGGACAGGACGTGACAGCCAGTAGGCTCAGCAGCTGAGGAAATCCTTAGAAGAAGCCATAGGAATAGTATCTTCTGTAGCAGAGTGGGCGGCAGCATCCATAACCATAGCACCACAGCCCCACAGCCATGGCCACCATAGCCGTAGCCCAGCCCACCATAGTAGTTGCCATAGTAGCAGCTCATGCTGTCAGGAGTGGAACGTTTAGTTCAGGATCAGGATGCAGGTGTCTTGAGTCTGGATGTCACTGTCTGCCACCTGCCTTTTATATACCATGGGTTCTGGGTGGACAAAATGAGCCTTAAACTGACCTTGAATGACATTTAGAAGCTCTCTCCCCCACCAGGATTTTAAGATGAGATGAACTGTCTTTGCCTGTAAAATGGCACCAGTTAAACTGGACCCCTGTACTAACCCATGATCTTGAAAATATGGTCAAACAACTCTAAAACCCTTTAAAAGAAGGCAAAGTAACAAACCACACAAATTATGAATTTATGACTCCAACACATTACTAAACAGAGTAAAACTTTCTGATGTTTTAGTTGGTTGTTCTGAAACTCTTTGTTGAAGAAATTCACATCAGTGGAGGACATTGCCATTTGTAAGAGGGTCTCCCACTCTGTTTTTTATGTTGCCCAGCCTGGCAACAGTCTCAATTCCTAGACTCTGTGGATCCTCCTGCCTCAGCCTCCCAAGTGCTGGGACTACAGGTGCATGCCACCCTGCCAGGCTGACTGACTCTTATCGTAGGGAGAGACATTATTCGTTAATCTGCAAGACAGGCCTCACCTTTGACCATTTTGCCTTCACTGGGCCTTTCCCTATGCCCTTGTCTCAGCAAATAATGGTACACAGATCTATGTTCTGCTTGAGATAGAAATTTTTTAACTTAGTTGACTTGCTCATGCAAATTTAGGGTTCCCAAGCTAAGATGGTTAGGGGTGATGGAATAAGTAACCCAAAGAGTGATGGTCCTAAGAAAGAACCTGTTAAATGCTAGCAAGTGAAGAATCTAAATGAAGCTGCAGGATCTTTGCTTTTTTCTCTATTTATGTACATATGTGTACTTGTATTGCCCGTTACGCCTACATGTATGCTTATGTCTGTGCTTGTAATTGTGTGTCGCCTACACAGGACCAAATTGATTCAGGATTAAACGAGCTCACACCAATTAAAGAGAAGGAGCACAAAAGCTTTTCAAAGTTTATGTGACTCAGGAAATCTCAAGTAATCTTACGTAAATAAATATTGCTGATCAAATGGAAAAAATAAACAACTACACTTCTGATCCACCAAATACCATGTACTTAACTTTGGAGTTGTTGCTTGGGTGACAGCGACCCAACATCTGCATGCTATGGAAATGGCTGGCAGGAAACGTCTTGACGTGAGGGCTCCAGGAGCAATCCAGACATCATTGCTCAGAACAAGTAAACTAGGTAAATTTCAATGGGATAAAGGTTGGTAAATGTTCTCTTCATAGTTTCAAAAATCTTTGTCGGTATCTTGAACTATTAAGGTCATGTTGTACCAAACTAAGGAATATTCTTAGGTATCCTAAATAAGTTAAAATACTGAAACATCAAATATAAAGTTTAAGTTAAACTTTTTTTGTTTTGGCATTTTACTTTTACATGACATAAAAACAGGTGTTTGGGTCTGTAAACGTTCTCTACCTTCACATTTTAAAATTGTGTTATGAGAAAGCACAGATTTCTGATAATTATGAAATGGTGCTAGTCCATAGAATGCTGGTTCAAAGTGCTGGGGACTTGTGACCAGAACTGAAAATACCAAGGGAAACAACGCTGTGTGTGAGGAGAGTGAGATGTTCTGTAAAGGAAGTCATGGAACTTTGGACTGGGTAAGAATTTTCCGAAACTCTAAATGAGAAAGCTAATGGGTTCATGAAACCACTAACCAAAGTCAGGCAGATTAAGTGTTAGTTAATGTGAGACTGAACAAATTGATAAAAAATAATAGTTACGGTTTCTATGAGCATTTTTTTCTATCTGAACATATTGATACACATTCCTAGAGATAAAATCTGAGGGGACTTTTTTTTTTTTTTTTTGGTACTGGGGACTGAACTCAGGGGTTCTTAAACACTGAGTCACACCCCAGACCTTTTATGTTTCATTTAAAAAAAATATTTTTAGTTGTAGATGGATACAGTACCTTCATTTCATTTATTTATTTTTATGTGGTGCTAAGGATCAAACCCAGTGCCTCACATGTGCCAGGCAAAGACTCTACCACTGAGCCACAACCCCAGCCCCTTAGGTTTCATTTTGAGACAAGGTCTCACAAAGATATTTAGGGCCTTGCTAAATTGCTGAGACTGGCTTTGAACTTGTGATCCTCCTGCCTCAGCCTCCCAAGTTACTGATATGATAGGCGTGCACCACTGTCCCCAACCTAAGGGGAGTTTTGATCTGGAGGAAATAGAGTTGCTTCCTTCCTTCCTGGGAGGGACACAATTCAAATTGGATCTGAATTTTATCCAGTCCTAACCGACACCAGTGCCTCCCTCTCTGCCTCAGAACCTCTTCCCGAGCCTTCCTGTTCCTGGTCACAGCATTGGAAACATGGTACTCTGAACTCTCTCATCACACGGGCCTTTCCTGAGAAGACACCTCTGAAGATATCAGCATCAAATCAGCACCCCTCCCTTAGCCCTAGAAATGACCCCCATCTTTTTATCCTTGCTCTCTCATTCTGTCTCTCAAGGGCCCCAAGTCCAGCTCTTACTGAACCCCACTCTAGGAAAAGAATGCCATGGTCCAAATGTCACAGCCCCAGGCATCCGATGGGAATCCCACCAACTGCTGCATGGATCTGTCCCCAGTTCCCTTGGAGCTTTTGCTAAAAACAATGGCAATTTCTCTGTGGTTTCCCAGTGTCTAGGAAATATCCACCAAGCCCTGGCCCCACTGGACTCTCTACTAGCTCCAGAGACATTGGTTCATCTCTGACCTGCCTGAGACCCTGGATTTTCAGATGCCTCCTTGTTGTCAGATGTGGCCTAAAAGCCAAGCCATCATCTGAAGTCACAGAGACCAAGTACACCTGCAGACAGGGATCGTGACTTCCTGGGACAGATCCGTCCCAGAGACATGGGATTGTCAATCCTTAATCATCAATGCTTTCCTGGGGAAATTAAAGGAAATGTCAAGGAAGAAAATTAAAACGGAGTAGCATAGGTTCAGGGCACCTATAATAAAGCCAGGAGGCCCAGGGGAGTTGACTTAACCAGGTGGCACATGGGCCCCTCCCACTGAGCTGACCTTGGACTACACCAATCCAGTTTCCTGAAACACTGTTAACCTCTGCTGAACCTCTTTACTAGGGACCCCTTCCCCCAAACTACTCAGAAGCTGGCTGCACCCAATTCCTTTCTCGTAACAGTTTAACGTTTGCCGTCACCCCTCAGAATTCCTAACAAATATGCCAACTACCAATTCCCTGTGGTTTCAGGTTTTAAATAAGGCCACCATTTTCCTTAAGCCTGGGAATACATCAGGGTTGTTTGATTTTGTGTCTCCTGGGTTGCAATCCTAATTCGTTCCAAATAAATGTGGTTTTTGACCAGGCGGTTCGAGATCCTTCTGTTGGAAGCTTGGTCTTCTGTGTGTCGATGTTAAGAGATGGTAGAATGTTTAAGAGGTGAGACTTAGTGGGAGGTCATTGAACCACTGGGGCACTGGGGACACTGCCCACAGAGAAATGTGTGCAGTTTTTGTGGGAATCTGGTTCATTTTCATGGGAGGATTGTCACAAAAGTTTCGTCTGACCCTTGAGTCATTCTCTGGCTTCCTGCTTTGCCATGTGCTTCTGCCATTTTGATTCCATCATGGGGCCCTCACAGAGACCGGCAAAGGCCAGTGTACTTGGACCTCCAGCTGTTACCTAAAGCTCTGCTCATTTGTTTGTTTTGGACACACGATCTTGATATGTTGTCAAGAGGGGCTTGAACTCCTGGGCTCACGCAATCCTGCTACCCAGGCACTGAGTAGCTGGGACTACACATATATATGTACCATGTCCAGTGCCTCATTTCTTTATAAAGGACCCAGCCTCAAGTTTTTCAGTATAGCAGCAGAAATCAGACTAATACAAATGCTTATATAAAGTATCATCTCAGAAGAATGGAAACTAACTACTGTGGCTTAAGTGTGTCCCCCAAATGTTCCTGTACTGAAAGCTTGGGTTTCCATGGCAATGGTAAGGCATGGTGGGAACTTTTAAGAGGTAGGACCTATGCACAAGGCCCTGGGTTTAATCCCCAAAAGTCTGGGCCTAGTGAGAGGTTGTTAGGTCATAGAAGCCATTGCCCTTGGGAGGGATTAAGATAATGTCACAGCCCCAGGCATCTGATGGAAATCCCATCCATGGAACCCCGAGTTACCTCTGGAAAGTGTTGTTATAAAAAGAACCCCTCCTGCACCCTGGCTTCTGTTGTGATGATGCAATCTGTTCCTCTCTAACGTTCTTCTGCTGTTGTGATGCCATTGGCCATAGGTCCTCATTAGGCAAGACAATGTCAGAACTATGAGATAAATAAAGCTCTTTTCTTTATGTTATTCAGCCTCAGATATTGTATTACAGTAGCAGCAACAATAAAAACACAGTAATACACTAATCCATGTGCCTTTCAGTACATGTCACCTGGGTCAATCTTTGGTAAATGAACTAGACTAGTTTTAAATTTGTTCATGGTGGCACGTACTGTAATTGCAGTAATTCCGGAGGCTGATGCAGGAAGATGGCAAGTTAGAGGCTAGCCTGGGCTACTTAGTGAGACCCTATATCAAAATAAAACCTCTGGGAGTGTAGTAAGTGCTCGAGCACTCTGGGTTCCGTTCCCAGTATCACACACACACAAAAAAATTGTTGATTGAAATTGGGAAAGTCTTTGGAATTGTCAGCATTAGTGATAGTGTAGGAATACATTCTTTCCTGTCTGGATTTGTAGGTCCAGACACGCTATGCCTAGATGTTCAAGGCCATAAAAGTATAAATCCAGTCTAAGAGTAGAACACACAGTGGAAACACATCTCGACAGGTGCCAGTCATGGAGGGGCGGGAAGGACCATATTTAACTTTTAGTTTCTTTGCTTCTGTGTCTGTTTAGATACTTGCTCAATTTGTCAACAACTAAACCCAGTAAGGTGATAGTAGAAGAGAAGAGATGGCTGACAGCTGAGTCCTTTGTGACACTGGTCTTTAGGCAGGTGAGGGGACACAGAAGTCTCTTCATTTTCCAAGTGACTTTCCACTCAAAATCATCCACACACCAAGAGTCTGTGTACTCGGGCTGGGGATGTGGCTCAAGCGGTAGCGCGCTCGCCTGGCATGCGTGCGGCCCGGGTTCGATCCTCAGCACCACATACAAACAAAGATGTTGTGCCTGCCGAAAACTAAAAAAAATAAATAAATAAATAAATATTTTTTTAAAAAAGAGTCTGTGTACCAGCCTTTGTGTCTTGAGGGTTCCCAAACCCTTCCCGAGGCTAGCTTTGTTCAGTGAGTGGTTCAGACACAATGGTGGGGACAAGTAACCCAGGTGACTAAACGGCAGGAAACTTGTAAATGAACTTGACAGAGTTTGAAAAATTTTGCCAGTGATTTGAAATCTTAAGGTTATGGAAAGCTAAGAACTAGGAATTCATGGAAAGTCTGAGTCAATGCTAAATAAAAATTTAGCAGGGCAAGGTGACCCATGCCTGCAATCCCAGCTACTTTGGGGGCTGAGGCAAGAGGATCCCCAGTTCAAGAGCAACCTGGGACCAACCTGGGCAACTTTAGGTGAGACCCTGTCTCAAAATTAAAGAAACAAAAAAACCTGGGGCAGTAGCACCGTGGCAGGGTGCCCTTGTGTTCAATGCTCAATATTACAGGAAAAAACTTTAAAAAGAACAAACTGAAAAACTCCGAAACATTAATTGCTGAACATGTTTTGAGTATATGCATTTGTCATCTTGTTTTTAGACAGAGAAGTAAGTAAGCATACATGGATTTGTTAACATGAAAAATTATGTCATGAGAAAACATGTTTCTGAAAATTATGCAGCGGTGTCCGCCTACAAAACACTAATATGACGCCTTTCAAAGCTGCCTACCTGGTAGGTTTTTACTAGAAATGAAGGTTACTAAAAGTAAAAAATTCTAGTTAAAGTGTTTTTTGTTTGTTTGTTTGTTTAGGAAAAGATTGATTTTTGTCTTATATTAGAATAAATGACTGGTTGTTCCAACATGGAAAACAGTGAAGCCCAGGACAGCTGCTGAGGTGGAAGTCTGTGCAAGGTCAGTCAGTGAGAGGAATTCTGTGTGATCTAGGGGGCTAAAATTGGAAGGGAATTACTTATAAGTTTTTCTACATAAGCTTAATATCAGGTACAGTGATGGAAAACTAGAATTTGGTATAATGTATTAAAATAACAAGGTTTTCCTGGAGTATTGATCTGTTCTTAAGAGGAAATTATGAGAGCAGTTTATTTTATCTTGTACTTTTCATGAAATTGGCTTAGGAAGCAAAGATTCTGTGCTTTACCAAGATCATTTCTTTGTGGTCTTTATTAGGGTTTTGGTCACTTGGGAAACTGAGTCCTTTCTGTGAAAGGGCCGAGGTTTTTCTACAATGTGTCACTTTCTGTGCTTGCCTTCTGGAGTGTTTGATTGTCAGTTTGTTTGAATGACCATTGTTCACGGTGATTTTATTTCCATCAGTATTTTAGCCTTTCATAAATTTTGACAAGCCTCCAAATCAAATTTTAGATTGCGTCTTTTTGACACAGAACTAATTTGGGGATTTTCCATTTGGGCCCCCAGAAAGCTTTGAAGGGTGTGTCTTACTCTGTGGAAGAGAGAAGAACTAATCAGACTCCCCTGCCCCACCCATGCCCTGCACTGGGGGGTTGGACCCAGGGCCTTGGGCACACTGGACAAGGGCACTACTACCACTAAGTTGCATCCCTAGCCCACTCTCAACTCCCACCCCCTTTTTAAAAAATTTATTTTGAGACAGGGTTTCACAGGTGCCCAGGCTGGTCTCCAGCTCGCAATCCTCCTGCCTGGGTTGTGTGTGTGCCTCCATGCCTAGCCTAATGAGGCTTCCTTGACCTACTGAACGACACAGAGGAAATCGCCAAGTCCTCCTTGAGCTGCGTTTGCCTGAGTGTGTTACTAATGTGTCTCTGGAATTGTACAGATTCACAGAAAGCAAACAGTTCTAATGACATCAATCATAGGTTTAGTCATTAGCTTCGAATGTGTGCAACAGAAATAACTGAATTTCCTCATCCACAGATGGTTAATTGTTTACTCTGGTACTTTCCAGAGCCTAAAGTGTTTTGTTTGCAAGGACATTCATGGAAAGGGCTCTGACAAATACAATTTGAAGAAAACTTTAAGATTGTACCATGGGACTGGCTGAGAATTCCCAGAGTTTGTTCGTTCTTTCGTTCATTCCTTCCTTCTTATTTATCAGTCTGGGAATTGAATCCAGGGATGTTTCACCACTGAGCAACACCCAGTCTTTTTTTTTTTTTTTTGAGACAGGGTCTGGATAAGTTGGATAAGTTGCTTATGGCCTTGATAAATTGCTGATCCTCAAACTTGTGATCCTCCTGCCTCAGCCTCTCAAATTTCTGGGATTACAGGCCTGCATCACTGCACCCAGAGGAATTCACAGAACTCTTATGAGGAAACTGATTGGCTCAAAAACCTGCTAACCCAACATCAAGCAGAACAAGAGTTAACTAAATACAAGGAAATGCTTTGGCAGGTTTTCCTGCTGTCAGCCTGAACTGAAATTCTTAGGGTACATACTTTGATGATCTCCATAAGACTGATCAAGACAACTTCCTAGGGGATCTGCTTAATAAAACATGGGAGGTACCCAAACTGCAGGGGAAAGTCTTGGTATGCAGGAAGATGTAAATCCACTGAGGGGCCATTGGAACATTCCAGGGCTTCCTTCAAGGCCACCCTCAGTGGGGTGCTTGCGTGCGCTCGCTGCATGCTTTCTGGTTGGATGGGACCTTTCCCACACAGGAAAGCCAGGCTGGGACGGTCACATGTTAGAAGATGTATTTCCTTTATGTGGTTCTTGGAGAAACCTCGGGACAGAGGACCTTCTTTATTGGGTAGGTTATAAAGGTGGTAGATGAGGTGTTGTAAACATAAGGCACTACCACTGTCCTGATCATCTTCAGTCTTCTGGAAAGGTTGAAAAAGATGAATGGCATTTTAAGCCCGAAACCGGTAAAATGGTACATGCTTCCCAAGGAATATGGCTCAGCAACACAGAGGGTGAACTACCAGTCCAAGCTTGAATGAACTCCAGGGCTTTATTCTGAGTGGAAAAAATGTTGTCTCAAAAGACTACACACTGATTCCATCAATATGACTTAGAGATGACAAAGGGTTAGAAGAGCAGGTTCCATACTGGCTGGCAGGGATTAGGGGCTGAGCAGGAGGTGGAGTGTTTACACAGGGGTCCTGTGGGGCGGGAGCTGTGCAGATCTGAGCCTCCGCTGCCATCACGAACCTACTCCATGATACAATGGAGGAGAAGCTGAGACCCACATGCAAATGAGTACATGTAAAAACAGGGAGACCTGCAGGTGGTACCATTGGGGGACAGTGTACCGGGCTTCTCTCGGCCTTGTTTCTCCTCCTCCACCTCCTCCACCTCCTCCTCCTCCTCCTCCTCCTCCTCCTTCTTTTTTTTTTCTTTTTGCAGTACTGAAAATCGAACCCAGGGTGCTCTACCACTGAGTTATATCCCCAGCACTTTTTATTTTTTACTTTGAGATAGGGTCTCAATAAGTTACCCAGGCTGGCCTCAAACTTGGAATTCTCCTGCCTCAGCCTCCAAGTAGCTGGAATTACAGGCTTATACCTCTATGGGAATCTCTGGTTATGTGAGAACTCCAGTTTAAGAGCAGGATGATAAGTCATTGCAAAAGTTTTCTGGCTGAAGACTGACTTTGGAGTTCTGAACCTTTAACCTACAGCCTGGTTTAAAAAAATTTTTAAATGATTAATTGATTAAGGGCCTGTCCAGTAGCTAGTCACCCCTGACCTTTAACCAAGAATTTCCTTTTCCAACACAAAGAAATGTTTAAGGAGATGAAAATTCTAATTACCCTGATTTCCTCATTCTATTGTATCAGGTATCAAATTATTCTACTGTACCTCGTAAATAGGTATATTATTATATGGCAATAAAAAAACCTCCTTGATAAACTTGAAAAAAAAAGTTTCCTAACACAGCATGACAACAAGGACAGAAAGGGAGCAGGGGGCAGTAATGGAGGCAGGGAAGGCGCCTGGGTGTGTGTGTACGTGTGTGTGCGTGCACACAGTGCTAGAGATGGGACCCGGGGCCTTGTGTGTGCTAGACAAACACCACTGAGCCACATCCCCAGCCTTTTTAAAAATTTTTATTTTGAGATAGAGTCTTGCCAGGTAGCCTAGGCCAGCCTTGAACTTGTGAGCCTCCTGCCTCAGCCTCCTGAGTAGTTGCCCTTGGCTTCCAGATGTCTATTTTTAAGTGTGTGGTACTAAGGACATTCACACTTTGTACTTCGGATCTCCAGAATTTTTCATCTTGCTGAATGAGACACTGTATCCATTATCAATGCCCCATGTCCCCTTCTCCTAGTGCCTGGTGACCCATCATTCTTTTTTTCTCTTTAGGAATCAGACTACTCTTGCTACCTCAAATAGGCAGAATCATATAGTATCTGTCCTTTTGTGACTGGCTGATTTCACTTAGCATAAAGACCACAAGCTTTCCTACATTGTAGCCTGTATTAGGTTTCCTATCTTTTTAAGGCTAAATAATATTCCATTATATATATGGCCCACATTTTGTCTATCCATTCATCCATTGATGGGCACTTAGAGTATTGGTCCATTTTCCACTGCAACAACAAAATACCTGAATTAGATAATGTATAGAGAAAAGAGGTTTGTTCCACTCAAAATTTTGAAAGTTCTGTACCCTGGCTCTGGTAAGGGCCCCTTGACTGATGGTAGATGGCATCATGGTGGGAGTATATGGAAGAGGGAGAGATTATAAGTCAAGACAGGAAGCCAGAAAGGAAGGAGGGGCTATCCTTTCTACTCTTACAGCCCACCCTGATACAAACTACCTGGAGTCCCAGGAGAACTACATCAATCCATTCTAAGGACAGGGCCCAAAATGACCTGGTCACCTCCCCCTACCTGCACCTCTTAAAGGTCCACCACCTCCCAACATCATCACCACACTGGGGGACACACCAGAACCACACCAGTCCCCAGCCCCGGCAGCCCTCGCATCCTGGCTACATGAGCATTGTACAGAGAGCTCAGCCCCTGCTTCTGGCTCCTTCGAATGTGCATGGGTGGGGGTGGGGGTGGGGGTGGACTGAACTGAGAAATACTCCTGAACCCAGCCTGGGGCTGCGGAAACCTCCTAGGTCTTTATCAGAGGCTACACCGTGGGAGCGCCCAGGGCCTGTGGGGAACAGGCTCACACCTGGGGTCCTTCTACACATTCAAGGGAACAGGGGTCAACCTCCTGGGCAACTGCCCGCTCGCCATTCTGAAAGACCCGGCCCACCCCTGGCTGGCCAGGCGTGAATGCCACACACTGGCAGTCCTGCCCTGCCCACCTGCACAATCTGGAGCTACGACTAGAAGCCCAAATACATGGGGTCCTTCCCAGCACTGCCCTTTCCCACAGCACGGTCACTGTGGGACCTATTGCTGGGCCCACCCACATGTCAAGGCTGTGATGAGAGGCCAAGTGGGTGGCAGGGCAGCTGAGCCACCCTACATCCCTCTTTCCCCTGTCTATGGGGCTGGTGGCATCAGGAAGCCAAACCCAGGTCTCTGGCCCAAGCTGTGTGCTTCTAACCCCAGCTCCTATCAGCTCCCAGCTCCCGCCAGAGCCTGCTGGGTCAAGCTCTGTTCTAGAGCCTGACCCAGCAGGCTCCCAGGAAATACTGGAAAAAATAAGGTGAAGGAAGGACTATGGTCCTCCACAAGAGAGGGGGGTGACCTCAGCAGGACACTGTGAAAGCTCTGCACCCAGAGGGCCTCTGCCCCACTTGCCTGCCTCCCCTGCTGGGTCCATCACAGGAGCCACCTCCGTCTGGATGCCTATGCCAGGCAGGCTCAGCCACACCCTCCACCACCCACCGGCCAGCAAGCCTTCAGTTCACAGGGCAGGGCAGGGCCAGGATGGCTAGCTGGAGCAAGGGGAGGGACATGGAACCTTTACAGCCAGGAACAAAGTCTTCCCCTATGTAAGCCCAAGCATCCTGCGCTGCAGCTGGTACCCTGGTGTCCCAGCCTGGCCACCGACCACCAACCCGCAGACATGCAGGGAGCCCCGGTGCTGCTGCTGCTGCTGGGCCTGAGGCTACAGCTGGCCCATGGTGTCATCCCAGGTACGAGGTTCCCCCAGCCCCTCTCCCTGCCCCACAGGCCAGCCCCCAGGCTGACCTAGCCTGCACTCTCCCCTTGGCCAGTGGAGGAGGAGAATCCAGCCTTCTGGAACCAGAAAGCCGCCGAGGCCCTGGACACCGCCAAGAAGCTGAAGCCCATTCAGACCTCAGCCAAGAACCTCATCATCTTCCTGGGAGACGGTGAGTGCGCCATGCTGGTCCACCCCGTGGTGCTCACGGGCCTTGAACCCAGGGCCACTGCTGGGTCCAGACCAGCCCTGGGGCTCAGGCCTGACGGGGATCTGCTCCTTCAGGGATGGGCGTGCCCACGGTGACAGCCACCCGGATCCTAAAGGGACAGATGCAAGGCAAGCTGGGGCCTGAGACACCCCTGGCCATGGACCACTTCCCATATATGGCTCTGTCCAAGGTGAGGCCTCCTGAGCAGGGGGATGGGAGCTGTGGCAGGGGAAGGACCCAGGAGAGATGGACCTGTCCTCCCTGTCCTAGGCCTGGGTGAAGGACTAAATGTCTGCCCCACAGCAGAGCTGAGGGTATCTCTGTCCCCAGACATACAGTGTGGACAGACAGGTGCCAGACAGCGCCAGCACAGCCACGGCCTACCTGTGTGGGGTCAAGGCCAACTACAAGACCATTGGCTTGAGCGCGGCTGCCCGTTTTGACCAGTGCAACACAGCACGAGGCAACGAGGTCATCTCTGTGATGTACCGGGCCAAGCAAGCAGGTGGGCTTGGGCCTGGGCTTGGGGTCAGGGCAGGCCTGGAGCTCTGGGTGGCCCACCCTGACCCCTGCCACCTCCAGGGAAGTCCGTGGGAGTGGTGACCACCACCAGGGTGCAGCATGCCTCGCCAGCTGGCACATATGCACACACGGTGAACCGCAACTGGTACTCAGATGCAGACATGCCAGCCTCGGCGCTGCAGGAGGGCTGCCAGGACATCGCCACGCAGCTCGTCTCCAACATGGACATTAATGTGCGGCACAAAGGGCAATGGGAGGGGGCTGGCTGGAGGAGTGGGTTTTGAAAGGCCACAGCCCCAAGCAACCAATAGCCTGAGTTCTGGGGCCTGTTAGGGTCTCTGGGAAGGTGGGCAAACAAGCGGGGGCAGTACTGACCTGGTGGGGCAGCGGGGGCTGTCTGTAAGCTAGAAAGAAGGGGTTCTTTTTGCCCCAAGTTCAACTGCCCTTATGCTCTGGCAACAGGTCATCTTGGGCAGGGGCCGCAGATACATGTTTCCTAAGGGGACCCCAGACCCTGAGTATCCAGGTGATGTCAACCAGACTGGAGTCAGGCTGGATGGCCGGGACCTCGTGCAGGAGTGGCTGCAAAAGCACCAGGTGACGGGACTCACAGAGGCACAGTCATAGCAGGGACCAGGGTGGGGCTGCAGGTCTCAGACTAAACACTGGCTCTGTCCCTCCAGGGGGCGCGATATGTGTGGAACCACCAGCAGCTCATTGAGGCGTCCCAGGACCCAGCCGTGACATATCTCATGGGTGATGACCCCACTCCTGACCTCAGTGGCCTCAGAAAGCTGCTATTGGAGCATGTGTGCAGGTGGCCATGACCCCCTCCCAAGTCAGTAATCACTGGGTCCCTTGTCCCTTAGGCCTCTTTGAGCCTGTAGACACAAAATTTGAGATCTACCGAAACCCGGTTCTGGACCCCTCCCTGATGGAGATGACGGAGGCAGCCATTCGGGTGCTGAGCAGGAACCCCCGCGGCTTCTACCTCTTTGTGGAGGGTAAGTCTGGGAGCCAGAGGAGCAGAGGCGGAGGGGGACCAGGACAGGACCAAGCTTCACGCCTCTCCTACTGGCTCCCCGCAGGGGGCCGCATCGACCGTGGTCATCACGAGGGCACAGCTTATGTGGCTCTGACGGAGGCGGTCATGTTCGACTCTGCCATCGACAAGGCCGGCCAGCTCACCAGCGACCAGGACACGCTGACCCTCGTCACCGCCGACCACTCCCACGTCTTCTCCTTTGGCGGCTACACGCTGGGGAGCAGCTCCATCTTCGGTAGGCGGGGACCGCGACAGGGGCTGTTGCTGCGGTGCTGAGGCGGGGGTCGCATCTCATCTGTCAACCGGGCGCACTGAGGGCGCCTGCCTCGCAGGGTTCTTGGGAGGAGTAAGTAGGAAGTGCGCCTGTGCGGCACACGGGGGTCCCCGGGGAGGGCGATGCGAGCTCAGGTGCCACCTGTCCCCGCAGGGCTGGCCCCGCTCAAGGCCCAGGACGGCAAGTCTTACACGTCCATCCTGTATGGCAATGGCCCCGGCTACGTGCTGAACTCTGGCGACCGACCCAACGTCACGGAGGAGGAGAGCGGTGAGTGCGGCCATTGAAAGGTCGTCTTCTTGGGGACAGGGGTGGAGGGGAATTCCCCCGCCCTGAACTCCTCTTCCCGCCAGGTGCCAGCACCTACAAGCAGCAGGCGGCTGTGCCCCTGTCAGAGGAGACGCACGGAGGCGAGGACGTGGCGGTGTTTGCTCGGGGCCCGCAGGCGCACCTGGTGCACGGGGTGCAGGAGCAGAACTACATCGCGCACGTCATGGCCTTCGCCGCCTGCCTGGAGCCCTATGAGGCCTGCGACCTGGCCTCCCCGACCCTCCAGAGCATCACTGTGGGTCCAGGCTCTCAGCTGACGTCGGCAACCCGTCAGAGCATCCCTGCGGGTTCCAGCTCTGCCGCTGCCCCACTGTCGCTGACGCTGCTGCTTGGGACGCTGCTATTGCTGCTGGGGGCAGTCGCCCAGCCCTGACCACGCAGCCCCACCGGGATCACCCCAGGATCCCCGCAGTTGGTTCTCATTCCCCCGCCCAGTGCTCCCTAGGCCGGACTGCCTCCTTCCCCACGGGTCTCCACCCCAGGGTCCCCATCACTGGTCCCGGAGGCCCCACATGGAGGGCCTCAACCTTAGCCCTCACCCTGGGCTGCCACCTCCAGAGTACCCACTCGGACTTCTACCAAGGTATAGCCATCTCTGCGAGATGAACCAGCCTCAGACCTGGAAGAGCTTTCCTTTTTCACTTTGTGGACACTGGATGGATGTGCCGCAGAGGCGCCCTTGTGACTGAGCCTATGACACTCACACTTTCTTGGGGCTGCTCTCTGATTCCCTTTTAGAACCTCAGCTGCCCACACCTTTGGGAAAAAAAAAAAAAAAGCGGGCTCACAGAAGGACTCTCCACCACACCTACTAGCCTTGGGGACGACCAAGATGACAGCACTCCAGAGTGGTCCCCCACAGAGCCACATCCAGAAACCCCTGGGGTACCCTAGGACTCAGGAATGTGAGGAACCCCAGAGAGGCTGGCTTTCCTCCACCTTCCCACTGACCCTGCCACTGATTCTGCAGGCCAAGGAGGCTGCTAGGGCCAATCCCCACTGGGCTGTGACACAGTGCTCAGCTGTCCCTCTCTGCCCCTCTCTTCACCCCAGAGGCCCAGTGGTGCCATTACACATACTAAAGAGGTGCCCCAAGATACTCAGCAACTCCATGCTGGCCTCCCAATGCCCATTCCAGGCCAGAAAATTCAAGAACCCTCCCCCAGACATAAAACTGGCAGGGATGGAGGGGCAGCCCAGAGCAACCCTGGGCCCCTCCCCAGACCATTTCAGGCTGCTCACAGATTTCTGAACAAAGAAGACTCCCTGCCCTTCTGGGGTCCCTATTCTCTTGAGAGAGACAAACCAATAATAAAATAAGCTGTTGTACAATATGATGTTGAAAAACCTTGAGCATATAGGGCCCAGAGTGCTTACAGACAGCTGCGTGATCAAGATTAGGAGGCCAGGGAGAGGCTGCCTGAAGAGCAGACAGTGAGCAAGAGACAAAGTGAGGGCCTGAGCAGTGCAGAACAGCAGTGGGGGTTGGGGGCAAGGAAGTAGCCTGAGGGGTAGGAGGCGGGAGGGATGGGGAAGGAGCTTGAACTCTAGACCTGTAAGACCTGGCTTAGAACATAGTGGTCGAGCTGCTTCCAGAGAAGGTCTAGTCTTTTTTTCTCTTTCCTTTTTTAGTGGGGTGGAGCAGAGGTGGAAACTGGGCAAGCAGAGGGGAGGTATGGACTTCTAGTATTTTTTAACTGCATCCCCCAAAATATTCTAGAGTACACAACCAAATAGGCAGGTCTTACCTACCCTAGTGAGAACATTTGAAAAAATTATATGAAGATGAAATCAACCATGTGTTTTAATAAATTTTGCAATATTATAAATCTATTTGTACATTTACAAAAACTCCAAAAAGCACTTTGCTCCCATTAGAAATATTAATATGATCGAATATGCCTCCTTATTTACTAAAATCTTGATTTAACATTGTAAAGCATCAATTTGATAGCTTGGCTCTCAGGGCCGTTTACTTCAATTCTGAATTTTAGTGGCTGTCACAAAAACTATGGGAGCTGAAAAGAAGAAGGGTATCTTCAGCTGAATTTACAAAAATCATCATTTTTGTTTCTAAATTCCATCCACCAATTATGTGAAAGCTTTTGTTAAAATCCAGTTAGTATATTTTTGTCTTCCCTGATGTCAATTAGTTGGTCTTTCAACACAGTGGGAAGGTGTTACATATTCATGTTTTACAAATATTTTTAAACCCAAGGACCTTTTCATTTGAAAACTACTTTTTTTTTTTTTGCAGTGCTAGAGATGTACCCAAGGCCTCAGGTATGCTAGGCAAGCACTCTACCACTGAACTACATCCCCAGCTCAAACTACAAGTTTGTTTGTTTGTTTGTTTATACATATTTTTCGTTGTTGACAGACCATTTATTTATTTATTTATATGCGGTGCTGAGAATCAAACCCAGTACCTCACACATGTTAGGCAAGTGCGCTACTGCTGAGCCACAGCCCCAGCCCCACAAACTGCAAGTTTTAAAAACAGTTTGTTCTGAAATTAGATGGTGGTGATAAGTTGCACAACATTGTGAATGTCCTAAAACCCACTAAATTGTGCACTTTACAAGGGTTAATTTTACATTATGTAGATTATACCTAAATTTTAAAAAACAGATTAGGTTGGATAGTTTCTGCTTCTAGGTTTCAAGGTGTGGGTATGAGTAGGTTTTACCAGTCAACTACATTCGGTGACCACAGAATCATGTGCCGAGGAAAACACTTTTCAAACCAGGTGCAGTGGTGCATGTCTGGCAAATCGGGAAGCTGAGGCAGGAGAATCAAAAGTTTGAGGCCAGCCTGGGCAGCCTGACAAGATCCTGTCTCAAAATAAAAATTAAAAGGGGCTGGGTCCGTAGGAGAGTGGTAGAGCTCCCCTGGTTCAAGCCCAGCACTGCAAAAAAAAAAATGATATTTTAAAAAATGTTCTTTCTTTAGCATAACAAGATAATTACCTTCTTACTTTTTCATTAAAAGGATATTCTTATCTAGATGGGGCCAGGGCAGCAAAAGTGCACTTATTTTTTTCAAGCTTTTTACTGAGTACCTAAAACTAAGTTCATATCACCTCAAAAAATACCAGCACACTCATTCTGAAGAAAGAGCCAGGTGTGGCGGTGCACCTATAGTCCCAGGTTCCCAGGAGGCTGAGGCAAGAGGATCTGTTGAGCACAGGAGTTCCAAGAAAGAGGGAGGAAATTTAGGCAGAAAAACAGGGACTCAGAACAACTCCAGTCAGTACTTTTTTTTTTTTTAAATAGAGAGAGAGAGAGAATTTTTTTTTTAATTTTTAATATTTATTTTATTTTTTTTAGTATTTGGCGGGCACAACATCTTCGTTTGTATGTGGTGCTGAGGATCGAACCCGGGCCGCACGCATGCCAGGCGAGCGTGCTACCGCTTGAGCCACATCCCCAGCCCCGAGAGAGAATTTTTTAATATTTATTTTTCAGTTCTCGGCAGACACAACATCTTTGTTGGAATGTGGTGCTGAGGATCGAACCCGGGCCGCACGCATGCCAGGCAAGAGCGCTACCACTTGAGCCACATCCTCAGCCCCATCCTGTCAGTACTTTTAAACGTTCATCTTTAGGAGCCATAAAGAAGACTCATCATTTGTTTTCTGGAACGTTCTCATGGTCACCCCATTCTCATTACCAAAGATTTTACTCTAATAGGACAATCTTGGTTTTATAAAATTCACCCCACTGATGGCCTCCGATAGCATTTGATGTACCTTTGAAGCTTCCACTTCCATCCTATCATGGTTTGATTGTAGATGAGTAGGTGGGTAGGTTAGTAGTTGGGTGGGTTAGTAGGTGGGTGGGTTTTGTAGGCAGTGCTACCTGTGGACCCTTATTGACATCCAGAATTCTTAAAAAAAAAAAAAAAAAATCTTTTCCAAGTAGTTCTTCCACCAGTGGATCCACTTTTACTGTTTCCCCCACATGACACTGTTTTTATTAAACAAGGCATTTACGTTGGCAATATATCTTCTCTGCTGTCTTTCCTTTAGCTGTACTCACACACACACACACACACACACACACAAAGTGGTTTGTGTATTTCATTATTGGAACAGAATCCAGCAAATACCTTAAGCTGAAGCGTGTTAGAAACATCTGTACTTCCCTCCAACTGTATAGACAACCTCCCACACTGGGTAATTTGCTCTAATACTCATTTCTTCCAATCTATGGTGATGTTTTCTCCACATCTTCCAAGAGCATTTGCTGACAAGAAATGCCTTTTGGTTTGTCGACAGATCATTTACTGTTCATTGTTTCTGCCATTTTTACTGCAGCAGAAAGAAAAAGTGTTTGCCTAGTGGTAGGTGTTTTTTGTTTTATGCTATTATGCAAGAAACTTGAAAAGAGCTTTCCAAATATTTATCATTGCTTAGGGAAATATCAAAAAGCACTGGATTGAACAGCACATAACTTTAAACGTCGCCGGGAAAAGAATTGCGGGGGTTTGTATTCATGTTCTGAAAGCTGTTTTTAAATCCCTTGCAAACCATGAGTGTTCCATGCGGTTGTCGATGAATATCTCGGGGGACAAGGCACTAGGAAGGATGAGGAGGGGCTAGCTTCAGACAGTTTTGTTGTGTTTGTTTTCTTTCTTTGGGGCTAATGCCTTGTCCCATGTCACATGGGGATGCACCAGGCTTAGGGAACTTTCAGCCCAGCCACTTCTGGTTTGCCTGACTGTGGATTTTTGGTATTATTTGCAGTTTCTTTACAGGAATCTTTTGTAAGCCACTTGACCATACTGGAGGATTAGTTTGGTTAAAACTAGATCATATAATCCATAAATCCACTTAGGCAGGCACACTAAACTCTAATACGTCACAATCCACTCAGAGTGAGCAAATTCGCAGGAGGAGGCTTATTCTGTCAACCCCTGGCCTGAGGCACCACATTCTTTCCCTCT
Source organism: Marmota flaviventris (assembly GCF_047511675.1). Lineage (NCBI taxonomy): Eukaryota > Metazoa > Chordata > Mammalia > Rodentia > Sciuridae > Marmota > Marmota flaviventris. The sequence goes on along the minus strand of NC_092508.1, from coordinate 7,020,471 downwards.
GGAATAGAATCATATGGGAAGGTGCCCAGCTGCCCAGCTGCCCAGCTGAAGACTGATGGGGCTCAGTGTTAAACACAAGGAGTGTTTATTCCCATCACAGGTACACACTGTGCAGGACTGTGCCAAAGTACGTGAAGGAGATGACCAGATGCCCAGCACAGGGCAGGCACATAGTAGGCACATGCCCCTCTAGCCAAACCCCTGGCCACCAGGAGGGTCCAGACATGCTGGGCCCTAGGCAGAACTCTTAGACCCTGTAACCGTGGGTGCCTTGCTCCCTGCAGAGCCCAGCCCAGGCTGGAGTCCCAGAGGACACCACAGGTTCCCAGGCAGACCTGGAGCCCACTGCTCATGCCCCCTGCAGCTCTGGTGGCCTGCACAGAGTGATGATAGGGAGAGACAGGCATGCTCCCCACAGCCTCTCAGGAGGGCTCAGGCAGATAGCAGGTGTATCCTCCTCCTGAACTTGGTGCTGTGTGGCATCCGATGTTGGTCCCAGAAACAGGTGCCCCCGAACCTGTTAGTACCACATGATGCTCCATTTCCCCCATGGAGGCTCCCTGAATCCAGGCCTAAGGGAGGCCTCCAGAGACCTGGGCAAGCTGCACAGAATTTGCAATTGCACCCTCTGATCTAAAGTGGGCCCTGGGCCTTCTTACTCCCGCTGTGTGGGACTTGCACATTTGCTAACAGGGCACACACCAGACCGCAGCACAGTTGAGCAGCAAGAAGCTCCCCTTGATATAACCTTGCCCACGAGGGATGCCAGTCTTTGCCAGTGTGCTTGGCAAGTGTCCGGGAACCAACTGTGTGTCTCCTGGACTGACCCTCAAGCTGCCCCTAAAGCTGCCCCTCAAGGAGGAAACAGCCAACCCCTGTCCCAAAGGGTGAGGCCACCATCCGCCCTTAACAGGAAAGTGTCCTGGCCCTGGCTCCTTGTTCTGGTCCTAATTTGCTCTCCAGACTTGCAAATTGTCCTTATCAGTCAGCATGGCACCTCTGCCCCTCTCCAGCCTGCACAGGGCCCTCAGGTAAGACAGGGCTCCTGCAGGACCCCCTGTGCACATCTCTCCCAGCAGCCCCTACAATTGGTTGGTCCCACAGGAAAGTGGGAGTTTTTTATTATTATTTATGCAAAGTATAGACAAGGAGAGATGGGGTTTAACAGCACCGTGTGACAGCAGCTTGGGGACTTGAGCTGCCTGCGGCCTGATGAATCAGCTACGAGCTGCTGCCAGAGGCTCCCAGGTCCTGGGTGGCATCTGAGAGGGGGAAGTCAGGCGCCTGCCTTGCCTCCCTACCCAACCCCATCCCACCCAATGAGCTCATGCTGGACTTTGGCTGGCTGGGGACTGAACCTGGTGCCCCCATGCGGCACTCTGGGCACCTTGAACCCTCTGCCAGGGTGGCAAGGAGGGCGGGGAAGAGGCACCTACTGTGGTCAACAGAGTGGCTGATTTCTGCTATAGCAGGGCACACAGCGGCAGGACAGGTGACCTGAGAGAGAATGAGGCACAACCGACACAGTGCAGGGGGCAAGGGGGTACCATGTGGCGTGGCACCTCAAAAGTGGGCTGCAAACAAGGAGGGCTGAGAGCCCCCACCCCAGGAGATGGGAAGGAGGCCCCAGAGAGAGGCCCAGATGAGCCACACCCATGTCACAAGAACAGCAGTCAGAACAAAGAGAGGGTGGTACTTGTCATGGATGGGGAAGCGGGGGTGGGGGGGAGCAGTATCTGCAGGGACAGGAGGCATGGCTTGCCTTAGACCAGAGGAAAAGGCATCACAGTGGGGGTGGAGCAGAGACCCCATCAGGACACGAGGGTGAAGGTTCCAATTTATGACAAGGACTCTGCAGGAAAGGCCAGGCCAGGACACAGATATGGTCCCCAAGGGGAGGGGGTCTTCTGAAGCAGGAGTTCCCACCCCTGCTGGTTTTCCAGGCAGGGCTAAGTGACCAACCAGGAAAGCTGCAGAGAAGGCCAGTCTCCTTTACCCAGCTGCCAAGGTCTGGGCTGGATGGTGATGTGCTGCGTAAACCCTGGGCTCCAAATGCAATGTCAAGTGAGCCCGTGGAGAGAGCCTTCCCTGGGGAGGATGGGCAGAGCTTCTCATTGTCCTGGAACCTTCTAAAGGCATACTAAGGAATTATAAATAGCATGATTGGTGGCTTCCAAGGACTGCCTTGTGGACCAATTGCTGGGCAGTGGCCTAGGCTCGGGCCAGCAGCAAATTCCAAAGCTGAAAGGGTCTCAGTCTCTCAAGAAGCCCTCTCCACATACTGTCAGCTGGAGGAGGCAATGAAAGTTGACTGTGACCCCTAACAAGGGGAATAGGAAAGAAGAAAATGCTAATTTGAGCAGACACTAGTTGCAGTCCCTTCTGCGTTTCAAGGAGTAGGAGAGGAAGTAATTCCTGTGTGTAAAATTAAATCTCTTCTCTGCACTCTTGCTGGTTCAGAGGCCACGGGAACAGGAGAAGAAAAGCTGGACTTTAGGGTCCTTCCACTGCCCTGTCCTGCCACCGCCCTGCCCTCCCTGGGTGGGCCCACAGGACAATGGGCTAGCAGACAGTCCTAGCCTCTGACCAACCTGGAGGCCAGGGCTTGGGAAAATGGCTCTTTCTAATAACCAGAGGAAAGCAGGCTTCTCAAGCTGGTCTAGGGAAGGAGTAAAGAGCCCAGAGGGGCAGGAAAGAGAAAGGCACAGCAGGCCTCAGCCCCGGCCAGGCAGGCCCACCTTCAGCTAAGCCTCACACCAGTCTTGTGTGGGTGGTGCCCCTGCTCAGCAGAGGCAGGGGTGGGAAAGGGCCAGCCTACCCAAGGGCCATGAGGAAAAGCCCCAGGGAACACATCCCCAGCCCCCAGGCCTTTGTACACAGAAAACCCGAGACTTCCAACATATTTGGACTGGGGCTCAAGCCATTTAAAAATATGGCACCCAGAGCTCCTCACTGGGTGCACCCCAGGGCACTAGACATCTGGGTCAGCAAGGAAGCAAACCCAGGGGTGGCAGAACCTAACTCTGGGCTCCACTGAATGAGTCAGAACAGCCTGAAACTGAGGATAACTTGGTGGCACCAGATGTCTTGTGTCCCTTTCTGGTTGCCTCAGAAATCCCAGGGTCCCTGAGCTGGAGATTGCCACACCCCCACCTTCACTGATGTCCCGCCTCAGCCATCTTTCCAGTTAGCTTCAAAGCCTTCCTGAGTCGGCACAGAGGTGCATGCCTAGGCTGGAGCCCCCTGAGGACCCTGAATCAGGCTCCCATGGATGAACTGTATGTGACAGGTGGGGAGGGGTAGGGCTGGGGACCAGGCAGCATGCAGTCCTGGGGAGGGGGAGGGAGTGCTCATTGGGATCCATCATTACAGGTGGCTGTGAGCCAGCCTCTCCTCCCGGAGGCTATTATTGTTCCTGGGCTCAGAGGAGGTGAGTCCCTTGCCAAGGTCATCCAGCAGCAACCCCTGGGCTCAAAGCCCAATCACAAAGCTGTGGGTGGCAAAAGCAGGTCTGGTGCAGAGGCCCAGCCAGCCTCTAAGAACACTGCTGAGGCAGGAGCAGCGAGTCCCTGGGCACATGGACATACAGGCATACAGGTGGACGCCTGGGCTTAAGCACAGTTAAACCATCATGGCTCCTTTATTTCTCTGCTACTAACGTTCCCCGGAAGACTGCTTTCCGTCACCCCAGCAAGGGGCACTCTGAGAATGCCTGGGCATAGGTGAGCCTACCATGGTCACCAAGCATGGTGACAGGAACTGAGCTGGCAGGAGGTCACCACTGTAGTGCAAGACATGGGAACAGGGCCTCTGAAGTAGGCAAAAAGGGACCTGGGAGGAAGGGCAAGTGTCACCGGCCCCATTCCTGCAGACCCTGAGAATCCCAGACTGATCAGTACAAGTGTCCTCGCCACAGCTGTGCCCTCCAGGATGGGCAGTACCAGGCAGGCAGCCATGTCCAGCCCAGCAGCGCCTCCTATTTCCCTTCCCCTTGCCACTTGTGGAGCCCCACTGCCAGCCCCCACCACCCCTCCCCTTCTCACCCAGCGACCCTGGCTCTAGGTGTGTGGCCCAGCCTCACCTCCGCTGGGGCCCACGACCCCCTCCCGAGGGGAAACTGGGGCTGTCCTGGGCCCATGACCCCATCCTGAGGGGAAGCTGGTGCTGTCCTGGGGCCCACGACCCCCTCCAGAGGGGAAGCTGGTGCTGTCCTGCTAGGATACTGCAGTAGCAGCCTCTGCTTTCCACTCTCCCTGTGTCACCCTGACCGTGGGTGGGCAAGCCACAGGCAGGCCAGGGAATGCCTCAGAACAGGGCAGGAGGCACCAGGCAGGGTGTGAGGGAGGAGGCCTGGCTAGGGAGGAATCAGTGCTTGGTGGAGGACAAAGTGCCCAGGGAAGTAGGACAGAGGTAGCCACACCAGGGCCACCAGAAGGGACCTCTGGGGTCCTGGCTGTGCTATAGGACTGAATCTCCTCCCAAGGGACTGCTGCAGACTCACTTGCTCTGAGGGCTTTGATGAGGCCACAGTGAGAGTTTAGCAGCTTTATTGACCAGACTCATCAGCAAGAATACAGTGGAGGTGGGGCCTGTACAATCCGACCTGGCCAGGGGTCCGCTCCCTAGAGCCAAGTCTGGGGACCTCAGTGTCCCCTGCCAGAGCTCACCCCACACCTGCTCCAATCCTCTCTTGAAGAGAGGGACTGCAGGCCCAGGCGTCTGGTCCTGGAGGAGCTGGAAAGGTGAGGGATCCAGGAGCAAGGCCACACAGGGCACAAGCCTGTCCCGGCAGCTGGCAGGAGACAATTCGTGCGGGGCAGAGGGGGCGTGCAGGCAGGTGGGCAGGCGGCCAGGCTCACCACACAGAGCACTTATGAGCAGGGTTCATGGGCGAGTCCTTGGGACAGTGGAAGGCCCGGCCGAACTCTTCGAACTGGGACACACTGCCCAGCACCCTGGTGTTGGGGGAAACCCAGCCATTGAGGATCCCAGTGGCCACTCTACCCCAGCTGCTGGCATTAATTTCTTCCCTTCCTGCCCGCTGCCCCAACCAGGCTGGCAGGTGGGCATACCTGTAGTGCTCGGGTGCGTGTTTGTCAGTCAGCACCTGCAGGTAGATGGACTGAGACCGTCGCTTGATGCACCAGTTCTGGGCCACAGAGAGAGCAGATGGGGGTGGGGAATTGAAGCTGGGCATCTACTGCCCACCCCCATGCCAGGCCTGGGTAAGGCAGGGCTGGGGCAGAGTCTGGATGTGGGTCCCACCCCAGCCACAGGCCAGTGCCGCCCCTGCCCACCTGGGCAAAGGCGATGAAGAAGAGCTGGTCATGCGTGTACTTGAGACGGTGCAGCGGGTGCTCTGGGCCGTGCTCCCGCACCCACTTCTGGTAGGCCTGGGGGTGCAGAGTGTGGGGCTGCTACTCCCACCCTCCTTGGGCACAGTTCTCCACCCCCACCCCCTTGGCTCCTCCCTGCGTTGCCAGCTCCTACTTACCCCAGCTCTGCGTGCCACCCACCATGCTCTGTGGTCAGCTTCAGGGCAAGCTGACCAGAGCCACTTCCTCCAGGTAGCCCTCTTTGATCTCCCAGTAAAGGCCTGACTCATGACCCCTTCACCCCAGCCCAGGCCAGAGCTCAGCAAAGCAGGCCAGGAGGGTGGCCATGTCTCTGGTCTGAGGTCCTCATCAATTTCCACCATCTACCATCAGGGATGAAGGGCAGGCAGGGTGGCTCACATAGTAGGCCAGCTTGAGGCCACCCATGTCTGCGATGTTCTCGCCAAGTGTGTGCTTCCCATTCACCTGCCGGAGTGGAAGAGGCAAGGCTGCATGGAGCTGCTGGCCTCCCAGGCCTGTCTATTTTGGGCCCTGGCCCCTAACCCCAGCCCACCTTCTCCTTTCCTTTCCCAGAGATTTTGAAAAAAGCATTCCTCCTGCCCCACTCCCGCATGTGCCGTGGGGGTGTGAACTCCCAGCTGCCTGTGTGCTTGTGCATAGGAACCCTGAGTGTGTACAGGGGTCTGGCACAGGTCTGGACTTGTGCACTTGAGTGTGTTTGTTCCCAGTCCATGCCCAGCAGGGCTGGAGGGCACGAGGGGCAGGGGGCCTCACCCGCTGGTTGTAGACAGTGAAGTTGTCATAGAGGCGCACAATACACTCTGCTTTGCGCAGGAAGCGGCTGTAGGAGGCCTCAGTCCACCAGTGCAGCAAGTTCCCTGAGCGGTCGTACTGACCCCCTGTGGACAGTGGCAGGGCAGCAGAGACTGACTCTTACCCCAGAGCCCCTCCTTCATCCACCCGTTAGCCCATCACCGCACCCCCACTGCCTGTCCTCCCTCCCCCCGGCCACCATCCCAAGCTCCATCAGGCCTTACCCCAGTCATCGTAGCCATGGGTCAGCTCATGCCCGATGATGGTGCCAATGCCCCCGTAGTTCAGAGACCTGGGCCACAGCAGCAGGGTCAGGCCCCAGTTTTCATCTGCCTTTTAAGAGCCTAAACTGCTGTACAGGCCCCTGGAGATCCCTGGACAGCTTGGGAGGTGGCCAGGGAAACTAGAGAGGCATTTGCAAGGTCCTGGGCCCTAAGTCTCCTTGGGAGCCATGAAAGGGTTCAAACCTGCCCAGCTGCCTTTTAGGAAACAACAACTAGCAACGCTAGAGGGGGCTACAGAGAGTTGGAGGGGTACAAGAGGGAAACTAAGGCACCCTTACCACCCATACGGAGGCTCCTTATCACTAGGGTCCCTCCACTTTTTAAACACCTGAACAAGCCTAGAACAGGTAAGGGGGCACCCAGGAGTTGAAAAACAAACAAACAAACAAATAAACAAACCCTGATCTTCTAAATGAAGACTATAGGGAACCAGGGTCCGAAGTTGTCATGACCCATCCCAGTTCTGTAGCAGTCAAGAACCCAACCCCCAATCTGCAGAAGGGACTAGGACTACCAGGGACCTCACCCCTCAGCCACATCCAGGGGAGCTTCCCTACTCACTGTGGGAAGTCAGGGTCATACAGAGTGGGCTGCAGGATGCCTGCCGGAAACACTAAGGGGAGGCAGTGGTCAGTGGGAGACACACCCACATTCAGGTCCCGCCCCCTGGTGGAGACATACCCCCTTACCCATCTGGTTCTTGTTGGGTAGGTAGTAGGCATTGAGTGCCTGTGGGGGCAGCAGCCATCTGTGGAAGGAGGCTACAGTCAGCTGGGGCGTGGCAGGGGGGTGTGGCAAAACCCCTACTCCCCTCCTTCACATCCTGGCCTCCTTCTTGAAGGCCGTCTGAAGGGCCCCGCCACCGCTAACTTCTGACTGTGAATCTCTGGGCCCTCTCTGGGCAGGGCCACCACCCTGTTGGCCCTACACCTTGCACCTGGCATGGATCTGATATGGTTTGCTCCACCAGCCCTGGCCTTGGGAAGGAGCTTGCTGTCCCACCCCATCCCTGCCCAGAACCCCCTGCTTGGGTCCAGGCACCCACGTGGACTTGTCCACCTCCTGTCGAATCTTCTTGACAGAGAGCTGGATGCTGAAGCGGATGCTGTTCAAGATGTTCTTGAAGTAGGTCTTCTCATGTACCTCAAACTGCAAGGGGAGCAGTACTCAGGGCCAGGCCACCAGCTGAGGAGTAATGAGGCTTTCTCTGTGTCTGGTGTCTGGGCAAAGGGCCTGGGGAAGCATGCCCAGTGAGTCTGGGCAGGGCAGGGGGAGTGGGACCCACCTCATACTCCTTATCCACAGCCTCTGGTTTGAGCAGGAAGTCTGGGTAGCCAACCATCACCATCATGTACTGGAGCTGCAAGTGAGAGGACAGGTGAGGAAGGACCAGGGCATCAGGAGACAGCCCCCTCACTGCCATGGGAGGAGGCTCTAGGCCAGCCCAGGTCTGGGGATCAAGGTCAGGTTGATTCTTCAAAGGTATTTTTGTTTCTTTTGATATCTCTTGTTATTCCCCAGCATCTGGCACCCTTAGGCACCAGAAAATGTTTGTGGAACCAACAATTGTGACTCAGGTCCCACCTTACCTTGGCCCGAGCAGCAGCCTTGGTCTGGGCATCCATCCAGTCCAGCTCCTCCAGGCGCTGGCCCAAGATGTACTTGATGTCTTCCACCAGTTGCTGCACCTGTGGGTTTCAAGGATGCAGCCACGAGGCTTTAGATCTGGCCCCAGCATCTAGAACCCAGGGTGTCCCTATAATTCAGTGCCACTTCCTAAGCCCAGGGTGCAATATTGAGCACCAAGGAAAGACCTTGGAGGTGGGGATCCACACCTTGCACTCTGACAATAAGCTACAAGCCCAGAATGGGGAACCTGCCCCAGAAAAATTCCATACATTCTTAACACCAAGCCTCCTGAGCATGACGGAGAAAGGTGGGCAGAAGCATGGCAGAGGAGGTCACCTGTGGCTGAGAGAGCATGTTAAGACCTTGGGGGAAGGACCCTTGGTGAGCAGCAGTCTGGAATGCTCAGGGCTGAGCCCTAAGCTGAGGCTGGGCCCCAGCTACAGGGAGATGTGTAAGGCTTCCCATCCCCCATACCCAGCAGCACCTGGACACCCACCCCGAACCCAGGGCAGCCTGACCTTGGCTTTGCTGGCAGCTGAGAAGTGCTCATGTACAAAGAGGGCACCAAGCGCCATGCCAAAGTGGCGGTTGGCCTGGCCTAGGCAGACACGGGCCAGCTCCTGGGGCTTGTCACTGCCCTCCATCTCTCTGGCCAGTTCATGCAGGGCCTCACGGAACGGTGGGGACAGGTGCTCACTTAGGACCACGACCACACGCCACACCAGGTAGTTGTGCAGAATCCTGGAGAGAGGTGGAACAGGGGAATGTCCAGACGCACAGGCATGGGGGCCACCCCAGGGAACCACCTGTCGCGCCAGTGACCCCACACAGGGGCTGGACCTGGTCCCCACACTGCCCTCAGAGAAGGACTGTCAGGTCAGTCCTGGTAAGCAGCCTGAAGTGTCCTGAGCCCCACTCGCACAACAGGACACAGTCCTGCTACTGACCAGCCCTGACCCTGAGGGGTCACAGCCAGCACCCTTTCCTGACTTGCTATGGGGTGGGACAGGGGACACTCAGGGCTCTCTGTCTGCCTCAAGGCTGGCCTTGATCAGCCCCTGCTCCTCCCCAAGGTGGGCAGAGGCCAGGAAGCTGGCCCTGAGCTGGCCCTGGGCCAGCAGAACTGCGGCCACACCGTCCCTCAGAGAAGCCACCCTGTCAGCCAGCCCCTGCATCCCCAGTGAGGACTGCAGCTCAGCAAGCCACAGCCTGCCCTGCTCCACAGGCAGGGGGAGCTCCGGCACCAGAACCCAGGACTGCACTCCTGCTCCAGGCTCCCCACCGCCTCCCCACAGGGCTCCTGCACACAGGAGCAGGTGGATCCAGGGTCCGGGCAGCAGGCAGGGGGGAGGCTGGAGGACATGGGGTGCAGGCGTGTGGGATGTTCAGCCCCACCTGTGTGGTGTGGAGCGGATGAGCTGGGACACCTGCTGCATGTAGTCTGTGGCCAGCAGCACCACCTCCTCGTCCTCTGAGAAGTCCTCCTGGAAGATCTGGTCCAGCAGCCACTTCCACCGCAGCTGGGGGCACAGGGTGGGGACCACAGAGGACAGGAGGGGGGGTAGGTTCAAAGAGAGGCACCAGGAAGACCAGGGAGTCTAGGTCCACAGAAGCCCTGTCTATCCCTAGGGATATTGACCGCAGAGTCCCAGGATCAACCCCTGCTGACAAGGTCCGGGCCACACTCACATGCGGCGTGATCTTCTGCAGCTGCCCCAGTGTCACCTTGTTGTACATATTGCTCACGTCTCGCCGGAGGTCATCATACTCTGACACAGTGATCTGGGGTGGAGACCAGAGTTGACCCAGCCCTGCCATGCCCTCTGCCCAGCCCCTGGCAGCCCCCCAGTGATGCTCACATTGGCCAGCCGCTGCTCCAGCTGCAGGATCTCCTGGGCCTTCTGCTCCACAGCATCTGCCCCCAACAGACTGAGCAAACGCTCCATGAACACCCGGTATGCAGCCAGAATCTGCACCAGGACAGGGGCCTCCTCAAGCTGGGGACGGGCCTAGCCCAGGCCATCCCTCCTGGGACCCCAGCCTTCCCTGCCGCCCCATCCCAATGCCCAGGCACCTTCTCACTCTCCTCATCTTGGGCTAGGTACAGAGTCCTCTCTGGCAGTGTGAGACCATCCTGGTCAATCTGGAGGAGACAGGACCCCCTGGTCAGAGGTCAACATGCTACATTTCCCAAACAGACTGAATTTACACCCAAAGTCTTTGAGAGGGATTGCCAGGCACGCATCATTGCAAGCCCCAGGAGCACAAAGACTGGAATTCCTCCCTCAAGCACAAAGGCGGTCCAAGCCCTATCTCAGCCAGGGAGCGCCAGGGGCAACCCACCTCTCAATCCTCCCTTGTCTCTCAGCCTCGGCTTTGCCCACCTAAGAGGCCATTCGCAGGGCCCCTCAGTAGGAGTTGGGGCCCCGGGAACTTCCTGGCCAGTTCCAGCCAGCCCAGTACTGACAGCCTAGCCCAAGGTCCCCCCTCCCTCAGCTGTCCCCGCCTTCCAGAAGGCCTGAAATCGCGATTCCCGCGGCTCCGCTAAACACCGCAATTACTCAGGGAAATTATTCGCGCCCTCCTCCCGTGCTCTGCCCGCTCGCCCAGCTCCTTGCTGCCACTACGTTCCCGGGCCGCACTGGCCTCCAGGCGACCGGGTAGCTCGTGCCGCACGCGGCTTCCCGGGTCGCGGGCAGCCTGAGCGGCCCCCCGGCTTGCGGGCAGCCTGAGCGCCCGGGGACTCACTCACGCGGATGACGTAGCGCGAGGAGTTCCTGTCGTCCAGGCTGACAGTGAGCGAGAAGAGTGCAGCGGCACTGTACACGCCCTGCGCCTTGTACAGCAGCCGGTTGAGGTCCCAGCGGGCCGCGGGCCCCGGGCGCTCGGCCGCACCGCCCAAGTCCCAGCCCCCGCAGTCCTCGATGACCTCGAGCATGGGCCGCGGCCCGAGCCTCTCGATCTCACGCATGTCCAGGCACGAGCGGAAGAAGGCGCGCACCTTGCGCTGCGCTGCGCCACCGGGGCCCCCAGAGGGCCGCGCCAGCAGACGCCGCAGCCGCTCCTCGTTTTGCTCGCCGATGGCCGCGATAGTGCCATAGGTGAGCTTGTCGTCGGGGATGGCGTGACGCCGCAGCCATCCGCCACACGCGAACGAGTAGAAGTCCTGGCACGGGTCGATGCTGGCGTCCAGGTTGGCGGCCAGGAATCGGGCAGCGCGCGCAAAGGCCTTGCGCTCGGGGCAGCCTTCGGGACACGCTCCGCCGCTCGCTGCTCCCGGGCCCAAGTACTTGAGCGCCAGCATGGCAGCCAGGATGGCGCAGAGACCCGCAGCGAACACCAGCCCCGACAGTAGGCACACCTCGCGCCGGTTCCAGCGCGGCAGCCCTGTGCGGGCCCCGGATGCTCCACGCCCGGAGCCCAAAGGGAAACCCGGGGGCAGTGATGCTCCGCGCGTGCCTCCAGCGCCGCACCGACTCACGTACTTGACCTCCTGGAACTCGTCATAGTGCGCGGTCATCGAATATGGGGCCTCCATGGTGCCGAGCCGGTCGCGACGCACGCCTTGGACGCGTCTGGGGGGTTACACCATGAGCCGAGCTGACGGCCTCCTCGCGGGCGTCCTCATGGCCCGGGCCTCAACTGCGGGAAGGGCAAAGACAGCTTAGAGAGGCGCTGCAGCCGCATGGAGCCCAGGTCTATGGCTAGGCAGGGCGGAGGCCTTTGTCTGTGGGCCGAAGGTCACCCGGGTTCCCCAACCGCGGCCTAAACCTGGCCTCTCTCCATCACCCGGGGAAGGAGGGAAGAGGAAGGCTCAGTGTGACCACCACCTCTCGAACGCACAGTGGAGTCTTTTAACCGGTCTCCCCTCCTCCTGCACACACATGCCTGCTGCAGGTTCGGGAAACTCCTGAAAGAAAGCAGGAGGGCACGGGGCCTGGCACGTAGTAGGCCTTCATTGACAGGCGGTTTCTCTTCGCCTTTCTTGTCCAAGACCTGCTCCAGCCAAGGCCAGGTGGGGGAGGGGGAAAGAGCAGAGGCTGTAGAAGGAGGTGCGGTACTGGGCGACTGTGCAGACCACATATCTGCCTTCAGCTCTTCGCACTGCACTGCGAAGCTCAAAAGCCACTAAAGAACCTAACTTTGTCCTCGAGGAAGCCCTCTATATCTTTTCTAATAGTCTCTGGCTCCTTCTACTCAGTGGCCCAAATGCCAAGCGGCAGCACCCTCAGCCAGAGTCGTAGACATCCCCCAACCCGTCGGTCTAGACGGAGAACCCAAGACTGGTTCCAGCCTCTGCCTCCGTCCCCGCCCGGGCTACTCCCGGCTTCAACAGGTTCTCCCCAGAACCCAAACTTGGGGGAAGTTTCACCCCCCGCGCTAGCGAGCAAGCACTGCGCGTCCCGAGCCCTGGGCTGGGAGTCTTCTGCGCGGCGCGGCGCAGTCCGCGGAGCCCGAGAGCTGAGCCCTGGAGTCGCAGCTGCAGCCGCAGCTGGAGTCAGAGCCGGGAGCACGCAGACAAAGCCGGAGGATCGGCGCCGCGGCCACGGTGGCTGAATGTGGCTGCAATCGTGGTCCTAGGGGCAGCAGACTCGAGCGCCACTTACCAGGCAGGTGCGCGCCCTGGTCTGGCTTGGACAGAGCGGATCGAGCCGGAGCCCGGGCCCGAGCCGGAGCTGAGCAGGGCGGGCGTCCGCTCTTTCCGTGAGCCCGCCGCCTCCTCTGCCTCCGCGCGGAGGCCGCCGCGCCGCGCCGCGCCGCCCGCCGGCCCCGAGGGAGGGGGCGCGCCGGCGGCTCCACCCTCCACCGCCCGCCCCCCGCACCCCCTCCTTCTTCCTGCTTCCCTCCTGGCTACCTGTCAGCTCCGCAGCAAAGCGGAGGTGGGGACATTGGCCGCGGAAAAAGGCTCCTGAGGGTCGTGCACCAGCTTCGGGGACTCCCGGGTCCAGCTCTGTCACGGGAGGAATGAGCGCAGCTACTGCTCCTTATACAGAGGTCCCCTTCTGATGTGGCACTTCCACTCATAGCCTCCTTTCCAGCCCGCTGGAAAGAGGCTGGAGACCGGGAGGCGCATGGGCCGTCCCAGCCAAGCCCAAAGAGCTGGAGCTGAGCCCAGGGAAGTCTCCTCACAAGGACTGTGGGGAGGTGCGGATGGAGAGCCGGTGTCTGCCCACACAGTGGCCGGTGTGGAACCGGCCTTCAACATCAGGGCTTCCTTGTCCTCCTTTTAACCTCTGCCTAGAGTCAGCCCACCTCTGGGGTTCTGGTTAGCCACTCCCTTCACCCTACCCCAGTGGTTACAAGAAGAATCTGAGCCTGGGACTCTGTGCCTCCCCAACCTTGGCTGGCCCTGGAACCACCGCCTAGGAAGTACCTGGCCCCGAATAGTGAGGAAAGGTCTAGAGAAGAATGAGAGAGGCTTCTCCACTGCAGGGCGAGAGGGAACCTGCCCCCTTTGCCCAACAGCCCCAGGCCTCACACAGGCCTAGGCTTCAAGACCCTGTTATGTGGACAGGCAGTGCAGGCAGGACTCTGAATTTACCCACCTCCCATCCACTTGAACTTGCTTTTTTAATGTAGGATCTTCCTCCTCCCCCAAAGCAGAGCCCACTTCTGCCTGCCTCACACTGTACTCAAAGGGCCAGGCCCACAGGGGGCACCGAGAACTTGGGACTTCTTGAATGAATGATTCTGTTTCTGGAGTCTCCTGTCTCTGCCCACCCTACGCACCATTGCTCCACCCAGGGCTTCTAGCAAAGGGCCCCACAAAGCATCAGCACTCCCAGGTCTGAAGGCTCCACTCTACAGGAGCAGCCTGAGCAATGTTGGAGCCCTACCTGATGAAAATAATGATAAGGGGGGACTACAAGGACCAGGCCACTATCCTGTCACCCTCCCCTGGGGGTGGTCATCAGCCAGCTACTGGGCCCCTTGCCCAAAGTGGCCACCTCTGCCCTTCTACCTATCCTCTGTTTGTCTTTCCATCTCTAAGCCCCACCCGGGTCCTCGGCTGTCCCAGGGTCCTCCTCTGATCCATACATTCTCAGGTCCAATCAATTCCACCGAGGAGAGATGGAATTACGCACAACGTGGTGATTCCACGAGGGGGAGGGGAGGGCAGGGCGGTGGCAGAGTGCCTCTTTGTGCTTTTAATCTGCATTTTCCCCTCAACGTTCTGTCTCCAGGAGGATAATTTTCCAGCCTTTTCAGACCCTGATTGGTATCATTTCTCCAGCAATGACAGCTTTTATTTTCCCCGAAATGAATGCTGTGAAATTTCCAAGAAATATAAAAATGGATATTGTCTCAGGAAGCCGACTGTCCTCCGACAGCAAGGCATGCAGGCAAGCATGTTTCTCCAGGGACTCTCCTGCTTCAGCCACAGGAGACTGGGGACCTCAGTCCCCCTCTGTTCCCTCCCAGGTCAGCTACTAGACCCCTTCAGGCCACGCTGCTCCCACATTCGGCTGCCATTGATCCATTCATCTGCCTCCAGACTGCCAGCCAGGCGACCTGCCGCTCTGGTCAGCATCTCATTTCCCATGCCCAGCCGCTTGGGCTCCCCTGCCAGCCCATCCCTGAGCACAGCAACCAGGCCCTCTGACCACTTGGCCCAGGCTGCCCCTATGCAGCCTGCCCTCGGGAGGGGCCTGAGACCCTTTGCTTCACTCTCCTGCCCCTTCTCAGAAATGGAAGGTGGGACAGTCCAGAAGAGGCAGACGCCAGGCTCTGACCTGTAGCTCCTCCAGCTCTCCTTGAGGTTTCTAAGGTTCCTCCCTAAATGCCAAGGTGACCCCATGACTGATGAGCAAGTGCCCAGCTAGTCCAGCCAAGCCTGGGAGGCAGCTGGATGTGCAGCCTTTGGGGGAGGGAAGGGCAGCAGCAAGAGCCACCTTGAAGAGAGAAGATCTGGGGTGCAGGGGAAGCGGGAGGGGACAAGAGCCAACCCTCAGCCTTCTCCCTGACCAAAGGCAGATCCCCGCCCTCTGCTTGGGTTCTGGGGCAGAAGTGCCCAGCAGCCCTGACTCCTGGCACTCTTTGGGGACAGCAGTGTTCCCACTAAGGACTCATATCTATTGAGCATTCATGAAGTGAGGCACCATGTGTCTTGCCCTGGCCAGCCCAGGCCAGGCCAGCCCCTCTTGGCCTGCTACGGTCGCCCCACTTCTGCTGTGGGCGGAACACCAGCCCCTCACATCAGGTCGCAGCTTATTCTGCTCTGGAATAAGCCTCGGCCTCCCTCCTGCCCCACAGCTCTGTGGTGTCTTCTGGACCAGCTTCCTGCCCTCCGCCCGGCCTCCCTGGACTCATCCATCTATTATTCACAGCACAAAATGGATTTTTAATTTGAGAAATGAAATGACTCTCCCAAGTGGCCAGTGTGGCAAGGAGGGGTGGAGGAAGGCTGGAGCCGCAGGACGGTCACGTGGTTCTGACTCAGGCTCTCCCTGGGAAGGTAGGTGTGCGCAGAGGGTGCTAGGGGGCCCCACATGCCCAAGTGCCTCTCCTCGGGCCCTCCTGCCACGAGCAGTTGGGGCAAGGAGTGCCCATCAGTCCTACTTGAGACCCCAGCGGAGTCTCCTGGGGGAGGGGGACCAGACCCTGCTCTCCACTTGATTTCAGAGTCCTAGGCCTCCAGGGCTACCCTTGGTCTCCTGGCCTGATCCAGCACCTCCCCAGACTCCAGGCCCTCACTGCCTGGCCTCCCAGAGATGGTCCTATCTGTCATTCACAGCACAGAATGGATCTTTAAAAATATTTTGATTTTATTTACTGATTTATTTATTTTTGAGACAGGTCTTGCTATGTTGCCTAGACTGGCCTTGAACTCCTGGACACAAGTGATCGTCCTGCCTCAGCCTCCCAAGCTGCTGGGATTACAGGCATGTGCCACGGTGCCTAGCTGCAAAATGGATTTTTAATTTGAGAAATGAAATTATTCTCCCAAGTGTCTGAGGTGACAGAGAGGGACAGAGGAAAACTGGAGTATTCTCCACCCTCTGCAGATCCCCACCTGAGCTCCTCTGCTATGCCCTAACCCCTTACTCTGTTCCCTCCCGTCTGGATGGCCTCCCTACTGGCCCCTAGCTGTCAGAAGTCCCCCTCATCCCTCCTGACTGAGCTATCCACTCACCTTAACGTGGCCAGGGAGGCAGTGTCTCTCCTCAGACCTTTTCTGACCTTTCAGTCTGTGTCTCCCCACGCCCTGCCTCCCTCTTCCCTCTGTAACTCTGATCTGTTTTCATTTATCAAAACAGAGCTGGCTCTTCTGCACCTCAGGGCCTTAGCATTTGCTGTTCCAGCTACCCGGAACACCCTTCCTTCATCACCTCTTCTCTTGGCCAATTGCCTGCCATCCATCTTTCTGGGTCAGTTAGGAATGGCCTCTCCCATCTGGTCAGGTGCTGCCTCCACGGGTTGGGACTTTGCTTTCACTGTACTATACAAAGTTTTCCCCTGGGCCCTCTCCTGTTCCTCCTTCATCTGGAGCTCCCAGTCCCTCTGAGAGCCCAGCATGGGGGACACATCTGGTGAACTCCGATGACCACTATGATCAGCCCATGGAGAGCCCCGGGTGAGGAACCTTGTAGAGCACCAGTGCATACCACCCGCTACACACCCCAGCTCTCTTTTGCCCTGTGACCTGGTGGCCCACAGAGGGGCTACCTCTCCCCTCCCCTACGTCCTCCCTTCTGCTCTCCACCACTCATGCTGGCCACCGCCCAACCTCTACAGCAGGGTTTTATTTTATACAAGGAATATCTAGGGCTGGGGATGTGGCTCAAGCGGTAGCGCGCTCACCTGGCATGCGTGCGGCCCGGGTTCGATCCTCAGCACCACATACAAACAACGATGTTGTGTCCGCCAAAAACTAAAAAAAAAAAAAAAATATTAAAAAAATTCTCTCTTTCTTGTTTCAAAGGATTTGGGCCATACCCATTTGTATGTGTACAGACAAACTCCCAGGCCCTCTTTACCTGCCCCTCAGGCCTCCCGACTAGGGTGAGCTCTGTGACCGCTTGACATCTCTTTATTTTATTTACTTTTAGTGAGGAGGGCACTGTGGGACGCATGGTAGTGTCCCCCCTCCAGCCTTTGTTCAGGACCCTCCCCTGGGGTCCTCATCCTCAGCCTTGTGTCCCTCCTTTAGGTCAGCCCAGGATCCCCCTGACAGGCTCCACTGTGTAGCTCCTCAGCTGGGGGCAATGAGGGGGCCCCCTTGTGCTGGGGCCCAGGCTGAGCTTCTCAGTGACCCCACAGGGGGGCCCTGCTATTGCCTCAGTTTCCAAAGGAGGAAACAAACCCATCCACTCAGCTATAAGTATGGAAGCTGAGATTTGCACCCATATCTGCTGCGGTCAGAGTCTCAGGGACACCGAGCTCGAGGGTGAACAGATCTCCTCAGGAGAAGGCAGGACACTCAGAGTCCCAAGCCAAGGCAGCTCAGAGCCAGGGCCCAGCCATGACCTCAGACCCAGGAACCTTTGGGGGTGCTAAGTCTTGGAATGGGTCAGTTTGCCATTGCTCCATCTTTCCTGCTTAGCAAAGCCTTGGCACGAGGTGGGAATCAGGGGTGGGGCCAGGCTGATAGAGCCAAGGTGGGGTGGTGACAGGGGACATGAAGGACGAGGCGGTGGCGAGGTTAGGGCCTGTGGTCCTCTAGCTCTGATGACTGGGCTCCTTGGGCACACCATCTGATGGAGACACAGGCAGCTCAGCTCCTGTGCAAGATGGAAATAAGGCGGTGGGGGCTGGGAGACCGGGGGCGTGGAACTCAAAGCCTGGCACTCCTTCCCGTCTGGGCTACCATGGCCCACTGCTTGTGCCTGGGGGGAGGTGTGGGCATGGGACAGGCAATGGGAGTTGATTCTTCCTTGGATTGTGGGGTCCCTGGGCCTGAGGTCCCCTCCCCCAGCACTCCATCATCATTTCAAGTGATTGGAACTGAAGGGGATCGTTAGCTAATTAAAGCTGAGCCACTAATTGTCCCTTGTAGGAGAGAGAGCAGGGCTGCAGAGCGGAGTCAGAGGGGCTCAGAGGGGCTCAGGGAACTGGGCACAGGCTGGCCCTGGGTGTGGCCTCCTTCCAGGCTATGCGTGCATGCGCACACACACTTTTGGGGAGCACTGTTGCTATAGATTGTGTAAAGCAGCACTGGGCGAGGGACAAGAGCGTGGATTGGAAGGGCCTGCAGCACCTCTGCACCACCTCTGCCCAGTGCCCGCCCCGGGGGCATGGACCGGGAAGGTGCTTAGCAAGGGGCTCCCACAGACATGCTCTGGGTGTGGCTAGTAGGTCACATTCAAGGACAGGTGGCAGGATGCCACAACTCCAGGCTGGCCCCTGAGCAGGGGGAATGGCTGCCAAGCTCTGCCCTCCTTTCCCCTCCGATAGCGCTGGCAGGGGCTCTGGCCTCACAGAGGTGCCAGCATCCAGGTGCACATCTGCACGCTTGAGAATGCCAGGTAGACCTGGGGCTGCTGGTAGCCTGGCCCCAAGCTCCCCTCCTGGCACAGTGTCCCAGAGCCTCTGTCACAACTGCCACCGAGGGTTTTCATTTTCTATTGCTGCATAACAAACCACAAACTCAGCACCTCCCTCAACGCAGATTCATTCTCTCGAGGTCTCTGGAGGTCACCTGTCCAGGCTCGGCCTGGCTAGATTCTCTGCTCAAAGTTTTACTGGGCTGAAATCAAGGTGTTGGCAGGGGCTGGGGCTCGGGGTCCTCATTGGTTGTGGCAGAATTCTGTTCCTTGAATTTGTAGAATCAGGTGTTTGCTTTTGCTGACTGTTAACAAGCGCTGGAACTGCAGGCATGTGCCACCATCCCCCGACTCCAGGTCTGTGCCTGAGTGAATAATGGGGAGAAGTGCATGTGTCCACCAACGGCCAAGAATCTTGGGGGCATCTTAGGATCCTGCCTACCAAAGGGTATGGGTCAAAGAGCAAAGCCATTGCTAAGTGTATTGGTCCTGACCTCCAGGCCAGGCCCTGGGCTCTAAAGTGCTAAATTATCTCATTCAGTCCTCACAATAATCCTAGGAGTGGATGCTACTATTTCTCCCATTTTTCAGAGGATACAACTGAGGCCCTGAGAGGCTAAGAGACTTATGCAAAGCTACAGAGGCAAGTAGTCAAACAGAAACACTAGAGCAACACACGGGGATCATCTAGCTTTTGCTGTGTGTTCTTAGGAAAGTCATGCAACCACTCTGGGCCTCAGGATGCTGAGGTCTGTTTCCCTGGAGGCCAGACTCTGGGCCCATGTTGCAAGGGACCAGTGAGCTGACTCTCCTCCTATAGCCATTTGGCATGTGGGGGTCCCTCGCATCTGTACCACCTGATAAGGTGGGGTGGGAGTAGTCTCTAATGTCATCTGTCCAATGACAGCCAGTCTAACATCAGCAACTCAACGTCCCCAGCATTGAGGCCAGCAGGCTTCATAGACACAGGAACCCCAAAATTAATGGCCAGAAAATCGCTGCTCATCCCTGGCTGGCTGGGTCCCTCAACAACAGAATGGGGGCTTGCAGACCTTGGCCCAGGTGGGCGTGTGTCTATGAGGTACACCTCTCCCACGGCCAGGGCCGGCTATCCCCACTCCGCAGGACAGCTCAGAGGTGGCAGTGGCCACCTGCTACCCTCCCCAGGAGAAAGGCTGTCAGTCAGCCTCCCACAGCCAGCCTCCCCCACCTCCCGCCCCCGCCCCCGCCCCACGCTTGAGCTGCCTCCCTCAGTAATGGGGCTTAATCATAACATGCATTAGCCAGGGCCTGCTGCCTGCAATTACCGCTTCAATCAGCCACCCACTACCGGCCGCCCCCAGCCTCAGGCTACCCACCGGGACACCCCCACCCCGCCCCCAGCCCCCTCCCAAATGCAGCACCAGGGCTCTGCAGATGGACAGAGACTTGACCCTGGCAGCAGGAGCCTGGGGTGGGAGTGGCCAGTGGACAGAGAGCTACAGCTCAGGGTCACAGGCAATTATTTTAAAAGCCTGTAGAGGGAAAATGCGCTGGCTGCCCAGTGCGTGGCTCATCCTGTGGGTCACACCGCCCCAGGTTGCTGACAGACTTGCACACCACAGTGTTCACACGGGCTGGGCATGCCCACTGCCATGGCCTGGACCGGGCACCTGCAATGGATGCACAGCCCTGTGGTGCCCACATGAACCCCAAGGAGAGGGGTACTGATACTCCCCTCATCCTTCAGGGAGCTTTCGTGTACAGCCCTTGCCCCACTCTGTCCCCATCCCCAGCACAGACCACCCTCCTAGGGTACGGGACGGGGGACTAAACTGAACTGGAGGACTCCTCTGACATCCAGCTTCAGCTCTAGGGTGGGGACCAGAGAGCAGGCAGAAGGCGGGCCTGGAGGGGGGAGTGGAGGAGGGGGCCGCTGTTGTGCTGTGATTCTCTCTAATTGCTGTTTTGCTGAGAGGTAATTAAAATCCCTTTTTATTTCACACGTCAGAGCCCTCGCCAGCCTGTGGAGAGGGCACAGGGGGAGGTCAGGAGGGGAGGCAATGGAGGGCAGGGCGCCGGGCATGTGAGGGGTCAGAGGGGGAGCACTGAACTCAGCCCACCTGCAGGGAGCCCCTGATCTGGCCCTGGGCCCAGCCCATGAGCATCCTGAGTGGGGACCTGGCCAAGATCTGTGCAGCCGTCACAGCCAACAAAGGCCTTGATAATGAAGTCAGCAACATCTCCTGGGCCTCCTAGTTGCAGGTGTTTCGCTGACTGCCCAATTTGCAAACAAAACAAAACAAAAAAACTACTCCCAGGTAGATACTATTATTATCCCAGGCGTCAGGACAGTAATAAAGCTGAGATTCAAAGAGATTCAGAAACAGAACCTCCTGACTTGTCAGCAGTGAGACTGGACTTGAACTCTTCCAACACCAAACTCAGAAGCCCTGCTGCTCTGCCCAGCCAGCGCACAGACCTGTCCCCTCCTGCAGAGAAGCCCAGAGTTCCACAGCCCTAGCCTTCCCCAACCCGGAGCCCATGGGAAGGGGAGGAGTGGTCTTGAACCCCTGCATAGGTCTGCATCAGGTACCAGTCCACAAGTGCCTCTCTAGACCCCATGCTCACCTGCTGGCAGGCTCTGGGCAGCAGAGCAGGACTCACACTGGCCATAGTCAGACTGAGGCCCAAACTAACCCCTGCTCAGGCACAGGCCAGAAGAGAGGGCCTCCTGCCTTCTCCTGGGTGGCTGGAACTAGGGGTTAACCATAGCTGGGCCTCACCAGGAGGGCAGACACAGATCTGCTGGGCAGTACCTCAGCTGCTTGCCCCTGCCACATCTCTGCCTTGTTCTTGCCCTTCATTTAGGCCTGGGTGACAGCATCCCATCCCTGCCATCATCCTGTTCTAGATCACTGTTAGTGCCATCGTCACATCACCTCATCTATCACCATCGTCTTTGCCAAATTCACCATCATCATCACCACCATCATCACCGCCATGATCATCAGCAGCATGGTAACGATCCTGTCATGGCCACCATCATCATCATTGTCCCTTTCACCAACCCCACCGTCAGGGTCCTAAGGGCTCCCACTGTACCTGGCGCTGTCTTATTCAATCCCAACATTCAGAAGGTTGGTGCCCTCATTACCTGCCCATCTCACTGGTGGGCAAACCAAAGCTTACAACAAAGAGGCTTATTCAGAGTTACAGAGCCAGCCAGTGAGAGGCCGGAGTTGAACCTAAACCGCCTGATCCCAAACCCAAAGTCATAGGCACTACGCCACACCACCTGTCAGCCCAAGGACTGCGGAATGGGCCCCAGGGAAAAGGGGAAAGCAAGTGGGGAGAGGGCCACTGCACTCCTCAGGAAGCAGCAGAGATGAAGGCATGTCCTCCTCGCAGCCCAAGCAACCAGCCACCCTGTCACCTGCTGGTGCTTGACAGTCTGCCCCCGCCTCCCCTCTGGCTGGATTTTGCCAGAGCTGCAGAGGGGGAATGGTCCAAAGAGCCATTATGCCTTGAGAAGCTGAACTCTAGTTTTGTCTCCATCCCAACTGAAGCCAGACTCCCCTGTCCTTCAATGTCTTCTAATTGGGGGGGCCGTAGCTGGATCTGGGGGGAAGCCTTCACTTCTTGAGATGGTAGCCAGGTTGAGGATGAATCTTTTCTTAGTTGGGACTGTCGTAAAAACACAATAGCTGGGATCATTTATTCCTTCCAGTTCCGGAGGCTGGAAGCTGAGTCCAGGGAGCCAGCCTGGTCAGGTTCTGATCAGGGCCCTCTTCCTGATTTGCAGATGGCTGTCTTCTTCTGTGTCCTCACATGATAGAAAACAGAGAGGAAGCAAACTCTTTAATGTCTCTTCTTCTAAGGGTAAGAATCCCACCACAAGGAGTCCCTTCCCATAACCTAATCACTTCAGAAGGCCTCATGGATAGTACCATCATGGCAGGGATGAGGGTTTCAACTTGTGATTTGGGGGACACTATTATGCAATTTATAATAGACAGTTAGGTCAGAGGGCGTATGGCAGCCCAGCTAGGCTCTTGGTAATGTCTCAGGACACAGGATAGATTATGGCCAAGAGAGAAGGCTATTCCCCCAGCCTGTAGGCTTCACTCTCTTCGGCCTCCCCCGGCCCCAGGCCCAGCTCAGGCCATTGACCTTGATGTTTTGGAAACTTAGGAGGATTCAAGAGGGCAGCCATATTCTTAGGGACTGGCCTGGTTCCTACCACCCTGCCTGACTTCTTATGGGGGAACTGGAGTGGGAGATTAGCAAGTGTTTCCCTCTTAAAGACAAGGATGAGGGTCTGTCCACATGGTTGTAGAAGCTCAGTGGATGGCACAGCGGTGAGTATATTCAGGAAGGGAGGGAGGCAGGGATTGCTGAGCAGCCCCAGGATGAAGGTTGAGCCACCTCCCCTCCCCTCTCTAGTCCAGGCACCTACTAGCTCCTCCTCACACCTATCATTGCTCCCTGAGAATGAGCAACTGAGCAGGCTGATCCCAGCGAGATGAACTCCCCAGGCCAGCTGCCCCTGCCCAGTGAGAGCTCCCAGGGGCAGGGCCAGAGGCAGGGCCAGAGCAGAGCACACTGGAAACAAGCTTGCTGGGTGTTTGGGGATAAGCGGGATCTGGGAAGAGGTCCCAAGGAGGCCAGTGGAACTTCAGACCAGGGAGCAGTCCTCAAGGCCACACCTACTGAGCAAACTTGCTGGAGCCCTTCTGATTATTTCTGAGCCTCAGTGTCCTCCTCAGTAACACAAAATCATAACAGGGCCAACCTCTCAGGGCATTGTGGGGCTCACGGGAGGTGACACAGTGAAAGCTCCCAGGGTCTCATCTAGCATACAGCCGGGGTCACACACACACACACACACACACACAGAGAGAGAGCGCGAGAGAGCCGTGAGCTCAGTTCCCCCAGGGAGTCCTGGAGACCCCTCCCTGCCCAGGCATCGGTGGCAGCCACTCTCACTGCTCTCTCCTCCCGTCAATGTTCCCCGCCAGCTAATGGACCAATTTTTTAGCATTACGGAGATTTGGCCAATTTGGCGGCCCTGACAAAAAGGCACACAGAGTGAGCAGTTGCCTGGGGGAGGGGAGGGGTGGGGTGCGGAAGCCACCAAAGCCACCGTGGGAAAGCTTGAGGAGGATGGGAAGGAGAAGGAGCTAGAGGCACACCCCCCCTCTCTGCCAGCTCCCCCCTGCCCCTGGAGTCCAGGCGAGGGGGTGGAGCCATTGGGGAGATTACAGAGATAATTAGCCCCACTTAGGGCACCTCCTGTGCTAAGCACTTTGCATATATTTTCTCTTTTAATCCTCCAATAACCCTATGAGGCCGCTTCTATTATTTGCTCCATCCTTCCTGGTGTGGAAATTTGGGCACATGAGCCCCAGAGCTTGTTCAAGGTCACAGAGCCACAAAGTGATGGAGTTGAAATGTGAGCCGAGGAAAAGTCAGGCTTGTAACAATTACTGGGCTCAGTTTTTAGCTAAAGACTAAAAATTAGGCTGGGACACCCACTCCCCCCCACACACCTATTCAAGTCTCCAAGAGCCCCACTCTCACTCCCCGGGGCAGGGAGGGTGGTGAGCAGCTTCTGAGGACTCCAAGAAAAGAGAGGAGATCCCTGTCAACCACACCGGGGTCATTTCCCTCCCCTCCTGAAGAGGATACCCTTACACCTAGAGGATCCCCAAAGTCTGCAAGGAGAGAGCCCCCGCCACCACAATTACCGGGAACTGGCAGGGGTTCCAGCCCCAAGCAGGGCTCCCCACTCCTGCCCAGGCTGTGGGTGAGTCCCCAGCCAGCTGTGGCTTCCCAGTGGCAGGTTGATTCTTTCCATCCTGGATCCAAGAGCAAGGAGGCGGATCTGCCTGGGAGAAAGGTGGAGGCCGCAGGGGGAGGGGAGGCGCTGCGGGGGGCGGGGGGAGGGGGCTGCAGGCCGTGCATTAAGCGATCAGAGAGCACAATATTTCATTGCGGCAATCGCAGCCAAGACATCAGCTACTTGGGTAGAGCAGCCTTAAAAGCCTTTTGATTTTATTTCTTCCACTTCATTTTTTTCCCCCTTCCTTTGCTGGTGTCCTTGACAAGGCTTCCCTTCCCCCTCTCCTGCCCCCTTTCCCAACCCCGGCTCTAACTGCTCGAACGCTCCTTGGAAACCTGGCTGAGGAGCGGCTGAGCTTTTTTGAGCACCTCTAAGGCTGAGTGGGCCCAAGGGGGTCTGGTCTGGCCAGAGCTAAGGCGTATTTATGTGCGTATATGCTTGTGCCGGTGTGGCTATGTGCCTGTGTGCATGTGTGCCTGAGCACCACTATGTGTATGTCAGAAGTGTGCTCCTATTGTGTGCACGGGTAGGCCCCTGTGCGCACACGTGTGAGCACGCCTGGGTGCCTAGGTACACGTGTGAACCTCACCGTGCACACGCCCACAGAAGGCACTACCGAAGTAGAAGACCAGGGGACCGGCGCGGGGGAGGGAGGAGAGCAAATCCTGGGAATCCGAGAAGGAGAAGGACGGAGGAGGGCGGGGAGGGGACGAGAGGGAGGTCGCGTCCACCGGAGTCCGCCTAAGTGGAGCAAACCACCAACTCGGTGGCGACCCCCGAGGCCCAGAGACCCAGGTGTGCGCAGGAAACAGGCTGCTGGGGCTGGCCCGGTCGCTGCAGAACACCTGGGCGGGAGCTGCTGGCGTCAGCAGCGGGGCCGTGACGTCACCGCTCCGCCCCCGCCGCTCTCGGGTCCCCGCCCGCGAGGTGCTCCATCTCCGCCTAATGGCAGGCGACGGGGAATTGCACATCTGTCTTGTCGGGAATTAGTTAATTGAATCAGGCGGCCCGCACTGCCGCAGCGACCTCGCGCTGGCTCCCGGGAGGGGGCTGGGCAGGGCGGGGCGGAGCAGCCCCCGAGGGCGCAGGGGCGGGACGCACCTAGACTGCGGCTGGAGGCGCGGCCTCCCTGAATGTGGGTCAGCGTCCCGCGCAGCCTTCCCTCCGCCCGCACCGTGCGCACCTGGGGCCTGGCACCGCAGTGTGGAGGTGGGCGGCTGGCCCGGGTCAGACCCCTGCACACACGGGGTCAGACGCTTCCGCTCCTACCCGGGCCCACGTCCGGGCGCTCCAGCCGCTCACCCCCTGCCCTTCTCTGCACCTTCCCCTGGTGGTCGACCCCCCTCCCCGTTTCGACCCTCCCCCGAGTAACCGTGCCGAGAAACCCAGAAAAGCTGCTAATTCCGAGCCGGCTGAGAGCAGGTCTGGGACACTTTGGCATTTGTCCCAACTGTCTAAACCTCCTGGGCTGGAGGAACGGGACTCCCTTCTGCCGGGAGCTTGGGCTCTGGCGCTTGGTTAGAAAGCACCACATTGAGGCTGTGGTGATCTGAAGGGCCAGAGTCCAGGTGGCCAGAGTCCAGAGTCCAGATGGGCAAGTTGGGGTCCTTGGTGTTGAGGAGGCTCACCCACACCAAGGGTCCCATCCTGAATCCAAACTTCACCTTCCTCTGCTCCCACCAGGACCCATGATCACTGGCTATCTCCCGTTTGTTCCACACCTTGGTTTGGCCCATCACTGTTTCAGAGATTGTTGAGTCTGTCCTACATGCTTAACCCTTTAACAGTTTCATCCCCATTTCACAGATGGGAAAGCAGAGGTCCAAAGAGGTTAAATGACTTGCTAAAAACCTCACAGCTAGAACATGACATAGTGGGAATTGGAGTCCAAGTGCCCTGGTCTCAGTCAGCCGCTCTGCTATTCTGCCTCCCCCTCTGAGGACCACTTAGTTTCTAGGAGACAGCAAGCTGGTGGTTACTATGGGAACCAGGCTGATGTAGTGAGTACAGAGTTGGTGTCCAAGCAGCAACAGGAACTGTCCCTCCCATAGAATACAGTTCTTGAGTTGTAGGTCCTGAACTCCAGGTTGTAGATGTTCAGACCTTTGGTGTGGTGATGGTGTGTTACCCTGGACACTATCTCTGCAAACCAAGAGCCCCAGGGGAGGATGTGGTCCCACAGTGGGGCTAAAGGGCAAGACAGGGCAGACCAGGGAGCCTCATATTCCTGTTTCCCCCAAAGTTGCTCCTATCACACCCACTCTGCAGCCTGCTGAGTGCATCCTCTCTTCAGTAAGGAAGGTAGGACCATAGTGGGGCACAGGGCCATGCCAGAGGACTCAAGAGCTGGGTGGACATTTCAATTTTCTCATGTGTAAAACCAGGATACGCTAGTCCCTCTCCCACAAACAGCATTGAAAAATTAATAAAGATACAAAGCATAGAGTTCACTAGCTGTGTGGTCCTGGACAAGTCACTTAGACTCCCTGAGCCTCTATAAAGTGGAGATAGTAATAAGATCTGTCTAATGGGGTTGTTGTAAGGATTGAGTAAGTAAATACAGGGCTTTGAACAGGCTCTAAGGACCATCTAGAGTGTTTGCCGTCCTATTTTTAGTCTCCAGGGGTCCAGAAAGGCTGCCTGTACCCCTTACCCTTTGCCAGGTACTTGGGGAGAAGCAGAGGCAGAAACAGGACTCTCTGGGGTGCCAGGCCTCCCCTACTCAAAGACCCAGAGCCTCCTCCTGGGCCACAGTTCTAGGACCCAGAGCCTGGGGCTGGGGCGGGAGGAGTGAGGAGACAGGCCCTGCTGGCAGCCATGCAGCCTGTCAGTCCCTTAATCTGATCCCCAAGGAACAGCGAGGAGGTTTCACTCTGGATGACAAACGAGGAGGGGCGAGGCCTGCCCTGCCTGGACTCCGGGTGAGTAATGGCCTTGCATTAAGATATTAGGCCTGGACAGGGAGAAATGTGCTCCTGCCACCCTAGAAAGGCTGGGAAGAGCTGGAGAGAAGAGGGGGCTTTGGGAGGACGGAGCCCTGGGAAAGGCCAGGGAGTGCTGGGGGGTTTCCAGAAAGGTCTGGGAAGGAGGCTGGTAAGGGACGCAGAGGGAGGGAGCGGGGAGACGGGAAGAAAAGGAAGCTCCAGAGACAGAGAGAAGGGCAGAGGTGTCTGAGAGAGGCAGGGAGACAGACACTAGAGCAGAGGTGGCACAGAGAGGAAGCTAAGGAGAGAAGACATAGAGGGACAGAAGCAGACAAAGACTGGGAGGGAGGGGAGGCAGGATGAGAGAGCCTGCACTCACAGGCCAGGGTGCTGTCTGCTGGGGGCCAGAAGGTGGGCCGCCAGAGGGACCCAGACTCCTAGTGGGGGCTGTGACCCCAGCCCACTAAGAAAGGCCAGGCTGGAGGCAGGGCTTTATGGCTGGCCCTTTCACATCCCTCTTCCTGAGCCTGGAGGGCACTGGGTACCAGGGCAGTCCTGGTGGGAGTGGCTTACTGATGGGCAGCGCCTCCAGCCATAAGGAGGGCTCTTATTCCTGGGCAGATTGCTTCCTGGAGGAGAGCGGATCCTGGCCCTCATGGGATTGGAGGGACAGGGGCCAGCACAGAGGGCAAGTTCCAACCCTGAGCTTCTGTCACACTTTGAGGCAGGGCTGACAGGTCAGGGTGCCTCTGAAGGAGATGGAGCCAGCTCAGGGCAAGGTTTGGCAACAATGCTGCCTAAAGACAAGGGGCCAGCAGAGATCAAAACAGACACCCCAGGAGCCACCAGTCCTCTCACTACCTTTCAGCCTCACCTGGCACCCCAAGAAGGCCTTCCCTGCGTGGGTTCAAATGCTAGCTCCAACCTGTGACCTGCTGTCCCTCTAAATAGAGTAGGGTGATAATGGCTCCAAGGGCACAAAACTTCTGAATAGATCCCTTCATATGCCTAGAACTGGAAGGGCCCATGAACTTCAAAGTTTACTATTAATTTTATTTCCCCAGCCACAACAGGCCTGTCTGTGTAAGCAATATGACCGCTACAGCAGGATGCAGTGGCACACACCTATAATCCCAGAGACTCGGGAGGCTGAAGTAAGGAGGATGGTGAGTTCAAAGCCAGCCTCAGCAACTTAGCAAGGCCCTAGAGGACTTGAGATGTG
Organism: Marmota flaviventris; assembly: GCF_047511675.1. Classification (NCBI taxonomy): domain Eukaryota; kingdom Metazoa; phylum Chordata; class Mammalia; order Rodentia; family Sciuridae; genus Marmota; species Marmota flaviventris. The sequence goes on along the minus strand of NC_092508.1, from coordinate 6,991,955 downwards.
GCTCAGTGGTTGAGCACCCCTGGGTTCAATCCCTGATACCAAACAAAACAAAAGGACAGCTAGAGCCTGTTTCTGCCCCTCCTCTTTCTTCCTCAGAGGGGTCTGCACATGCTCAGAGCTGGGATCCTGACTCACCTAATAAGCTGACAACCTCTCCTGCCTCAGAATCCTCATCTGCTGAGTGGGTTTCCTGGGAGGCTCAGTGCATTGAGCTCCCCCCTCTCAGCATCACCTGGGCCTGCAACCCGAGCCCTGCCCCACTCAGCTCTGGGGATGATGCCCTCAGACAGCTTCTACTTGGTTTGGTTTTCTGCTGTCACTGTCTTGAAATTGTGTGTGTAGCCCGGGATTGAAGTCAGGGTCTCACATATGCCCGGCAAACGCTCCACCTCTGAGCTACATCCCCAGCCTTGAAATTCTTAAGAAGATGTTGACAAAGGGACCCTACAATCTAGGGTCTGCCCACTTGGGTTGCCCAGAGTCGTGGCGTGATCAGGGAGGGGGTGATTGGATACAAGGAGGGCCAGTTTGGGGGTAAGTGGGTACACAGTGGAAATATCACGGCGTGGGCAGAAAAAGCAGTAGGTTCATCTCTCTGAACCCCAGAAAATTCCAAGGCAGAGCAGCTGTGCCCTTCTACTGAATAGGCCTGCGAGCGTGGGGTTGGGGGCTTGTCCTGGAGAGAAGCGCTCCTGGAACCGGCTTCCGCCCATGGTTACCCGAATAGCTGCAGTCACTGAGCGCTCCCTCCAGCTGCCCCAAGATCTCCCCTGAGCTGCCCAGCGGTGATGTGGTCCTTTGTTTGGGGCCAGCCCTCAACCTGCTGGGCCCCCGAACCGCCCGCACTGCGTCCCGCTGCCCCCCACTGCCCAGCCCTTCAAGGCCTGCGTCTCGCACGCAGCCACCAGGAGGCGCCCCAGGCCGCAGCACCCGCGGGGCCGGCGTCGGGAGGCGGGGCTGCCTTGGCCGCGGCTGCACGCAGGAGGGGCGGCGCCGGGCAGCGCTTGCCGCGGGGTGATCCTCGCTCCCTCCGCAGTGCTCGGCGCCTCTTGCCCCCTGGCCTCAGCCCTCTGCCTCCTCTGGCTGACCCTCGCCACACTGTGGGACGAGTGTCCCACCGGAGTCCTGCCCCTAGGTGGCACTCCAGCCCCCTTCTTGGTCAATTTTTCTGGTCCCTCCGGTTCCCGCCCACAGAGTCGCTCCGGGCCACACTTGCTGCGGACTCTTTCCTCGGAGCCTCCACCCCTCCCGGTGCCCACGCCGGACTTGTCCAGACTCGGGTCGCCCGGCCTGGGGGCAGGCCGTGGGGGCGCGCTCTCTCGGGACCAGCTCCCTCCTCGGGCTCCTTCAGGGCTGGCTGATGTTCCACCTGGAGCCCTCTACCCTTCGGGAAGAAACTCGTTTAAAAGGTGTAGCACATACATCCGCATGATTCAAAAGTCAAAGCAATTAAAAATAAAAATTCTTTTTTTGGGGGGGTGAGTACTAGGGATTGAACTCGGTGGCACTGGACCCCTAGAGACCCCTGTGTCTAGGGGGCACATCCCTAGAGACAGGGTCTCACGGAGTTGCTTAGCACCTCGCTAAATTGCTGAGTCTGGCTTTGAACTCATGATCCTCCTGCCTCCGCCTCCCGAGCTGCTGGGATTACAGGTCAAAATTAAAATTCTGACATTCCCACCCCCTGGTTTCCCACCACACATACCCCCAGAGGGGCGCTTCCTGTGTAGTCTTCTAAAGAAAACGATGTGCTGTTGGAAGGAAGGAAGAAGAGAAGGCTGGGTGTAGCTCGGTGGTAGATCTCTTAGCACAAGGCCCTGGGCTGGATCCCCAGCACTGCACACCACACGCATGCTTCTTCATAGCACTCATCCATTTGAAGTGACTTGCCTTCTTTTTAATGATTGCTGACCATCAGTCCATAAACTCCAAGAGGGCAGGGATTGTACCCTGGTCCAGCTACCATGAACTGGAGAACCATAGACTGAATTCTGCCTTTGTTGTCTGGGACAGCCCCCTGGTGCTGGGCACCCTAGTAGGTGCTTTGCATGGTATGTGTGTCGGGGGGTGCTCAATTGGGCCTCTCAACACCCTGTGAGGGAGGTACTGGTATTCACTCAATGGAACAGACGAGGAGACAGACTCCTCCGAGATGGGCGGTGATTTGCTCAAGGCCTCGAAGCTGGCCTGTGGGAAACTCTTTTGCCCCTGCCCCTATTCCTTTTCTCAAGGCCCTGGCTTTACTTCTGCCCTACTGTGGTTCATGGGGGAACCTCAGGCCCAGGCGAGGGCTCCAAGCTGAGGATCAGACCCCTCGGTACCACCTGAAAGGATGGGGAATAAGCTGGGGCTGGCCCAGGTTCACAGGGCCCTGCGGGCCTCCAGAGCCAGGCCCCTGTGCAGTGGCAGCGCAGAGCCATGGTGGCTGTGGTGGTCACACAGTTGTCAGAACCCCTTCCTGGAGGCCCAGCATCTCTGCTGGCTCTATGCCTGACTGTCACTCTGTTCCCCAGCGGCTCCTTGTGGTGGCTGCCCGCCTCCCTGCCTCCCATTAATCATGTGTGCAGGATTTATTTTCTCCAGCAATTGATTTCAGCAAATGCAATCTGGGTGTGCCCGCAGGTGGGCAGGATGCTCTGTTGCTGCCGGAGTCACGGAGCCTGGCTTTATTGTCAGGCTGACAGGCATGATTCTCCAGCTGGCACCCCCACGGCAGATGCCAGGCCTGGCCAGGACACTAGGGACCCTGGAGACCAGCCCCACCCCCACATCAATATGAATCCTGGGGTCCCAAGAGGCCTGGAAGGTGCAGCTTGTCTCACTTTTTTACTGGGGTTTTGCCAGCCCCACCTAGGGGAGGTGTGGGGAAGGTCAGCCCCCTCTGTCCCAGCCTTAAACAGGCACTCAGAGGTCTTTTCTGAGGATTCAGGTGGTGGCTCTTTTCAATTTCCTGATCTGGGGAGGATTTTGTCCTTCCTCCTGAGCACCCTATCCCCAACACCGCCAGGCAGCCCAGCCCTGGTTCCTTTGTCCGTCACAGAGGGACCCATCAACTGTGCAAACCTGCCCCCAACGCCACACCCACAAAGCAAGTCCTCCTTTCTCCCGCTGCCTTGTCCCCTCATTATCCTCTGCCCCTCGATTTAGGCTGCCTGATACAGCAGCCTGAGGCTGAGTAAAGGACATGACTCTGAGGCCAGGCAGGAGTACAGGCCTCTCCAGGTCCCCAGTCGGTGCTCCTGGTTATCTGCCCACGTTCAGCCTTGGAAGCAGAAAGGGAAGGGGCTGGGGCTGCAAAGGGAGGGCTGCCCACCTGCCTGGCCCTGGCCCTCACTAAGCCCTTTGCAGCCCACATACATGCTCTCCACTGCTTTGGGGTTCCCAGGGACCCAGGTTCTAGCCTGTGGGCACCTGTCTTCTCCTTTTCTGGGATCCCCCAGACCCAGCCTAAGGCTCTGGCTCCCCAGCTTGTCCTGCCCAGCTGGGCCACCTCTAATGCTGCAGATAATGCCTGCTGTTGTGAAGCCATTACCCTGCAAATGTACCGGCTTGTGTGTGTGTGTGTGTGTGTGTGTGTGTGTGTGTGAGAGAGAGAGAGAGAGCGCGCACGCGCACAGGGACAGGTTGGCTGCAGCAGGCAAAGTGCCCTGTTTAAGCCTCCCTCACTGCTGTAATTGCCTTAGGGGATTTATTGGCTTTGTGTGCCCGCCCTGCACCCTCCATGGCCTCCCTCTGGTGCCTGCCCTGGCTACAGGGCTCTGCTGGACCCTGGGCAAGGGGGGCTGGAGCTCTAAGCAAGGCCTGGATGTGCCAGCTGGAGAGTGGGTGAGGCCTCAGTGAGAGGCCCCTGGTGGAGGTCCAGCCCCTCCTGCCCTGTGCCTGGCAACCTAATAGAAGGGGGAGAGTGGCTGGGGCACCCCAGGAGGGCTCCCAGACCTCTGGGGCTCTGAGGTGTCCAACCCATCTGGGGTGCAAGATGCAGAAGGGACTCTGGGGAGACTTTTGTGGGCCTGGGGCCCTGGTTTCTCATCTTTCTCTCCCTCCAGGACTCTGGTCTCCCAACATCTGCTGTGTCTGCCGTGGGCAGACCTCTACCCTTAGCTGTCATTAAAGCTGCTCTCCCTCCCTCCTCCTGTAACTCCTTCCCCCATCTGCCTCACAGCAAGGTCTCCCTCAGGATGATCCAACCCTCTGGTTTCCAGAACCTTCCACAACCTTCAAACTTTGTGTCAATACCTTGGCAAACTGCTTCAGGTTTTGTAGTCAGGAGCTCCCAACCGTGCTCCAAGCCCTGCAGAGTGGACTCAGGAGGCAGGGTTGATGGTCAGGGGTGTGACCTTTAGCAGCATGTGGAACCAAGTTTCATCTCTTTTCCCATTTTTGGCAGTGTGGTCTTGGTCAGTCAACCCAACCTTCAGAGCCTCAGTGACCTCATCTGTAAAATGGGTCTGACAATGTCAGACTTAAACAGTTATGGTGAAGGTTTCATACATCGTAACTTCATGAAATGGCCTTTATTTGATGACATTAGTAAACATTTTTGGGGTGAAATATTGCATAAACAAACTCTGTTGTTGATAAGATTTCCACTAGGTGTCTGCACTATTTTTTTTATTTTTTAAATATTGTCTAGTTGTCAATGGATCTTTATTTATTTATATGTGGTGCTGAGAATCGAACCCAGTGCCTCACACATGCTAGGCAAGTGCTCTACCACTGAGCCACGACCCCAGCCCTGCACAATTTTTTTAATACCTTCAATGTTTGATATTTGTATAAATGCTACCTAATAATTTTAGAGAATTCAAGCAATACAGGAAAGCACCAAGAAGGAAGCAAACCCCAAAACAAAGTAACTGTAAGTCTCAATTGCAGCTTAATATTCTCAATATTAAATTGTTACTAGTGAATAGCCACCATGACAAAAATCTTTTTGCATTAACATAGATAGAAGTTTAGGCACAGATTGACAGAACTGTTTCTATAAGGAGGGGGTCTTCGTGAAAACTTTTAATCAAATTTATTAAAGCTAATTTTAGTCTATTTAACAAAAGAAAATGAAAGGAAGTAAGCCTGAAGGGGACCCTGGCTCCAGCGAAGGTCTCTTCTTCACGGAGATGTTTCTAGAAAGATCGTGAGATGTTAACGAAATGTCGACCAAAGAGAACCTGTGATGTAGGAAGATGTGTAAGTACGTAACAGAGATGGAAGCGGCTAAGTTAGCAAATTTCAGAGACACAGCCAGGCTGAGAAAAGGGAAAGAAAAATAGATCATGCAAAGGATAAATAAAAGGAAGAAAAGACGATGACGAGGAGGGAGAGCTGAGGGAGAAGAAAAGGAACTGGCAGGACTGTGGTTCGCATTCTTTCAATCACAAGGTTAAACAAGGGTCTTTGGTGGCATGGGCCGTGGTCTAGATGCATTCGTGACCTGTGGCCAGTGTCCAGGATATTAGGTGAGAAGGGAGGGGGAAGCGGGGGCTCCTTGGCCACTGGAGCCTTGCATGCAGATTCCAGGACCAGCCCCCTCTCCGAGGCCCTGCAGCCTGCGGGGACATCCCCTGCTCCCCCTCCCAGGCAGCGCCCTTGCCTCTCCAGTGTCCTCTTGAGTCACCAAGTGAGGCTTCCTTTTGCAAGGAAGCAAAGCAGAAAACCAGAAAGACAGGCAAGCCCAGGGAGGCCCATGAGCAAGGTAGCCCTGCTCGGCCAGCCTCTAGGGTGGGGCTGCACACACCTGGGCCCCCTCATGACCTTACTCTCATTTTCTGGGCTCCTCCATCTCCCTTGATGCCTCCCAAGCTCAGGCCCAGTGCCCTCCCCAAGCTCATGCAGGGAAACAGGGTCCTAGCCACTCCCATACATTTACAAAGTGACCCGGAGCACTGCAGGAAGTCCCACTCACTGACTCTAACCTCCCAACAGGCTCGGTGTTATTATCCCATCTCCCAGACGAGGTCAGGGGAACATGAGGTCAGGGGAGAAGTCCGTTAGTTTCCTAGGGCTGCTGTCACAAGTTAACACCAGCTGGGGGGCTTAAGACAGAGGCCAGAGGCCTGAAATCACCACTCAGTAGGGCCCTGCTCTCTCCAAGCCTCTGTGGGAGGTTCTGATGCTGCTGGCAATTCCTGGCGCTCCTTGACTTGCAACTGCACACCTGCAGGCTGTCAGGCTCACGCGCGTGCAATCAACCCTAGACTCAAGCTCTGAATCTCAGCCTGAGCGGCCTCTCCTCATAAGAAGACTCACGGCAGCCTCTCCTCACGCTTCAATGCATCAGAGGCCAGCGAATGGCCACTTTGTGCCTAGGAGGCCCCTCTGGTGGTCACAGAACTGGCAGAGCTACAGGTGCCACTGTGCTGATTAGGGACACTGCCCCAAAGGCAGCTGGGGTGATCTTGGGTAGGTTTCCCTCCCACTTCTCTGTTGCCCATTAGAATAGCCCAGGAGGTTAGGGCCCTAAGTGGGGGGGGCAGACAGGGTCCTTCTCCAGAAGGACACCTGTAGAGATGCTGCATAGTCATTTCTGCCCAAGGGTGGCAGCCTGAACCTCCCCTCCAAGTTCTACAGGCCCAGGCTCCCCATCTTCGGAATACAAGAGAAGGTGCCGGGGCTCACCCACCTGGGCCCACAGGAACTTCCTGCTGGCCTTTCCAGAGAGTGAGAAGGCCCAGGGTTCTTCCTTCCCACTCCCTCTCCTTGAAATGGGAGGACTGGGGCCAAGACTTTGTTTCTGCCTGTGGGAGAAACTAGAGAAACCGTTGTGACCTCAGAGGACAACCTGGGGTTCAGGGAGGGCCTGCAGGTGGCAGATGGGTCAACTCTGCTCCCAGACAGAAGACCTGGGACCTGGAGGGAAGGTGGCAAGTGGGGGGAGAAGAGAAATCATCACCAAAAGTTCTTCCAGGTCCCTCTGTGTCCCTCCCACCCCCTCCCTCCCCTCACACACACACACAAAAAAAAAAAAAAAAAAAAAGAGCAAAGAGAGGACATGGGACCAGCAGGAGATGGAGGCCAGACCGACTCTGAGCTGCCTTCTTTCCCTGCAGCTGGAAGTAAACCTGTGAAGTGCTGAGAGCACGCAGGCCCCTCAGAAATGCCGTGTCTTGAGCCAGGTGCAGTGGCAGGCACCTGTAGCCCCAGGAGGCGGAGCTTGAGCCTGGGTAACCTAGCAGGATGCTGTCTCTTTAAAACAAATGAACAGATGCTGCTTCTCTGTCCCTGACTCAGACTCAGAGGGGAGGAATGCCCAGACCTGCTGAGGATGGTGGCCCTCGGCCAGGCAGAGTAGGTGTGGGTGTGAGAGATGGAAGCCTAATGGGCCTCTGTGTGGAAGGGGAGTCAGCAAGGAGGACAGACCTCAAAAACTGGGCTGAGGTTGAGGCCCAGGGGACAGAAGCAGCCTCTAGCAGGGAGAGGGCCATTTAGCACATGCACAGGGTCAGGCTTGGGTCCAGGTGTGTGTGTGTTGCAGGGCAACTCAGGGATGGGACAGACAAGGCCTGCTGCCCTGCTGCCCTGTCGCAGTAATGACCAAATTCACAACGGCAGGGAGCTCTAACTGGTTTGTGGAGATTTGAAATAACTTAATTTTCCCAGGTACTGCCCTGAGCCACGCTGGTCAGAGATCCCCTTCCCAACGTCAGGTTGGATTCAAAGCCAGCTCTACCCACAGCTCTAACCTTAGATCCTTCTCCCTCTGGGGGCTAGCCAATGAAATCAGTCTCTGCCTTGATTCCAAGTCTTCTCCCTTCCCCCAGCTCAGTCAAGCTTCAGAAGCTCTGACTAGGGATGAGATGGTGAGTAGGGGTCCCTCCTTCACCCTAGGTTCTCTGGTGTATGGTGAGAGGAAGGAGCACTGGGCTCTGGACTAGCGTGGGCCAGGGGGTCCCGTGGCAGCTCAACTGCTGTCTAGCCAGGCAGGTGCAGTGCCCACAGTCCCAGCCTCCCACGATGGAAGGCTGGCTCAGGGCTGCCCTGGGCACGAGGCCTGTTCTAGAAAGTCCTGCCTTGGTTTAATGCTTTGCTGTCTCTGTCTTGAAAAATCTTAAATGTTGGTCCAGAAGCCCTGCATTTTATTTGCACTGGGACCCCCACAAACTCTGTGGCTAGTCCACCTGCCCCACAGGTCTATTTTAGCAACGTGCTGCCAAAGACACCAGACCATTCTGGGTTTTGTTACCCCATACTTCAGGGTTCCCAAAAGCCTGAAGCCACTGGTCTCATTCACACTTGGGGGTCAATTATGGGATTGCCTTCTGCAACTACTGAGGGACCAGGAGCCTCACAGTGGGGTCTAGACGTCCCCTCCCCACTTAGCAGTCCTCACCACACCTCCACTCCAGGAATCCCTGGCTGGTCATTGAGCCTCTGGCCACAGTGAGCTCCAACTGGACACTGAAATGCCATCCTCTTCCTCTCGCCGGAGAATTCCTTGACTCCTCTGCGGATCCAGCCCTCCTGTCCCACTGGCTGCAGAAGTGGAGGTAGGGGTTGTGCTGCTGCAGAGGCTTCTCTCCTGTTCACTTGGGAAGAGGGGCTGTGGGGACCTGCTGGGTTCTGACAGGGGCCTTGAGCCCGCCACTAGGGAGAGGTTGGATGCCCACTCACCTGGACTGTGAGACACTACACCCCTCAAAACAGGCAACATCCTGCAATGTAGAAAAGACTGCTCTGTGGAAGGTTACATGATAGAGAATAAGAGGAACTACAGGGACAGTGACTCTCTCCATCACATCTTGGGGCAGAAGCAGAGAAGGAACACGTGCCCACAGGTTTAACAAGATGACTTCATAAGGTATGGATCTAGATGCGATCTCAAGAGGTGACCTGAGGTGGAGGATGGAACTGACCAGGACCTGGGGGTGAGGTATACACAGAGGAGAGGGCAGGGGGCCCTCACATGAGAACAGGAAGTGGACAGAGGAGCCAGAGCATGCAGGGGTGGGGTTTGGGCAGAACTGCAATCCACGCTGCCAGTGGCAGTGACTGGGTTCTTACCTTGAGTCAGGGCAGAAGGGATGGTAGGCAGAGCCCACACTTCCTGGTCTTGCTGCGTCTCTGACCTTCTGCCCTGAAGAGGAGTTTGGGCAGAAGGGAGGTGGGGAGGCAGAGAGGCAGGGCAGAGGCCCACATGTGCTCTGCTGGGGTCCAAGCAGCCGAAGGGGCAAATGCAGGCTGTGCTGAGCTCATACCCTCTCTGCCACGAATTTGAAGATCATGGATAAAAAAAGATACCCTGTAAGATAGACAGAGACTCAGGCGATTATGAGTGATTTCCAGCATTAAAAAACCCACATAATCCAAACCTAAACGGCTTTTCCCGACATTCCTGATGGGGTACTTTCTTTAGGAAGTGTAGTGGTAACTGGGGAGGGACGAGGGACACATATCCTAGTGTGCGGGGAGATGTTGACAGTGCTCTGCTTCTCAGGGTGCACTGATTCCTGCGTTTAAACACTCCCACCAAAGTGGCCCTGGGCTTGCCAGCATTAACTGGGGTGCCAGGTGTTTTTCTGGCCCCAGGCTTTTTGCAGGACCAAAGGGCACACCCTGCCCCAGGTGGTGACTCCATTCCAGGAGAGCTGCTCATTTGTGGCCCTTCCTGACAGATTCCCTCCTGCCAGATCAGGGTCACAGCAACTGAGAACAATGCTGGACAGGCTGAGCAGGCAGGGACAGGGGTCTGGGAGAGCGTCAGAAGCTGCTGGGGCCCGTGCTCCCCGAACTGGGCCACTGTGGGGCCTTTCATCTCCCGCTTTCCTCTCTGGGCCACTCCAGTGCCCCCCGCCCTTGCTTCTTCCCACCCCACCAGCCCCAGTGCGGCAATTACGGCGTTAATTAGGATGCTTTGATCATCTTTAGAAATGGCCACACTAGGCAGGGACGCTGCCAAGCAATTTGGGGCAGAGGGGCTGGAAGCTTAGTGGCTTCCACAGGGGGTGGGGCTGCTGAGGACCCCCAGACCCCCCCTGCCCTCCTCCCTTCAAGAGTATCTGCCCCCAGCATAGCCGTAGACTCCTCAGGGGGCACAGGCAGATGGGGATCCCCCTCCCAGCCCCTGCCCACTAGCCCCCCTCTGCCTGGCCCTGGGCCCAACCGTCAGCTCTTCTCCCCTGTCTCAGCCCCTTTGATGGAGCCGCAGAAACAAGGGCTCCTTTGACAGAAGGGGGGCTCAGAGCCGGAATGATGAGGCTTCAAAGGTGAGGGTCGAGCCCACTACCTCATTCCCTCCCCCAGTCCTGGCCGCCCTCCCCCTTCTGTCCTCTATATAGCCCCCACAGCCCCATTTCCCTGCGGGCTCCTAGGAGGTGAGGGCCAGGTGAGGTACAGACCAGGGGAAGTGGGGAATTTTGATGTAAGGAACAGGGTCAGATGATTTGAAGGACAAAAATTCTGTGCCCAGGGGCAGAAAGGCAGTGGGTGGCAGACAGGATAAGCACGGGCAGGGTAGGCCCCAGAGGAAAGAGGACGGGGTCTCCTGCCCCAGCTCCTGGTCACCATGCTGCTGGCTGCGCTGCTGATGCTGCTGCTACCGCCCCGCCCAGACCCCTGGTCTGCCTATGGGCACCCACTCTACATGCGCCTGCCCCCCAGCACCCTGCAAGGTGAGCCTGGGCTGGTCTGGGGGAGTGACTGAGGTGGGAGGGGCATAGAGGAAGTGGGGTTCCTGGTGTGGAAGGCAAACTTGTCACCCCCTCATCAAGGCCTTTGGTGACTTCTCCCCACCTCCTGAGAGAAGGGGCCAGGAACTGAGATACAGAGAGGAGAGGAGGAGCAGATAGGCTGGCGGGGGAGCAGAGCTGGAGAGCAATGCCAAAGGCATCAGGAGAAGGCTCCAGACCTAGCAGACAGCAGGAAAGTGCTGCAGAGCACTTCGGCTGTCTGGGCCCAAACGCGGGCAGGTGAACCACAGCCGCTTCCTGTTGATCTGCCTGAGTTCTGGGATATTTATATCTTGGGGTGATGGTTTTCCTCCTATGTTTTTAAGGACAAGTGCTTTTGAGAGATTCCAACCAGTTTATTTGAATTAAGGAGATATCTCGGGCTGAGAATCTGAGACCATCTGCTTTGAGGCTTGGGCCTGGGGCCTTGGAGCATTCCTTCCCCACCCCACCCCCAGGCCCTCTGGTAGCCCAGCCTGCTTCCCTGTGGTCCCCCAAGGCAGGGCTAAGGGCTGGGGCAGACTAAGACTCTGCCCCAACCATGCTTAATTTTGTGTCCATGTCCCAGCAGTTCTGTCAGCCCAGGGGACCCAGGCACTGCAGGCTGCCCAGAGGAATGCCCAGTGGGCAGTGAAGCGGGTGGAGATGGAGATTCAGCACAGACTGCACACCTGCAGAGGTGGGCCACTCACGCCCCTCATTACCCTGAACTGCACTCATTACCCTGGGCTCTCTCTGTCATCCCTCTCCCTTATCTTTAGACCCCCCTCTCTTGGGGACAGACACTGCTGGGGCTGGAACCACACTACTTATAGAGTTCTCTCCAAGTGGAAAGGGCATACCAGCTTGGGGCGCAGCATATGGAAAGGCAGGAGGTGGGAACAGGCTGGACTCACCTGTGACTGGTGAGAGATTCATGGCTGCTGAGAACCTGTGGGCTAGCAGGTGGGGTGCAAAGCAGGTAGAAGAGCAGAGGGCGCTCAGGCCCTGCCTAGGGAGGAGGAGCCACAAGAGGGTGGCAGTGAGGTTCAAAAGGCTGTTTCTCAGCAGGACCTGGACACCCCAGGCCTCAAGCACCCCTCCTCCAGGACCCACCTGAACCAGGTGAGGCTAAAAAGGCTCAGGGGGCAGGGCAAAGAGCAGGGTGGGCCTCTACGTGAGGACAGCTTGAAGTTGTCCCTCTCGATGTTACTTCTGCCTTTCTAGGGTCATGTGGTGAAAGGAGCCCTGGAGCTGCCAACGTGTCGCGGGCTCATGGACGCATAGTGGGGGGCAGCGCGGCTCCCCCAGGGGCCTGGCCCTGGCTAGTGAGGTTGCAACTCGGCGGGCAGCCTCTGTGCGGCGGTGTCCTAGTGGCAGCGTCTTGGGTGCTCACAGCGGCGCATTGCTTTGTGGGGTATGTTGGTGTTCCTCGGCACCTGCAGACCTAAGTCCCCAACCGTGGGTCCGGGACTAGCCAGAAGACTTGAGAGAGAGCCGGTCTCTGCTGCCCCCTGGCGGAGGCCTGTCCAGGTTCAAGGAGCCGGCACCAGACAAGCCAGCATGCAGACCCCAGCCCAGGGCATTGGCCTTACCTGGAGGATGGCCCTCCCGCCTTCCCTACCCCCGCCCCACCCTGAGGAGGATCAGCCAGGGTTGCTGGGTGGTGCGGGTGCGCTCGGTGAGGGTCAGGCGCTCCAAGGGGCCTCCTGCGTCCTTGTCCTTGCTGTGATCAGCCCCGCTCACTCTGCAGCGCTTCGAATGAGCTTCTCTGGACTGTGATGCTGGCTGAGGGGCCCCGGGGGGAGCAAGCCCAGGAGGTGCCAGTGAACCGCATCTTGCCCCACCCCAAGGTGAGAGATCAGTCCCCAAGCCCGGAGCTGGAAACAGGACCCCAATTCCATCTTCCTTGACATTGTGCTACTCCCTCGTCCCATCCCAGTTTGACCCGCAGACCTTCCACAATGACCTGGCCCTGGTTCAGTTGTGGACGCCGGTGAACCCCGCGGGTCCCGCGCGCCCCGTGTGCCTGCCCCAGGGGTCCCGGGAGCCCCCAGCCGGCACCGCTTGCGCCATTGCGGGCTGGGGAGCCCTCTTCGAAGGTATTGAGCGGGCAAGGCGGGGATGAACCAAGGTGTGTGCGGGAAGAATGAGGGCCGAGGGGATGGAGTTTGGGAGGCCAGAGTGTAAAGGCACACGGCAAATTATTGCCCAGTCTTACGGGAAGGAATCAAAGAGGGCAATGGGAGGGGCCCCAACCCTGAACCCCTTCCCTCTTCCCTGTAGACGGGCCTGAAGCTGAGGCGGTGAGGGAGGCGCGCGTCCCCCTGCTCAGCGCGGACACTTGCCAAAGAGCTCTGGGGCCTGGGCTGCGCCCCAGCACCATGCTCTGTGCCGGTTACCTGGCCGGGGGCATCGACTCATGCCAGGTATGAGCCCAGACTGATTGGAGGGCTTGGCTTGGGCGGCTTTGCAGGGGCAGGATGGCCTCCTTTCCTCCTGGAAAACTGCTATCACTCAGTTTCTCTGAGCAATTATGTCCTTATAGCTAAAATGGGTACAAAAGAGCTCAGAGCAGACAGACCCTTCCAGGTGTAAGGTGGGCTTGGGTGGTGGTGAATGCAGTGAGCTCTTCCTTTTGGAGCTCTCTCCTGTACCCCAGGGTGACTCTGGAGGGCCCCTAACCTGTTCGGAGCCTGGCCCCCACCCCAGGGAGGTACTCTTTGGAGTCACCTCCTGGGGAGACGGCTGCGGGGAGCCAGGGAAACCTGGGGTCTACACCCGTGTGGCTGTGTTCAAAGACTGGCTCCTGGAGCAGATGAGCGGTGAGCGCCCCCTTCCAATTCCCTCCTCCCCACAGTGCCCCGCGAACAGCCCTGGAACAAGTCTGCCCCCTCCTCACCCTAGCGTTGGTCCCTAGCTCCCAAAGGGCTGCACCGAGGGCTGGGAGCAAACATAGGGTGAGCTGGCCTCTGCCCCGCCTGCAGCCGCTTCCTCCACTCGTGAGCCCAGCTGCAGAGAGCTTCTGACCTGGGACCCGACGGAGGAGCGACTGGCAGACGCCGCCCGGCTCTGTGCCTTCTACGCCCGGCTGTGCCCGGGATCCGACGGCGCCTGTGCGCGCTTGGCTCACCAGCAGTGCCTTCAACGCCGACGGCGATGCGGTGAGTCGGTTCCCCCGGCAGGGGCAGCGCCTGGGACGGGAGGCCTGGCCGCCTCTGACCGCCACTCAGACCCTTGTCCTTCCCGCAGAGCTGCGCTCTCTGGCGCATACGCTGCTGGGCCTGCTGCGGGGCGCCCAGGACCTGGTGCGCCCTGGGCTGCGGCGTCTGACCCCCGCCCTGGCTCTCCCGGCTCTGTGGCTCCGGCGGCCTCCGCGGCACCCCGTCCTCGAGCAGCGGCTACACTCAGGTACCCCGCGCCCTCCAGCCCCGCCCCGGCCCTGGGCCCCAGTCCTGCGCGGCGGAGCCGCTTGCTCCAGCTGACGAGGTCCCCTAACCCTGCCTTCCCCAGGATCCAGGGCTACGGGACTGTGGTTCCAGAAGCCGAGGCCAGAGCAGCGCGGGGCGACGAACAGTAAGGACGCCCCCCGCCGGCCTTCCCGAGGGGTGCAGCCTCGGGGCCGGCGGAGCCCAGAGGGGCTTCAGGCGTGGAATTCTGTGCTAGGAGGGGTTCCCCATCCGGCAACTTCGCAGGCTCTCTCTCCCCTTGGTCAGGGTGGGGCGGACGAGTTAAGCGGAGAATTATGGCTTTGGGTCCTCGTCGGCGTCCAAGAGCTACTCCTCCTTGCGTGGGTGTTTAAGCTCTCCGAGCCTCAGCTTCCCACCTGTACTGAGCAGAGGATGGCTGCCCCCGGGACCCTGACCCTGGGCGGGAGGCCGACTCCCTGTTATTCCAAGGCCTCTCCCCTCTGTGCAGGCTGCCCTGGGCTGGAGCCCCTGAGACAGAAGTTGGCTGCCCTTCAGGGGGCTCATGCCTGGATCCTGCAGGTCCCCTCAGAGCACCTGGCCATGAACTTTCAAGAGGTAGGTCCCCAGGCTTCCTAGACTCCTTCATGGTGAGGTGGGAAGGCTGGCATGATGCGGGCCCTGAGACAGAGGAACAGAGTCCAGCCCTGACAGGTGGAGGAAGGAGGGACATTCACCCCACTGCAGGAGGCAGAACCCAGCCCCCAGCCCGGAATGCCCCTGCCCCGCCCCCAGGGGGGCCCAGGGAAGTGGATGGGGGACCACTGTGTGTGCGCTGGGGCATGGTGGGTATAAGCAGAGGGAGTGGAGAGGCGTGGGGTGAGGGCGCATGGGGGTGCCACTGGGTAGAAATCAGCCAGGCCTGAGTCTGGTGAGTTTCTGGAGTCCAGGGGGAGGGGCTGACTCCCATTGCCTACTTGGGCCTGGGTTTCTGGGTCCCTGATTACCTCGTCCTCTACAGGTGCTGGCAGATCTGGGCTCCAAGACACTGACTGGGCTCTTCAGAGCCTGGGTGCGGGCAGGCCTGGGAGGCCGGCGCGTGGTCTTCAGTGGCCTGGTGGGCCTAGAGCAGGCCACACTGGCTCGAAGCCTCCCCAGGCTATTGGTGGAGGCCCTGCAGGCCTTCCGCCTGGCTGCCCTGGCAGAGGGAGAGCCCGAGGAGCCCCAGATGGGTGTGAGGCCGGATCCAGGGCTGAGGAGGAAGGAACACCACGCACTCCACCCTCAGGTTCCCCCTGCCAGGCAGCCGTGGTGAGGACCTGCTGCTCCCGGGCTGAGGGAGGCAGGAATCATCGCAACAACAAGCCAACAAACTCACCGCCCCCTTTGGCACTGGGTGGGTGGGGTACTGGGTCTTCCCAGGAGTGCCATCAGAGAATTGCCGCTGCTTTAATAAATGTTATTTATATTCTGTGGAGACTATTTGGAGCTTTCTTGGCTGGGGAAGCAGTGGGTGGGCATTAGATCTGGGGGTGGGCAGAGTTTCTGGGAGCAGTTGGCAGAGATCACAGAGAAATGGGAGAAGGGGCTGCTAAGCCCCCATCTGAGCATACACTCTGTCTCCTGGGAGGCGGCAGCTGGCCTGCCTGTCACCACTCCCGTCCACGGCTGACTAGTGTCTCACCACTCCCACCCTTCCTGCTCCTCTGAGAGTCCTGGCCTGGGATCTCAGCCTCTCACTCTTGGGCTCCGGCCCTGGCCCTGGCTGTCCATCCCCACCCCCTCATCACCTGCCTTGAGGTGTCAGATTGCATTTCCGGCTGCCTCTTCCCCTGGGCCCCCACCCCCACCCTGCACCTGTCCCCTCTGCCTTCTGCCCTCATTCCACAGCCCTGCAGGGCACACACAGACAAGGGGACAGGATGGAGGGCCCTGTGCTGACACTGGGGCTGCTGGCCACCTTGGTGGTGTGTGGTAAGGGCATCACCCCACCCTGGGGTCCCTCGTGCACCCACCTGGACTCCCCTTGCATGGCCCCCTGCTTGGGATCATGCCCAATTCCCACTCCCACTCTGCCATCTCTGCCTGGGAGGGGCCGACCTCCAGGGTCCCCATGCCCAGGAGGTGGTTGGATCCCCTCTGTTCAGCCCAGCCCGATGGCCCAACAGGATCTCAGGGCCGCTTCCTTCCTGGGCCCCCTGCCCAGTGCCCGGTTGCCATCCCTGGCCCTCCCCAGGCAGCTGGGGCCTGAACGAGGAGAAACGGCTGATCAGGCACCTGT
This sequence comes from Marmota flaviventris, assembly GCF_047511675.1. Lineage (NCBI taxonomy): Eukaryota > Metazoa > Chordata > Mammalia > Rodentia > Sciuridae > Marmota > Marmota flaviventris. Next base: position 6,975,627 of record NC_092508.1, on the reverse strand, counting down.
TCACGGAGAAGGGCTACAACAAGGAGCTCCGGCCCGTGACCCGCAAAGAGGACAGTGTGGACGTCTCTCTGGCTCTCACTCTCTCCAACCTCATCTCCCTGGTAAGAGGCCCCTCCTGGGCTGGGCTGGGGAAGGAGGGTAGCTTCTCCAGTGCTGGATAGCCGTGGAGGAAGCTCACCTAGGGCAGCTTCCTCCCTGGAGACACACTGTCACCCCCAAGCCCTGTGTGCTTCCAGCACTCCAAGGCTGGTGTCCCTTCCCCTCCAGCTTCAGTTCTGTGGCCACCATGCCACACCCATGACCTGCCCTCCTGCTCCCTGGCCTGCCTACCCACCCCTGAGGGCCTGGCTGCCAGGGTTCCCTGGTTGCAGCCACATGAGGTACCGGGTGGATGTGCGCAGCAGGTAGAGACGTGTCCCTTTGACAGACAGCCCTCCTGTCTGATTTCAGAAAGAAGTGGAGGAGACCCTCACTACCAACGTCTGGATAGAGCACGTAAGGAGAATGCCCCCCTCAGGGCCAGGAGTGGGGGTCCAGGGCCCAGGGTCCCCTGTGCTCTCTCCCACTAGGGGACCTCTAGTCTGCCCTGGATACTGTCTCCCAGAAGGGCTTAGTGCCTCCCTACAGAGAGACCCCAGGCCCAGATGCCCTTCTCTCCCACCTAGACCCCTGCTAGCTCTGATGGCAATTTCAAGAAGATTAGAATGGATCTTTGGGGAAATTGTCATTCTACTCTGATTTTTATTACAAGACACTCTTAATAAAAGTGTCAGAGCTGTCAGAAGTTCCTAATACAGAAACAAATAGGAAATAATACTCCCTACATTGTGCAGTGCACATTGTAAACAGCTGTTCGTGACAGACCTGAGTCCTCACTTTTTACCTGCCTCTCTCCTCATCTGCCACAGCTCCCAGGTCCTGTTCAGTCTTTCCTGGTGGAAGTGGGAGTGATGAGGAAGGCTGGACAGCAGCAGAACCCACTGCTGACATGCTTTTTGGGCTTCCAGGGCTGGACAGACAGCCGGCTACAGTGGGATGCTGAAAAATTTGGGAACATCAGTGTCCTGCGCCTGCCCCCTGACATGCTGTGGCTTCCCGAGATTGTGCTGGAGAATAAGTTGAGTGGCGCCTCCCTTTCCTAGGCATTCTCCCCTCTCCTCCAGCCCCAAGTTCTCCCCAACCCTGCCAGGTCTGAGCTTGTCAGTGCTCACAGTGACATGTGTCCCTGTCCCCAGCAATGATGGCTCCTTCCAGATTTCCTACTCCTGCAATGTGCTGGTCTTCAACTCGGGCTATGTGTACTGGCTGCCACCCGCCATCTTCCGCTCCTCCTGCCCCATCTCTGTCACCTACTTCCCCTTCGACTGGCAGAACTGCTCCCTTAAGTTCAGGTGCGCCCACCTCTCTAGCCCCTCACCGCCAGGGCCCCCTGGGCAGGCTGGAGGAGGTGAATGATCAACCCCCACCCACCCACAGTGGCCCTCTGTTCTAACCCTCTCACCTCACTGGCCCACTGCGGCTGCAGGTCACCCTCTGTCCACTGCTCTCCCCAGTTCACTCAAGTACACGGCCAAGGAGATCACCCTGAGCCTGAAGCAGGAGGAGGAGGATGGCCGCGCTTACCCCGTGGAGTGGATCATCATCGACCCGGAGGGCTTCACAGGTGCTGGGAGCAGCGCGGGGTGTGGGGAGGCCCTGTGACACACTCAGGAGTAGACACAGACCCACCGACACCTCTCAGCCACACACCTAGGACTCAGTCGCTCACGACAGACACATCCCACCCTTGGAGGACCACACACCCAGTATCACACAGGACACCCAGCGGCAGAGCTGAGCGGGAACAGCCGCTGCCCCACCCAGGGCAGAATACTCTTCTGGGTGCAGCAGGGGTCGCTGAGGACGGGTGTGGCCCACAGGAGGGGTGGTTGGTGGACACCCCAGGGGTGTGGTGGGGGAGTGGGCTGTGACACCCGATGGGGTGACTGTCACCCCCACCCCCTGTCTTGACCAGGCTCAGATCTATGGGGCCCACTGCTTACCCCTGACCATAGGGTCCTGCCCATCTCAAGGCTGGGACATCAAGGGAGGCCCTGTTATCCTCAAGACCCAGGGGGAGGAGAGGCCCGGTTGACATCAACTGAGTTTCCTTTTGACATGCGCAATATCTGGGAAGTCTTTTTTACTCCAGCTGCACACAGTCTAGCTGAGACGCGCTCCTTATTGACTCTGTTTGGCCTCAGCTTCAATTTTTCCCAGAGGGGAAAAAAACAGTCACAGAGAAAACGTCCCCTGGGGACAGACATCCACCAACACAACCTGAGACCTCCACGCCTCCCCACCTCTGACCCTGCGCCCCGGGCCCCTCACTCCACCAGCTCTCATCCTGCCCCTGAGGCCCCAGTCCCTGGGACCCCCCGCACCTGGCCTGATCCCAAGGTGTCAATGTCCACCCTCAGAGAACGGGGAGTGGGAGATAGTGCACCGGCCAGCCAGGGTCAACGTGGACCCCAGTGCCTCGCTGGACAGCACCAGCCGCCAGGATGTCACCTTCTACCTCATCATCCGCCGCAAGCCGCTGTTCTACATCATCAACATCCTGGTGCCCTGCGTGCTCATCTCCTTCATGATCAACCTGGTCTTCTACCTGCCGGCTGACTGTGAGCTCCCTGCCCGGCCACACCCAGGCCCCCTGAGGCCTCTGGGGCGAGGGCCTTCCAGCACTGCCCCCTTGTTTCCCCCGGGGCCACAAAGTGTCACTCCTGGAGGCCCTGCCTGGGGCACCCGGCCTGAGGGCCAGGAGGCCAGCTGGGGGAGGCCCATGGCCCACTGACAGCCCCAGTGCCCAGGGCAGGGGCCCACTCTGCCTCTCTCAAGAAGCTTTCCAGGGGCCCCGGGAGAGTGGCCAGGCAGAGACCAGGCCTGTCAGGGTCACTGCTTTGGGCCTGGCATCCAAGAGGCCACAGCTGTTGACCCAATGAGTGGGCCAGGGGCCTCTGGGAGGCTGGGATGCGGGAGCAGAAGATCAGCCTGGGCTCCTGTGGCTCCAGGAAGCAGTGATTTTACAATTTCAGGACATTCACCATGAGCCACCCAGTGCCTGCCTGCCTGTGGCAGACGGTGAAGCCGCAGGCCTGGGTGGTGGCCCTACTGGGGGACCATTCTAAATGGTGGTGGGGGCAGGATTCCCGGAGGAGGTGGAGTTTTGCCAGACAGGACCACTGTGGGAGCAGGTGCAGGGGGGAGGGGCGGGGCTGGGGCACATGTGACCCTCCTGCCCAGGAGCTCAGCTGGGAAGGGCAGGGCAGGGCAGTGCTGGCTGGGTCCTTGCTGGAAGGGTGGCATGTTGGGTGACATCGTGTGCTGTACGGATGTCCCAGAGCTTTCTGAAGGAGGGTGACACACGCAGCTCTGTGATTCAGAGGGGTAGCGGGGTGTCAGGGGCTGGGCTAGCAGTGATGGTTGGGGGTTTGTTTTGTTTTGCAGTGCTGGGGGTGGAACCCAGGGGTGCTGCACCACTGTGCTACACCCCCAGCCTTTTTTTTTTTTTGAAACTGGGTCTTGCCAGCCTCGAACTGGCTATCCTCCTGTCTCAGCCTCCCTAGCCACTGGGATTCCAGGCAGGTGCCATGGCACCTGGTGACAACTAGCATCCATTCAGCACTTGCCTGGTATCGACACTCCCGTGAGTGTTGAGAAAACAGGCACAGAGCAGTTAGGCTACTTGTTCCAGGCCACCCCACCAGTAAGTGGCAGAGCTGGGATCTGAGCCCAGGCACTGCAGAGCCACAGCCTGATGTTGATCAGTCACCATGGCCTTGTGAACAGTGGTGGCAGAGCCACTGTGGTGGGCCCTGTGGCTGGAGGTCTAGGGTTCCAGCCAAATCTGGCTCCCCAGGTGGCGAGAAGACGTCCGTGGCCATCTCGGTGCTCCTGGCCCAGTCTGTCTTCCTGCTGCTCATCTCCAAGCGGCTGCCTGCCACGTCCATGGCCATCCCCCTCATTGGCAAGTGAGTGGCCCACGCCTGGCTTCGCCCACTCCCGGCCTAGCCCTGTGTGCCCGCCGCCCCCAGGCTCCAGGCTGCCTGTTGCCCACAGGTTCCTGCTCTTTGGCATGGTCCTGGTTACCATGGTGGTGGTGATCTGTGTCATCACCCTCAACATCCACTTCCGAACACCCAGCACCCACGTGCTGTCCGAGGGCGTCAAGAAGGTGAGTGCTGGTCACAGCCAACAGCTGGAAGTGGTGCAGGGCCAAGCTCAGGAGAGGGGTCAAACAGGGGAGGCGCCAGCCTCCGCTGCAGGCCGAACCCTGAGAGGCCAGGCAGGGAAGCACGCAGCCGGGTGGGCTTTCTCTGACGCTTAAGAACAGGCAAAAACAGTCTTTTTCTTTTTCTCTTGTGGCACTGGGGGTTGAACCCAGGCTTCAGGCAGGCTAGGCAAGCCCAGTACCACTGAGCTACATCTGCAGCCCTTCCAAACCCGGCTTTGATGATAGAAGTCGGGATGGTGGCTCCCTCGGGTGGGAAGGGATTGAGAGAGGGGCATCTTTGGGGACAATGCTTGCTATTGTGTCTGGGTGGTGACTACACAATTGAATGCAACTGTAAAAATTTATCCGGCTGCCAGGCATCGTGGCGCATGCTTATAATCCCAGCTACTCAGGAGGCTGAGGCAGGAGGGTCACAAGGTCAAGGCCAGCTTGGGCCACTTAGACCCTGTCTCAAAACAAAAATAATAAGGGCTGGGGATGTAGCTCAGGAGTAAAGCACCCCTGGTTCAATCCCCAGTTCCAAAAAAATAAAGAGAGAAAAAAGAAGAAGGTGGAGACGGGGGTGCAGGTGCTCAGGACAGGGCTGTCCTTGCCTCTTAGGCACTGCAGGGCCATCAGGCTGTTCTGGGACGGCCTACGACTCTTTGCATCTTTAAGTATTTAAAGGGAAGAGCTCAGCATTTGGGGCATTGATCTTGCTGTTTTGTTGGTAGTATTTATTTTCAGTGACCAAGTTTTGCTCTGTGCTGTGAGTAATGAGGGGAAATTTAGTAGGGGCTTAGGGAAATAAGTGACAGGGTCAGGGGAAGGAGCAGCTTGTGGCAGCCAGAAATGGGAGACACAAGTATGAGGGAGTGTGAAGGTCACCCTGCATTTGTGAAGCAGCCTTTCTTGTATCCTCTTGGCCACGGAAGCTCTTCCTGGAGACCCTGCCAGAGCTCCTGCACATGTCCCGGCCGGCAGAGGACGGGCCCAGCCCCGGGGCCTTGATCCGGAGGAGCAGCTCCCTGGGCTACATCTCCAAGGCTGAGGAGTACTTCTCACTCAAGTCCCGCAGTGACCTCATGTTTGAGAAGCAGTCCGAGCGGCATGGGCTGGCCCGGCGCCTCACCACTGCCCGTGGGTCCTTGGTGGCTTTGGGGCATGGGCCATCTATGGAAGGTGACAGGGCAGGCCTCACACATGTCCTTTGGCTCATGTCCACAGGCAGGCCCCCAGCAAGCTCTGAGCAAGCCCAGCAGGAGCTCTTCAGTGAGCTGAAGCCCGCTGTGGAGGGGGCAAACTTCATCGTTAACCACATGAAAGATCAGAACAGTTACAACGAGGTGAGCGGCGCGGGCTGCAGCGCGCAGTGTCCCCGTAGCGCACTGGCTGATCGAGCGTGTCCTGCCTTAAGAGGTGCTGCTCCCCCCACATCCACACCCCGACTTCGATGGGGGAGTCCATGGTGGGTATGGATCCCAGGCCTGTATTCCTGTCTAGCTGCCCAAGCAGCACACCGGCCAGGCGTCCGCAGGGACACATGGCTCCATGGTCCCGCCCTGGCCAGGCCATACTCTGAGCATTTCTTGGGTCCCTTCTTTCTCCCACGGCTTACCTTTTCTGTCCCTGCCCAACCCCAAGCCTGCTACTCCGGACAGAGCCAGATGTCCACAGGCAGGCCCAGCCATATGTGGTCGTTTACTGTGTGTAACTTTAAAATTCTCCCTGGAGAAAGTCTCGTCTCCAGTTTGTGGCCTGGAGCTGCCAGGAGCAGCTGGGAGCACTCCAAGAGAGCAGAGGGACCTGCCCATGTCCTCAGGCCCCTGAAACCCTGCAGTATATCAGCGAGGGTGGCTGTGGTCTCCTCCCCCAACAGACACAATGACCAGTCCTGCCTGTGTCCAAGGGGCCTAAGCCCTCGCTGGGGACCATGCCAGCACATCCCACCCGTCCTATGTGCTGCCAGCCCCAGACGTCCTCACAGACACGTGGAGGCCAGGCCAACACTTCTGTTGCTGGGCCCTGCTTGGAGGTCCCCCCAGACCTGCAGTCTGAGGACCCTCCTCACCTCATGGTGTCTGCCCCCTCCTCCAGGAGAAGGACAGCTGGAACCAGGTGGCCCGCACAGTGGACCGCCTGTGCTTGTGTGTGGTGACGCCCGTCATGGTGATAGGCACAGCCTGGATCTTCCTGCAGGGCACCTACAACCAGCCTCCACCCCAGCCTTTCCCCGGGGACCCCTTCTCTTATGACCTGCAGGACAAGCGCTTCATCTAGGGTGGCCCCGCTGGGCAGCGTTGTGGACAGTGAGTCAGAGAGGAGAGGCCAGCTCAAGCCCTGGGCTGTATCTGCTTGTCCTATGAGGCTGGGGCCAAGGTCAAGGCAAGGCCCAGAGCCACCTATGTGGGCTGAAGGTAGAGTAGGCTGGAGGGTTTGGGGAGAGGAGGAGGCTTGCTCAGGGACCAAGGATGGTGTCACTGCAGCCAGCCTCAGGGAAAGAGTGCTGTGAGGGTCCCACAGACGGTGCCCTTCTCCGCCTTCCCTCCCCAAGGGGGCAGAGCAGGCAGGACTCTGGGCCTGTGCTCCCGGCTCCTCCTGCTCCCCCACCTTCAGCTTGGGCTTCTGAAGGCCCAGCTGGGGCCGAGGGTGGGTGTCTTCCTCTCTCCCGGGCCTGGGGAAGGAGGTCTTCTGCAGGGTGGGAGCAGCAGGGTCCAGTGTGATTTTTCTAGTCCTTTCTGCTGTAGGTGCTGTGGGTCTCTCCAGGAAGCCGGGGGCTGGTGTCAGAGGGCTGGTCTTGGCATCCACCAGGGTCCTGGTCTTCCTGAGGTCCCATGTATAACCCTAGAGTGCTAGATCTCGGACCCCCTGGAGTGAGTGCTGCTCCTCCTCCCCACAGTAGGGTTGCCAGGCAATCTTTGGGACATACTTACTCTAAGCAATGATTCATTTTTATCTAAAATTCATATCTAACCAGGCAACCTGTATTTGTATTTGCTAAATGTGTCAATCCTCTCCCAAAGGGAACCCCACTGCCTCCTATCCCAAGGGCCAAAGGCTGATGCTGTAGGAACCCTAGTCGTGGTTGGCCCACCTCCAAGATAGTCCAGTGACCCCTACCTCCTGGCATTCACACCCTGTGCAGTCCGGTCCACCCGGAAGCTGGCTGGTGTGTGTCACCAGCAGAATGAGGCGGAGGTGATGGTAGGTCACTTCTGGGATAAGGTCATAAAAGGCACAGCCAGTCCCGTTCACACACAGTAACTCACTCTGGGGAGCCATCTGGGAAGCTGAGGCCCTTTGGAGATGCCCACATGGCAGAGAACAGAGGCCTCCAGCCGACAGCCACTGAGTGAACTTGGAAGTGGATCTTCTTGCCCCAGTGAAGCCTCCAGATATCACAGCCCCCTGAAAGCCCCTGAGCCAGCTGAGCTGCTCCTGGATTCCAAACACTCCAAAACAGTGTGCAATAATAAATGTTTGTTGTTGTAGGTGACAGAGTTTGGGATAATTTGTTACACAAGGAGTGTGACCTTGACAGAGCTGCAACTCAGCTCTTAGCCTCAGTTTTCTCATCTGTAAAATGTATGTGTAGTAAGTCCCACACATGGGTGTTGGGAAAGTTGAATTGGCTAGTAGGGGCGTTTATATTCATTTATAGGCCTCAGGGGGCTCCCGTAAGAGGACTGTACCCAGGTCTCGGGCATCCAAGCCTGGCACAGTGACAGGGAGAGGACAGGAAGGTACAGTGGGCCAATTATTCACCCCTTTATGTACAGGCTTTGGGTTGTCAGGGCTCAAGCCATCTCCCTCAGAGGAGATTGGTGACCTCAGCAGGCCACAGGTGAGCTTCTCCATCTTTAGCTGTGACCCTTTAAAGCCAAAGCTGACTCTATTTACTTCTGCCTTCCACAAATTCAAGGTGCAAAACTTCATTTTCTCTGAATAAGAAAACCAGTTTAAACTCACACAGGTCAGCCAAGCAGGAAGTCCAGGCCTTCCCCAGAATCATCCAACAATTCAGGGAGGATCCCTGATTCCTGCACAGAGATGAAAGAGGGCCCAAATCCAGGGAAATGCAGTTCTCCCCATGGCCACACGGTGGCGCTGTTAGCAGTGGGTCTTAGTCTAGCCCCCAGGTGTCTTCAGCTGGGTCACCTGCTCAGATTACTGTGGACCTTCAACAGAAGACAACTCCAGAATGCCACACAAGAGGTCTCAGAGGTGGGAGGGGGCCATTGGCATTGAAAACTCCGGGGGAAGTGGGTTTCACAGACAGATGCTCAGTGAGAACAAAGCCCATCGGGAGGCTGAGGCAGGAGGCTGAGTTCTAGGCCCGCTGCGCCACATAGTGAGACCCTGTCTCAAAATAAAGGATGCCTTTTGTACCATTTTCACCAGCAGCATCCGCTTCCCCAGTCCTGACCGGTCCACCCTGGTTGACATGGTACTCCACCTCCTTCCCTGCCAGGAAGTCACACTCAGGGGAAGCTTCTCTGGAAGCCAAAGGGTGTCCCTGTTCTCTCTCCAGAGCTTTAAAAAAAAAATAAGCTTTCTTCCTTCTCACATAATACAAGTCCAGGGGCAGTGGTGGCTGCATTGCCTCAGCAGTCCAACAAAGCTCTCAGGGACTCAGGCTCCCATCTCTATAGCACATGGGCCCTGTTCCTTGTACTTGTTGCCTCAGATGCAAGCTGACTGCCACAGCTCCACACTTCCCATCTATGTTTAGGCAGCAAAATGGCCAGACATTTCTGACTCCTTTTATCAAGAAGTGCCACAGCATCCCGTTGGTCTGGTCAAAACATCACGTGGCTTCCACTATTCTGCAAGGGAGCCTGGGAAATAAGTACAGCACCCCTCCATGACCATCACCATGGGTGTGGTGTGGCATCTGTGGATTCAACCAGCCATGGGCTGAAAATATTTGAGACAAAAAATCCTGTCTATACTATATACACACAGACTTTTTTCCTTGTCACTCCTTAAACAATACAGAGTAACAAATATTTGCACATCACTCATCCTGTATGAGGTGTTACGCACAATCTAGGGATGTTGGAAAGCACCCTGGAGGACCACCTGGGTTATGTGTGAATACTGCACCATTGTACATGAGTGCAGGGAGCAGTGGCAGGTCTGGTGTCTAGGGGAGTCCTGCCTGGGGGGACCAAGGGGCGACTCCAGTTTTCCCTCCTCTGTAATAGGAGGTGGGAAAGGATAAGGGGCAGTGAGCATGCCCACTGGTGATCTTCTCCTAGTGGACCCTGCCCTTCGCGCCTGACCCCGCCCCCCTGTCTCCCAACCCCTGGCGGCTGCCCCTCACAGAGGACTCACCATCCTAAGAGCCAAGGCCTTCTCAGCCCTCTCCTCCAGAGCAGAGAGGGCACAAAGCAGGAGATGCAGCACCATCCTACCTGGGTGAGATCCAGTCTCCATGCCGGTCCCTCCCAGACACTGTGGGGAAGGAAAGGGACAGTGGGACAGCATCTGCCTGGCTCCTGCACCTCAGCACTGCTTCCTGACCAAAGGGCTGCTGATGGTCTTTGGCGAAGGTGGGCTTGGAGGGGAGCAGAGGAGTGGGGGTACTGCTCTGCAGAAGAGGTGAGAAATTGAGTCTGAGGCCTGGGGAGGCAACAGGGGGAGGCAAGAGGTCTCAGAGGTGGGAGGGGCCATTGGCTTTGGACTCCAGGGGAAGTGGGTTTCACAGACAGATGCTCAGTGAGAACAAAGCCCATTGGGAGGCTGAGGCAGGAGGCTGAGTTCTAGGCCGGCTGCGCCACTTAGTGAGACCCTATCTCAAAATAAAATTTGAAGGTCTGTGAATGTAGCTCAGTGGAAACGTGCCCCTGGGCTAAATCCCCAGAACCCCCTCCCCTCCCGACACACATATAAGAAAAAAAGAAAAGAGAAAAGGGGAAGAAACTGGAGGGCCAGGAGCAGCTGTGACCACAGGGACAGCTGATGGGCTGCCCACAGGTAACATGGTGGCGAAGCAAGTCAGGCCCAAGGTGGCTGGGAAGACGGTACTGTCACCACCATCCCCCATCCCCTGGACCTGGCAGCACAGCAGGGACCCGAGGCCCTGGGTGCTGGGTTCTGAGCCAGCCTCTCAGGTCTCCCAGGTTGGGCCTCACTTCCGGATTGCCAGCACACTAAAGTGCCACAGGCAACATCCGGCACCTAAAGGCCTCCGTTGCCCTGTCCCCCAGATACCAGGAGCAGCTTGAAGTGTGGTGGCACTTATGGGCTCCTGGACTTTCCTTCTTGCCCTTATGCTGAGACATGCCGACCCATCTGCTTGGAATAGGTGGCCACAGGCAGGGGCTGGAGCAAGGCTGCGGGCAGTCCCCGCCCTTTCCCAGCCACAAACCACAAAGTAGGTGGGGCTCATTTTCTCACCCTCTTTTCCCTCTGGGTCCCCTCATCTGGTTTTGGGGAATATGAGCTCAATTTTTGTCTGCCACCTCAGTGGACCATGAGTTCTTACAAGTCGCTGAGGCATACCCCAGGGTCTCCCCAGCCTCATGCTATGCCGGCCACCACAGGAGCCTCCACAGTCTGTTGGGTGTTTTAATAAGGGCTGAGCTCCACTGAGGAGCCCCTGCTCAGAAGCTGTCCTAGTCCCAAGAGCCCCGAGCTCCAGATCCTTCTTGGCCCTCCAATTTCACAGCTTGCCAGGGCTGTGTCCCTGTCTCAGGGCACAGAGGACCTGAGGATGGCCTACTATGCCAAAGCGTCTTTCTCCTGGGCACTTCACCCTATCTGCTCTCAGTGTCTCAGAGCAGTGGAGTGGCCCACCAAGATGTCAGGCTGGTGGCAGAGATCTGGGGTTCTCAAGCACATTACAGAGAACCTCGTGTACAGACCATGCCACCGCCTCCACCTCGCCTCTCCCCAGATCCTGCTTCTCTCCCACACCTGGGAAATGGGGTTGGGTTGGGTCCTCTGTGTTTGAGGGTGGGGATGGGGTGCTCATCTCTGTTGGGACAGAAAGCCCCTCCCCATCTGGGGGCCCAGGAAACCTGAGCCCAGCATTGTGTGCATCCTGGGACAGCTGACAATGCTGTGGTCAGACAGCTGGTGGAGCGGGTGGGAGTGCAGGCTGTCACATGACACCCCGTCCGTCCATCCCTCCCTCCCTCCCTCCCTCCCTCCTTCCACCCTGGACTTGGGGAGTTGCTGTCCCATCCCTGTCGCTGGAGAGAGCTGAGGCACCATGCATGGAGGCCGGGGGCTGCTGTTCCTCCTGCCACTGCTGGCTGTCCACATGGGTAGATGGGGGAATCTGGGTCTGGGGGGCCCAGAGCAGGGGCCCAAGGCCTCAGGGCACAGAGGCTCTGGGGGGCTGTTGAAGTTCCTGCCGTCTGTTGCAGGGGCCCAGGGCTGGAACCAGGAGGCGCGCCTGCTTGCTGACCTGATGCACAGCTACGACCCCCACCTGCGGCCCGCAGAGCGGGACTCTGATGTCGTCAATGTCAGCCTGAAGCTCACCCTCACCAATCTCATCTCCCTGGTGAGTTGAGGGAGGGAAGAGGGGCTGTCACCAGGCCCTGGGACTGCTGGGGAGAAGAGGGAGGAAGGACCCACTGGGGTGAGGGGCTGCCAGGGATAAGGAAACCCCCTGGTGGGGGCACTGCTCAAGGGCTTGGGGCCTCTGGTTCCATCAATGACCTCTGGGAATAGCACGGGGGGGGGGGGGCGGGGGGCAAGGCATGAGGTGCTCAGCCCTTCATCTGAACCCCTAGAACGAGCGAGAGGAGGCCCTCACCACCAATGTCTGGATAGAGATGGTAAGAGGCTCCCCTGCTGCCCTCCTGTCTACCAGTGTCCTTACCCTAAGGCCCCTGGCCCCCCCAAAGCTGCTCCTGCCTCCTGGGCTGTTCTTCCATTCCTGGGCTCTGTGCAGGCGAGAGCAAAGGCCTGGAAGCCACCCTTCTCCCTGCAGCAGTGGTGTGACTATCGCCTGCGCTGGGACCCACAAAACTACGGAGGCCTGTGGGTGCTGAGGGTACCATCCACCATGGTGTGGCGGCCGGATATCGTGCTGGAGAACAAGTGAGCAGGGGACATGGGCAGGGGTGGGGGTCAAAGGATGCCAGGCCAGGGCCCAGCTGAACAAGAAAATTATGGAAAAAGAGACAGGGGGTGAGGTGGGGGCAGAGGGTGCAGAGCAGGTTGCTGCAGGGGCCTGGGGAAGGACCCCATGGGCAGGCCTTGGGGCAGCCCTCTCCCCCTGCTGACATGGACTCTGACCCCAGGGCCAGCAGACCCGACCCCACACCTGACTCTGTCTTGCTGGGCCACCTCCCTGTAACCTGGGGCCAGTGACAGGGTTCATCATAAGAGTGTAACAGTGTCAGACACTATAATTGGACGAGTGTTTTGGCTGTCCCAGGAAGAAGAGAAGCAGAGATCAGGGCGGGCCCAGAGGGAGTCGGTCCGGGTTGGGGAAGTTGCTGGAGTCAGTAGTGGTTCAGGATGAGGACCTGTGAGGGGTGTGGCAGGTTCGGGTGTTGGTGTCCTCTGGCCTCCATCCACATGGGACAAAGGGCTGGATTGGGCTCTGGGGTCTCTGCTTGGGCGGTTGAGGTCTGAACCCACAGCAGTGGACTGGCCTGTGCCCACAGTGTGGATGGCATCTTCGAGGTGGCCCTCTACTGCAATGTGCTGGTGTCCCCTGATGGCTGTATCTACTGGCTGCCACCGGCCATCTTCCGCTCTTCCTGCTCCATCTCCGTCACCTACTTCCCCTTTGACTGGCAGAACTGCTCCCTCGTCTTCCAGTGAGGCCACTTATGGGGTGGGGGAGATTCCAGGAGCTGCTCTGAGAGGTGCCTGGGCAGGGGTGGGGGACGAGTGTTCTGGAGTCCCCTAGAGGGCAGGGGCCAGGATCCATGGCTCCCAGGACTCTGCTCATCTCAGGTAGGGACTGAGGGTGCCCAGACCTCTCACCTCCTTCAAGGCCTCGGTTTCCCAGCCTGTGCCCCAAGCAGGGAAATCAACGTCTGGGGATGGGGCAGGAGGGGGGAGTGGGGTAGGCAGAAGGTGACCTGCGTGCCTGGGCACCCACAGTACCCCCACCAGGCAGGGCTGTCCCAGGAGGGAAACCAGGCCAGGGGGTCTCTGGGTCTCAGTTCCAACTCCATAAAAGTGGGAGCAGGGCCTGAGTGAGGTGTTCCTGTGTTTTAGACGAGTGGTCTTTCTTCAGGGAAATCTGGCAGGGAGGGTCCTCCAATAATCAGACCTGAGGGACTGGGGCTGGGGCTCAGTGGTAGAGCACCTGCCTAGCATGTGTGAGGCACTGGGTTCGATTCTCAGCACCACATATAAATAAATGAATAAAATAAAGATCCATCAACATCTTAAAAAAATTAAAAAAAAAATAATAATCAGACCTGAGAGGGCCTCTCCAGGTGGACATGGATTTGCTATGTTATAGTTGCTGGCAGCAGCGAGAGGGACAAACCCGGAGTGGTCCTGGGTACTTTGGTCGGACAACCGCATGGAACAGCAGCCTCTGGCCCTTTGACTCAAACATCCTGGCTCTCCAAAAGCCCATTCTCCCCACACTCTCAGCAACCCCACAACCAGGGCTTTATGGAGAACCCAGAAGTGCAGGACTGAACTTTTTGAAGCCAAACGCCCACTGTTGCCCCCAAATGGCCAGGTCTGGACTTTGGGGGTTGAGCCTTTCACCCTCTGTGCCCCCAGGTCTCAGACCTACAGCACCAGTGAGATCAACCTGCAGCTGAGTCAGGAAGGCCGCCAGACCATCGAGTGGATCTTCATTGATCCGGAGGCCTTCACAGGTAACCTCCACCCACAGGGCCCCCACCAGATGTGGCTGAGTGGGTCAAGGCCAGACCAAGGCCATGCCCTTCAGTGGAGCTCCAGGTGAAAACCAGAGCAACCCACAAAGAAAGTTCCTGAAAAATCCAATGACTTCTGACTTCTTCTGTGATAATTACTCCCATTTTGGAGGGAGGGGGGTCAATACCCACTCTCCCACCCCACTGGTGTCCCTTGATGTGCCCACGCCTGCTCGCCCACCTGTAGAGAACGGGGAGTGGGCCATCCAGCACCGACCAGCCAAGATGCTGCTGGACGCAGAGGCGCCAGCTGAGGAGGCAGGCCACCAGAAGGTGGTGTTCTACCTGCTCATCCAGCGCAAGCCCCTCTTCTACGTCATCAATATCATCGCCCCCTGCGTGCTCATCTCCTCTGTGGCCATCCTTATCTACTTCCTGCCTGCCAAGGGTACCTGGAACCCATGGGAGGGGAGCATGCCCCTGTCCAGCATAGGGGACCACTGGGAGGGCAGGGAAGAAGGCCCTGCCCAGGCACAGAGCAGCACCAACCATGTGGGGTGAGGGGCTCCTCTGAGGGCAGGGAGGGAGGAGGTGGGGAGACCTGCTCTGAGGGCTTCTCCGTCATGGTCAGCGGGCGGCCAGAAGTGCACAGTGGCCATCAATGTGCTCCTGGCCCAGACCGTCTTCCTCTTCCTGGTGGCCAAGAAGGTACCTGAGACCTCGCAGGCAGTGCCACTCATTAGCAAGTAAGGCCAGTCCTGTCTCCTGCCCACCCTTCCCCTCCCTTCTCAAGACCCCAGCTTGGCCCTCCCCATCCCTCCACCCCACCACCCTCTGACAGGGGACCTGAGAGGAGCCGCTTATGGTGGGGGAGTCTGTGCACAGGGTGCCTGAGGGCCACCCAGCCCCGACCACCTGCTCCTGACAGGTACCTGACCTTCCTCATGGTGGTGACCATCCTCATTGTCGTGAATGCTGTGGTGGTGCTCAACGTATCCTTGCGGTCCCCCCATACACACTCTATGGCCCGAGGGGTTCGAAAGGTAAGGCCCCTCCCTGCCCACCCCAGCATCCTCCTGTCCAGCCATTCACATGCGCTTACCTTTGTTCCCGTCCTGGTCATATTCAGCAGCAAACGCGTTCTCTATGAACCTTCAAGCACGTGCTAAAATGGATGGATGGATGGTGATGGGAGGGAGATTACATATGTGAGCTTATTTAATCTTTATAAAACCCCTATTAAGTGGATATTAGTATCATTTTCATTTAATAGATGAGAAAACCAAGGCTCAGAGCAGTTAAGTAGCTTATCCAAGGTCACACAGCCAGAAAATGGAGGAAGTAGTCTGATTCAGAATCTGTGTGTCCACCTGAAGCAGATAACTGAGGCTCTTGTTACACATACAGATTCCCAGGCACCCAGGCATTCTAAGCCAGAAGAGCAAGCATGGGGGACAGGAGGCAAGAATCTGTGTTTGTAACAAGTACCCTGGTAATTCTTATATGCACAAAAGTTTGAGGTCTCAGTGTCCATGTTCAGGATACAACAGCCAAGTTGTACCAGGGCCAGGCCACTGACCCTAATATGCTGCCTCTAAGACCTAGCAGCATGAGTCTTTCTTGCAAATGTCCAGCTTTAGCTCCAAAGCTCAGCCTGGCTGTCCAAGCTGAGCCACCCAGAGCAACACCCTTTGTAGGTGTTCCTGCGGCTCCTGCCACAGCTGCTACGGATGCATGTTCGCCCACTGGCTCCACCCACTATGCAGGACACCCGCCCCAGGCTCCAGAATGGCTCCTCCTCAGGGTGGTCCATCACAACTGGGGAGGAGGTGGCTCTCTGCCTGCCACGCAGTGAACTCCTCTTTCGGCAGCGACAGCGCAATGGATTGATGAAGGCAGCACTGGAGAAGCTAGGTGAGGCCCAGGGTGCCACTGGGGACACTCCTGCCCAGGGACTCCAGTTGGTGAGCCGGGCGCAGCAGATGGTGTTGGACAAGCATCCAAGCTGGGGAAAGAGGGGCTGGGGTTTCAAAGGAAAGGCCAACTTCTCTGCCTGTTTCTCCCCCATTTACTCTCTGATACACCCCACTGGCGAGTGACCTGACTGTCTACACTCCATCAGAGAGTAGCTGTACTCTCTCCCCATCAGAGAAAGGCCTAGAGCCAGGACAGAGCCAGGAGTTCTGTGGCAGCCTGAAACAGGCCGCCCCTGCTATCCAGGCCTGTGTGGACGCCTGCAACCTCATTGCCCGCGCCCGGCACCAGCAGACTCACTTTGACAGCGTAAGCCGGGTCAGGCTCGGACCGGTGGGGTGTCCAGAGTACATGAGTACATGAGCATGAGATGGGGGAAGGCGAATGGGGTGTCCAGGAGAGGGCAGTGGGTGGAAAAGGTGGAGCTGGCAACCGGGAGGAGGAGGGTCCTCAGGGAGAGGGACCGTGGAAGAAGACAGGCTGGAGCCTGGAGGGAGGTGGGAAGCACCCCCCAGAAATGAGGAATGGAGGCCCAAGGACAGAAGAGGGAGCCAGGGCAGGCCGGGTGCCACAGTCACCTCCCTCCCTGCTCCTGCCCTCAGGGGAATGAGGACTGGTTCCTGGTGGGCCGCGTGCTGGACCGCGTCTGCTTCCTGGCCATGCTCTCACTCTTCATCTGCGGCACTACTGGCATCTTCCTCATGGCCCACTATAACCGGGTGCCCGCCCAGCCATTCCCTGGAGACCCCCGCCCCTACCTGCCCCCACCAGACTGAGTCAACCAATGGCTGCTGGACATACAGGAGTCATATTTGTGGGTCAACTTGTCTTATCAGCTGTGCTGCACTGCTGAGGTCATGAGGACGCTCTTTGGGAAGAGCTGGGGAAATAAAGAGACAGAGTTGGAGTCCTGGAGTGGTTAGGGATGATGGGCTGTGGTCAGGGTGTGTTGCTGGGGTTGGCACCCACATAACATCAGCTAGATGGCCCTGGCACTAACCATTCCTCTGCTTAGCCCACTCCTCTCTCTCCAGCAAAGCATCATCTCCCATCATTGTGAAACCCTTTGTTTTGTTTTATATCATGCTCCAGCTGGATGATGAGTCCTCCCTGAAGGAAGGCAAATCAAGAGAGGTGTGAAGAGCCCTCTCAAAAGAAGGGTGGCAGCCCATGCCAGCTGGCATGTGGCTCCCTATTCCTGGGTGCTATAAGCACCCAAGAGCCAACAGTGACTTTCCCCTCATGTGCTTTTTGTGTCATTGACCACAGAAGATTTCTCAGGTTGTATCATTTTTTTTTTCATTGCTAACAGTTCCTCACAACATCACAGAAAGGAAAGAGTCACTATTCCCCCCTTGTGCCATATGGGCAAATTTGGGCCCAAAATAAGAGGGACTCCTCCAGATACTGGTGATTCAGGGAGGTTTGGAGTTCAGAATTCCTGACTCTGACCTAATCTCAGACACTCTAAGAAAGAGTCTGTGGCCTGAAAAGTAGACTTTCTTCCCACTCTTCTCTAAAGCCAGGGCCTTTGCACTGGTTCCAAAGCATGGTTAAAACAAGGAAGAGCTAACTAAGCAGGAAGCTGATTAACAAAGAGCCACTGGGCTCTGCCTTCCAGAAGGAGACCTTGATCAGACTCTCTTGGCCCCACTTATCAGGAAATAAGACGATCAGCTATAGTCTTCCTGGGGTAGAGGCATGGCCCTGCTCTGAGCACAGAAGGGCCTGAGTTCTGCAGGTGCCCATGAGCCAGTCACTTATGCCTCTTTAAGACTGCTTACCCGTCCGTAATATAGATACAGGTGTTAGTTTCTATATTATCCTCGCCACAGGACCAGAGATGGGAGTAATAGTGATTCAAAACTGTGAAAGTGTCACCTAAAGGCGGGAAGAGGGGACCCGGGAAATAAGTCCTCCCCCAAGCCAGGTTGTTGGCTTTGGGGCTCCACTGCCAGCAGGTTCATTTTATTTACTCGATTATGTGTGTGATGTACCTGGGGCGGTCATGACCACAGGGTCTTAGGGAGTGGCGAGGATGGGGGTGAGGCTTCCACCCAGGATACAATTACGGTGGGACAATCTCAGGTTCCTTATTAGTTTTGTCACCATGGTGCGACTTTCTAGCCTCTCAGGAAGGCTCAGAGAGCCGAGGATAAGCTCCAGCTCCCAGCCCACAGTAAGCACTCAGAGATGAACACTGGCTACCATTAACCGTGGGTTCCTGAGTCTGGCACCTGCCACTCCGGAATCCACACGGCAACCTGCCGAGGTGGGTCAGCTCTACTGGACAGCAGTGCCAGGGGAACTGGCCTGGGGAGGTTTAGAGAGGCACCGGGCCGCGTCGCCGCGCCGAAGGTGGAGTCGGGGTTTGCACCCGACAGCCAGCGCAGAGCCCTGGCGCGGCCCACAGACGCCCCAACAGCCCTAGGCTCCGCAGCCGGCCGGCGCCTGTGCGCATCCTCCCTGAGCCGGCGCCCCGGGAAAGCTGTCCCGCTCCGGACCTGCGCGCCGACGTTCCGCTGAGCCACGTGCAACCGGAAGTGGCCGGGCCCTTGCCGGAGGGACCAGGCAGAACGGAAGTCACTCTGTGAGATAGTGGCGACAGCGGCGGCGAAAGGATGAACAACAAGTTCGACGCGTGAGTGGCGCGTGGCCGCCCCCCGGGGCCCCTTCCCCCAACCGTTCCCCCCGCGCCCGCCCCCGCTGGGACGTGGCGGCGCACACTCTGCGGCATCGGCCTCCCTCCAGGGCGCGGCAGCGGCCGCGGCCGCACGGGCCCTGCGGTGGGGAGGAGGGGGCCGGGGACCCCAGGGCCGCCGGGACCGAGGGCGAAGCGCGGGGCCCGCGGGAGGGGTGGCCGAGCCGCCCGGAAGGAGGAGATTCCCGCGGCCCCGCCCCAGGTGCGGGGTGCGGCGGCTTGGAGGGGTGGAGACCCCGGCGGCTTGGCGGTTTCCGTAGCCCGGCCTGCCAGCCCGGTTTTCCTCACGCAAGCTCCTGGCTGGGCAAGGTCGCCGGGCTCCTCTGGGCATCGGTATTCTCCTCTGCAAAGTGGGGACGGTAACAGCCGGCGTAGTGCAGCTGTGATGAGGCCGTGTGGCTGCCGCGCGGCAGTGACGGAATTCTCACCCTCTTCCTGAGACTCTGCTCTTTCGCCTCCCCATCTGGTTCCCGGCTCCCGGCACGGCGGGCCCACCCTGCACTCCCTAGGACCCACTCTAATCCCTAGTCCCAGCGTCACATAATTTAGGGGTACGGAGAGGAAATACAGGTCCTTCCAATGATTGTATCTTTTTGCATTACAATTTTTGTTCGTATCTTTTAACAGTACATAGATAAGGGTATTACAACAGTTGTACCTTGAGGTAGATCATGTTTTTACCTCCTTTCTATTAGTCTAATCTGTCTCCTATCCGAAGACCCAGATCTTAGTCCCAGATCCTCCAGTTGTTTGACAACAGAAAAGTCCCCCAATGTCTGAGCTGTTGTCACCCCACGTTAATGTTAATACCCTGCTGGAGGAAGCCAGCCATAGTCAGCAAATTGTCTAGATTGCCAATTAATGCAGTTATAAATGCAAAGTGGGATTACTGTTAATAGGTTTTGACCTGGTGTTGCCGACAGAAATTGTTTTTTTCCCCCAATATAATGGGTGCTGTTGTGCAAATTCAGGGCTACTGGGTTTCCAGTGTACTCTGCAGCTCTTCAGGCATGTTTCTTGCTTACTGAAAGGTCTCTGATTCTTGAAAAAGTAGGGATCTTCTCCATCCTGCAGCTTAGTTGAGTCAATCAGTGTATGGACCCCTCACTCCCATCCTAAGGTGAACAATTCCTAGCTCCAGATCCGAATCCTACTTCAGTGGAGCTTTCTTGTAACCCTTATATCCCTCCTCCATTTATTTGACCAGATCATATTGCAAACCTGAAAGGAGTCTTGCAGGGTGTTTCTTTCTTTCTAATTCTCTGCAAATGGGATCTTGTTACCTCTTTGTAAGGAATATGAGGCTCTCTGACTTGAGTAGCTTGCCCAAAACAATAGAAAGGGCCCACCCAGATTTGTTATTTTACTTTGGTTCAGGCATCTCCTGATAGAAGTTAACCTGAGTCATTTTAATTATTTCTGATTATTAACTGTTGTACTGAGCCAGAATCTTTTAATATCTGTCCCCTAGCTTTTGAGGAAAAAAAGAAAGAAAGGGGGAAAACAATAATGTTTTCTTTTGTATGTGTGTGTGGGGATGGAAGCCAGGGCCTCTGGCTTGCCCAAGTGCTTCACCACCAGCTTTCTTAATTAGAAATTGATGACCTTAGTTTTGATTTTATTGTTTAAACTATTGTTACATATTTGGAGTCTGTACTCTTTACTACATCACCACAAGGGATGTATTCCAGCTTTCCTCAAAGTGAGGTTCCTGGAGCTGGTAGCACAGTAATATAATCTGTGGACTCAAGAGAGTAGAGAGGAGCTCAAACCTCCTTTACCATGTAGGTCTTCTTCTCTGAATGTAACCAGATTGTAATTACTTTTTTTTCTTTTTGGTGGTGGTGCTGGGGATTAAACCCAGAGCCTTATGCATGCAATATCCCCAGCCCCAAGGTTGTAATTATTTTTAGGGGAAGAAGATATGAAATTGTAGGATCCTGTTGACATGTAAAACTCTAAGATGATTTCTCAAGAACTGCAGTCCTGATTGTGATAAACAATCAGGTTTCAGATTTTGGTTTTCTAGATACCATACTTGATTTTGACCGTAGTCTATATAAATTACCTTTTAGCCCTTTCTTAACTGCTGTCTGAACCATTTATTTGGCATTTATTGCTTTCGTATTTTAGATCCATGAATTAAACAAATGTTTGTTTTCTGCCACTGTCAGATGCTGGAGATAGAAAGATGGCTTCAGATTCCTACTATAAGGAATGGGTCTAGTTCAGAGTGTGAAGAAATTCCTGGGCAGCAGCTTAGTGAGCTAACCAAGGTACTACACAGTCTGGACAGCCTCGTGTCCTGATTGTCGGCATGAGCTTATGGAGCACTGATTTTTCAGTGCTTGGCTCAAATCCAGCTTTGATCTGGGAAGGGCAGCCTCTTGGAAATAGGTTGCAAAAGATTTGCCTTATGCATAGTCTCAGAGGGCAGGGTGGTTGGCCAGCTCCCGCTCAGGAGGTAAGGAAGTAAAAGCACTAGATGAAGATGCATTAGGTTTTCTTATTCTTCCTGGTTTCTACTAGTGATCAGCAGCAAAACTCCTAAAAAGAAAGGAACTTAAATGCTTTGAGGGATGACAAAAATGAGAGATGTTGGGTGACTGCCCTTCTTCTGCCAAGAAGACCCCAGCAGCTGTCATTGGGATTGGAAGCTAAGAAGAGAAAAGTGCAGTTTGTATCCCTGCATTGTGCCCTGAGGATTTAGAAGATATCCTGGGCCTAAGCCTAGAAAGACCCATGAGATGTTCTTGATTAGGTGGCCAAAAACTGGCCATGACAATACATAGCAGGGACAAGTGTAAACGTGTTTATATGGGGAAGTTCAGAAAAGGGGAGACTGACGTTGCTTCTGATGGGAGATATTTCCAGGAGAAAGTGAGTCCTGAAGGATAGTTAATTAAGGGAGGAGTCAAGACCACATGCTGATCATGACAGGTGATATTAGAGAACTGCAATTAAATTAAGGCAACTAAGTGAGAGGAGTGTGTTGAGGCAGGAAATGCTGTTGAAAGAGGGCATAACAGGGGCCTTAGCACTATGCTGGGACATGAATATCTGTGTACCATATCTCCTCAGTTAGGTCTTGATAAGAGTAGATGCTTAGTAGATGTTGGTAAATTTGGATCCATAGAACTTGTGTACTAGGTAGACTCCTTTTGAAAAGGAAAATAAACACAAGTTTGATTGAGGGGAGGAAGTATCATAAGCGTAGATAAGGGTCTCCCAGAAGTCCAGGGAGGCTGAACTAAGCCAGAGAGAGATGGCCATTTTGGCAACAACAACCAAACTTGCCTCTCTATCCTCTCTTCTCCAATCTCTCTCAACTAGCTTGCTGTTTTCACTCCTTGTCTTGATTCTCTCATGGCTTTTCTTACATGGGGCCCTTGTGGCTGCCCCAGCTTTCATATCTGTGATCTTTCCTCTCTTGGGTGAAATGCTGAGGGAGGATTGCTTATATTTTTGAGCTAGGCCTTGAGTCACAGGTTATTGCCCAAGCTGGACTGCTTGGGGGAAGGGAATGCCGATGACACGAGTCAGATTCTAGAGGATCTTACATTTCATTGTACTTTATCATCCTCGAGGCTAGGCATTAAAGAGCGAAGGACAATTGACCGTCTTAGGATGAAAATTAAATAATCAGATTTGCAGTCAGATAATACATTTCATGGTGGGGATGGGGAGGCTCATGGCACAGGTTACAACTACCGGAGTATCTCCTACAGCTAGGGCAGGCATCTCAACACACAGCTAATTAATCTGTTCTCCTATTTCTCAAGTGTTTTTGGTGTTAGGCAATGGGGATTCGTAGGCAAAAAAAACCCTACAAATGCAGTTTCCTAGGACACATTTCTATGTCTTCATATGATAATGTCTGTGGTTATACTTGGTGCATCATTGGTATCTTTCTTGACAATTGCCTAATTCCATTGAGTATACATATAGTTATGAGGCCAGAAAGTTGATTCTGGAAAAATCCCATAATAAGTGAATAGTCTAGCTGTAGAATAAATGGCATTCTTATCTTTGTAAACTCACAATCTGTTTATAGTTTTACCTGGATTAGTAGATTTGAGGTAGTTGCTCTGTGCTTGAAAGGGTAACTCCTAAAGTGCATTTGACTATGCTTATGAGGCAAGAACACATTCATTCATTCTGTTGGGCATTTATTTGCCCTTTTCATTCAACAATTTTTTAGTGTGTTCTTGTCCCAGGGGCAGGAGATATTGAGATGATGTAAGACATTGTTCTGAGGGAACCCTCCATGTGGTAGGAAAAACAGACATGGGAAATATGACACATCATCTTGAAGGGATGGTGTTTGTAAGTGGTGGGAATATAGGTTATTAGAAGGAACGGAGGAAGTGAATGCCAATGACACGAGTCAGATTCTAGAGGATCTTACATTTCATTGTACTTTATCATCCTCAAGGCTAGGCATTAAAGGACAATTGACAGTCTTAGGATGAAAATTAAATAATCAGATTTGCAGTCAGATAATACATTTCATGTTGTGGAGGATAGGTAGAGATGTGTGTTAGGGAGCCCATTTAGAGATTTATTGTAGTGATTGAGATGACAGAAAAAGATGGCCTAAACTAAGGCATTAACAATGGGGAAGTCTAGGAGACATGGAAAGAAAGAAATGTGGCAATATATATAGGTAAGATTAACCTTCATTTGAAATGCAAAGGAGTTATTTGATAGAAAAACTTCTCGTGGGGCTGGGGTTGTGGCTCAGTGGTAGAATACTCGCCTACCATGCATGAGGTACTGGATTCAATCCTCAGCACCACATAAATGTAAAATAAAAGATATTGTGTCCATCTAAAACTAAAAAAAAAAAAGTATTTAAATAAAAAGAAAAAACTTATCGTTATTGCTGGGTGCGTTGGTGCACACCTGTAATCCCAGCAACTCTGAAGGCTGAGACAGGAGGATCTCAAGTTCAAAGCCAGCCTCAGCAATGGTGAGGCACTAAGCAACTCTGTGAGACATTCCTTTATGTCATGTGCATCTCACAGGCCCGCAATATGAGTGACTGGGTTGGTTACATGGTAGGTTGTATGATCTAGTGACTCTATTAAATAACGGGAATTATTCCCTATGGGAATCAGCTTAGTCATGAAATAACACTACTTTGTCTTTCTTTTCAGCTTGAAAGATGATGACAGTGGGGACCACGATCAGAATGAAGAAAACAGCACACAGAAAGATGGTGAGAAGGAAAAAACGGAGCGAGACAAGAGCCAGAGCAGTAGCAAGAGGAAGGTGCGGTTTGTGCTGCACAGGCCTAGTTGCCTCTGGATGAGTTGTGTTTGTCTTGTGGAGTCTGTTTATTTGGAAGACATTGGGTTAACGTTGTAGTACTCTGTTTTGTAATATCTGGTTTTGTTCTTAAAAAAAAAAAAAAAAAATTGTGGATTCACTGAACACATCAGTGATTGGGACTTAGAACATTCCTCTTGTCATATCTTGAGGTGCTGTCTGGCCTACAGAATTCACCTCGCCCACCTTGAGCAAGCCCAGTTGTTGCACTCAGCTAGCTAGGCTGCTGGCTGCTTCAGAAATTGCCGCTCAGTTCTTCAAATTGTATGCATCCCTCCAAACTTTAGACTTTGTAGTCAGTAATAGTCTGAATTGAAAATGACATGGAAGAGAAAAAGTTTAGGGAATGAGAGCTAGGTAGATCAGCTTTTTCCTTGAGCTATCAAGGCAGTCATTAATTTATTTATTCTACAGTATTGCATACCTCCAAGTGCAAGCGTTTTCTGCTAGGCGTTATGAAGACACGAAGGTGAATGAGACTGTGGATTGAGGGGCTCACATTTAATAACAGTAAAAAAGGGTAGCTGATATTGAGCACTTACTGTGATACTGTCTGAGCACTTTACATATACTAATTCATTGGACCCTCTCAGCAGCCGTTTCAGATGGCCATTATTAATTTCCCCATTTTGCAAGTGAGAAACCGAGGTACAAGCAGATTAAACAACTTGCCACTCTTAAATGATAAGAGTATTCTGGAGGAGGCAGTGCTTGGACCAGGCATAACAAATATAAATGTCTGTGATATAGGTGGAAAGTCATAAGAGCCGTAAGAACACGGGTAAAGTGTTAATAGGAGTTTAGAGTTGGTTAACCATTAGAAAAATTTATTTATTTATATTTGGTGCTGAGAATCGAACCCAGTGCCTCACACATGCCAGGCAAGTGCTCTACCACTGAGCCACAACCCCAACCTTATGTTCTTTTTTAATTGTGAAAGTAGTAGGGAATAACACTGTTAAATGTTTCAGAGTTACAGAGTGCATGACAAATGCCTAGGCGAACCCACCCTTTTTTACTTTCCAGGCTGTTGTTCCTGGACCAGCAGAGCATCCCCTGCAGTACAACTATACATTCTGGTACTCCAGGAGGACCCCAGGCCGTCCCACCAGCTCTCAGAGCTATGAACAGAATATCAAGCAGATTGGCACCTTTGCCTCTGTAAGTACTTAGTGGTTTAATGGAGTGTGCCTTGGCAGAATGCTCATGCCTGTGTTTCTGTGGCTGTGTTTATGTACCTTCCTGGTAAAACTTGTTTAACATTCTGCTTTCCTTACTTGACTAACCTGAGTCTCCAAGGTCAGACTTGTTTGTTCTTAGGTTTCTCATTAGACATCCACAGTTAACCGTAGAAGGGTATAATACAAAAAAAATTTTTTTTCCTTTTGTTTGTGGTATAGGGATTGAACTCAAGGATGCTCTACCACTTAGCCACACCCACAGCCCATTTATTTATTTATTTGAGACAAGGTTTTGTTAAGTTGTCCAGGCTGTCCTTGGATTTGTGATCCTCCTGCCTCAATCTCTGAAATTGCTGGGATTATAGGCTGTGCTGCTGTGCACATCTGACAGGTTTGTTTGTTTGTTTAACTGAGGGGTGTTTTAACCATTGAGTCACATCCCCAGCCTTTTTATTTTTATTTTTTAATTTTGAGACAGGGTCTTGTTAAGTTGCTCATGGCCTTGCTAAGTTGCTGAGGCTGGTTTTGAACTTGTGATCCTTCTGCCCTGGCCTCCCAAGTTGCTGGGATTACAGGTGTGAGCCACCATGCCTGGCTGCAGCTGACAGTTTTTTGTTTTTTTTAAGCAGATATATTTGTTGAGTCCTTATATGCAGAGTGTAATTGGGGGACACAAAATTTTAAACTATATGGTCTTCATCCTCACAAACTTAGACAATAAATTTGAAAGCAAAGTTTGAAAGTTGTTTTTTTTTGTTTTTTTTTTTTTTGTATTTAAGAGCTTTCTATTAGGATTTAGCCATGAGAGTAACTGTTGTAAAGTAGCATCTTTTTCCTGTGTTTAGAAAGAAAATGAAATCTCTAATAATTGTTTTTGTGGGTACCATCAGTATAGTGTCCAGGTTCTGTTTTATTTCCCTCCCAGGTGACTAGATTTGTGAACTTGGAGGTACTGACTGAAGCTAATGGGAGTCTGTTCAACAAAGACTATTACACACTAACTATGTGCTATACATTCAGTCTGTGAACAGAAGCAGATGCAGGATATGTCACTTTGTTAAACTTACTGACATATTTGTCCTGTTTCAAATGTAGAACTGGAAAAGAATACTATAATTGTAAACATTGCAATAAGGCATGACATTATTGTGTCTAATATGCTAAGACACAGTAAATAATAGGACTTTATGTAATTTCCTTCAATCATTAAAATAGCCCTATGGGATTAGTGATATTATCCATATTTTGCAAATGAGGAAAGTGAGATCTGGATAAAGTATCTGTTATGAGGTCTCAAGTCCTCTGCTACTGAATTGATTAAGTGGGAGCCACTATTGAAATTCAATTCAGGTAGGATATGAAGGGAAGATTTCACAGTACACCAAAAAGAAGACCAAAGGCTACAATTTAAAATTGTTCTCATTAGCCAAACTTTATTTTTGTATTTATTATTAGTCAGATATACCTATTTAACTGGTAATAAATTGTCTCTTGAATGTGAGATCAACAATATTGCTATGCTGAGGTGATAGTATTCAGCCCTATGCAAATGACTTGTTGGTGCTGCCTCATCACTGGTAAATTTGGGCTTGTTTGAAATATTACAAATAGCTTGTACAATGGTGCATATTTGGTTCAAGAAATGTTTTTTAAGGGGCTGAGGATGTGGTTCAGTGGTAGAGTGCTTGCTGGGCATGCAAGGGTTCAATTCCTAGTATCACAGAGCTGGAAAAAACTTCATTGAATGAACTCAAGACCCTAATAATGTTCTAAAAAGAATTATGGAGCCTGTTCTTGGGGCATGTCTGGGATTTTTTTTTTTTTTTTGACATGGGTCTTGCTTAAGTTGCCCAAGCTGGCCTTCAATTTAGGATCCTTTGTAATCCCTCCCAGGCAGCTGGGATTACAGGCATACCCACTGTGTGACTAGGGATTTCTAATATAGAATAGACAGTGAATGGAACTGCAGGAAAAGTATGGCTGGTGCACCTGGAATTCCAAGGAAGTTGGGGTCTTAGAGAATTTGAACATATTATGAGAAAGGAATTCTTGGCAGAGGGAACAATAGAATTAAGCTTTTGAAGTATACATACTTTTCTAATGTTTCAGAATCCCATCACTAAAGTTTCAATTGCCTGCTCTGTGGGAATGAAAGCTAGACAGTACAAGTAAATTGGCAGTCCTTATGTTGTGAACACTTGGTGAATCTGAAGAACAGTAATCTAGCCAGGCCTGTAATCCCAGAGACTCAGGAAGTTAAGGCAAGAGGAATGCAAGTCTGAGGCCAGCCTCAGCAACTTAGTGAATATTCCAAATCACTGTATACAGTTAAGCCTAGCAGTTGCTGAGGTATTGCACTGCTTAAAGTCCTACAAATAGCACTAGTTCCTGACTTGTTTTATATGTGTAAAGCATTTAACGTGTTCCTATTCCAGAGAGGAACTGAAGGAGACAGCCATTGCATACAGTAAGGGTGTAAGATTGGTTTCTCCTCATTTATCATCAAATCTTGACTTGAATGTCTGTCAGTATCCATTTTCCATCATGCAATTACGGTGTCTTGCTGTGTGTTGATTTGGCCTCCTCAGCTTGGTGTTGACAAACACCAGCAGTTTCTCTTCAGGCTATTACTTTTTAAGTGTGCCTCTTCACTGGCCAGTACTTAGTAGGTATCCTCTGAAAATTACAGAGCAATAGTGCCCTCATCAAGACACTGATGAGAGAAATGGGACCAGAATGATCAATATCATTGAGCAGACATTTGATAGAGAAATATGTCTCATTTTCTATGAAGACCTGAAGGAGGAACAAGGAGAAATAGTTTTCTTAGCTAAGGAAAGGGATGTGAACATAACCTCTGAGAGACTTCATCCTGTTTGATTTTGTACGTTTTAGCCTTAGTAAGGGTATGCTGGTACAGAGTAGTACATGCAGATGCTGCTGTTGCTTAGACTTAGTAACTAAAAACAAACTAAAATGTATTTTGTTCCAGCTAATGCTATATTTGCTAGTTAAACAGTCTTTGATCAAGAATTGATTTCGTTCTGAAAAAGGCATTCAGGCTGAGTTTGTGTGGTACTTACATACCTCATGACTAGTGGATTTCCATCATACAGAAAACTAGTCCTCTTCAGTGGGAAGGCCCATATTGACGTGGTGTCACCTCATGCTCCTGGCAGAGGCTAGCAGTCCTCACCTAGAGTTTATTCTTGTGTTGCCAGTGGTACATTTTTCTTTGATCAAACTAAGGCTTTTTCTCTTATAACACCTTCCTTTCCACACAGTGCTCCAAATGGAAGTGTCCTCCAAAGAGGAAAGCTGGAGCAGAGCCTTCTATGCCTATGTTCTTGCACCTTTGGA
Source organism: Marmota flaviventris (assembly GCF_047511675.1). Lineage (NCBI taxonomy): Eukaryota > Metazoa > Chordata > Mammalia > Rodentia > Sciuridae > Marmota > Marmota flaviventris. Next base: position 6,947,016 of record NC_092508.1, on the reverse strand, counting down.
TGAATTCAAAGAAAAAGGAAAAGATACATCTTTGGTATTTTGGGGTCTTCTCTCTGCAGGTGGAGCAGTTCTGGAGGTTTTATAGCCACATGGTACGTCCCGGGGACCTGACAGGCCACAGTGACTTCCATCTCTTCAAAGAAGGAATTAAACCCATGTGGGAGGTGAGGACTGAGGGCCTTGGACTGCTTTTTTGAGCAAGTTGTTGTTGTTTGTTTGTTTGTTGAAGCCCTACCAAGGTTAAAACTATTTCAAGTGTCCTCTCAACTGCAGCACTATTTGCTACACCCTTGGAATCTGGACCTCTGGGGAAAGGCACTGATGCTGTTGCTTGATTGTATGAGTTGGTGCTGGGTGTTTTTAAAGATGGTGGTGTTAACTCAGATGGTGTTACAGCATTAAAGAATTTTTTTAAATTGCCCTTACCTGTTCCCATAGAATTTGTGTGTATTTGTGTATGTAATACTTGTACATAGTATAAAGTGATAGGAAAATAAAAGGCCATAATTGGAGACCCATAGTTGAGCTACTAGTTGGCTGTGCTCTGGCATAAAGCATCTCTTTTTTTCTTTTTTAAGAATATAACCTTTAACTTTTATTTTATTTGTTTGTTTTTATGTGGTGCTGAGGATTGAACCCAATGCCTCACCCCTGCTAGGCAAGCGCTCTACCACTGAGCCCCAGCCCCAGCCCAGCATAAAGCATCTCTTCTGATGCCAGGGCATTTTTCTAGAAGATGGATGTGGCCACATACATCCCATTCCCCATATTTTATGCAGTTTGTTTGTTTTTATTTTTGGTACTGGGGATTGAACTCAGGGACAATTTCACTGAGTTACATCCCCCAGCCCTTTTTATTTTTTAATTTGAGGCAGGTCTTTCCCAGGCTGTCCTTGAACTCGTGATCCTCCTGCCTTAGGCTCCCAAGTCGCTGGGATTACTGGCATAAGACACTGCCCAGCTTTTATGCATCTCTTATTGTTCATGTGACCTTAAGCCTTATTTGCCTTTCAGACTTCATCTCCCATCACCTCTAAATCTGTTCTATGCAATTAGACTCTCCTATTCACATCCCACTGAAGTGCAGTTAGTACAAAAGCATGTTCTTTGTGGTGCCTTCAATGCCTTTACCTGCAAACTCCTGTTTCCCTCAAGACCAGCTTAAATATTTGCTCTTGGGCTGGGGATATAGCTCAGGTGGTAGAGTGGTTGCCTCACATACACATCCCCAGCACCACAAAAAAAAAAAAAAAAAAGTTTGCTCTTCAGTGTTTCCAGCTGTCAGGTTCTGTCTTACTGTGCAGTTTTCTTGTTACAGCAGCACTTGTCAGACTTTTTGGCTGTAGTTAATTTTCTTAACTGTCTCCTGTACTACATTGGACCTAAGTAGATTCTGGGGCTTTGTATCTATGTACTTGATACTTGGTGACACTCAGTAAATTGTAGCAAATGAAGTGATGAATGAATGGTCTGTTTGAAATCTGGCATTTCTAGCTCAGCGGTAGAGCACTTGTCTAGCACGTGCAAGGCCCTGGGTTCGATCCTCAGCACCCCATAAAAATAAGTCAATAAAATAAAGGCATTGTGTCCAACTACACCTAAAAAATAAATATTAAAAAAAAAAGAAATATGACATTTCATTTTGATTCGTAAAGTAGTTCTAATTAAAAGGGATTAGTCTTTAAAGATCTGTTTTATTTAGCCTTTTTTTTTTTTACTTTTTTAGATATTTATGGACCTTTATTTTATTAATTTATTTATATGCGGTGCTGAGAATTGATCCCAGTGCCTCACACATGCTATGCAAGTGCTCTACCACTGAACCATAACTGCAGCCCCAGTTTAGCCTTTTTTAAAAAATGGCTTGTACCAAGAATCCCTGCCTTGTTTTTTGTTGTTGCTGCTATTCTGTTTCATTTTTCCCTAGTCTTGTTTTGTTTTGTTTTAGTTATAGGTGGACACAATAACCAGTAAAGGTTATTTATTTTTATGTGGTGCCGAGAATCAAATCCAGTCCTCATACGTGCTAGGCGAGCGCTCTACCACTGAGGCACAACCCCAACCCTTTCTGTAGTCTTACCACGTTTTTATAAAATAATATTTTGGAGAACTAGAAATTACAACCAGATTTGTTACTATTTAAGAGATTCTTCTTTTTTTTTTAATACCTTTGTTTTATTTATTGTTTTATGTGGTGCTGAGGATCGAACCCAGGGTCTTGAACATGCTAGGCAAACGCTCTACTGCTGAGCCACTACCCCAGCCCAAGATTCTTGATTTTCTACTGTTTAATGTGCAAGAAAAAGTCATGAGCCATTATTTTAGCTATAACTCTTTCTTTTTGTAGGATGATGCAAATAAAAATGGTGGCAAGTGGATTATCCGGCTGCGGAAGGGCTTGGCCTCTCGTTGCTGGGAGAATCTCATCCTGGCCATGCTGGGAGAACAGTTCATGGTTGGGGAGGAGATCTGTGGGGCTGTGGTCTCTGTCCGCTTTCAGGTAAGCTACCCTAGGCCAGTCTGCTTTCATGTGTTGCTCTTGCTTACCTCCTGCCTCTGGTTTGCTTTGATGATACCTTCTGTTCCTCCCATAGGAGGACATTATTTCCATATGGAATAAGACTGCCAGCGACCAAGCAACCACAGCCCGAATCCGGGATACGCTTCGGCGCGTGCTTAACCTACCTCCCAACACCATTATGGAATACAAAACTCACACCGACAGCATCAAGTACGTGTTGGGGGTGCTGGGGGGGACAGGTCCCTGAGCTTAGCAGAAGTAGCTCCATAGTTGGGCCCAGAGGCATATGGTCATACAGGAGACTGGCTTGTGGAAAAGGGACAGACCAGCCCCCTTTAGGCTTCTGGTCACTTGCTGCAGTTCTGGTTGGCAAGGCTTCCTGCCCACCTACGCTGCAAGGTGCTTTAGAGCAGAGAGTCCTACTGCAAAAACCCGGTGCACTGCTAGGGCTGCTTCATTTCTAGTAGGCTATCTTGTCTTTCCTATACTAATCACTCTCTGAAAGTAAAAGACAAAATACTTTCCTTTTCTGGATGTTTTTAAAGATAATTTTATTTAACAATGAAGTCCTCTTCCCTACCCATCCCTCATCCCACTTTGCATGTCTGTTTAACTGTCAGCTTCAGTCTGTTTTCTTCATCCTGGGAAATTGACTTTTATCAGGAATGAGGACTCCATTCCCTGTGTGTAGAGCTGAAGTAGAAGAGGAATCAGGGTAGTGTGTGAGAGAGGAGAATCAAAGGGAAGATAGAGAGCACAGGGGAAAGAAGCTTTGGCCTCTCCTCAAAATTTGGAGCAATGGAGCTCTCTGTCCACAGTGAGGCTTGCTCCTTCAGCAATCAGGTGTCAGAAGTAAGCTCAGGTGGTTAGAGAAGAGCATGGGGAGTGGCTGTCAGATTGTCTTGAAAGCAGAGGGAAAGCCAGCCAGCTAGGAGCCAGGCCCATAGGTTTAGCTTCTCCTGTGGCCCCCCATCAGTATGTGCCTTTGGCTAGATTCTCTGCAACTCTGCTTCAGTTTTCCCAGCTGTAAAATGGGACAGTAATACAAGGCTTTGGTGAGATTGACTTAATCTATAACTGAGGGTCCTCGGCAGAGCCTTCTGAAGGCTCCTTTAGGGCCAAATATTATTATCACTGTCATCATCTTTAGTAATAATGTCATCATCTTGCTGTTCTTACTAAAGACTAGTAGTGAGCCCAGTGATTCTGTTCAGCAGGCAGACCATTTGGGATTCTTTCCTAAGGATTCACAGGTAATGGTGTGGGTGGAGTTTGCTTATACCAGCTAAGTGCCAGCTTTTAACTGGGAACACTGCCACAGAAGTTGGTTCAAAATCAAATGACCGGCTGTGACTCACTGTAACCACCAGCAGTTACTAGCTAGCCTGGCCCTGGTTGCTTGCCTCAGCAGTCCGGTAGTAGCACTGTTCTTCTCCAGGATAATCTGTCTTGCTGTCTGTTCAGGGATAGACACAGTTTTTACCCTCCGGTCAGCTTCAGGCCAGCTGGAGAGATCTACATTGTTTTCTGGGACTTTATTTTCAAGGATCCTAAGATCCACCCCACTCAACCACACCCATCCCCAAAGCCAGCTTTGCACCTAGGCAAGAAAGGGAAAGGTGTTTTTCATCAACTCTCCCCTCTCTGCTGTTCTCCTTCTAATGCCTCAAGGCAGTTCGTCCTAACTATTGTAGAATGTGTAAGTCTTCCCGGAGTCTAGGAGAGCATGCGGACTTCTGCCATAGTCTGCTGGAAGACTGGCCTACTGCACGCTGCTTCCCCAGAGACCTGCCTCTGGGACTCCAGCCCTGCAGCCATAGGGCCAGAACTCCCTCCTTGAGACCCAGATGCCACCTTCCCTTGTGCCCTCCTCTCTTTCCTCTCCCAATGAGCTACCTTTTGCACTTTCACTAGAATGCCAGGCAGGCTGGGCCCCCAAAGGCTCCTTTTTCAAAACCTCTGGAAGCCGCGGTTGAATGTGCCATGACCCTCTCCCTCTCTGGATGGCACCATCATTGAAGCTGGCGTCATCGGAGTCTCTTGTTCTGTTGGCGTGCCACCTGGAAGACCCTTCTGTCCTGGACAAGAGGAGTGGAAGAGCATGTTATGCTTTGAGAACAGGCTGACACGCAGCAGCTACAACAACAGCTGAGATCACAAATAAATGGTGCTAAACTAGCTTGTCTCATGCTCTTGCTCTTTATGGTGCATCAAGATGTGGCCTTTTGGACTGACTGTCACCATGTTAAGGGATGGCACAGACCTCATGCAACGCCATCCAGGGAATGCAGCCTCATTGCCATGAGCCCATTATGTAGTATCATGTGGTACTTTGTTCCAGGACTGCTGAGGCCTGATATAATGAGGTGACACCTAGCTCTCAAAGTGAGTCCCCATTTCCTGGTACTTAAATTCAGTTCCCATCTAGCTAATGTTGATGACCAGAGTGGTTTCTGATTTGAAGTCAGCTTGATAGTCTGTAAAGGTTGGAAAGGGGAATCCTTGACCTTTGCTTTGCTAACTTCTATTTGCCTTTACTTCAAATAATTTCTTGCTTGGAGGTAAAGCCCCGCTTCTATCTGTGTGTGGCTGACATACACATAACTTCCTTGCTTTGTGCTAATGGGGTGTTCTGGCTGGTATGAAGCTGCCCAAACCCTAGATTCTTTGCCAGCCTCCTCCCTTTCTGCTTTCCCTGTAGAGCCAGATCATCTTCCTCTTCGAGCTAGTCCTGCTTCCCAATCTCATGTTGATAACCTTCCCTTCCTCCCAGCCCAGTGTTCCTGTGTCTCAGGGTCTAGGGTGGGGAGGGCTTTCCTCTGGTGTAAGTTTGACACTCAGGAGACTGTACTGTGCACATACCAGCCTCTTGAGTGCTTTGTGGCTTTGTCTTCTGTGTGCTGCAGCTTGGCATTCAGGTCCCTAACCTGTTGGAAAGTTTCAGCAAGCCTCAGTTACTTTAGTTTTACTTAGAAGCTACCATCAAAATCAAACATAGTCATTTTTGGGTACGCTGGGTCAGGATGCCTGACAGGTTCTCAGGAGTGGAAGTGGTGGTAAGGCTGTTTTCCAGATGGCTCTTCCACTTTGACAGCGGCACTCTGTGTTTGTGCCATTCTGACAACTCCAATCTCCATTTGGCTCAGGATCCCACAGAACACACATTGGGGCTAGTGCCTTGGGTTCAGATGTTCTGGGAATATTTGTGTCATTGCTTCTTTGTTTATTGCATTTCCCAAAATTGGTAGAATATATGAGATTTGCTGGTTTATGGAAAGATCTGTTCTCTGTGTTTTTAGCATTTGTCAGAAAAGACCTCTGGCCGGGTGTGATAGCACACACCTGTAATCCCAGGGATTTGGGGGACTGAGGCAGGAGGATTCCAAGTTAAAGGTCAGCCTGAGCACCTTTTAGCAAGACCCTGTCTCAAAATAAAAAATAAAAAGCTGGGATGTAGTTCAGTGGTAGAGCACCCCTGGGTTCCATCCTTAGTACTGCAAAAAAGAAAGAAAGACCTGGCCCTTTCCTCCTGGCTTCCACTGTCATGTTGCATGCATTGACCTTAATTTCAGCTACGTTGTAACTACTCTAGGGGATGAGCTTGATGTCAGCTTCCAGAATAGGAGTCCTTCAGAAAGCACCAAACTGACCTTGAGACCCCTTGGGCCCAAATGAGCAGAAGTCAGAACTGGTTCTGCTTTGCTTGTTCATTGTAGATCTTTGATAGGTGTGGCTTTGCTTTGAATTAAGTGATATCAGCTGCTGGAAATTGAGAAAAACAAAGAAAATGAAGGAAGAGCCCAGAATGGTCTTCCAAGTATTCTGGAGGTTAGGGCTCCTGAAAGAGTAGGGTGAGAGGGTATTTTTAGGACTGGCTTGGGTTCTTCAGTCAAGTGCTCCTCCCTCTAGCTTGCTGTGTTTTGCTCTAGTCCTTTACCTGTTTTACTTGCCAACCTTCCTCCAGTATACACTGCTTGTGGCCTTTTCCTGCTGCAACCCTAGGTGAGCCAAGAGATGTTCACTGTTCGCGGCCCATAGAAGAGGGTAATGAGCTGCTTTGCTGGGAGGGCTTTTGTCCTTGTTTATTGCCAACTACCCCTAAGAAGTATGAAACTTGTTAGACAGTTTTTACTCAGGTCCTGATTCCATTTAATGAGGCCAGTTGCTAGTTGAGTTCTCATAGGTTTGAGACCTTGTATCAAGTGACTTGCCTGGCTTACGCCCTGCTTTGAGTATAGACCTCATAATAGCCAGAATCTTAGGACCATCAGGATAAAGCTGGGCACAGAGCCATGTAAAACAGCACGGTCTTTTGTGAGGAGTGATTCCTCTTTATTCCAGAGGAGAGACAGGTTGAATTATCAGGACTTTCCTTAGCCATGTCTAGGTATCGTTATATTTCAATACTGAACTTGAATATACAGGAAAGGACCACCCAAGCCTTTCTGCTGTCAAGGCTAAATCATAGCCTATGCCCTTCAGTCACCCCATTATGGTTACTGGCCTGCTTTTGTCTTTGTGCTCTGTGCCACCATGCCAATACTCAAAACAAAGGAAGTCCTGATTGGCAGGAGTCAAACTGCATGAGCACCACCCTGACCCTTCAGGGAGGTGGGGAGAGGTAGAGTATAGAATTACGTAGAAATGAGATCTTTGATTTTACATAGAAATGATCTCTCTGCTCTCAGAATTTGCTTTCTGGTAAGTGAGGTGGGATGAGTGGACTTGAAAGGACTCTTTGTTACCATGTCATGAGTCTGATTTTAACAACTCTAGTCATATGTCACTTTTTTCATTTAACTTGCTCTTTTTTTACCTTTAAAAGAAGAAAGTTTTGATTTTACCTAATATACCTAGGCTGCCTGGTAGAAAGTAGCTAGAATATTCACACCTGACTTTCCTGTGATTATACCAAAGACTGTGGCCAGCTACTTTACTTTCATTGAATCCATGCAGGGAATTTCTGAATCCAGATTCTTCATGCCAAGGGTTAATGTACAGTAAAGATATTTCTTTTTTCTTTTTAAATATTTATTTCTTAGTTGGACACAATATCTTTTTTTAATATTTAATTTTTTTTGTTGTAGTTGGACACAATATCATTATTTATTTATTTTTATGTGGTGCTGGGGATCGAACCCAGGGCCTTGCCCATGCTAGGTGAGCTCTCTGCCGCTGAGCCACAACCCCAGTTGTTAATTCTGAAGAAAATGGGAGGGCAAATGAATGGGCTAGAGGAGAGCTCTGAAGTCCATGTTGCAGGCTCTTAACCCAGTGAACTGCTCTGTTTAGGTTAGTGTGGTAGATACGGGCCTTCCTGAAAACAAAACAACGCATGAGATGAAGCTTCAGCATGGCTGTATAATCTTGTCAACACCTAAGTTGTTTAAAAAAAATAACTTAAATCTCACTGTTAGAAAGAAAGGGGTTTCTCTAGGTTGTTGCTTAGGCATTGGATTCTGCTTTGCCCTTGTTTATTTGGACCAAAGAGTACAGTGACACCTTCTGATGTCACTCATGAGCTCACAGAGTGTACCTCATCACCATCTCTCCAGAATGGGCTATGGAGTGTACATCTTGCTGTGGGATATTGAGTTTGGGAGCTGGCAAAAATTGGCATGTTTGTCAAGTGTTCTTCATGTTTTCCTCAACTCAGTCAGTATATGCTAGTAGCTTTAGTAATGGTTTCTCTGAAGAAACCATTCTCTTATAAACCACTAATTATAATTGCTGCTGTTCAAATGAGGGAAATAATGAAATTGGTATAAACATTGCCTAGAAGTTTGAAGCTGTACTAGGTCTCTATTAAATCCTTCCTTCCTTCCTCCCTTCCTCCCTTCCTCCCTTCCTCCCTTCCTCCCTCCCTCCCTCCCTTCTCCCTTTCCCTCCCTCTCTCCCTTCCTTCCTTCCCTCCCTCACTACCTCCTTCCTTCCTGTGCTGGGAATTAAATCCAGAGTTTGGGTATTCTAGACAAGTACTCTACCACTGAGCTACATCCCCAGCCCCCCTCTTTAAAAAAAAAAAAAAGTGACCTGTGGAAGACCTGATGAAGAAGTATATTGTGTGGTCATAACATTAAATATGTAGTGAGGGACATGGCATATTGTCACCCTGGGTGCTGTCATCAACTTAAACCAAGAGTGGAATAATTATTAATAAATTTAGATTTTAAAGAACCAAATTTTATGTGTAATTCCTAGGGAACTTAACACTTAGGGACTGAGAAGTGGCCAGGGCAAAAAAGATAGCAAATAAGCTCCTCTAAGGACACTTGAGGTGGGTGGGACTTCCAGAACCCGTGGCAGTCTGTTTTCCTCCTTTCCTTCCTCACCCAGCAATCCTGAGAGCACCACTCTGCAAGCATGTGTACCCCTGCAAATACATTTCCATTCCTAACTCCAGTTTCTAATTTGAGTTAATCAGCCTGAAATTTGTAATGAGCATTGTCCCCTGGAAATTTGACCTGCCATGACCTACACAGCTTAAATTCTAGGATAATACTTATGTGGGCATTTTAAGAAAACAGTACCTGACACAGGGTCTGAGTTTAGAAGAGTTAGAAGATTGAAAGTGTGGAAAAGAAAATGGTATGTTTTCTTCATTGCATCTTTAAACATCATAATGCAGTTGAGTACTTGGCTGTACCCGTGCATGAGGCCTGGTAAGACAGGTTGTCTCCACCTCCTGTTCTAGGGGGCCTGAGGCAGAAAAGTTCGGAAGAAGGTGATGCTGTTTTTTGCTGCAGTGAGTTGAAAGTGTTTCTGGTCATGGCTGAGCTGCACCTCTGACCTTGGTGGATTCCCCTGTAGTCTCATTGAAGGTGCACTGGCAAGTCCTTGAGCAATAGTGAGGGCCAGGCTTCACACATGGGGCAAGTTACTCCCACCTGTCTTGCGGGGCAAGTGCTGGGAGCCTCCCTGCTCTGGTCCCAGCTCCTGTGGCTCCACTCAGCCTGAAGGGCATCTGGAGTGGGAGGTGGGGTGATGGTGCCTACTCTCTGTTCAAAGTGTTTGATATGAATGTGCTGTTGTGTTTTTTGTCTCTGGTTTGCCAGGGCCTGGGAGGAGTTTCATGGCCTGGTGAACAGCAGCGGCCGCTGATCGGACGCTCCCCCTCTGTCTCTCACACTCAGGGTAGGGCCTTGTCTACCTTCTCTGTAACTCTGTGACATACCTCTCAGCCACGGGAGCCCTTTTCCCAAGGGGATGCTCTCTGCCCATTTACCCTGAGCCTCAAACAACAATCCCCGTACCATTGGGTTCCTGTTCTCCTTGGTCATAACTCCTGGGGAACCCTTGGGCAGGTCGCTTACCTTATTAGGCTTCTGTCCCCATCTGGAAAATGAAACTCCATGGACCAACAGGCCTCTGAGTTTCTGATGCTGACATTTCATAATGGTAAATGTGCCTCAAACTTTTTTTCGTTTTGCTCAGATATGGCCATTTTTAAGCCATTTGCTAATATTCTGTGGCTAAAAGGGCAGTTCCATAGACCCTACTATGGGTTAGGTGAGAGGTATGTCTCTTGTTTGCTGGTGTTGTCTGTCAGTTGTGAGGAAAGATTAATATAAATTCAAATTCAGAGTTTTAACAATGAAAGTCAGTGTAGGTGGGGTGAATTTCAAGACCGTTGCAGGTTGTACTTTAACTGGACCAGCACATGTTTTCTGGCAGGGAGGGACACCGAGATTGGGAAGCTTGGGACAGCTAAAGCATTCACTTCAAGAGTGTTTACATTTCCACCAAAAGAGTACCCAGTCCAGCTGGACACAGTAATGCACGCCTATAATCCCAGCAACTCAGAAGGCTGAAGCAGGAGGATCACAAGTTCAAGGCCAGCCTTGGCAACTTTACAAGACTCTCAAGCAACTTATCAAATCCCTGTCTCAAAAAGGACTGGGGATATAGTTCAGTGGTAGAGCACCCCTGGGTTCAATCTCCAGAACCAAATAAATAAATAATGAAAAGGACTGGGAATAGAGCTCAGTGATAGAACATCCCTGGGTTTAATCTCCAGTACCACAAATAAATAAATGTGTCTGGCCCTGCAGCGGAAGGATTTGGTATATTTTCAGTATTGGGGGAATGGATGGAAGGCCAGCATTTGCTTATGCCAGAGATGAGAGTCTGCTTCTGGACATCAAGCTACTTCTACCACTCCCATCCCTGAGAAACAAGGTATTTCTGAAGTTAGAACACATTAACTGCAATAGCTGCTTCGAAGCCCACCTTCCCAGGAAGGAAATGAGGTTTTTTCCAGAAGAGGAGATCTTCCTTCCTCAGAGGAACTGGAAGACAGATGATGTTGTGGGTCAGAGAAGCAAGTAGCCAAGGATGTGGGTACCATTATGATCTAGCAGTTGCAGGGTTCCTGTACACACTGATGGTGCCCCATTTAAATAGTTTGATTTCATTATTATAAATTCAAGTTTTAAATGACAACACCTGGTTTTTTAAACTCCAGTTTTAAAACTTTTCTCCAAAATGTTGTCGATATAGAATTTCAAGATGGCTGCCAGTATACAAAAGAAGGAATGAAATATCAGTTTCATTTCATCATGTCAGTTCTAATAGTGGATAAGTTACTTAAGAGTGCTCACAGTGAATGTGAGGAAAGGTTTCAGTTGGAAGGGTTTACTTCTTAAAGTACATCAAATAATTGTTCTTTTTAGAGATTGGTCCACCGAGCTGGGCACAGTGGTAAATGCCTATAATTCTATAATCCTAGCAGCTTGGGAAGCTGAGGCAGGAGGATCACAAATTCAGAACCAGCCTTAGCAACTTATTGAGACCTTAAGCAATTTAGCCCCCCCCCCAAAAAAATTATCCATCTTAGTTTTAAAAAAGTATTTAAATTGGGTAGTCAGAATGAAAAACAACTTAAAATGAGCCTCTCTCCCTTTAGCAGACCTTAAATCCCCCAAGAAATGTATCTTTGAATTGCTTTGAAAAGCCATATACTTGCATAATTGCTTTTGTATAGTCCTGTTCTTTTTGTGGCTTCCCTATCTTTTCGTACACTTGATGGTTTAGGTGTTCTCTTTGAAGCACAGTCTTGGGAGTCAGTGAAGAGTGTTCGAATTTGAACCAAAAGAATCAACTCACTTCATTGCCTTAGCAGTCTTTAGAGGAATTCATATTTCATCTCTACTGCCTAAGCCTTGCTTTCAGCATAAGGTGTGCTAAGATTTGGATGCCCTGCTCTGGTTGTTTGATCTGCCACGTTAGAGCCTACACTACTTAGGCCATCTCTTACGCATCCTTTTCCCCCCATTTACAAAAAGATCATGATCTGTGAAAAAATTGGCAGAACAACTGCTCTTTAAATAATTCTTAAACCTCAAATGTTTGTCCTCACCTTATCAGCTATTTTATGTCATTATCTATAACTGCTAGTATTTTAGGACCATTTTATTTGAATTCTGTTACAAAAAGTACACTTCTTTCACCATGGCTTCAGTAGAAATCCCAACTAGCCCCTGGGATAGGATCCTGTTACCTAGACAGCTGGCTGGCTTGCATAGAACAGAGGTCTCTATTGTTGGGAGGTACAGTGGCATGGTTGCTCATGGAGATGAGATGGAAATTCACCCCCACTGAACCTAGGAGTTTGCAGTTTTATAGAGTATGCAAGGAGAGGAGAGAGCCAGGACTGTCTACTGGGGTAGATTGCTGATAGCCAGGGAACGTTTTCCTGAAGATAATGTGCATGTCAGTCAGTAGGTTGATCGTGAGCACCCCTTCCAAGCCACCCTTCAGGGCAGAGACTCAGATAGGATTCCTGCTTGGATGATGCCCAGCTTTCACCTGAGGACCCGGAGTTACTTCAGTGTTCCTGCTGGGTGCCAGCACAGTGACAGGTAACTCCAAGAGGGGAGGCATTCTCTGGCTGAGAGTCTTGCTCCCTCTCACCTACCTTTAGGAGTTAACTCCTGCTTTCGCTCATTATTCCAGAGCTGACTTTTCTCTTTCTCTAGAAATACTATTTTGAGGCAAAATGGATCAGGAAGCTAGTTGAGTATTTGGCTAACAGTTTTTCCTCTGGGAATGTGAATTTAGAAGCTGTGGGACTGGGAATTCTTTGAGTCCTGTTTGGTACCAAAGCATAGCCCTTGCACCATCACCGCACGACCAGAGGGCCAGGGGGCCAAGGGACCAAAGGGGCTAGCTTTGGGGAATTCATGGTAGATTTTTGAATTTCTAATTTGCTTTTAAAAGAACAAAAGTACATAAAGAGAAAAAAAACATTGCCTGTGACCTCTGCCACTTCTTATCTACATTTTCCCTTTCCCTGTCACCTAATCTCTATACTGCAACCTGGAGGAAAGTCTCAGTTGAATATTTGTCCCCAGCTGGTTTGAGGTGAACACATTTCTTTGATTAAATTTGGCACCCAGCTTTTCTGAACCCACCCACCCTTTTATAGAAAGGTTGGACCATAGCCACAGGCCCTTGCTGTCACCAACACAAGGCCACTTGCCCTCATTACTTTTTTCTATTAAATCAGACTCTGGGAAAACTCAGCTGGATTCTTTCTGGTTCGTTTACTGTTCTCCCTATTTCCATTTTGCAAGTGGATCTTACACAATAGGACTTAGAAGGTTTTCTAACTATAAACAGGCTTCTAATAAGAGAAAGAATTAAACTAAGTATTAAATATTTGAATGGAAAGTGATAGAACTCTTCAGTTTGTCTGCTACGAAAGAAGACTTTATTTCAGTACAAAATTTCTTTCCGGAAGATTAACTGAGCAGCTTATGGCAATAATTAGCTTGAAAATCCTCTTCTTCACACCACTGAACAGGTGGACAGCTGGATCCCCACCTGCCATCTCCCTTACTCCAAGATAGACAGTTTCAGTCAGAAAATCCTCAGACTTTGTCTTTCCACAGCCCTACCTGTCTGTTCACTCTTCTAACAAGAAGAGTGGTGTCCCACTGGGCCTGGTGCTGCACGCTTGTAATCCCAGCAACTGGGGAACTGAGACAGGAAAATAGCAAGTTTGAGTCAAACCTGGGAAACCCTGTCTCAATATAAAAAATGAAAAGGACTAGGGATGTGGTAGAGTGCCCCTGGATTCAATCCCCAGTTCCAAAAAAAAAAAAAAAAAAAAAAAAGTGGAGTCTGTCCTGATAGACCAGTGCTATCCGGTGGCTCTTGAACATAGAGGGGTCATACAGGGAAAGAAGTAGAATAGAACAACTTCTCACAAAATTGCTTTCTTTAACATTCCGTGTATGTAGGATGAACAGTCCTCTGAAATGCAGGCTTGGTGATATGGCACATCATACCTTGAGATATGCACAGCCAGCGAATGTGCCTGCTTTTCACTGTGGTATGATCAAATAGATTCCTTGTCATTCTGTATTAGCTATTTTTGTTACCTCAAAGAGATCTATCCTTTTGAAAGTTTTTTTTAATATTTTTATTAGTTGTTGATGGACTTTTATTTTATATTTATTTACATGTGGTGCTGAGGATTGAACCCATTGCCTCACACGTTAGGCAAATGCTCTAACACTGAGCCACAACCACAGCCCACCTTTAGAAAGTTTTTTTATAACACTGGTCTTTTAAAAATATGGCCCCCCATTAACCTTACATTCAACCTTTGGTTTCCTCAGCAAAAGTAGTTGAAATGCTCAGCAACCATGGACTAATGAATCACATGGTCATACGTGTCAGTTATAAAAAAAAAAAAACCTGTGGACTTTGGCAGAAACACCAATTTCTGCCAGCTTGAGCCCATCCCACCCCATCCCCCGACCTCCCCACACACACCCCTCCTTTACTTAACTAGTCATTCTCTTTGGAGTAGGGCTCTTGGTGCTTCTTGTCCTTTTGCCATCAGCCAGGGGCAGGTGAAAACTGCCATTTGTCTGGGCTTAGCATATTTTCTAAATATTTATTTACTTTGGACCAATATCACAAGTCTGGTTAATAGCCAGAATTTCTACAAATTTAAAATTAAATGGAAAATAGCAACTTCAGAAACTAGAATAATGAGAATTCCTGGCAAATTTGAACCTGAAGCACTAGGCTGGGGCAGTAGCTAGGTGGCCTTTAAAATCCCTGAAATTTTGAGATTGGGGTGGTGCTGTGACCTTCTAAGATGTCATTGGATTTCTAGTGAGGACAGGAAAGTTTACTAATGAATGGCCACACCTGCCTGAGTCCAGTGAAAGGCTGCTAAGAGTGCATGTGTTGAGATCTGCCCCCTCCTCACACTTCTTGGGAAATTAGAGCTGTTTCCAAGGTGCCTAGAGGGCGCCTCTTGGAGCAGCCTCCTTTTGTGTTTTAAACTGAAGATGGCTGGGTTGGTTTATCATATGGCTGGATTGGTTTTGTTTATCATATGCACAGTTTGGTTTAGTGTGTCTCCCTTGTGTGCTTTACTTTACTTCATCTGCCCCATTTCTACTGTGCCCTTTCTGTCCCCTGCCCTAAGTAACTGCTGTTGCTGGATTCTTATGGAACCTGTAAGAGTTTCTTAGTGTCTAAGCAAGCAATTATGTGTGTAACCTTATTCCCCACCCACTCACATGAACGTGGTTACTATGTACACACACTGTTCTAGGATCAGTGGATCTTTGGAATCTTTCCATATTAGGAGAAAACTTTTTTTTTTTCCTAGCTGCATAGGGTCGCATTGTACAGGGTGCCATGACATTGATATTTACCAGCCGCCTTTTCATCTGCATTAGAATGGTTTCTTATCTATTGCTATTGCAAACAACTGAGTAGAAATTTTTGCAGGGACTTGGAGGCAGGTCACTGTTTGGCATTAGACTGGCAAGGAAGGAAAGCCCTGGGGTGTGGAGAGTCCAAGAGCTTGAGTTGAGTCCTCCCCGTTTGTGTGTGGTTGTGTCTAGACAGTCCATGTATTGAATGCTGTGTTTTCTCCCATTTTCTCTTTCAGGGACAATTCAAGCTTTCGAAATACAAAAATCACATTGTGAAAGTACACAAGCTGGCAATAATCCTTTTCTGTTTGTGTGTGTTTGTCCGAAATGGATGGAAGGCCTCTGCCAGTCCTTCCGTCTACCCGCTGAAGGGACGTCAGTGAGCCATGTGCTCCCCTTTTGCACTCATTCCTGGAGGACGGATTCCGCTAGACACCCTCCAGCATTGCTGACTTTATAAAGCGGAGAAATGGAAAACGTGACTTTGTAATAGACATTGTTTTTAGGGGCTTCTGGGAGGGGGGAGTGCAGCCTTTTATTTTGCTGTGTGCTGTCCAGACGCCTTCCAGGCCCTCTGTTGCGCTCCTCTCCTGCTGTGCAAAGGGCTCTGTAACCACGTGGACAGGCCGGAGCTGTGGATGAGCATTATCAGTATTATGAATACCTGTGCATCGAGGAACAGCTTCTGCAGAGTTCCAGAGTAACCGAATGCCTCTACCAGCTCTGCCACCAAGTTATTGGGACCATTTGTTTCATCCTCTCCCCCAGGCCACCTCTCTCTGAAAATGTGTTATTGATGTGATGACTGCCCAGGAATTTGTGTCCTCTCTCCTGCCTTATGCTCTCCAGTTTCCCTCCTATGGGGACTCTCTCCTCCTTAGGCACTGCTGCACTTAGAATTATAACCTGGTGGGAACGCTGGTTCCACTGGCATGGCTTAGAGAGTATGTCTTGGTAAGCTTGAGCAGAACCCAGTTTGAGGGAACTAGATGATAATGTAGATCCCAAGCGCAGGATTTGGCGCTAAAGGCAGTGATGGAAACATTTTCCCCTATGAGCAGGGTGTGTGTGCCAAGCCTGCTTCTATGGGTTCTTGTATGCCCCTCACTGAGGAAGGGAAGTGACAGCTGGCTATTGCCAGGTATTAACATTTAGTGTGTATATTCTACAACCCTGGAGAAAGGGTGAATGATTTTTTTTTTTGCATGGCTGTGCCCGTCTGTGGTGGTTGGAGAACCCTCCTTTCAGTCCTTATCACTGGGTATGTATGTAGCAGACGTGTGCTAACGCATGATGCCCACACAGAGCTGGCGAAGGCCACTGCAGGTATGCTTCTAAAACAACCAGACCCTCATCAGAGAAGGTATGTGATGTGACCCAGAAGGACCGAAGCCAGAGAGGTCAAAAGAACACCTAGGATTCAAGTAAGTAATGAGCAGGAGTCTTCCCACAGCCTCCGAGCAGCACTGTCTTACTTGGCTCTTGTGAGCAGAGATCACAGTACCTTAAATTAAGGCCTCTCCTTAAAATGTATCCTTGAAGCCTGAGGGATCCTTGCCACTTGGTCTTAGGAATTATATGAGAGTAACAGGTATTCCCTTATTGTATTTATCTTACTCTCGTCCCACTTTCCAACTCCTGACCCCCTCAAATCACCACTGGGGATGCTTCCTGAAAACAGAGGAGTACAAGGGCCAAGAGGGAGGTGCTTCCATTACAAATGAAGTTAGATCCAAGAAGAAGATCTCATAGTGATTGAAACTCCAGGAATATGAAGAATGCATTCTGCTGTACAGACAATTGTGAAGGGCTCAAGCAAAGCCAGAAGCAACATTGGCTCTAGTGGGGAACAAAGGCTGCCTCTGGAGATTTGAATAGACCCCAGGAGGTCTTCACTTTTGCCTAAGCTCAGATTGCCATGTAAATTCCAAAGAGAGCAGACATTTGGATTTGCCTGCCTTTGGGCATCTACTTGATTGTTGTGTGCATGTGGGTGTGTGAGGACGTGGACAGTGTGTTTTATGAGTGGGAGTTTGTGAGGCCTAGTGCTTAGGTATATTGTCCATAGATTAGCCATTTTCTTTTTTTTTGTTGTTGTTGTTGGGGGTTTTTTTGTTTGTTTTAAGATTTTTTTAAATCTCCTTTGTTTTCTAGAGCTGCTCATATTTCCCCTTCCTTTGGTCATTGTAGTATTTGACAGTTATTTTTTTCCCATCAAAAATATGCTGACCTTATGTTGGTTAGAACAGGCTCATCCCTGTTAGGCAGCATCTTGCCCCAGGGTTCTCTCAGATATTCTGCCTAACAGCATAAGTGATGGCTTGAATAGTCAGTTTATCCACATGACCCTTTTTTCCAAACTAGCTTGAGAGGTCTCTCCATTTATTTTGACTCCACAGGCCTCTGATATGCCAAGATGTGACACGGTTATGGTTTTTGGTCACGGTGTCACCTGTTCTAGAGGGAATAAAGGTCTGCCAGGGCTAACATGACCAGCAGGCTAGGTTGCCACTGGAGAAAAGGGAGTCACAGTTGGGGCAGCTCTGTCCAACCCCTTTTCTGGGGCTTCTCTTTGAAATTGGCTCTTACTCCTCTCCAGTGCCCTTCTCTTTGTACCCTTCTGTTCATGTGTGTGTGTTTTCCCTGTGACACTGGCAGTGGCAATGATTTTCCACCCAAAGAGAAGCTCATGGCCCACAGAGCTCCAAGAGTGAACTTCCAAATACTTGCCAGTGAGGAAGGAGCAGCGGCTGTGACCGGGGATGTGGCGTTGCACTTTCAGAGCAGTTGTCTGCCGCGGTAATAAATGGAAATACCAGCAAGAACCAGCTCGTGGACTCGTTGATACAAGGGAAGCAGGGACTCTGGTGGTTTGTTGCTGCTACATCAGCCCTTCAGTGTGGGAGTGTCCATTTTAACTGCATTCTTGAACCAAATATGTGGGACAGAGGATGCTGATTACATTGATGTAGATTTAATATTATGAAATATTCTCTAATTACTATAATCATTGCTGCAACTCAGTTTGCCTTTTTTAATACTGGCAACTAAACCCAGGGATGCTTTACCCCTGAGTTACATCCCCAGTTCTTTTTTCTTTTCTTTTAATACTTTTTTAGTTGTAAATAGGCAGTACCTTTTATTTTATTTTTTTTAGAGACAGTCTCACTGAGTTACTGAGCACCTCACCATTGCTGAGAGTGCCTTTGAATTCTGGATCCTCCTGCCTCAGCCTCCTGACCCGCTGGGATTACAGGTGTATGCCACAGCACCCGGCTCAATTTACATTTTTAATATCCAAGTATAGGTGTTAATTCTCCAAGGAATACTGGAGTAGAAGAAATTCAAAGAATTTGATTTTGAGGCAAGAAATCACTCCAGACCTCAGCTTGGAATATTTATTTATATTAAATAGTTTATTAATAGTTATATTAAGTAGTTTGGTCTAAAGATTAACTTTTGAGGCATGCTAATGACCAGCACCCATGGGAAATTCAAAGGGAAAAAACGCCTTCCAAGCCTTAGTTATTAGTCAGTTTTCTCTTACTATAACAAATATCTAAGGTTAAACTTAAAGAAAGAAAATGTTTACTTTGGCTTGCAGGTTTGGAAGTTTCAGATTGCTTATGGGTCTGTGGTGAAACAGCACCTTGTAGTGTGGCAAGCTTCTCACCTCATGGTGGCCCAGAAGTGAAAGGAAGAGGAGGGGCAGGGTCCCAATAACCCCTTCAGGGTCATGCCCCTTAATGACCTAGTTTCTTCCCACAATTCCCCACCTCCTAAAGTTCTACTACCTCCCAGTAGCGCCATGGGCTAGAGACCAAGCCTTTAATGTGGGGGGCCTTTGGGAGACAAAATATAGAGGTGGGCATATTGATGCATACCTGTAATCCCAGCGACTCAGGAGACTGAAGCAGGAGGATCTGAGGTTTCAGGCTAGCCTCCACAACTTAGTGAGACCCTATCTCAAAATACATAAAAAGGGCTGGGAATGTAGCTCAGTGCTAGATACCCCTGGGTTCAATCCCCAATGGGGGGAAAAAAAGCCACAACAAACCTGTAGTATCCAGTATTTTTAGTGAGAAATTAAAAATAATCTAGTCTTGAGACAGTTTTAGTGGATGAGATTTTTTTTTTTTTTTTCTCCTAAACTAGGGATTGAACTCAGGGCCTCACACATGCTAGGTAATCTTTCTACCACTCTGCAATATTTCTAGTCCTAGATAAAAAAAGTTTTTTAGGTGCTGGGGTTGTGGCTCAGTGGTAGAGTGCTCGCCTAGCATGCATGAGGTTCTGGGTTCGATCCTCGGCACCACATAAAAACAAATTAATGTATCCACCTAAAACTAAAGATACATACATAAATAAATATTTTTTTAAAAAGTTTTTATATATGTCAGTTTATGGTCCAAATAAGAGATGGAAACCATGCGAATTATTTTAATAATATGACATAAAGAATTGATAGTATAGTAACTAAAGAAAAGCAAAAAGTAGTATTCAGGAATCAAGGAAATAGGGACTGTGGGTATATCTTTCAGTAAGAGAGTGCTTGCCTAGCATGCATGAAACCCTGAGTTCCATCCCCAGGGAGAAAGAAGGAAAGAAGACAGATCAGGGGATGGCAGTTGGGGAAGAGCCTGAGGATGGGTGTTGCTTCTCTGGTGTTGTGTCTGAGGCTGTTAGGAAGCTGGCTCTGAGCAGGTTGCAAATGGCAGCTGGAGTCCCCTGCATCTGTGGAATAAACTGCTTCCTCTGGAAAACACTGGCAGGGGCCAGCTGGCAAAGTGGAAGTGTCTGCAGAGCTCTGTCCCCAGTATCACAAAAGCACAGTTAAAAAGAATGGATGTGGAGCGGAGGCAAGAACCGGAATGCTACCCACTCCCGCTTTGCCCCTGGGTATCTACAGGCCCTTCTATTCCCAGGGCCACAAAAGCAACCCTTTCTGCCCCAGAGAAATGACTAATTGTAGAACTTCTCATTCTCTTCCTCAAGATGAAGAAATGTGAGGCCCTGCAAACATATCAATCTCTGGGCTCTGTTGATTCCTCTACTTGAGCCATAGTTCCATCAGAATATATAATAACAATGTTACTTAAGGATCAGAGGATAAAGTTAACTTTTCTAAAAAAAAAAAAAATGAGCTCTATCTCTGGCCACATTTGGACATTTCTTGTTTCTCCTATATCTGCTCATGGCCTTGGGTCTGCTTTCCTTTGACTGCAGTCCTGCTGTCAGCTGAAAGTATTAGCCAAATCCTGCCCACTGGCCTACTTCTATATGACCTCCAGTCGGATGCCTGGACAAAGAACCCACCTCTCTTCCAACAATTTATGGAAACATGGCTCACTGAGGTGTTAGTTTGAGCCAATAGCGTCAACAGCAGGCTTCTACAAACCTCAGAATGTCCATCAACAAATACTTGCCTGGGCAGCATGACGAACACATGATGATGGAGAGATGACAGGAAGCAGTGGGATGTCTTTGGGAAGCTCATAGGAAAGGGGAAAGGCATGGAGATAGGAGGGCCTGTTGGAGATTTGTGGGTTCAAGTACAGTCAGTTTGGGCCTAGTCCAGTGGGCAGGTGACCTTCACTCACCCAAACTCTGGAAGTACAGAGAGTAGGGGGATGGGTTTGTGCTGGAGATGTTGCCTATGGGCAAGACCAGCATTTATGCAGTAAATTGTACCATTTGCTGAAAACTGACTCTCTCTGCTAGGCACTATAATTACTTTACATCAATATTTCATTTAAATTTCACAATAGCACAAAAATAAAATGGATCAAAGACCTCAGAATTAGACCAGAGACTGCAAATCCTGGAAGAAAAAAATAGGGTCAACACTCCAGCTTTTACATACAGGCAAAGACTTTATTTTTTTTATTATTTTTTTTAACTTTTTAATATTTATTTTTTAGTTATCGGCGGACACAACATCTTTGTTTGTATGTGGTGCTGAGGAGCGAACCCAGGCCGCACGCATGCCAGGCCAGCGCGCTACCGCTTGAGCCACATCCCCAGCCCAAGACTTTATTAATAGGACCCCTAAAGCTCAGGAAATAATGCCAAGAGTTAATAAATGGGACAGCATCAAATTAGAAAACTTCTACACAGCAAAGGAAACAAAAATGAAGAGAGAGCCTATAGAATGAGAGAAAATCTTTGTTAGCTATTCTTCTGACAGAGGATTAATGTCTAGAATATATAGAGTTCAAAAGACTGTACACCAGGGGCTGGGGCTCTGGCTCAGCGGTAGCACACTTGCCTGGCATGTATGAGGCACTGGGTTCGAATCTCAGCACTGTGTATAAATAAAGGTCTATCAATAATTTAAAAAAAATTTAAAAAGAAACTGTATACTAAAAAATCAAATAACCCAATTAATAAATGGGCAATGAATTAAACACATACTTCTCAAAAGAAGAAATACAAATGGCCAACAAATGGTTGAAAAAAATGCACAACATCATTAGCAGTTAGGGAAATGCAAATCAAAACTACAAGTAGATTTTATCTCACACGTCAGAATGGCAGTCATCAAGAATACAAATAATAATAAATGCTGGAGAAAGTGAAGAAAAAGGAACACTTTTACATTGTTGGTGGGATTGTAAATCCAACAAGACTATGGAAATCAGTACGAAGATTCCTCAAAAGACTAGGCATGGAACCACCCAGCTGTACCACTCCTTGATATTTGTCCTGAAGAATTATTAAAGTCAGCATGTTGCAGTGATACATACAAACTATGGAACCAGCCTAAGTGTCCATCAGTGGATGAATGGATAAAGAAAATGTGGTATATATACACAATGTAATTTTATTCAGCCAAAAGAAAAATGAAATTGTGGTATTTGCCAGAAAATGGATGGAGCTAGAGATCATCACTGTCATGTCCGTGGTGGTGACTTAGAACAAAGCAGCCTATGCAGGAAAGGAACCTCAATCATGCGCCGAGTAAATGCCTGTCGGTCAGCGGGATCTCCTGACAAAAGCCTGTCAGTCGTCAGGACCCCCTGACCAATCCTGGAGTTCAGCCAGCTCCCCTGACCAACTCCAGCGGGACAAGGGACCTTTTCCTGTCCCAAGCTCTTCCCTTCCTGCCTAAGCCCCATAAAATCCCAATCCGGTAGAGCTCCCATGCCGTTTCTCCTCAGACCCTTCTCCTGTCCACTCTGTAGGTCTAATCAAGTTCCGCCCAGGAGTGATCTCAAATAAAGCCTCTTTTGGTGGCCTTTTTAAATCTGCCTCCTTTGGTCGCTGCCCGCCTTTGCCTGATCTTACAATCATGTTAAGTGAAATAAGTCAAACTCAGAAGTTTTGTTTTTTTTTTTTTTTTAGTATATTTTTTTAGTTGTAGTTGGACACAATACTTTTATTTTATTTATTTTTATGTGGTGCTGAGAATCAAACCCAGTGCCTCGCATGTGCTAGGGGAGTGCTCTATTTCTGAGCTACAACCCTAGCCCTCAGAAGGTTTTCTTACATATGTGGAAGCTAGTGAGGAAAAAGGAAATGAAAGGTAGGGATGGATCTCCTAAAAATCAATGGAAGGGACTGGGGTTGTGGCTCAGTGGTAGAGCACTTGCCTGGCATGTGTGAGGCCCTGGGTTTGATCCTCAGCACCTCATATACATAAACAAAGTAAAAAATCCATTGGCAACTAAAAAAGTATTTTTTTAAAAAATTAATGGAAGATTAGTAAAGGAAAGGACCAAGTGGTGGGAGGTAGGGAGGAAGGGGGGTTCTGGGAAATGATAGTGGCTAAATTATATTGTTATATTATGTGCATATATGAATATGTACTGAGAAACTGATGTGACTCCATTTTTGAGAAACCAGCCTCTAACTCAGAGCAAATCCTGTCCAAGGAAGGGCGCGTGACCCTTGTCCTTGGAAAAACCCACAGAGCACTTCTAAGCACATACCCACCCTGCTGAGTTGTTTGTCTACAAATAACAAGAGAGATCTGCCGGCCCCAGGTGTCCCTGACTCAGTCAGGCTAGGTGAGGACCCATAGCAACCTCCTAGCAACCACCAATGAGCATGAGGCAGGGAAAATACCTGGGATGCCAGATGACACCCCAGTAGTTTATGGTGGTTGATAACATGTTGGGAAACCATGTAGTTTAACACATACACCCCTTGTAGCTTAAACCAATCAGTTCAAAGGAATCCCCCTCTTGTACTAACCAATCACCTTTACCCAAGGCAAGTGGAGAGTGGAAAGTAGAAACTTTATTAAAAAACAGTGGAAGGGGGAGGTCTTCCCTTTTTTATAGCTAAGGTCTTCTTTTAGTCTTCCCACATTCATGTCTTTTGTTTCCCTTTATCTTGCAGTGATAGAATGCAGGTGGGAAGGCCCAAAAGGTGGGAGATATATTCAGTAATCTGGGCAGGAAGGGCCTGGGATGGCTTTTGATTAGCACTTCCCTCTCTGTTTGCTGGGAGCTGTTTCATTAACAGTTCCTTAGGATGGGTTCCAGCCTTGGGGACAGTAACATTTCAATTTCCCGAGTGCTGCTCTGTTTTCCTGGACTCCATTCTCTATAATGGCCTCCATTTTATTTATCTTCCTGGATATTAGACCCGATTTACCTAGCTACACTAACTACCTATCTTTAAATCTGGCTTCAGAGGGAATAAGAGGTAAGGGACATTAATCAGATAACAGCTGTTAGCCAAACCCCAAAACACGAATCTACATTCCCACATGTGTATTAAAATATTGAGACTCAAGTCAGGTGTAATGGTGCATGCCTGTAATCCCAGCTGCTCAGGAGGCTGAGGCAGAAGGATTGCAAGTTCAAGGCCAGCCTGGGAAATTTAGCAAGATCATGTCTTAAAATAAAACAGTTTTAAAGGACTGGAGAAGAGCCTCATTGGGAGTGTATGTACATAGTCTGCCTGAGGTCCTGGGTTCAGTCATCAGTACCACATAAAACAAACAAATGAACAAACGAAATTCTTGACTCAAAACTCCAGGTTGCTGATCCCCTAGGCACCATTGGCGTGCTGCTTGCAACCCTGGCCAGTCCAGAAGCAACAAACACTTCTCATGGACTGTCCTCCTACCCCAAGGCTTTCCCCACTCAGCTTTCCCCCACCTCTCTTATCTACAGCCAATGAAGGTTTAAGCAAACAACTTTTCTTTCCCCAGATTTTCTTTATAAAAAGTGTTCTTAGCTGTAGATCCGGCAGAATTTATCCAACTGCTAACTAGCCTTGCTCCTGGATATTGAGGAACTTGTCCCAGAACCTGATCCTTTTTTCTGCTAGCATCTCTAACTGCTCAGTAAACCCTTTTATTTTAGACAGTTATTAAGAATCATCAAATGTTTTGGTTTAACAACGTTGATACCTTGAGAGCCAGAAGACTGTCCCCAGCAGTGATCTCATCATGCTCACCCCAGGCCCCCACTCCTGGACATGGAGAGTGTCCCATCCTTCAAAGGATGAGCTCCTCTGTGTGGCCTGGCTCCCCTGGTACTACCCAGCACTGAGCTCCTGGAGGGTCTCCCACCCCATGCTCTGTGTTCTCAGGTATTCTTCATGTGCTCTGGCTTGCAATTCTACACACTTCAGCTCCTGTAGTAGGTCACTTCATTGGGCCTGGAACTGTTGAAGGACTTCCTGCATTTCTTTCTTTAGAGCCCTTCAGTGTCACATTTTGACCAGAGGGATTCCAGATTTTCCCAGATGTGCCTTTGTTCCTCCTGCTTTCCTGACACTCATCTGCTGTAGAAAGCCTTCTTTTCACCCCTTCCCTTTCCACTTCTGTTACCCATCAGATACTGCTTCTTCCAGGGAGCCCCCTGGGTCCCCTCCTGCTTGAATTATAGGCATTTCCTGTGTTCCTGCAGCACTGGCCCATGGAATTTAAGTACTGGTGCCCTTGTCTGTCCCTGTTGCTGGGTAGGTTCCAGGAAGCCAGGAGCCTTGCCTTCCTCATCTCTGAACAGACATGGCATGGATGCCAGCTGCTAGCAAAATTCCTGCCAAAAGCAGATTCACAAAAATGCCTTAGTCATTCTTTGGTGTTTAGCACTGCACTGCTTCTGACCAAAGAATTGAAGTGCATCAATGGGTTTATACTCATGGGGTTCCCTTGTCTTACTGGTGCTCCATCACCCTAAAGGGGTAGTATAAGAGCTACTGACTTCTATGGTTAAGTTTTGTTCTTTGGGAATTAACAAGTTCTTGGGCTTTCATATCATGTGCCTGCATTAGTCAGGTGTATAATCTGATTATCTTCAAATTATGAAAGTTTTATTTTCTCTTTTCCAATTTTTTGAACTCTCTTTTCTTTCTCTTACCCAATTGCATTGGCTAGCATCTCCAGAACATTGTTAAGTCATGCTACTAACAGTGGATGTGCTGTCTTGTTCATGACTCAGTGAGAATCCCTCTAAGAATCTTCTTTATATAAGATGCAACCTTTGCAACTGAGATATATTTTATCCTCTTAAAGAAGAGAATGAAGGGTTTAAAGAGTTTTGTGGGAGAGCATATGAATATACTATCTTTTAAAACTAGTCTCCTAATTTAATGAACATTTGGGCTATTTCCCATCTTTTGCTAATTAAAAGAAATGAATAACTTTGTATACATAACCATCATTTGTACATGTACAAACATAGCTGTAGGATCAGTTCCTGGAATTGGAAGCATCAGATTGCACAATGGTTAATGTGTCAACTTTACTTGGCCAAGGGATGCCCCACTAGCTGATAAGATATTATTTCTGAGTGTGTATGTGAGGATGTCTCCAGAAGAAACAAATATTTGAATCAATTGACTGAGGAGAGCAGATTGCCCTCTGCAGTGTGGGTGGGCCTCATCAACCCATGGAGTGTCTGATGGAACAAAAAGGAAAAATTATAGTAAAGTCACTCTTCCTTCAGTCTGCTGGCCTCAGATATCAGAGGTCCTGATTCTCAGTCTTCCAACTCTAACTGAATTATGTCACTGCTTCTCCTGGGTTCTCCAGGTTGCAAATGGAACTTCTTAGCCTTCAGAGTCACATGAGTCAATTCCCATAGAAAATCTCCTCATATATGTATACATATTTTAGTTCTGTTTCTCTAGAGAACGAATTCAGGCTGGATCAAAGAGTCGGTAGATATATAAAACTTTTCAGGTTTGCAAGAAGATGATAGATGAAAAATTGTATCTCAATGTCATTCTTAATATGACTAATTGAGTTTTTCCAACTATTTAAGGACAATTTATATTATCTTTTCTGTCTATATTGTGACCATTTTTTTATTGGATTGATGAATTTTTCTTCTTATTGATTTCTGGGAGTTCTTTATATATTAGGGAGACTCTCCCTTTGTTTGATATGAGCTTGGTCAGGACAGGAACCAACACAGTCTATTGAGGAGTCCAGGGTGGCTTATCCATACATTGGACAGAATGAGGCCTTTTCTATGCTGCTGCCCAGGAATGGGCAAGAAGGCCAAAGATGAGTTTTATTATCTTCAGATGAAATCCTATTGTCTTCGGGCCAGCTCAGCTCTATAGTGGCCACCTATGTAACATGTGGAATCTCCAGGGTGTAAGAAGCCCAAGTACCAAGAGGGTGGCATGAGCATTTCCTTCTCTTCCCACTTGCAGTCACTGATGGCCTATCCAGTTCTGCTGTGCCCTCCGAGTGCTGCGAGTAAGGGTTCTGGTGCTGACGTGTGGGTTTGCTCAGCTGCTCTGTCTCATAGGCCCTGTCTCTCGTCCACAATCCTCTACTCTCGTCAGTTGGTGGCAAGGGTTTTGTTGTTGTTGTTTAATCTTAAGAACCTGAGGTGGAGAATAGAGTTTGGGAAAAGGTTGAACTAAGCAAAGCAACCAGAAAAGAGTCATGGTGACCCATGACCACCAGGTGGCGGACGCTGTTGCAGAGCATGGGCCCGCTGGGAAACTGAGGCAGTGCAAAGGTCCTCTCCACCCGATTCTTGAGATCAGACCAGAAGGATTTCAGACATGTTGCTCAGAGTAGCAGGTGTGAGTTTATTAGAAAGGATAGGAAACGGGAAAGGGGACACTCTTGAGGGAGAGAGTGGGTCCTCTCAGAGAGGAGAAGGACAGAGGGTCAGGTAATTTCACTTGTTTGCCTTGAACTCACTGACCGCAGGTTTGCAAGAAGAGTTGGCCCTTCGTACCATGGGTTCAGCATCTGCAATTTCCATTGAGTATTGAATATATTTGAGAAAAAAAATCCATCTGTGCAGAACAGGTACAGACCTTGTTCTTGTCGTTGTTCCCTAGGTAATACAGCATCAACTGCTCACATAGTATTCATGTGTATTAGGTATTATAAGTGATCTAGAGATGATTGAAGGTGCGTGGGAAGATGTTGTAGGTTGAACAAGGTGCTGGGCCATTTTACTGAAGGGATTTGAGCACCTGTGAATTTGAATCCCTGGGGTCCTGGAACCCAGCTCCCCCTAAGGACCAAGAGATGGCTATTGGTACTTTCCAAGCATACCTTATTTTGCCTGAGGTGTTTTTGCATCCAAAGTCCGGTTGCTATTAGTTGAAGTAATCAAGCTTTCTTTTTACAGCTTTTGGAGTTTGAGTCATACCTTTCAGGTCCTTTCACACAAAACCTGGATCCACTTGGAAGGCTGAAGTGTCAAAGAGCCGCAGGGCAGGGGTGGGGAGACGGAAACCAGCCATGTCTGCACGAAAGGATTTTCAGGGAGGACTAAGGGCTGTGCTGGAGGCTCAAGCTGGTGGCTCAAGCTGGGGAGCAGCAGGGCCCGTCCGGACCTTCTGGTTCAGGAGTCAGTAGAGCTGGAGAGGGAGAGTGGGAAGAAGCCTGGGCCAGGCTGAAGAGATCACCAAGGCGCCTGTGGCGGGCAGGGGAGATGGTCAGGGCAGAGCAGTGGAGGGCTAGCGGTGCTGGAGACCCTAGACAGGCAAGCAGAGGCAGGGTAGGAGTCACAGAAGAGAGCGAGGAGGACAGTCATTCCAGAAAGAGTGATTCCAGGTGATGACAAAAGGCCAGAGGGTGGACACAGGAGAGGGCAGGGAAGGCCAAAAAGCCAAAAAGGAGGGCAGACGAGGGTGGTCCATGGATGGTGACGTCTCCAGGCAATGACTTATAGCCAGGAGTGAAGCCCGCATACACCACCCATGTCCTGGTCCTGACTGTGGTCACCAGGGTCAGAGCTTGGGCACCAGCGAGTCCCATGGCAGCTGCAGTGGTGAATCCCTGACCTCACCTCTGTCCCTGCTGATTGAACCGTACACTGAAGTGGGAGGAGGCACTGAAGGAGACTCCGAGGCCCTGCACCTCAGGCCTGACTGTGTGGGTTTTCCAGCCTTTTCCTGAGCCTCCCCTATGTGCTCCGGGTGTGCCTGCAGCCTGGATGCTGGTCAGGCCCCATTTCCATTTCCTCCAGCTCTGCTCCTGCTTAGGCCGCATTCAGCCTCAGGGTAGACCCAGGAGTGAGCTTGGGCTCAGGGGTATCCTCTGGTGGCACATCAGCTTATCTTGATGAGTCTAGGGTAAGGGAGCAGAATGTCTGCCCGGCCAAGGACGGCCAGGCGGAAGACGCCCAAGTCACCAGGGAACATGGCTCTTATTACAGTCTTCTTGCAACATGCCTTTACAGCTGCCAGCGAAAAGCCTGTTAAATCACATTTGACGCTGGAATGAACCCTCCAGGGCTGCATGAGAACAGGAGGTATCAGTGCAGAGTCACGTTCACTTCAGTACACACACTGACACAGGTATGGAAAGAAACAGAGATGTGTGCATATGGGGGTTGGTGTACATCAACACATTCCCTGACTCTGTCCTCTGAATGGGTCTGACACAGTGTCACCCCGATAGCATCAAGTAGACCTTGTATCCAGATCATGGTTTCTAAATACAACTCTCAAAAAAAAATTAGACTCAAATAACTTATTATAGAGCTGGGTCAGGAAAAATACAAAATAAGCTCAGAAAAGTGTTGCAGGGCTAGAAAATAAAGACTTACTAAAAACAAACACAAAACCCCATACAGGACACAGGACCCAACGGAGAGCCTCCACTGGAGAGAACTGGAACAACTTGACACAAGATACAGTAGCACCGGATCATAATTGAAAGCATCAAATATCTAAATCCATACTGGGATAAATAAATGACTGGATAAGTGAACAAATGAAGGAGAATAGGCAGATCCTCCATGAGAAGAATTCCAAATAAATTATGGAATAACTGCTCCTTGTTTAGGTGTGGGCTAGTGACTCACCTCAAAGAGGATGGCATGGAAAGGCAATAAAGAGAATCTGAAGCAGGTGTAGTGGGGCACACCCGTAATCCCAGTGACTCAAGAGGTGAGGTAGGAGGCTGGCAAGTTCAAGGCCAGCATGGGCCATCTAGGAAGACCCTGTCTCAACATAAAATTAAAAAGGGGTGGGGATGGTAGACCATGCCTGGATTTAATCCCCAGTACCAAATAAATAAATCCCCAGTACATAAATAAATAAATAAATAAATAAGAACTTGACAGTGGAAAAACCCAACAAACTTGCCAGGTGATCATGGTCAACACCAGCAGGGAGAAGTCATGTTATAATTGTGTCTGGGTATGATGGGGTGAGGGTGACACTGGACTTCTGTGGTCTCCCTCCCCAAAGCCCTTAACCCCACACCTCTCATTAAAAAAATGTCGGACAAATTCCCGTGGCGAGGCAGCCTATAGAATACTGACAACGTTCCTCAAAACTTGGATTCATCAAGAACGAGGAAAGTCTGAGAAACTCACAGTCGAGAGGAGGTTTCAGAGTTAGGACAGGGGAATGCCATGTGGTGTCACTTAGAGCCATGGAGCAGAAAAAGGATGGTAAGCAATACTAAGGGCGTCTGTATAAAAATTGGTCTTTAGTTAATAAGAATGTGTCAATGTTGGCTCATTAATTACAACAAGTGTATTATACTAGTATAAGAAGTTAACAGCAGGATAAACTGAGCGTGAGATACATGGGGACTCTGTATTAGCTTCACTTTGTTGGTACTGGAGCTTGAACCCGAGGGCACTCTATCACTGAGCTACAACCCAAGTTCTTTTATTTATTTTTTTGAATTCTGGAATTGAACCCAGGGGTGCTTCACCTCTGAGCTACATCCCCAGCCCTTTTTGCTTTCTAAGACAGGTTCCCACTAGATTGCTTAGGGCCTCGCTAAATTGCTGAGGTTGGCCTTGAACTTGCAATTCTCCTGTATCAGCCTCCCAAGTTGCTGGGATCAGAGGTATGTGCCACTGCACCCAACTATAACCCAGGTTCTTTTTTAAATTTTTAAAATTTTGAGACAGGATGGAGGAGCTGAGATTCACTGGATTAGAAGGGGAGAATCGGGGGGGAGAGAAGGAGGATGAGAATAGGAAAGACAGTAGAATAAATCGGATGGAACTTTCCTACATTCATATATGAATGTACAGTCAGTGTAGCTCCCCATCATGTACAACCATAAAAATGGGAAGTTATATTCTGTGTACATATGATATGTCAAAATACATTCAATTCTCATGTATAACTAAAAAGAACAAATTTTTTAAAATTTTTGAGACAGGGTCTCACTAAGTTGAGATAAGGCTGGCCATGAACTTGAGATCCTCCTGCTTCAGCCTTCCAAGTGGGTAGGATTACAGGTGTATGTCACCATGGCCGGCAAATGTAAAGGATCTTATAGTCCAAGATGAGCATAAAAAGAACAAGGGACAATTGGGATGAGATTTCAAAAGGGAGAATGAGTTGCCGTGTCTGTTGGAAAATAGGTCATCCATGTGGAAAGGGTGCAGAGATAGAGCCAGGGAGGCCCGGGATCCCCAGCACTGACCCAGGTAGAAACGAGTGTACCAAGAGCAGGAGATTGGGAAGCCTCCACCTGAGTGCCCAGAAGAGATGCTCCACTGGGGGGTGTCACCGAAACCTTCTAGCCTGGAGGAGGGAACAGGCGGCGGGAAGAGCTTCAAGCTCCCACATGACTGATGGTGGAAAATGGCCTTGTCATGTGGAGCCAGATCCTCTGAGTGGGACTTTCAGGGAGGCAGGCTTTAGATTTAAGAAAAGCTGCCTGGCTATTTGAACTATCATCTAAAAATGGAGTGGCTGGCCTGGCAGTGCAGGTGAACAAGCAGAAGCCGGAAGGCCACCTGTTGGGGGATTTGTCAAGGAGATCCCAGGGGGAGACATGCAAGAGTAGACCAGGCGACCTTAAGGCCCCCTTCAGCACTGAGATCTGAGGGTCTAACCTCCCCACTCAACAGCCATGTGGATCCCAGAGAGGCAGTGGAGTCAGACGGACTGTCGTCACTGGTAAGCAGGTTCTGGCACCGCGGCCACCCAGCAGCTTGCCAGTTTGGCTGGGAAGGTGCTAAATGCCCAGGCTCTGAGCTCTTGGCCGCCTGGGAGGTTCGTGTCACATATTTATAAAAGGATAGCTCTGTGGCCAGCTTCTCCCAACTGCAGCTGCCCGGAACAGATAGAAAGGGGGATGTGAAACTCCCTCCAAGCCAAGCAGGAAATTCCTCAACACAGGGGTCAGCAAGGAGACTGGATCTGAGCTGCTCCTGCACCTGTCCTGCCCTCTCTCCTCCCACGCAGGGCCCTGCTGCTGTCCTCCCTCCTCTGCAGCCCTCTCTCCTCCACATAGCAGCCCCTCAGGACTGCCCTGCTCTGCTCCAGTTTCCCTGCTCACCAGGCTGTCCAGCGCTGGCACATCTTGCCTCCAGTCCTCACCAATGGTTTTTTCCTCTTTCTAGATGGAAGGTTTCTTTTATTTCAAAAGCAAGCCAAAAATCAGCCAATCTGTGATATACCCACATAATGGAATACAATTCAGCAATAAAACAAGTGAGCTAACAAGCCGTAAAACGACATATGGAGGGGCTGGGGTTGTGGATGGGGCTGGGGCTCAGCGGTAGAGGCTCCCCTAGCACGTGGGAGGCCCTAGATTCGATCCCCAGCACCATATTAAAAAAATTAATTATAAAATAAAGGTATTGTGTTCAACTACAACTAAAAAATATTTTTAAAAAGACATGTGAAACCTAAAATATAAATAAATAAATACATACATACATGCATGCATAAATGTATATATGTTACTAGGAGGAAGAAGCTAGTCTAAAAAGACTGCCTACGGTATGATCCCAACTCTATGACATTCTGGGAAAGGGAAGCTCTGAAGACAGTGAGCAGATCAGGGGTTGCCAGAGATGCAGGGGGTGGGCAGGAGGGGAAAATAGGTGGAGCTCAGAGGATCTGTGTTAGTCAGCTTTCAATCACTGGGACCAATACCTGAGACCAGCAACTTAGAGGAGGAGAGTTTATTTGGCTTACGGTTTCAGAGGTTCAGTCCATGGTTGGCTGGCTCCATTGCTCTGAGCCTGAGGTGAGGTAGACCGTCAAACATGGCAGAGGGTGTGGCACAGGAAAGCTGTTCAGTTCATGGTAGCTGGGAAGGGTGGAGGCAGGGACAAAGTAGGCCCCACCTCCTAGAGTTTATATACTTATATACTTTATATACTTCCCCATAGACCTTTCAAATTATCAATCCATCAGTGAGTGGATTGATCCACTGATGAGGTCAGAACCCCTGTGATCCAACTGCTTCCCCAGAGCCCCACCTCTGAACATTGCTGCATTGGGAACAGGCCTTCAACACAGGAGACTGCAGGGAACATTCCAGATCCAACCATAACTGGAGTTTTAGAGCAGTGAAACTTATTCTGTAGGATATTGTAATGGAAGATGCAGATTGTTATACATTTGTCAAAACTCATAGAATGAACAACATGAATGGTGAAGTCCAATGTAAACTATCGACTTTAGTAATAATAATAATAATGTATTGATATTTGCTTATCATTTGTAACTAATGTACTGCACTAATGCCAGACAAAATGGGGAAAGTTGGGGGGAGCAGAGGGGTTTATGAGAATTCTATACTTTTCACTTATTTTTTTCTGTAAACCCATAGCTGCTCCTTTACAGTGGGAAGTGGGGGCAGAATACAGCTAGGAAGGGGGATAAGCTCTGGAAAAGTCCATGATCTCACTTATTCAGAGAAAGCCACTCTTACTACCAAGGTACAACCTTGTACTGGATACTTCTCAGAGAACTCTAACAGTGGGATCATTCTGTAGCTTCTCTCTCTTTTTTGTTTTGAAATAACATAGACTTGCAAAAATAGCACTAAGTGGCCAGTGCCTCCTTCAGCTGCCCCTCCTATGAGACGTCACATAACTGCAGTACAACAGTAAACCCTGGACACTGGCATCGTTGTAGGTTCTGTTTGCAATCTGCTTTGTCTATTTAACAACATATCATGAACATCTTTCTGCATCAAATATACCTGTTGTGGAGGGTTTTGTTTTTTTGTTTGTTTGTTTGGCAGTAGTGTGAATCAAGCCCAGGGCACGCTGGGCAAGTGCTCCACTGCTGTTATTCTTTATTCTGAGATAGAGTCTTGGTAAATTGCCTAGGCTGGCCTCTAGCTTGTAATCCTCCTGCTTCAGGCTTCCAAGTAACTGGGATTATAGGTGTGAGCCACCACACCTGTGGAGTTTTTGATGGCTCTGTAATAATTCATCATGTGCATTTCTGTAAGGTACCCAATGGTCCCTAAGGGTGGGAGTCAGTTACTAAGAGCATCAATGCTAACAACGCGCTTGGCTCCGTGTCTCACTCCCACTTTCTCCTGTTGCTGTTGCCTGGCATTACTTCCCAAGAAGTCATTTGCATTGAATCCTCATCTCAGGGCCTGCTTCTGAGGGAAGCACCAAAAACAGAAGGGCTGGAGGTAGAGTGGGCTTCAGGGCTATGTGATTAAGTGGCCCACAGTACCATCAGGGAATCAGTGCTTTTCTTCTCTCCACTGTCTCTCTCAGGACAGCTTTCATTTTCCATTCCAGCCTTCTTGGTGACGAAATGGCTGCAGTACTTCCAGGGTTCACAATGCATTCCATTCCTTCCAGAAAGGGAAGGAGGGCAGGAGTCCAAGAGCTCTTGCCAAAGAACAAGGAACCTTCCTTCCCAATAGCCCCAGAAAACTTCCGCTTGAGTCTCATTAGTTATGATAGAGTAGGTGGCTAAACGTAAACCAGTTCTTTTGGACAATTAAACTGGTTTTCCTGGCCCAACCATTGTGGGAAAAAAGGTGGCATTATCCTAATTGGATTAAAATAATCATCCTGGGTTCTTTTCACAGTACAGGGCAGAAGTGTCAGGGGTTTCAGCACATGGGGAATCACAACCCGCATCACAGAGCTTTCAAAAGTGTCCTTTGCTGGGGGTGTAGCTCAGTGGTAGGGCATGAGCTTAGTAAGTGCAAGGCCCAACATCCTGGGTTTAGTCCCACATTGCAAAACAAACAAACAAACGTACAATTTCTATATATACTGGCAAACTGTCCTTTAGAAAACACCTGTTTTCTTGCACTCTCTCCTAGTCTGGGTTTTATTATTACTTTTTAGTCTTTGCCAATTTGATGTGTAAAAAATGGTATTGTTCTATTTAGGAGCATTGTGTTTGTTGCAGATACATAGATACAATTTACTATTATAGATATGATATAGATATAAATATAGACTTCATAGGTCCAAAGTAATGGTTTAAAATTAAGTTCATAATTTTTTTTTATTGTACTGAGGATTGAACCCAAGGGCACTTTACCACTGAGCCACATCCCCAGCACTTTTTAAATTTTTTCTTTTGAGACAGGATCTTGCTAAGTTACTTAGGGCCTCACTAAGTTGCTGAGGCTGGCTTTGAACTTGTAATCCTCCTGCCTCAGCCTCTAGAGTTGCTGGGATTACAGGACTGAGCCATTGTACCTGGCTTTTGTTTGATTTTTGGTGATATATTTAGGATTAAAATATTAATACATTGCCATATCTGTTTCAAATTTTCTCCACATTGTCATTTGTTTTTCTTTTTTCTTTTTTTTTTTTTTTTTGCTGAGGATCAAGGCCAGGAAGGTCAGAGCCCCAAGCATGATAGACAAGCACTGTACTTTGAGCTACACCTCAAGCCCTGTCATTTGCTTGTGTGTGTGTGTGTGTGTGTGTGTGTGTGTGTGTGTGTGTGTGTGCTGGGGATTAAACTCAGAGGTACTTTACCACTAAGCTAAATCCCCAGTCCTTTTTATTTTGAGGCAGGGTCTTACTAAGTTGCTGAGGGTCTTGCTAAGTTTCCCAGGCTGGCCTGGAACTTGAGATCCTCCCCCCTCAGCCTCCTGAGTCTTTTGAGATTACAGGCATGTGCCACTGTGCCCAGCCTGCCATTTGCCTTTGAATTTTATTTGTAGTATTTAAAAGTTTTATCTGGTTAAGTTTATCAAAAATGCCTTTATGTTTATTTTTGCTTAGTTCTTTTAAAGTTATGCAAACTTTAACCTATTAAGTATTTTCTTCCTCTAAATCCAGTACTTTTTGTTTGTTTGCTTGCTGTTAGGGTCTGTAAACAAGTCAAGATGGCGCCTGGCATTTTGCCAGAGGGAGTGGTTTGTGAAGTAATGCCAGTGAGCCATTAAGTGTAGAGATTCCTTATTGGTTGACTGCTGTATCTAGTTTATGTTAATTAAGATAAGCTGTGTGGAATGTATATATACCCCTCCTGTCCTACAATAAACGGCTCCCACTCCTGCTGTATCAATCTACACAAGTTCTTCGTCACCCCCTGGTTATTTTGCTGCAGCCGGACTGCGGCAGCTTGCTTTTGCTTTTTAAGTCCTTAATAGATCTTGAATAAATTAATGTGTTAGGTAGACATCCTACCCTATTTTTCATTCTATGATGTACGTGTGTTTTTTAAACACCATTTATTTGTGTTTTTGCTTTTGCGGTACTAGACAGTAACCCTGGGATCTTGTACATGCTAGGCAAGCACTAAGCACTATCTTCTAAGCTACATCCCCATTCCTTAAAATACCCTTTGTTAAACATTCTTCTCTCCAAGAAATAAAATTGTACATATGTATGCATACTTATACATACATATGTGTGTATGTATATGCATGTGTGAGTGTAAGTATATTTGGTGCAAGGAAAAGAAGCCAAAGCCTTGTGCATCTTTATCATATATTATCATATAAGTTTGGGCTCACCTATGGATTTTGTGTTCAGGGCTATGGCCATTTCTATATATCATTGTTTTTAATAATTATAGTTGGGTACATTGGTGCAGCTGAAGGAGGCTGAGGCAGGAGGACTGCAAGTTCAAGGCAAGCCTAGGCAACTTAGTGAGTCTCTGTCTAAAAAAGGGCTGGGATGTGGCTCAGTGGTAAAGTGCTCATGTTCAATCCCCCATACTGCAAAAAATAAAAGAAAAAGCAAAGCAAAGGACCCTACTTGTGGAGAGACAGCTAGGACTCTACTGGACTAGACCCTGAGGTCCCTCACTCCCAGATCCTGATGGTTTGCTCTGATTGCTCTCTGCAGGTGCTTTCCCCTTACTGCCCATAATGCTCTTCCTGGCACGGACCAATGTCTCCACATGCTGTTAGCACACAGTCTCATTCTATACTCCCAAAGCCAGCAGCCAGGTCACCATCCCGTTTTACAGGTAAGGAAGCTGAGACCCTAGGAAAAGAAACATTGGCAGATTGGACATCCAGTACTTGCAGAGCCCAGGAAGCGGTGGGGTGCAGCAGGTAACCCCCCTGCTCGGAATGCCCCACTCTCCAGGTCCTCCAGTGCCCTTCTGTCCTCTCATCTCCTTCATTTTCTTCCTTGCCCATGATGAAGGAAGATACCCGAACACTAAGGCACACCTTTTTCTGGGTGGAATATTAAAGAATGAAGGGCAGGAGGGCTGGGGCTGGGGTTCAGGGTACAGGGTGCTTCCCAAGCATGCATGAGGCCTTGATTTGCATCCCCATCACCAGGGTGGAATGAGAACGCGGGAGACCAAGTGGTCAAGATTGTGCTTGCTCTGTGGCCTTAACGTATCCAAAAAAAGACCTTCAATATAGCGTTTGACACCTGGGAGCCTGAAGGTCAGGTGCAGCGGGAGCCGGCTCTGGGATGGGGCCAGAGTGGCTGCTTGCCAGCTGCACGAACCTGCGGTCCTGATCCGGGGAGGTGAAGATTCCCTACCCCGTGAGCTCGGTTAGCATTCGGTGACCCCAAGTGCAGACCAGCCCGCGGGGCGCGCGGCCGGCATTCAAGGGCTGCGGCGGGCAGGTGTGGAGGCGCTTGGGAGTGGGCGCAGCCGCGCCCTCTGGTGGTCACCCTCTGCTTTCTGCGTTTCAGCCCTCGCCGGGGAGGGAGAGAACCAGACAGAGGCGCGGGAGACCCCCAGGGGGCCCACTGGAGCCAGGCTTGGGCTGCTGAGGGTGGGGGCGGGCTTGGGCTACTCGGGTGTCACCTGGGGTCCAGGCTAGGTCTTAATCTTCCTCCCTGCCCAGGTAGCTTCACTATCACCTTAAATCCAAGGCTCATGCCCTTCCGGCTTTGCCCTGGACTGCCCTCCTCCGCAGCTCTTCACAACAGAGGGGAAATTAACGGGCTGCACAGGATTATCATTATTATGATTATCAGTCCACTACCCCGGTGTACACGCTGGATCCCGCCTCTGGGGACTGGGGGCGTGGCTTCGCGTAGAGCCCTTGCCCGGCCTTCCTAGGCCGGCCTCCACCCGTGCCTCGTTGTACTTTTTGTAGAATAGAGCAATATTTTAAGTCACTAAAGGGGTGTTACTCAATAAGGGAAGGGAAATAAGTAACTTAATTAACTTTTTAAAATAAAAGAATCCCATCCCGTTTCCCTTCATTAAATATTAATTATGGGCATCCTTCCTTCTTCCATCAAAACCAAAAACAAAACACCACTAGGCAGGTCCAAGTGAGGGAAGTGGCCCTGGGGCTGGGGCCAGGGATCAGGAGGTGCCCCAGGTGGGAATGGAGGGCCACTGGAAGGGGAAGCAGCCTGGGGAGTTGGGAGAGTAGTTGTGCCAGGACAATGAGAAAGAAAGTCAATATGTTGGGGAATGATGGGCCAGGTGTCTCTCTGTTGGGAGAGGACAGGAGAAAGGCCTGTGGTGTTGGACTGGGATTGGCGGTATCAGTCTAAGACCACGATTTTTAATACATCTAAAGAAATAAATATAAATGTAAATACACATGCCTGTGTGTTTCTGTGGGTGTACAGACATGCTACCTCGCTGCATGTGCTGAGAAGACCTGGGAGCACAGCTCACCTCTCAGAACACCCGCAGTCCAGATCTGGGTTGGCAACACCATCCTCCATCCAGAGGAGCCACTGCTCCCCAGAGCCATGGCTTCAGCTGGGGCTGGGCCAGGGCGAAAGGAGGTGAGTCTGCAACATCATCAGTGGAGGTGAGTCCTCCTTCCTGGAGGTAAAACCCAGGCTGTGACCAGGAGGAAAACCTGAACGTAGCCCAGAGGTCTAAATTGAAGGGAAAGATCAGTTGAAGAGACTGACAGCTGGACCAGGCGGGTTGGAGTGGGAAGAGAGGGAGCAAGGAGGGAGCATAGGACCTTTGAATCTCTGGCACCCACGGGGTGAAAAGCCAGGAGGCCAGGCACAACTGGCAGGGAAAGAGCAATTTCCAATGGTCTTAATAACTGAGGGTCTGCACTCCCACTGGCCAGAGAGAGATTTCATTGAATGCACAGCTGCTTCAGTGGAGACCCCTGAGGTGCCACACCTGAGAGGTGTGGTTACATTAGCCAGAGAGGAAAGACTACTCCAGACCAATCCTGAAAAGGCTTGAAAACAAGTCTGAAAAAGATTGGTGTTATTTGCAAGTAACTGAATTCCCTGCCATGAAAACTCCTAAGCTCTTAGAATCTAGAGCACTGGCACACACCTGTAATCCCAACTCAGAAGGCTAAAACAGGAAGATTGTAAATTTGAGTCCAGCCTCAGCAATTTAGCAAGTGCCCTGGATTAAATCCCCAGCACTAAATAAATACATACATAAATAAATACCTCCAAAGCTCTTTAAAAGGAGCACAACAAAGTCCAACCCCCTAAAACACAAATATCACAATATCTGGCATCTAGTGAAAAATTACTTGGCAAAGAAAGGAACACATGACTTTAACCTTGGAGAGTAACACAGTGTAAAGTGTCCCAAAGATGATGGAATTTTCCAAGTTTCCATTTAAAACGGGCTCCAGCTAACAGTCCTTGATAACACTTCAAAGAAGGATCCTGCTTCTCATGCCGTGGTAAACTGTTGCCACTTGGCCACAAGCCAGGTCAGTGACCTAGTGGCCCTAGGCTTCGCAGAAGCTCCACACTTTTCACACCAGGCTGCCTGCCTGACATCATTCAATTCCAAACTTCCATGTTAGGAGCAATGCCACTTCCTACAGGAAACCATCCCTGACCTTCCTGGCCCCCGTAATCACCCAGTTATTCATCCTGGCCAGTGAACACGGTTTGTGTGAAGGTTTTATTATGTCTCCCTCTGAACCCAAGAATCGGAGCCCGGTGTGTCCTTGAATCGCCATCAGGAAGCACGGCACCTGGCACAGGCTGTCTTCCATAAACACTTGCTGAATGCATGAAGATCTGTGAGCAAATGCGTGGGGTGCGATGGATGCAGGAAGTTCTGCGGAGCGTTTCCCAAGGTGATCCCTGACCAAACGGCGGGGTTCGGCAGAGGGCGCCCCCGCGGACGGGCGCCTGTCCCAGGGAGCTGGACTCGCGGGGGCGACGCAAGGTTTGCTCCGAGAACCGAGCTCTGGAGCACCGTGCTGGGGCAGGTAAATACTCATTCCTGCCCTGACCCTACTTATTTCTATCAACAACGACCTTTCTCCTCGGTGTCCCTCTCTCTTCAAGTCACCATCTGTCACGTTGAGAGCGTCGCCTTCAAGGCAAGATGTTTCCCAGACATTAAATGGGGGTTTGCCGGGTACGGTGGTGCACAACGGTAATACAGCTACCGGAGGATGATGAGGCAGGACGGTCGCAAGTTCGAGGCCATCCTGGGCAAAAAAATAAATAGGCATCCTGTCTCAAAAACAAACAAACAAACAAATAAATTTTAAGAAACGGACTGGGGATGTTGCTGGGTGCCAGAGGAGGCCCTGAGCTAAAAAAGAAAGCGGGCAGAGGAACGGAGGGTCGGTTGCAGCTGGGGCCCTTTAAAGCCCCCTTCAACTTTGCCAGTCCTGTTCCCCGTTGCCCAGGTACCCTGTCACCCCTCACTTCCACCACTAGGGGCACTCTGGGGTTTGAACTCCTGGCTCTTTCATCCTTGGCTCTCAGGCGGGTCTCCTAGAGACCCCTAGGAGACCCCTCGGCCTCCTGCAATCCCTGGGCCTAAGTCCTCAACAGGAGGAGGCTTTTCTCCTCCTTCCTCACCTTCCCCCTCTGCTCCGTGGGGTGGGTGGTAGCGGGAGACGCAACAGGCCTGGAGGGGCGCTGAGCAAGTGTCGCATCACACTGACTCATTTGTAAAGTTGGTGTGCGCCGAGTCGGCCCCAGTGGGACACTCCGACCTGGGCACATGCCAGGCCATCTGATTTTTGAAAAGGCAGATCCGGCTCCACCTGCAGAGATCAAGTCCTTCTAAGGTGAGGTCACTTGGCATTTGAGTGGGAAGGGTAAATATGGCAAAACCCCAGGCGTAGGATTTCTAGAAAAATTAAATGGGGCCGTGTATGTAAAGATAAGCCCTGTACCGCACATAGTAAATTTTCACTAAATAGGAGCTTTTACTGTTGTTAGCATTAGTAATCAAGAGTGTAGGTAGGATAGTGTGTATTCATCATTTCATTGAATAAATGAACAATTTCTGGGCATAAACAGGAAGAGGGGAAGAATGTGCTAGATCTCTCAATTTTCACGTGGGGAGGAAGTAAGAAACTTTTGTTCTTGACTTTGTTAATTTAGGAAAATACAGGTTCAAAAATTTTTTGGTAGCCAGGTGTGATGGTACACATCTTTAATCCTAGGGACTGAGGAGGCTGAGGCAGGAGGATTGAAAGTTGGAAGCCAGGTTCAGCAACTTAGCAAGGCCCTAAGCAACTTAATGAGAGGCTGTCTCAAAATAAAAAGGGCTGGGGTTGTGGCTCAGTGGTTGAGTGTCCCTGGGTTCAATCCCCAGGACTGAACAAACAAATAAACTTGGTGGTGCTAGGGATTGAACCCAGAGCCTCATGCATGCTAGGCAAGTGCTCTACTTCTGAGCTGTAACCTTACCACAAATTTTTGTTTTTTAATTTAAGGTGACAAGTAGTGGAATAACATTAAACTTACTTGGGAAAGGGGGAAAATACTTGCTCAATATAGCAAATGAGAGGTAAAGAAAAACCAGGGAACTGCAGTGTAAGCTCAGAAAAATGTATAAAGCACAATGACAAAGTAATTTCAGGGCTGGGGTTGTGGCTCAGAGGTAGAGCGCTCGCCTAGCACGTTCAAGGTGCTGGGTTCGATCCACATAAAAACAAATAAATAAAATAAAGACAAAAAAATGTGTTTTTAAAAAAATAAATAAGGGGCTGGGATGTGGCTCAAGCGGTAGCGCGCTCGCCTGGCATGCGTGCGGCCCGGGTTTGATCCTCAGCACCACATACAAACAAAGGTGTTGTGTCCGCCGAAAACTAAAAAATAAATATTAAAATTCTTTCTCTCTCTCTCTCTCTCTCTAAAAATAAATAAATAAATAATAAATATAAAGGTATTGTGTCCACCTACAACTAAAAAATAAATATTTTTAAATAAGTAATTTCAAATACACCCACTATCAGAATACCTGTGGGTAGCTAAACTCTTCTATTACAGGCAAGAAGGTTTTTTATTTATTTATTTTTTTTCATGAGTGTCCATTCATGTAAACATATGGTATTTCTGTTTTGGGACTGGGGATTGTAGGCCCTCTGCACAGCTCAGCATGCACTCCACCACTGGGCTACCGTCCAGTCCCTGTGAACAGAGAGGCAAGGTCAAGGGCAATGTAAATTTCACCATAATTATTCATTAATTCCTTCCTCCCTCTTTTTTTTTTTTTTTTTGTTTTAGTTGTAGTTGGACACAATACCTTTGTTTTATTTATTTATTTATTGTTATGTGGTGCTGAGGATGGAACCCAGGGCCTCGCAAGCGCTGGGCGAGGCTCTACCACTGAGCCCCAGCCCCAGCCCCTCCCTTTGTCTTTTTTACCCCATTGCTCAAATGTATCAGGCACTGTGTTGAGGACCCGCAGATCCAGAGACGAATTGACTAAGGGCTTCCAAGAGGCTCCCCACTAAGAGTGACAGGCAGGAACCCAATCCTGGCTCTCTTCCAACTTCTTATCACCTCCCGGGCCTTCACCTCAGGCCATCTCCCTTGCAAGGCTCTCCTGTTCCTCCTGACACTGAGGCTCTCCCTGTGGGTGTGGACCAGGTCCCCCTGTCATTCCCAACAGTGGCTAAAGGGGACGTGCAATAAATCCTCACCTTTTGCCCTTCCCTGTAGTTGTAAAGCCAACAACACAAACAGGTGGGCAGGTGCCCAGCCAGATGAGCCCCCTCCTCTCCCCTCCCAGAGAAGAGAGCAGGCCAGGCGACTCATCGCAATTCCGGTGGTGCACAGGTGATCCCCTCAGTTTCTGCAGGATACGAAGGGACAGGGTCCTTAAACACGGGTGGCCTCTCCCAACCCACACACGGCTGTAAAACCCCAGAGGAGGGGCTGAGAGTGGATGGCCTGTCGCACCACCTGCCAAGAGGGAGGTTAGTCCTCCAGAGCCCCAGAGTCAGGGGAATGGGGACAGTTCAGACAGAGTCTCCATGGCTGTCACTGCTATTGGAGCAGGCTGCCCTTCCAGTCTGTGGCTCCAGGCCAACCTGCAGGTCAGCTTTTGTGGAGAGAGACAAGTGTGGAACTGCCCTTCAGAGGAGAGGAGACCTCCTCCCCCAATACCTGGGGAACTGGGTCTGTCCTGGATTCTGCTGGTGTCCTCACAGGGGCGCTGCAGAAGGCCAGGGGGTGAGGGGCGCTGGCTGCTGCTGACTGGCTGCCTGTGTTGAGCAAGTGGCTCTGAGACCCATGGGCCTGCCCAGGTG
Organism: Marmota flaviventris; assembly: GCF_047511675.1. Lineage (NCBI taxonomy): Eukaryota > Metazoa > Chordata > Mammalia > Rodentia > Sciuridae > Marmota > Marmota flaviventris. Next base: position 6,903,785 of record NC_092508.1, on the reverse strand, counting down.
TCCCTTTTCCAGGTGACTTTGGGGAAGCTGAGGGCCAGGCCTACAGCTGTCAGGCTGTTTGGAAGGAGCTTGAGACTGGGCGCCCTGTGGAGTGGACACTCCCGCCGGCTGTGGAGACCCTCGGCTGCTGGCTCTTGGTGCCTTCCTTTTCCTTTGTGTCTGTCTCAGCCAGGGGTCCATGGACCTCCAGGGCCACTGTGGACAGAGTCCCCTGGGCTCATCAGCTTGGGTGGGGATGACAGTCACGAGTCTAGCTGAGTCCCTTGGGGCTTTCCTATAGCCTGCCGGGTAAGCAGCCTGGTGGCTCCCACTGGATGTCTCCAAATACCACTGACCTTCCTCTGTTTTGAAGACATTGACTCTGTGGACCTGTTGTGGATGCACTAACCAGGCAACATCGTGCCTCACACATTGTCAAGAATATTTTGTGGGACTGCAGGTGTAGCTCTGTGGAAGGGGGCATTTACCATGGCCAGGCGCTGGTTCAATGCCGAGCACCAAAAATTTTTTTTAAAATATTTTTTAGTTGTCATTGGACAAAATACCTTTATTTTACTTACTTATTTTAATGTGGTGCTGAGGATCGATCCCAGGGCCTCGCAGAGAAGTACTGTCTGCTCCAAACCTCTAAAAGATTCTGAGAACCATATCTGATTCCCCTGAGGTGAGCACTGTTCCTGTCTCTGCTCACATCTAGGAGAGAGGGCAGCTGAGGCCCCATGCCTGGGGGCCTTTGTGGCAGCAGCCAGCCTGGGGCAACATGGGGCTGTTGCTCCAGATCGCGCAGGTTTCCACAGGCCAGCACCCCTTCTGGAGAAAAGCCAGAGGCTGTTACCTTCTTGGGCCCTTGACCTGCCTAGCCCAGGATTCAGAAGCTTTTAACACCAGGCAGGAGTTATGATTTCAGAGTTTGTATCACTGCTGTTTTGTTCTGTTCCAGTTTCTGAGATACCCAACCACCGGGGCACATAGCACCTCTACACTGAATTGTCCCTCTTTGGGGTGTTTTATTTATTCATCTTTACAATACTGAGGATTGAACCCAGGGGTGCTCCACCACAGAGCTACATCCCCAGTCCTTTTTTACTTTTTATTTTGAGGCATGGTCTCGCTAAGTTGCTGAGGTTGACCTCGAACTTGGTATCCTCTTGTCTCAGCCTTGCAAGTCACTGGGAACCATCACATGAACCACCATACCTGACTCTGTGGAATATTTTATTGAATAAAACAAGCATGAGCTGCGTAAGACACCAAGAATAATTTAAAACGTTAGATACAATATATATGTCTGGCAAAGGACTTGTATCCAGAATGTAGGAGGAACTTTTACAACTCAATATAAAGACACACAACCCAGTGGAAATGGGCCAAACATTTTTATAAACATTTTATCAAAGAAGATATGTGGATGGTTAATAAAGACATGAAAATCTGAACAGCATCATTAGTCATGAGGGAAATGCAACTTAAAATGATGAAGCCAGGCATGGTATGCAGGCCTATAATCCCAGTCACTGGGGAGGCTGAGGCAGGAGGATGGCAAGTTTGAGGCCAGCCTCAGTGACTTAATGAGGCCCTATGTAACTTAGCAAGACCCTGTCTCAAAATAAAAGATGAAAAAATGCCAGAGATGGAGCTCAGTGATTTCCTAGCATGTGAGGCCCTGGGTCCAATGGGGTTGGGGCAGGGGACACCCTACCTGGTTCAATAATAAATACAACGGATAGTTTCCTGTTATTTAGTGGAAGAAATTCGCTCTGTCACAGTGGACCCCAACCTTGCCCTACCTTCTTCATTATGCACAGTTATGTGTATATTCTATATATTCTTTATATGCAGGTGGATACGGCCTTGTGTATGGTTCTACATGGTATTATATATAGTTCTAAAATACATATTTTCTTCTTACAAGGACAAGGTTGATAACATATACTCACCAGAGTATCCATAAATCTCCCTCTTCTTTAGTCTTTGTACTTAGATTTGGGCTACCCCAGACCTCAGTGGTGCCTGGCCTGCTTGTCTGTCCACACTGTTTGTCTATGTTTGCCTCTGTGTGGTAGCATCAGGCACAAAGCAGACATTGCTTTTAAAAAAAAAATCAAAAAAAAATATTTTTTAGTTTTAGGTGGACACAATATCTTTATTTTTTATCTTTATGTGGTGCTGAGGATCGAACCCAGTGCCTCATGCATGCTAGGCAAGCACTCTACCACTGAGCCAAAACCCCAGCCCAGATATTGCTTTTTTAAAGAAGTGATCAGGGGGCTGCAATTGTCTGAGCATTTTGTTCCCTGATCTTTGAAATGCTTTGCTTAGTGACACATTTCTTTTTTTAAAATAGAGTAGTCATTTTCTTTTTTTCCTCCAAACCCCCAGTACTGGGGATGGAGCCCAGGGGTGCTGTACCAATGAGCTGCATCCCAGCCCTTTTCTTTTTTTTTTTTTTTTTTTTTGACACAGGGTCTTGTTGAGTTGCCCAGCGGGTCTGGAGCTTGGGATCCTCCCATCTCAGCCTCAGGAGCAGCTGGGATTGTAGGCGTGCGCCACCGCGCCTAGCATAGTCATTTTCTTTTAATAAACTTTTATTGAGGGCTAAGATTGTTTCAGCTATTTGTTGTGGTTTAACAACACACACAGCTCAAATTCAGTGGTGTGACCTGTTCTCAGCAGCCCTGTTCAAAACAACCAGCAGGTAGAAGGAGCCGGCATCCATCCGCAGATGACTGGGGCAACTAAATGTGGCATAGGAGGAAACTGAAAGTTACCCAGCCTTAAAAAGGAGGGGAATTCTGCAGGGACGAACCTCGAGGCTGTTGTGCTAGGTGAAGTCAGCCAGACCCAAAAGGACAGACACTGTAGGGCACTGTAGGACACTGTGAGGCACCTGAAGTCCCAGATTCCAGAGGCAGAAGCAGGAAACTGATGGGCAGGGCCAGGGAAGGGGGATAAGGGGTTGTTCCCCGGGTGCAGAGTTTCAGTTTGCAAAAGTCCCAGGGATGCGGAGCTCCACGTGGAAGTACTTAACACTGCCAAGCTGTGCACTTAAAATAACTTGGTCAGTTTTATCATGTTTGATTTACACAACTAAAGAAAACACAAATCAAGGGTTAAATAGACACCACCATCTCCTGATGCTCTTGGGCGCTCTGGGTCAGTTTGGGCACAGGCAAGGTGGCTCCTCTCTGCTCTAGGATGTTTTGGTGCTAGCTGGGGTGACTTGATGTCTGGAGTGATGCTAATGACTGGGCTGGTGGAGGTAGGGACAGACGGCCTCCTTCCAAGATGAATGGCTTTACTCACAGGTGTGGAACTGGGGCAGGGTTGGGGGCTGTCAAAAGACAGGTCCCTCTGGACTGTTGTTGACTGGAGCCCACTTGTGTTACCTTCAGCTTAACAGCTTTCAAGCAATCAGACTCAGTTCATGGTTATTCAGGGTTCCAAGTGCACGTCTAATAGGAAAGGTGGGGCTGTGGGGTCTCCTATGACGTAGTCTCAGAGTGACCTAGCCCCATTTCTACCTCAAGCTTTTGGTCCACCAGTCACAAGAGCGCATGCAGGTTCAAGACATGGGTGCAGGGCTGGGGTTCAGGGGTAGAGCGTTTGCCTAGCATGTGTGAGGCACTAGGTTCGATCCTTGGCATCACATAAAAAAAATGAAGGTATTGTGTCCATCTACAACTAAAAATATTTGAGAGAGAGAGAGAGAGAGAGAGAGAGAGAAAGAGAGAAATGGGCGCAGATCCTACCTTTCAGTTGTAGGAGCCCAAATCATGTTGTAAGCGAAAGGTTCAGTTTGCTGCCACCTTGGAGAGTCAATGAATGAGAGGCAGAGTAACAGAGAAAGACGGTTATTGGCAGCAGGTGGGCATTGTTGGCAGGTGGTTGACTCATGCCTTCAGTGACCACGGCACCCTTAATCCTAGGAGTGAATATTTTATATGATTTTTCAAAGGCAGGGACGTGGATACCAGCAGGAAGGTGCCTTAGCTTCAGAGTTTAGGAGAGGAGCCTCTTCTGGAGCGTGGGATGTGCGTATCTTATCTCCTTGACGTGGCTCAGTGAGAGCTGAAGTGTGGTGGATCCAAACAAGACGCCCGGTGATCAACGCTTCTGTGTTGGTTTAGCAATCCGTGTTGATTTTTTTTTTTTTCAATTGGCAAAAGGGGATTTATTGAACCAGCATGCTGGGGCTCCGTGCCCACTCAAGAAGGGAAAGCAGCCCAGAGCCCCGAGCAGGGGCTGAGCACTGCTTAAGTACACTTCCGTGTTGATTTTTATTGTGTATTTCTGGCAAGAACCCTTCCAGGTGTGATCCTGTAACTTGGGACTAGGGAGTTCTGGGAAGGAAGGGTTTGTGCATTCCTAGCTGGCTTTAGTGTGCAGTTACGCTGTAAAAGAGTAGGCAGAAATGAAGAGAAACTTCTGATAAGTGGGTCTAGATGATGACAGGTGGGGTCAGGGGGTGTGCTTTTAGTTTGTGGCCAAATTGTGAAACTACACAGACACAGATGCAGAAAAGTCCACATATCAGGAGATTCTTGCTTGATGTTATTGTGCAAAGTGAACCACTCATACAGTTGCCAACCAGATCAAAACCACAGCATTGCAGGAGCTCAGAACCCCTCTTCTTCCTGTTGCAGGCATCCTCTTGGCCCCCACGTCTCACCTGACTGACTATACTGCTAACACTTTTCGATTGAACTTTTTTCCCCCTCAGTACTGGGGATTGAACCCTGGGGTGCCTTACCAATGAGTTACATCCCCAGTGGGCACCCCCCTTATTTTTGGATACTGGGGATTGAACTCAAGGGCACTCAACCACTGAGCCACACTCCAGCCCTATTTTGTATTTTATTTAGAGACAGGATCTCACTGAGTTGCTTAGTGTCTCACTGTTGCTGAGGCTGGCTTTGAACTTTCAATCCTCCTGTCTCAGCCTCCCAAGGTGCTGGGATTACAGTTGTGCGCCATTGTGCCTGGCCCCAGCCCTTTTTAATTTATATTTTGAGACAGGGTCTTGCCAAGTTGCTGAGGATATTGCTACATTGCTGAAGCTGGTCTTGAACTTGCCATCCCCCTCTTCAACCTCCCAACTTGCTGGGGTTATAGGCATGCACCAATGCACCTGGCAAAATTAAATTTAAAAGGCTGCGGATGTAGCTCAGTGGTAGATTGCTTGCCTAGCATGCATGAAGCCCTGGATTCAATTCCAGCATTACAAAAAAAGGGGGTGGCTGAGAGAGTGAACTAGAGAGATCCTTAAGAAGTGGTCCACAGCTGGGTATGGGGGTGCATGCCTGTATTCCCAGCAACTCAGAAGACTGAGGCAGGAGGATGGGGAGTTCCAGGCCAGCCTCAGCAACTTAGCAAGACCCTATCTCAAAATAGAACATAAAAAAGGGTTCAGTGGGGGCTGGGGTTGTGGCTCAGCGGTAGAGCGCTAGCCTCGCACGTGCGGGAGCCTGGGTTCGATCCTCAGCACTACATAAAAATAAATAAGTGAAATAAAGGTATTGTGTCCAACTACAGCTAAAAAATAAATATTTTTAAAAATCCTTGGATTATAAAGGATAAAGGATAGAGATGGAGAGGTGCACAGGACCAGGTATGGAGAAGGGATGCAGTGCTTCCTGACTCCCTTGGCATGCTACCCTCCAGGAACCTCCTCCTGAGAGCAATAGATTTTTAGGTAACAGGATACGAAGAGTTTTTCACATATGTTCAGTTTCCACAGTGTAATTAAGCCTCAGGAAGCTCCGAATCCTGTCTAGGCACTCCAGCAAACAGCCCCAGAGAGGGGCCACCCATCGGCCAGCATCAGGCCTCAGACATGTGAGGACAAGTCTTCAGGGCATTCCCCAGCCCAGCCTAGGTGCTGCCCCTGCTTTCACGAAGTGGACTCCAGGAGAGATTTCCCCACCCAGATCTGCCCCAGCTGCAGATCTGTGAGCCAAATATAGGAAGTGTGGGAATGGTTTGTTACACAGTGGTAAAAATGAACATGAAGTCTTAGAATTAAACCAATGATTTGGTTTTCCCCACAAAAGGTAGAACCTCCTTTAACTACACCAAAAGAACATTAGTGCAATAAATGAGCTCATGGGTTCACAACAAGACAAATGCTGCCAGCAAGAAGTCCACCGTTGGGTACTTCCTCATTGTAAACAATGGCATTTATTTTCTGACAGTTCTATATATTCATTATAGGAAATTCCGAAAAATAAGAATTTTAAAAAACAACTGTTAATAATTTGGTCCTTTTGGTCTTCTTCTATATATTGAAGCTTATATTATAAAATATGAGTCACGCTTAAAAGAAAGAGTGATCTTGGTCCATCATCAGGGATCATGCTTAGTTCCTTGTCAGGCACACACCGTGGACGTTAGAGAAGGCGTGCTGGGGAGTGTCTGGGATGGCCATGACTATGGCCACCTGGAGTAGTCACTAGTGACACATTGAGTTCATCCCCGGGGTAGCCAGCGTTGCCTGGTGAATAATTGCTGTCAGGGGTGGGACACAGCTTAGAGGGTGTCCTGTCTCCCACCCCTATGTCAGTGGTAGGGAGGCTGGGGTTTGCTGGTGGACACAGCCCCTGATCTCTGCTCCCTGCAGGGGATGTGCCTTTGAATGGTACCCAATGACTGTTCACATCACACATGTGCATTATGCAAAAGCGCTTCCTCATTTGGAAACACTCAAATGAAAAAATGGAATTTTGTTCAAAACTCACTCTCTCTCATTCACTGAAGAATTTTCAACATTATGTTTGGAAGTTGAAAGACAAGGGAGAGCTTTTAAATTCTTTCATGTGAGCAAGCATAAATTTTAGCATGTAAATGTGGTTTTAAAATGTTATTGCCTATTCATGAGAGTTTCTTTTTTAAAAATATTTTTTAGTTGTAGTTGGACACAATATCTATTTAGTTTTATGTAGTGCTGAGGATCGAAGCCACTGCCTCACATGTGCAAGGTAGGCGCTCTACCACTGAGCTATAGCCCCAGCCCTCATGCAAAGTTTCTTGTTAATAGAGTCTATAAAATTTTAAAAAAACATTTGGTCAAGGATATCACATAAAATGCTCAAAACAGATGTGACAACAAAGCAGATCTGCTGGTCACCTCCACCGGGTTAGGAATTGAAGCACCTTGTAATAGGTTTGTCCATTTCATGCACAAAACCTGTTTTACACAACAGTTAAAAGAGTTAGTTGGGATGTTAGAGATATGTTTATGCTATGTTTGTTTTAAAGTTATTTATTTATTGGTATCAGGGATTGAACCCAGAAGCACTTAACCACTGAGCAACATCCTAAACCCTTTTTGTATTTTATGTTGAGACAGGGTCTTGCTAAATTGCTTAGGGCGTCAATAAATTGCTGAGGCTAACTTTGAACTTGTGAACCTCCTGAGTCCTGGGATTACAGGCGTGAGCCACTGCTCCTGGGTGCTGGAGATCTAACTCAGGACCTGGTGCATGCTAAGCATGTTGCTCTGCCCCTGAGCTGCACTCTACAACCCCCGAAATAACATTTTAATTACAGGCACATATGCCCCCCATCTCCTTTGTCCCCAACGTGTCATATAGGATGCACATGACAGAGGCTGGACCCTGGCTCAAGTTTCCAGGCCAAAGAGTCATAGACATGTGCTCAGCCCACTAGGGTCTTAGTTGAGCTCGCCCTGTGTTTACAAGATTCTTCTCAGTGCTTGGGTGATGTAACCATCATGAGCATCAGCTTCCTTGGGGAGAATGACGACTGTACTTGTTTTTACCCTCTTGTTTAAACTGTTGCTTATTTTCAAGTTTTTTCTTTTTCTTCTTGTTTCACCCAAAACAAAGCAAAGCAAACCAAATAGGTCCAGAGCTCCTGCAGCTGAGCTGCTCTCTTACCTCCAGGGGAACCAAAACTTCTTCTGTTTATTTGCTTTTAATATTTTTAGCATGTTTTGGAAAAACTTCTTTTCAGTGAGTGAGGTGCTTTTAAATTTATTTATTTATTTATTTTGTACTGGGGACTGATCCCAAGGGTACTTTACCCTCGAGCTCTTCTGATTTTTTGAGATAGGATCTCGCTTAATTAATCTGCTGAAGCTGGCCTTGAATTTGAGATCTTCCTGCCTCAGCCTCTCGAGTGGCTGGGATTACAGATCCTGCTGCACCGCCCCTGGCCTTGTTTTGGGTTGTGCGTGCGGGTGTGCCTGCTGGGAATCAAGCCCAGGGCCTCAGGCCTGCTGGGCGAGCGGTCCTCCACTAAGCTGCTCCCCAACCCCTCCGTGGGTGTTTGAAATGCAGCTCCCGCCCCACACTCCCTGCTGGAGCCTCCTACTCCAGGACCTCGGGACAGGTGGGGGCACGCGGTGTCACCAGGGGTGCTCGCCTCCCCTCCCCCCAGTCTGTCCCAAGCCGCGAGCTCCTCAGTCCGGGACACTTCATGGGGGCTAGAAACGAACGGTCGGGAAAATTTTGACCGCTATCGTTTCCCCGAGAGACCACGGGGTCCCCGGGCTCCCCAGGAGCAGACGCTGGCGGCAAGGTCGGAGTCGATACCGGGGTTCACGCCCGAAGCGGGCGGGCGGTCAGCCTCCCAGCCCCAGCCGGGGAGAGGAGAGACGCGGTCGGCGGGACGCGAAGACGCCCAGGGCCTCCTGCCAGGTCCCCGAGCACCGGCGCCTCCTTAAGTCTGCGGCTCCGCCCTGCCGGCCCCGCCCGCCCGCGGTTCCTCCCAACCGCCGAGCCCCTGCCGTCTCGGCGGAGTGTCGCGGAGCCACGAGCCTGCGAGGAGCGCGCCGCCCGCCCGGTCCCCGCGCCTGGACAAGCGTCCCCACGTCCCGGATCCGCCAGCATGGCCAGCGAGGAGCTGGCGCGCAAGCTGCAGCGCCGGCTGCGGCTCCAGGAAGATGAGGAAGGCGGCCAGGGCGACCCCCAGCCTGCGCCCCTCGCCGTCCCAGCCCCGAGGCTGGAGCCCGAGCCCGAGCCTGAGCCCGAGCCCGAGCCCGAGCCGCCCGCCAGAGCGCCCACAGCCAGCGCTGGCGCGGAGCTGAGCGCCCAGCTGAGCCGGCGGCTGGACATCAACGAGGGCGCGGCGCGGCCCCGCCGCTGCAGGGTCTTCAACCCCTACACCGAGTTCCCGGAGTTCAGCCGGCGCCTCATCAAGGACCTGGAGAGCAAGTTCAAACTGTGAGCGCCCGCGCCGTGCGCCCCGTGCACTGCGCCCCCGGGGCTGGGCCCAGGACCCGGGAGGAGGGCGGGGGTCCGGGAGGAGAGGCAGCCGGGACAGGAAGGAGGTGCAGGGGCCCAGGGGTGCCCTTAGCGTTTGAGCCAGCGGAGCCGGGTCCTGCGCGCCGGTCTCTCCCTGCGCGGTGGAGGGACCTTCCCGCCGGGAGTCTGAGAGCGGGAGCCCTTTGCACCAGGACCGAACCCAGAAGTTGCCCTGGGGCCACCAAGCAGGTGTTCCTGGCTCCGGGGCGGGTTCCGCCCCCTCCGCGCGCAGGTCCCGAGATCGCACTGAGCCCCACTTCTAGGAAAGGAGCCGCGCCGGGGCGCCTCACCTGCCAGCTCGATCTTCATCCCCAAGGGGGAATTAGCCCCTGTCGTCCTTCTGTCTTTTAAAACAAAAGGGGAAAGTGAATGCTTGGCTGCCGCGGGGTCCCAGGTACGCCGCGAGCGGCGCGGGAGCCTCCTGGGGGCGTCGCCAGGTGGCTCCCCGCTTCCTGCCTGTGGGGCCCGAGGTGTGGGTCAGAACCGGCCTTGGCCGCTGGCTGCATTTGCGCCTTGCTACGTAGTGAGCGGGGGATCGCCCACCTGGGGCACCTGGAGCCCGCGCACCCGGCGAAAGAGGCGGCACGAAGGGACTTGTCGCCTGGGACCTCCCTGTCCTCACTCTTCTCATCTGGAGAGTGGGAGCAGTAATAGTCCCTTGCCTTTTAAGGCCATAAAGTATTTTGCACACCGTAAGCTCCTACCGAGCTATTAATATTATTTCCAGAATTGGGCCGAGACCGGAAAAATTACTGGGGGAGCGCAGGCCGCCGGCCAGGTCCTGCCGGGGCGTCTTTAAAGGCGCTTGGAATGTGTTTGTCCTCTGAGAGGAGGTTCTATTTAAAGGCGCTGTGGCGGGCGTTGTGGGGCAGGGAGCCTGAACTGCCCCTGTTCTGAAGGCTACCGAAGCGGCACCTGGGAGCCTCCGAAGGCTGAGCCTCCCTGACACCTAGATTTCTCTGTAAGCTGTCTGTGAGGCTGGTCGGTCCGCCCCCCCGGGTTTATTTGTGGTCATTGCTTTTCACGGGAAGACTGCTCTGGCCTGGGTGCTCCAAGTCCCAGTGCTGCTTCTCAGGCTTGACAGATTCAGGGAGGGCGTCTGGGGCGGACCTTCATTTTCAGATTGCTGTGTGATCATCTGAGTTTCTACCCTCTCTCCTTCATTTCTTTCACTCTTCCTGCAAAACCGTCTTAGGAAGGGTAAGTTTGTTAGCTGCCTAAGAGTAATGCAGGGGAGACCACCCGGTGGGAGGGCCCTGGGAGACCAAGCAAGGTGGCCTCTGTGAGGAAACAGGTACTGGACCAGCGTTCTGTGTCAAGCTAAGAGGAAGACAGTATGTGATCTGGGGTCCCGACAGAGTATAGAGGAACCTGTGCATAGTATTTCTTCTGAGCTATGACATTGGTTGGGTCTTCTGTCACTTGCAACAAATATTGGCATAAACAAAAGGGGAATTATTTGGCTCCTGAAACTAAAAAGCCAGCATCAGCTTCAAGTACGGCTGGATCTAGGAGCTCAAAGGATGCCATCCATGCTTTGTTTCTCTTTCTTTTTCTTTTCCTTCCTTTATTTTGGTGCAGTGGGGGGGTTGAACCCAGGATCTCTCAAATGCTAAGCACACACTCTACCACTGAGCTACCCACACCCAGCCCTTGTTTCTATTTTTTAAAGCCACTCCCTCTCTGTGCTATCCTTATTCTAAAGTAGCTCATCCCTGGTGGTGGCAGTGTGGCCACAGCAGCTCCAGTAAGTCCACTGGGAAAGAGCATCCACGGCAGAGGCCTTGGTGTGTCACTTATTTGCAAGGAAGGTAGCTTTACTGTTGTCTCCCTTCCTCCCTCTCCCTCTCTCTCCCTCTCTCTCCCTCTCTCTCTCCCTCTCTCCCTCTCTCCCCCTCTCCCCCTATCCCCCTCTCTCCCTCTCTCCCTCTCCCTCTCTCCCCCTCTCCCTCTCTCCCCCTCTCCCCCCTCCCCCTCTCCCTCTCTCCCCCTCTCCCTCTCTCCCCCTCTCTCCCTCTCTCCCTCTCTCCCTCTCTCTCTCTCTCCCTCTCTCCCCCTCTCCCCCTCTCCCCCTCTCTCCCTCTCTCCCCCTCTCCCCCTCTCTCCCTCTCTCCCCCTCTTTTTCTAGCACTGTACTGGAGATTGAATCCAGGGTCACTCTACCCTGAGCTACGTCCCTAACCCTTTTTAAATTTAAATTTTTTTTTGGCACTGGGGATTGAAACCAAGGGTGCTATGCCACTGAGCTACATCCCCAGCCCTGTTTATTTTTTGAGAAGATCTCATTAAGTTGCTGAGGGCTCGATAAGTTGCTGAGGCTGGCCTTGAATTTGTGATCCTCCTGCCTCAGCCTCCTGAGTTGCTGGGATTAGTTATGCACCACTGTTCTTGACTGCTATTGTTTCTTGTTGGCTCCTAACCAACTGCTGTAGTCAGGGAATTCATTGCTCTTGTTGGCCAGGCCACCTTGTGCCCCCCCCACCCTTGAAGTGGGGGCATGTGTCCACAGCTGGAGTTCTTCCAGACCCTGCCCACCTGTTCTCCCCTCCCTGCCTTACCTTCAAGCGCCACAGCTCTGCCACAGCTCTAAGTAATCCCAGACTCCCCTATTCATCCGTGAACCCCAGGATCCCCCCAGGTGGCTCGTTGTCTTTCTCTCAGGGGGCTCCTGCCTGATGTGTGTACCTGAGCAACCACTGAGTCTCCTCCCTCTCCTCCTGCCACCCCATCGGGTCTCCGCATTCTGGATGAGTTTGCTGCCTGGACATTTCCGGTGCATCTGGTTGTAGCCCTCATTCCCCTCATAGAGGCCATGTGGCCGTGACCACAGTTGATGGACAAGTCCTGGTCTTCTGAAGTGCCTGCAGTGCCTGTGGTGGCTAGGTCATGCCAGTCCCCTGTGTGCCCCCCCCCCCCCCAGCCCACGCCAGGGCAAGCTCCAGGCTCCGCCCCCCCTCACATACCAGGGAAAGCTGCTATGGAGCTTGATACTGGGTAGCTTGCAGGCCGGGCCGGATCACCTGTCCTGTAGCTGGCCCTCTGTTGCTAATGACTTCTGTGGTCCCAGCTTTGCCTGTGGCCCAGCCAGGATACTTACTGAGCCCCGGGGTTTCCTCTTCCTCTGCCTACTGTCTTTTAAAAGAGCTTTTAAAGAAAAAATTAGAAACAGTGTGCAGGCTTGGTGGCTCCCTTTTCCCAGGTTTCCCCGATATGGATGTGCCACAGCCCCCCCAAGGCTCTCTGGCACCGACCACACTGATATATCTGCAGCTGCCTTGACCACTGGCTGCTGGCCAGGCAAGGAAACCCCTGCCCAGGCCTCTGGGTCCCTCTGCAGCCTGCACTTCCCCTGAGGCCAGTGGCACTCATGCCAAGGCCTTCCCTGCTCAGGCTGTGTGGCGGTGTCCAACCAGCCAGCTGGTCCCTACGGTGCCTCTGCCCGAGACCTGAGCATGTTCTCTCCTTCATTTCCCTTTGGTTTCTGTGCAAAAAAAAAAAAAAAAAGTTAAAGAACACACAACACAGCCGCCGGGTGTGGTGGTGCTCACCTGTAATCCCAGCCATTTGGGAGATTGAGGCAAGAGGATCATGAGTTTAAAGCCAGCCTCAGCAAAAGCGAGGCCTTAAGCAACTCAGTGAGACCCTGTCTCTAAATAAAACACTAAATAAGGCTGGGGATGTGGCTCAGTGGTCAGGTGCTCCTGAGTTCAACCCTGGTACCAAAAAAGAAAGGAAGGAAGGAAGGAAGGAAGGAAAGAAAACATACAACATACCAACTTGTCACACTGTGAGTTTCTTTCTGAATTTTACTCATGGCAAATCAGTCCCAGGTGACTGTGAGGACCAGGGTTTGGGGGCCAGGCTTCCCAGGTTCACACTCTGGTCCCACCCCTTGCTCCCTGGAGCACGAGGTTAAAAGCTTTCTTGCTTCAGATACCCCTTCTGTTAAGTGGGAATAGAATAGGACCACCTCTCCTTGGGGATTCAGTGAATTAACTTGCATGAAGCAGTTGGCTCAGTGCTTGGCTTACGTCGGAGGCCCAGTCAGTTTTAGTCACTGATTTTCAGAACGTCACATAGCTATAATTGTGTGTGTGTGTGTGTGTGTGTGTGTGTGGTACTGGGGATGGGACCCAGGGGTGTGCTGCCACTGAGCTACATCCCTGGCCCTTTTGTAGGTTTTTGTTTTGTGAGGAGGATCTCGCTAATTGCTGAGGCTGGCCTTGCACACTCTGATCCTTCTGATCTTGATCCTTCTGCCTCGGCCTCCTGAGTTACTGGGCTGGTGTGCGTCCAGAGCTGTAATTTGGGGAAGTTTTGTGTTGTCCTTTTTTTAATAACTTACTTTGCCAGTCTCATTTTTCCTTTGAAGGTGATTGAACTTCTGCTTGAGCTGGGGAGTGGTGGCCTGGTCACTCGGGGGGTTACCTGTTCCTTTCAGAGTCCTTAGAAGGGACCACTAGTTCCAGTGCTAAGTCAGCACGTGTGTTTCCTGGTGCTTTTGAACAGAGTGCCGCATGCCGGGAGCTTAACACAGCAGAGGCCGTTCTCTTGGTTCTGGCAGCTAACAGTCTTCAACCAAGGCCTGGGTGGGTCCTGCGCACTCCGGAGGCTCTGGTCCTTCCTTGCCTCCCTCCTCGCCTCTGGGGGCTGCTGGCAGTGCTTGGCATGCCCTGGTTTACAGAGGCAGCACTTCAGTCTCTGCCCCTGTTGTCACCTGGTGCTTTCTCCCTATCTTCGTCTCTGTCTTCACTTAGCCTTTCTTATAAGGACACCAGTTGCTGGAGTCAGGGCCCATCCTGGTCCAGCGTAACTTCATCTTGATCACACTTACATCTGCAAAGATTCTGTTTCCAGAGATGGTCACATTGTGAAGTTGTGGGTAGACATGAATTCTGGGGGGACGCTCTTCAACCCAGCACAGCAAATGAGCAGAGCTGCCCAGTCCTGGTGGCAATGTCTCTGGAGATGGGAAGACCCTCCCAGGAGGACCTTGATTTAGGAAGTTCAGAATCTCAGACTTCTCCAAAGCCAGCATGAGCCTCCCTGCCCCCCCTCCCCCACCCCATGGAGAACCAGCCTTCCCAACCCTGATTCAGATGGACTTGCTGCCCAGCTACAAGACAAACCCAGTGGAACTGAGTCCCAGCCCTGCAGGGCGCACACTTAGTTTCAGCAAGAATTTCACTTTTCAGCAGTTTCTAGATTCACATTCTGATGTTGCCTAGTACGTGGGGCCCTTGGAGTGTGTAACCTGATGAGACCACTACACAAAGCACACCCGTTCTTTTTGTTGGAAAGGGGGGCTGGATTGTCATGCACACATGGCAGAACATGCTTTGGTCTTTTAAATTGGATTTTCTTAATTTAACGAATGTGGCTTGCAGATTTCTTACATTTTCTAGGCTTCCAAAACAAAAATGGCTGGGGTTGTGGCTCAGTGGCAGAGCGCTTGCCTAGCACGTGTGAGGCACTGGGTTCAATCCTTAGCATCACACAAAAATAAAGAAATTTATGAAAAAACAAAATAGATCCTTCCCAGCCTGGGGGCTTGTTGGGATCTTAGCGTGGCTGTGGCTTATCTTTGTGTCCCTAGGACCTGACACAAATGAGCCTGCTCCTAAACAGTATGTTGTAGAAGAAAGAACCTTCTAATGAGTGTGGGAAGCCGGGGGCATCATCAGCCTGGCCAGAGAAGGTTTCCTCTCCATTTCCAAGTGTGTCACTGGATACCGGGGCTGGGAGAAGAAAATAGTGGCCTGATTTTAAAAGAAACTGACCCTGCAGAGCGTGTTGAAGGCTGAAATTCGAGCTGAGCTGGCCGGGCAGTCAAGGTTAGACAGGAAACTTTAATTACCCTGGACTGATCCAGAGGCCCTTTTCATGGGGAGGTAATGAGGACAGTCACTTAAAGGCAGGACCCAAACGTAGCACCTTGGAGTGCAGCTCTGGTGTTTCTGCAGCACGCAGCAAGCTTGTCTATTCCCCAAAGACAGGGTGGGGAGAAGAGCGTTCTGCCTGGGAAGGTTGTCTTTTTATTAAAAATCCGAGATGGTGATGTCATGGACACCCTGCCAACGCCACTGTCCCATAGCACTGGAGGCCAGAGGGTGGGTTCTTCATTCCTCACCCCCGCCCCGTTTCTTCTTATCCTCTTTGGTCTTGTCTAAGAGGGAGGAAGGAAGAAAGGGGCATAGACCGCTGGGGCATTTTTGGTTCCAGGAATTGAACCCTGGGCCTCGCACATGCTAAGCACGGGCTCTACTCCTGGGCTACACCCCACGCCTCCAAAAGCGGTGGACGTTGGAAAACTGGGGATTTGCCCTCCAGGGAGCTTTTCCAGGGAGGCGGAGGGAGGCGCCCGCATGTTGAGACCCTGATCTTCTGAGGGAATTGGCTTTAAAGATGGGAAGGTGGGGGCTGGGGGGTAGAGCTCGTGCCGAGGATCGTGCAGCCTGGGCCCCGAATATCCCAGCACCGAAGGGAAAAAAAAGAAAAGTGGAGGGTAAATGCTTTTCTTCTCCTTGGAGATAGGCAAGGACTTTGACTCTTCCTGATGGTAGCCTCCGTCGCCAGTGATTCACCTTGGATTTGAACTTCTCTCTCTGTACATTTGATTATTTCGAATTGAGGGAGTCAAGGTTAGACAGGAAACTTTAATTTCCCTGGACTGATCCAGAGGTCCTTTTGGATCCAGAGCTGGTCTGAATTTCTGAGGGTGCAGCCCCAGGTTGGTCCTCTGTTTAGGGACGTGGTCCCTGGCAGGAGGACCCTGCCTTGGTTTAAGCACTAGGTGCTTTCATCTTCCGGCACCTGTGAATAATGAGCTACAGGCAGAGGCGCCCTGGGCTGCTGGCCTTCTCCTCCTTAGGAGTTTCCCTTGCCCCCCACCTTACTCCCCACCTTGCTCTCAGTCAAGGCTCCTCAATATCACATTTTATGAGAATTTAAGTGACAAGACTTTAAGGTGGAGTGATTGAAAGCAGTTAGTTAAGTTTTTGTTTGGGTTTTTTTTTGCAGTGCTGGGGACCAAATAGAGCCCCATGCAGGCTAGACAAGTGCTCTGCCATTGAGCTGCACCCTAGCCCAGTGGGCTGGAGCTAGCCTGACTGTAGACCCTGTGAAGATTCTGGATGTGGGCTGGACACAGGCAGTATGACCTCAGGCAGCAGCATTCAAGGCCAAGGGTCGTGGTCATTCTGAACAGAGCGAGGGAACAGTGGCTACCAGCACTGAGAGTGGATTCAGGCCCCGAGAAGAGGCGGAAGCAAAGACCTTGGGGATGAACCTTCTGAGACAAGATGGGGGCTGAGACCTGACCCATGGTGGCAGCTGGCTTGGCCTTAGGTGGCAGCAGGTGGCAGTGAGGACTCAGGGAAAGGAAGCTATAGCTGTAGGGAAGAGTGAGCTCTCCTAGGCCTAGAGTTGTTGAGAAATGGGGAGAACTATCTTTCAAGGCTGTGAGCCTTTTTTGTTTGTTTATTTGTTTGTTACCTGGGATTGAGCCCAGGGGCACTTGACTCCTGAGCCACGTCCCCAGCCCTTTTACTTATTTATTTATTTATTTGTGACAGGGCCTTGCTCAGTTGGGGAGGCCAACCTTGAACTTTCCATCCTCCCTCAGCCTCCTGGGTTGCTGGGATTACAGCTGTGTGCCACCACACTAGGCCCCTTTCTCTTGAGTGTCACTGGAGGGGACTGGCCTGGCTCCTGGCATGAGGTTTGCAGTTCGAGGAGTTGAAGGCACACGGGAGGCTGGGGGCGGGGCTCAGAGGCCTTCAAGTTTCCTTGTAGGCCATGAGTGAGTCAACCTGTTCTGTCAAGGCCAGATAGGAGGTCTTCTTGGGTTCATGGGTCCTGGGAGTCCTGTGGTCACTCTTGACTCTGCCATTGCAATGTGAGAGCAGCCGCTTGGACAGTGTGAAATGACTCGGTGTGGTGGGTTACAGCCATGCAGCCTGTGGGCTGTGGTTGGCTGGCCGCGTCTAGGCAGTGATTCCAGAATCTTCTGAATGCTGAATCTCATGGATCTGCGGGAGGCTTCACTCTTCCCCTGCCTCACCTCTTGGCCCTTATCCCCACCCATGGCTGGGATTTCACTCACTGGGACAGGCCTTAGGTCCCAAAGGGAAACAGCCCCTCAGTTGGGTGTGCAAGATGGTGAGGTCGTAATCCTGGGACCCCAGAGCTGCCTCTGGGAGATTAGCACCAGAGCAGGAATGAGAATTGTGTCTGCCTCTCCTGTCCACCAAGGAAGCCGGGCAGGTGATGCCCCTGGCTGGGCTCCTGGTGTGGCTTTTGCATCCTCTGTGGGTCACCTTCCCCGAGAAATAGCCCAAGGTGTGCTTGAGTTTAAAAACTCCAGAGGAGAAGGAAAAATGAAAGCTAATTTGGAGGCATGTGGAACTTGGCCTTGGGCACTTGCCTCCTTGAGCCCCATGATAAGAGCTGCAGTTCCTGAACTCAAGTCTTCAAACCCTCAGACATCTTGTATGGCACTCTCCACACACATCTGCTGAGACGTGGCCCCTTGACCCAGGAAAAGGTCCACTGGTTTGGAGGGTAATAGGAGATAAGAATCTTGCAGTTTAAATAAAAGTTAATTATTTTTCATCATTAAAGAATAATGAGTATAATGTTCCCTGTTTAAAATTTCCTATAAAGTAATACAGGTATTTAGAACTTAAGAGAGTGGAAGCTGATACCAACTGGCATGGTCCATGTTCTTATGTTTTGGTGTTTTATTTGTTTGCAGTGCTGGGGATTGAACCCAGGACCTTGCACATGCGAGGCAAGTACTTTACCACTGAGCCACATCCCTGGCCCCTTTTATTTTTTCTTTTGAGACAGGATCTTACTAAGTTGTCGGAGCTGGTCTTCTTCAACTTGTTATCCTCCTGCCTCAGCCTCTCAGGTTGCTGGGTCTGGTGCATGTTCTTAAAGAATGTTGAGACTGTGATGTTCTGCCAGGTATTAACTGGGAGACCTTGGGCTTGAAGGATGGAAAACCCTGCCCTAAACTCACTCATCAATGAACAAATGTATCATCCCACCAGGTACAAGAGCACATGCCTGGAATCCCAGTTATTCCAGAGGCTGAGGCAGGAGGATCACACGTTTGAGGCCCACCGGCATGAGCAACTGAGTGAGACCCTGTCTCAAAAATTTAAAATTATCAAAAAGGATTGCGGATGTAGCTCAGTGGTAGAGTGCCCCATACTGGAAAAAAAAAAAAAAAGTAATATATTGTCCCATGTAATAGGGAGTCCAAAGGACAAGGGTGGCCTTGGGTGCAATGGGTTGCTGCTGTCATCAAGGACTCCTCTGCATTCCACAGGCCTCTGTGTTGGTGTCATTCCTGGGCTACTGGCAAAATAGTGAGGTTCCCCATCTCGCACTGTCACCATAAGGAAGTCTGAGGAGGTGTCTCCAGAGGCGGAGGAGACCTCTACTTGGATCTCCCAGGCTCTTGACAGGTTGCAGGAAGAATTTAGGGATGTGTCAGGCGTTAGCAGAGAGAGGAGGAGCTTTTCCAGAAAGGGGAGCGTGAGGGCCAGCACTGGAGAGAGGGGCAGTCAGGCTGGGGGCTGGGTTGTCATTCGGCACAGAATTAGGTAGAAAATGTATGATCCCAGTGGGAAACACTGAGCATGGCGGCGCCTGCCCACTAGGGGTCTGGTCTGGCACGGATGCGAGCTTCTCTCAAAGTGTCTGGCAGTCAGGCGATCCATCCGGCGAGGGTCAGCTGCACCAGGTTAACAGTCTCTTTCCTTGGGTGCCTTTGTCAGGCTCACGTGTTGTGCCTGATGGAAAGTTCCATATTCCCAAGGGGACATTTTTTCCTTTAGAGACTCAGTTTTATCTCAATATTCTGAGTTTCTGTCTCAATACCTAGCAGAGGCAAAATCTAGAAACAGAAAAGACTTTGGGTTCTTTTAAACTTCAGGGGGAATCTTCCACAGATGTGTCCCCAAACCAGCCTCTGCCAGCACCCAGTCGCAGTCCAGTGACTGCCCAGGGAAGGTGACATCACTGGTTTTGCATGAGCTGGGGTTAGGCCTCCTTCCCTGTGGCCTACACTGGGGGTTCTGTTAGTGAGAAAGATAGGGGGGCGGGCGACAGAGTCCCTCTTGGGCCTTTGTACTGTGCCTGCCTCTCATGTCTGGCTGAGTTTGTGTACACAAGGGGCTTTTTGATGGCAGGTGGGGATTCCAGAGATGGGAGGAGCAGCCCATCACTGGGGGCTCCTGCAGGCCTTTCCTCTGGGACGCTCCTGTCATGGTAATGGACGTCCATCCCCTGTGCTGTTCTCTTGCCTGGGGCTGGGTGGGACCCCTGTCAGTTGTTCCCCAGGCCATCCTTCATTACACCCCCGACTTTAGCCTTGTGCTGCCTTCCACTCTGAATTGTGGGCGTTGTGGGCCACCCACCCTGCCTCTCTGGAGAGCCCAGCCGGTTCTCCGTGTCTGCTCCTGCCTCCTGCCTGTGAAGAGTGTGTGCTGACACCCCCGCTTTCTTTCTAGCACCCCCTAAACCTCCTGTGTTCCCTTCGTTATCATAGGCACCATGCCCTGACTTTCCTCCCCCTCAGAAGGTGCTCCAGGTGGAGAGAGGGGGAGTGCCTGCGGCCAGCCTGCCATTTGGGGCTTGGAGTCACCTTGTTCCTTTAGTGGTGGCCTGGAATTCTATTGTTAAGGGCCTTCTCTCAGCATGGAGGTCTTTGTAAAAGCCCAGGGTGCACGCGTGTGTGTGTGTGTGTGTGTGTGTGTGTGTGTGTGTGTCTGGTTTGTCTTTTGCTTTTGAGACTGAGGATGGGACCCAGGGCCTCCCGGGTGCTAGGCAGGTGCGCTCCCCTGAGCCAGGCCGGGGCCTTGTGTTACTCTCCTAACCTGGCGTCCTTTGTTGCTGACTTAAGGTTGGTCTTGGAGATGAGACCTGGTTGCCGGTGACAGCAGCAGCTGCCTCAAGGCCCGTTCCTGGTTGTAGACCAGGGAGAGGCTGGGGCCGGCATGGCTGGGTGGAGTCTCAGGGGCTCCCTCCACTGTGCTGGGGTCCGACTCCAAAGTAGTGACCCTCACCGCTGGCCTCCCCACCCTCGGCGGCCTCGCCTTGCAGACACTCGCGCAGCCCACGGTCAGCTTGGAGCAGGCTTGCAGGAAGGAGAAGGATTCTGTTCAGGATCTACAGGCTGCCTGTGCCCAGGGCTGGCCCTTCTGCCTTTTCCTGGTGGTGAAGCAACCCAGGAACCCTCCACCTCAGGGCTGCAGCTTGTCCCCAAGCTGGAGTTAGACATCCCCACCCCCAGCACTGCTACCGAACTGGGTTTTGGGCAGCTCTTACCACATATCTTTCTGCTGACAGTCCCGGCTCTTGGCCCCGTGGGGACTTGTGAGCTCTGTCAGGGCCTTGGATCAGCCATGCTGGCCTTGGATCCCGCCCAGCGTGGCCTTGGCGGTGACAGTCTCTGCCCCTCCCTGCATGCCTCATGCCCCCTCCCGCAGAACAGCTGAGGATGTTGAGCTCTGGGCTCTCTGGCACAGCCCAGCAGCTGCCGGTGCACTTACTGTGTGCTGGCCCCGCTCCTGCCATGTGCACACAGTAACCCATCTCTTCCCCACAACCCTCTGAGGTGGGTGCTGTCGGTACCCCCACTCTGAGGCACAGACAAGCTAGGGGACTTGCCCAGTGCCATGCATCTTTCAAGTGGTGGAGCTGGGATTCAGATCCAGGCTACCTGCACTCTAGTCCTCTGCATCACGAGCCTCCCTCACATTCCCATCCCCAGCTAGAGGGGAGCTGGTGTTGCTCTGCAGGTGGCCTGCAAGCCCCACTAGACCACCCACCTCATACTTGGCCTTCTCCTCTCCATCGTAAATGTAGTAGCCAGAGGGCCTTGTTACAACCCAGGCCCCGTTACTGTGTTTCCCTCTTCAGCAGCCCTGTGAGTTGGAGGTAACATACAACATTCAGTGGCTCCCTATTGCCCATGAAACGGTGTCAGGTTCCTCATGCTGCCCCTTAGGGCTCACCCCAGCTGGCTGTTGAATTCTTCTTTCTCACTAGTTCTCCCAGCCTGTCTCCACTCTCAACTGGGCTAATTCCCTCAGAGCTTCTCCAGGTGATTATATTTCAGCCTATCAGTTATTATTGATTCTTGTGGAGCTCCCGACATCCTCCAGAGTTTTCCCTGGGAAAGCAGAAACAAGCTAACCTTTCTGCAGATCCACCCCACCCCAGGCCCCACCCCACCCAGCGTCCACTCAGCGCCATGCACAGATGGGAGCCTTGACCTCTGTAGAGGTTTCTGTGCGCTGCTGGCTGCAGCTGCCGGGGACCCTAATCACCACCAGGGAAGCGGGCGGGCCCACACCTCCACTTGGGCACACGCCTGTTAAGTGAGATGTGGAAAAAGGAAAGTGACCACCTTCTCAGGTTGCCCCCAAGATCAAGTGACCACTCACTCAGGTGTACAGTCAGGGCTTTAATTAGGTCACTAGTTCAGGCCCCACGTGAGGGCTGCTGGGTTCAAGGTGGTGCCAGCCTGGAGGAAGCAGGGTCCTGCTGGCAGGGAAGGGTAGGTGCAGTGGGGGCCTCTGAGGGCGGGTGGGGCAGCTTTTCCCTTCCTACCTGGAGCAGCGGGGCCCCAACATGGAGTTGGGCTGGCAGGGCAGGGCCTCCGCCTCTGGGGATGCTCTCTCTGCTGCTCTGCCACCTCTGCGCAGTGCCCACCCCAGCTTCTCTGACTTCCTGGGCTTGGAAGTCAAAGGGGGGCCTGGGCTGGGGCCTGGCACTAAGGAGTGCCTGTGGAAACCCTGTGTTATGGCGGTCCCAGGACTAGTTCCCAGGAGCCTCCAGCTGTGTTTCCCCAGCTGGACCCCCAGGGGAAGTATGCGGAGCTCAGGGTGGGCTTCCCTCTGCTGTACTGCAGCCAGCCCTGGTGGAGAACCCTCTGTGCCTGTCCCACCCCACCTTTAGGGATGGCTCTGCAGGCACCCTGCCGGGAGCTTATTTGCCTTTGATGTTGACAACAATTGGACAAAGGAGGAATCAAATGCCAGAGAGCTCCAGTACCTCACCCAGAGCCACCACACTGGCACGTGAGGGTGCTGGGACTTTGGACAGGGAACGTGACCCCAGGTGCGCACACCTGCCTGCTGCTTCACCTTCCTGGAAGGAGTGGGGACTTCTCAGCCACCCGGTACCTTTGCACTGCCGGATCAGGCTGTCTGAGGCCAACCCCTCCCTGGCCATCACTGGGGGGTTCTGGCCTCTGTGTGAAGCACTTTGGGCTATTGGTCGGCATGTTTCTTTGGGGTGGTCATGGGCCTCTTTGCTTTGTTTCCACCCTGGGTGGCTGGTGTCAGTGGGCAGTCTGTTTGCAGTCGAACCCTCTGTACCCAGGGCTGCCAGTGACCAGTTGGAGCACAAGGCTGGGGAGGCGGGTGTGGTCAATGACCATCCTGTGTGGTCACCCACCACCCTGAATCCATGTGACAGCCCTGGTAGGAGGGCACTCCCAGGCATGCTTTTGGGACAGGTGGATGTGGAAGAAGGGTAGTGCTGCCCCTGCTGCCTTGCAGGGTGCTGAGCTCACGGGGGTCCTTGGAGTAGAGGGCTCTGTCCTGCCCTCGCTGTTCTTTATGGACTTCCAGACACAACATACGGAAGCACAGGGTGTAGTGGCTGATTGGAGGGTGGTGTCCCAAACTCTACGGGTCCCCTGCAGCCTGCCAAAATGTTGGCCTTTTACCAGAAAAGGAGAGGAATTTACCAGAAGGGAGCCCTGAAGCCCTGGCTTCACAGCAGCAGATACAGCCAAGTTCAGCCCTGTGCCCATGCCATCCTCATGCCACCCCACACCCTCCCCGCCCCCTCCAGCCCCTGTGCGTTCGCCCTCCCATCCGGGCCCTGTTGTGGTCCACTCGCCCCCGCCCCCAAAAGACCCAGCCTGTCTCTGAGCCAGGAGGTCTTTCAGAGGCCGTCGCCTGGAGCTGCCTCCCTGCTTGAGGCTCCCTGGAGGTGCCTGAGGAAGACAGATCTCTTCCCGGGTGCCTTGTGGACATTCCAGCACCCCAACAGGATTGGACCCGCTACAGAGGCCCCCTCCCCGGCCCTGCTGTCTCCCCCTGTTGGTTCCCGCTCGCCCAGGGCCCCCTGCTCTCCGCACTCTCGCCCTGTGTTCTGTGTCCGCCTGCCTCTGGGGCTGGCTGAGCTTTGCTTCGGCTCTTGGAGGCCTAGGTAGCCAGGTGCAGAGGGAGCCAGAGAAGGAAGCAAGTGATTGGAGCACGGGAGAGTCCGGAGCTCCTGAGCCGGGAGTGGCAGTGAGCCAGTGACTGGAAATCAGACGTGTGGGGCCCAGGCTGTGGCACCTCATCCCTCAGAGCCCTGCCTTCCTCCCGCAGCGTCCACTGTTCCTGCCACATCACATGGGAAGGAGGGAGAGCAGGTGAGTGACAGCCAGGGGGACTGGCAAGAAGGATGGAAGCCAGAAACAGAACTGGGCAGAGGGACCTTGGGGAATCCCTGAGGCTGCTAGATAGGCACAGTTAGGGACACCCACAGGGTGATCCCAGATGGTCCCCAAAGGGACCACCTGCTGGTAGCTATAGCCTGCGGTGCCTCCCTCTGGGCCTGAGGCCACCAGGGAGCTGTGAAGGGCTGGTTCTCTCATTCAGCAGACCTGGAGGCTCCCGGAGACCCTGAAGTTCTAACAGTTCCACGTGCCCTTGTCCCAGCTGCACTTGGAGTGGCCTCGCCTGGCTGTTTGAAAAATCACCGAGTTCCTAACAAGGCCCTTCTATGTAGAGAGAAGCAGGGGTCCTGGTGGTTGCTGGGGTGAGCCACCCCCCCAGCTCTAGGCATTTTCTGGGGCACTGCCACCCTCCTGGGAACCCCCCACCTCAGGGGTCCCTCGGGGAGTTTCTGATGGCTGAGCCTCGGGCACACAAAGGCTGCTGGTTTCTCTCTTTCCTCATTAATGGAAGGATTATTCTGGTGAGGTGAAAACCAAGAAGACCCAGGGGCTCTGCACAGGGGAAGTCAAAAGAACAAGTGATTCATGGACTCAGGAGGGGTCCGAAACTGGGTGGACACTGGACACCAGCCCTTGTCCCCTTGTCACTGTCTCCTCTGTAGCTGGCCGTGTGGGGCTGGGGCTAGGAATCTCCTGATTCACTCAGGCAAGGCTGGGGGCTTCTCCAGGTGATGGGCATGCTCAGTGAGGGGCCCACGGGTGAGGGTCTCAGCCCACTTCACCACCATACCTTCAGAGATGGCCCCTGTCCTTAAAGAGGCAGGAGGCCTGGGCAGTGGGCTCATCCCTGGAAAGGGCTGCACTGGACCAGGGACCACAGCAAGCAGCCAGTTACTGAAGACGGTGGAGGCACTTTGGGACCATGTTCTTGGTGGAAGGCATGTGCTTTCTCCTGATGCCTACACATAGGGGCTAGTTCATAAAACCAGCCCCTTACTCACCGTGACAGGCGCCAGCCAAGGTTAGCTCCCTCGGACTCCTTTACAGCCCAATAAGGCACTTAGGGCTGGGATCACTGTTCCCGGAAGGGTCAGGTCTCTCTCAAGGGTCCATCAGGGAAAGGTTTCCACCCGTCTGTGTCTGTGTCACCATCCTGAGTGCCAGTGGGACCAGAGTCCCTCACAGGGACTGAAACAATGGTAAACGTGGAAAGAAGTCACAGTGCAGAAGGACACCCCAGGCAACGGCGACACAGGGTCTCGGAGTTATGAATGGGTTTCCTTTACTGGTCTGGGTTGCCTTTAATAAGAAAGATCTGGGGGTTGGGTGTGGCTCAGCGATGGAGCACTTGCTTAGCTTGTGCAAGACCCTGGATTCAATCCTCAGCACCAAAAGAACCCACAAAATTACAGGGAAGAAAAAAGAGCTGAGAAGTTGGTAGAGGAGGATTAGGAGCTCACGGGGACTCCAGTGAACCTGAAAGTGTTTGAAAGATGCCAACTGTGTGTTTGGGGTGATGGTCGGGGCCGTGGTATCTTGAGGATTTGAAATAAAAGAAGGGGGAATGTAGGTTTAGGCCCAGCTTTAGGGAGAAAGCAAGCCCCAGTCAGATGGAGCTTGGGCTGGGGCTAGGGTCCCCCTCCCCAGCTGACCACTTCCAGGTTACTCTGGGGCCAGGTCCCACACCCCAGGGCTGGAGAGTTCATCTGTGCTCTGGGGGTGGGGGGTGCCCTGGCCCCCACTCAGGCAAGGTATTCTAGGTGCTGTCCCCTTTCTAGAGGGTTGGATTTCCACTTGCAGGGAAGGTGATAGCATTTTCGTGGGGAGGGGAGCAATAGATGTGTTGTGTGAAGGAAACAAATTCACTTGCATTGGCCTGTTAAGAATAAAACAGATGCTGTTTATTTGAAATGCCTGGCTGGGGAGACTGTTTCTCCAAATGTCTGTAAGGTGGCAACTTTAGTGCACTCTTGGTCACAAGTGAGTTGCTTTGCATGGGTAGGTAATGTGTGGCCCCATGTTTCACGGTCAAAGTGAGAAGCCATGAATATCACAAACACAGCACGGTCATTTCTGCCAAAGCCTTCAGATATTAACCACATCACTGCTCACAGTGATGACAGTGATCTGTTCATGGGACATTGAGTAGACCTCCCCTAGTCTCTTGAAAGTTGAGGGGTACCTAGAATAAACTCAGTTCATGACCACGCTTGCCTTCCCTGCTCTCATAGAAGCTTAAAACCCCAGGCCAGTGCTGTTCCCTTAGAGGTGACTTTGCTACTTATTACAGTTGTCACTGTCCACTAAGTGGGACTACTGGTTACCACTTCCCAGCACTGCTGGATTTAGTGAGGTCATTTAGCCCAGTGCCTGGCCTTCAGTGAGCTCTCAATAAACAAGAAGGGCAGGTGGCTTGTATTAAAACTTTTCACAGGACTGTCCTAAAGATCAAAAGGACCAGCCTATGAGACAAAGGTGGTCAGCTGTGAAGAGAGCAGTTGTACTTGCTGGACGTTTTGAGCCCCACTGTGTCCCGGGCTCTGCAGAGTCAGGGGGGTGTTTCGAGGGAGGAGATAAAACAGTGAGAAGATGAAAGGGATGTGTTGAGTTTTTTCCTGCCTGTCTTGCAAATCTAGGCCCTGAAGGAAGTGACTGTAGACCAGCCCTCGGAGAGGGTCACTTTGAAGAGACGGGTGCCCTTCTGAATTCAAGTCCCGGCTCCACAGGGAAGGGATGCCACTGATGTGGTCACTTTATAGTCCTGCCAGGACTTCAATAGATGGCACTAGGCTGATGCTTCTAATAGGAACAAAAGAAGGCAGGCTTGACTGAGCACCTGGGAGTGGAGGGCGGCTGGCTCACGATTCCTTTCTTTCCTGCTCTCGGCCTTGGAGATGTCCCCTCCATGTCTCCGCACGCGCCATCCCTGTGCCAACCTCTTGCCCCCAGCAGAACCCAGCCCAGCCCTGTGTGGGCCTCAGCCTTGGCTCTTCTCCTGTCTGGGATTTGCCCACTGGGGTGGTGGGCTTCTGCTTCCAGGCTCATGATCTCCAAAGGGGTTGGACCCAGGCTTCTCACCCAGATAGAAATTGGACTTTCTCGAAGCCGTTGCCCAGAGCTGGCTGAAGGTCCTTTCTGGCTCGTGTGCTCTTTGTCAGTCTGGAGAGTTTTGGGTTGGAGCATCCAGAGGAAAGTTTTTCCAGAACCCCAAAGGAGAGTGGGAGCACGGCTTTGCTGACGCCTCTCGGTGGCTGGAGGAGCCCCAGCCTGGCTTGGCCCCATTGCCCGCCTCTGTGTCTGCGGCAGGCAGTGCCATCTCTAGGTCAGTGAGCTGGGAGCCACTCAGTGCTCTCCCATGTGCCTGAGGACAAACCCCTGCCTTGTTCCCTGACCTTTACTTCCCGTCCCCACTCCCAGTATGCCCCTTTCCTGCCACCTAAGCCTTTTAGCTGCTCCCTCACAGATTCCCCTCTCCTCCTTCCTTCTCTGCTGTCCAGTGTCTGCTGACACTCCTTCCTGCCCGTGCCTGGACAGACTCACGTCTTAACGGTGCCGCCCGCAAGGCTCCGGTCTCCTCAGCGAGCTTTGTTGGAACACATGCTTTGTGCTGAGCACAGGGCAGAAGACTTTCACTCAGAATCTCTGCATTCAGGGAACTTAGTGGTCATTTAACTGGGCCACCCCTTCTTTTATTTTTTGTGATGCTGGGGATGGAGCCCGGGGTCTCGTGCACCCTGGGCAAGCACTGTGCCACCTGGAGCTGCCCCTTCTGAGGTCGACTGCCCCCTCTGCAGTGGAAAATCACTACAGGCGGAGGATCTGTGGTCAGATGAGCCTGTGCTGTTTCCCTCTGGTGAATTTTGAACACATGACCACATGGAAGGCTCTGGAAAGTTCCACACCATGGAAACCTGTTTTCTTTGAGTAGGACTCCTTGTAATGGAGACTGTCCATCTCAGCCTGTTTGTGAGAGCTCTCTTGACTTTCCGGGTCTGGATCTGGTCAGCTGTTTTAAAGAAAAGATCCTCTTTGCACCTCGTGGAAATGGGTCTCATTTCCACGATCAGAGCTCCGTTCTGGCTGCCTCTGGGCCCCTGGGCAACGTCCAAAGACAGCTCTTTTTCTTCCTGGAGCTGAAGACCCCTGGTCCCTTCTTCCTCTGTCCTTGCACGGGGTCTTAGGCCTTCCCACCTTCTTGGGAGCCTCCACTGACCAGCCCCAGCTTCCCTGGAGTGTGGGGTCTGCATGGGGTGGAGCAGGGCATCAAGGGGTGGGTGGGAGTAGGTGAAATTAATGTTCAGGTGGACTTGGCCATTTCCACAGGAATCGTCTTTCTAGTGCATCTGGAATATTCTATTAGATCTATCATTCTTGTTAGTTAGTTTGTTTGGGACTTTTCCTTCTTACCATAATGAGTATGTGGCCTCCAGGGGTGTGGTCACACACGCCACTGAGCTCCCTCAAGCTCTGTGCTTCTGAAGTTGGCTTGGGGTCTTAGTTTCGGGATCTTGATCTTTTTTTTTTTTTTTTTAATAAGCTCCTTCATTTATTGCCACATGCTTTTTTAAATTTATTTTTTAGTTATTGGTGGACACAATGTCTTTATATTTATATTTATGTGGTGCTGAGGATCGAACCCAGTGCCTTACGCATGCTAGGCAGGCGCTCTACATCTGAGCCACAATCCCAGCCCCCTTGATATTTTTTAATTGAAAAAGTTTTTTAATTGTGGTAAGATGTGTGTGTGTGTGTGTGTGTGTAAAGTAAAATGTACTTTTTAAAAAATTTTTTTTCTGGTGCATGGAACCCCAAGGCCTTGTGCATGCTAGACAAATGCTTAAGCCCTGAGCTACAGGACAGCCCCAGCCCCCAAACTGACCACTTTTAAATATGCAGTTTAGTGACACTAAGTACATTCACCATCATCCGGTCCCTGAACTTTTTCTTTTTCTTTCTCTTTTCCCCTCCTTCCCTCCTTCCTTCCTTTCTTTTTATGGTACTAGGGAGTGAACCTAGGGGCACATTCCCAGCCCTTTTTTTTTTTGTTTTGGGACGGGGTTTTGCCACCTTTCTGGGTGGCTCAATCACAGAGGGTCCACCTGACCGATGGGGAATCTGCCCTGTGGGTCTCCCGCCCAGGGCCTGACAGAGGGCCTTGCTCACCTGAGCAGCAACTCCAGTTGACCATGGTTTTCTGTTGGGCCCGTTTGACTACCAGCTTTCAAAGGTGCATGAGCACATGGCCCAGCAGTTGTACTGAGATGTCTACCCAAAGAAACCAAGAGGGAGTTCCACACAAACACGTGTGTACCAGTGTTCAAAGCAGCCAAAAAGTGGAAGTAGCCCAAGTGTCGTCACCTGATGAACGGATGGACCAAGTGTGGCGTGTGTCTGCAAGTGGAACCTTTTTTGGCAACAGAAAGGAATAAAGTCGATGGATGAACGCTGGATAAATGAGTGAACCTTGAAAACGTTAGTGAAGGGAAAGAAGCCAGACAGGAAAACTATATATTGTGTGAGTCCATTTATGAGAAATTTCTAGGTGTCAAATCCACAGAGACAGAAATGCTAGTAATTGCTAAAGGACCAGGGAGAGAGAAGCAGGGGGAATGACTGCTAATGGCTATGGATTGTTTTTTAGGGTGATGAAAATATTCTGGAAGTAGATGGTAATGATGGTTGCACAGAGTTGTGAATATACTAAGAGCCACTGAACGGGCTGGGTGCAGTGGCCACACCTATTATCCCAGAAAATTGGGAGGCTGAGGAAGGAGGATCCCAAGTTAGAGGCTAGTCTCATCAAGAATGCAGCTCAGTGACAGAGCATGGCCAGGTTCAATTTCCAGAAATACAAAAAAAGTACCACTGAACTGTTCAATTTATAGGAATAGATAGTATAATGTGTGAATTATGTCTCAATTAAGCTGGGGTTTTGTTTGTTTGTTTGGTACCATGGATTGAACCCAGGGGCACTTAATCACTGAACCACATCCCCAGCCCTTTTTATATATTTTATTTCAAGACAGGGTCTCACTGAGTTGCTTAGGGCCTCACTAAATTGCTTAGGGCCTCACTAAATTGCTGAGGCTGGCCTTAAACTGACGATCATCCTGCCTCAGCCTCCCAAGCCACTGGGATTACAGGCATGTGCCACCTTGCCTGGCTCATTGCTTCCATTTTAAAGTACTCACAATCCATCTTTGTGTGTGTGTGTGTGTGTGTGTGTGCTGGGAATTAAACCCAGGGGCAGCTTACCACTGAGCTACATCTATAGCCATTTTTACTTTTTATTTTGAGACAGGGTCTGGCAAAGCTGCTGAGGCTGGCCTGGAACTTGAGATCCTCCTGCCTCAGCCTCCCCAGTTGCTGGGAATAGTCCATTCTTTGATTCTACTACTAGATCCTGGGCTGATCCATTTGTGATGTGTAGATTCTACCTGGCAGCCTGGAGGTAGCTTGCTCATTTCCAGATGTGGAACACCTGTCTTCAGGGCTGCTCAGAGGTCACCAGCATTTACTCAGGGATCTCCTCTGTGACCTTTAGCACCTTATCAAATAACTCTTCCAACAAGGAGGCTGCACCCAGAGGGTGGGGAGGACTTGCATAAAACATGCCCAGCAGAGGAGGTGGTGAGTGCTGGGGCCAGACAAGGACAGACAGTGGGTGCTGTTGACAGCAGAGGCAGAAGTGGGAGGCCCTGGGCTCTGGGGAGCAAGAAGGCCACAGAGCAGAGCAGGGCGGGCTGGAGGGTGGGAGGAGAGGCATGAACCAGCCACAGTGGCCGGCATGGAGCACCGTGGGGACTCCTGCGCCTCCCCCTGGCTGGCCTGGCTGTGTGGGTCCTAGAAATGCCACAGCCCTCAGGGGCCAATTTCCAGAGGCCCACGGCTGCATTTCTTGGTGGGCGTCGGTGGTGGTTCTCGACAGCAGCGGGTTTGTGTTCCTGGGGGTGGGTGTATGAAGAGGTGGGTAGTGAGGAAGGCTGGTTTGCTTATGATTAGTTTAGTTTGAAAATTATGGTGAGATGTGTGGAACGGATTTTCCATTTTAACCATCTGAGTGCACAGCTCAGGAGTGTTAAGTGCGTTCCCGCTGTGAGGCCAGCGTCACTGCCCACTGCCCACTGTCCGCTCTTCCTCAGCCCATGCTGAACCTCTGCCCATCATCACACAGGAGCCCCCACCTCCCCCAGCTCGGCCCACATCCGGGTCCCTCTGTAGTGGACCCCACCGTGCGTGTCCTCTTGTGCTGGCTGACTTCATCTAGCATTACGTCCCTGAGGGTCCTCCCTATGGTGGCATGTGCCAGGGTTTCCTTTCCGTGGGTCATTCCCACCACTTGGCTGTGGAGACCTGACTGGCTCTTTAAAGCAGGGCATTCAGACCTGAGCAGCAAGAGGCCTCTTGGTATCAAAAATATGAAGGCCCTCAAGGGAGGGGAGCCAGGGGGTCTGCAGGAAGCCCCGTGAGGCCAGATGTGTGGAGAAGGGACAGGGCTGGGCTGGGCAGAGGCGGGGGAGGCTGAGCTGAGCTGTCTGGAGATGCCTCCCCACCCCCTCACCTCATGAGGCTGGTCCCTGGAGGGGGCTTGGGGACTGGTGGGTCAGCCAACGGAGGTTCTGTGAAAGGAGAGTCGATCACACAGATGTGATCATTTAGACCTGGTGAGTGACCCCGATGGCAAAGCCAGAAACCTAAGCCAGGCCCAGGCCCAATTCACAGCCACGCAGAGTGGGAAACAGCTTCCGGAGACACAGGACAGGCAGCCCAAGGGAATGGGGGCTGTGGGAACTGGGTGTGCAGGGATGTGGGGATGGTGCCCAGGAGGAGGTTCCGTCCTGTGAGCGTAGAGGGTGCCGTGGGCACCCGTGTGCCGCTCCCCCAGCGTGAGGCGCCCATGGTGCTGATGGTCTGAACCCGGGAAAGTCAAGTCAACGAGGCACGTGTTCATCCTGGGGAAACGCGTGGCCTGGAGGAGATGAGAGACGTGACACTAATGTGTACCGCCGAGTCCACTCTTAAGTCCTAAGGTGTCTTGCTCAGAGAGGTCCCTTCTGAGGAAGGGACCTGGACACCGAGTGGGAGATACTTGAGTCGTTTTTCAGTAAGTGAGGGCTGGGGATGAGGACACCTGCCTAGCAGGTAAGAGGCCGTGGGTTCCATCCCAGCAACACGCACAAGAAGAAACAAACTCATAAATGAGGCCAAAGGATTACGTGTCTGGGAGACTAACAAGTGTCCCTTCTTCCTGACCGTGCCTTGCTGCGACCCTGCAGGTATGATGCTGGGCGCGACGGCTTCATCGACCTGATGGAACTGAAGCTGATGATGGAGAAGCTGGGGGCCCCCCAGACCCACCTGGGCCTGAAGAGCATGATCAAGGAGGTGGACGAGGACTTCGACGGCAAGCTCAGTTTCCGGGAGGTATCTGCATCCTGTTGTTCCTGGGCCCTGGGGCGGGACCCCCAGTTTACAGCCCTCTGGGGTACAAACGGGTCTGCCTCTTGAGAGTGCTGTTTGGAAATTTAACCTGCAATGCTGCTTTTAAAACTATGCTCAAGGGGCGGGTGTTGCTCAGTGGTAGAACCTGGGCTTAGAATGTCTGAGCCCTGGGTTCCCTCCCCAGCACCCGCCTCCTCCGCTTTAGGGAGGTGTTGAGCCAACGTGCTGGTCTGGGAAAAAGCTCAGGAAACAGACGGAAAATCACCTCACTTGCGTAAAGTGGTAAGAAATCTAGAAGGATGTTTCACCAAAATATCCGTAGTGGATATTTATAGGCACAAAGTTTTGGTGTGTTTTTATTAAATGAGGAATAGAGTGACCATTTCCCACCCTAGACAGACAGGAGCTGTATACTCTGTACTGTGGGCACTGTGCTTGGTCTTCCTCTGTCTCCTGACATGCAGCTAAACCCTCGAAATCTCCATGCTAATGAGATGGCAGCAGGCCACCCCTAGGTAGATTCAGGATGGGGCTGGTCACAGGAAGGACCAAGAGCAACCTCTTGGGAAAGCAGACCATCTGAAGGTTAAATGATCACCAGCGGCCAGTGATTGAATCTGTCGTGTCTATGTACAGAATTTCCATGAGACTGAAAAGGCCTGAGGGGAAACTCCTGAGGGGCGGTGAGGTGCCAGAGGCCTGTCCCCGGGACTGCATCTGAAGGTGAAAGGGGCAGTCTTGGGGACTGAGCCCTTGACTGTGGGCTCTGATGCCTTCACGGGCAGATAGTGTTGGAACTGAATCAGATTCGAGGTCGCCCAGCTGGTGTCTGCTGGCGGCTCTGCCCCTAGAGAACCGCTTGCTTGCTGGTGCAGGGAGACCCCGCATACCTGGGGTCAGAAGTGCTGTGTGAGGGAGAGGAGGAAAGCCACGCTGGCTCTGTACCCGTGTCATTAAAGTGCATCACAGAAAGCGTGAGTTGGCATAACCCTCGAGATGGCCTCAGCCAGCTTTCTCATGTCAGATGGAAAGAAGGCCCAGCCCGCGGTCAGGCCCCTGCGCAGGGCTGAGTGGGGCTGCCCAGCCTGCCCTTGGCACCCATGGCTGATCTTCTCAGCCCCGTGGGGTATCACTCAAGCCCCCGGCTGGGCATGGGCTCTCTCTACCCGGGTTCCTCTGGGGTATAGAGGTAGAAGTGTCTTGGTGAAGCTTGAGGAGACTCTGGGGAGAGAGCCTCTGCTTTGGTCCCCAAAATGGTGACCTCTGGAACAGCACGTCAGGGGCATGCTTAGGGTCTGTGCAGTCACCAGCTGAACTAAGACCCAACTTGCGGGTCCCATTTTGCTCAGAGGCTGCCCCCATCTGCTCCTCTTTAGTCTAAGACACCTGGCTCGCCTTGGATGAGCTGCGGTTTGGGCCACTTCCCGAGGCTGTGGACATCCGAGGCCTGGAAACCTCCAGAGGGCCTGTCAGCTCTCAGCCCCCTCCCAGAGCTCCAGTGGCATTGGCTTTAATCCTGGTCAGTTCCGGGGGATCATGGGGGCCTTGCTGTGGTCCCGTGGGTGGCCACTGTCCCTGGAGTAGGGGACACGCCAGCCCTCAGGCCTCACGGCCCGGCCTCCTGCTGAGTCATTTCACCACTGGTCTCTGCCTGGGCTGGGAACACTGGAGCCACACTGTGCGCAGTGAGAGGAGCCCCGGCTGTGGCCCCATCTTGGTCTGCCACATGGGGCTGGGTCACTTGAGCAAGTCGTCGTCGTTCTTCTTGTACCTGGGATTGAACCCAGGGGTACTTCACCATGGAGACCCGTCCCCAGGCCCTTTAGTTTTTATTTTGAGACAGGGTCTCACTAAGTTGCCCTGGCTGTCCTTGAACTTGTGATCTTCCTGCCTCATCCTCCCGGTTTCTGGGATTACCAGGTGGGTGCCACCGTGCGGGCCAAGGTCTTTTATGTTTGAGCCTCAGTGACAAGAACTGATTTTCCTTCTGTGTCATCGGCCAGCCAGGAAGTGAAGCCTCACCAGAAACTGCATTCCCGTCACCCCCGTGGTGGATTTCCTGCCTCCAGCACTACAGGAAAATAAACTTCTATTGTTTATGACACCCAATCTGTGGTGTTTTGTTAGAGCAGCCTAAGCAGATGAAAACGGGGGTCCCTGGCTGCCCTAGCGGAGCTGGGTGAGCCACCTGCCCAGTCATGGTTGATGGAATCATGACGGACCTCTGGCCACCCTAGTCCAGTCAAATTCTCTCTCCTCTCCTAGACTTTTGCTTCAAGATGACTCTGCCGGTGGCTGCTCCCACTCAAAGTAGGGTGGCCACGGCCTGCCACGTGGACCAAACAGGCCAGATGGAGAGGGAATGTTGTCCCTGGTCAGAGTTGTGCTGCTCTCAGTCTCAGGCCTCCTCTGGGCCGGTACCTGTTGCCCCTGGATTCCTGAGACATCCTCATGTAACAAATACCTCTTTTTGCTTAAGCCGACAAGTTTATTTCTGTGAGTTTCAATCTCAGAGCTCTAACTAATATAGGGGTAGCATTTGTGTCACCTGTCAGAGCTGCAAGGGTGAACAGTCCCCACATCTACCAGAGGCATCAGGCTGTGTTTGGGGTCCTCGGGCTTTGTGAGCTCTCTCTGGCTCTTTGTTCTGCAGCTCCCCCCTCCGCTTCCTCCTAGTCACAGTCAGGACGTTTTCCAATTCTTGTACACCATGCCAGTCTTTGTGGACTATAAATAGGAAGACAAACGAGGCTGGGCGGTTGGAGAGATTGTCATTCAGGGGCAGTGAGTGATGGTGATAAAGTCGAATGGGAATGTCTGGCGTGCTTCATGGAAGGCTGACATTTTCAGGTTGAACTGGATTTTTTTTTTTTTTCTTATTTGGGGTCAGGAGACCCTGGAGTATGATGGGCCACTGTTGGTAATCTGCTGAGATGGCAGAGCCAGGGCCCACGAGCTGGATCCGCCCCAGACCTGAGGCTCAGAGGAAATAGCTTTAGGGAAAAGAGCCGTGAGGAATTCTTTAATGTTTCCAGTTCACAGAGCCCTCCAGAGAACACAAATTCTGTTGCCTGTTCTTCAGATGTGAGAAAACCGAGTCTTGGGGACAGAAGGAAACCCTGAGGTCACTTGGATTGGTGCTGAGCTCAGGGTGCTGCTCCCTCTTTTCTGAGCTGCTTCATGGGGCCAATAAGAATAGCTGATATGGAGAGCTATCTGCTTGTGGAGCTACAGGGGAGAGGGTTCTGTAAACAAAATGATTTAGGTCATAATTTTAGTCAAATTTCTGATGCTATAACAGAATACCTGAGGCTAGTAATCTAGAAAGAAAAAAGGCTTATTTTGACCTACAGATCTAGAAGTCCAGGAGCATAGTGCTGGCATCTGCCAACTTCGGGTGCCACTGAAATTCATGGTGAAAATCACAAGGTCAGGCCATGAGTGGACAAGAAATGGCATGGTGAGAGAGAAAGTACGAGAGCAGAGGAAGCCAAACCCACTCTATTCCCGCCCAGTCCCAGCAGAAAGGCCTTCATCCCGCTTGATGACCTAATCACCTCTTAAAGGCCCACTGCCTCTCAACACTGTTCTAGTGGGTGTTAGTGGGGACAGACTATGGCTGCAGGGTACAGAAGGGCTGGCATTTTACTCCTGCCCACAGCTCACGTTGGCAAACACTGAAGTCTTTTTTGCTTCAGTCTCTTCCCGGAGAGAACTTGGTCATTGCTGTCCCCGCCCTTTTGGCCTTGATCCTATTCCTGGGGGCCTGGCCTCCTTGAACAGGCTGGTTTTCTTTGGGCCATGTTCTGGCCCGATCCTCTGCAGCAGACTGAGTCTTTGCCGTCCTCTAGTGAGAGGGTTAGAAGCTGCAGGTGGATGGACGTGGACTTTCCGTCCATCCAGGCTCGTACTCCTGCCTCAGCCAAGCTCCAAGTCACTGGGCATCGGTTAGTACTGGGGGAGGTCCACAGTGGACTGAGGGCCCTGGAATGAGGAACCTGGGGAGGTGGGTTTTATTTTCAGAGGGGGTCTCAGTATGTTGCCCAGACTGAAATCTTCCCGCCTCAGCCTCCCGAGTGGCCGGGGTGACAGGTGTGTGTCACTGCACCCAGATCAGAGGTTTGTGAGTGAGGCGTTTGGGGCTGTGAGGGAGGGGGAGAACCACTCCGGGGAGCTCACCTCCCCCTAGAGCAAGAGCCTTGGGGTAGAGCCAAGTTGGGCTTTGGAAAGCCTGTCCCACTTATTGGACTTGTCACTGCTTCAGTGATGTCCTTTAACACAGGAAAAAGGTGTGACAAAAGACCTGGGAACCTGAGATTCCCTTGTAGACACATGTATTTTAGGTCTCATCTGAAAACCTGGAGAAATCCTCTTTTGATGATATGGAGTCTATCAGTTTATACCCAAATGGAAAGTAAATAATAGACATTGCATGGTACTTGTTTGTCAGGTAGATTTATAAAAATTATTTAAAAAGAATATAAAGCTAGGCATGGTGGTACACACCTGTAATCCCAGTGGCTCGGGAGGCTGAGGCAGGAGGACTGAAAGTTCAAAGCCAGCCTCAGCAACTTAGTGAGGCTTTTAGCAACTTAGCAAGACTCTATATCTAAATAAAATATATGGGAAAAAAAAGGGGGATGGGGATGTGGCTAAGTGGTTAAGCGCCTCTGCGTTCAATCTACAAAATCGCCTCAGGAGAGAATAGGAAAGTGGGGGGGGCCTGCCATTTATGTTTGGTCAGTTTATTTATTTAATAAATTATTTTGTTGAGGCCTTAGGACAAGTTGCATTCAAAGATTAATTCTTTCAGGTCACGTTTTGAATCTGGAGGAAGTAGATGGATTATTCAATAAATGATGTGGGGATTACTAAGTAACCATTTGGAAGAAAATAAAGTTAATAATTACCCTCACAGGATAGCTGGAAGAAATTTCAGAGATTAATTATTCACACTTTTTTTTTAAGAAGCCATAAAAGTAGTGGACAGAAACATAGGTGATTGTTCATGTAACCTTGGTGGCAAGAAAGGTTTTTCTGAACATAACTCTGGTGAGAGAAAGGAAAACATTTGAAAGAGTTTATTTAAAACTTCTGAAAGTCAAAACTCACTGTACGCACAGTTAAATGGCAAGTGACAGAGCGAAAGTTTTTGAAACATAGCAGGTCTTGTGAAGATCTCTTAGCCAACAGAAAGATAAGCAATCTGATGGAAAAGTAGAATACACGCTGGGCATGGTGGCACATGCCTGTGATCCCAGCAACTCAGGAGGCTGAGGCAGGAGGATCACAAGTTCGAGGCCAGCCTCAGCAATTTAGTGAGGCCCTAAGCAACTTAGTGAGACCCTGTCTCAAAATAAAAAATAACATAAAAAGGGCTGGGGATGTGGTTCACTGGTTAAGCACGCCTGAGTTCAATCCCCAGTACCAAAAAAAAAAATTTAAAAAAAGAAAAAAGAAAAGAAAAAGTGGAACGCACAAGTAAAACAGAAGTAGTTAACAGGCTGGGGTTGTGGCTGGGTGGTAGAGCGCTTGCCTAGCATGTGTGAGGCCCTGGGTTCGATCCTCAGCACCACATATAAACAAAGGTATTGTGTGCAACTACAACTAAAAAAAAAAAAAAAATACTTAAAAAAAAGTAGTTAAGATATATCAAAAATATTATTTTGTTTCAAAATAATATATATAGATATATTTGATTTTCCTTTTGTAGCTATAAACTAGGATGTTGCCGATCGCATCGGTAATGCTAAAACTATATTGTGAGTTTCTGAGGGATAAATTCCCAACCATGGCATTGGTGGTTGGGCAAATGAACAGCATTTTATTTGATTATTTTTTGTGTGTAATTTTGTGTTGGGGATGGAACCCAGATCCTTGTTCATGCTGAGCATGTGCTCTACCCCTGGGCTGTGCTCCAGCCCCCAGCATTTTATTTTTGGCATACATTTTGGGGTGCTGGCCATGGAGCCCCGGCCCTAGCACATGCTGGGCACGCCCTCTACCCCTGAGCTTCACCCCCGCGCCCTGTCTTTTCTTTGGCCATCTGATAAGGAACAAACCAATTCATCACACACCACCTAAACGCCCTTTTCCAGTGCTTGGCAAGAATGGCCTTGGCTGGGGCCCGAGGGATTCTCTGGGTCTCTCAGGGAGGCCGAGGTACAGCAGGCTCCTGTCCTTCTGTCTCCCTCCTGCAGTTCCTGCTCATTTTCCACAAGGCCGCGGCGGGAGAGCTGCAGGAAGACAGCGGGCTGCTGGCACTGGCCAAGCTCTCCGAGATCGACGTCGCCCTGGAGGGCGTCAGGGGTGCCAAGGACTTCTTTGAAGCCAAGGTACGTTCCTGTTCTTCTCCACGGAGCCAGTGCTCCCTCCTTTACCCCTGTCTCAGGGACAGGCGCTCCCTTGTCCAGTGCCTCGCTCAGGGAAATAACAGCATGTCCTTGTGCCATTGAAAAGTCAACACAAAACAGAAAACAACCAAAGAGTAAATACGCTGGGTCCTGGTCAGGTTCAACAGACCCGCTGGTGCAGCGCTCCCGGTCAGCGCTCCATAGACACCTGGCAAAGATCTCCACCCAGCCCTGGATGAGTTGGTGCTAAACACATGGGTGGTGGGGTGTGGGCGGGCACAGGGTGGCTTGTCTTGAACGAGTTTTTGCGCGTCCCAGTGGTCCGGACTTGGGGAGGAATGTCCAGGGCTTCCTTCCATTCACAAGTTCACGCAGTCCCTGGGCATTGATGTGCCTCTCCACGTGAGGCTGGCCTCTGCCCTCTTACCTTCATCTCTGCAGAGCACTCCTGCAGAAACAGACGGGAGAGTCCTGCACATCCCGAGCTGAGCAGACCCGGGGTGTGGGGGGAAGGACGCAGCTCCGCAGCCGTGCTGCCCAGGTGCAGATCCTGCCTCTTCTACTGGTTGCCTCTCTGTGCCTCAGTTTCTTTATCTGTACAATGGGGCTGAGGCTGACGAGAGCATTCCTGAGGATTAGATGAGCTCACTTATGAAGTGCTGGGCAAGTGGGCTCCCTGAGAACTCCCTGGGTGATCTGAGCTGTGGGGAATCCCTGTCACTCCAGGCAGGAAATAGCTTCTGGGATCTTATCTAGGGACAAAGTGTCCTTGGTCACATATCCTAGTCTGCTTAGACCCTTTAGCAGGACTCTGTTCTCATTGTTGTTGTTGTTGTTATTATTATTATTATATTATTATTCAGCGCTGAGAGATGGAACCCAAGGCTTTGCACATGCAAGGCAAATGTTCTATCACTGAGCTACATCCCCATCTCTGTTTAAATTTTATTTTTGAGAAATAGTCTCGCTAAGTTGCCCAGGCTGAGCTCAAACTTGTGATCCTTCTGTCTCAGCCTCCCAATTTGCTAGGTGAAGTCGTATGTCACTGCTCCCCATATATTTTCCCTTCTCCATGTCACTGCTTAGAGATGGATTCTGTCGTCTTTCTGCCACCCCACAAGCTGAATTCCTAGTGCTTTCACGGGACAGGGTCAGGGACAGGCCAACCGCTCGATGTGCCTTGAAGACCAGTCTTAAGTGGATTGACCCTTCCTTCCTGCCTTCCCTTTGATTCACTGGCCCGTCCCCAGCAAAGCCAGGCACTGCTTTAAGCTCTGAGATACAGCCCCTTCATGAGGACAAAGAGTTTGTCCTCCCCAGGGGGCACGCACAGGCCAGTGAGGGAAGCAGACTCCCCCTGACGGAGCGAGTGGAGAGGAGGGAGGGTCCGTTCTGCTGGCTTGGGTCCTTCGTAATGGAGGCCCACGTGCAGAGCTCTTCTGACACCTTGGGAACAGTCCTGGGGTTGAGACACCAGGATGGTGCATATGGTGCATGTGCTCAGTGCTGTAGGTAAAGTGAGCGTGAGTCCCTGGGAGCCTCTTAAGGGGCACTCAGGACCTATTACAACCCGGCTCCCACCCCTGCTCCAGCCCCTTCCACCCGCTTCAAGTGCTGCCAGGCCCTTTTCACGCCTGGACCTCACTGTCCCTCTGTCTGGAGCCCCACCTCAACATCTCTGCCTAGCAAACTCTGCTCCTTCCAGAACTGCCCTCAGGGTTGGCCCCTCAGGCTGCTCTTCCTGACTCTCCAGGGCAGGCAAGTCCACCCCGCCCTGTGTGCCTCTAGTGCACACGGAGCTGTTCGGGCTGCTAATGGTCAGCCGCAGTGAGGACCAGCTGATCTTTCTGTAGAGCAGCTTGGGACTCGCTGTTAACATTCTACCTCTGGGTTTTATCTGTGAGCATTCATGCAAATGCACATAGAATGTCTGGACAAGAATTTCTGTTTGGCATTGTGGATGACAGAGGAAAATTGGAAACAACCAAAATTTCTGTTATCAGAGAAAGAGTCCATTGTGGTGCTGCCACGTGCTTGCACTGTCATGAAAGAATGAGGTGTGACAGCGTCTCTATGTGGACAGATGTCCAAAATAAATTAAGCAAAGCAATGTATGCCATCCATGATTTTGTGAAATATTAAATACAACCTGGAAAATTACATGCAAAACTATTAGTCATGGTTATGTCAGAGGGACTTTTTTTATATTTCTGTAATGTTTTATAATGAGTGCATATTATTTTTATAAGCAGGAGAAAAGATGAAAAGCATAACAATAAATTTTTTCCACTCTTTATGCTTCTATGTCTGCCTCCTCAGCCAGACTCAAAGGCAGCGTGGGCGTGTTATCTTTGTAATTACAGTGCCTGGTGCGTAATAGCTCTCAATAAACGTTGGCTTGAATGACGAATGGAGGGCATCACGGCTTGAATTTGGGAGAGGCCATTTAGGAGCTGACACCGGTGACAGATGTTCTGAGATGAATGGGGATTCACCTTGTAATCAAGGAAGGGAAGGCATTCTGGTGGTGGGAACAGCAAATGTGAGGGTTCCAAGGCACGGAGGCAGGGAGTGTCATGGAGAGGTGTCCCAGAGTGGTGAGGACATGGGATGCGTGAGGGAGCAGGGCTGGCGATGTGTCTGGAGTGGAAGCCGAGATGAAAGAACTGGGCCAGCACTTGCCACCCTTTGGCCGACAGTGGCACATGTGGTAGATGACTGAGGCTGGTGACTCCTGGGCGCAAGGGACACACTCGGGGAGCTCTGACCTGCCCCAGGCTGAGGGACGCCTGCTGGGAAGGTCTTTCCCCAGCCTCTGAGCATCAGGACCACCTCTGGACGAGTTTCCCAGGCCCAGGAAATGTGTCATTGAGCAGCTGTGCAGGCTGGTCCCAGGCACCGCCTGGAGTGGACTCCACAGCTGCAGGCGCCGGAGACCCCGGGGGGTTTAAGCAGGTCCTTGATGCTCCCAGGGGTGGCAGTACAAGGGTGGACTTGCCTGGGAAGAGATTCCACAGATGTCTGGAGAAGAATGTAGGTCCGAGGAGGGCCGTGGCCTGGGGCAGGGAGGGGTAACCTGAACCCAGAACTCTAGAACTCTGTGTGTTCATGTCCACCCAGTGGGGGCTGAGACGTCGTGGGCCGTGGTGTGAGAGCTGCGGGGAAAGGGACTGAGATTTTAATTCAAGATTGCCTCCCGCCACGGGAGTGTTTGAGGAGAGAAAGTTATAAAATGAGTTTTGGTGTCAGGTCTGAAGTGACTTCAGGCATGCCTCTATTTGATGGGTGTCACATTGGTGCAAATGGCTTTTGATCACATCTTGTTAGGCAGAAACTGAATAGAAGGCTACAAGTAAGTCTTTTTTCCCTGGGAACCACGTGCCCACTTGTAAGTATGCTACTAGGAGGATGGGGGTACTGGACATCCAGGGTTGTGCAGTAATTCTCCCATACGTGTCCCTTCCTGACCCCACCATTGGCAAGGGCTAGAATGTCATTGCCCCGTGGGTCCCTCCTGGAGTCAGGAGCAGCGGGGTCACTCTCCACATGCAGGCGAGTTTCTCACAGGAAGAAAGAAGGGAAGAAATGGATACTTCGTATGCATCCAGTGTCACAGACTGCAGGAACCATCTCTTCACAAGTAAAAAGGTGAAACCAAGCATTCAAGGAGATTGACCAACGGTCAGTCATGATGGACGGGACTGTGGGGGAGGCTCGCATTTCCCCACAGAGAAGAAGAATGAGTGAGTAATCAGAGGTCCAAGGAAACCCTAAAGAAATACTGATTTGGGGGAAGCGAGCTATGTTCAGATTAGTGCTGGGGAGTGGCTCAGGGGTAGAGTGCTTGCCTAGGTTGCATTCCCAGTGCTGAAAAAACAAACAGGAAACAACAAAGAAACACAGATTAAATCAGATGAGGCCCGAACAGAGGTCTTGGGCCCCGCAAATGGGTCAGAAGAGATTTTTGAGGGCCCAGGTTCACACGAGGTCCAGATCACAGTAGGATGAAGAGTGAACGGGAACTGGAGGGAGAGCCCTGCTAGTTGGGCATCTTGTCAAGGAAAGGTCTGGACCCAGGTGGGGAGAGTAGCTTGGGTTCAGGGAAGAACTTTTTGGTTTATTTCATAGCCTGGGGAAGATGTCAGAATGTTCAGGTTAAAGAGAAACAGTTGGGAAGACAAAGACACAGAAGACAAGAACAAAATGGGGTAGCCAGGCATGGTGGTTCATGCCTGTCATCCTGGCACTTGGGAGGCTGAGGCAGGAGGATCTCAAGTTCAAGGCCGCCTCAGCAATTTAGCGAGGCCCTGTCTCAAAATAAAACATAAAAAGGGCTGGAGACGTGGCTCAGTGGTTAAGCACCCCTGGGTTCAATCCCTGGTACCAAAATAGAAAGAAGGAAAAAAGGGGGGGGGTTGCTGGATAACACAAGGACTTAGGGGGTATAGGATCCAGAGAACCGGTGGACTTTTATAGTGGACAGAAGAAATACCTCAAGTGAAGAGATGGCAAGAATTTCCCTCCTCTAACCTGGCCAGGAAGGGTGGGGAGGTTGGGTGACTAACAAGCACAGGGGAGTTGGTGCTGGGTCACACCCTCTGCCAAGTGCTTGAGATTCGTGTTTTGTCTAATGCTGCACAAAGACTTTAGAGGTACGTGTTTGGTCCCATTTTGCAGAGGGAGCTGAAGCTTAGTGGTTTGTCAGTAAATGCCTAGTAGCTGACTCTCCGCACACAATATGCACTTACACATGCGTGTAAGTGTATTATTAATTTTATAAACAATATACAGCACAAAATTCACAAACAATGGATACACACTGCTTTTATTGTCAATTGGGCACAGCCTATTAATTCTCAGAGAATGCAGTCCTTGATTTTTGCTGGACTCTTGTATTTATAGCTATTTTGTGGTTGCAATGCACAAGAGAACATAGTTCCAATATGAATGTTGGTTGATATTTTAAGTAAATTTGTAAGAAAACAAATAAAAGGATATATTTTGAAGCTTCATTCCTTAATGAATGGAATATTAGAAGAATATTCTCTCAAATTTTCAGAGCTGTTTGTCATGTAAAGGCAACAGACTCCACAAACTTCCAAGTTTCATGGGCACTTTAAACGTGATTTTCCATTGCTTTAAAACAAGATTGTATAGACAGTCAACGAAACAATAAACCAAGCCCAAAGATGTAGCTTCAGTGGCTCTCTATGATGTCGACAGTCACACCGCAGTTGCTTTCAAGGGAGATTCACGGTAACAATGATACATCACCATCAGTATTTCCATCCTATGGATACCAGGCTAGGGATGTAGCTCAGTGGTGGAGGGCTTGCCTAGCAGGTGCGAGGCTGTGGGTTTGATCCCCAGCACTGAAACAAAAACAAAACAAAACAATATCACAGAGGTATAGAAGAAATAGGTAACCAAAGGCATAGATAATAGTAAAATGTAAAAATGTAAGCAGGACATGGCAACTTTTTTGGGCTCAATTCTCAATTATATATATATATAAAACTTTTGCTTTTAGTATGATTATAGTCTCAAATAATTTAATTTTTTATAATAGCTGTATTTAATACCCAACTCACAAAATTTACGAGAATTGAAACACCATTGGTGTTTGAGCAGGTACAGCCAGCTCCAGAGTGGGCCCCTGGACTCAGGGACATAACGGGAACAGCCCAGGGTCTGGCCTTCCCGTCCTTCCTAAGCACAGGGGGAGGCGAAAGGAGAATAAAGAGAGTGGGAAAGGGGGTGACTGCTAAGGGGAAAGAGATGAGGGAGGAGGGCTGAGCCCTACTGATGACCCAGCCTGAATAGGAAAGCTGGTGTCCCAGTGGGCCCAGGCACTACCTTTGTGAGGCCTCTTGAAAAAAAAAAAAAGCTGGGCACATTGGTGCACACCTGTACACACCAGTAATCCCAACAGCAGGTGGGGGAATCACAAGTTTGAGGCCAGCCTGTGCAACTTAGTGAGATCTTGTATCAAAATAAAAAGGGCTGGGGATGTAGCTCAGTGATAGAGCACCCCCAGTTCCATCCCCAGTACTGCCAATAAATAAATGAATAAAATTATGTATCTTACATATTTCTGTGGTCAAGACACCTTAAAGTTAAAGACACACAAAAGGCGGGGAGAAAGTAACTAAAAATATAACAAGAGTTAATACCTAACAGAGAACTGCACATAGAAAAAAAAAAAAAAAAAAAACCCAGCTGGAAAATGGGTAAAGTATACAAGTAGTCAATTCACCAAAG
Organism: Marmota flaviventris; assembly: GCF_047511675.1. Lineage (NCBI taxonomy): Eukaryota > Metazoa > Chordata > Mammalia > Rodentia > Sciuridae > Marmota > Marmota flaviventris. The sequence goes on along the minus strand of NC_092508.1, from coordinate 6,858,993 downwards.
AGGAAATAAAAGGTGCCAGGTTTTTTTTTTTTTTTTTGCTTATCAGATTGGCAAGAGGGAAGAATGTTAATAATAATCTTGGCAAAGTTGTGGGGAAATGAGCACCTCTGGTCCGTGATGGTGGGGTGTGAGTAGGAATAGCTACTTTTGAGAGCAGTTTAATAGTCTTTATTAAAATAATGTACACACCCAATGTGTTGTTAAGGAATTTTACCAAATGGATGAGACACGGTGGCGGGTAATCAGTTCTAGGATAAAGGATTTTTAGATGGATTTATCTGATATGTTTTTGAAGACAAATTGTTAGGTTTAAAAAACCCAAATGGGGGGCTGGGGATGTGGCTCAAGCGGTAGCGTGCTCGCCTGGCATGCGTGCGGCCCGGGTTCGATCCTCAGCACCACATACAAACAAAGATGTTGTGTCTGCCGAAAACTAAAAAATAAACATTAAAAAATTCTCTCTCTCTCCCCCTCCCTCTCCTCTCTCTCTTTAAAAAAAAAAAAAAAAAAAAAAAAAAACCCAAATGGGGGGCTGGGGATGTGGCTCAAGTGGTAGCCCTCTCCCCTGGCAGGCATGAGGCACTGGGTTCGATCCTCAGCACCACATAAAAATAAAATATTGTGTCCACCTTAAAAATAATAATAATGTGTATGTGTAGTTTCACCAAACAGCCTTAAAAAAAAAATGGTGCCGCTTTCTACTCCCATCCCTGACAAAAACATGTTAATATTTGTAAGTAAATTTAGAATGACTGATTTAGAGAAAACTCAGACTACAATGGCAACAATAAAAACTGAAGTCTTTGGAGGAATCTGTATGGTAAGGGCTTCCCTTTGCCACAATAGATGGACAGATGGACGCAGTACCAACCAGAACCCAGCAAGGGGGCCTTTGCTTCTGCCTTTTCCCCTAGAAGGTTACAATATTATTGTGAAATTCAAGGAATGTAAAAGTGGGTAAGGGCTGAGGGTGTGGGTAAGGGCTGGGGGTGTGGCTGAGGGGTAGAATGCCTGCTGAATATGTCCAAGGTTCCCAGCAGCAACACACGCACACACAGAGTGAATAGTTAGCAGGGATGTTAAACAGTATCCTGAAAAAGAAGAGAGCAACCTGAGTGGCTAGAAGTCAACTTAGAGGAGGAGCCGTCTGTGCTGGCTCATGGTTGCGGGCTGCATGGCTTGGGCCTGTGGTGAGCCAGAGCACAGTGGCCGGGTGTGTGGTGGAGCACAACTGTCGGCCACGGCAGCCAGGAAGAGAGAAAGACAGGGGCCAGGGACAAGGTGTGGTCCCCCACGGCGTGCACCCAAGGACCCACGTCCTCCAACTAGGTTCACCCGCTGCAGTCCCACCACCTCCCAATAATCCATTCAGCGGTGAGTCCCGGGAGCCAGCCCTCATGTCCAGTCACTCTGAGCACTGCTGTCCCGGGGAAGAAGTCTTCAACACACGAATCTCTGGGGGACATTTCAGATCCAGCCATAACAGCCAGCAGCGTGTGCGCCACAGCAGGGGACTCCTGAGGCCCACAGGCAGGCGTGTCCGCCGGGCTCCTGCCCTCCACGGCCCTGCAGCTGCTGGCTGGGCGCACCGCGGTCCCTCCCCACACCTAACTGTCCCTGTGTGCCGTTTCTCTGCAGGCCCAGGCCTTGTCCTCTGCCAGCAAGTTTGAAGCCGAATTAAAAGCTGAGCAAGATGAGCGGAAGCAGGAGGAGGAGAAGAGAAGGCTCCGCCAGGCAGCCTTCCTGGAACTCAAGGCTGCATTCAGCGCATAGTCCAGCAGACCCTGACCTCCGCCCACAGCGGTGCCTCCACGGTGCCAGGAGGGATGGCCCAGCATCTTTACCCCTGCAGGCCCCTCCCAGCCTCCTGCCTGGCCCCAGGCCTCTCCTCAGCCTCACTTGGGTGGCAAGGGGCTGCCGCCCCCCCACTGTCCTGCCCCTGCAAGAGGGTCATGGGATGGCCAAGTCCCCCTTGCTCACCTCTCTGCCCTCCCCTGAAGCCGGGTTCAGCCTTCCCCTTCCCTTGCTCCACGCCAGTGAGTAGCCTGTTGTGCTCATTTGTATAGAAATTCTTTCTTTTGTGGTCCTCAGAGGACATGTTAGCTTGCCATTTTCTTGGGAAATCCTTCTCTCCTCCCATTTCTGTTCTTTCTTGGTCAGATTCTGCCAGTTGCTTTTGTGTGGCCTTCTGTAGTGGTGGCAGGATCCAAGGAGGCCAGGTGGACCACTGCCCACCCGCTCTCCAGCACGGGGAGCTGCAGCAGGAGAGGACTCAGCATAAAGACGGGGAGCACTGGCCTGTAGCACCCCCCTGGCCCTCCCTCTTCATTCCCCTCCTCCGTGTCTCCCTCCTTCTGTCTTCCACACCTAAGTGCCTGCTACTCACCTGTGAGAAGGAAGCCATCACTAGAAGTACTGCTAATGAGTAGAGGGGTTCCAGGTCAACTCTAACTCTGCAGATCATATCACAGTGGACCCCTCAGGTTCCCACGAGGTCAGGGACCCAACCAGTGCCTTTTGAAATCCCCAAAGTCATGGCCATCCTCTCCATCGAGCCAATTTCCAACATCTGCTTCAAGGTATTGAGGTAAATATGTTCTTACCCCTATGATAGATTTTTATATTTGTGAGTTCTTGGGATTGCTCACACGGACCAGGGTCTTGTTGTATTTTTAAAAAGAATATTTCCTATTGTCATATTTATTACTTCTCTTTTGCAACTTCTCTCTTTAGGATAAAGAAACCATCTGCATTTCTACCTTAAAGCTCTTTCTTTTTAAATAAACTGTGCAAATGAACTTGGCCATCACAACAATGTACCTGAGTCTTCTTTGACTTTAGGAGGAAGAAGCATGTGTTCTATGGGGGCCAAGTCCAGCCCTGGGCTTCTGTTGACAGGGATTTCCTGTAGCATAGTTAGGAACGGGAACTGGAGGGAGGATTTTCACTGGAAGTTCGGGATACTAGGATTGTCGGCTACTCTCCCCTGCACCTCCTTCACACCAGCGAGCGTGCTTCCAGCCACTGGTCATATCTCTAGCTTAATCCTTTTGCTTCTAGACCCCTTGAAATGCTGACAAGGTCAGTGCCTCTCCCAGGTATGATATCAGGATGCTCAGGCCACCTGTGCAAGGACCCAGGCCTTAAGGGAACACCCTTTGCTCTCCCAGAGGATCAGTCTATTTCTGCACCAACCCATAACCTACCATTCTCAAACATTGTTTTTCTACCTAGGGTCACATTCCAAATCTCTTCATCAGAGGGGAGGGCCCAAAAAGAATAGAGAGGTCCTTAGCATATGATCCAGCTACTGTGCTCCTTCAAATTTACCCAAGGGAGAGAGTGGGGTTTGGTGGTACAAGCCTGTAATCCCAGAAAATTCTAGTGTGGAGACAGGAGGATTACAAATTCAAAGCCAGTCTGGGCAATTTAGCATGACCCTGTTTTAAAATGAAAAGGGCTGGGAATATGGCTGGGTGTGGCAGTGTACACCTGTAATCCTGGCAACTGGGGAGGCTGAGGCAGGAGGATCTCTAGTTCAAGACCAGCCTCAGCAACTTAGTGAGACCCTAAGCAACTTAGACCCTGTCTCAAAATAAAAATAAATAGATAGGTCTGGGGATGTGGCTCAATGGTTAAGCACCCCCGGGTTCAATTTCTGGTACCAAAATAATAATAATAATAATAACATAAAAGGATTTAGAACATATATTGGGTCAGATAACCAAAAAAACCAGACGTACACTGCCCTTGTTCCCATCTGGTCATGACATCCTGCCGAAGTTGCTCCCACCTATGGTTCTGTTAGTAGCTTTGTATCGCTATGACTGAAATAAGTAACAGAAACAACTTAAAGGAGGAAAAGTATATTTTGGCTCATGGCTTCAGAGGTTCTGTGGGTCAATTCCACTGTTCTGGGCCCACGGAGAGCCAGATCATGGCACAAGGGCAGGATGATGTGCTGCTCCATTCACGGCAGCCAGGAGCATAGAGAGGAAAGGAAAGGGGCCGGGAAGGGGAACCCTTCCAGCGCCCCCTCTCAGTGCCCCAGCCCCTCCCCATCTGCCTATGGTTACCACCCAGTGAGTCCCTTCAAACCAGGATGTACGGCGGCTTAGGTTACAGTTCTCGCAATCCAGTCATCTCACCTCCAAATATTCCCGCACGAACCCAGGAGCTTTGGGGGGACACTGCAGATGCAAACCATAACAGGTTCCCGCTTCCACTCCAAGGACAACTCTTCCTGGCTCCTTTCCTGGGTCTCTGCAGGGACCCAATGTTTCTCTACCCTCATTTGCCCTGACTGACCACCTTGCAGTTGGAATCATCTTCATAAAATGCAAATCTCATCCTAACATCTTCTCTTCCATTTTTGATTCCCACTCTTCAGATCTGGGGCCTACTGGCCTTGCCCCACCTCCTGCTCCTCCCTCTCTCCCTCTGTCCTGGGAACAGGGACTTTACAGCAGCGCACAGCAGCTCCTGGAAGGTGCCACCCCCTCAGCCCCTTGCACACGCTGCTTCTTCTGATTGGCACTCCCTCCCTCTCTCCTCCTCCCTCCCATGGCAAACTACTCCTGAGAGTATCATCAGGAAGCCCCCGTGGTGCCCCATGCTGGACAAGGAGCCCCGTCCAGGGTTCCCATTTCCCCTTGAGATTGTCCCTCTTGCAATCCTACAGCAGCATTCAGTATCCCGCTCCTGACTCCTCTGCCTTCTTGTTTGAACCATGAACCCTTCTGTGGACATGAGCTTGGCCTTGCCCACTGCCGGAGGCCTAGTGTGTTGCCTGGCATGTCACAGTCCCTGCATGTTGACTTCACAAGAATGTGATGGGATTTTTCAGCAGAGAGGGATGGGAAAGGCAGGATTCCTGACCACTGGTGTCAGAAAGCTTATTTTTTAAAATTTATTTTTGTGGTACTGAGAAGTTAAGCCAGGGGTGCTCTATCACTGAGCTATATCCCCACCCCTTTTTATTTTTTTATTTTGAGACAGGGGGGTCTCATTAAATTGCTTAGGGCCTTGCTAAATTGCTGAGACTGGCCTTGGACTTGGTTTCTTCCTGCCTCAGCCTCCCGAGTTGCTGAGATTGCAAGTATGCACTACTGACATGACTGATGTCAGGAAACATCTAAGCACTTTAGATTCTATAATGGAATACCTGAAGGTGGGTAACTTTATTTAAAAAAAGAGGTTTTACCGGCTACTGTGGCAGAATGGGAATGATTCCATGCCTGGCATATGATCAGTGCTCGGGTACACATGGGTCTCCTTTCTATCCACCACTCTCTCTTTCGGTCCAAGCTACAGTGACCCAGAAATGTTCAGTCCTGGATGCTGTCTTGACCCCGAGGGCAGATGTCCACTTACCTAGTTTTTTGGGGCTCTTTGCTAACCAGCCCAGGGAGACTCCTACCCATGTGTCTGCTCACCTGCTGTGACCCTGCAACTGGCAATTGCTGAGCTTGCTGGGTCTGATCATGGGAACTGGTGCTTTTGACCTTGTCTCCTTGCTGTCCACCAGGCCAGATTTTGGCCCATTTCTGCCCACCTGGCCAATGGTTCCAGAGATATCCTCTGGGTCCTGTAATGGCCATGGGGTCCTCAGGGGCCCATTTAGGGTTCTCCAGCCTGGGGAGGTGTGGAGGATGGAAACTCATTAAGGGTAGTTCCCCTGCTTTCCTCCAGTGTTGTCAGAAACCAGTCACTTTTGTGGTACTGGGGATTGAACCCAGGGCACACCATGCTGAACTATATCTCCAGCTCCCCCCCTTTTAAAAAATTTTTTAATATTTATTTTTTTTAGTTTTCAGTGGACACAACATCTTTATTTGTATGTGGTGCTGAGGATCAAACCCAGCGCCGTGCATGCCAGGCAAGAGCGCTACCGCTTGAGCCACATCCCCAGACCATAAATATATATATTTATTTTAGTTGGTGCTGAGACTCGAACCCAGGGCTTCACACATGCTAGGCAAGTGCTCTACCACTGAGCCACAACCCCAGCCCTCCTTTTTTAATATTTATTTTTTAGTTGTAATTGGACACAATACCTTCATTTTATTTATTTTATGTGGTGCTGAGGATCGCACCCAGGGCCGCACACATGCGAGGCAAGTGCTCTACCGCTGAGCCACAACCCCAGCCCCATCTCCAGCCCTTTTTATCCTACGTTGCCCAGGCTAACCTAGAATCTTCCTGCTTCAGCCTCCTGAGTAGCTGAAATTATAGGTGTGTACCACAGCCCCTGGCCTGCTGTTGCCTTTTTGAAGGACAATTTGGTGGACCATTAACATTAAAAAGTATATCTGTAAGCCAGGCATGGTGGCACATGCCTGAACCCTGTTCCTAGAGGCTGAGGCAGGAGGATGGAAGTTTAAGGCCAGACTGGGCAACTTAGCAAGACTCTGTCTCAAAATAATAATTTACTAAAGGGCTAGGGATATAACTCAGTGGCAGAGTGCTTGCCTAGCATGTGCAAGGCCTAGGGATCAATCCCTAGTACTAACAAAATCAAAAACAAATTGTATCTGTGTTAGTTACTTATTTTTGCACTAACAATTCACCTAATGACTTAGTTACTTAAAATAATAATTAGCATGTATTATCTCACACAATTTCTGAGGGTCAGGAATTCAGAAGTAGTTTAACTTGGGTGGGTCTGGCTCAGGGTCTCTCATGGGGCTGCCATCATCTGAGGGCTTCACTGGGGCTGGAGAATGGCTTACTTCCAAGGTGGTTCAGTCACAGGATTTGCAAGTTAGTGCTGGCTGTTGGCGAGAGGCCTCAGTTACCTGCCACGCCACCCTCTCCAGGGGGCCGCTTTGTGTCCTCACACCATGACAGCTGCCTTCCCCCAGAGCAAGTGCTACTGAAGCCAGATTTGAGGACAGGTAGTTAGTGTAGCTAGGTAAACCGGGTCTAATATCCAGGAAGATAAATAAAATGGAGGCCATTATAGAGAATGGAGTCCAGGAAAGCAGAGCAGCACTCGGGGAATTGAAATGTTACTGTCCCCAAGGCAGGAACCCCTCCTAAGGAACTGTTAATGAAACAGCTCCCAGCAAACAGAGAGGGAAGTGCTAATCAAAAGTCATCCCAGGCCCTTCCTGCCCACCCAGCCCCCACCTTTTGGGCCTTCCCACCTTCATTCCATCACTGCAGGACAGAGGGAAACAAAGGACAGGAGTGTGGAAGGACTAAAAGGTGACCTTAGCTGTGAAAAAGGGAAGACCTCCCCCTTCCACGGATTCTGCCTTTCGGGTCCCTTTCTCCCTCCAGGGAGAAGTCTTTTCTACTGTCCTTTAATAAAGCTTCCACTGTCCACTCTCCACTGGCCTCCGCGGGCTTCTCTGGTGTTATACTTCAGCATTCTGGGAAGCAAGAGAGAGGAACGTGTAGGCCACAGTGTCCTTAATCACACTTGCGGGTTGCATAGGTCAGCGTTCTTGGCAAGAATCACTGGGAGCCATCTTGGAGCTGACCACCACAGAATCCATCAGGGCCCTTAAACAAAAGTCACATAATCGAAGGCAGACTGACGTAAGCAGAAGAGAGATTGACTGAAGACACACTGAGGAGCTCCCAGAATCGCTAGCAGGGCTGGGGGGCCGACCTAAGCAAGCAGGCAGGAGGCCAGCTGACGGGTGGCCAGAAAGCACGTCTTGGGAACCAGCCAGGGGTGGTGCTGCTGCCCTGGCTGGCCAGAGCTCTGCGGTGTCCTGCTTCTTCAGGTCGGTGTCCTGCTTCTTCAGGTCGTTTGTTCCAGATTCAGCGTCAGGCGAGTTCAGTCACATGCCCCTGTGTGGGGGGTGGGGGTGGGGCGGGAAGGTGTACCATCTCCATTTTGTGTTTTCTGTGAAAGGAGGCAGGTCCTGCCTCTCACCAAGATTCGCATTTCCCCAAACATGGGAAAGTATTTCAAGTGCAGACCAGTCGTGAAAAACAGCAGATGTTCACTGTTTTGACTTTGGAATTTATCCTATAGGTAAATATAAAAAATGAAAAAAAAGATAAATTTAAGGGGCAGTACTCATGACAGTGTTGTTAGTCACAGCTAAAATGTGGTGATGATCAGAATGACTATCAGCATGGGATTGGTTAAATCCACCATGGTACAGACACATAAATATGCAGAGCTGGGTAGCCATTAAAACAAAATGTGAGCTGGGCGTAGTGGCTCACACCTGTAATCCAAGCAGTTCAGGAGGCTGAGGCAGTCTGAGGCCAGCCTCAGCAATTTAGCGAAGCCTAAGGCCCTGTCTGAAAAAAAAGAAGGGGATTGCTGAGGAGGTGGCTGGGTGGTTAAGAGCCCCTGGGTTCAATCTCCACTATCAAATAAACAAAAAACATGGAGGACTCCAGGCATAGTGTTCCTTGGGAAAGCCCTGGAGCCCAGCAGTATGCCTAGTAATGCTGAGCTGGGTTCATTGTGTTTGTGTTAGAGAGGAGACATGAAGCCGTGTCTCTGCCTGAGAAGACTGCAGGCTTCATGACGTCAGAAATCAGGTGGACTTTAGGATCACTATTGTATTCCCAGCATCATACATATTGTATTTATGCATACAATATTTCGGGAAAAATGAGATACAAAACTGAGGGGAAGACAACCCCAGGGTCCTATAGGTCTGAGGGAGTTAAATTTTCTTGTATATGTTTTTGAACTCTAAAAATTTTTTTTGCATGTGGTACTGGGGATTGAATCCAAGGGTGCTCTACCACTGAGCCACATCCCCAGCCTTTTTACTTCTTATTTTGAAAGATGGTATCACTAAATTGCCGAAGACTGGCCTCGAACTTGTGTTCCTTCTGTCTCAGGCTCCCAAGTTGCTAAGATTCCAGACATGCACCAACGTGATTGGCTTTGAACTCTATTAAAACCATAAACATATATTGCTTTGCTATGATAACAACTACCACCATGGCCACTACTCTTTTATTAACTAACAGCTAATAAAAAAAGAGAGGGGAATCTATGACCGCACAGAAAATGAGAAGAATGTTAAACAACATGTGGGAAGAACCCTCAGGAGCAACAGAAAAATGAAACCCTGAATAGGCAAAAGACGCAGAAGAAAATGGTTAACATTTTGAGACACATCATGGGGTATTGGGTGAAAGGACACATTTACTATATTTCAAGATTTTAAAAATGACTTAATTGTCTTTTACCTCTAGAGTTTGGAAATGAGAAAAAAAAAAAAAAATATATATATATATATATATATATATATATATATATATATAGAGAGAGAGAGAGAGAGAGAGAGAGAGAGAGAGAGAGAGCCAGGCACAGTGGCACATGCCTTTATTCCCAGAGGCTTGGGAGGCTGATGTAGGAGGATGACCAGTTTCAAAGCCAGCCTCAGCAATTTAGTGAGGCCCTAAACAACTTAGCAAGACCCTGTCTCAAAAAATAAAAAGGGGCTGGGGATGTGGCTCAGTGGTTAAGCACTCTTGGGTTCAATCCGTGGTATGAAAAAAAAAAAAGAAAGAAAGAAAAAGAAAAAATATGCAAGTACTTTATGATAAAACCTGTTTTTCAAACACAAAAGTGAATTTATTTCCTTAGTACCATTTCTGAGTCCTGTTGATGGCCGCTCAGTTCTCTGGAGCGTTTTCTTCAGCCATTCTTTTCCCTGTGGTCTCCCTTTGCTCTCCAGGAGGTACCCAGCCCTCTCAGGCTTCTGTGCTAGTCCGTTTTCCACTACAGTGAGCAATGCCTGAGTACTTTATAAAGAAAAGACGTTTATTTAGCTCACAATTCTAGCGGCTGAAGGTGCAGCCTAGCACTGGTCCTGGCTGGGGCCCCTGCCTGTGTCACACATGGTGATGGGATGGCGGAAGCCTGTGAAAGGAAGAGCCCCTAGACAGGGCTGGAAGACCCGAGTGGGGAGGGCCTCTCAGTCTCAGGAGAACTGGGAATCCCAGGAAGAACGACCCTACTTCTGTCCTGAGGGCAGTACCCCCTGAGCTCATGAATTTCCAACAGGCCCTGCCTTTTCAAGGCACCGCTGTCTCCTAATATTATCACAGGAAACTTGGGGGGACAAACTTCCAAACCATAGCGGGTCCCAATCCAACGGCGACTGCCCTCCGCACTCAAGTTCCACCCTTCCCCTCTATCTTCTTTCAAACTTCTACACCCTCTTCCTCATCACCCCAACTCTTTGTTCTCACTGTGCAGGGGACATTCAGCCTCCACATCTGTGGCCATTGGCCAGCCCCATTCTCCTTGATGCTTCTGCCAATGCGACATTACCAACTGGTCCTTTTCCCCTTCTGCTCTGAGACTTGCCCCTGCGTCTAGCCTGGCCCACCTGGTACTTCTCTCTGGGCAGCAGCAACACCTTTTCCTCCCAAGAGCCTATCTGGGCTCCTTACTTTTCTTTTCTGGGGCTGCTGGTTATGGATGCTTCCCTGGATTTCAGACATCTCCTCTCCATGGATGACCCTCACTCAGATGTTTAGCTCTTACCCCCCAATCTCCTCACGTCAATGGCTTCTCACCCTTTGAGATGACTCAATGAAGTGGGTGGCCTAAAACAGAAACTGATGGTCTTCTAGTTCTGGAGGTCTCAAGTCCAAGAGCCATGTGTGGGCAGGTTTGGTTCCTTCTGAGGCTGTGCACCCCTCACTTAGCTTCTGGTGGTTGCTAGCAACCTTCGGTGTTCCTTGGCTTGGAGAAGCATCTCTCTTACTCTCATCTTGTCTTCATGGTCACATGGTGCCCTTCCGTGTGTGTGTGTGTGTGTGTGTGTGTGTGTGTGTGTGTGTGTGTTGTGTCAATTACCCCCTGTCTACATGGACACCTGCTTTATTGGTACAGGGCCCCTCATGACTCCTTCCTTCTTTCCTCCCTCCCTCTCTTCCTCCTCCCTCCCTCCCTCTCTTCCTCCCTCTCTCCCTCTCTTCCTCCCTCCCTCCCTCTCTTCCTCCCACTCTCCCTCCCTCCTCCCTCCCTCCCTCTCTTCCTCCCTCCCTCCCTCCCTCTCTTCCTCCCTCCCTCCCACTCTCCCTCCCTTCCTCCCTCCCTCCTCCCTCCCTCCTCCCTCCCTCCCTCCCTCTCTCCTCCCTCCCTCCCTCTCTTCCTCCCTCCCTCCCTCTCTTCCTCCCACTCTCCCTCCCTTCCTCCCTCCCTCCTCCCTCTCTTCCTCCCTCCCTCCCTCTCTTCCTCCCACTCTCCCTCCCTTCCTCCCTCCCTCCTCCCTCTCTTCCTCCCTCCCTCCCTCTCTTCCTCCCTCCCTCCCTCTCTTCCTCCCTCCCTCCCTCCCTTCCTCCCACTCTCCCTCCCTTCCTCCCTCCCTCCTCCCTCCCTCCCTCTCTTCCTCCCTCTCTCCCTCTCTTCCTCCCTCCCTCCCTCTCTTCCTCCCACTCTCCCTCCCTCCTCCCTCCCTCCCTCTCTCCCTCTCTTCCTCCCTCCCTCCCTCTCTTCCTCCCACTCTCCCTCCCTCCTCCCTCCCTCCCTCTCTTCCTCCCTCCCTCCCTCTCTTCCTCCCACTCTCCCTCCCTTCCTCCCTCCCTCCTCCCTCCCTCCCTCTCTTCCTCCCACTCTCCCTCCCTTCCTCCCTCCCTCCCTCCCTCCCTCTCTCCCTCTCTTCCTCCCTCCCTCCCTCCCTCTCTTCCTCCCTCTCTCCTTCTCTTCCTCCCTCCCTCCCTCCCTCTCTTCCTCTCTTCCTCCCTCCCTCCCCTGTACTGGGGATTGATCCTAGGGCCACTCCACCATGGAGCTACACCCAGCCCTTTTTATGTTTTATTTTGAGACGGGGTGAAAGGTGAGTGACTCACCAACCCAAGAGATTTTATTGAGGGGCTGCCCAAAGGGGAAGAAAAGGAGAGGCAGAGAGAGGAGAGGAGGAGGGCAGAGAGAAAGAGAGCAGAGAAGAGGGAAGAGAGCAGAAAGGAGAGAAAGACGGGGAGGAGGGCAGAGGGCAGAGAGAAGAGAGCGCGAGCTACAAGCTTCTGCTTAAGAAAGGTTGCATAGGGGACGTGGCAGGTGCTGATTGGCAGGGTGACTCAGGAACAGCACTGTGCCCTGTGGGGATTGGTTGAGAAAAACCTTTGAATTTGGCACTCTTCGCTCTTCAGCTTGGCGCCCTTGGGGAGGGGTAAGGGATTCAGTGATGTTCTCGTGACCATGACGGGAAACTCAACTTCAGCGGGGAGTCTCCCACACACCCAACACAGGGTGTTGCCCAGGCTGGCCTCAGATTTGCCATCCTCCTGCCTCAGCCTCCCTAATAGCTGGGATTACAGACAGGTACCACTGTGCTCTGTGATTCTTTTCTTTCTTTCTTTCTTTTTTTTTTTTTACCCTTTTGATAAACTATCTCCAAATAATGTTACAGTCTGAGGCACTTGGAGTTAATTTGCCAACATGTTTGTTTGTTTATGCCAGAAATTGAGCCCAGGGGCACTGGACTACTGAGCCACATTCCCAGGCTGTTTTATTTTTTTATTCTTAGGGTCTTAGGATCTTGCTAAGTTGCTGAGGCTGGCTTTGAGCCTGCAATCCTCCCGCCTCAGCCTCCTGAGCTGCTGGGATTACAGGCATATGCCTGGCTCAACATATGTTTTTGAGAGATATAATTCAGTCCATGACAAGGATGTTCTAGTCACTATTACTGTGAGTAGATTACCTCAAAATCTACTGACTTAAATCCACCATTTTAACATGTTGACACATTCGGTGATTCGGGAACTCAGACAAGGCATAGTGAGGATCTTGTCCTGCCTCGTGATGTCTTGGGCATTATTTGATGCTGAGGATGACTAGACGCTCGGGGCTGGAATCATCTGGTTGCATTTTTCACTCAGATGTCTGGTTGCGGATGATGCTGGTGTCAGCTGGGATTTCAGTCAGGGCTGTCGATAGGGCAACTACTTGTGGGCCTTTCCTTGTGGTCAGGCTCCAGGCAGCCTCAGGCCATTGGGACTTATTAGGTGTCAGCTTTGCTTCCAAAGGGAATGTTTTGGCAAGCAGGGGGTGGAAGCTAGACCACCTCTCATGACCAAGCACAGGGAGTTGTTGTTTTACTTCCTCTTCTTGCTTTTTTTTTTTTTTTGTACTGGAAATTGAACCACAGAGCTACGTCCCTTGCCCTTTTTTAATTTTTTGAGACAGAGTCTTGCTACGTTGCTGAGGCTACCCTTGAATTTTCAATCCTTCTGCCTCAGCCTCCTGAGTCACTGAGATTACAGGTGTGCACCACCACTCCTGGCCAGTCAAACTACTTCTACTACCTTCCACTGGCTAGAAGGGCAAAGGGGAAGGGAACTTGACTCTACCTCTTGAAAGTGTAGTAAATGGTCTAGAAGAGTATGTCAAGTGGAAGATATCACAGCCATCTTCAGAAAAAGCAATCTGTCCCAAGTGATGGGCCTGACTTCATTACAAATCAAACTATTTCAGATCAGACTCCTTGCCTTGACTCCCATTACCAAATGATCCATTCCTCACAGCTTCTGTTCCTATTGATGGCGAAGTAAAGTAGAAACTTTCTTATCATCCCTGATGACAGCATGCTGCAACCAGCATGCATCAGCCTATGGCTGTAGATTAAAAACCACTACTTAGTGAAGCACTGGAGAGACTGTGAGGAAAACAAGAAGCAGAGTACATCCTTCCTAAGGAGCAGAGGAACCAGAGCTTTAGTGTCCAGGGATTTGTTGGACATTTACTCTGCACCAGGACAATCATTTGTTGAGAATTCAAAGTTGAAGAATGCACTGTGAATAGTGGCTAAAACCATGGGGCTTTGTCAGCTTTGATCACCATCAAGGTCATCATCATTCCCTAGAATTGGTTCCTGCTGTATAGTTTAAGGCTAAAAATATGGCCATGGCACTCTTGACAATGAATTTGGCAGTTTCTGAGAAAGTTAAAGAAGCATCACCACCAATCCCATTCCTAGATGTTTCCAGGTGAAGCAGAAACCTATGTCCACACAAATGCCTGCTTGTAAGTATTTATTAAAGTTTTATTAATAATCTTCCTGAACTGGAAACAACCCTAATGTCCCACAGATAAGGAATGGATAAACAAATAGTGGTGCATACACCCAGGGAAATACTATTCAGCAGCAAGAAGGAGGAAGTACTGACATATGCAACACTGGTTGATCATGCATGTGCTAAGTGAAAGAAGTCAGTCTCAACATATATGACATTATAAGAGGAAACCCTAAGGTCATAAAACTGATCAGTGGTTGCAGGGGCTGGGTGTGGAGTAAGAGCTCATTTCCAACGGTCATTGGGGGAAATTTTGTGGATGACAAGACCATTCTGTACCTTGATTTGTATGGCTGCACACACCTGTGGACATTTGTCAAAAGTTGCAGAAATATACAATAAAAATGATAAATTTTACTATGTTTTTACCTTGATTAAAAAAAGAAAACAGGGCTGGAGATGTGGCTCAAGTGGTAGCGCGCTCGCCTGGCATGCGTGCGGCCCGGGTTCAATCCTCAGCACCACATACAAACAAAGATGTTGTGTCTGCTGAAAACTAAAAAATAAATATTAAAAAAACAAAACAAAACAAAAAAAACCCACAGGCAACGCATAGGTGGCAAAGCATCAGAAAGGTGTTATGCCAAAATAGTTAAGGACATGGGTTCTGCAATAACCAGGTTGGGCTTGGAAGTGCTGGCCAACATTTGGGGATGGTTAGGACTTCTCCTAATGCCTGTTTGGCCTTCTCAGAGTTCCATAGCACTGTCACCAGGATTTACAAGAGAAAATGCAAGTAAAGCACTTAGTGAGGTGGTCAGCACAAAAAAATGTTATTTATTATTTTTATTAAAAATGATAGTTCAAGCTGGGCATGGTGGCACAGGCCTGTAATCCCAGCAATTCAGGAGGCTGAGGTAAGAGGATTGCAAGTTCAAGGCCAGCCTCAAAAATTTAGTGAGGCCTTAACTAATATAGTAAGAACATGTCTCTAAATAAAAAATAAAAAGGGGTGGGAATGTGGCTCAGTGGTTAAGTACTCCTGGATTCAATTCCTGCCGCCCCATCTTCCAAAAACAAATAAACAAACAAACAAAAAAAAACCCTGAAAAAAGAAACAAACAAAAAAACCCACAAAGGATTAAATAAATCTTAAAAACCAAAAACCAAAACCAAAACCATGTATTAGCAAGCCAACGACCTGTAATATTAAAGGCTAGGTGTGACACAACTGTAATCTCAGCTACTAAGGAGACTGAGGCAGGAGGATCAAACTTAGCAGAATGGGACTGTAAGGGGTCCATTTGAAATTCTGCATTTTTAACAGCTTCAGCAACTTTGCAAGACTCTGTCTCAAAATAAAATAAAAAGGAGTGGGGCTGTCTCTTAGAGTTTGCCTCGCATGTTCGAAGTCCTTGATTTAATCCCTAGTATCAGAAAGAAAATCTTCAGAGATAATAACATATGGTTTAGGCTTTTATTTATTTATTTGGTACTCAAAGGCACATAATCACTGAGCCACATCCAGCACGCCCCCCATTTTTTCTTTTTTTAAATTTTGAGACAGGGTCTTGTTAAATTGCTTAGGGCCTTAAGTTGCTGAGGCTGACCTCAAACTTGTGATCCTCCTGCCTCAGCCTACTGAGTTGCTAGAATTACAGGTGTGTGCCATTTTGCCTGGATGGTTTAGGCTTTTAAAGATGAGCAGGAATTATATAGGTTGGAGAAAAGCAGGACACGTGTTGGGAATGGCATTGTTACCAAGAGGGAACACCTTGTGCAAAGGCTCAAACAGAATGGCATGTTGGCGGATCCTCAAACAACAGCACATCTGGAGCCTTACGTTCTTGGGGGAAGAACAGGAAAGGGTGGCAGCATGGATGTTAGAGGGTAGAATTTAGCAGAATGGGACTGTAAGGAGTCCATTTGAAATTCTGCATTTCTAACATTCTTCCAGGTGATGATGATGATCCTGTTGGGCCATTTTGAGCAGCAAGGATATAAGGGTCAAGGGAAGAAAGTATTTCAGAAAGAAGGAAGTAGTCAATCACTTTGAAGACAGGAGCACTAAGTCAAGATGAGAACCGAAAATCTCCAGTAATGTATCTGTAAATTGTGGTGTTCTTATGGCAAGCTATAGATGTATAATAGATAAGGACAGAAATTGCACTGGAAGTGCATATAAACAACTCTTTCGTGCTTGTTTGTCTATGAAAGGGATCAGAGGCACAAAGAGGTAGCTGGAAGGGAAATTTTAAGATGGGAGATAAATTTGAGGATTTTTTTTTTTTTTTAAGTTGTTGGGAAAGATCTTGTAGAAGGGGAGAGACAGATGGCACAGGAAAGAATTATGACATGGGAAGGGTAAAGTTACCAGATTTAACGAATCAAAACATGGGATGCCCAGGCTTGGGGATATAGCTCAGTGGTAGCATACATAAGGCCCTGGGTGCAGTCCTCAGCTCTGCCAACAACAACAACAACAACAACACACACACAACCAGGGATGCCAGTTAAACTTGAATTTTTGGGAAAAAAAACCCTCTTAGTTTATGTTCCAAATATTGCTGGGTGTCCCGTGTTTTACCCCAAAACGGAGCACTGAAGCAAAGGGTTGTAGGCCCAGTGATACTGGGCGGGAGTCTGAGCTCTAAGTCCTTCCCAGCTGTCAGTCTTCCAACACTTCAGAATGAACTCCCAGTTCCCTCAAAGATAAAATTGCTTTGAGTCTCAGCTTTTGTCACTGCCCCATCGCCTATGATAAACTGGCAGGAAAGTGCTGGACGAAAAGCTGCGGAAAAGTTCTAGCTTGAAAGATCAGTCCCTCAGTTATTCGGAGACTTTTGAATTGCAAACTGGCCATGGATTGGGTGTATAGGATAGTGAGTCACAGGGCCCCTGGCCAGGATCCAACTCTGGACTCAACTCAAGGACAGGAAGTGGCCCAGCAAGCGCCTGCGCACTGTGCTGCCCCGCCCTCTGTCAGCGTTTCATCCGGGTCTCGCGCAGGGGCGTATTTGGGCAGTGGGGCGGGCAGCTTCGGAAAGGAAGGCTGTCGTGGGAGGCTGGAAAGGGGCGGGAGTGAGGCGGGCCGGGGGCGGGTCAGGGGGCGTGACCGAGAGCGCGCTGTCACGTGACGTGCGTGGCGACGTGTCGGCCATCTTGTGTTGTTGAGGCTGAGGACTGACTTGGGTTCTGAGAGACTCCCTGTCCGGGACCGCAGGTAACCAGCGACTCCGTCTAGCTCCACAGCCCGGCTGCCCTCCGCTCCCTGGCCCCGCCGCCGCGGCCCGGGCCGCCTAGGCCTTCCGCTCGCGCTCGCGTCCCCGCCGCTTTTGGCCGACCCGGCCGGGCCGCATGGACACCCACAGGCCGCCCCGGCTGCGGCCGCGGTCGGCTCTGGGCGTCAGGCGATGGGACAGGTCTGGTGCGGGGCTGGAGGGAGCCTCCTTCCGGGCGAGGGGCCCGGCGGGCCCGGGCGCGTCTCAGCAGCGGGCAGCCCCTCCGCCGGGGCCCCCGTGGCATGGCGGGGGGAGCCGAGGAAGGGAGGAGGCGAGGGGTGGGCAGCGCCAGGCCGGCTCGCCCAGGCCAGCGGGCTCGCCTTCGCTCGCCGCTCCCTGGGGCCGGACGCCCGCCCAGCTTCGGCGTGCCCGGGTAACAGCTGCTGCGGCCGGACAGCTGCTCCCGCCGGCCCTGCAGCCCGCACCTGCCCCCGGGAGGTGCACCCTGGCCTTCCCCGCGGAGCATCTGGACGGGGAGACTGCTTCCCTGGCGAGAGGACTGGGTCGGGACCAGGCCCGAGGCAAGGTGGAGCCATGATCGGAACCCGGCACCGAGGCTGGGCGTGTAGAGCCGGTGGCAGCTTTGGGGACCCGAACGTTCCCCTCAGGTTGAAATGGGCATTAGTCTTAACTGTAAGCAGTTTCCCACAAACCACTCTGGACACTTCAGTTTTGTGACTGGAAAAATCAAATGGGCAGGGAAGGAGGGTACGAAGAAGCAGGTTTGTATGACCGTGTTTGGCGATAAATAACGTGGCTTTGCATTTCCCCGGTCCTCTCCCCAGCTTTCCTAAACACACCTAGTTTCTCTGAAAGAAAGGTAAGTATGCTAATTTAACTGGAGGATTAGGTAAGGGACTAGAACCTGTGAAAAGCTTCCTGTCCCGTGCTGTGAACCTTGGATTATGGGAGTTTTGGTTCGCAGTGTCGTACTGAGGGGAGATTCTCTGTCTTTATGTAGTATTTCCCTCTTAGATTCACTCCAGTGACTCCCTAGATTAGGGGGAAAAAACAACCCCAATTTTGTTTTTGGACATCTTTTCTGTACATTAGCTTTCATCCTATAATATTTGCAGCTCTGGTCTTGAAGAGTTTGACCGATTTGGTTAGAATGTAAATGTTTTCTCTCATTGATGTTTTTACGTGATTTACCAGTTTAGCAGCTTTTGGATTGCTTTAAGCTGGAATATGTATATTTCTTTTACATCAGATATTAATTTCAGAAGAGCACATTAGAAAAAAAAATTAGAAGTGGCTTGTATCGGGAAAATGTCATATGATCCTTTGACATTTAACACTGATGATGGCAGTGATTCACTAGAAAGGAAAAGCCTTCACACCCTTTTGTTACTTGACAGAGCACTTTTAGAGTTTTGAGGTTGGTGAGGGAGAAGGCAGTGTGTGTTTCATATTCATTCATTCATTTGACAAATATTGAGTACTTAATACACTCTTGGGTGCTGGGAGCAAAAAACTGACCCAACATTCATGGAGCTCATTTCTAGACAGATAATTATGAACTTAGGTAAAATATACATATGCTCCTTGACTTAAGGATGAAGTTACATACCCATAAACCCGCCAAGTTGAAGATACTTTGAGTCAAAAATGCATTTAACATACTTAAAAGTGCACATCACAACTTAACAACATAGACTACTGTAGAGTCTCAGTTGTTTACACTGGTTGATCACCTTCATAATTGCATGCTGCTAGTTGTGGCTCACTGTCAAGGTTCAGCATTGCCAGAGAGTATTGTACCACATACCATTAGCTCTTGAAAAGATCAAAATTCAAAGAATGGTTTCTATTGAATGGGTATTGCCTTTTGTACCATAGTGAAGTTGAAAAGGCATAAGATGACCCTATTTTAAGTTGGGGACCATCTGTATAGTGGTAAGTGATGTGGGAGAAAAATGAGGAAGGGAAATAGGATAATAGGGAGTTGGGAGGGGTTAATTTTAAGTTGAGTCCCCTGGGCTTTATGGATAAGCTAACTTTTGTGGAAAGACCTGAATAAGTAAAGGGGCAAGGGCAAGGGCTGGGGATGTGGCTTAAGTGGTAGCGTGCTCTCCTGGCATGCGGGTGGCCCGGGTTTGATCCTCAGCACCACATACAAACAAAGATGTTGTGTCCGCCGAAAACTAAAAAATAAAATATTAAAAAAAAGGACAAGGGCAAGAGTGCTTCATTTTTGGAGACAGCAAGGACAAAGACCCTGAGACAAAAACCAAGTTGGGCAAAGCACTGAGGCTCACCTAGAGGTGGGAGGGAGACTGGAAGGCTGGAGGCAGTGTGTGTACCTATCTCTTGTACAAAGATGAGATGTGGCATTCGCTGTCCTGGAATTTTTCCTTTTTTCTGTGACTCTTAGGAAAATCAGATTTGGAGATATAGACCAGCATTTCCAAATGTGACTGGGAAATCACATTTGGAAAAATTCAGGATGTTCGCATATTTTAGAAAATTGTTAATGAATTTTTTTTTCTCAAAAATAAGACTTAAGGGCTGGGGTTGTGGCTCAGTGGTACGGCACTTGCCTAGCATGCATGAGGCACTGGGTTCGGTCCCTGGAACCATGTAAAAATAAAAAATAAAGGTATTATGTCCATCTACAACTAAAAAATAAAAAAAAAATTTAAAAAGAAGACTTAAAATGAGATTGATGCTAGACTGCCTTGAAACAGTTTTGAAAGGAATGATTTGTAGGAAGGGATCTTTGGAAGTTGAAGAATATTTGAAAATATAGGGTAATGAGGATTTCCTTTGAAGTTTAGACATAGGTGATTAAGGAATATAATGAGGTAGAATCAGTATATTAATGCAGGTTATTTTTAACTGATCCGGAAAGAATTTCTTTTAATTCTGTACTGTTTTGTCTAGTTGTAAATACCACAGGGACTCTCCCACTAATTTGTATTTATTTCCTTTATAGTGTTTCACGTGTGTAAAACTTGTTTTTGCTGATTTTTTATTCCTTTTACCTTTAAGACTAGTTCTCAAATTAATATTTAATAGACTGGGGAAAAATTTTTTACAGATTTTCTTCCAGTTTATCTCCATATTCTTATTCCTGAGTGTTGATAAATGTCCTTTCATTTTAGTTTACTGGAAGAATTAAATACTTCAGGGTTGAAGTATTTTTGCTGATTTTTTTTGCCTATGTGAAAAATAATTTGTAATGGGTTTGCCTCAAAATCATGTGAAGACAGAATTAACAAGGTCAGTGTGTGAATGGAGCTCCTTGATAAAAGGGGACACAGTCAATGATGGTAGTGATGAGGTAGTGTTTTAGCTAATTGCCTTTCTCCCTCTTGTTCCTTTTTTGAATTTTCGAAATGACATTTCCAAATTTTAATTACTTTGATGTCATAATCAGTTCATTTGTTCTCATGACTCTGCATTTTAATACTCCAAATGTCTATTCTCTTTTTATTGACCTTCACACTGGAAGATGATACTATTGATAGTGATTGCTGTCTAAGAGGACCTTTTTGGGTGAAAAGATTCCTATTGTCCCTTCTAAAAAGATATTTGATGTCATTTTCAAAAACTGAGTTTGTTTGCAGATCTCTATTTGTCCCTGCTGATTAAATTTTATGTACTTTCTGTTTTATTCTATAGTGGGACCAGTCTCATTAGGTTGAATCTACAGCCTATGTTGGTGTTAATCCAGGTGTCATAGAGGCAAGTTAAATGTCCATTTTCTTTTAACACTTTGAATTGCCTTAACATTCTTTGATCATTGCTGTAAAAGACTGAACCCAAGGTTTTCTTCCTCCCCTCCCCTTGACTCTTACTAGTATTTTATGCTGATAAAGTTTTGGAGTTTCCATTCATTTTTAATGCCCTGAAGAATTACTCTCTTTAAAAATAAAAGGAATTTTTTATTTCAAGAATAAGCTTATTTATTTATTTTATGGTTCTGGGGATTGAACCCAGATCCTCATGCATGCTAGGGAAGTGTTCAGTATTCTTTGATCAGATTATTGTTTTTTCTATTTTGTCATACTCTCAGATGAATGAGAAATATACTAGATTAATGTAGGAATGGAAAATTATATTTTTTATGAATTGCCCATAATTTAGTGTGAGGTTGGGAAAAGGAGTAGCAATAGAAAAATGAAGAGACTAATTCTTTGAGTGACCAAACTTTATTTTATGAACATATTTGAAAAATATAAGGTATTACATATTTCCTTAAAGTAATTAAATAAAGAACACAGTTTTGTATTTTCTTGTTAGTTACAGGGTTTATTAACTTGAACTTAATTTGTACTTACAATAGGAGATAACCTGGAACTTGTTCTCTTGAGTTAGGCCTGTAGAAGTTTGTTTTTTTAATTTAGTTCTCCCCCCTTTTCCTTTTGATCTTAAAAAAAGGTAGGATGCAAGGGCTATAGTTGAACATTATAATATGGCTACTTTGCAAAATTCAATCAAAAGTGGAAATGGCTTTCTCAAGTTGCTTTCTTGCTGCTAATAAAATTAACAACTTTTTAAATTATTCTTTGATAGTATTCAAAGCATCTTGATTTTAGCTAAGATACCACTTGAGGCTATTGTGGTTCAGTCTATTCCTTGTCACTTGAAATATCACCATTTTGTGGATTTTTAAGATTCTGCCTCTACACAGTATTAAAAGCATGTTGTAATTTTGGAGCTGGAAGTGCACCTGGTAGCTTTGTTCCTTGGACATTTTGTTGGCGCTAGTCAGATTTCTGGGGGCTCAGTGATTATTCGCATGTGGCCATGATGCTACTTCATTTTCTATCAGGTATTCTTTAAAGATTATTATCAAAGCCCTATAATCGATGCTTTTTGGTGGGGGGGTGCGGGTACTGGAGTTTGAACCCAGGGTCACTTTACCACTGAGCTCCATTACTAGCCCCTTCCAATTTGCTGAGTTTGTCCTTGAATTTGCAATCCTTCTGTTTTAGCCTCATAATCTGCTGGGATTACAGATAATGTGCCTGGCTATAATGTGGTTTTGAATGAAACTCCCAATAATAATAATAATTTTCTTGAAGCCCTGTAGTGGTAGTCATTTGTCTGGTTCATTAGAATCATTTAGGAATTTTGTTTAAAATATTTACTTCTCATTTCTACTCAAGTGTTACCCAGGTCTCCAGATATGAGAGAATCTAGTTTTTTGTTTTGTTTTGTCTTTTTCTTGGGGATGAGACTCTCACTGTATTGATCAGACTGATTTCGTACTCTTGAGCTTAAGTAATCCTTCTGCCTCAACCTTCTAGTAGCTTGGACTATAGGCTTTCCAGACCCAGCAGGAAATCAAGTTTATAATAAACATACCAGGTGATTGTAATATTTTAACCAAGTTTGAAAACCATTTCCTGTGAAATATATTCATGACAAAAAGCTATACTTTTAAACTTTGCTAGATGATTTACATTAATACTTTTATTGTTTACAGTGTTAAAAGGGCCGGAAAAATCTGCTCAAACCTCCTGCTGTGAACCAGCAGAACATTTGAACAGGTAAGCTGGAAGGGGAGCTGAAAGTTGAGGGCTTAATAGGTGATGTGTGTGTGTGTGTGGTGCTGGGGATAGAACCCAGGGCATTGTGCATACTAGGCAAGTGCTCTGACAGGTGCTCTACCACAGAGTTAAATCCTTGTGCTCAAAAGTTGATTTTTGCTATATTAGGTTTCCGTTATTTTTCCTGAGGTTATGATTAGTGATTAGAAATTTTTTTTGTGGTACCTCTTAGATCCTTTATGAACTGTAAGAATAACATACTGTTTCTACATTGATCCTGGTGCGAATTTGCATTTTAAACTGTTAATGATTTTTTTTTTAAAGAGAGAGAGAGAGTGAGAGAATTTTTTTAATATTTATTTTTTAGTTATCAGCGGACACAACATCTTTGTTTGTATGTGGTGCTGAGGATCGAACCCAGTTCGCACGCATGCCAGGCGAGTGCGCTACCCCTTGAGCCACATCCCCAGCCCCTGTTAATGATTTTTTTGATAGCTGGAAACAAGAAGAGGCATGCTTTTGGGTCAGGAGTGCTGAGGGGCCGAGTTATCATGAAAGAACCCAAGAATAGTTGGCTTCATGAGGGATGTGAACCAGAAATTGGGATGTATTCAGGAACCAAGGTAGTTTAGATAGCATTTTACTCCCAGTTGTTCAGAAGTATCCTCTCTTTGTCTTGCCTTAGTTGTCTTTCTGTAGTCCGGCCTTTTATGCTTTAACAAATAAGTGGAAGAAAATAGCTGCTTCATTCCTGGAGCCACAGATGAACCCAAGGTCTAGTGCCACTAGCCAATTGATTGTTAGCTCAGTGTCTAAATTTTAAGTTCCTGGGAAGGAAGATTTGATTGGTTGTACTTGGTTCAGTTTTCTGCTGGTTCTTAGAGAAGGTAGAGCAATGGCTATTCTAGGCAGATTCACCTAGAAGCTTCTAGACTTTTTTTTTTTTTTTTTTGGTCACAGGATTGAACCCAGGGGTGGTTAACCACTGAGCCACATCCCCATCTCTTTTTATATTTTATTTAGAGACAGCGTCTTGCTAAGTTGCTTAGAGCCTCACTAAGTTGTTGAGGCTGGCTTTGAACTCACCATCCTCCTGCCTCAGCCTCCTGAGCTACTATGATTACAGGCATGCGCCACCATGCCCGGCTCCTCGATTCATTTTTTTTTTTAACAGATGTTATTGTTTTTTGCAGTACTAGGGATTGAACCCAAGGGCACTCTACCACTTGTTAAATCTCCAGCCCTTTTTATTTTTTGAAGTAGGGTCTTGCTAAATTGTCCAGGCTGGCCTAAAACTTGTGGTCCTCCTGTGTGATCCTCTGAGTCACTGGGATAACAGGTGTGTGCCATTGTGCCCAGCTGTAAATTTTTTTTATTGGAATTATTTGAAATCTTTTTTGATTGTGTTTGTAGCTTTTATATACTGGTAATCTCTTTCTTAAGAAATAAGTAAAATAATAAGTAAGATTATTTAACTTTTGTTAATATTCAGATATCTAGATTTTTCGATGCAAAGCCTAGCTAGGACTATGCAAAGCCCATATCACTGTAAAAGTGATTTTGAGTGATATGTCTAATGTCAGGCCATGTATGTGACTTCCTCTGATATCTTTTTTTATAAGTGTATAGTTTTTAGTTGTAAGTGGACACAGTGCCTTGATTTTTTATTTATTTTTGTATGTTGCTGAGGATTAAACCTAGTAAGTACCTCACTCGCACTAGGTGAGCACTCTACCCTGAGCCAGCCCTGATACTTTTTTTTTTTTTTTTTTATTCAGGATTTTTTTTTTAATAAATTGCAGCTAGCTATTTTTTTTTTTTTAAAGATTCTTTTCTCAAATTGTGCATTTTTCTTAAATCTAGACATTGAGTTAAGACATATTATTTCAACATACTCTGTGTAAAACTTTTATAAACTGAGTATTCCTCTCTGGAAAACATTGGCTTGTGGTGAGATTATCAGATAACATGGCATTGTAATTTTTCCTAGAATAGTTCACTTTTGCTAATTTTACTCTTTATCTTTTCACTAAAAGAGAGGGGGGAAAGAGAAATGCTTACATATTGTTCGGAAACCATAGGGACAATGATAGTAATGGTAACAGGGTGATTTTTAGTAGCCAGGACGTTCTTTGGAGACAAAGCTCTGTTTATTCAAGTTCTCCTGGACCTGGAGGAAGTCTTTGGAGCTCTGTTTTCTTTAGCATAGGTCCTTTAGAGACTGACAAGGAATTGACAGCCATACATACCATCTTAGTACTTTCTTTTTTTCAAATTTTATTTATTTATTTGTATGTGGTGCTGAGAATCGGACCTAGTGCTTCACACATGCTAGGCAAACACTCTTCCCCTGAGCCACAATCCCAGCCCCAATTCTTCCTCCCTTCCTTCCCTCCCTCTTTCCCTCCCTCCCTCCTTGGGATTAAACCCAGGGGCTCTTAACCACTGAGCCACATCCCCAGCCTGTTTTTTAAGAATTTGAGACAGGGTCTCGCTAAGTTGCTGAAGGTTTAGTGCTTTCTAATTAGAGAATCATGGCACAGACCTTGATGAGATGGAGATTTCCAGGGACTCTCATGATCAGTTCCTTGGGAAAGGATTCCCAAACCATGGCCATGTGAACTCTGTGTAACTGGATGTGAAGCCATCTTGCAAGACCAGTGGGTCAGAGAGCTTTAATTTGTGTTCTGGAAACTGATACTTTTCCTTAGACTTTAGTTTTCACCTTTTTTTTTTTTTTTTGGTGGTGGGGATTGAGCTCAGGCAAGCACTTGCTAGGCAAGCACTCTACCAACTGAGCTACATCCTCAGCTCTCACCATTCTTAATGAGGTTTCTGATAGTATTTTATAAGAACATACATTTATCTCCAGTTGTAGGCTTAATATATTGCTTAATTGAATGATGTAAAGGGGTGGGAATTTGGGGACGGGGAACAGAGTAGAAGACTGGGAAAAGGAAGAAAAAGTGACTTTTCACAAAACAGGTTCTAGTAAAAATTGCCAAGAAGTAGAAAGAAAGGTAACCAAGCAGTATTAAGCCCCATATCAATAGGTGGTAAAAGGCTTGAATGTTTTTGAGCAAAGATATAGTTTTAATTTTCTGTTACTTATTTCACATAATTTTGGATAAGTTAACCTCTTACAGCCTTACCTTTCTACCTGTAAAGTATACCCCATGGTTGTCATGGGAATTAAAAAATCTAAAGTGCCCAGTACAATGCCTGGCATGTAATAAATAGGCTCTCAACACATGGTAGTTTTTATGATTGTTATTACTATGTAGATAGGTAAATTTTATTGTAAAATTTTATATTTAGAAGTTTTGAATAGTTAAGTCAGTGGGTTCTGTTTGTAGATTTTTTTTTTTTAGTTGAAGATGGACACGATAACTTTATTTATTTCTATTAGGTGCTGAGGATTGAACCCAGTGCCTCACTTGTTCTAGGCAAATGCTCTACCACTGAACTACACCCCTGGCCCTTTTTGCAGATCTTTTTTAACATTTTTTTAATACAACAAATATTTGAGTGTTTGCTTTGTGCTGGGTGCTGGGCTATCCCTAATGGTGGGGAAAACATTCTATCATGCCTTTATGAGGCTTACAGTTTAGTGGGAGAGTCACATAATCAAATTCAAAGTGTGAAGTCCTTCTGTTCTTGGAAAAAATGCAATTTAAAACCCTACATATTTCTTAAGGAAGTGTCATGTTTGGGTCTTGGTGTCCTTGTGTGATATTTTATGCTCCTTGATATGCTGTGTGTGTTTGTTTTAATTTATTAATTTATTTTTCTTGCTGTTTTTTCCCTCTCCCTCTGAGGTAGATGTAACTTTTTTCTTTTTCTTTCTTTTCTTTGTGTGTGTGTGTGTGTGTGTGTGTGTGTGTGTGTGTGGTGCTGGAGATTGAACTTGGAGTCATGCATGGTAGGCAGGTACTCTACCACCGAGCTTCATCTCTAACTCTTTAACTTTTTGATCTTAGGACCTGCTTTACTCCATTCTCTGTTGCTATGATAGAATATCTGAAACTGGATAATTTATAATGAACAGTGAATTTATTTAGCTCGTGGTTCTAGAGTCTGGGAAGTCTGATGCTAGCATGTGGTGTAGGCCTGCAGTCTGCATCATCCATGATGCAATGAAAGAGGGAAAGAGTGAGCAAGTAATAAGGGGCTAAACTCACAACAGTAACTGACCAACTTCCAGCCTAACAACATTAATCCAATCTTGACAACAGAGCCCTTGTAACCTAATCACCTGTAATAGGCCCCACCTCTTAATACTTTTGGACTGGGATTATTTCAAAACTTTGGGAGACACATTCAAATCACAGGAGGATCCCTTAATGCTCTAAAAAGTTATCAAAGAACCCCAAAGAATTTTTGTTTTTTTAGTTACATCTGTCTGTATTTATCTTGATAAATTTAAAACAATTGATTCATTTAAAAATAATAAACTCGTAGGTTAACAAAGGCATTTTTAAATGAACAATACCTATTTTCTAAAACCTTTCTTAAAAAATCAGGTGAGAAGAATGTCATTGTTTTGCCTTTGTAAATTGTTTTTATGCCTGGCTTTATATAAGGCAAATCATCCTTATAAGTTTGTTATGTAGTTGAAAAAGGAGTATCTTAGCAGCTTTTTCAGATAATTGTGTATCCTTTGATATTAGGATAAAATTGGATAAGCAGTAGGTTTTTTTTTTTTTTTTTGGGGGGGGGATCAGGAAGTGAATCCAGGGGCACTTAAACACTGAGCCACATCCCCAGCCCTTTTTAGGTTTTATTTAAAGACGGAGTCTCACCGAGATGCTGGGATTACAGGCATGTGCCATCATGCTCAGCTGTAGCAGTTTTTTAAAGGTTTGTTGCACTGTGGAATCTGAAGTATATCAGTGAATTTTTTTTTTTTTTTGTGCTCTAATCTTAAAATTCATTAGTCTTGTATATTGAGTGCCTATTTTATATAGTGTCAAAATACTTTAATATCAATACTCATCAGAAAAGCTTTTAAATTATTAAGAATCTAAGTACTGGAAAACTGTGAATCTCCTGGTGGTAAATAAAAGTTTTCCAGAATTCCAATTTTTTAATGTATTTTTTGCAATACTGGGAATGGAACCTAGGACCTCAAACCCAGGACCTGGAGCATGCTAGACAAGTGCACAGAGCTATACCCTCAGTCTTTTTAAAATTTTTAGACAGCGTCTCACTAAATTGCCTAGGCTGATCTCCAGCTTAACGTCCTTCTCCTTCAGCCTCCTGAGTTGCTGGGATTATTGGTGTGTGTCACTGCCCTTGATGTGAATATGATTTTTGACATTGAAAATGATCTGAAACAGAGTCTGTAGGTCCACAGGCTATACTTTGTGAACGGGTGCTTTGAATAGTTCTCAGTGTTATATTTACACCTTACATTGCGTTCTTAAAAATGATTTAAAAATTGTTTCAAATAGGAGTAAACATATCATGGAGTGTTTAAAACATTTTTAAATTAATTTTTTTTTTTGATGCTGGGAGTTGACCAGGGCCTAGCATATACTTAGCATGCACTCTACCACTGTTGCATCTGCAGCCCTCATGGCAGGCAGATTGTGATTTGTGGAAGTGATCAGTTATAATTCTTTTAAAAATAACTTATACCAGCAGTGTTCACCAGAATTACAGCTATGATGGAACTGTCCTATTAATCTCCACTGTTGAGTACTGTAGCTATGCCATGTGTGTCTGTTGGCACTGGAGATAGGACAAATATTACCAAGGAATTGTATTTTTTTTAAATGTAAAAGAACTTTTTATTATAGCTTAGGTTTCTTTGTTTTTATAATAGGCTTTATTTTTTAAAACTATTTTAGATATATAGAAAATTGAGGAGATAGTACAAAGAATTTTCTGAAATTAACATGTTACTGTGGTACATTGTTATAGTTACTAAACCAGTACTGATACATTGTTATTAACCAGGGTTCATCATTTATTCACATTTCCTTGGTTATATCTAGTGTACTTTTCTGTTTCAGGACCCTGTTCAGGAATACCATATTATGTCTAGTCCTGTCTCTTCAGGCACCATTTAGCTCTGATGATTTCTCTTATTTTTGATTATCTTGACAAGTTAAAGAATTACCAGTCAAGTATTTTTGTAGAATGCTTCTCGAAGAGTGATTTTTTTTTTTTTTCAGGGTTAGACTGGAATTGTGGGTTTTAGAAGAAAAATCACAGAGGAAGTAAAGAGCCATTTATGTCACCTCATATCAAGAGCACATACTGTCAACATGACCTGTAACCATCCATGTTAACTTTGATGCGTCATTAACATTGATACTCTATCATGTTTTGTCCACTGTATTCCACCTGTGCTCTTGCAGAACTGAATTTTAAACTTTGTTTTATTTTGAGGGGGAGTCTATTCATTTTCAATAAGCTTAGCCTTTTTCCACCCATTTATTTATTTATTTATTTAGGTGGTGCTGGGGGATCAACCCACAGCCTTGCATATGCTAGGCCATCACTCTACCTTTGAGCTGTATTCCCAACCCAGCGTAGTCTTTATAAAAATTAACTTTTTTGAGGTATAATTTATATATGATGAAAGGCCTTCAGTTTAAGTATATATGTTAAGTGTACACTTTGATAAGTTTTGACAAATATACATAGTTGTGTAACCGTCACTTCAATTAAAATAACCTTTCATCCCCCCAGGAATTTTCTCCAATTTTTTGTGGTCCTTTCCCCTGCTAATAATCTATTTTCTGGAACTAGATTAGTTTTGTCTGTTCTAGAATTTTATGTAAACAGAATCATTCCGAGTCATCCAGTATGTATCTTTTCTGTGTCTGGGTTCTTTTGCCTAGTGTAATGTCTGTGATTCATCCATGTTGCTTATATTGATAGTTTGCTTTTTTTTAAATGCCAAGAGTACTCCAAGTTAAGACTATTACAGTATTTGTTTATCCATATATTTGTGGGTGAATGTTTACATTGATCTTGATTTTTGGAATATTAGGCATAAAGTTGACTTTGGTTTTATAGTATGGGTAATGGTTCTGAGTTGTACTAGGTTGCAGTATTTGCCACAATCTTACAAATTAGGAATTTACATTCCTTTTAGGATAAGGAGAAATTATCCGAACATCTGTAATTTTTAAAAAGATAATCCTATAAGAATAATTTCAGATACAACGTGTGGGCCTGATATGTAGATTCTTCCTTGGATTTTTGGGGACTTTCTGGAAAAAAAATTCTTTGTTTTTAGTTCCTTGGATTAAGTGTTTAATAATAAAGTGAATAATTCAAGCCTAATTTTACTTCATAGAATTTTGTAATTAGTAAAATGTGTTAACATATTTGTTATTAAAATGTTTACATATTAATGATATGTTAATAATATTTGCTATAATAGAAGAATTCATTTATTTATTTACTTAATAGTACTGGGGATTGAACCCAGTTGTGTTCTACCACTGGGTATCTTGCCAACCTTTTTTATATTATTATTTTGAGGTAGTGTCTCCTTAAATTGCTGAGGCTGATCTTACTTGTGATCGATTGCTCTCACCTCCTGCCTTAGTATCCCAAGTTGCTTGGACACCTCTCCTGAGTCTTATTTTTTCATTAAAAATTTGTTTTATTTCATTAAAAATTTTTTTTTTTTTTTTAAGCTGGATGCAGTAGCACATGCCTTGTAATCCCAGCAATTTGGGAGGCTGAGGCAGTAGGATGGCAAGTTCAAGGTCAGCCTCAGCAACTTAGGAAAGTCCTTAGGAGCGTAGCAAGACCCTGTCTCAAAATAAAAAAAGTCCTGGGGATGTGGCTCAGTGGTAAAGCATTTTGGGTTCTATTCCCAGTACCACCCATTTTTTTTTTTTTTTTTTAAACTGAATTAATGTTGAAAAGAATATTTAACTTTCTGTAACTTTCTATGATGTTTATTTTGGGGCTGTATAAGTATTTCATAATAGACCAGGCATATGCTTTTTATGGTAATTAAAAACATTTTGTTGTAAAGTAATTCAAGAATATTATTGCAGGTTATGAAAGTGGAGGAAAAAAATCATTACTCTCACTAATATTTCTCTCTCTTTTTTCTTTTTCTGATACCAGGAATTGAACCCGGGGCACATAACCACTGAACCACATCCCCAGCCCTAGCCCTTTTTATTTTTTATTTTGAGACAGGGTCTCCCTAAGTTGGTTAGGGCCTCGATAAGTTTCTGAGGCTGGCTTTGACCTTTGTGATCCTTCTGCCTCAGCCTCCTGAGCTACTGGGATTATAGGCATGTGCCACTACACCTGGCTCACTAATATATCTTGATCTTGTGTTCTCTTTGTCTTATTTTGGCATAAGTATAATAACTAATTACACTCTGTGTATAAACATTATTGTATCTGTATTCTGTTGAGTGAATTCTACTTTTTCTAGTGATGTGGTGTATGTGATTCTCCTTCATGTTTAGACCTTTTCTTTTCATCTTTTTACTTAGTTCTTTTCTGAAGTATGAGAAAATGTGTTCTGAGTCCTTGTTAATGGTATTAAAGAACTGGCAAATTGGGCTGGGGTTGTGGCTCAGTGGTATAACACTTGCCTAGGACTTGTGAGGCACTGGATTTGATCCACAGCACCACATAAAATTAAGTAAATAAATAAACAGAATAAAGGTATTAAAAAAATGACACCATGTTTAAAAATAAAAACAGATTTGAAGGTTATTTTCTCAAAGTGGTGTTATTAATTTTATGGGAAAATTTAAGTAGGGAATGAAATTATGTTATCAGAAAATTTACACTTAAAATAGTGTAGTTTCATGATCACTGAATATATTTAATTGTACTATTCTAGATAAACCATTTATTACCTAATTTAACCTTTTTAAAAAATAATTGAGCTGAGTGCAGTGGCACATGTCTTCAGTCTTAGTGACTCAGAAGGCTGATAGGAGGATTGCAAATTAGAGACCAGCCTCAGCAATTTAAAAGACGCTGTCTCAAAATCAAAAGGCTGGAGATATGTCTCAGTGGGTAAGCACCCTTGGGTTCAATCTCTGGCACCAAAAAAAAAAAGAAAATTGAGGATTAAAATATAGTAAACGTGCATAAATCTGAAGTATATAGTTTGATAAATTTTGGCTTTTGTGTATACCTCTGTTATCACCATTTTTAGATAGTGAACATTTCTAGCACCCCAAAAGGTTTCCTATTCTTTGTCAGTAGTCCCTACTTCCATGGAGAGCACTTTTCAGACATCTGTGACCACTGATTATTTTACCAATTCTTGAACATCACATATGGAATAATGCCTGAAGTATTCCTTTGTGGCTGGTTTCCTTTGTTCAACAAAAGATGCTGGGGAGTACCTGGAAGATTCATACAATATTTTAACAATAGTTTTTTTTTTAATTGCCTAGTAATATTTTACTGTATGAATATACTTCAGTTTATTTATTAATTCATTCACTTGCTTATGCCATTGAAAATCTTCTGTCTTTTGGGTAAAACTTTAGTTCATTTCACTTGGGTATATGCCTAGCAGTGGATTATGGGGATATGGGGTGGGCATATATTTAGATTGAATAGATAATGCGTGAACTCTTTTGAAGTAGGTTAAACTAAGTTGCACT
Source organism: Marmota flaviventris (assembly GCF_047511675.1). Taxonomy (NCBI): domain Eukaryota; kingdom Metazoa; phylum Chordata; class Mammalia; order Rodentia; family Sciuridae; genus Marmota; species Marmota flaviventris. The sequence continues at coordinate 6,826,647 of NC_092508.1, read as the reverse complement.
AGTGAAGTTAGTAATGGTGTGTTATCTTTGTCTAGATCTGGTCAAGGTAAAAATAGTACACTGCTGAAGTGGGGACAGAACTATTCATTTATTTAGCACATGTGAAGGGTGCTAGGGGAATAGAAAGGTAGAGAATAGGGGCAGATTCAGGTTTTTTGGTGTTCATTCTGTTATTCTTGTTGGCAGACTGCATAATATTGGCTGGTCTTCAACTGAGGTTTTGTCATTTTTTTTTTCCTTGGGTTTTATGTGCCTAGAAAATAGAGATTCACAATAGCGGATGATTTTTGTAAGATTTGGGAGATTTTCAAAGGAGTGTATGTTCTGAATTGTTAGTGAAACACTGGTGGTAGCTAATCAGTCTATCAAGACTTCCGGGAGTCAGTATTAGGGAATACTTTTGAAGTTGAACCATTAGACACTGTGCCATATTTTGATTCTGCATCTGTTTTGTCTTCTCCTTGCTGTGTGTTCGTTAAGCTGAAACTTAACACATAGATCTGCAGCTCCTTCATGTTGATAGTGATTACCTGAACCTACAAGTCATCTAGTTCCTCTGTTCTGTTCTTAAGGTAGATGAGAGACCAGAGTCTGTCTTCTCTTTGTTGTAAACCCAGCAATAAGATTGATTTCTTCTCTTTCTCCTTCTTTGAAAATGTACTTATAAGTACAGAGTGATAGTTGAAGTTCCAAAGAAGAGCTTAACAAAGATGAGGAAGCTAGGAAAACAATAGAAAAACAGAGAAAAGTAAAAATAATTATGCTAATAATCAGAGATAAAGTAACCAATAGTAAGGGGTAAATTTAGCTCACAGACTTTTCAAAGATGACAAAAGAATCAGACTACATAACATTATCAAGTACAAGGATGCAGTTTATTGAAGAAGACAGATTTCCTGATAATTGTATAAGGATTAGATTACTTGAATTCACTTACAAGGAATTTTGAGTAATGGCCAAGGTCAGAAATAGTTGTCACATAGAAATATTCTCTCAGGTCTTTTTTTCCTTCAGTACTGGGTATTGAACTCAAGTGTACTTTACCACTGGGCCACATTCCTAGCCCTTTTAGTTTTTGAGACAGGGTGTCACTAAGTTCCTTAGGTCCTTGCTAAATTGCTGGGGCTGGCCTTGAACTTGTCATACTCTTGCCTCAGCCTTGCAGGGATTATAGGTGTGTGCCTTTGCCCCCAGCTGTTTCTGGTCTCTTTAAGCCAGTTCTTTAAAATTTGTTGAGAGGCCTCTGTTTGAAGTCCTTATCTTTAAAACTAGGATATCTACAGGTGAGAAAAGATCACAGGAGGGAGATGAGAGCCTTGTCTTCTACTCTGTCATAGTTGGTTTCAGCATGAGAAAGATATGCTAAGATATCTTAAGGATAAGCTATCTAAGATAGTCTCAGAACTATATTTTGCCTAGTTTCTCTCAGAAGCATTTTCCGTCCTTTTCTGACTCTTCCTCAAAGGTGTGAGTGATTTTTGTCTTTCAAGGGTACTAGGACAAGTTCTCCCAGAATCCTTGGGGCCTGCTAATTCCTATATGCCTTGTGTTCCTGTCTCTGCCTGTCATTGTCTGGAATGATAGTCTTTCTGGTTATTCATCCTTTGTTGTTGTCTTACCCTCATACCACACTTTCTTCTCTTCATCTAGCCTTTTTTAAGACTTTATATTGACTTCTCTGAAATGTCATTTTTTGTTGAATGGCTACATTGTAGTAAGCTATTCATAAGATATTTTCAGGCCGCCTTAAGCTCATCTTCCCCTGGTAATTTTGCCTTTTGCCCTCTGAGATTTTCTGTAGATTTTCCTATGGACAGGTGCTTCATTTTTATTCCTAGTATACCTTTTTGACATTATCAGAATCTTACATACGTCAACTTCTGTTTTTACTTTCTTCCCATTGATTCCTAAGTCACAATTTTGCTATCCTCTTTGCTTTGCTTTTTTTTTTTTTTTTTTTTCCTTTTTGGTTCCAGGAATTGAACTCAGGAGCACTCAGCCACTGAGCCACATCCCCAGCCCTATTTTGTATTTTATTTAGGGACAGGGTCTCACTGAGTTGCTTAGCTACTCGCTGTTACTGAGCCTGGCTTTGAACTCATGATCCTCCTGCCTCAGCCTCTCAAGCTTCTGCTTTGCTCTTTTATTCTTCTTACTGTGCTGACAAAACCTTAACCCATGTTTAGTTTTGTTAGCCCTCGGTGTCCTATACCTAGGCTGCTAAGTTGGAGAGAGAAGCCTACCACCTTGCAAGTAGGTGCTCTATCTTGACTGGGATCTCCTTGAGGATCCTAGATTGGATTCTGATACAGAGCAAGAACATGGTTGGGAAAACTGGTGAAATCCTAATAAAAAAAACAAAATAAAACAAAAAAAACTCTGGAGTTTATAGTGATGTACCAATGTTGGTCTCTTTAGTTTTGATGAATGGGTGGTGTCCCCCCGTCTGTCTGTGTCTGTCCCCCTGCCCCCCTTTGGGATAATGGGGATTGACCCAAGGTGCTTTACCACTGAACTACATCCTCTGTTCTTTTTGTTTTTTGAGACAGGGCCTAATTGCTTAGGGCCTCACTAGGTTGCTGAAACTTATTTCGAACTTACAGTTCTCCTGCCTCAGCCTCTTTGAGTTGCTGGGATTACAGACAAGGTTCTGGCTTGTACTTTGGTTCTTTAAGTATGAACATTAGGGGAAATTGAGGGAACTCTGTATTGTTTTTGTTATTATTATTTTTAAAAATAAACTAAGCATTCTTAAATTCAACAAGAACAACAACAACAAAAAAAACCCCACACTCTTGTAGGGAAGCAGTTACCTTCTTCATTCAAACCCTATTATGCTGTCATCTTCTCTGTCATTCACTTCTCTAGAAAAATTCAGGCCATCAAATGTGATTCCCTTCCCACCAAAAACCACCCATGAAAATAACTCTGGAGGCAATCGTGTCATTTAGATCTACTTTCTTTTATCACAATTGGATAGGAGTAAAGGTTTTTTGTTTTTGTTGTTGTTTTTCCCTATTTATTCTCTGAAATCTTCCTCTTTTGTGCCTTCTCAAAGACTTTATTTGTTTTGCTAAGTTGTTTCTTTATCCTTTGATTCTACTAGTTCTTTTTTAGTGGGTATTTTAAAGTATGGAAAATTTTCTTTCTACTCTTTACTCTTTTACAGCTTAGATTCCTCCTCCCACTGCCTCTCTGTACTGGAGATTGAACCTAGGGGTGCTGTATCACTGAGCCACATCCTTTTGCCCTTTTAATTTTTTATTCTGAGTTGCCAAGGCCTGCTTTGAATTTCTTGCCTCAGTTTCCCAAATTGCTGGAATTGTGTATGGCACCGTGTCCAGTTTATAGCTAAAATGTTTGAAAGAGTTGACTACATTTGTGATCTTCCCTTCCTCACCCAGCCTACTCACCCCACTACAGTCTGACTTTACCCCCTTACCCCCCACTCTTACAACTATTCTTAAAAGTCACGAGTGTCCCCTTTTGAAGAATGAAGACTTTTTAGTTTTTTTTGATTTAGAAATTTTAAAATTTGAATGTTTCTGTGTTCAGTGTTTCTTACCAGTGCTATCTTTCTTATGCACACAGATTAGAAACTTACTAGGAAGGTTACTCATAATTCCACCATTCAGATGGAAATATTAATATTTTGGGGCATGTTTATATAAATAAACAATGTATTTTAAAATATATATAATTATATTCTCTGTATTATGTAACTTGCCTTAAATGCTTAAATTCTTAAAGACAGCTTAACTGCTGTCTTTACATATCAGTAAAGACTTTACCCTTTTCTCCTCTACTGGCAGATGGATCTTGATTTTTGATGGTGCTTTATCCTAATAAACCCACTTTGTGTTGAAAATATTTTAAGTCTAAAGTGCATTTAGCATACATTATACTGAATATTATAACTTGGCAATACAGTACACTGTAGGGTATCACTCGTTTTCCCTCATAATTCTGTGGCTGACTACAAACTAGTTTACTGATACTAGTCCGGTATTGCAAGATTTGTATTGTCTGGGAAAAGGTAAAAATTCAAAATTTAAAAGTATAATTTCTACTGAATGGAAATAACTTGTACTATTATAAAACCGAAAAATCATAAGCCAAACCATTTCAAGATGTGATTACTTCAGTGATTACTGATGGCGTTTTAAAATATCCTTCCTTTCCTTTTAGTTCTTGCTAATTCATTCTCCAGGTTATCCCTGGTGATCTTTCTGAAGTATAGTTTTCGTCTCAGACACTTTCCTGCCCAAGTTTTTTCATAGCCTTCCATTGTCCTTGAGATATAAAATACAAAGAATTCTGTGATCTTAGCCCTGCTTTACCAAACTTTAGTTTTTTAGCCTCGTTCCACAGTTTACTGCCCCAAAGAACTTAAGATCTGTTTTGTTTAGCATTCCATCCACTGCCTTCTCTCCACCTTACCCTTATTGACTTTGTCTCATTCTTTGTAGCTTTAATTTTTGGAGTCCTCGTTATATGGGTTTAGCACTGGGCAAACTGCTTAACTTTTCTGTGCCCTGTTTTGTCATCTACGAAATGGGGCCAAAAATCTATCTAAAATTTAAAAGAATAAATAAAATCACTTTGGACTCTTAGTAAGTACATAGTTCTCAGGGAATGCTAGCAGCTATTATAACTAAACACCTTTTTAAGTGTTACTCCATTTTATTTTAGAAGATTTCCCAATATTCCCAGAGCTTATCTTACATAGTTTAGTGCTTATAACATTGTAATTATTACCCTTTTATTTAGTTGCTTTTTTATGAGACTGGTATCTTGATGCCGGGGATTGCCAAAATTTATCTTGTTCATTAATCTGGTTAGAGATTACCAGAAAATGTTACCAGAATTCATTAGATTTTTTATATTGAATCAAAGAAAATATAGTTTTTTTTCTATAGGAAAACCTAACCTTATAAATTCCTATATGTGAAGTGTGTTATTTTGTAGAAAAAAAATGGGACCTAGTTGTAAAGATTTTTAGGAAAGAGAGGTCAGGACAGGGATCCTCTGTCCCTTTAGGTGGCCTGTAATAGTAATGACTTGCAACCTTTTATAATTTGGAATTTAAAAAATAAATTAGATGGGAGTGTGTCTTATTTCTTAATGCTCTTTATTGAAAAATCAGAAAATGCAAAATATAAAGAAAATAAGAGTTCCAATAATCCTTGAGAATTTAGGATCTTGCAAATAGTTTGCTTTTTGCTGCTATCTAATAGCATTTAAATCTGATAAAATTTTACTGTAGGAAATCAGGGTGTTTTGTTTTATTATTAGTAATATATTTTTAAAAATATTTATTTTTTAGGTGTAGTTGGACACAATGCCTTTATTTTATTTACTTATTTTTGTGTGGTGCTGAGGATCGAACCCAGGACCTCACACATGCTAGGTGAGCGCTCTACTGCTGAGCTACAATCCCAGCCCCTTATTAGTAATATTGATGGAGTTTTACTAGTTTAAAATTTGTTTGAAGATATATGTGACAAGAAGTCTAAAAGTACAAGAGATTGTCTAATAGGAAACAAATCTTGTTCATTCCATTATACCATCCCCTCTCTAGCTTTTTTTTTTTTTTTTCCTTTTCTTCTTGCTATAATGGAGATTCAATCCAGGACCTCACACATGCTAGGCAAGTGCTCTGCCACTCATCCCAACAGTCCCTCTCACAGAGGTACTTATGTTTTTTTTTAATGCATTCTTCCACAAAAATTTTTGTTGTCTATTTAGGAACATGAACATACATGCTTTTCAGAAAAAAAATCTCTATTTTAATATGTTTTCAGGTTAAAAATGATCTGTTAGATTAGTCTTCTATTTAGGAAGTTCCTAGTTGTAAAATGATAAATTGATCCTTATTTAACTGTCTTAAAATGCCAAACATATAAGAGTTAAAGCTCACTGTTCATATGGTGACACAATACATACAGTTAAGTAAACATCAGTATAAATTGTCAGCCTAGACACGCTCAAGAAAAGTTCTAGGCCTGGCTCCCTGTTGTTGCAGACCTCTGCAGTCCTAGATCCTGTAGTTTGTTGTTTTAGGTAAGCTGTTAATAGAAGTGAATTGCTTGTATTGCTTGGACTCAGTCTCTGCTCTTCTGGTTCTTAGACTTCATTTCCTGTTCCTCCTGTCACTTTCACTAAAGCCTTTCCTGGCCCTTTTCCCTTGGCCTTGAGTTGGTTTTCCTCTGGAGAGCTCTTGTTCCTTGAGTGCGATGCCCCTGTGTCCTCAGGGCTCAGCAGATACTGGCACTTGGTAGGTATTTAATGAATTTTGTATACCAATGTCATTTTTTTTTTCCATTTTTAAATTTAGAAATTTATTCTGTTTAATCCACGAGCTTTATATAGCTTTAGTTAAAAAAAAAAAAAAAAAAGAGAGAGAGAGAGAGATAGAGAGAGAAACAAAAACAGTGAAACCAAGACACTATTTTCAAAGTCTGGGCCCTTCCAGCCAACCAATGTCATTTTGCAGTATAAATATCTTTCTTGTTTTAGCTTTTTGAAGTTTTATTCTTTAAGATGTATTAGTCCATTCAAAGGAACAGTGACCAGTTGGGCATATTTTCATACTCAAGGAAGGAAGTTAAGAAGCACCAGACTTCTTACTTTTGAAAACTGACTTGTTTGCATGTAGTTTGTTCACATGTGTTTTTTCAGCAATCTTTTGAACACTAAAGTTGTCTTAATAATCCATCTACCTTGCCTTTTTTTTTTTTGTTGGCATTGAGAATTAAGCTTGGATCTCTCACAGATGGGGCACTAAGCTTTACATCTCCATCCCCAATTCCCTTTAAACCTTTAGTATAGAGTATATTCATGTAATCTGGGTCTGAACTTTGTTTAACTTTTTTTTTTTTTTTAAGTGACACCGGGTTAAATGCAGAGGCATTCTACCACTGAGCTACATCTCCAACGCTTTTCATCTTCAGACAGGGTCTTGCTAAGTTGAGGCCCAGGCTGGCCTCAAATTTGGGATCTTCCTTCCTCAGTCTCTGGAGTAGCTGGGTTACAGCTTGCTCCGCTGTGTTCAATTTAGCATATATTTTATATTTATTTATTTATTTATTTTTAAAGAATAGATTTTTTTTTTTAAGAGAGAGAGGAGAGAGATTGAAAGAGAATTTTAATATTTTATTTTTTAGTTATTGGCGGACACAACATCTTTGTTTGTATGTGGTACTGAGGATCGAACCCAGGCTGCACGCATGCCAGGCGAGTGCGCTACCGCTTGAGCCACATCCCCAGCCCCTTTAGCATATATTTTAATGGTTACTATATGTAACTACTGTTATCATTCTGAATGAATCAAAACACTAGTATAGTATGGAGTTCCTATCTTTAAAAAAAATCTTAAAACCTAGCAGTTTGTTAAATGAAAAGTTAAATAAAAATAGCAGTATGAGGCTAAGAAGTATAGCTCAGGATTGCCTTGTATGTGTGAAGCCCTGGGTTTCATCTCCAGTACTGCCCATCCCCCCAAAAAATTCCACCACAAGAATAACAATATGAAACTTAAAGTACTGTATTAAATGAACAGTGTGTATTATGTTGAATTCACTGTTGTGACCTTTGAATGATTTTCTCCAAAGAAATCATACTTGTGTATTATTTTGAGTAAACCATGAGTTTTGGAAATCTTTCCAATAGTGAAAGCATAAGTATAAAAGATTGTTTATTATAGCATTGTTAATAAAGGCAAGAAATTGGAAATTATCAATTTCTGTGGAACTTCATATAGCTTTAAAAATACATGGCTTAATTCTGTATCTGTTTACTGAGAGAAATGCATGCTTCTGAAAAAAGTAGGTGGTATGATTCTAGTTTTGTGTAAGCAGATAGCTAATTGCCCTACCACATATATGTGAATGCATGTTTGAATGTGAATAGAAACATGGAGGGACACTTTCTAGGCTGTTAACATAGTGATCATTAACTTTTTGGAGGTTAATATGTGTTATGTTGTAGGTATAGTGTTAAAGGTACAGTGAGAGCAGTATATCTGGGGTACCCTTTAGTAGAAATCTGGAGTCAGTGAAGTTGAGTTTAAGTTAGAAGTTTAAGTCAAAAGTTTGAACTGGTGGCACATGCCTGTAATCCCAGTGCCTCGGGAGGCTGAGACAGGAGAATCATGAGTTCAAAGCCAGCCTCAGCAATGGTGAGGTGCTACGCAACTCAGTGAGACCCTGTCTCTAAATGAAATACAAAATAGGCCTGGGGATATGGCTCAGTGGTTGAGTGCCCTGAGTTCAATTCCTGGTATCAAAAAAAAAAAAAAAAAAAAAGAAAAAAAAAATTGAACTGGGTATCTAACCATATGCCTTTCTCTTTCTTGTATTCTTTTGTACATTTTGTACATGATGATTGGATCTTGTCCCTTGTGTTAGTCCCGTCTTGATTCTGCTTTGGGGTAACCTCATTGAATTTTTTATTGTAACTTTCTGGATTCATTTCCAAATATGTGTGTCTCCCTATCCTAACTCAACTCCAGAGTTCAAGGTCTTTTGGAGGTCTTGTCAGGCACTTCACATTTATTTTTTCCAAAACCATACTCAAAGTCCTTCCCCTCCAAATTAGTTTCTATTTTTTGCTGCTTCTTAGGCTTTTTAATATAGATATGAAAAGTTCCTCACCCCAAGTATTAAATCTTACATATTCTATTCTGTTTCTGAATCCTGTTTTAGACTTTTCTTTTCCAGAGGGAGCAGTACTTTTTCTACTTTGGGAAATATTTTATGGAGTAGGTAGTTTGAATGGATTCTTGGTTTTGCAAGACTATTCTGAGGGAGGGTGGGCTGATTTCTGTGGGAAGGGAATGGCATGAGTACAACTAAACAACAAGTTAAATGCAGTGGATAATAGGAAGTTCTTTTCTGACTTTTAGATGAGTGGTTAAATAGTAATGGATTGAGTTGGGTGGGCTAGAGTCATCAGATAATAGGAACCTGAAATACTAGGAGTTTTGATCATATGTTGTATGTATGTGTATATTTTTTGATATTGGGTATTGAACCCAGGAGGCTTTACAACTGGCCACATCCCCAGCCCTTTTAATTTTTAATTTTTTATTTTGAGACAGAATCTCACCACATCCAGCCCTACCCTAGGTCTTTAAAAACACACTATGAAGCCAGGTGTGGTAGCACACACCTATAATCTCAGCAGCTGAGAGGCTGAGGTGGGAAGATTCCAAGTTCAAAGCCAGCCTCAGTAACTTAGACCCTGTCTCAAAACATAAAAAGGGCTGACGATGTGGCTTGGTGGTTAAGCACCCTTGGGTTCAGTCCCTGGTTTTTCCCCACCCCACCTCAATAAATAAGTAAAAAATAAAGGGAAGTTGGGCTGGGGTTGTGGCTCAATGGTAGAGCGCTCATCTAGCACATTCGAGGCGCTGGGTTCTATCCTCAGCACAACATAAAAATAAATAAATAAAATAAAGGTATTGTCCAACTACAACTAGGAAAAAAAAGTATTAAAAAAAATAAATAAAGGGAAATGTATGTTGTGACCATGATGGTGTTTTAGGGAAACTGACCTTGAGGCTTAGTCTAAGAAGCAAATTAGAAATTTTATTGTAATAATTCAGACATGAGTTAAAAGGGTTTGGACTATAACAAAATAAGAATGCAAGAAAAATCTATGAGTTAGCCAAATTTGTGGCAGAATGACTGGATATGAGGGCTAGAAGAAAGGAGGGATTTTCATTTGAATCCTGACTGACAAATAAACTGAAAACAGTGGTGTCACTGGAGGAATTCTCAGAAAAGGGGATCCTACCTCAGGACCAGGGGATATGATGGAATAGAATTTCAGCATGTGCTAGTCAGACACAGATTTATTTAGCTAGACACATATTCATGATAGAATGGGTGCTATCTCAAGGGAGAGGTGGCTTTTGGAGTAAAGTAAGAAATATCATTCAAGGGAGAATGCTGGCCATCTTGAGAATGAGAAGCTTTGGGATAAAGCAAGGACTATACATTCAAAGAATATTGTGGGCCATCTTCAGAGGCAGAGACAGCAGTGCCTTGGTGTGGAGTATTAATATTTATAGAGGGACAGTTGCTAGGGGTGGGACTAGAGGTGAAGTCAGGGCAGAGTTATACAATTTTGCATAAGTTTCCCTGGTTTTGCTCTCATGTTACTTTTTACAGGCAATGGCATGAGTCAAGCAACCTCTTAAGCTAAGGACATGGGCCGGGTTGCTCACATGCATGTTTTTCTTTATTTTTTGCGGGAGTGGGTATTGAACTTAGGAATGCCACTGAGATATATACCTCAGTCTTTTTTATTTTGAAATCTAATTTTATTCAGAGCATTTTAAAATTTTTATTTTTATTTTTTAGTTGTTGATGGACCTTTATTTTATTTATTTATTTATATGTGGTACTGAGAATCCTAGGCTCTACCTCTGAGCCACAATACCAGCCCTCCTTTTTATTTTGAAAGAAGGTCTTGCTAAATTGCCCAAGCTGGCCTTCAACTTGAGATCTTCCTGGCTCAGCCTCTTGAGTAGCTGGGATTACATGCTTGTTTTGCATTCAAAAGTTCATGGGCGTTTTCTGCATTCCAAGGGTTTTGGGGTACTTCTTTTGAGATTCCATATGACTTTTTGTACCCCCAAATACCCATCACCACCTTTATCAGTTGGTGATGTCATAGAATAAAATAAAAATTTGAAATTTAGGACAGGGGTGGGGATTCTCCCCTGTCAATGGGCCATTTCGAAATTCACGGGAGAATTTTCATTGCTTTTGTTATAATGACCTTTCCACTCCCTATGCCCTCTTTACCACTCCACAATTTTGTGGGCAGAGTTCTATCCACAAGGTTAATAGGGAGCACCGCTATAGATCAGAAAAGTTCAAGGTAGAATCTGAACAGAGTTTATAGTTAAAATAACCATGAGTACTCTGAGGAACATGAAGAAAAGAGGAAAAGAAGAAATTTGGGAATGATGATGTAATAGAAAGGAAATTAAGGCTGGTGCTAGTCATGAAAGAAAAAGGAGGAAGTAATTTCTTGAGATAGCAGTCTGAAGAAGTAGAATAATGTGGTGGAGCACCAGAATTCTGGCTCACAATCCTGAATAGTTTCGTAAATCCAGAGCTGAAAACCACAAGGCTTTTAGGAGTTTGAACTGAAAACATTTGGAGAGGTGGTGAAGTCTTTTCTAACATCCCTAAAAAGACTATTTATGTTTCCTTTTTTTGTTTGTTTTTTTTTTTACTTTAGAAGAGTATTTAGAAATAAGGTGCAGTTTCCATTCCAACCTAATTAATAATTGAGAGGCATTGTGTGAGATTTAAATCCATTAAATCTGGGTTTATTTAAATTATTTGGGAAGGAACAATTCTGGATGGGGAGCTCAGAGTATGGTACTAAGTGCTTAAGTTAAATGTCTTCAATAGTCATACCTCTTAGGTTTTCTGCTTTAATTTACAAAGGAAAATGAACAGAGCACTATTCAGGGCAGTGTTGGTCTTTGATAATTAAATCACTTGGCTTATTATTAAATTCTTAAGAGTTCTTTAGAAATTTACACTAGGAAATAATTTTCTTAGGAAAATGTTGTAAATGGTAGTTGGCTTCCTAGCTTAAGGCATTTAAAAAAACTTCTGAGCTTTTTAATGTGTATTGTGGTAGTTTTACAGTACCTAAAGATTTGATTTATAGGCTGGATAGTAAAGTGAACTGGAACAGGATTTCCTTGCTCATTGTTTCTTACCTGCTGCCTGAATTCAGGGCTTTTTTTGTAGTCCAAGACTGTTACCTGCAGTTGGGCAGGTGTGCACTACACAATTCTAGGGGCTCATTTGTATTGTTTGTGTTAATGGCACCCCCAGAGTTTTTTACTTATGCAAAATGTGACCATATGTGGTGGCCTTGTAGTGAGTTAAAAAGGAAAAAAATCATAAAGCATTATTTTAATATTTTCACAAATAAAACATTGACTTTTAAAAAAATATTTGTTATTGTAGATGGACATGATATCTTAATTTTTTTATGTAGTGCTGAGAATTGATCCCAGTGCCTCACATGTGCTAGGCAAGCACTCTACTATTGAGCCACAACCCCACAACCCCAGCCCCCATATTGACTTTTTATCAGAATCTAATCACTTCATAAATTTCAGTCTGGTTCACACCTTGACTTGGTTTTTAAATTCAGAACCATTTTCCAGTGATCAGAAGTCTCTTAGGTATTTGAGTTTAAAACCTTTGGCTAGGTTTAAAATGGTGGGAAAAAATGGTTTTTCAAGATTTTTTTCATTATAAAAAAACTTTAATACAGTCTCTATAGCACTATTTAGTGGCTAAGGAGGTTTATATAAAAATCATACTGAGCTTATTTATGGTTAAGTAGCTCGTTAGTTTGGTAAGCAGGATACTTTAATTTTTTTTTTTAAAGATATTGATGTATCTTCATTTTATTCATTTATTTGTATGTGGTGCTGAGGATTGAAAACAGTGCCTTACATATGCTAGGCAAGCGCTCTGCTACTGAGCCACAACATCAGCCCCAGGATACTTGTTTGAACAGTGGATATTTTACTACATTATTTCAGTTGAGATGTACCATAATTTCAGTTGAAACAGTTTTGAAGCTGTTGGTTTTATGCATTACTTAGAAATTATACTGTCAAGTAAACTCTTAACAGACCTTTCTTAATTGCTAAATTTTTTCATTTTTTGATTTGTTTTGCATTTTTGAAGAGTTGTTAGATTTATTTAGAAAATGAATGTAGGTTTTTATTATATATCACTTGTACCTATATAATAATAGCAAAGTGAAATAAATTGGTTAAATGGTCCTAAGGTTTTCATAAAGTCTGACTCTTGTAAATCACTTTTCAGCTAGTCATTATGGAAGTCTCCCTCCTTTCTTTTCCTTTCCCCACCAGCGTAGTAACATATCCTTCAAAGTATTGACAACGCAGCAGTTCTTAAGGGAGTGCTCCAGTATTTTCCTATCAATTTTAAATTTAGTGGTTTGATGTTTGTGATCTCTTAAAAGCATTTTAAGTGCTTTAGTTTTTTTTTTTTGTGTGTGTGTGTTTGATGGGGATTGAACCCACGGCCTTGTACATGCGAGGCAAATGCTCAGCAAACTGAGCTATATCTCCAGCCCAGTGATTTCAATCTTAACTTATTTATTTGTTGTTTGTTTGTTTTGTTTTGTTTTGAAGAGATTGGTATCTCATTATGTTGCCCAGGCTGGCCCCTAATTCCTAGGGTCAGGCTATCCTCCTGGTTCAGCCTCCTAAGAGGTGGGACTACAGGTGCTTACCACTGTGCATGGTAAATTTTTAACCCTTTAAAATACTTCAGGGCTTTTGCATGTGACCATGTGGTTTGCACAGTGTTGTCTATGAGCAGCTGTGTTTTGTTTTCTTTTTAATGTCCTATGGAGCACTTGGAATTATTCATCTAATTATGAATAGTTACTTCACTGTATCCCATTGCTGTTTTATTTTATTGCCTTTGTAATAGACAGTAAGTTTTAATTCATTTCAGAATCATCTTGTAAATATTTTGAAGACTTTAAGCAGCAGTTGAAACTAAAAATAAGCCTGTGTGCAGACAACTGGCACAACTGCCATACAACTAATGGCAGTTATAACATAACTTCTAGGGGCTGGGGATGTGGCTCAAGCGGTAGCGCGCTCGCCTGGCATGCGTGCGGCCCGGGTTCGATCCTCAGCACCACATACAAACAAAGATGTTGTGTCCGCCGAAAAACTAAAAATAAATAAATAAATTCTCTCTCTCTCTCTCTCTCCCTCTCCTCTCTCTTAAAAAAAAAAAAAAATAACATAACTTCTAGTTAAAATGCATTCTAACTTCAGTGAAGTTAAAATGTAAAAGAAAATGTGTAATATTTTTACTGCATTTTTCCATTTTTGATGTTATTTTAAGACTACTTTATGGTCTATTTACTTTTTTTTTTTTGTACCCAGGGATTGAATCCAGGGGTGCTTAACCATTGAGCTATATCCCCAGCCCTGTTTATATATTTATTTTTATTTGAGACAGAGTCTTACTAAGTTGCTTAGGGCTTCACTAAATTGCTGAGGCTGGCTTTGAACTTGTTATCCTCCTGCTTCAGCCTCCTGAGTTACTAAGATTATAGGAATGTGCCACTGTGCATAATATATTTACAGTTTTTTATACCATTTTCTAAGATTTGATCTCTTAAAATTATGGGATTCCCTTTTGCCTGGACAGGGTCTTGCTAAATTGCTAAATTCAAGGCCTTGAAATCCTGATCTCCTTGCCTCAGTCTCCTGAGAAGCTGGAAATACAGATGCATGCCACCATGCCTGGTTTACAGTTGCTTTTGAATTGTTACTCATGAAATTCATTAGCTTATTTTAACTTGATGAACCAAGGTGATTTAAAAAAAATTTTTTTTGTAGTTATAGATGGACAACATGCGTTTATTTTATGTGCTTATTTTTGTATACGCTAAGGATCAAACCCAGTACCTCACATGTGCTAGGCAAGTGCTCTGCCACTGAATCACAGTCCCTGCCCCCCAACATGATTTAAAAAAAAATTTTTTTAGTTGTAGATGGAAACAACATTTTATTTTATTTATTTTTATGTGGTGCCGAGGATCGAACTCAGTGACTCATTCACGTGAGGCAAGCACTCAACCACTGAGCTACAATCCCAGCCCCCACAAGGTGATTTTTTTAAAGCATCACTGGGGTATAAAGTGCTGAGTAGATAGTGGGGAAAAGGTATGGCAGATGGCTGTGGGATAGGTGAGGAGGCTTCTTAATTAGTTTGGTAATCTTTATTGTCCCTTATGGCGATGGGGGACCCTTCTCAAGGAACTAATAGAAACTAAAGGAGAGTATCCTTTAATTTGTCCCAAGTTCCCTGCATAGTCTGCTTTTACCTGTCTTGGAAGTTTAGTCTTGTGCTGTGGGTGGATTTATTCATTTCATTTTGCCTGCTTTACTGTTATAAATAGGAATTAAAAAATGTAATTCTTGTTATTCTGTTTTGAGAGGAACATAAGCAAAGCACTCGTGGCTGTGCTTTCTGACCTGGAATTCTGCATTTAATCTTGACTAATTTGTGCAGCTATTCTTCTCTTTAACAGGTTTCTCCCCATATAAAACTCTTTGTAAAAATACGCAGAAGAATGGCAGCGGAGACGCAGACACTGAACTTTGGGCCTGAATGGTGAGTTTTCAAAGTCTCATCCTGTTTGATATTGGATGACTAGAAAGGTATTTGATCAGGTACTGGGTGGTGTGTACATGTACACGTTTTTGAGACTTTGCTTCATGTGCCTAGTTGAAAACTAGTAATAAATTATATTTGGTAAATGACTGCATTTTATACTTAATTGGAATGTTTTTCTTGGTCTGGCTATGTAATGGGAATGAAATTCAAACTCTACAGCTCCATCACCCTAGAAAATTGTTTGTTTTGTTCGAGCCCTTGTCTAGGTACATTTTTTTGGTACATATTAAATTTTATATAATTGTAATATTTTAATGTGTATGTTTTCTGCTATAGTGTGTGATTGCTATTCATAGATGCATTTGAAAAATTGTTTTGTATGGAAATATTGTTTGAATTTTATTTTATCGATGGGCTAGGCAGGTAGTCCAGAATTATACTGGTTGTTAGCAGTAGCCCATCTAGGATTGAGTTAGCATTTTCCACAATAACAATTAATTGACCTTTGAGTCTCTTACAGATGTGTTTGGACTCCGAATATGGAATTCTCATGGAATTTTGAGATCCATCACATTGTAGTGTGACTCCCCCCCCCCCCCCTTCCTTTTCCCCAAAAGTTGGTGCTTGAAGATCCTCTCTTCAGTGGCGTGAATAATGATAGTTACTTTTTTCATTTATACCTCGAACAACCCTTTTGGTAATGTCAGAGGCACAGTGTCTAAAGTATAGATAAATTGGAGTAGTGTCTTAAACATCCTTTATTGTTCAGGTGCTGGTGGTTTGATAAGTAACGCAGACATCTTGTAGTAGCTCCTTATTGGAGGACTTGCCCTGTTATATGCATTTCTTTTTATATGTGATTCCTAGATTTTCTTAACCTTTATAGCTAGCATTTGGAGACTGAGGAGAAATCACTATTTGAAGTCCTGAGAACTGATGGAACTCCTATACTTTTGAGAGTTTATTTTGAATATGTTGACTTAATACTGTACCTGTTTTCAGTTATCATTTTATATTTTAAAACTAATTTTCTTATTACTAGGTCATGTTTCTAGAAAAATTAGAAATTATAAGTAATTCAGAAGAAGGTATAATCACCATAATTTTACCATACATGGTAACCACTGTAAAATATCTTGGTGTATTTTTCCAGGTGGTTTTATGTATCTTATTTGTATATGTGTACATTTATTTTTACAAAAATGGGATCATGCTGTGCATTAAATTTTGTAACCTTTTAAAAAATCAGTAATTCCAAAGCATCTTTTTTATCAATAAATATTTTCTATTCTATTAAATAGTTGCATTGTATGGATGTACTATTATTGATTTAACTAGTCCTCCATATGTAGCATATAAAAGCTATTCTCAGTTTTTAAATATTCTAAAAGAACATTCTTATAGCTAAATCTTTATTGATAATTCATTAACTTCTTTTACCAACTGAATTTAAATTTATATAGTTCAGTTTGTAAACCATTTTGTGTGTAGCTCTTCTGTTATTATTTAGAATTTGTAATTGCTTCTTTTGTATTTATATACCCTCATATCTTTTTCTTTGTAAAAACATGATTAAAATCATTAGGTAGTTTAAGAAAGTTTAAAAAAAATCACTGTTAATAGGTAACAAGAGAGTAACACTAGAAATTTAACTGAAACAAAGGAGGAACAAAACTGGTGATGATGTAGAGTTACTTCATATTTAGCTTAGTGTCTTAAAATGAGGGTTGGCAAATTGTGACCTGTGGGACTGTAAATAAAGTTTTTGTAAATAAAAGTTTATTGGAGGACAGCTGTACCCATTTGTTTCCATATTATCTGACTACTGTTATGCTACTTGGGCAGGGTTGAATAGTTATATCAGAAGCCAACTGATTTGCAGAGCTTAATTTTCTTTCTGGCCTGTTATAGAAAAAAATTCGGAGTTGGGGGGCAAAAACATAAATAAAAGAAAAATTTGCTCGCTCATGCCCTTCGCCATATGTTCCCAAATAGTCATTTTAGTGTGTCATTGACCAAGTCTGTCAGTAGCATCTTACACATCTTCCTTTTCATTGGTATTTTGAATTTTGTTTGTGTTTTAAACAAAATTTTGAATTGAGTGAGCTTTAGCAGAGGGCATTTGCCAGTTCCTTAAATCCTTAAGCAGTAGCTTTATCTAATTGTTACCTCTGTTACCCGATAAGCGTTAGAATTTAGGACCCTTCACTGAGTCACCTAAATGCCCAGGAACTGAGGAATGGAGGTCTGAGTAGGTATTCTTTATTTGTACCATCTATCAAGATTACTTTTGGCAAAGGAAATAAATGAATCCCTTAAATAACTCAAGTAGCCGTGAGCTAGAAAGCTGCAGTGTAACTAGAGACTGCTGCCATATTTTTCTGCAAGTAACATGTTCATTATGAAACATGAGGTAAGGAACTGTTTTCAAAATACTCAAGAATAAAGGGTTAGTTATTACATTGATTTAGTGTAACTGAACCATACAGAACCATTTAGTGATGATCTCATTACTAAGGTCATCATCTTTTAATGAATAATGTAAAATATAATGTTTAATAATACATGCACAAAATGAAGAGATTTATTCATACTTGGGGGGCAGTTGTGAAGATGAGAGAACATCTGTGAGCATCTGTGGTGGGGATGGATCACACTCTGAAGACTTAGAGAGACTTGGACCAAGACAGAATTCCTTAGGTCTTAGATTATATTTGAAGTAAAGAGATGTATCAGATCAATCAGTTTAAAAGGGTGTAATAAATTTAATGGAGAAGTTGCTCATTTCTAGTTATAAAACAGGAGTCACTTTTTCAAAGCCTTTCAACAAATGCTGCTACCTTAGACCTTTCCTGACCCATCTCTACAACTCACCACCCTACTCCCTTCCTCCCTGGCTTCTTCATGGTCTGTATCAAAGTGTAACATGCCAAATATTTTATGCACTTATTTTCAACCCTCACTAGACTGTGAGCTCCATTGAGGGCAAGTACTTGGTCTGGATTTTTGTATAGCTTGTTCTTTGCTGTATCTCCAGTGCCTGGCACATAGTTGGGTACTAAATAAACTTTTGTTAAATGAATGCGTAAATTATTGGAAAGTAAAGTTGTTTTAAATGTTTTCCTACTGTAAATGATATATATGTACATACATTTTTTCTTGAATGGTTTTGTTTGTATTGCTAATCATTTTTTGGATTAATTCCTTGAAAGTGGCATTATTAAATCAACAAGTTTCATTTTTAAGGTTTTTGAATGATATATGGGCAGGTTGATTAATTTAATTCCCATTTCCTGTGTGTTTACTTCACCCTTGACAAAACACTTGGTACTATCTTGATAACTTTTTGATGCTAAATCCCTTTGATTTAGGTCTTTGGGAATTTTTTGTTGGTCCCTATAACACAACAAAAAGACCCATTTCAGAAAACCTGGAGGAAACAATACTACAGAAAGAAAAGGAAAAGATTTAAGTTGCCCTTCATCCTACCACCCAAAGAGCCTTTTGCTAACATATTGATTTGAATCCTATTAATTTTTTCTTTGCAAATGTATACTTTTGAGATATTTATAAAACAAATACAACTTTACTTGATTTATTTGGGTTTTACAGAATTTTGTGAAGATCAAAAAATCTACCCAGATAAATTTAGATAATTTTATTGTAGGGAGTGAAATTATAGACATGGTTTAATGGGGGAGGAGCCAAGGGAATTTCTTTAGGGAATTTCTTTTTTTGTCTCATCTCTCCATTGGACTTAAGGATGTCTTCCCAGGTCTTGACCTTGCAAAAGAGGGAGGTACTCTTCTGCTCCAGAATACTTTGTTTAGATTAAAAAAAAAATAGTTAACCATTTTGTGGCTGATCTCTTTCTATACGTTTTTGCTTCAGAAAGAAGTAATTCTATTAAGAGAGACCTGTGTTTCTGAATTTTGCTAGGCCCATTATTTAGCTTAGTGTACCAGATGTAGGCAATGTTTGTTGAATGAAAGTATTTAGGTTTTATTTATTCTTATTTTTTGGGGGAGAATGCAAACCTGAGATGGCTAGCTAGCTTACTATTCAGAATCTTTGTGTAATTTGAAAAATTGGGAGAAGTTCTAGAGGATGGAATGTGTCAATATTCCCAGGTTTCAGAAGGGTATAAGAAGTAGTAAACTAGGGTAGTAAATTAGATATTATCTAAACGTATACTTTAGAAGAGAATACTAGGATTTATATAAAAAACACTTTATCAAGTACCTGCTGTATTCTGTGTCTGTGTCTAGATCTCAGCTTCTTGCCTTTTTCTCCTACTACTCTCAACTCCCTCTCTTTATTCTGCCTCTCTTTATCATGCCTTTCTTTTCTTCCCTGTTCTTCCCACGTAGCTTATCTTCTCCCTAGAATCCTTCTCTTCTCCATTGGTGAAAAAGTTCAGGAAAAATATTCTTGACAGCAGAAAGGGCATGTTTAAAGACAACGTGGCAAGAAAGTGTAGATTTAAAAGAACTCCATGATATTTGCTTTTACTGTAACATGAAATGTGAGTGAAATGAGCTTGGAGGTGACCCTTCTAAGAATCTCAATGTTTTGTTTGATTATTGTGTGCCAATAAAGAATTGGAGAGTTTTATTTAGATTTGCCTTTTTTTAAAAAATAGTTTTAGGTGTAGATGGACACAATACCTTTATTTTGCTCATTTAGCTTTTTTTTTTTAAAAATGTGCTGGGGATCAAACCCAGTGCTTCATACGTGCTAGGCAGGCACTCTTACCACTGAGCTAAGATCCCAGCCCCAGATTTGCTTTTGAAATAAAATTCCCTTGTAATGTGGAGGATGGAATAAGACTAATTATATAATTTAGGATGGTGTTACAAAAATAAAAGTATGAATTAGAATGAGGTTATTGGATCAAGAAGCCAGATGCTGTGGCGCGCGCACCTGTTAGGAGACTGAAGCAGGGGCATTGCAAGTTCGAGGCCAGCTTCAGCAACTTAGTGTAGATTAACTTAGCTAGACCTTGTCTCCAAATAAAATAACAAAATGGGCTGGGGATATGGTTCAGTGGTTTAGCATCCCTGGATTCAATTCTCAATTTAGAAAACAAACAACAAAAAAATATGACTTAAGAGATTTAGGATTTGTTAAGATGTATAAGGAGGTATAAGAGATGGTAGATTGTGAGGGGAGAGTAAAGGGTGAATTCTAGACTCTTATTTAGTGATGATTGGGTGGTGGAATTCTTAACTGCCTCTGGGAATGGAGGTTGGGATGAATGAACTGATGAGTAAGGTTTGGGCATTGTTGACCCTGATGGGCTCTCTATGGTTCAACATGAAGCCTGCCTCTGCAGGAGAGGTCAGAGCTGGACTTAAAAGAATCATGAACTTATGCAGGAGAGCTTTTTGACTCCCAAACCTTCACACATCTATATTGACATTCCACATTGCTTTTTAAAACTGAAGTTTGGAGTTTGAATAGCACTAGTAAGTGTAGATGGGGGCAAATATGGGGGTATTGGGGGTATTAGGAGTCCTGCCACTGCTACCTATCAGTTACTGCCTATGGTAGGACAGGGCTTCCTGTGTTAAAACCTCTCAGACAAGGAGGTGAAGTTCTTGAGAGCAGGCAGTTTTCTTCACTTTTGGCAATGTTGATGAACTTTGCAGACCAGTGGAGTGGGGAGAGAAGCCAGCTGTCAGTGGGTTTTGAAGGAAGTAAGGAAGTAGGGATACTTCTGGAATGAAGAGGAGAGATGAAGAGTTTATGGCTAGAAGTGGGATGCTGCATTAAATACCACTATTAGCTGAGTTTAGAAATGGGAAACATGTAGGGAGGTGTTAGATTTCTAGATGAGGGGGTTGTGTGGAGGAGACGAAGACTGCTGATGGGTTTTTAGGGAAGGATGTAACCCAGATATATTTCGGCTTTTCTAAGAATTTGTATATGAATGAGGACTTGGAATAGAACTTGATGATGACTGAGTCAGAACACAGTCATTATTCTAACACAGGGGACCCTCTTAATTTGACTCATTGTCACCTTTCTCAATCTTTCCGCAGCAGCTGGAGGATTTATCAATCACGTTACTCTCAGTAGATCTAGTACTTACAAGAATTGTTCTGTCCTGGACATTGGAAGGGCATCCAGGATCCATTGGCAGGACAGGGTGGTAAATGGAATTGAAACCTTTCTGTGAGGAGCATTTGAAGAAATTAGAGATGATAAGCCACTAGGGGGAGTCTCTAGTGAGACATGGCGACTTTGCCAGGACTGGAATGATTTTCACTTGAAAGAGGGCTTAGATGTGCCCTCAGTGGTAGAAGTTGTGGGGAAGCATGTTAGCCTGGTATAAGGAAAATAGTTTAAAATAATTTCCAGTAAAAAATATATGTATATTTTAAAATTGGTAAATAAACTGTGGCTATTTTAAACATTTTTAGAGACCTCATGATTAGAAAGATCATGCCCTATTTGCCATAAAAACCTAGGCTTGATCTTTGTTCTGCTGACTGTGACTATGTGCTAGAAGTTTAACCCCTCAGCTTCATTTTTCTTATCTGTTATTTTGAGGTTATGAAACTTAAAAATAAGATCAAATGAGCTAATTATGTATAAAATTCCCAGCTTCAGTTTTCAGGGGATGTTACTTTTACTTTTTTAGGGTATAGCCCAACTTTATGGAGCTGTATTGAGAGCTGTTTCCTGGAAGGTTCTTCAGCAGTGGTTGGATGGCTCTTTTGGGTCATGTTGTTTTCTTACTGGTTGTTTAACCTGTCTTATGGGGGTTGTACTGAATAATCTCTAAGCGCAAAAATAATTTCAGAGGAAACAAAGACCAATCAAGTAGTAATGAGCATTCCTGGTAGCCAGATAGTGGCCTGTTTATTAATTAGAGATAGTCCTGTCTCCTTGAAGAAATGGATGATCCCAGTTCTGAGGCAAGATAATACAAGATAAGTCAGAAGATTTTGACATATCAGAGCAAACACTGTTACAGATTAATAGAATTATGTCAGAAGGACCCAGGAATAAGATTAGAGTTGCCCACTGGTCAAAGATGAGACAATTTGGACATTGTTAAGAGTAATTGCAGCTTAATAAAAAGTATTTTGTTAGTGTTGAAGGATACTAGTAAACCAAGCCATTATTTTGAAAACTAAAAGTTTAAAGGAAACAGTCAAGGTGGATTTTCCTTCCTTCCCTGTATAAACTATGCCATTGGGTAACTACGCCAAATAGTATAAGAGGGAAGCTTCTCTTTGCAAAAGTAGTCCATCAAATAAAGAAGGAATTATAGAAAAAATCACTTTGCAACAAACTTGGTGAAATTAGGAATCCATGCATTGATTCTGAATGACTTAGCATCACAAAAACAACCAGGCACTGTATGTCTCCTAATGTAATCATAAACCACTACATATGAAATATTGCCAAAAAAAGTAGAACCCACATTTTAAGTCTCTATACCCAGCTGCCAATTTACATGAAATGCAGAGGACATCATGGGTCAAATCAGGAAAACCAGACTTCTAAAAGAAGTCCCTATTTTTAAGAGATTCTAAAATATGAGAAGAAGAAGTGATAATCCAAAGGTTTACTTCAAAGTGGTATCAAGGTTTTTTAAAAAGGTAGAATGAGAAAATAGAAACATTGGAAAAAACCGCTATAGTCTCACTCTTTTTTTGTACTACTTTCTATGTGGAAATACATTTTTATGTTTAGTACGCATATGTTTTTTCTTGCCACTTTTAAATACTATGCAAATATTTACTGTGCTTTTACCTGGCTTTCATACGGGCTTCTAATATGTTATAATTTAGTAGATCGCTCCCTTCTTTTGCTTTTGTGAATAGAGCTTAACAATTTGGGGTATGACTTTTATTGCTTTTGTTGGATTTCTTCTTTAGCAAACCCACTTAAAGTACTTTGGTTCTTTTTCCCCTTGGCATCTGTCACGTTTATAGATCTTTGCTTCTAATATTAGTTTTCCCACATGCTCTTTGACACAGTGCTGCAGTAGGATCTGACTTCTGCCATTTTTTTTGCTGAGGTTTGTCTTTCATAAAAATATTATTAAAAATCAAAATGGTTCTTTCTTCCCCATTTCTGTTCCTTAGAGGCAGTGTCAGCTTGGAGCACATTTTTATTTTTTATTTTTAGCAATAAATACATTAATTGCCTTTATTAAAATATATTATGAAATATTACAGGTATATACAATTATAACAAGCTTCCATATACTTGTCACCAAGCTGATAAAATAGGCTATTAAAGGTACAATTAGAGCTCCTTTTATACTTTCCTTCCCTTTGCAGATATAACCTTATCCTGAATGTTGTTTTTGTCAATTTCATGTTTGTTTCTGTGCTTTTACCATATTTTGTATGTCTGTAAATAGTTAATCCTATATGTGATATATACATTTTATACAAAAGTTATTTTTATTGTAAGTCTTGTATTTTGCTGTTATGTCACATGCTTTATTAAACATTTTAACTATTAACAATTAGCTGTTATTAACAGCTTTTAAATAATTAGTGATTATGAATGATTGCTTGTTTCAGTGATCTCCTTCAGCACTGCTTGAGACTTTTCATTGTTTTACATCCCTACCAATACCTGGTATTGCTAAGACTTATTTTATGAATCTAGTGGGAAAGTGGCACCTCACTTTTTTATAATTTGGTAAAATATCCCCTTCCTAACTCCCAGGCTTCTTAGGAACATACTGTGACACCTTTTAAGTTAGGGAATTGCCATGGGTTTGCCTAGTTAATTACCTCTTATTGAATTGCTCTCTCTGTGCTGTGATAGCAAGTTGTAGTCAAGGTCAAATCTTTGGTACCTCGAGATAATAAGGTTTATTTTTATTCTTCTCAGGAACTAAAATGAATTTCCTTGCAGTGTATTATATAGAGTACAAACTCAACAGTGCCAGAATATTTGCCACTTCATTTTGTATTTTGTTTTTCCTATTCTAGGCTCCGAGCTCTATCCAGTGGTGGGAGTATTACATCCCCTCCTCTTTCTCCAGCATTGCCGAAGTATAAATTAGCAGATTACCGCTATGGCAGAGAAGAAATGTTAGCACTTTTTCTTAAAGACAACAAGGTAAGAAAGTAGGAAGAATTTAAAATTGTGAATGAGACTTGTGTAGTGATATATTGATATATGAAAAATATTTATTCTGTCCGTGTATTGACCTGTATTTTTTTCCTCTACCTTACCTTTTCCTACATTGAAACAGACAGTGTTAACAGAGGCTATTCTCTTCTTTTTAGAGAAGATCATGTTTCAGTGTCCTTATAGGAGCATACAGCAAGAGATAGCAGTAGCACTATGCCTTCTCTAGCTAATTTCTTCTTAACTTCCCCTTTTTCTCAATTTTTGTCCCAGTTTGATGGCTGAGAAATGAAGAATTTCTCCCTTATCTGTATTACACCTCTTATCCTTTCCAGTTAGAAGCCAGGAACAAGAGGAAGGGTAGCTTTTCTATCCTTTCCCTGTCTGAGTTAAATATAGTTTTTAGTGGAGAAAAATCTTAAGATGTATTTCTGTCACTTGTAAATGATTAAACTGAAACAGTGTAATAATACTGAGAGAAATACTATTCTGTTTTTCCAGTATGCTTTATTTTTCCTGCATTGATGGATGGAGATTCTTTAATTTTAATGTTGCTAAGGACAGATAAAGTTGCTTATGAAACTGTCCTTACCATCTGCCTTGAGTTAAATGTGGAGATTTTTACTCCTCCACTGTGTGCTCTGGAATATGAGAGTTAATGCTAAATCCAAAAGTTGTCATCTCATGAGAGGAGAGGGATTGTGACTGGATTTTTAATTTATATAGATAAGGATTGGGGGGATTGAACCCCAAAGTCTTGTGCATTCTAGGCAGGCACTCTACTCCTCAGCTAAACCTGTTTATTAATATTTGACTCTTTCAAGTACCACATACTTGACAGAAGTTTATTGTGGCTGAATAAATTTTAAGTTTATAATAATAATAGATGAAGAGTGTTTTTTTCTTGATTTATCTTCTTTCAGTTGGAGGAATAGCATTAATCTCATGGTCATGTGTTTGTCATATAGATACCTTCAGACCTTCTGGATAAAGAATTTCTGCCTATCCTACAGGAAGACCCCCTGCCACCATTGGCTCTGGTACCCTTTACAGAAGAAGAACAGGTTTGTGCCTAACTTTGAGTCTCATGTCAAATGCTTGTTCCTTTCTGTTAAGTCATGAAACTGGGAAGCTAGTACTTTGGCCCCAAGGATTATCCTGAGTCTTCTCGGGTCTGTTTCCTTCTTACAAATTCTTGGTATGTGGATGCCTTTGAATTGCCTGAGTTTTGCATTTGAAGCTGTGGACTATCATATAGAGATGAGAAATGTTTCTTGGGCCTTAAGAATAATGAGAACTATCCCTTATAATGTATTATAAGTAGAGAAGAATTGATGCTTTTTGAAGGGTAAGGAGAAGTTCATCTTTGTAGAAAAGCATAGTTTTCCATAAGTCATTGCCAACCTATATTCTCACTATTGCATTCTTTTTACCACTAAAGAAAAATGATCTTCATCTCAGAGTGCAGCTAAAACTCTCTTTTTTTCATAATATTGTGAGAGAGAAAAACTTCTGGGCTGGAAAGAAACAAATTTTGTATTTTCCCTATTCATAGGGCACTGTGTCCTAAGCAAAGATAAATGAGTGATTTCAAGAAGCTTATGATGATTGTATTACAATGGAGAAACGAATTTTGTTGGAATGCTGGAGTGCTAATTTAAATAAAAAATCATTATGACTTAAAAAAATAGCTTTAATGGGATATAATTCATACTCCATACAATTTATGCTTTTAAAAGTATACAAACCAGTTACTTTTAGTGTATCTCTGAGTTATACAGCTGTCACTGTCACTGCTATCTTAATTGCAGAACATTCTCATCATTATGTTTTGTGCTAATCCTGGATATATTTTCTGTAACTCATGTTTTTCATGGATGAAGCTATTGTATCAAGAAGGAGCAGCTTATTAAAACAGCTCTCTGTTAGAATTGTGTTAAGATCTAAGAAAGATATAGTAGTCATCTTTGGTGATTCTTTTTTTCTTAGCACCTAAATACTACAACTTCTTTTATATCCTTATACAAATTGAGAAAGAATATAGAGGAAAGAAATTTTAATGTACCTCATTTTTATAAATTTTATAAAAGACATATTTGTCTCACAAAACAAAGGGCATTTTTTTTTTTTTTTTTTTTTTAGTGTAAATAGCTATAAATGCTTCCTGCAGTAAGGTAGAATAAATACCCAGACCAACCTCCCCCCCCCCCCCCCAAAAAAAGAACTTATTTATTTATTTATTTAGTTGTAGTTGGATACACTACCTTTATTTATTTATATGCAGTGCTTAAGTTGAACCCAGAGCCCCACACGTGCTAGGTGAGCGCTCTACCATTGAGCCATAACCCCAGCCCTTAGCACCTAAATTTCATAAACATGTTTTGTTCTATTTATAGCTTCTAAGTCAGGCTAGTTCCATCTTCATTCATAAAACCCATTATCTTCTAGGATCATAATGATATTTTCATTGACAAAACAGTAGTTTATGCTGTAAAGAACACTGGAAAGAAAGAACCCTGTCCCTTGTGATTGCTGAAATTTCTTGCCGCTGCACCCAATCTCTTTTTATTGATTTTTTTATTTTGAGATAGGGTCTTGCTAAGTTTCTGAGGCTGGCGTTGAACTCATCATCCTTCTGCCTTAACCTTTCGAGTTGCTGGAATTACTGGAGTGAGCCACCATGTCCAGCTCTATCCTTTTTTTTTTGGTTTTAAAAAAGTAAGATTTTCCATATAGTTGAAACTTCTTAGGGTTATATGTCTCTGTTTCTTCCCAGAGATTACCATGAATTGGTTTTTCTTATTCATGTTTTCTTATTTTTGTTACATATTTATACATGTGCCATAAAAATATTTTCATTTTATAGGATTATACATTTTACATTGAAGGTAGCATACTTTATGTTTTTTCTCTCAACATTTTGATCTTTAGATTTAATAATGTGGATACATGTAGCTGTCAATTGGTCATCTCTACTTTATAGTACATTCTGTGGTATAAGAAATGTCCACAGTTTTTCCCATCCCCTATCTTTAGATATTTAGGTTGTTTTCAGTTACTGTTGCCTACTATAGCTTATGATACAGTGAATATTCTTCTCCATCTGCACCCCCCCACCTTTTTTTTTTTTTGTACTGGGGATTGAACCCTGTTGTGCTTTACCACTGAAATACATTTTTAGCCCTTTTTCTTATTTTGAGACAAGGTCTTGCTAAGTTGCTGAGGCTGGCCTTGTATGTGGGATCCTCCTGCTTCAGCCTCCCAGTTTGCTAGGATTACAGGTGTGTACCACCATATCTGGTGCTCCCCATCTTCCCACCAGGTTCTGGGAATCAAACCCAGGGCCTTCTGCTTTCTAAGCAAGTTCTCTGTCAGATATAGACCCAGCCTCTGCAGTGATAATTCTTATAGTGTGTTGTAATCACTGGGTGATTACACCCAATATATATATATACTTTTGCAAGCAAATATATATATGTATTTTCCTCCTTTAATTTCAAGTGGCAGTACAGACTAAACATTGTTCTGTTCTTACAAGAATTGAGTTAAAAAATTTTTTTTTTTCCTTTTAGTTGTCAATGAACCTTTCCTTTATTTATGTATATGTGGTGCCGAGAATTGAACCCAGTGCCTCACATGTGCAAGGCAAGCACTCTACCATTGAGCCACAACCCCAGCCCAAGATTGAATATTTTTATTAAATGTATTCCCTGCAAATTTGGAAAAAATTTCTTCCATTTTTGTATCTTTCATTTCTTTGTTCATAACAGTGAAGAGTTTATCAAATATTTGTTTATTGCTGATATTTTTGTTAATCTTTTTCTTTTTGTCTGCCAGTTTTTCTTTTTGGATCTTATTTTGTTGTTGTTTTATAGTATATATGTGAGCTCCTTATATTTCTATTGGCATAGCTGTGCCCCATAGGTTTTCTGAATTTTTAAATTATATTTATTATTAAAAGACAGAAGCTAAGTTTTTTGGCACTGCTGTATACCAAACACAGGGCCTTGTGCGTTCTAGGCAGATGCTTTCCCACTAAAATCTACATCCCTAATTTTTATGTAGTTCAGTATACTAGTTCTATTCTATTTTTTAGTTGTTGTTTTGTGTGTGTGTGTGTGTGTGTGTGTGTGTGTGATTTTTTAAAAATTTTTTCATTTTTTTCTTAAATGATTCTCTAGATTTCTTAGAGACTATCTGGGCCAGAAAAGCTACATAATGAATAGGGAAGATGACTCGCTATTAGTTACCAAAACCTGGTGGACTTTTAAACAACAGAATAAGTAATTGAATCATCCAGAAATATCCCTTAACATTCCTAAGAAATTAGAATGTAGTAAGTGTCTATATAAGTCATTTGGAAAAAATCAAAGATTAATAAACTAATGTTATTTGGGAGTTGTTGGTTAACAAAAGTTAACCAGTAACAGTTGTGTTAGAAATTTATTAGAAACGAATAAATTAGGTATGCATTCCACCTACACACCAAAATTAGTTCTAGAATAACTTAAGGAACAGGTCTTAATTTTGTTTTTATGATAGAATTGTTTGTGTTAAGGGCTACATTTTACGATCATCTAGCTTTAATATGAGGACTGAGAGATTTTCACCACAGCCACAGAAGTTCATTAGGGTCTGTCTTTGGAGGCATTTAAATGGTATTATTTAGGATTTCCTGGTACTTA
This sequence comes from Marmota flaviventris, assembly GCF_047511675.1. Lineage (NCBI taxonomy): Eukaryota > Metazoa > Chordata > Mammalia > Rodentia > Sciuridae > Marmota > Marmota flaviventris. The sequence continues at coordinate 6,797,633 of NC_092508.1, read as the reverse complement.
CTTGGTAGCCTTTGTTATTTATAAAATATTTTGGAATCATTGCTTATGCTTGACTAAAGATTTATCAGAAATTTGATATTTGTCCTTTGGATGATCAGATTACCCCTCCAGGGATTGTGTAGATCTTCATTGTTCAGAGTTTTGTATACTTTTTATTTCAGTACTCCTATAGGGAGATAAATATTTATAATGATGTAAAGTGAGCTTTTGGCTGTGTGCTTACTGACAGAGGTAATTTTGTCTTTAACGTGTTCTTTCCCCAGACATGGTGGCACATGCCCAAGGATCTTAAGGTCCTAAGCAACTTAGTGGGACTCTGTTTCAAATTAAAAAATTCAGAGAGAATTGGAAATTGTAGCTCAGTGGTAGGGCATCCCTAGGTTCAATCCCCAGTACCAAAAAAAAAAAAGTGGTTTATTTCTCTCCCCACTCCTCCCTCTCTTTCTGCCTCTCCCTCCCTTTTCTCTGTCTCTCTGTGTATGTACGTGTATGTATATTTATATATATGTATCAAATATAACCAGGGAGAAAAATGTTTTCTTAGATCCAAATTATTGTTCAAAGATCTTCTAGTTCTTTTGGTTTGGTATTTCTTTTGACTAGCACAATTTGAGAAGGATGGTTCTCTTTACTACACTTGTAAGTAACTAATATGAGATTGGTAAATTCTCTGGGCACGGTGGTGCATATCTGTAATTCCAGCTACCTGGGAGGCTGTGGCAGAGGATTGCAAATTTGAGGCCAGTCTCAGCAACTTGGTGAGACCCTGTCTCAAAATAAAAGGACTGGGATGTAGCTCAACGGGAGGGCAATCCTGGGTTCAATTTCTAGTACTACCAAAAAAGGGGGCAAGAAACCTTAGAGGAAATTGGTGAATTTTATTTATTTGACATCAAAGAAAATTTGCATTTTTTTAAATATTTATTTTTTAGGTGAAGATGGACACAACACAATACGTTTATTTTTATGTGGTGCTGAGGATCGAACCCGGGTCCTGCCTAGGAGCGCTCTACCGCTGAGCCACAATCCCAGCCCCGAAAATTTGCATTCTTAAATAGATAACACACACACACACACACACACACACGCACGCACGCACACACATGAAAATTAAAAGAAGCAAAAATAATGGAGAAGTAAACTTTGTTTACTGTTACTTTCCTCAGGGATAACCATTTTTTTTTTCTTTCTTTTTTCCCCTGCTTGTGTTTCTTTTCAGGGGTGTTTAAGACATTTACAACCATCTGTATATTCCTTTAAACCCCTCCACACTATAAATGGCAGCATGCTGTGCATGAAGTTTTACACTTTATGGTTTTAACCTGAGCATCTGTCTAAAAGATAATGGCAGATACTTACATTGAGTTGTAATATGTTTCAGACACTGTTCTGAATACTTGGCATTTAATGTGTAGAGTACTTGCAACAACCCCTAAGGTAGATAAAAATACTCTGTATCCCTGTATGTTAGGCCCACCATAGGAAATTGTAGTGTTGGTAGATGAGAAATGGATGAATATTAAGTTTCATATGGTTCAACTTAAGAAATAGAATTTCCTCATTTTTGTAAACAAGTGTGGAATTCTAAGCCTACAGTTTTTCATTTAGCCCCTATTGATTAATATATAGATGGTCTCCATTTTTTTTTTTTTTTTTTGCTTTGCTTTGTACTGTAGTTAAAAGTCTTTCTACTTATGTTATTTTTTGCATATCTAACAGGTGGAATTTTTGTGTCACAGGGTATGAACATTTAAATATACTTTGAGAAGTTACCTTTCAAAAAGATCTTATCAGTTTGCACTTTTAGCAGTAATGTTAAAGTGTATATGAAAAAACACGAGTTTCCCCCATTTCTAGATGGTGTATTTGGATTTAATGCATGTGATAATTTGGTAGTAAGGTGATCATTAGCATGGGATACTGGCATATAAATTGCAGTTACTCTGACTTATTTATTTTAGTATTACAGTATGTTAATCACATTTTGGAGACGTCATAGTCTTTTACTATAGTAATAGCTAGAGGCATTGTTCAGTACTCTGGCAATAGGTAAGTTATATATGTTTCAACCAATTTAGTTTTATTTAAGTATAATTTGAAATGAGATATTTTTGGTTAGGTGCTTTCTCATTCTTCAGTTACATCTTAAGTCTGTTGTATGATCATATATGAATAGAACTGGAAAAAAAACTTTACATTGATAAGGTTTCTAAAATTTACTTGAACACATTATTTTGAATAAAATTTTGAAAAAGACAAACAGTGAGAAAATGGCCTAGAACTAGAAGAAAGTTCAATAAAGAAAGTAGTTTTTTAAAATCCATATATAGTCTTCCAAAGAGAGAGGTATGGATATCATTTTAATTGGTTTGAAGTCATAATAAAAAAAAATCACTGGAAACCACTTAGGATTAAAGCATGAATTGAGTTGAAGGTTTCTTATTCACTCCAACTCTGAAACTCACTCCTTTCCCATGAGGGCTCTTGGCTTCAGCCACACAAGGTTCATTTTTTCCCCAATATACCACTTTGTACTTTTGTCAAAAGTCTGTTAGGTTCCAAGGGTACAGAAAGAGTGAAGGATCTATTGCAACATTTCCTTTTTTCCCCACCTTTTTTAAAAAAAAGAAATGTTTATTTTTTAATTGTAGTTTGTTGGACACATACATTTATTTTATTTATTTTTATGTGGTGCTGAGGATCAAACCCAGGGCCTGGCACGTGCTAGGCGAGTGCTCTACTGCTGAGCCACAATCCCAGCCCCTTTCCCCACATTTTTGTTAGTGCATTATAGTTGTACATATTGTGGAATTTATTGTTAAATATTTGTACAAGCACACAATATAACAATATAATTTGGCCAATGTCACTCTCCAGCATTCCCCACTTCTTCCCTGCCTCCCACCAATTCAGCATGTTCTTAGTTTAAAACCCTCTTGCAAAATTCTCCATCAAATGCCAGGTATTTTTTTTATTTATTTATAGATTATTTTTCAAAATTTTTATGATTATTTATTGTTTATTGTTTTCATAAGCCCCCATTTATTCCACTTATCCCAAAGGGTTATTTCTTGGCCTCTCCTCTTGCGGTGTGGATACCTACCTCCCCACCATTATCACATTGTACTTGACCCTATTCCAGATTTACTGAGGGTGTAAGTGCATGTTATTGACTGATTGGATTTTTTTAAAAAAGCATTTCCTTTCTTTCCCATTCATGTATTATTCATGTAGCAGATCTTATATAGATTCTTAGTTGGCCTTTGCCCATTCACTTCTGATTCCTGTCACTCTGTCAAATACACCTTTGATTTGCTAATTCACAGTGCTGGACAGAATGAGGCAGAAAGATAATTTTCCTCTCTATCATTCTCTCTTTCATCAGATTCTTAGGCCCTCCTCCCTCATATTGGGGATTGAATCCAGCAGTGCTCTACTAGTTACATCTCTAGTTCTTTTTTATTTTGACACAAAGTCTTGCTAAGTTGCTGAGGGTCTCACTGAAGTGCTGAGGTTGACCTCAAACGTGTGATCCTCCTGCCTCACCCTCACGTGTTGGTGGGTTTACATGTGCATTGGACTTTATGACTCTTTTATTTTTTCATTAGTTGAAAGGACCCTTCAAAACGAGATCTCTCTTACCAAGTTTCCTCTGTTGCCTGTTTACCTTGTTTGCTTCTAGTTATATACAGCATTTAGTTTGTTTACTTGTGTATTTCCTCAATGTACCTAGCATCGTGTAAGGTATTAGTTTTCATTGTTATTGATCTGAAATGTTAATTTGAAATTGTCAGGTAAAACCAGGTTTTGGATTATCTGTGCATCTTGTGTAGTTTTGATTTCACATTGCTAGTAGTATTTAGATGCCATTTTATACTTGGCAGTGGGAGGTGGGGAGAAGCAACATGTAGTTTTATCTGTTTTATCCATTTTTCTTTCTTTTTTTATTTTTTGGCAGAGAAACTTTTCCATGTCTGTAAATAGTGCCGCTGTCCTGCGATTGACAGGACGAGGAGGAGGAGGAACAGTGGTGGGGGCTCCTAGAGGTCGAAGTTCTTCAAGAGGGAGAGGTGAGCGAGTTTTCACATGAAAAATAATGATGAAGGAAGAGGAGGATAGGGAAATCACTTACTAAATATTTTAATGCTTATTTTAAAAACAACAGTTGCTCTTTGACATTAACTGCATACTCAATGCCCTGCACATATCTTCCCTAAACAAAACTTCAAGGCATCTTCTCTGCAGTCCCTGGTTTTGAGCAGAGGAGAGTAATTCCAGTGGTAGAGATTTGAACATGAGGGAGCCTGGACAGTCCCAGTTAATATGTGAAAATTCTAGTCATCCATGTTTCTCGTCCCTGGAGGGCTCTGTATTTTGGGAATCAGAGTGTCCTAAAGGGTCTTGGCTGCTGAAGCAGTACTGAGGCCCCTGTGGTCTCCATGCATAGACTTTCTATATGAGAGCTGTGTGCTAGGAATGACCTCAGTCATAGAGGGACTTCATCAAAAATTGTCTCATCAATGCTAGGAACTTTTTAGGGAATAGAACAAAAAACAATTAGGCAGTATTTACTTATATAACATACTTTTATAGATTTATGTCTTAGAAAAGTAATTTGTGTTTTACTGTTCACTTGCTTTTTTGATATCTGCTTCTTATTTTGGGCCTAGTGATTTTCTGCTAAATAAAGACATTCATGATATTATAATATAAAAATTTATTTGAGTATTAACCCTGTGTTGGTTAAATTATATAGTAGCCTGAATGTATCTCATTTTCTCTAAGAGAAGCTTTAGAAGTAGAAGAATGTAGTGTCTGCTTTGACAGACCATTGTCCCCATTTCTTATACCTCCACATTAGCTTGATCATGATATGGGGTACCTGAATTCCTTTTGCAACTTTAAGATTGTGCCTGGGCTGGGGATATAGCTCAATTGGTAGAGTGTTAGCCTCACATGCACTAGGGCCCTGGATTCAATCCCCAGCACCACCACCAAAAAAAAAAAAAAAAAAAAAAGTGTGCTTTCTGAATAGGGTAATTTATATACAATTAGGTTTTTTTAGTATTTATTTATTTATTTTTTGTAGATGGACATAATACTCTTATTTTATTTATTTATTTCTATCTGAACCCAGTGCCTCACAACGTTGAGGCAAGTGCACTACAACCTCACCTCAGCCCCAGGTTTCTTTTAATTTGTATCCAGGGGCGCTCTACCACTGATCTGCATCCCCAGTGTTTTTTATTTTTTATTTTCAGATAGGGTCTTGCTAAGTTGCTGAGGGTCTTGGTAAATTGTCAGGGCTATCCTGAAAGTTATGATCCTCCTCCCTCAGCCTCCTGAGTCATTAGGATTATAGATGTGCACCATCATGCTTAACTAATTAAGTTTCTTTTAGTTGTTTATGTACAAAGTAGGAATGCAGGTGTTATGAATAGTGAAGATGTTAACTAAAACTCTTCACTTGTTTTTGTAGGTACTATTACCTACTCATGTTTTTTTCTTCTGAATTTACTTATCTTTAGAACAGTGGTTGTTAACCTGAGGAGTTGTTAGACTCATCTGTAGGCCTTTCAGGAAATGCCACTGCCACAGTAGTAGTGAGATTGTGGAATATCTGTGCTGCAGTACCTCCATGGGCAGCTCAGGTTTGCACACCTGGCTAGGTTCCTGTTGTTCAATTTGCCTGAGAATTGCCTGAGATCTCTGCGTCTTGGTGATGTGTTGGTGTTTGAGGATGTGACTGACCCCTCATGGCTCTGCCTCTAGTTGTGCATTTTCTGTGTGTTCCTGATTTAATGTGACAGGAGAGGTTTCACCCAGGCAACTTTGCCTCCAGTGCCTTTCAGGTTGTCAAAGAGAGATCTTCTTAATCAAGAAGTATGAATCACACTGATTCTCTGTGCTGCAGATATGAACTAGTCTCTCCAGGCCCTTATAAAAAACCCTGTGTATTGACAAACAATTGGATTCTCTTGCTTTCTGGTTTTATTGAAATGAGGATTATAACATAGAACTCTTTTTAAGAACTTAAATAGAGTATGTATAAAATACATGCTGTGACATAGAAGAACTAGTGACTAAATCAGTGTATAATGTGAAAAATCATAAAACTAGTCAAATGAATGCACTTGACTTTGTGAAAAATACTTTTAACTCCAATGTCACAACCACCTGTAGTTCTGTTTAGTAATCTCTGCAGCTCATTTTACAAAAGAAGGTTGTAATTATTAAATCTGTGGTTTTGTATTTTTCAATTACTTAGTTTTAATTTGGTGGTTAAATAATGATTATTGCAGCTTTTCTTTGCATGGGCAGAGCTAACATAGATGATTATTTTGTCTCTTTCCAACTCTAGGAAATGTTGATGTGAAAATTGAGTTGTAGATTTCTAAATAATCATTAAACAATTGGTTGGAGGAAACAATATAATGTTGTCTTTCTTTTTTATCTGGTTTGGATGTTTAAAAAGAAAACAGATCTGTGCAATTGTCAACCACTGTTCTCAGCATTATTAAAAGGAAGCATATTTAAATTCCCAAAAGAATGATATGAAATTTCAGACAACAGGACAGTCCTTTTGTTTTTGGTGGTGCTGGGATTGAACCTAGGGCCTCAGGCATGCCATTTAAGCTTTTTACTACTGAGCTGTGTCTGCAGCCCTGTTTAGTTTATTTGGCCTCAAACTTGTGATCCTCCTACTCAGAGTAGCTATGATTATAGGAGTGCACCATTGCGCCTGGTTAAATTTAGCTTTTTGAAAGGTTCATCACATATTTTCTTATTCTTTCATGGGAACCATATTTGTAAATGATTTAAATTTGATAAACTGGAAAGCTGTAAAATCTGACTCTTTTTTATGTGTACATTAATCAAGCTTCAATCTCATAAGCAGGACCAGGACCAGTGCTAGTACTCGCAGAAAATATTTTATATATGTTTTCCTGGTAACCTGAAAGCTATTTTTTATATTAACGTGTTTCTAGAAAAAAAATCTTCTTTAAGATGATACATGTGTAATGGCTTCCCTGAAAAAATTGTTCTCTAAAGGAGAGCGAACTTTTTTTTTTTTTAATCCCCAGATCATCATTGTGGAATACCCTGCTCTTACATTATAGTTTGTTTTGCACTGTTATAAAATGTATACATTTCATAAAGGGGAAAGGTACTTAAATTGTGAGTTGATTTTAAGTTGACTTAAAGTGAATTTTATAGAACTGAAAGGTGACTTTAATATTGTTACAGTTCAACTGTGATTCTCACCAAAGTTCCTAAGATTACCCACATACAATTCTGTGCATTATTTTAATATTTCATAATGTGGTCATACAAAAGTACAGATATATTCTGTTCTTGATAGATAGTAAGGAAGAAGTGAATAATTGGAATAATTTTATTTGGCTTTGGAATACATTCATGCTTTTATTTAGTATCCATCATTTTGGAGATAGAGTCCCGTAATAGAGTGCTTGCCTAACATATGGGGACTTTGATTCCATCCCTAGCACCACAAAGTAAATAAATAAAAAGATTAGTCATTTTTCTATTGAGTCATTTTGTACTGTGGGAGGAATTGAGTTCAGGATGATGGCTAAGATTTCTTCTAGTTATAAGTACATCCCCCAACCCCCATCCCTCCTCCATTTTTCTCACCAGTGTATTAGATACAGATGTGTACATTAGTTAGGAATATAGTACATGAAGTATAAAGCTGAGAGTGTATACTTTACTTTCTGCCTCCAGATCCAGCAACTGGATAGTCATTCTTCCTGAGCCTAACTGTGCAGCAATATTGGAATAATTTTTATATGCATTTCTCTGTGGTATGCTTTTGTTATTCAGTAGCATAATGTAGATTTCAGTTAGTATCAGTGCTTTGTCTTCTGTGGCTTCATAATGTTATACCATATTGATTTATCAGAATTTTTATAGCCAATCCTTTATTGATTAGGTTGTTTACTATTTTTAAAAATTGCAATGAACACTTTCATATACATGTATAATTATGTATCACTTAAGGGGTACATTCTGAGAAATGCATCATTAGATGATTTTGATTTCATTGTTGTGTGCACATTATAGTATACTTACACAAACCTAGATAGTATTTCTCAATTACTTGACTTGGCCCCTTGTTGCACTTGAGAGACAAAGTGTATGAGGCTGCTGCCAGTATAACATGGCATACTGTTTTACAGTAAACTTTTTTTTTTTTGTACCAGGAATTTAATGCAGGAGTGCTTAACCACTAAGCAGCATCCCCAGCCCTTTTTATGTTATGTTTTGTTTTCTTCTTGAGATAGGGTTTCATTAATTGCTTAGGATCTCCCTAAGTTGCTAGGGCTTGTTTTGAACTACCGATCCTTCTGCCTCAGCCTCCCAAGCTGCTGGGATTTCAGACATGTGCCACCATCTCCAGTCCAGTAAACTTTTTTTTTTTTTTAATAAGTGGAAGGAGTATGCTCTATAATAGTGATAAAAGTATAATATAATAAACACATACACCACTGACATAGTCATTTATTATTGTTACCAAGTACTGTGGATTGTACATTGTTGTATGTGCCATATTTTTATGACTGGCAGTATAGCAGCAACATTATCCGAACATGCGAGTAATGGATTGCTCTCTGAAAACATTATGTTGGTAGGATGTCTCTACAGGTAGATAGATAGTTTTCAGCTCCATTGTAATCTGATTAATTACTGTTGGAAAAGCAGTCCAAAATTGACCAAATTTGTGCAAGTATTTCTGTTGGGATAAATTTTGAGAAGAATTGTTTAGTCAGATGTTGGTAGATTTAGCCAAATTACCTTTAATAAAGGCCAGTTTATATTTGAACCACTAGATCATCTAAATCCCTATATCTATACAGTAATCAGCTCTGTGGCTGGAATTTAGTCCTGATACTTTTCCTTATCTCAAGATTTGAGTAGAAGGTAGAGGGTGCTTTTTTTTGGCCTCTAAGGAGTTCTTTTATGAAATTGACAGTTTTAGAATTGACCCTATTAAGTTATCCTTTTTCTGAGATTAGATAAATTACTTTAACATTTTGCTTGACTCTTTTACTGTAGTTTCTCTTTTCACACTCTTCAGATTAAGATTTCTCTCATTTTGATTGAAAACAATTCAATAAAAGGCTTAATTTGCAGTAACTGTTTATGGATCTACTTAGAATTTCACTATTGAAGTTTTTATTAAAGAGCTTATGTTGCCAGGCTCAGTGGCAAATTTAAAACAACGATAACAAGGGCTTTCAGCTTGAATTTGTTCTTACTGCATTATTTTGTATTCTCCTTTCCTTTATTCACTTTCTATATTTAAGTTTCCTTATGTATCATGGGGGATTGCTTCTCTAAATTGATGTCTCTCAGATGACTTTTCTTGATGATAATGGTTTATATACCCAAGTAAGGCATAGCTATATCTTGGTTTGTAATCCCAGCAGCTTGGGAGGCTGAGGCAAGAGGATTGAGACATCAGAGCCAGCCTCAGCAAAAGCAAGGTGCTAAGCAACTCAGTGAGACCCTGTCTCTAAATAAAATACAAAAATAGGGGTGGGGATGTGAATCAGTGGTCAAGTGCCTCTGAGTTCAATCCCTGGTAACCCCCACCCCCTCCAAACAACAACAACAACAAGAGTTTATGTTAATTTTCATTATTGCTCAGGACTGGGTGGGACTCTTCCTTTAGTTATTTTTTTATTTTTTTATTTTTCAGCCTTGGGTGGGTAGTTACTTTGGTGCTATCATTGGTCCCACAGGTTAAGATCCATCAGGCCTTGTAAAATATTTAAATGTATATATCTTATTTGTAGAGACAGAACTTTAGAGGATAATCTGTCTTGTCAAATGTGCTGGATGTTGACTTCTTATTTTCCATTTTTTCCTGTTTTCTTATTTTCAGGCAGAGGTAGAGGTGAATGTGGTTTCTACCAAAGAAGTTTTGATGAAGTAGAGGGTGTGTTCGGTCGAGGAGGTGGCAGGGAAATGCATAGATCACAGAGCTGGGAGGAAAGGTAATGAAGGATTCAGATCTTGGTGTAAAGATTTCTTGGTATATAAAACGTACTTATTTTTTGCTTTCTGCAGAGACGCCTCTGTGTAGTTACAAGGTTTTATTTATTTTTTAAATGCTGTTAATTATTGAATATTAATTTGTGAAAAAAAATGATCCTTATTTAAAAGAAGATGCATATTGGCACTAAGTAATGTTAGTGCCAGTATGGATGACAGTTTGCTTTTTGATTAGTGTTCAGTGGGAAGCATTGCCGTTTTGAAAGAGGAATTAAGAATTAACCTGCATTGTAAAAGCATCTTCCTTTTATTGTTTAACTTTATATGAAGTCTGTGCAGATGAGTGAGAACTGTTGCACAAAGGTGAATGTACAAAGATGTTCACTCTGATGACATTTATACTATAAAATATTTGAAAACAAGTGAAACAGACTGACATTGCCCTGATAATAATAGTATAAAATAAAGTGCTATAAATAAAATACTATATAACAAAGATAAGGATGATTTTGAACATGTTTAATGATTATGGGGAAGCACATTCAGGTTCCATGTGTTTAATTAAAAGAAATAATATTCTAGGTTAATAGAAGCTGTATCTTGGTTTGTGGTGTAGTACTTTCCTTCCTATATTTTCTAAAATTTAGACAATACCACGCATTTGAAGAAAGAAAAATCTACTGTTAATGGAAATACAGGAAAGTGGATGCCATGGATGGAAAGTCTATATATTATTTGCAAACCTTGTTTGAAACTTGTTTTATCTTTTCTAGGGGTGACAGACGTTTTGAAAAACCAGGGCGAAAAGATGTAGGTAAGTAAGGTTCTTGAAGTATATTGTGGCCCTCCAAGGCTCATAGGAAAGGATAAATTTATTAAAAATTGATTCATTACCTACACCTCTCCAGTAGATGGGGTTGTAGCATTGTTTGCACTTAGAATTTTATAATTATTTCAGGTCTCCATTGCATGAAACCAGAGGTGATGAATGAACCATTTAGGATTTACTTGTTAGGTTTGTGTGTTCTCTACAAGGCCTATATTGTTCCTAAGCCTCCTGTCCCCTTTTTTTCTGCAGTACTGGGTATTAAACCTGGGAACACCCCTAACCCTTTTTCGTTTGAGACAAGGACTTGCTAACTTTCCAAGTCTGACCTTGGGCTTGTGATCCTTCTGTCTCAGCTTCCCAAGTAGATGGGATTTCAGGTGTGTGCTACTGTTCCCTGGCATTAGGACCCCGTTTTGAACTGAAATTTCAGGATAGGAATCATAATTCCTAGGATATACAGCATCTCATATGTGAGAAGAAATAGGGAAAATGCTAGTATCTTTGCTTTAGTAGTAAAAGCTGAATCTACAATTTTTTTTTTTTGTATGTGGTATATACTTTCTGTTTTCTCGTTTTAAGAGCAATTAAATTATATAGTTAAGATACTCACTGAAGTGGAAGAGGATAAGGGGAATAGGAATTCAGTGTTGCTGAATTAATCATGGTTTATATAAAATAATTTATAATGTTAAGATGGTTTTCAGACTGATTAAAGGCACTGCATTATATACTGCCTGTAGATATTAGTATCTGAGAGAAAAAAAGCCTATTCATACTACTGTTGGGGTTATGAAAATTACCACACAATTTCTAAATTCCTCCAAGTGCCAGAAAAATTCTTCAGTGTTATTGTATGATAGTGACAAGCATTTCTCATCAAATGTGTTAAATATGTAAATACCTTTCATAGACTGATTTGCAGACTGTTTTGAGAACAAAGTAGTTATTAAACAATTTTTGCTTTATTGTTTCATATAAAATTTATTTAAACGCATCAGTGATTTCAATTTATTATTCATTTACATGGCTTTGGAAATACTTGCTTTACATTAATGAAAAAACAGTTCATGAGTGAGGCATGAAGAAATTTGAATCAGTCTGTGTGGATAATTTGTTGTCAGCTTTACCCATATTGTAGACTATTGGATGAATGTTATCTTGGAGGACTTGTTAGGACCTCTGCTCTCAACCTTGTCTGATTCAGTACTTTTACCAGTTAGTAGGGAGAGGCAGCAAGATTTAAATAATACATGATTTAGAAACAAAAGATTGGGTATTCTGAATTCTGAGATGTTTATTAATCTGATAATGAAAAAGGTGGTAATGACTGAAGAAATTTTTAGGATTAAATGAGACTGCATGAAATTTCTTCATTCAACAAATATTGGAATTCCTAATTGTGTGCCTCCCCTTGTCCTAGGTGCTAAATACATATTCCTTTTCTTTGGAAGACGTTGGTGTGATGATTAGATTTGCAAATCATTCAATGTTAAGAGGGCTAGCTGTAGAGTGGTACAGTTTGGACTTGGGATCAGAATTAAGGTGGAACAAAAAACCTGAGTCTAATTAAATGGATATTGAACAGCAGAAAAAGCTCTCTTATAAGTTACTGAATTTAAAATGTAGAGTAGCTGTGTGTAACAGCCTACTTGGGAAAGGCTCAGCTCTGTCAGCTGATAGTATGCTTCATGTTAATCAGCAGCTTGATGGTGTCCTCAAAGCTGAGTGCAGTATTTATTAGACCTAAAGTCTCCTCAGGTGCAGAGGCCCATTGTCATTTATGTTGTCATAGGACAACCTAAACATTCTGTTTATTTCTGGGGCCACACCTTGAAAGGTCCATATATTGGAGTAGGTGGTCCAGGCATTTAAAGCTTTGTGATGAGGACTGCATAAAGAAAATGGGGCTGTTTATATAGAAGACAAGGCTGTGGATTGGGCAGAGTGGGCAGCAGGGTTTACAGGGTCACTGTCTGCAAATATTTGCTAAATGATCATGTGAAAGAGGAATTAAGAATTAACCTGCATGAGTCTCAAGGACAGAAAGAGGCTGAACGATGGAAGGTTCAAGGAGGAAGGTATTTGATACATTCTCTGATAATTAGAGTTGTCTGAAAATGACTAAATATCTGAATTTTAATTTGTTGATTCATATTTACACTTTGTGATAGGAATAGATGAGTGAAAGTTCTTTTTCATCATTATTTTTAGTTCTTTTGTTAATCCAACGAATTTTCCTAGCCTCCCTCTATTAAAAATAAAGGTGGTTTTCTTTGTACCCTATAGGAATAACTTTGAAAAGGTGAATTTCACAAAACCAAATTGACATGAAGTTTTCAAGAACATTAAGGAGGTTGATATGCTAGCTACTAATATAATAAAACATGGCAATTTCCACACACATAGTATAGGTGCATGTTCTTTTTTGGGTATCGGGGGCTGGAAATTGAATTCAGGTGCACTCTACTTCTGAACCACATCTCCAGCCCAATTTTGTATTTTATTTAGAGATAGGGTCTCAGGCTTTGAACTTATGATCTTCCTGCCTCAGTTTTGTAAGTTGATGGGATTACAGGCGTGTGCCACCATGCCTAACTGCACATGTTCTTTTTTTTCATAGTGGCTTTTATTGAATGCTTTTTGATAAGATGCTCCTTCAGGTTAACTGTGCTAAGGATCCTGATCTTGTTTCATCACATAATCTTTTTGTTGAAAGTAATATGGATTAAAAGATTATTCAGTACTAATCTCGTTCATGGAACACTTTGATATATGAGTCTCTTGTGAGATGATCTATGACATTGAACTAAGATAATTCAAACATTGAAAATTCCAGAATGATTTGTTCCTTATAAAATTTTGAGATTTTCATATCATGTATTTGCCTTTTTTTTTGCTGCTCAGGGCCTCACACCTCTGGGCAAACACTATCATTGAAATGTATCCTGCCCTCGATCCCAACCCCCTATATTTGCTTTATATAAGAAGGAAATGGTGGAATTACTGATAATTTGGGGTAAGAGTCATGTATAACCTTGTGAATACCCATGGACAATGTGGAGGTAGAAAAAGACCTGTGTTGTTGGGATTGTAATTAGTAGTAATTGATTACTGCACAGGGGGAGATCAGTTCTTGTAATAATCTTGTAGTATGATTCTGTGGGGATAATGTTGTAAAATGAATAATCCACACAATACCAGTAAATGAGCTTAGCCAAGTGTCATACTGACTAGTGCATTTTGGTGTGAAATACTTGGGAACAGACAGAAAATTTTGGTTGTAGACTATTTATGACAGTAAATAATATGGGTTTTTACATACATAAATCTAGAACCTTACAATTTTTAGAAACCACGTGTCTTCAGTTTGTTAAGAGTTGTCAGACCACCTGTGTTGGTTTCTAAGACTTACTTTATATTAGTTCCAGAGTTGTCTATCTGATCATGTATGAGCTCCCTGGTGACCCAGGTTAGTGAACTGCACAGCCCTGGAAGGTAGTGCTGCCTTTCGTACTTCCAAGTAGTTTTCTCCTCCTCTCCATTTTTCTGGGAGACTAATGGTCTCTGCAGAAAATAAGCTGGAGACTGTGATTTTTTGTTTTGAAAAATGATGAATAGTGCTCCCAAAAGCTTTCTATTCCCTGCATTGAAGTTTATGATCACATTTTTTTAGTTGTAAAATATTTTTTAAATAGCATTAGTTTAACCGACAGCATTAATTTTTTTTTTTTTTTGTGGGGGTAATGTGTGGGGGAAGTCACATTTAGTTTTTCAGAGGTCAAGTTTATGTAAAGTTTATGCATGAATTGGGTGATATGAGACTGACTTAAATGGGAACATCAAGCATCTAGAGGGAGACTCAGAGCTCAGGCCTCACACTTTGGCATGTTGTGTCACCTTGAACAGCTTCACTCAACTGTTTAAATAGTTGTCTGTGTAGGTGACATAGTGCTCTTAGGAAAAAAACATACCACGTGAGTCTTTGATACTGCATTTATTTTCATAGGTTAGGCAAATCTTGTTAATTTATTATAAATGAAATAAGAATTCCTGCTGTTGTGTTACAATAGTTTTGGGTTGGGGAAAAAAAAATCTGTTGGTCTGAGTCCTACTTAATGAATGCCTAAGATTCTTGACTAGCAAAGTCCGTGATAATTAGGTTTCTGTATCCTTGATATTCTTCTGCTATTACCAGTCTTAGACCACTCCAAAGTTCTTCATTATTTTCTTTTCCTTTTGGTCAAAGAGTAGAAAAATGTGACTTGCTGCTGTGCCCTGCTCTTTACAACTGCTTGCCTTTACTCAGCTAGTATTTATTTCAAGAGATGATTCCCGCCTGGGTCATCACCAGTGGGGAAGGTTAATCTTTCGCTTTTCCACATGAGCCTGAATAAGGGAAATTTCAGAAAAGAAGAGCAGCTACAAATCTGTTTGAAATCTGATAGGGCTTTTGGTTCTTGTTTTGCTTGAGGACAGCTTCATTTTTTAACTGAAATGAAAATAATTCAAAGAAATGTCTTAAGCTGGATATAGAGAAAGTATTCATCTTAGTATATATAAATGAAAACCAAGGCAGAGAAAGCATAATTTTCATGGCGCATTAGACTTGGAAAGAAATAATAGAGATCATCTAGTCCAACCTCCTACTGGTGAATAAACACTCATTTTGTGTTTATAGAAAAAACTATTTGATGTTGGAAACAGGAATTTGGGTTTGAAAATACTTTGTTGCCCAATTATTTTTTGCTTTATCTATTGGAGTTTTTTTTCCTAGTTGACTTATATCTAACTAAACCTTTATATATCTATAAAAACTTAAACATATGCATATTTATGAACTATTTAGAGCCATCATGGTTTTTCATGTCATTGAATGAGTCATAGGGAGGAAGAGAATTTTTTGCTTAGGTTAGAAGCCATTCAGATGAATAGGTGAATATAGGTTCTAAACCATTATTTGATTATAATGCAAGTGAGTGTTAAAGCACAAATAATTTGTATCTCCTTTCCACAAATATCACCTTGAAGGTTTGGGTTAGAGCTTCTATTACTTGCTCTGATCACTTTCTGCCACAAATACATGAATATATACATGTGTTTGGGAGTCATGTTCAAATGCTTTTATGGGTTATGTATGAATCTGTGCTGTTGTTATTTTGAATTTCCATTCTTAGCCATTAAAAATTTAGGATGTGATATGAATAAGAACCAAAGGAATAATCTTTGCTGTCTTGAAAAAATAACAGTTATAAAAGGATGTTCACTAACTATTGTGAAATCATTTTTCCACCCAGGGAGCTAGGTTTGAAATCATACTGCTCCAATTTACAGATGAAAATAAGAGATTTATGGTTGATTTTCTTACAGTTCAGTTGTGTTAAACTTCGGCCCATTTTCCATTCATTACTGGTAGCATACCACATCCTTATAAATTCATCAGCAACATTTCTGTATAAGTATCTGTCAAGTTGAATCACGTTGATTTCAGCAGATAACCACAGATACAAACTTTGAAATGTAGAATGTTGTTTTCAGGATGTGTATTGTTAGCTCAGCCTTTGTGTGTGTGTGTGTGTATGGGGGGGGTATTGGCATGATTATCATGATATAATCAGAGAGATGTAATCAGCATTGAAAAAAAGAAAACATGAGATACAGTGAAGGAGAAATAGCTGCATACTGGCTGGGTATATTTAATACATTAGACAATAGGATGCCATGGATAAGTGTTACTCTGTCAGTCCTGTTTCAGAGATCTGAAAATTGTCAATGCTTTGTCCATTGATATGGATATCCATGTCAGTCCTATGTGGGCTCTTGGAGACTAGAGTAGTTGGTAGTTCAGGAACAGTCTTGTCAAAATTCTCCATCTTGACTTGATATTCACCTTTGGAGCCTCTGGTCAACAGAGATGCAAAACAGTGACGTAACATGATTTCAGAGGGTAGATAGGATGTCCTCCTTTGGCAGATTTCTCCAGTGCCTTCCTGCATTGCTGAAAGGAACACAACTAGTTCAAAGTGGGGAGGATTTTCGTGCTGGAGCAGAGTAGCCAGAGGACTTGATGGGGTAATGGAGTGGTAGTAGGTTAATGGAAAGATGAAGAATGGACATTCCTCAGAACTGATGCCATCAAGGTGGAAGTCTACACTGGTCTGGTAGAGCTCTCCATTTTCTCTTTCCTGGTAGAGTACAGCTGACACCCGGACACTGGTTAAAGGGCTGGGTCGTGTGTTGGCCACTTGGAAAATAAGATTAGGCTTGCCATCTATGTGAGCTACCACTGCTAAGTCAGTAAAGCGAATTGAGAAAGCTCGATTTTTTGGCCGGGCAATCTTCGCCACAAAGGCACCTAAATTAGAAATCATTGAATATTTTTTTAGAATGAAGATGTTAAATATCAATGACCTTTTTTGAATGAGAGGAGTATAACAAATAATTATACATTTCTTGGTGTTATGCTTTCTAGTAAGTCAGGAATTTAACTTATTATTATTATTATTTTGGATGGTCCCAATTGCCTGAAGAATTTTTCAGAATGTATACATACATTTCTTTTAAAAAGCCATGATTTCAAAATGGGTAAACAGAATTGATTTTGTTACATAAAATGTAAAACTTTACACTTAGTTTCTTAGAGTCAAAGAATTGATCCTTACCTATATTCATACCCTTACTTAAAAAAAAAAATTATAGAAAATAAATGCAATTTGGTTGCAGCCAGATGACTTCAAGTTGAATGATTCAAAGTAGAATGATTTGAGGTAGGAGGGGATCAGTACAAAGAGTGATATACACTAAAGAATTTTTAAACCTTGAAACTTATAACTCTTTTTGTTTGCTGAAGACTCTGGCTATACGGGATTTTAGCACACCACTCAGGTACATCTTCCTATGACCCTAGCTATAGATGAGGGTTTCTTAACCACTTTTGTGCCAATAGATCTCATTGGCAGGCTGGTAAGACCCGTGCAACCCTTCCAGCCTCAGTAATATAGAGAGACCCTAAGCAATGTAGTGAGACCCTGTCTCAAAATAAAAAAGGACTGAGGATGTAGCTCAGTGGTAATGTGCCCCTAGGTTCAATTCCCAGCAACCCCCCCACCCCCCGCCAAAAAAAAAAAAAAAAAAAAGTAAAGTGAATATAGAAGAAACAAAGTATACTGAATTCAGTTAAATGTTTTAAAAAACAATGTAATACTAAATGTTCTTTAATAGTGCATTAAATAACAAAATCTAGCAGTGGATTTAACACTGTGATTTTGAAATATTATTGGTTGATATTGAAAATATCTGTAATTTGTGTTTGTATCACAGTTACTGGTAGCAGTGGACACTATTGTTTTTTATTGCCTACATTCACAATTGAAGGAAATGCCAAATTTAGTTAAGGGTTAGTGCAAAAATTTGTAAGTTTTTCCCATCTAAATTCACAGATTCCCTTATTTTATCTAAGAACTGACCCAGTGTAAGAACTTTTTTGGAAGTTAAGTGATTTGTTTCAGGTGTAGAGCCTATTGCTAACACACTGGGACTTCATTCTAGATCACCCTGTGGAAGGCCAGTGCTTACCTTCTCAGATTATTTTTGGATAGAATGTTAAAGCCAGTTTTTCTGTTCTTTCTTTTTTAATTGTATATGTCACATAAAAAGGACACAAGCTCTACTTTATTAAAGAGTCTTGCATGTTTAGCGGTTTATAAGCAAGATTTCATGATCTTTATGGCCATATTTTCAGTGAATTTTGTTTAAGATGTACATACATAACTTGTTTTCTAACATATAATGCTACCTGTGGTGCTGTGCGCTCACTAATGTTGAGTAAATGTTGAATAGATGATCTCAGAGGAAAAAATTCTAGCACAGTGAAAAAGAAAAAAAAAATCAAATTCCTGTTAGGTAACATGACTGTCAAAATATTCATTGAATGTATTTATTCGCTTATTTAACAAAATTATTAGCTTATGCAAAAAAAAACTACTTGTGGACCTTTCTGTTAATACTTTTTGCTCATAGGATATTCCTATAAATTAGTGTCAGAATGATCCCCATTCCCTCCCCACATTTTTCCCTTAAGTAGTTCCAATAGGTAAGATATAAGTATTGCATCAAATTCCTTTTACAGCCTATTGTTTGATCCTAGACTACTTTTTTTTCTTTCTTAGGCATTACCTGCTAATTATATGAATAAATTACTCTATATCAGAATCACTTATAACTGACTATGCCCTTTCCAAAATGCTTGCACTTTTTTTTTTTTTAAGAATAAAGACAATTACCTGTGATAAAAGCCTCTAGCATGAGGCCTAGGAGCATTTGTATGGCAAGTAAGGCGATTGCACTTGGACAGTCACCACTGGGGAACATGGTACCATAACCAATTGTGAGTTGTGTCTCCAGAGAGAAGGAGAATGCAGCTGTGAAACTGGTGATGTACTTGACACAGATAGTGTGGTTTTCAGGTGGGGCATCATGATCTAGTTCCAGATCACCATTCATCTCAGCTAGAACATACCAGAGCACTGCAAAGACAAGCCAGTGGACAACAAAAGAAGCAGAAAAGACCAGCATCACCCAGCGCCAGCGCA
Source organism: Marmota flaviventris (assembly GCF_047511675.1). NCBI lineage: Eukaryota > Metazoa > Chordata > Mammalia > Rodentia > Sciuridae > Marmota > Marmota flaviventris. The sequence continues at coordinate 6,778,196 of NC_092508.1, read as the reverse complement.
TGTCCATTAGGATTCCCCATGCATCTCGGAGATACGCAAGACCTCTTTGAGCACCATCCATCTGAAGTGTGCTGTGGCCATCTTTGGTGACCATCCTTCGGTATCTCTGACTTAAGAGGGGAGCAATGACTTTGCAATTACTGCTTTCCATTTCAGGCCGTAATTCTCTGAAATCAAGAGTAAATCAGTCAGCCCTTAACTCTTTTATAGTTAATATTCATAAGTTTGAAACCTTCTTCATTTTCTGCTTTCTTGAGAATGCCTCTCTTGACTATAACTTGGGCATACTTTCCCGTTCCATAAGGGAGCATTTACTGACTGAGTCATTAATTTGGTAGTTAATCATATTTTACCCAAGGGTATTCTTTCCATTTCCCTGAATGGCTGTTAAAATATTGTTCGATATTTTAACATTTTCTAAGTATATTGTGGAATTCCTGAAGTGAGTAAGGATTATGTTTGTGCCTATTTAACACTCTTATACCTTCTTTGCACAAGTCCAAGCATCAAGTATTTAATGCTTTGAGCAAATACTATGTGTAAATTAACAGCTTTTCTTAAGTGTGAATAATTCATAATTAAAAGGAATATGTTTAAGCATATAAATATTCTTCTTTGTGAATAAATAGAAATCATTTGGAAACATACTATTAAACTGTGTGCAAAACTTCTGAAGCCAATCTAGTACTAGGATAAGACATGTTTGTGATAATCTTTTAGAGGTCCACAGTTCTAATGTCCTTATTGCCTGTTGTAATTAGCCTGTTTCATAATGGGTTTGTTTTGTCACTCTGTAGAGATATTCATGGATTCTGTCTGCCCTGGCTGACAGATTGTTGTCTTTTTTGACTATTCTAGGTTCTGAATAGATTGTTGGGTGGAGAGAGAATTGTTTTCTTTGCAAAATAAAAAAATTCAAGGTAGGACATTTCTAGATAGCATTTATTTTGCTTTTTGTTTTTTTGGTAATTCTGGGAATTGAACCCAGGACCTTGCACATGCTAGGGAGATGTTCTACTATTGAATTGTAAGCCCAGACTCAGTAATATTACCTTCGAAATAAGTAATCCAGAGGAAAAGGTTTCCAGAGTTAATGAATCAGAGTAATCATTAAGGGGTCAAGTGGCAGTCTTAAATAGGTAATAAGATAATGAGTTTTCTGCTGAACAGTTTTCATCAGTGGTTATGCTTTTGTTGTGAATAGAAATATAATATGTGCCTTCCTTGTGACCATCCTTGCATGTATGACAAGCGTCTAAGACTTTTGTATGGGGACTCCCTGGAACACACCAGAAAATGTATAGCCTGTTGCTTAAGTCCTCCTTTTGTTTCCTGCAGGCAGGTAGCATTAGGAGTTTCTGTTTGACTCTTCTTTCAGAAGTAGATACTTTTGGGGATATTGCATACCCTTTCTTGCCTTTTGAATGATGCTTAGGAAGGGCCTTTGAACACTTGTGGAACAAGGCTATCATATGGGTTTACTAGATCTTTTTGGGTCTTGGGACTTTGGGGCTGTGGAGGTGGTCTTTCTTTGTTGTTGGAATTAGACAGCTTTCTCTTTTGTCCAGAGGTTAATTTAATATTTTTCAGGGACACTAGAGACAGTCTTTTGTATTTTTCTTAGGTTTGAACTACTGGTTGAACACTAGGATGATTGTTCATTTTATTTAGATTTGTCATTTTAGTTTTATATTACAGATTTTTAAAAAGTCTCTTTTTATTTGTTGGTTGGTTTGTGTTGCACATTGAACCCGCATGTGCTAGACAAGTGCTTTATCACTGAACTAGGTTCCCCAGTCCTAGTGTTAATGTTTTGTAACTTATTACTCTGGCAAGTTATCATAATTATTTTATCTAGTATATTTTTTACTTGGCTTTTTTTTGGGGGGGCGGGCACTGGGTATTGAACCATGGCTAGGTCCACACTACCACCAAGTCACACTCCTAAGCTATATCCTTATTTTGTTAGGCTCTTTTTTGTTGTAGTTTTGTGGTGCTGTGAATCTAACTCAGAGCCTCACACATGCTAAGCAGATTTGATCTATCATTGTACTACATCCCCAGCCCCATTGGGGTTGCAACTGCCTTGAGTTCGCTTGATGATGGAATGATGCAGAGGATGCAGGGATGCCAGAGAAGTACAGTACCCAGAGGTCTGGTGTGGGTAGCAGATGAGCGGGGACCTAAGGATGCTCTCAGTGACAGCGCTTGAATTAGGAAAGAGAGTGTTGGGAGAGTGGGGGCACATGGAACAGGTAGGCTGTGGGCCAGAACTGCGGGCCAGCCACACACAGATCTTTGAGGGCTTAGATAGATATATTTTCCTTTGTGCAAAATTCTAGGAGGTCCTGGATGACCAGGCCCAGGCCAAGACCTTTGCCCAGAAGCTGACAGCTTGAGCAGTGGGCAACTGCAGGTGCTCTCAAGCTGGCCTGGTCCCAGCCTCCAGCCAGCTTGGTGGCCCTAGGCACAAAAGGAAACTTCCATTTTTTGAGTATGGCATCTTCAGAGTTGTGTGAGGCTGCCTTATTTGTCATCCCAGGTGGCTTCTCCTTGTTCCCTCCCGTAGTTCCCACTTAGGGATAGGCAGGAGAGGTACCTGATCCCAGGGCCAGGGACATCCAGCCTGATGCTCACCCCACCCAGCCCTACCCTGCTGGATGTGGAGGACAAGAGTCCTTGAGTATCAGGTTTCCAGCTCCCCAGTCCAGCCACACCCTGAAGAACTCGGGGTCAGGTGTTTTGTCTGAACCTGGTGGGAGGGGGCAACAGTGCCTCTGGTGTTACCTGCAGGCCTCCTCCAGAAGGGCGGGCTACCCCAGGACTTGGCTGGGTTGTCTGTCCTCCCTGAGATCCCTTTCCCCAGACTGCCACAGAGGTAGAAATAAGGCTGAGGGGTCAAAGGCTGGAGAGGAAAGCAACAGGAAAGGGCAGAACTAGGAACCACAGCCCTCCCTAACCCTCACCAGGCCCAGAGCTTGGAATCTGGTCTCAACCTCCTCCTGACCTCAAGAGCCCCTACACTTGGTGGCCAAGGCCAAGGTCGTAGCTTTCCATTCTGTTTGTGTGTGCTGAAGCTTTGGCCATTTTGGGGGGATTTTCCCTGGAGGGCTTGGGATAGGGAGCATGACTCAGCAAACACTTTTGTGGTTCCTTCCACAGCAGCCCATCTTTATAGCCCAGAGACCCCAGCCACATACCCAACTTGGGCCCAGGCTGATGGTGGTGGGGGGGCGGTTGTTACCTGAACTGAGAGGTAGCTGGAAAGGTGTGGGGGCTGGTTGAGGGACTTTCAGGTGCAGATATTGGGGGTTGGTCCCACTTATGTCCTGATAGTACCCATGTACTTCTGTTCCAGGAGTTCCAGCTTAAGGGCAACTCCCAGAGAGAGGGTCACAGAAGGGAATGCCTGGAGCCTTTAGGAGAACAGGGTGGGTAGCCTGCCCCACAATTCCAAGTGTGGTAGCTGGCTAGGGGAAGCCCAGGCTGCCAACTCAGGGGAAGAGGCCCTCACCCCTCAACAGGCAATGGCTCAGCTCCTTGTCAGGAAGGACCTGCTACTGGAATGGTAAACTCAGGCACCCTAGCATCTAATCACAGAGTCCTATAGGAAGTACCTGAGAGAGGTCTTAGGGCTGGGGCCAGGCAGGTAGCCCAAACCAGCCCTGGCTTCAGCAGCCCACATCTAGCCCAGACACGTCTCCACATAGCACAGAGCACTCTGGGGTCTGAGCATGGTGTTCCTAGCCCAAGGGTGTTGTTGCCCATGACAATGGTGACAGCAGTTGTGGCCCAGCCTGCTCATCTCAGGCAAGAGCACTCTGGATCTAAATGTTTTAAAAGACCTGGTCTCTGTCCTTTTAGCAATAAGAACAGCAATAATAATAACAAAATCTTCATAGGCACTATGCTAGGTGTTTTTAATCCTGCATTATCTCTGAATCTTTATTTCAGCAAGATAGACATTAACTGTCCCTATTTTTCAGATAAGGCCACCTGGACTTAGAAATTTATGCAAGATAAATGAGTGGTTTGTATTATTTGAATTATTATCTCAAGTCTGCCCAAGTGCAAAGCCAGTTTAAAAAATTTTTTTTTAAACTATAAGAAGCTGTCTATTCATAGTTTGGTCAAATAAAAATCCTTCCTAAGATGATTGGTATTCTAAAGCTAGTCTTCAGTAGCCAGAATTTTAGCACTTTTAGTTGATGCTTCTTTTGTCCCTCAAACTCAAATAAATAACCTAACCATTGTTACCTTTATACATGATTCTTATGACAGTAATGGTTAATAATAGAAGTTAGTATTTGTTATTTGACAGAAATCATAGCAAGTACTTCACAGGTATTTTGCTTATGTGAAGGCCATAGGCATAGAAGAAGCTCTCAGTAATTGTAAATTGCCTTATTGTTATTAATGTTTCCTTACTCTCATAGTAAAAAATTCCATTATTATTCCCATTTACAGGTAATGAAACTGAAGCACAGTGAATTTCCCTAAGGTCACAAAGGTAGTAAGTGGTGGGTGTTAATCTAGAGCCGCTGCTACATTGCCTCAGAAACAGACGTTTGATCCTGGTTAGCCTTTGTGAAAAACACAGTGTTCTATTTGATTAGTTTTGTTCAAGAGCCTCTACAGAATTATTCTTCAGGAATGCTTATTAGGTTCAGACCTTTGATTTGTAGGTAAGAACTGAGTTTTCACTTACGGAAGACTTCTTTGAAGACTTAGAGGTTAATCAGAATTATTAGTTTAGTTGTATTTTGCAGACCAGTAAAATTAAACAGTGAGAAGAGGAGAATTATTATGTAGCATTGCTAGGTTTATATTTTGCCAGGTGAGTAGATCATTTTAAAAACAATGCTATTAGCATACTTTTATCAACGAAACTATTTTGACACTTGAAGAGGAAGGATATAACAATGAAAGACTAGTTCGATCCTTTTACAGAGAGTAGGAACACTCTGTTGTCCTTTATGCCTTGCTTCCTCCCATGTGGAAGCCCTGCTGGTGCTGGCTGCTAGTGCTTGGTCTGCTTTTGGAACAAACCACTCTCCTGTGAATACTACTAAATGCTCAGTGTTTGAAAAAATCTTAAGAAGATCTCCACAATTATTCTTGATTTCAGCCTATTTTGTTCTTGAACGTTCTAAGATTTAGAGAGCCTTTCTGTATACTCTATACTTTACAAAGTTAATTATTTTCATTCAAGTTTCTTCAGGACCATTACTTATTATCTACAGTTTTTATAGCAGTCTTAATCTAGATTCTTTAAAATTTCATTTTTTTCTGTAGCAACTAAATAACATGGAAAAAGACATGACCAGGAAAATCCGAAGGCCGTTATCAAAATAGTGAAGCAGTATCTTTTTTTTTTCCACATAAAACTTTGCTGTATCTTGTTTGGATTGTGTTGAGAGAAGTAAGATTTCTATTCTCACCTAACAGTTTACCCTGGATAACTATTCATTGGACTCATGTGGTGTCCTATAAAGAACACAAAACAAGGGTTATGGCTATCAGGTTCTGTTTCTATTGATTACGAAGGTGTGTCATCTTGGGCAAGCCACCTGGTCCTCTTGGCCAGGTGTCTTTAGGTTTAAACAAAGAAAGGGGGCGGGATGGGGAATTAAACACTATTCTTTAAAGCCTCGTAAGTTTGTAAACTTATTCCTAATTCCTTCAGCTGATTCAGAGATTTCATTCATTTTTTTTCCTATGATTTTTCCATCTACTTACAGTTTTAAAAATTATATTATTGTTGCCTGATATATATAGGATTTCCCATCAATTTTAAAAGTGTCTAATGAATATACAGTATGTGTATACTATTATAATTCTAAGTTAATTTTATCCCCTCCCCCACAAGTGCTTTTTAATGTATTTATTTTGGTTTGTATTTATATGATACTCATCAACTAATCTCAATAGAAAATAGAATGGAATATTGGGAAAGTTTGCTTGCAGTTCTGTGTGTGGGCTGTAAAATATTTGCCCATTTTTAAATTGTTTGGTAGAAAAAAAACAGTACTTATTTTAAAAGTGATAGTTGAAAAAAACTTCATTAGTCATCAAAATAATGTTTTCATTCTACTCATTTGGTTGTAGCCCTTAAAATTATGTATTTTCTATTGCCGTAACTTAAAGTAGTTCTGCAGTTCTTATGAAGCAATTAAGATCCAGGACATACTTAACAAATGTTAAATGAATATGATATTTGTTCACATCTGATGTTAACACTTTAAGATTATATTGAGAGTCTTATAATCATCTCTCCTGCCGTAATTAGGGCAAACAATGTGAATTCTAACCCTATTATATAAGCTCATTCTTCCTTTCATATTTTTCAAAAGCATCCACAAATTTTAGTAAAAATTCCTTTCTTTAAAAGAACTTTAAAATTAGAATATTCATCACTTTTTCATGGATTGAAAAAGCTAAAACAAAGTGATTTATTCTTTAGGCATTTTGGTCTGTTCCTATAATCCCTTCCAAAAGACATTTATTATTATTTTTTAAGCCACTGAATTTAATCTAGGGTCTTTCTCTTTGAATTTATATATAAAGAGAACTAGTGTACATACAATAAGATAATTAAGAGAACTTCCAGTAGTGCTTTCAGTAGGGCTGTTATTCCAAATTTAAAATTTAAGGAAAAAGAAAATAAAGAACCTTAATGCATGAACCTACAGGTAATTATTTTAAAAATCTATTGGAATTAGTCTAGCTCTGTCTCTGTTTGATGGTAATTGTTTTTAAAATCTATTGGAATTAGGCTAGCTCTGTCTCTGTTTGATGGTCAATTTCTTTCCCTGTTCCACTTAAGGAAAGAAATAATATTATTTCATGTACTCACCAGTTCTTTTGTGGGTCAGTCTGTATACCAAGGTAGGTCCTAAGGAGGCTTGCGCAATCTTTCTTTTTGGTTAGGTAGTTTAAATCTACAAGTCTAGTTTGTAGGTTCTCTTCTTGGACTGGCTTTACAGCTTACATTCCTGTGTTTATAATGTCGTGGGGGCTGGTTTCAGCTGAAGCTGATGTGATTGGTCACTTAGTCTGCAGGGGGGCCAATTAGCTCTGATCATGTGGAAAAGAATGCTGGTTTGTTAGGAGGTCTTTCTTTACCCAACACAAACCTTAACAACTCTGGAGAAAGCCTCCAGAACTGACTTGGAGAAGGGGTGCATTTTTTCCCTCTAATCAGGACCGGTTTTTAGTAAGTTTGCATAATCTTACTTAAGAGTTTATTTGAAAGTTCAAAGGGATAAAATTCCCTGCAAGATTTCCTTTCCAGCCGTCTTTCCTTATATAGCATGTTAAAGTGTGAGATATCTCCTTCACTAATCTTTTTGTTTCCATCATTTCTTTGGGGTAGATATGTTTATATAAGGCAGGGTATTTAGTCATAAATTAATAATAATTTTTCTTTTTCTGTCCCATCTCATCAGAATTGCTGCTATTAATTCCAGAACTAGCAATATAGGTGGTTGAGTTAACTGAAACCTTTTTCCCCTTCCTTTTTTTAATTCAAGGAAACAGACTTTTTAAGAAGACTGCATAAAAAGACCTTGACTTGGGAATAAAAATAATAGTTTATTGCTTTGTACTTATCTTTAAACAGCACACTATGGAGTATTACGCAGCACTAAAAAATGACAAAATCATGGCATTTGCAGGGAAATGGATGGCATTAGAGCAGATTATGCTAAGTGAAGCTAGCCAATCCCTAAAAAACAAATGCCAAATGTCTTCTTTGATATAAGGAGAGCAACTAAGAACAGAGCAGGGAGGAAGAGCATGAGGAAAAGATTAACATTAAACAGGGAGGAGAGGTGGGAGGCAAAGGGAGAGAGAAGGGAAATTGCATGGTAATGGGAGGAGACACTCATTGTTATACAAAATTACATATAAGAGGATGTGAGGGGGAAGGGGAAAAAAACAAGGGAGAGAATTGAATTACAGCAGATGGGGTGGGGAGAGAAGATGGGAGGGGAGGGGAGGGGGGGATAGTAGAGGATAGGAAAGGTAGCGGAATACAACAGTCACTAGTATGGCATTATGTAAAAACGTGGATGTGTAACCGATGTGATTCTGCAATCTGTATACGGGGTAAAAATGGGAGTTCATAACCCACTTGAATCAAATGTATGAAATATGATATGTCAAGAGCTTTGTAATGTTTTGAACAACCAATTAAAAAAGAAAAAAAAATCACCTGTTTCAAGGAACTGAAGAACTTTCTTAAAGCTTGTTTTAGTAATATTTAGGGGATATTTCCATGATAAATGAGATGAAGTAGAGTAAAATATAGTGTTCAAGGTACATAAAATTTTACTCAACACTTAGATAATGTTTAGCTGGAAATGTCTGTGATCCAGCTTGTAGCAGCCTCAGAGTGAACTGAGTATGGCTTTGTGTAATGCCTTAGTGAGCAGTACTTTTCTCCTCCTCTGTTAGCTGCTGATTTAAAAACTTTGATCAAATGTCACATGTAAGAGGATCTGAGAAACAAAGACTGTGATTGTTCAAAGTAAAATCAAGGAAGGCCTGCTGGGAAAATTATTAATGTAGACTAATATAATGCTACTTAAGGAAATCCGCCTTTGTAGATTCCTCTCCTTTCCCCCACAATTTAAAAAATATATTAATTCTTTCTTTGTTTTATTAATGCCAAACATTTCAGTACAAGTTCAGACACAGCATTGGAAACTTTGACCTTCAGAACTAGGGAAGGCAAATGCTTCAGGGAGGGACTTGTAGTGTGAGGCTCATTCCCTGCATGTGTTAGTAGGAATTATATTTTATGTCACTTCCCAGCTGTCTGATTGGGTAAAAAACATACTGAAGCAACTATAGTGTAACACTACCTTCCAGAAAGCAGAAACACTTGCATTTATCTGCCATGTGTCTTACACAGACATTAGAGTAGACAAGATAGTAAAAGATTTTACTCAACTTAGGGGCTTGATTTTATTTTATTTTTGATGGTAGGGATTGATCCCAGGGGCACTTTACCACTGAGCCACATCTCTAGTCCTTTTTGTTTTTTATTTTGAGATGGGATCCTGCTAACTTGCCAGGGTGGTCCTTAAACTTGTGATCCTCCTGCCTCCACTCCTGAGTTGCTGGGATTACAAGTGCACCTAGTTAGGGGCCTCCATTTTAGAATATATTGAGACAAAAATGATAGGATAAAAATGATCCTCTATTAAGAAAGAAATGTCTTAGGTGAAGATGGTTTCTGATTCCAGTATTTTTCCAATTTGATCTTCTATAAACGATGATTTCATATTGCTAACTGTGTGGATATTATACACTAATGCTGGAGTCCTCACAGAGGAGCAGAGCACTCCCATGACAGTACCCAGGATGTTTAAATTCATTTCTGCTTGAGGTTGTTAGGTTAGCTGGGATGAAATTGATATTGACACAGTGATATGCCAACTTTACCCTAAAACACACAGACCGTCTCATCTGAACAAACTTGGTGATTTCTCTTTGGGGTATTTGGCAATAAGATAATTGGAGATGGCTCTGAAACATCTTTTCTGTGAATGAAGATCAATGCTGTATGTCTTTTCATTCACCAATTTTTTAATTCAGAACTATAATGAATAAGCCAGGTGCCAAGATCAGATAATTTGTTCTTTATTAAATCCAACTCTATGTCCCTAAAGGTATTTGATTTTCTGACTGAAGTAGTCTAGTATGTAATCTACATATATGCCACATTGTTCTTGAAAACAGCAAAGCATTTGTTGTAGAGCAATATCCTGCTTCTGTTTATAGGTATCTGGTCCTGGCTTGCTTTCTTAGGCAGTATAATTTATCTTGCTTTTGATATGCCTCATCTCTTTCCATTTTCTGCATGTTCAAGCCCCTCTTCTTCCCAGTGGCAGGTAGCTTCTGGGTGTGAACCAGTAGATGGTGAGCGTGAGAGCTGTAGGGACATGGGAAGACTCCGCCTGCACAGGTGCCTTTTCAAAGAGATTCTTATGTGCTACAACCTCTCCAGTCCCTCTCTAGCTAGAATCTGCTGTGTTTTCAGGACCGTATTAACTAGCAGAACTTTTGTTATCCCCTCAGGGGTTTGGCTCAGAGAAAAGTTGTAGATCTCTGGAATTAGAATTTAAATTTTGCTATCTTTGAGTTATATTTACAAGTGTGTTATGGGAGATGAGGAGTAAATATCAACATTTGAGTGGGATTCCCTTTCACTTTTTTTTTTTAAGTGTTAGCAGCTATTTTAGTGTTGATCAGAGAATATATATCAGAATAGAGGAATACAAAATCACTTGTTAAAAAATTTGCACATAAACAAGCTTCAAAGTCTGTCCCATAATTCCCTTTTTGCTTTTGGAGATTGGGCACTTGTAAGCTCCAAGTCTCACAGCTGTAGATTTTGTTGGCTGAGTGCCTCCCTGCTCCATCTGAAGTTTTCCATAAACACCATTTTTGGCTATGAGTCAAACATGCTCGCAGGTGCCCTTTTACTGCTCTTTCTCCTCAGGAGGTCCACTCAGTCAGACCTGGCAGAAACTAACACTGCATTTTCATTTAACTTAATTTTATTTTTAGAAGAATCTTATTGAGATTAATTCATTAAGGCAGAAACAAGTATTTACTATCACTGAAGACATTATTTATATGTGTTGTACTACATAAATATATTAGTACCTTTTATACATATTAAATTACTGTGATGTGAGAATATAAAATATATTATATTGGTAGTGTAATTTCCTTATGAAATGGTCATATTTGCTGTATCAAATGAAAAAAATCCCCAAACTTTCGGTTTGTTTCTTTAACTTTGAAGGTCTTGCTAGATACCTTAAGACTGATGACAAGCCATCTTGGCTCACAGTGGGCTTCCAGTTCAGAGATTCACAGTCCTGAGCTCATTCATTGACTGTACGTTAGGAATATTTGGTTTGGGCACGAATTTGTGAGTTATTCAATTAGATAGATTCACTTTTTTTTTTTTTGGTGGTGCTGGGGATTGAACCAGGGCCTTGTGTCTGTGAGGCAAACACTCTACCAACTGAGCTATATCCCCAACCCTAGATTTACTAAATTGGCTTGTTTTTATTATAAATTAACCTGTTAAGATTTTTAAAAGAAGTGAGGTAAAATATTTTGTTATTTGATGTTGTCATGGGGCTGATATATTACAGAAAGAAAGGTTTGATTTTTGAATGCTGAAAAGGGCCATGTGATGTCCCTCACTCATTTTACCCCTGATTACTATAGAATGCTGGCGTTTTTAGATATGAAAGGAGCTTGAGATACTTTTAAATTACCTGTGAATTATTTGAATATTTATCATTTATTTTACATTGTATCTGGAGTATACCAATAGGTGTATTTTAAAACAAATTATAGCAAATTATATGAAATTTTCCTTGACTCCCCAAATTAACACAAACACAAATCTGCTGTAATCAATGAGGTTAGAAAGAATTTATTTTCATATTATAGAGCAATGCGTCATACTATGATGATTTTTAGTCAGTACCAATAGTAATTGGAAATATGTATTTTATGGTGGTGTATGAAGCCACCATAAAATTTCTATGTTGAAAATTTGTTGGTCTTACCTTTTTTTTTTTCCTGAGATAGACATTTTGAAATCATTTCTGCATGAAGATGAAGATTGAAACAAACTTAGTTCCACTTTCTCCCTTTTAGAGATGTCAACAAGTTATAGAACACATAGCATGTCTACTGCACTTTCAGAGCTTAAGACTTAGATCTTCTTCCTCTTGTTTCAGATTTTTTAAGAGCTTCTGGCTATTGCCAGTGGGCCTAATTTGTGACTAAGAATAGTGTAGTAGAAATGAACCCTAAATTATGAGGTTGAACACCTAGATTCTGTTTCTGATTGCATTTTGGCTCAGCTGTATGATCTTGGGAATCACCGTTCAGCAGGTTTTCCTTTCCTCACAGCAACAATAGAGGTGGTGGTGGTTGACTTAATGTCTTGGGTTTATTATGAAGATCAACAAGATCTGGCAGTGTATTGTGTCAACTGTAATGTATCAGGTCATTTGTTTACTTGTATGTCTCTAGACAATGGGTCTCGAGGGCAGGTGTTGTGTCTTAAGTCTTTCTTTGTTTTTAATCCTATGTGTCTAATTGTATTTGTTCACAGAGGAGGCAGTCTTGTTCATGTTTGCTAGAGGTTTGAGTAAAACCGTCAACCAAATGGCAAAGTAGTACCATTTCCTTGGGAAAATATTCTGTAGTATTTACAGAAGTTGAACATTCTATGATCCAGTAGTTTCATATCTAGATGTATTATATATCCAACAGAAATGCAAGCATATTTCACCAAAACTGGAAGCTAAGAAAGTTCATAGAAGCACAATTCGAAATAACAAAAAGCTAAAAACAACTTAAATGAGCAAGAGAATAAACTCTTTTGTAATGATCTGAATGACTTGCATGATGTTCAGCTAAAGAAGCCAGATATAAACAAATGGTCCATTTACATGAAAAGTACAAAAGGGGCAAAAAGAAGGGGATAGAAGTCAGAACAGTGCCTGTTTTGGGAAGGGCTGATTGGAAAGTTACGAGTTCCTGAGGATGGTCACACACACACACACACACACACACACACATTTATTTTTAAATCTCAGGTGGTGGTTATATGCATATATTTGCCTTCAGAAAACTTATTTGAATTGTATATTAGTTATTTGTGTGCTTTTTTGTAAGAATGTTGTGTTCAAATTAAAAGGTTTCTTAAAGGGGAGCAGGAGGAGATGAGTGAAGTCCATTTCCAAGCTCTTTGAATCCTTTCCAGCCTTTTTTATGAAAATGACTGTGACCCCTAAAGGCAGAACTCTGCTTATCTGCTGTTACACGTGGAATATAAGAACTGTATTATTTTGGTTTTCCTTGGTTTACCAGATTTCATCACTTAAATGTATCAATTTTACTATATTATGAATATTTGATATATGAAGAAGTATGTTGTGTTTTTTTAGAAATTATTTTGTGGAAACAATTATGTAGTAACAAAATTTGAACTTCTTTGATACAGATTTTTGAACACAGGACCAGGGTTCATGTTAATTCAGGTTGCTTTTACCTCAAATTATCCCGTCTTCCCCAGTGAAAAACTGGGACTTCAGTAGTCAAAGGATATTGATTATATTTGGAGCTAGAATTTAAAACAGGTTCTAATGATTCCAAGATCATCATCATTTTTTTGGTGCTATGCTCCTCTTTATAAAGTGCAAAATTTTTGTATCAAATCCTTTTTGGAATAAGAAATGGCATAAATGGTCATTCATACTTTATGAGGTATAAGTTTTCAACAATTTGAGTATCACAAGCTAGTTTTTGGCAAATAGAAAAGCCAGATATTTTTCTTCCTAGAGTTTCTCTAACTTACCCTATCCTTTCCTTTATACTTTTCTTTTTTCTTGGTATTAATATCAAAAGTACTTGTAGAACTTGACAGTTACAAAGATAAACTCTTAGGTTAGGAAAAAATATTCAAGTAACATTTAAGATAAAGGGAAATAAAGATAGAAAACAACATGAAAAATCTTATTGACAATTCAGATTTGAGCCACATTAGTGTACCATTATTTTACAATTATTATGGTAACAGAATTTTTGAAAGGATAGCAGCACTTAGAGTTGATAATGCAAAATGACTTTTATTTTTCCCCCTTCATGGAGTGTGGTGTGTTGATACATTGTCTGTCATTGGAACTAGTAGTTTCACTTTTTAAAGCTTTTTTTTTTTTTTTTTTTTTTAAATAAATAATAGTTTAAGAAAGCAAAACACATAGGCCCACAGATTTTTTTTTTTCCTCTCATTGTCAATACTTGGCCAAAAAAAATTGGTTAAAACATAGAATAGTACATTATGCTACAACAGCAAGCTATAAGTAATATGTGCCTATTTGCATTATTAGGAAGAATTATAATCATAGGGAATTAGTTGCTATTACAGGTGAAAATAGATTACATAATAGTAGGTGTACAGACTGCAACTTCATAAAATAAAAAAGTTATATTGGGTGCAATGTCATGCGCATATAGTTGCCGCTAAAGGATCACTTGAGCCCAGGAATTTGAGGTCTGCCTGGACAAAATGGTGAGACTGTCTTTCAGACAAAAAAGTTATATAAAAACTAATTACAGATAGATTTCTATTTTTTAAGATTAAGGGATTACTAGTATTTGAATAACTTGATTTTTATTTTAATAAAACAATATTTATTATGAAGGTGATAACCATTTTTTGATGAGTTAATGCTTTTTGCTGTTACTGATATATTATTTACTTTGGTACAGTTGTTATTTTTTTCAGAGGTTTGGTATAAAAGTAGATAATAAAGATGAGTCATTCACCTAGCTCATCCATTGTGTGACTAAGCATTTATGTCCAAGTCACAGCTTAGTGCCTGGTATGTAATATTTGTGGCTTACTGGTTTTATTGAAAAGCTATTCCCCATTATTTTCCAGTATATATACATTAGGGATATTTTTGTTTTAAATTTCTTTTTTGGAAGTATAGCTACACTTTTCATCAAGTCATATGCTAAAAGTGATGCTTTGCAAAATGGATTGTCTTCTTAATCTAAGTACGAGACCCTGGGACATCTTCTGACCTAGGGGTAAATGTGGGCTGTGTCTGTACCCAAATCCACAAAATTTGGTATTTGGTGTGTTGTAAATATTTATTGAATGATTTGAAGATTAACATTTGATATTCTTCTTTATGTTCCATTTTCCAAATAATGGAATTGCTATTTAAGAGGGGTGTGTGATTTTAAATAATTCTTCTAGGTTGTGTTTTTGATCTGCAATATTCTAAGCTATAAAATGGGAAAAAAATTAGCTTCTATTAGTGAGGATTGTTAGGAAGATTAAGTCAGATCAAGAGTTTTTATTATCTATGACTATAACAGATACCCCACACTTAATGGCTGAACAACAAATGTTTATTATCAAGGAATAGTATGGCTTATTAGCTAGGTCGTTCTGGCTCAGATCTCTAAGAAGGTTGTAGTCATCTCAGTGCTCTTCTGGAATTAGACCCCCTTACAAACTCACATATATTTCTGGTGGAAAGCCTCAGTTCTGCCCTTTGAAATTACCCACAGGGCTGCCACACCATATAACATCTGTCATCCTTCAGAGAAGGGCCTCCAAGATAGAAGCCACAGTCTTTAAAAACTTAGTATAAACGGTGGGCATTTCATCCCTTTAGCAGTATTCTGTTAAGAGTGAAACAGTAAGTCAGCTCATATTTAAGGGAAGACCAACAGACAGGAATTGTTGGGATACTTTTAGAGGCTGCTGATCACAATAAGAAAGCAGGTAGTATTTTTCCTAGGAGATAATGACTCCTCTAATCCTTATGGTATTTTTATTCTTTCATAAAACAATACCTGGTAACAGCCTAACAACCGTATGGGTAATTACAGGATGCTGAATCTTATTATTTGTAAAATGGAATATAAGATGATGACCAGAAGTTAGAATTTCCTCATTATCACAAGCCATTGTTCAACTTTTTTTTTTTTTCCTGCTTTTAGTGTGGTTTAATAAAGAGAATTTGTCACTGAGAGAATGTTATAGGCAGAGAATGTATAAGTGAGTATCATTCTGGATTTTTCAGCTGCTTAAATGTGAGATTTTATGATGCTATGAAATATAGATGTTGGTACATGGTGTGGAGTGATTGAAGATTTTGTTTGCATTGTTTAGAATTATCTTGTCCTAAAAAGTACCAATTCAGTTGATTTGGTATACCAGGCACTCTCCTGCCATTAATGTAACTCCAGGGCAGTTAAGTTAAACATGGCTCAAGTTTGAATTCCATCCAAAAGCAATTTGTTGTATGCCTGTGTTGCACTAGATGCTCAAATAAATGGGAAATTAGAACCCACAGTCTCTGCTTTTGAATTTGCAGTCTGTTTTGGGATAAAAGAGGTTGAAATACACAAATTTCCTGTTTAGGCCAAAATCACCAGTACAGGTTGGTTTTATATAAATTAAAGTAACTCATGTAATTAAAAAAATATTGTGTTAAAAATATATGCTGGTAAGGAAGATGGGCAAGGTACACTTAAGTGAAAATAGCAAGGGTACCAATGACATGTACAACATCCCCCATTCATTTCTGTGTGTGGATGAGGGAGTTGAGTATACCCATGGACTGTTTCTGAAAGGCTTTATAAGAAACTATTCAGTTGCTTCTGGGGAGTAAGAATGAGGGAACATTGGTTCTCATTTCATTGCATGCTTTTTAAAAAATAATTGCCCAGTATTTGATTATTCGGCTTTAAGAAAAGTGACTAAAATATATGCATATATTCACAGTTATTTTATTGATACTTCCAAACATTGAAATGGACACATCTTGGGGAAACTTTGACTCAAGGCGTTTTTCAAAATCTATACTGATAGGGGCTCATATTTAGTTACTGTGTTTTTTTACTTTGCTTATAGGGAGACCAAATTTTGAGGAAAGTGGACCAGCATCAGTAGGGAGAAAGCATGAATTTATACGATCAGAAAGTGAAAATTGGCGTATCTTTAGAGAGGAACAAAATGGAGAAGATGAAGATGGAGGTTGGCGACTAGCTGGACCCAGAAGGGATGGAGAGAGGTGGCGTCCTCACAGTCCTGGTAAGAATTTTATTATGTAAAACCGCAAAGAAACTGAAATGTAAGAGCTTGATGAAAATGTTAGCGATTAAGTGGGAAAAGTAAACTGGTTTTTAAAAATGGAAAAAAAAAAAAAGAGGGGTCATTTATGCTATCATACTTAGTCTTACTACTGCTTAAAAAATTTCAGCATAAAAGTTCCCTTATCTATTCCGTTGACTGAAATCACTTTATTTTCCTGGGACAAAAGGTATAGTTTAATGGGAAACACCTGCCTGCAACTACAAAAGTGAGAGAGTTTCATTCAATTTTCTCTAACTCTTATTAATCTATCTTTAGCATTCTTTAAAACTTAAAATGGGGGTGGGGTGGGGTGTATGGAAAATAAAAACTTTTTATTCCAAATGCATAATTATACACTTGGAATGTGTGTCCTCCCCATAAGTGGGTATTTTTGCTGAATAAGAAAGGATTTATTCTTTCAATTTTTATTTCCTTTGGAAATGTGATTTGTACTTATTTGAAGAACAAATCTAAAACCCAGGTCAGAGACATAGTCACAAGTTAATTCTTTTGTCCTTCTAGCTTTAGAAAAAGGAGAGAGAATAGTAGTGATAAGTAGTTTTTTAAGTTCTTCTTGTGGACTCTTAAGAATGCTTCAAACTGTTCTTCTTGGACATTAGATATGCTGGTAATTGAAGACACTGGTGCTTTGTGTTAAAGTTCATTCCCTACCAAAGTGCTG
The DNA here is from genome assembly GCF_047511675.1 of Marmota flaviventris. Taxonomy (NCBI): domain Eukaryota; kingdom Metazoa; phylum Chordata; class Mammalia; order Rodentia; family Sciuridae; genus Marmota; species Marmota flaviventris. The sequence goes on along the minus strand of NC_092508.1, from coordinate 6,760,812 downwards.
ATTCCATGCCTCATGATAATCAAATGCAACTGTTGCTTGAATTATGGGGTCATCCAGAAATCAAACATACAAAGAATGTGTACATGCTCTACGAATTTCATGTTTATAATAATGATTTATCAACCATATGCCAAAGATGCTTACCTATAATAGAGGAAATTATAAAAATGTAATTTTTTTTTTTATTTTAAAAAATCAGTTCATTAGTAAAACCACTAGCCTAGGTCTGAGTAAACATAACAGGCACTTGGAATATTTTATGGGGTTTGTAGGTAGGTAGAAACATAGGAAGGTTAGTCTTTGGATAGAGTCATGATGCGTTTGTGCCAACTCCTTATGGCTGCCTCTTGGGCAAGCTTTCTGTCATTAGTGGGCATTGTTTACATCACAGGATCTAGGCAGTTCTCATCAGTCTATTCTTGGACAATCAAATGTTATAGTTCTTTTTCAAGACATTGTGGCATTTTATGCTGAGCTTGCTGGTAAACAGGTTTGTAGACTATGTTCCCAATAAGCATTCAGTGAAGAATGGATAGGATCTGGGCTGAGCGAGAAGAGAAATTCCAGCTGGTCAAAAAAAAATAAGGTGAATGTTTTGGAAGATGAACAGTGTTTCTGAGCCCAAATGTCAGATGTTGATTCTATTTAAGGGAATTGAACGAGTAAAATTTTAGTGTTATTTTCTACTGTTGACCCCTGCCCCAACTTAGAACTTGATTATATGTTTTTTCTTATCTTTTCTAAATGTTTTTTTTGTTTTTCATAATTTAACTTTCATAGCATTTTACTCATTGACATCACAATCTTCCCAAAATCTTTATACACCTTCCCCCTTATATATTACATCACATATATATATATGCTGGGGATTGAACCCAGAGGAGCTCTACCACTGAGGTACATCCCATCTCTTTTATATTTTGAGATGGGGTTTTGCTAAGTTGCTGAGGCTAGCCTCAAACTTGTAATATTCGTGCCTCAGTCTCCTAAGTCACTGGGATTATAGGCTTATGCCATCATGCCTGGCTCCCCATATAAATATATATTTTTTCCTCCAAGATATTTGTGTGTGGAGAGTATAAAGATAGAGGTCTGGGGGCTGGGGTTGTGGTTCAGTGATAGAGAGCTCTCCTGCCACGTGTGAGGCACTGGGTTTGATCCTCAGCATTGTATATAAAAAAATAAAGGTCCACTGTCAGCTTTTAAAAAAAAAAAAAAGGCTGAAAAAAATAATATTAATCGTCTTTTTTTTTTTTTTGCTTAGGATATAGAATACTCTGTATGATTATAGCAGCGATTATAGGTTAACTCTTAACACTTCTTAGATTTTAGTAAATCTTTTAAAATTTGAGTAAAACTTAAAATATCATTTTGAATGGTTTTGTGAAAATAGTGTTTAAGGTTAGCTCACATGCCTATAAAGCAGTGGTCAACCTTATTAAGTCTTAGCTGTTATATTTAGTTTCATTAGTAAATTTTTATGAATTATTGATAACAAAATTATGAGCTGTAGGTTTTTTAAAAATTATTATTATTTTACTTTTTAAATTTTGAGACAGAGTCTCACTAAGTTGCTGAAGCTGGCGTTGAACTTGTAGTCTTCCTGCCTCAGCCTTCTTCATCACTGAGATTATAGGCTTGCACCACTGTGCCTCTCTGGGGTTTAGTTTTATGACAATAGAACTTGTAGCTGGATGTGGGTAGAGTTGGGAGTGTGGAAGTCAGTGAAGTATCCACTCAGCCAGCAGAACTTAGGAAACTTAGTAAGAGGGAAACATGAGCCAGGTGCCTGGAAGGATAGATTCCTATCATGGTGCATACTTAGACTGTTTAGAAACCATAGTAGTAGACAAAGGACTCTGGAATTCAGCATTTGATCATGAAGACTCCTTTTGAGTAATGGCTCCATGTTTACATTTTAAGCAATCTAGGCATAAAATTCCTTTGCTGTCATGGAAGGAGTATTTTGTTTTTATAATTAGGGTATATGGAAATACCTTTTGGAGAGTGTTTTATAAGATGCTACCTGTATTAGGAATCTTAACATTTTACCTTTTTTTTTTCCAATTTGATTTTTATATTGTTAGCTCTAGCAATTTGGGCTTCAATAGTAAGAACATTTCACTTTGGCCTCTTTTCTTTAGTGTATGTTCCACAGAGTAAACAATCAATAATAGAAAATTCTTATGAATTAAAGCCTGCCTTTTTAAAAAATACTCTTTCAGATTTAGGTTTGACAGATTTTGAACAAGAATTTGCTTTTTTTTTTTTAGGGGAAAAAAACCACAAAACCTTAAGTTGGATCTTTTATTCTTAGGCATTATTTTTCTGTTGGAAAGTAGATGCAATAAATAGTGTGCTAGGGTGGATTTAGGAATGCGCCTGGGGGTGTTACACAGAAATTAAAAACTCTCTAGGGAGAATTAAGAGATGAGAAAAGGGGAAACGAGAGTTAATGTGCTATTGTGAAAACAGCAGCAGAGGATACAGAGTTGGATTCTACTTCTGTTTGCTATTTAGCCCATTACTTTTGTCAGAATTTTAATTTCTTTTTAACCTGTGTAGTTAGGATAGTGTACCACATAAGATCTCTAACATTATTGGTCAGTACTATAATTCCATGACTTTTTGTTGGGAATCAAAATTAGAAGTGACATTAATAAGTAGGCATGGTGAATTTGATGTGAATTAATACAGAGAACTGCTCTTATGCAGTAAAGAGTGATATTTTCAAGGAAGAAAAAATGCTTTAAAATTCCTGCATGGAAAAATATCCAATGCTGTAAAAAAAAAACATCCAAGGCTATTTGTGGTCTCACAAATAGACCACATAAATAGCTAATCAGATATTTAAAGCTTATTAAAAGTCCTTCCTTTTTTTTAAGGGGCAGGTATCAGGGATTGAACTCGGGGGGGCACTCCACCACTGAGCCATATCCCCAGCCTTTTTTTGTACTTTATTTAAAGACAGGGTCTCGCCAAGTTGCTTAGTGCCTTGCCATTGCTGAGGCCAGCTTTGAACTTGAGATCCTTTTGTCTCAGCCTCCCAAGCCACTGGGATTACAGGCATGTGCCACCACACCTGGAAAAAGTGCTTACTTTTGAATAAAGTGTCTTTTAAATGTGCTGTTTGAAATGTATATTCTAAGCTTTTCGTGTATGTTACATGGCTTAGTATTTTTTTTTTGGCACCAAGGGTTGTACTCAGGGGCACTCAATCACTGAGCTATATATCCCCAGCCCTATTTTGTAGTTTAAATGAGACAGGGTCCCAGTGAATTGCTTAGTGCCTCGCAGTTGCTGAGGCTGGCTTTGAACTCACAATTCTTCTGTCTTAGCCTCCCAAGCTGCTGAGATTACAGGTGTGTGCTACTGCACCCAGCTATGGCTCAGTATTTAATGAAGGTCAGTACTGTTGTCACTTAGTGATGACGTATATCTACTTGGAGCTCTGAACATCAGTTTGCTAAATTTTCTCTTTAGACTGATCCCTTTGGATTTGCTGTCAATTGTAGTTTTCTCCTTTATTCCCTGGCCATGATTTTCTTTTTCAAATACTGTCATAAAACTTTTCTAAGGTTTGTGTCCTCCTCCTCATCTCAGATGGCCCTCGTTCTGCAGGCTGGCGGGAACACATGGAACGCCGTCGGAGGTTTGAGTTTGATTTTCGAGATCGGGATGATGAACGAGGTTATCGAAGAGTGCGCTCTGGCAGTGGGAGCATAGATGATGACAGGGATAGTTTGCCTGAATGGTGCTTAGAAGATGCTGAAGAAGAAATGGGCACGTTTGACTCATCTGGAGCATTCCTCTCTTTAAAAGTAAGAAATTTGTTTTAAATGATGGCAGACCTTGACCTTACACCAAAGCCAAATATGCTGTTGACCTTTGGTTTTATTTTCTTACTACAGAAAGTACAGAAAGAGCCTATTCCTGAAGAGCAGGAGATGGACTTCCGACCTGTGGAGGAAGGGGAGGAGTGTTCTGACTCCGAGGGTAGCCATAATGAAGAGGCCAAAGAACCTGATAAGACCAATAAGAAAGAGGGAGAGAAAGTAGATAGAGTCGGAGTTGGTAAGGCTTATTTTTGTGTTTTACCTTTTTTATCCATCAAACCAAAAATTTCCTAAATTCATTTAAAATTCCTTTATGTTCCAGAAGCTAGTGAGGAAATACCCCAAACTTCGCCATCATCTGCTCGACCAGGTACTCCTTCAGAACATCAACCTCAGGAAGCAGCATCACAGTTTGAGAGGAAAGATGAGTCTAAAACTGAGCAAATGGAAAAAGCTGAAGAGGAGATTCGGACGGAAAACAGTCTGCCAGCCAAGGTGCCCAGCAGAGGGGATGGTATGTATTTGTGAGAGTAGACAAACTAGGATTCTGTTGAGGCCTGTGATCACTGATATGACAGGCTTTGACTTATGTCTCCTAGAATTCCTTGTGGTGGGTGAATTATTAGAATAGTTTTTTTTTTTTTTTTTTTTTATCCAGTAAATGCAATTAAACAACGTTCCCCACATAACTATTCATATCAGAATTCACCAAAATAAAATCTGTGAAGTTGGAGCTCAGAGATTTCACGTTGTGGATGTTATCACATAGCTGTCCTTGCATCATTTGCAAGTTGGGTTTGGAATTCTCTGCATTAGTTCAATTCCCATATCATACAATTAACCTTTCCTTCTTGTAATGGTATTTGTGCACAACTTTACACCAAAACACCATTGTTCCAAAGAAGCCAAAAAGAGTGCATGGGTGATTCTGGAGGTCCCATCATCTTTGCTAGAATATATGCTTTTTCCTTATCTTCTCCAGTGTTGCTGTATTGGTTTGAACTGCTCATTGCCATTTTTAGGCAATTATTATTGTTTATTTCCATGATTATTCTTACACACATTTTAAAAACAACATTGTGATGCTTGATGTTAAAGGGTTGTTTGATTCATTCTTCAGCAAAACTCACAGCCTTTCATATCGCCTGGGAAAGTTCACCTGATACAGCATCTGCCTCAAAGCATGCTGCTTTTGTGCTGTTCTCCATCTCCTTCACACGACTCACCACTCTGAAAGCGTTTAGGTCCTGATTTATACCCTGTTTTCGTGTTCATACTGTGTCTGAAACTTTCTTCCTGCCAAGCCCCCAGGCTAGAGTGTCAACATTTCTCGTTTCTTAAAAACAACTGGGACTGTTTCTAACATGCGCGTGTACACACACACACACACACACACACACACACTCACGCACGCATGCGCGTGTGCACACACAATTCTAACGATCTGTTTTTTTTCCTCAGTAGACTTGATACTTTGAGAATTTATTTGAACCAATAATTTCTTTTCAGTTTTTTAATGTAGAGCATAAAGCTGAATGAATGAATGAATGAACCGATTCAACAAATATTTGATGTCTATGTGTCAAAAACTGTGGAACTTATGCTTCTTGAGACCTGTTTGAATCAAAGTATTTGTTTTTCAGTTATGATATACCCCAGAATTATTTGCAGTGTGCTTTCTTAAAAGGACATACCCTGAAGGTCTTACTCTAGATGTTAGCATCGAGAGCATACATGCATATTCTGAGAGATCTTCATAGATGTGCATTAAAAGTTAATATTCCAGATTTGTAGTCTATAGCGAATTCAATCATGCAATAACCAACAACCCAGAGCAAAAAATAACAGTAGAAGTTCACTATTGTCAGACTCCTGGAATGCATCAGGAGGCAGTTAGTTTTTGAACTCATCTTGGAATGATAAGTAGCATTTGGAGGTGTAGGTGTGACTGGGTAAGTTGGGAGAGGGCATTCTAGTACAAGGAAGCAGTGAGATAAAGTGAGGAAGTAGGACTGACTGAGGCAGTGGTAAGAATCTGCCTTTTTTTTTTTTTTTTAGATATGGTATGAGGTGTGAGAGAAAAGGAGATTGGTAAAGAACATCATTGGAACTTAGATTTGGCAGCTATGTATGGGGTATCTTGTGAAAAGACAGGTGGGTTGTATGTACTCTGACAGTTTAGGCTCTTAGGCAATCACAATGAGGTAGATAGTGCACCTGTAAAAGAGTGGTTGCAGGTGAGATTTAAGAACCAAAATTGACAGGACTTAGTCACTGACTGACTGTCAGGGCAGAGAAGAGAGCAAAGGTGACTGAGGTGCTTGAGAAGATTATGGTGCATTTCACAGGAAAAGAGTGAAAGTTGGGCACATTTGAGAAAGGAAAAAATAGATTCAGTTTGGGACATTAGTTCTGAAGTGTTAATTTAAAAAAAGAGATGCCAGAAAGTGTCCTTGGGTTCAATCCCCCCTCTCCCTCCCCCAAGAGTAGATGATGAAGATGAGGAAGAGTCATTAAATTAGCAGCAAGTGCTTGGCTTTCAGAGAAGAGCTTTTCTGAGGTGAGAGAGCATAGAAGTCTAAGGGTGGGTGGTGGTAAAGGGGAGACAGCATATATGGACTATCCTTTAAAAAACTTCAGCAGAGTAAGGAGATCAGGAATTTGGTTGGAGAAGGCCTCTGTAATTGAAGAAACAGGTTTCAAAGGAGAAACTAAAATTGTATTTGATTATTTCCATGCACCCCCACCCCTTTTACCTACCTTTGTGCGTGTGTGTGTGTTTGTGTTTGTTTGCTGGGGATCGAACTCCGGGCCTAACACTTGCTAGGTAAGCACTCAACCACTGAGCTACACTCCCCAACTTTCCTTTTCCTTCTTAAGAGCCTGCCTGCTGAGAGATAGAACTAGTAGCCAAGACAGAATTGCTTTTATATTTTCTACTCTTTATTGAAAAGAATATCCTGCACTATTCACATACACTCCTAAATAAAACATGTAATGTATTGAATTATGACTTGATAATAGGCACTTAAAAATGATTGCTGATATTTTCAGTGGAGAATTAGATGAGGTTTGACACATTTTTGAGAAAATTCTGGTGGTTTGATAATTGTCTTTACTACTTGGGTACATAAAGAAGGGATTAAACTGTTGCCATGAGTTCCAGCTGTAGCTGTTGGATATATGTGCAAGTGACACAAGTAGACACTGTAGGAAGATCTTTTAGGGACCTCTTAACGCTTATCTTCTCTCATCCTGTAGAAATAATACTGTCATTCTAGGGACAGTACTACATTTTTCCATAGGAAGTAGCTTCAGTGTTCATGACAGGGGTCACATTTCTGTTGGACCCATTCAGCAGGCTGCCCAAGTTAATGATGTTGAGTTAACCTAACAAGAGTCTCTGTATACAGATTTTTACTAGTCTAAATTCTTCCTCTAGAAATGGTTCCTGACATCCAGCAGCCCCTGACACAGCTCCCTCCAGACCCAGCCTCTCCTCTTCTCATACTTCCACCTCCTGTTACTGCTCCCAGTCCTGCCTCGCGGCCAGTGGAGATGCCAGTTGTTGGTGCTCCTGGTATGGGCGGTGTTTCCACAGAGCCAGATGATGAAGAGGGTCTCAAACACTTGGAGCAGGTAGAAATCATGTTATTCTTTCTCATCTCCTTTCAAGCTGCCATAAAAATAAGAAACCCTTAAATGAATATTCAAATATAGAACTTTTGTGCACTAAATTTTAAGTGGAATGGAAAAGTTGTTGGTTACTTTGTATTTATTTGTATGAGTAATTGTCTTTCAAATCATTTCATGGTTTTAAGTTTCTGCTATGTAGTAGTAATTATGTCAGATTATTTTTTGCTCTTCTGGGTTTGCCCTTAGCTGTTTACTTTTCTTTTGTCTTTTTTGGACATTAATCAAATGCCAGAAATGGCGAATATAAGCAGCTGTGGATGGGCACCATGTTGTCCATGTTTTTTGCCTCAAGTATAACAGGGATGTTAGTTTAAGTCTCAGGATGTTAGCATTATATTCCTGTCTCTAGATTTCCCAAAGATTGCATATACCATTGAAATATTGTTTTTGTACAAAATAATTTCTCTTTCCTTCAGACTGGGATTGTTAGAGACAGGAAATGCTAAAAGAAGGGAGTGTGGGCCTTAAATTTTATTTGTAATTGTAGAAATTGAGCCTTTTGTTCTAATAAAATCCTGTTTTTAGTTTATGCAATTTAGAATTAACCAGCAGCTACTAAATCCTTGAAAGATTTGTATGGTGCATAAGATATATTGTGAGAGAAAAAGAAAAACTTTATTAGTGTATTTATTAGGAACCTGGATTTTGATCTTTACCAGTTTGAAACCTTGAGCAAGACTTGACATCTTTGAGTCTTAGTTTCTCCCTCTGTAAAATGGGGACAGTACCTATTTTATGGCATTTTTGGGAAAATTGCTGCCTGCTTTGTTCCTTTCAGTGTCTTTCACAGATCAAGTAGACCAATAAAAGGTGGGCATTATAACATGTGTAAGTATTGATTTAGGATCATTTGTTTCCTTGGTCTCTTTTTGTTTTTCTTATTTTTTATTAGCAAGCTGAGAAGATGGTGGCTTATCTCCAGGACAGTGCACTAGATGATGAGAGACTAGCATCAAAACTGCAGGAGCACAGAGCTAAAGGAGTGTCAATTCCATTGATGCATGAAGCAATGCAGAAGTGGTATTACAAAGATCCTCAGGGAGAAATTCAAGGTAAAGTTGTTCTCCCCTACTTGAAATACTGAAGTGCCTGCCATTACCTCCAAAATCTTTTAAGAAGAGGATTTATTTAATGTTAACTTGCATAATAGTCTGGAAAGTCATCAGCAGGCTTTGTTTATATATGTGAAAATATATATGTGTGTGAAAATAATTTGAACACAAGGCAGAATGTGATGATTAATATGGCAGTGGCATAAGTAAAGTGACATAAGTAAAGCTGGTGAAGTAGTCAGGTGTAAGTTATGCATTTCTCTTGTGCTTCAGTCTCCTTGACCATCAAAAGGTGATGGCAGTGGTGTTGGGAGACCTTGAATGTTTTGCTGAAATAAAGGGTAGAGAACTACTAAAAATGTCTGAGAAAAGATAGTGCTATACTATAAATGAATTCCTTAAAAGATGTGTGTGGTGCAAAATTTAGATTGGGAGAGAAAGCTATGCAGAATATTTGTGGATTCTTTATTTCTGCTTTTGAAATCTTTTCTTCCAACATGAAATTGATTGTTGACTATATTAATGTCACTTTCAGGATAGTGTTTTACTGAATTCACCCTGTAAGTTCTTTCCAATGTATTAACTCCCATTCTACTCTCTGAGTCTTTATTGACTGCTTTGTTCTCCTTAATATTATTTATTGCTACCTGGCATTATGTATACTTATTTATTGTTTACATCCTACTACACTATGAGATAACCTGAGAAGCAGGGCTTTGTGTATATGTGTGTTTTAATTTATTTTCAGTTTTCACCATTTATTGTAATGTTTGTTACGAGTTTTTCACATATGGCATTAATTGTGTTAAAGTAGTTTCCTTTTATTTCTACTACTTTATTGACTTTTTTTATTATGAAAGGTTTTTGAATTCTGTCAAACACTTCTGCATTAATTGAAATATTTGATCCCCACTTTTATTCTGTAATGTACTATATCACATTGATGAGTTTTTATATATTGACCCATCTTTGCATTTCAGGAGTAACTTGCACATGACTAGGTGTATAATCCTTTTTAAATGCTGCTGAATATGCTTTGCTGTAGTGTTTTTTTCATGATTTTTGTATCAGTATTCACAAAGGATTTTGGTATGTAGTTTTCTTATGGTGTTTTTGTTAGGCTTTGAACTACAGAATGGGTTAGGAAGCATTCCCTCCTCTTTTTTTTTTTTTTTAATAATATTTATTTATTTATTTTTGTTTTCAGCGGACACAACATCTTTGTTTGTATGTGGTGCTGAGGATCGAACCCGGGCCGCACGCATGCCAGGCGTGCGTGCTACAGCTTGAGCCAAATCCCCAGCCCACATTCCCTCCTCTTTGATTTTTTTTTGGATTGATGTTAAAGCCAGCAGGTCTAGAACTTTTCTTTGTCAAGAGATTTTTGATTACTGAGTCAAGGTAACTGTCCTTCGACAGATATGTAGTTTTCATATATTTTCTCCCAATCATCCTTTCCTCTCTTTGTCCTCTTAACAGTTTTTCACAGAGCAAAACTTTTTAAATTTGAATGAAGCCCAGTAGATCTTTTATGGATTATTCTTTTTAGTTTTAAGTCTAAGAATTTTTTGCTTAGTTTTAGATCCCAAATATTTTATATTTATTTTTTTAAAGTCTTAAATTTTACATTTGAATTGATGGTCCATTTGAGTTGATTTTTATGTAAGGTATGAAACATACTATCAAGTTATGTTTCATTTGGTTCTATTTGGTTTGATTTGCTTTTGCTGATGGATGTCTATTTGCTTTAGGACCAAGACACACTGTGCTCCCTTAAATTATTTTCTTTCAACTTTTGTCAGAATTCAGTTGAACAGGGGCTAGGGTTGTGTCTCAGTGGTAGAGTGCTTGCCTAACATGTGAGGCACTGGGTTTGATTCTCAGCACCACATATAAATAAAATAAAGGTCTATTGAAAACTAAAAAAAAAATATTTAAAAAAAATTCAGTTGAATACCTGTGTGGGTCTGTTTCTGGTTCTCTACTGTCTTCTATTGTGTGTCTATTCCTTCAGAATGCCGCACAGTCTTCATTATTTGTACCTATATAATAATCTTGAAATCAGGTAGACTGGTTGTTCTCAGTTTATTCCTCTTTTTCAAAATTGCTTTTATTGCTTCAGTTCCTTTGCCTTTCCATATAGATTTTAGAATAATTTTGCCCTTATCTTCCAAATATCTTGCTGAGATTTTGATAGGAATTATGGTAAATCTCCACATAAAGTTGAGAATTGACTTCTTTACCACACTGAGCCCTCCAATCCACAAGCAATGGTCTATCGTCAATTTAGATATCTTTGATTTCTTTTATCAATATTGTGTAGTTTTCATTATAGGCTCTTTACATGTTTTGTTAGATTTACACTTGAGTATTTGATTTCTTTGAGTGATTGTAAATGTTATAGTTTTAATTGCAGTGTATTTGTATTCATGACTAGTGTATAGAAATTCAATTGTAGCCGTGTGTGGTGGTATGTGCCTATAATTCCAGTGACTCTGGAGGATTACACAGTCAAGACCTGTCTCAGCATATTGCAAGACACTGTCTCACAAGAAAAAAAAAAAGAAATGCAGTTGAACTTTGGGTATTTATCTTATACCCTTTGATTGTGCTTGATTTGTTTCCAGGTAGACAGTCATGTCATCTGCAGATGATGGCAGTTTTTATTTCTTTGTTCTCAGCCTGTATGCGTTTTATTTCCTTTATTGCCTCATTATGTGTTTTATCACTACAATGATCAAGAGTGGCAAACTCCCTCCACCCTTTTTATTCTGTAATGTGGTGTGGTCCTGTGTTCTTCTCTTAGAGGGAACACATTCAGTCTTTAATCATTAAGCATAATATTAGTCATAGAGTTTTTGTAGATGCTCTTTATTAAGTTGAGAAAGTACTCTTTCATTCTGTTTTCTAAGTTTTTATCATATGTAAGATATTATCAAGTATTTTTTCTCATCTGTTTATATGATCATGTGGTTTTTCTTCTTTACCCATTTCATATAGTAGATTACATTGATTGGTGTTTGAATATCAAACAAGGCTTGCATCCTTGGAATAAAACTCCAGTTGTTCATGGTGTACAATACAATCCTTTGTGTGTATTATTGAATCTTACTTGCTAATATTTTGTTAAAATTTTGTATCTATATTTATGAAGGATCTTATTTTGTATTTTTTGTACTTTCTGTTATCTGGTTTTAGCATCAGGTTAATATGAATTGGGAATATCCCCTCTGCTTTTATTTTCTGGAAGAGATTATTTAGAATTGGTATTAATTCTTCTTTAAATGTTCGGTGGAATTCTTTAGTGAAATCATCTGGAGATTTCTTTTTTGGGAATTGTAAAATTACAAATAAGTCTGAGTGCAGCGGCATACACCTATAGTTCCAGGAACTCAGTAGGCTGAAGCAGGAGAATCACAAATTCCAGGCCAGCCTGGGCAATTTAGCAAGACCCTGTCTCTGAATAAAAAGGGTTAGGAATATAGAGTGCCTTTGAGTTCAATCCCTAGTACTACAAACATAAAACAAAACACAAATTCAATTTCCTTAATTATGAAAGAGCTATTTAATGTGGTAGTTAGTTTGCACTTCTTGACAAATTGGTCTGATTTATCTAAGATACGAAATTTACGTGTGTAGAGCTATTGTTGGTAGTATTCTCTAATTGTGTGTTTTGTTTTTGGTTTTGCCATGCAAGAAAGCTTTACTATTGGAAAAAAATTGTAAGGCTTAAACAAAGAGCATTCTCAAGAGAGAGAAAGAGCTTTCTTCAAGCAGAGAAAGACCTCTTACTATATATTTAGATCTTCAATTTTATAGTGTCTATCCTGCTTCATTCCCAATATTGGTAATTTATGTATTTTTCTTTTTTGCCATTTGTACCAATCTTTTTTTTTTTTTTTTTTTTGTACTGGGGATTAAACCCAGGGGTGCTTAACCACTGAGCCTACATCCTCAGCCCTTTTTATTTTTTTATTTTGAGACAGGACCTCAATAAATTGCTGAGGCTGGCGTTGAATTGAGAGGCTGCCTCAGCCTCTCAAGTTGCTGGCATTATACGCATGCATCATCATGCCCAGCTTTGTACCAGAGTTTTTTGTGAGTTTTACAGATGTTTTCAAAGAATCAGCTTCTTGTTTTATTGACTGTTGTCTATATTATTTTTGTTTTTAATTTTGTTAATTTTTGCTTTTTATTTTTTTCCCTTCAGGTTACTTGGGGTTTACTTTGTTCTTTATCTAGGTTCTTGAAGTAGAAACTAAGATATTGATTTGGGATTTTTCCTCTTTGATAATGTTGAACCTTTGATACTATATTTTTTTTCTCTCAGCACTTCTTCAGCTGTCTCTCGAAAAATTTGATATGTATATTTTCCTTTCCATTCTATTCTGTGTATTTGTTTTTTAATTTCCCTTGAGATTTCCTCTTCTATCCATGGATTATTTTCAGATGTGTTTTTGGTTTCCAAGTGTTTAGAGATTTCCCTTTTTTCTTTCTTTTGTTGGTATCTAGCTTGATTCTGTTTTAATCAAAGAGAATACTGCGAATGATTTCAATTTTTTTTAAAGTTTTTGAGATTTGTTTTATGGTCTAGAAGATGGTTTATCAGTGTTATATGTAATGTGGGTACTTGAGAAGAATGTATATTTTGCTATCTTTGAAGTGTTCTAAAAAAATTCAACTCACTTCTAATGTTTGATTTATGTTTTTCTGTAATTTTGCTGATTTTTCTGCCTAGTTGTTCCATCAAAAGTTGAGTGAAGGGCAGGGGTTGTGGCTCATTGGGCTTCATACAAATTTAAAAAGCATGTGTGAGGCTCTGGGTTTGATTCTCAGCACCGCATAATAAATAAATTAATAAACAAAATAAAGGTTTACCGACAAAAGTTGAGTGAAGGATATTGTTGTCTTCCGCTTGTTGATTTGTCTCTTTCTTTTTCAGTTCTCTCACATCTTGCTAAATATATTTTGCAGCTATGTTGTTTGAGCCCTACACATTTATAATTGCTGGGTCTCGGTGAATTAACCCTTTATTGTTATATGTCTGTCTCTGATAATTTTCTTTGTTTACCTTATCAGATCCTAATACAACTACTAACATAACTTTTTGTTAATCTTTGCATGATGAAATTTTTCCTATTATTTTACTTTCAGTCCACCTTAATGGTAGTATATACAAGTGTTCTTCAGTTTATCGTGGGATCATGTCCTAATAAACTGATTATAAGTTGAAAATATTGTAAGTGGAACAATATTTAATATACCTAACCTACTGAACATTGTAACTTAGCAACAAAGTATGCTGTAGGGTCTTCATTTTTTACCCTCATGATCTGATGGCTGACTGGGAGCTGTGAGTGAGTTAGTGTAGTTAGGAAGTATTGTTGAAGTATGATTTCTACTGACTGTATAGCACATTCACATCACTACAAAGGGGAAATATTGGAAGTCAAACCATTAAGCTGGGGACTCTTCTGTGGTTGGGTCATGTTTCTGGTTGCCTCCTTCTTCGTTTCTAGAAGAATTCCAGAGTTTTCAGTTGAGCTTAGCAGGAGAAGTAAGGAAAAGTATATCTACTCTATCTGAAGTGGAAGTCCCAAAGGCATTGTTTTATTATTACATATCAATTGCCTAGTTTATATAGCCTGTGTTTAGTAAATATTTGTTGAATGAATTGATTATATTTTACTGATCACATGCTTTGTTAGTTTTTAATGTATAAAATACTCGATGATTTCTTATTGTAAAATCTAGAGAACATTAGTTTATCTTTTCCCAGGGCCAGATTTAATCTTACCTTGGTAAATTGTAATTTGTCTCAGATTAATTGATTTTTGTTTATATTTTGCCCTACCTCCTAGAAGAATATAAAAACTAGAGAATGTGTTTAGCCCTGAAAGTTTTATTTTTTTCTATGTTCAAATGATAAAAAGTCCACCAAGTACTTATTAACTCTTTTCAATTGTTTCTTACTTTTTTTGACGAATGAATTGTTATAGAGATTAACTGAGATAAAGGTAATAACTAAAGCACTACTGTGACTGTGGGATATATAAAAACAGAGTTTGGGCTGCAGATGTAGTTCAGTGGTAGAGCACTTGCCTAGCATATGCAAGGCCCCTGGGGTTTGATCTATAGCACCATTAAAAAAGGAGGGGGTTTATTTAAAAATTGTTTCTGTTATATTTTATTAGTTAGAAGCCTATATGGCACCTTTAGAGGTAAATTATAATACTATAAAAAATATTTTGCCGTGGTTTGGGAGGATAAGGCAGGAGGCTCTGAAGTTCAAAGCCAGCCCTAGCAACTTAGTGAGTCCCTAAGCAACTTAGCAAGGGCCTGTCTCAGAAAAAAGGGGTAGGGTGCTGGGGTGTGGCCCAGGGGTTAAACAGCCCTTGGCTCAATTCCCAGTACAAAAAAAAAAAAAAAAATCTTTTGAGGATCAGATTTAGGGAATATTTCTTTTGTTTGATTCAGAAAGGAATTCTTACTGCTTTTTTGTTTAATTGATGTTCTTACAGGTCCCTTTAATAATCAAGAGATGGCGGAATGGTTTCAGGCTGGCTACTTTACTATGTCTTTGTTGGTGAAGAGAGCATGTGATGAAAGCTTCCAACCTCTAGGTGATATCATGAAGATGTGGGGAAGAGTTCCCTTCTCCCCAGGCCCAGCTCCCCCTCCTCATATGGTGAGTACTTTCCAGCTCAATTGGAGTACATGTTAGAAACAGAAGCACTTGGTTCTCTTTGAAACACAACCCCGTGTTACTTTTAATAAGAAAGAAATGGTAGTCCTTTGAAAGTGATTGAAATGATAATGGGAGACTGAATACTGAGCTATAATGGCCTTTTCAAATCTCTCCCTCCCTCTTTGTCCCCTGTGTACTTGTGAAACAGGATTCTTCAGTGCCTTTCCAGCAGATGTAGCATGAAGGAAAACCAACAACTTACCCTGACCTACCTGTGGTCTGCCTCCTTACCACTCTAAGCTCATGTTAGAACTTTTATCTTCATTCATCTGCTGTGCTTCACCATAAATATCCTCTTTGAGTTCCTTAGATGGAATGCACATTCTCCTCCTCGTATCTCCATTTGCCTCTTGTTTTCTGGCTCAGAGCATTCTTAAATTTGAGTCTTTTCCTGAAACAAATATCATCAGTGCTTCAGGATATTTCGGGGACTTAAAATCTTTGGCTGGGGAATCCTTCTTGAAGTTTCTCCAGGCCTCTCCCCAAAAAGTTCCTTTTGAAAGTTTCTTAATAGTATCTCCCTCTCCATCTCTTTGATAGTATCAGGAGGTACTATCAAAGAGATGGAGAGGGAGATACTATTAAGAAATAATTCCTCACCTTAAGGAATCTCTTATAATTAAGACACCATCTTATTCCACTAGATGGCATTGTTTAGTTTTTAAAGATACTAGAGTTTTTAGTTAAGGGTTTGGGTAAAAGAATAGTGTTTGAGGGGAAGGTCTTGGATTCATTGCTTTCAGATATATATACAAAGTGGCTTTTAGGTTCTTTGCAGTTTATTTAATAGTGTTTCTTCCTCCATCCCTTTACTCCCAGGGGGAGTTGGACCAGGAACGATTGACCAGGCAGCAGGAACTCACAGCCTTGTACCAGATGCAGCACCTCCAGTACCAGCAGTTCTTGATACAGTAAGCAAAAATGCAGCATGATATACTGCAGCACCAAAGGGGCTTTAGACAGGATCTGCTCCCCAGTCTCTCACCTTTACAGCAGAGTGCTGCAGGCTTACGTGATACTTTAGTAGCCTACTAGTGGCATGTTGACCACTGTACATTCTAACTGTAGTCTTATCTTACCTCTTAAATGCCAGATTTTGCAGAAGATGACACATAGTTATAATTTTCAAGGTCTGTATTTATTAAAGGAAGAGGCAAAAATGTTTGAAGAACTTAATGCCTTCTGAGGCTGTCAGTGAGACAACATATAGGTTACTGGCAGGAAGAAGTTAAAGTTTATACTGTTTAAGAGTAGGCCGAAATGATGACAAAATCACTCAGGTTGCATAATCCTTACAGAAGAAGTAGGTTTGCTCTGGTGTGCAGGTTGGCAAAGTCTGGCCTTGGTGGCCTATTACTTTTTTTTTTTTTTAATGAGCAAAGTATTACTGGATCACAGGTCCATCCATTTGTTTACAGATTGTCTGTGGCTGCTTTTGCTTCACAAAGACAGAGTTGAGACTGTGTGGCTTGCAAAGCTGAAACTATTTACTCTTTGCCCCTTCTCAGATCTAGGGGGGGAAATTACCTATAAATTTCCAAGTGGAATTATTCAAATTTAAAAAATTTTATAGACGTGATTTTATTTTTTGCAGAGGGTATTTCATTTGGAAATAGCTGTTAAATCTGTTTTATTTTTCACTTTTAATCTGGTAAGGGACTGTTTTCATATTGAAGGCATTTGGCACTTTTCTACATTTTGTGGGATTTTTGTTGTTGCTTGCTTTTTGCTAGAAATATATCATCTATATATTCACCAGAAACATGTCATCTATGAGTTTAGTTATCTCTGAAACAAATTACAGAATTTTCTGTGTGACTGTTATTATTATGAAGGATCATAAAATATATTTGGTTGCTATTTCTAATGATTTTGGGGGTGATGATGAACTCAACTTTGTCTTTCGATGTCTTATTCAAGTGAACTATAAATGTAGGGTCACTCTTTTTTTTTTTTCCCTTTAACTTTTTGAAGACAACAATACGCACAGGTTTTGAATCAGCAACAGAAAACAACCTTGCCAACCCAGCAACAGCAACAGTTGGCTCTTCTCCTCCAACAGTTCCAGGCTCTAAAGATGAGGTTGGTGGTCATTTCCATTATGTATCACATTTGTGTGTGTGTGTGTGTGTATGTGCATGCCTGTGTGTACATTCACACATGTGAAAGAATTAAAGGAAATTTGGTATAATGAGTGAATTTGTCAGAATATTGACAGATAATCCATATCTACATGTTGTATATAAAAACAATACAGTTTTAAAAAGTAATTTAGATGGTCATAGCATTTAAAAAAAAACTTTTTTTTTTTTTTTAAGTAATAACCAAAGAATAATGAGAACACTATTCCTTGAAAAGCAGGATGATCTTATGGAATTGTAAGAACAACAAAAAATCATAGTCTAGGATTTTAATTTTACTTTCATTCATAATATCTGTAAAAATATATTAATAATGCTATATAGAGTTAAGATTTTCTGGAACCCAAAAACCATTAAAGTAGGTACAAGGACAGGGAAATTATGCAGAAAGCATTTAGGTTTCTGCTCTTTCAGATTATGATTCAGGATATTTGTCTTAGCTCCTGAAGATGTGCCAGTTACTGCTATCAAAACCTTACTGTCTGATTTAATCAAAAGGATTCATATTTCTCCTTTGAACCTTAATCTATCCTATGAAGCAGGCAGGTTGGTGGTAGGACCTCTGTTTTAATGATAGGCAAACTGGGGCTCTGTGAGGCTATAGGACTTGGCTAAGCTAACATGGAAAACTTCAGAGACAAAAGTGCAGACTTTTTGGCTTTTTTATCATAACCTGCCACCACTGTGACTTTTGTTGACACGATCAGGGTTTTTAAAAGATAGTAGGTACAGCAGTCATTTAGAAACCAATATTTGCTAATACTGTAGAAGATTCCTGTGATCACTGTGCCTCTATTTTTGTTCCTCGTCTAACTGTTTTGGTAGTTTGGTGATCAATAACCCGGAAAACCCATAATAATCTAGAAGTTGCTCTTTTTTTTTGCAAGTGACAAGAACATGTTAATTTTTTTTCCCCTCTCTTGCAGAGTATCTGATCAGAACATCATTCCCTCAGTAACTAGGTCTGTGTCAGTGCCAGATACTGGCTCTATCTGGGAACTTCAGCCAACAGCCTCACAGCCTACAGGTAAACACTTAAGAGTGTAGTAGTAATTTATAATTCAGTTTTTAAAAAATGTGTCAGATTTTTATCCATTCTGTATTGAATATTAACAAAAAGTTCCATTAGTAATAGATCATAGAAGAAGACTGAAGGTATTAAAAATACACTGTAAAGGATTTTCTAATGGAAAAGTATTAATTGCTTTTGGTTTCTTTAGTTAAAAGTGGAAAACATGCATAAGTAAAAACAGATCTATCTTTGAGTTAAGGATTGATAACATGCATTAATATTGTAGATGCCCAGAAATGTAAGGAAGAGAAAAGCATGCTTTGAAATGAGTACCTTCCTTCATCCTCTGATCTTTTTGCATCAAATTAGAAAATTTGTGGTTAGGATTCTTTTTTTAAAAAAGTCAGGATGCTGGTGAAGTAAGTACTTCTTTTTCTTAAGGTCTGATGTCTGCAGAGGTGTGGCAAGTTTGAATAATGAGTAGTTCTTATATGAGATATGAGTTTGGGGGCTGGAGTTGTGGCTCAGCGGTAGAACGCTAACCTTGCAAGTGCGAAGCCCTGGGTTTGATCCTCAGCACCATGTAAACATAAATAAATAAAGATATTGTGTTTAAAAAAAAAAGAGAGCTATATGTTATTTGAAAATTCTTAGGAACTGTAAACATTGGTGAAGAGCTGTTGAGCCATAAAGCAGTGTTCTAACACTGATCGTGCAGATTATGACAGTGAAAGGTTGTATTGTCTTCCTTCAAAAACTTTCTATGCTATGTGTACCTTATTATTTTTTTTAGAAGTCATTTATAGTTAGGATATTAAAATATTCTCCAGTGTTTTGGAAACTCTTAAGTACATGATTAAACAATTTCTCTCTTTGGATTTGTGTGGGGTCATAGTCCTTTTAAAGTCCATGGGCTTTATACAGTATTTAGTAGTTCATAAATTGAGTGTCATAGGAAATAGATCAAAAGCGATGTTGGCAAATCTTGTTGGCAGTAACAAAATATACTCAGAAGTCGTTATCTGTCATTTCCATGTATGATCCTGTACTGCCTTTTAGATCACCCTGTCCAAATATTACTTGTAACACCTCTCCAACCTTGCCAGAGACCTCCCCAGCTCCAGCTGTAACACACAGGCTCTCTTTCCAGATGAAATTCATTCTGTAACCATTTTTAAATGAATAGTTCAGTGGCATTTAATATCTCCACAGTGTGTACCCACCTAGCTCTCTCTAGTTGAGTATAGCAAGAGGCTGTATGGCTACTGGAAGTCTATGGAGTTGGATCCAGCACACTGGGATTGAAGTCTTGGCATGGTCACATACTTGCCATATGCCCTTGGGAGTTTTAAAAACTAGTTTATTACCTGTAAAGTTGGGGAGATTTGAACAGATGCCTTTATAGAGCTTTTGCATTTTGACATCAGTTCCCCAATAAATGCCCTATACTTCTTTCTTTCTAGATGTATTGAAGGACAGTGATAGAAACGAGAATCTGCTGGTAGTTCAGTCTACTTAAAAGCAAAACAGATGTGTATGATAGAGCTCATTCAGGCCCAGGAAAAAAGCAGCTTTTTTAAAAATTATGTACATGAGTATATGACCATGAGTGCAAGCTCTGACTTCCCTCATTTTTTCCTTTTTCTTACAGTTTGGGAAGGTGGAAGTGTATGGGATCTTCCCCTAGAAACCACAGCACCAGGCCCTGCCCTGGAGCAGCTTCAGCAGCTGGAGAAAGCCAAAGCTGCAAAGGTCTGGAACTCATGCCACCATGGCTGTGCATGCCTCCCAGCTTCAGGACATAAGCCTTTCTCTTTATTCACTTCTTTCTCTCTTGCTAGCCAGACTTTTTCTTTTTAGTTTACTTCTGCTTAGCTGGTATAAGTACATTCATATTCTATCCTTTTTGTGTTCTCTTCTCCCCAAAACAGCCTCACAATATAATTAAAATTAAAGAGGGAGCAATAGTTGACATGAATGATCATGGTCATGTGTGTATTTTAGTTACATTATTCTTATTATGAGCGTTTGTTAGAAATACTAAGGCTGTGACAAATATCCACTACATTGTTTGTTGAACTCCTGATCTATGGCTTAAGTTCTCACATTGAATCTTTATAGTCATTTCCTCATATCCCCAGACATGACTGAAAAGCTGGAAATTATCGCTAGTCCTGTGTTCCATCCACATTTCCTAGAGGAGCTAGAATCTTGAATTTTGGAGTTAAAAAGGATGGATATCTGTGCCAACTCCTGTTGTCATTATATAATGTTTTCTGGGATCTCATGCCTCCAAGCGAGTCTCATTACTATTTTACCCTTAATGCATTCCTGTTGCTTGAGGTAGTAACAGTCTATATTTAGAGTGCCCAAGATTCATGGTTCAGGTCTTTTCCCGTAAATGAGTGAGACACCATAGTTCATAGAATTCTTGAGCATCTTTTGGTTCCTTGGTGCTTTGTGTTGGGAACATATAGCTGATGAAAGTAGAGTTCCTTGGGGGAGTTTACAGTCTTGTGGGGGCCCGGAAGGGAGGCACAGATTATTAGCACTCAAAGTAGCACAGTGTGGTCAAGAATATAGGAGTCATCTACCCAATTAGAGAGGTGGGGAGCAGGAATTGGGTTACACTTCGGATAGTAATACCAGAGTAAATTTTCACTTTAAGGGTAGTAGGACTTAGCCCAGGTGAAGGGTTTAGGGATGACAAAGTGGAAGGAGGTTAATATTAGATTGCATTGGAAGGACTGCAACACCAGTAAAGTGAGGGAGAACATGCTGGACTCTGGAGACAGTTGAGTAATTTGGTGTGGCACAGGGACAAGGTGTATCTGAGCAATAAAAGAGAGAGACTGAGGAGATGAGGATGGTCATCATGAGGGTACTTTTTCATGTCATATTAAGGAGTTAGATTTATTTTTAGAGTGAAGTGTGCTATTACATCTAAGTTTACGAGTGTTTCTTTGTTTTATTTTGGTGGGAATTGGTATTGAGCTGGAGAACATGGGCAGAGCTAGATGAGGGAAAACTTGATAAGAAACTCTTAGGAACATGGATGAGGAAAGTGAAGGCCTGAACTATAGCTGTGGCAACGGGACTGGAGATAAGGTGCTAGATTTGAGTAGTATTTGGGAAATATATGTGATATAATTTGGTAAGGTCTTCAAACTTTAAAGAATTGTATCATTTTCCACACTAGCAGCTTTACACAGTAGCAGTTGAACCTTGTGGCTACACTGTTAGATCTTAAGTCAGAAAATTCTTTGTAGGGAGATTAAATAACAGACATGCCATCCCAGGAGAGTTCTGATGATACTCTCATACTAGCCACTTTCTGTCTGTAGTGTAGTGCAGTATGGAGAGGAGAGAGATGGCCAGAATGGAGGAGAATGCATTCAGTTTAATTTTTTGGTACTGGGGATTGAACCCAGGGATGCTTTACCACCAAGCTACATCTCCAGTTCTTTTTATTTTTTTTATTTTGAGACAGGGTTTCATTGAGTTGCCCAGGCTGGCCTCAAACTTTCGATCCTCCTGCCTCAGCCTCCTGAGTCGCTGGGATTACAAGCGTGCGCCACCATACCCCTGCTTCTTGTGGTTATTGTGGCTCGTCAGAGCTTAGAGTCCATGCAGGGTTTCATCACCCAGTTGCAGCACCAGCAACTGAGTGAATGGCAGTGTCTGCACCCCCCAGCTTCTGCCAGTACTGCTGAGTGCTTTTGGGGTGCTCCTGTGCTTGATTTCAAGTTTCTGAGAATACTCTCATGTAATCCCAGCTAGAGCAGGAGAGAAGAGAGGCAGAAATGAGGGCAAAACGGGAAGAGGAGGAGCGAAAGAGGCAAGAAGAGCTCCGGAGACAACAGGAGGAAATTCTTCGGAGGCAGCAGGAGGAAGAGAGGAAAAGGCGGGAGGAAGAAGAGCTTGCCCGAAGGAAACAGGTACATCTCTGGGAACTGTTACATTTGTCAGAGTAGGGGTTCCGTGATCTGCTCACCAAAGCAGGGGGGGTATTAGCATAATTAAGATCAGAACTTTAGAAGACTCACTCACCTTTATAGAGAACCTTTGTTTTCCACCAGTGCCCATAGTCTTAGTAAATCATTCTTCGAATTGATTTCTTTTTCATAATTTTCTGCATTTTATAAACCAGTTAGATTTCAGAAGTTCTAGCCTTTCTGCTAAAAACATGAGGGAGTAATTTTGGTGAGCAGCATAAAATATATATATTTTTTAAAGTCAAGTGTGTTTTCAGAAAATAAAATCTGCAATAACATAAAGTGGTTAGTCTTTAAATGTTGGTTCAGTGGCATTATATACACTCATGGTGTTGTGTGACTTCACTACTATCTGTCTACTGAGCTACTTCATCTTCACACACTGAAACACCTTACCCATTAAACAGAGAGTCCCATTTCCTGCTTCCCTCTGTCCCCAGTAACCACAATTCTTTCTCTGTGAATTTGTTCCTGATACCTATAATTGGAAGTATGCAATGTTTGTCTTTTTTGTGACTGGCTTATTTCATTTAAGGTTCATGCATGTTGCAGCATATGTCAGAATTTCCTTCCTTTTTAAGGTGGTGTATATTCCAGTATACATTTTATTTATCCATCTCTTGATGGACATTTGGATGACTTCTATAATTGGCTATTGTGAATACTGTTGCTGTGAACATTGATGTATAGATGTATTGAGTTTTACTTACAACTTTTGAGTATATACCCTGAAGTGGAGTTGCTGGATCATATGCTAATTCTATTTTGAATTTTTTGAGGGACCACCATGCTGTTTTTCACAGCTGTTTTACCATTTTTTGTTCCTACAACAACACATAAGGGTTCCAGTATCTCTACATCCTTGTCACACTTTCTGGTTTTGTTTTCTTTCTGAGGGCCTTCCCTGCTGGGTAGGAAGCCATATCTCGTGGTTTTGATTGATATTGAGCATCTATTGAGCATCTTTTCATATGTTCACTCATGCAAGTATCTTTATGATATTGTACTTCTCATTGACTTAGACCTTTGCCCTCTATTCTTTCCCTTAATGAATCTTTTCTGAGGGATTAGGGAGGAGGAAATAAAAACCAAAACTCCATACATGTAACTATATATAGCTCTCCCTTGGTATCTGCAGAGGATTGGTTCCAGGACCTCTATAGGTCCTAAAATTCCAAAATCTCAAGATGCTCAGGTCCTTAATCGTATCTTCCTGTATAGTTTAAATCATCTCTAGATAACTGACAATACCTAACATAATGTAAATATTATGTAAGTAGTTGTTATATACTATATTTTTAAGGTAATAATGACCAGGTAAAAAGTTTGTATAGCTTAATATAGTTTTCTGAATATTTTTATTTTGTGGTTTGGTCAAATCCATAGATAAAAAGGGCCAGCTGTATTTTTTATAACTTACATTTTTATAACTACATTAATGAGTATGTCAAATATACCTCAACAGAACTACATTGTCGTATTTGCTAGCTATATGAAAATTTTTTATGTTCTAAATTATAATGATTTAGCCAATTCCCTATTGTGAGACATGAGGCTTGTTCCTATGTTTTAACTGTTTTATATATAAGAGTGCTTAAAAATCCTTATAGCTAAGTCTTTTCTAAGTATTGGTAAATAGTGAGGCTTAACATTTTTCATGTAGTTTTCACTGTATGTCTGTTCATGTGCTTGGTCCATTTTTCTTTGGGGCTTTTATATATAGACTTCCATAGAAAGAATCTGCTCTTCACTGACCCAGAAGTCTAGCCTCGCTGCACATATATATCCCACTTATAGGCCCCAGGAAGTGCTCTGTGAAGAACAAAAGGATTCATGCTGAGATGAGAACAACTCATCTGTATGAGTATTATGCAGCAGTATTAAAAGGCTCTGAGAAGTATCACAGTGACAAAATCCATTTAATTCTGTAGTGCTCGGTGT
Organism: Marmota flaviventris; assembly: GCF_047511675.1. Taxonomy (NCBI): domain Eukaryota; kingdom Metazoa; phylum Chordata; class Mammalia; order Rodentia; family Sciuridae; genus Marmota; species Marmota flaviventris. The sequence continues at coordinate 6,736,391 of NC_092508.1, read as the reverse complement.
TTGCTAAATGACTTTGACAGCAGGATCCCTTTCTGTGTTGTATTTGATGATACTGGTGGGATTTTTGTTTTTCAGAACATGTTCTGGGACACATGGCTTTCTCAGTACTTCTGACTAGAAGAACTTATTCTTACCTCATCAGGAATTTTTGGTGGCTATAATGATTAACTATGCCTTAAGTTTCCAGCTGATTAAAGAATAGGAGTTAAAGGTACCAATGGAGAAAGCGAAGCCTAAATTCTAATGTAGTTCCTCTAGGGTTAATCAGTAAATGATGTAGCTAATAGAAAAGCCAGAATAGACTTCACAATGTACTGCAATTTTAACTACTAATATTTTAAATACAACTTTATTTATTCTTAGGTGCCACTTCTCCAACTTATATAATACTTTTTACTCTAGATCCTCATTATATACTTTTTTATATTTACTGTTCACAGAGACTCAGCACATCATCTATTCCTTTCTAAATTATAACTAATTGATATGATACCAATAGATAAATCGAGTTTAACCTTGCTCCTCTACCCTTTATTTCTTCAGGAAGAGGCTCTGCGACGCCAGAGGGAGCAAGAAATTGCATTAAGACGACAGCGAGAAGAGGAAGAAAGACAACAGCAAGAAGAAGCTCTCAGACGACTGGAGGAAAGGAGAAGAGAAGAGGAAGAAAGGCGGAAGCAGGAAGAATTGTTACGCAAGCAGGTGGCCAAGTGTTTCCTTCTAATTGCTTCTCTGAAACTAAGAATTAGGACATTAACATAGCCTATCTAAAGCCTTTTCAGTTTGTTGAAAGTTACCCAAATAAGCCTAATTGGCTCTTTTTTGTTATTGTTGTTTTATTTTCAGTACTGGGGATCGAATCCAGGGCTGCTCTTTCTTTGAACTACACTTTGCACTTTTTATTTTAATTTTGAAATACAGTCTCCTTAAGTTACTGCACTAGTAATTTTCTTGCCTCCATCTTCCTGGTTGCTGGGATTACAGGTGTGCAACATCATGTCCAGCACCCTAAATGGCTCTTGTTACTTCTGTCTAAATTCTTTTTATCATCAAATGAAACCCTGTTTCCTGGGATAAAAATAAAACCAGTCTCTCTATAATGATGAAAAATGTAAATTATTTTTTAGCAAGTTTCAACTTTATACAAAATAAACAGAATAGTACATCAAATTCCCATAAACCACCCAGCTTCTGTAGTTACTAATGGAATGATTTTTGTATATGGTGTGAGATAAGGATCTGATTTCATTTGGCATGTGAATATCTAGTTTTTTTTAGAACCATTTGTTGAAGAGACAGTCCTATTCTTAAGTCTTACCATCTTTATCAAAAACCAACCAACTCTGAATTTATGGATTTATATCTGTGTTATTCTCTCACTTTCTTGGTGGCATGCTTTGAAACACTTAAATTTTAAATTTTGATAATGTCCAATTTATCTGGTTTTTTTCCCTTAAATTTTATAGTTTTAGTTGGTATTTTAGATGTAGATTTTTATATTCTGAAGGCATTTTTTTTTTAAAGATAAATTTTTGTAACATAATTTCTCACAAGCTATGTCTTCTCTGTTCTTTGATAAACAGAGAGATCATATTTTCTTAACCACCCCTTCCCCTTCTTGGGGAGTAGTGCTGAGGATTGAGTCCAGGCCTTGCATATATACTCCACCACCGAACTGCTTCCCTAGCCTAGTTGGATTTTGTTTGTTTGGTTGGAGTTTTTTATTTTTTCTCATTGTCTTTCTCTAAAAATATTCACCTACATGAAAATATCCCCTGCTTTTCAACCCCCCCCCCCACAAAAAATCCCTTTATATTTAATTTTATAAGTAAGTAATTGCTTTTTGTGTATGATATGAGGAATGGGTATTTCCTTTCTCCATTGAAATTCTTTGGTGCTTTTGTCAAAGTCAAGCATATAAATGATTCTTTTTCTGGACTCCTTTTCCACAGATCAACCTGTGTGTGTGTGTGTGTGTGTGTGTGTGTGTGTGTGTGTATCTATTTAGTTTTATTTAATGTTTTTTTTTTTTTTTTTAATTTGTAGTTGGATACAATATCTTTATTTTATTTATTTATTTTTATGTGGTGCTGAGGATTGCACTCAGGGCCTCAAACTTGCTAGGTGAACCCTCTACTACTGAGGCACAGCCCTAGCCATTCACCTTTATTTTTAAATAAGTAATGCACTGATTTATTTTTTATTTTTTTATTTTTTTGGTACTGGGCATTGAACCACTGAGCCACATTCCTAACCTCCCCCTCCCCACCCTTTTTTAAAATTTTGAGATAGGGTTTCCCTAAGTTGCTTAGATCCTGGATAAGTTATTGCGGCTAGCCTCAAATTTGTGATCCTCCTGCCTTAGCCTCCCAAGCTGCTGGGATAAGGGCTGTGCACCAGCTTGCAGTGATTTGATTACTGTAGTTTTCTCTGAGACTTGAAGTAATCCAATATGTCTTCTAGATTTGTTCTTTTATGCAGAACTGTTCAACTATCTTAGATCTTTTGCCTTTTATTAAAATTTAAAACCATCTTTTTTTTTTTTTTTTTTCTGAACAAATAAAAGCCTACTGTGATTATAAATAGGATTGCATTGAGTCATTGGAAATTGGGGAGAGTTGGCGTTTTAATATGTATTGAGTATTCTAGTCAGTGAATGTGGTATATCTTTTTATTTATGTTTTCCTTTCTCAGTAATATTCTAGAGGTTATGAACAGCTTTTGTTAAATTTATTGAGTATTTTAATTTTTATGCTGCTATTAATGGAATTTAAAAAGTTGTTTGCCAGTTAGTTGTTGCTCCTGTATAGAATTGCAGTTGTTTTGCTTGTATTGATCTTGTATCTTGAGACTTTTAAAACTCATTTATTGCTTACAATATTTTAGGTGATGCCTTAGAATTTTCAATGTGAACCTTCATCTCTGATCCAATAGAAGCAGTTTTAATTCTTCCCTATTCAGTCTTGGATAGAAGTAAAGTTGACAATGGATGGTCTTGTTTCTAATTTTAGTGAAAAGATATTCAGTGTTTCATCATTAAATATATTGAAAGTTTGGGGGTTTAGGGATTATAGCTCAGTGACAGAACATACAAAAGGCCCTGGATCCCATCCCCAGCAACCCCCTTATCCAAAATGTTGAGAGTGTTTTGTAGATGCAAATTATATGCATAATTATATAATTATACTAGAATTTTCTGTCTATCCCTAGTTTGCTGAAAATTTTTTTCATAAATAGTAGAATTTGTAAATTACTTTATCTGTATTTATTGATAATAGTTGTTACCTCATTTCTGCTCATATTCTGTTGTCTTGACTGAGTGGTAAACCAACTTGGTATTCCCTGTTTGTTATGTTAACCTAATTTGTTACTATTTTGTTAAGGATATTTGCATCTATGTTCAAATGAAGGTCTATAATTTTCTTAAAATCTATTTGTCACATTTTGGTGTTAGATTATGTTACTCTCTTAAGTCAGAAAATAATACTTTTCACTAGCTTTTGAAGTCTTATTAAGATTGGCATTAGTTCTTCATTGAATATTTGATAGAATTCACCATTGAAACCATCTGGTCTTAGAATTTTCTTTGTGGAAAGGATTTTGATAAAGTGATCTTTTTTTTTTTAAAGCTATAAGATGAATCAGGGTTTTTATTTTATCTTGTCATCAGTATTTGTCATCTGTGCTTTCTGACAAAGTTGCCAAATTTAGCCGACACATATTTGTTCATTATTTTTTTTTTTTTTACTTTTTGGGGTGGGGGAATTGTAGTGAGCTACGTCTCCAGCCCTTTTTATTTTGGAGGTAGGGTCTTGCTGAGTTGCCTAGGCTCACCTTGGACTTGTAATCCTCTTGCTTTAGCCTGCCAAGTAGCTGGGATTACATGTGTGAGCCACTGCCCTCAGCTTTACCATTTTTCTCATGTATGTATAATTTAGAGCAGTAGTCTCTTTGATACCTCATTTTGACAGTATTTGTTTTTCTCAGTCTTGCCCATTTATCAAGTTATATCCCCATCTTTTGAAAGAACCGATTTTGGCTGTGTTTTTTGCTCTTCTGTCTTTGCATTGATGTGTACTATCATCACTATTATTTTCTTCCTTCTACTGTCAGTTTAATTTGCTTTTCCTTATTCTAGTTTCTTAAAATGAAGATTTAGATAATTTTACATTTTTTGTATTTTTTTTTCTGATAAGCACAAAAAAAGTAGTAATTTCCCTCTAAGCACTGCTTTGGCTACATCTCACAATTTTTGATGTGTTATATTTTTGTTATAATTTAGTTTAAAATATTTTCTAGTGATTTCTGCTTTAGCCTGTGGATTATTTGGAAATGGGCTACTTATCTTCCAAGTATATGAGAGTCTTTCCAGATAATCTTATTTATTAATTTCTATTTTACATTGTATTCAGAAAACAATCTGTAAGATCTCTGTGTTTTTAAACTTATTGACTCTTTTTGTATTGACTGTGCTTTGTGCCTTTCCAAAGGCATTCCTCGGTGGTTCAGTATAATGTTCTATGGATGACAGGTCAAGGTGGTTGATAGAATTCAACTATTTTATATCCTTAATTTTTATCTACTTGTTATATCAATTGCCAAGAGAGGGATGCTGAGATTTTTTTTTTTTTATTTGCCCATTTGTCCCTATCATTGTTAGTATTTGCTATGATGAGCTCTCTTTTTAGTTGCATGCAAACCTATTGGTGTTGTCTTCTTAATGAACTTTCCAAGGTTGTGAGATGTTCCTATTTACCTCCTCATATTCCTTATTGAAGTCTATTAAGGTGATATTATATAGTATGGTATATATTTTTATTTTCTCATTATTTCACTTTCTTTGTGTATCTAATGATTTTTAAAATTGTAGGGGCTGGGGTGGTGGCTCAGCAGTAGAGTGCTTGCCTAGCACATATGAGGCACTGGGTTCGATTCTCAACACCACATATAAACAAATAAATGAATCAAGGTCCATCAATAACTAATAAATGTTTTTAAAAAGGTATTAAAAATTGTATAGTGGGGGCTGGGGATATGGCTAAAGCGGTAGCGCGCTCGCCTGGCATGCGCGGGGCGCTGGGTTCGATCCTCAGCAACACATAAAAATTAAATAAAGATGTTGTGCCCGCCGAAAACTAAACAAATATTTAAAAATTCTCTCTCTTAAAAAAAAATTGTATAGTGAGCATTGGGAATGATATGGATTCTTTTTCATTCCTTTAAAGGGTTTGTTCTGGCTTTCATTGAACTCAGTCTTCATCCTCTTCCTGACCACTCCTCTGGTGGGAGGCAGTTGGAATCTACTCTCAGTTCTTGTAGTTTCCAGCTGCTCCCTTTAGACTCCATCCCTGAGGTCTGCCCCGAACCTGTAGCTAGAGTTGTCAGCAGGTCTGAGGCCTCATCTCTTGTATAACTCCCTTCCTTCTTCCAGCCCCATTTGCAGATGTTCCCCCTGAATATGGCCACTCTTCTATCCCAGAACCTTCTCTTTAGCATCTCAAGCTAATTGAGCCCTTTGTGAATTGGGGAGGGTCCTCAGGCAAAATGTCACAAACTTGGAAACCTTACACATTTGGTTATGTATAGTATGTATGTGTTATTTATTTTGAGGTGCTGGGGATCAACCCAGGACCTCACACATTCTATAGGCAAGTGCTCTACCACTGAGCTACATCCCCAGCCCACATTTTTTTTTTTTTTAAGAATAGAGTCTTCCTTTATTTCCCTCTGGTGGTGTTTTATGTTTTGTTTTGTTTTGTTTTTTACCTTTTGGTTTTGATTCTTTGAAATCTGTTCAGCTTTTATAATTACATGTGAGATAGTTGGTCCAATTATGGTGTTTTGCCACTACAGAAAACCAGAACCCCAGAGCATGTCATTCTGTTTAAGAATATAAGTAGATTTATTTATTGTTATATAAATAACTTTATTTTCAAAATAGTTTTAGATTTTCAGATGATTTTAGAAAATAGTATAGAAAGCTCTCATATATCCCCTATAGTTTCGCCTGTTATTAATAGATTAGTATGGCACATTTGTTACAGCTGATAAGCCAGTTAATTATTGTTAACTCAAGTCCTTTATTGTTTCCTAAGACTTTTCCCTAACATCTTTCTTCTGTTCTAGGATTCCATTTCAAATACCACATTATATTTAGTTGGGTCCCCTTAGGTCTTTCTTGACGGTGACAGTTTTGCAGACTTGACTTAACCCTCCATCGCTTTGGGGTGCCAGGGTTTAAACTTAGGGTCTAAACTGCATCACTGAGCTACATGTTCCCCCCAGCCATTTCTTTGTTTTCGATGAGCTTAGGAGTTTTGAGAATTACTGGTCATTTTATTGGTAGGGTATCTTACATTGGAATTTGAAGTTTTCTCATGAATAGCTGGGGTTACAGGTGTTTGGGAGGAAGATTACAGAAGCAAAGTGAATTTTCATTACGTCATATTAAGGGTACATATTGTCCATGATTTTTGACTGCTGATGTACACTTTGATTACGTAATTGGCTTCAGTTAGGTTTGTCAGGTTTATCACTCTGAAATTATCCCTCCTTGCTGTGTTCTTTGGAAGTCACTATGTAAGTCCACACTTCAGGATGTGTTTTTTTTTTAATGTAAATTGACACAAAGCTGGAGATGACTGACTTGTGCCTGGGTTGTAGATTAAAACTCTCTCAGAAACTGAAACTCACTTTTTCATGGGTAGATAGCTTCCCAGATAGCTTGTGTAGTGATCATTTTTTAACAGTTAAGTTGCTTAGTCAATGTGCTCTATACCAGTTATCATGCTTGTTTTATGGTGGTCTATGAGACCACTAGGAAATAGTTTCTGTCTTCAAGAAACTTGCAGCCTATAGGTGATGAAGCTGCAAAAAATAAATAAATAAAAGCCACAGTTAGGATACTTTCAGCTGTGAAATGGAACTGCACACCTGAAGGTGATTCAAACAACAGGTGACATTGTTTGTTGCCTTGCTTACCAAGGAGGTCTAACCATAAGTGTTACCCACTTGCTTCAGGTGACAAGGATGCCATTAGGATTCAGTTCCATCACATACTTCTGCCCTTTTCTTTTTTGGGGGGGTACTGGGGGTCAAATACTGGGAGTGGGGTACTGGGATTGATCTACCACTGAGCTATATCCCCAGTTGTTTTTATTTTGAGATGGGGTCTCTCTTATAGTTGCTCATGCTGGCCATGAACTTGTAATCCTCCTGCCTTGGCCTCCTAAGTTCCTGGGATTACAAGTGTGGCAGTCTTAACTTCTGAATTCATATTTTTTATCTCATGTTTAGGAATTTGGAGTATCTTGCCCTTGTATAACCTGTGTCCAAAAGGGAGTGATTCTTGTCTCGTCCTTTGTTCCTTTTGTCTGGAAAGAATGTCTTTCTTAGTAATTTCCTAGTAGATGACACTTTGGTCTAAATTAGATCTGCATCAGTGATTCTAGGAGACTTTGTAAGGAAGAAGACTGAAAGAAATGGTCACTGGCTATGTAGAAACAAGCTGCCTCAATTGTACTAGAAGCAAATAGGAGAGTCAGATGAGGGGTAGTTTTGCATAATGAAAAGATAGAGGTGAAATTCATCTCCCAGAGTCCCCTTAGAGTGGCTGACATCTGACCTAAATTTTGTAGAACATATTACCCTGAGACAGAACATTGTAGGCACAGCAAACAGATTGCAAAGGCAAGGAGTCTTTTTTTTTTTAAACAGTTCTGGAGGGAATAGTGGTTTTTGAGGGAAGGAACCAGAAGGAAAATGAGCCTAGTTAAGAGAAAAGTTAGTAAAAGGTGAAGAATGGATCAAGGACAGATGTTTTTAAAGAATTTTGTGGCTGTGGGTGAGATGAGATCCAGTGGTGGAATTAAGTGGTCTTAAGAAGTTCCTGTAGGGCTGGGGCTGTATCTCAGTGGCAAAGAACTTGCATAGTACAGGTAAGACAGTGAGTTCTATCCTTAGCACTGCATTTAAATAAATAAATAAACAAACAAACAATAAATAAATAAAATGCAGGTTGTCTCTCTCCAACTATAAAAAGAAAAAAGAGAAAAAAAAAAGTTGTTCTTGTTCTAGAATTGGCTGAAGTTTTATGGTAATCAAGATCCTTCCTGGATCTTGGTACTTCTTGCACTGAACACCCTGGAAAGCTCCTGAACCTCAAACAGAGCACTCTTTTTAGGAGACTTTTCTGCAGCTAGTGACGAGCCACTTTGAGATCAGGGCTTTCATCAATATACTTTCAAAGTGACAGTTGTATAATTCATTAAAGTTGCCTCCTTTTGAGTGTGCCAGGCCTTTGTGGGTACTGTAAATTGTTTTAAAAGAAAACTCATTTCTGAGCCAAGGATGGTGGCATGTGCCTATAATTTCAGAGGCTGAGGCACGAATATTATAGGTTCAAGGCCATCCTGGGCAACTTAGTGAGACCCTGTCTCAAAAAATAAGAAGGGCTAGGTGTGTAGCTCAGTGGTAGAGCATGCCTGGTTCAGTCCCTAGTACTGCAAAGCAAAACAAATGTTTTGCCTTGGGTCATGTTAAACAGGGTTTCTGCTGTCATTTTTATAAGCTATTCGATAGAAGCTTTCAGAAGTGATTCAGACCTTTTCCCCTACAATTAATACTTTTTTTTCCCCCCTTTTCTTTAATTTTTCCTTCTGGAAAGGAAGAGGAGGCTGCCAAATGGGCCCGGGAAGAAGAAGAAGCCCAGCGTCGATTAGAGGAGAACCGGCTGCGAATGGAAGAGGAGGCAGCCAGACTCCGGCATGAAGAGGAAGAGCGGAAGAGAAAAGAGCTTGAGCTGCAGCGGCAAAAGGAGCTTATGCGCCAGAGGCAACAGCAGCAAGAGGCCCTGCGCAGGCTACAGCAGCAGCAGCAGCAGCAGCAGCTGGCACAGATGAAGGTAAAGCCCAAGACAGTAATGAGAGGGGCCACTTGCTAACTGGTTTTAGTTACATAGGTACTGGTTTTCTTTACCATTGATTGTTACTATCGAATGTTTTCATCCTCAATAAAATAAAATACAGTGTGTTTACTTTGATTGATAAGAATATAAATGAGAGGAATGAACAGAAGGGGCTAGGATGTAAGCAGCTATGCAGGTGTGGACGATCTGTTTGATCCATAAATTTAATGGGGCTCTATGGTTGTTGAAATGCCCATTCCATTACCATTTAGCAAAACTGAGCCAAAGATAAAAGGGGGAAGGCTGTCACCCTCAGAATTCTCATGGACTTAAAGAGTAGTCAGCATCTCAGCATCTGGATATGTAAATGGGAACCAGAGCATAGGGCTTGAATACAGTTGGCTATGGGGATTTATTGAAAGTCAGATTAAGAGCTCATGTGTACAAAGGATTATTTTAGGAGAACTCAGAGCATCATTTGAATTAAGAAGAAAGTGAAGCCTGGGAGCCCAGTAAAGAGGGGTGGTGGTGGTGGTGAGGCTGTGAATAGTAGGGGCCAGCGATAGAGGACTGGCCTGAGGCACGCAAACAGCAGGTCTGTCCCTCTGATTCTGAAGGACAAAGGCAAAAGCTGGGTGGCTACTGGAGAGCAAGCCTTCAGCTACTGGGCAAGTAGTGGAACTATTAATGAAACTGGAATAACTGGGAAAGGAGGAACAGATTTTTGGAGGTTCTAAATAACTTCCTGCTGGGTCTGCAGTTAGCAATAAAGTTAGTTTCCCTGTCTTCAAAGAGCTCACAGGATAAAAGCTTTCATAAAGAGGAATTTAGAATATTGTGTGATGAGTATAGTGGGAGAGGTGGCATTATGACGGTAGTTCTCATTGTATGGTCACCTGCTAACTCATTGGACATGCAGTCTCTCTGATCATTATACCTCAGACCTACTGAGTGCACTCCTCTAGGGTAGGGGTGGAGTCCAATGAGCTTGTGTTTGTACAAACTCTCAAAATGATTCTGATGCTTGCTAAAATGTGAGAAGCACTGCCCTGTCGCAGTCTGGCTGGGCACAAAATCACGAGCCACTCTAGCAGGAACAAACTTTATTTCCAAAACTCCCGCGAACTCCACGCACGCGGCCTTCTCCCGGGACACACCACACCAACCATAAATCCCTCCTCTGGAAATCCCTCCTACCGCACTTCCCCAACTGATGGGAACTCTCTGGGAATCCCCGCTAGAGCTCCAAAGTAGCAGGCCCAGGCGGACAGCAGGGGTCTAATATCCAATTGAATTCACATCTTAACATAATCATTATCATCTCAATGGCTTGCTGGAGTCACCTTTCAACCAAAAATGCCATGTGTCATTCCTACTGGCTATGGCTCTCAGCACTGCCCATCTGGGATGTTTGGAAAGGCTTCCGGCAAATGATTGCTTCCCAACAGTTTTCAGGGATGGAAAATTTTTCCAAGTTACACAGGCAGTATGTGGCGGGTAGGTTATGAGAGAGGTCAGAGGGTGAGCAGAGGCATGGAGTTTAGAAACACTATGGAACATTTGGGGAAATTTAAAAAGCAGATTACTATCACTAGTGTATGTATGAAGTGTGAGTTAAATATGGGCAAGGTTCCTCATGCCTTGGGCTCTTCCCACCCTGTTAAAGATTTAGTATTTAAAGGTGTGGAGAACACTGGAAACAACACCATTTGTAGGAAAGCTTAATGGGAGTTAGACATAAGGGAGGAAAGGTAGATCAAGGCCCAGTGGTGGGTGTGAGTTTGGAAAGGAGGGGCCTGATTATTAAGTGCTTGTTTTGTGTCAGGCACAGTAGTGGCAACTTTCCATATGTTATATAATTTAATATTCACAAAGTTTTCTTAACAAAGTTTAGATACTGATGCCTGTATTTACCAAAGAGGACAAATGCTGAGAGGCTGAGTCCCTTGCTGTGGGTTCCCATGAGAGATGGTAGCAGATGTCTTTGGCTCCAGGAGCCATGAACAGGATGACGGAAGACCTTAGGAGTCTGCATCACATGACATGGTGACTGATCAGAATTTGGGGTGTCAGGGACAAAATCATGGGTAATTTCCAGATCTTGTGTGTCTGGTTTTTGCCTCTTACTCTTCCACTGAAAGAAGATAAAGAACTCAAGAATCAGCTTTATTGAGATTATTCACATATCATCAATTTAAGTTAGGGTATATGATTCGGTGGTTTTTAATCTATTCACAGATATGTGCAACTGTTAAACAATTGAATTCAAAATGTTTTCATCACTTCCCTTCCTCCCAACAGAAACCCTGTGTCTTTTGATGTCCTGACTGCCTCAACCCTAAGTTACCTCTAATTTACTTTCTGCCACTAGAGATTTGCCTATTCTGGATATTTTTGTGTCTGGCTTCTTCCATTCCACATAGTATTTTAAAGGTTCACCCATATTGTGGCATGTAGAAACCTTCATTCCTTTTTATGGCTGACACATATTTTCTCATATGGGTAATGCCACATTCTGTGCATCTATCTATTCATTTATTTGGACATTTGAGCTCTTTCTATCTTTTGGTTATCATGGATAATGCTGCTATAAATATTCATATACAAGCTTTTGTGTGGCTGTTTGTTTCATTTCTCTTGGGTATAAAACCTAGGAATGCAATTGTTGAATCAGTATTGTGTGTTTAATACTTGAGGGAACTGCTGGCTATTTTCCAGAGAGGTTGCACCTTTTTACATTTCCACCAGCAGTGCACAAAGTTTTTGTTCTTCTTTACTCTGGAGAGCAGATCTGTGAAATAGAGAGTATATGTAGTGTATGCATATGTATGTGTGCATATAGATGGGAGTTGGGAGAGAGAGAATGAATATACACTGGGATCTTAAGACTATATCTGTGGTTACTGGGAGATTGGCTGCATCAGATCTTAAAGATATACAGATTTTCAGGTTTCATTTGCATATTCTTGCTTGATATCTGGGCATGGTAGAGCTAGTGCATCTCTGTTTTTATAGGTCCCCTCAGGTGGCAGTGCCAGGTTTCAGATCTGACACCTTACATGATTTTGGGTAGTGCTTTCCAAGTATGTCATTTCCTATGGAGAAAACATTTCTGCTCAATTTTGCCTACATTGTTCCCACCTGTCTTTTCTCTGATAGCTTCTCTCTGGTAGCTTCCCCTTTCTTGCCCAACACAGGTACATATTGAGAGAAATGCCCTACTGCCTGTCCTGTTGGGTAAAAAATATTAAGGGTTGATTATGTTTAGTAATGTTGAAGGCATTCATTTGTTATTTGGCAATATGGAAGATGATTTAAACTATTATACCTTTAAAGTCTAATTAGAATTATTTGTTGTTATGTTTAAGACCCATAAGATGCCCCAAATTAAGGTGTATCATTTTCTGGCCAAGAGGAACAAGGGATTCTCTTAGAATAACCAGGATTTGAGAACTCAGGATTTCAGGACTCATGTGCTTAAATTACTTTCTAGTTAGTAACTTTAAAGAAGAGAGAAAAGTAGAATTATTGATCAAAAACAGTTCAGTATTCATGACCAGAGCTACAGCCTGGGTAGCAGTGACTTTTTCATTCATAAAAGAATGAGAACTAGCCGGGTGCAGTGGTGCATGCCTATAATCCTAGCAGCTCAGGAGGCTGAGGCAGAAGGATCGAGAATTCAAAGCCAACCTCAGCAAAAGTAAAGCACTAAGCAACTCAGACCCTGACTCTAAATAAAATTCAGAATAGGGTTGGAGATGGGGCTCGAAAAAAAGGGAGACCTATACCTGCATCTTTCATTAGCTGTCTCCTCAGATCCCCTTCAGAAATCTTGTTCCTAACCTGTTCACTGGATGGTAGCACACCATGTTCTTCATTACCTTCTTGGATTAAAAATTCTTAAGCCAATTTAGTTATTCTTTGATAACTCCTTTCTCTTTGTGACTACATATTGCTGTATATGTCAGTGCCAGATGTAAAAAAAAAAAAAATTGCCACCCAAAATGACAGAACAACTATAAGTGTATATGTGTGTTTTTAGTTAAAATAAACTTAGTTTGGGGAAATGACAAAACTGAAGCAAAAGAAGCGAACTGAAAGAATAGTATGAGAAAGAAATGAATAAGGAATTTTGAAATTAATGTTGTGAGTGGAGTTGAGGTAATCCTGGATATTCCAGCTGTACGTAATGCATTGCTGCTTCTTATTTTTCCTGTCCACATTTCTTCACAAACTCTCCTGCCTTCCTTTATTTGTTAGCTCCCCTCTTCTTCAACGTGGGGCCAGCAGTCTAATACAACAGCTTGTCAGTCCCAGGCCACACTGTCATTGGCTGAAATCCAAAAACTTGAAGAAGAACGAGAACGGCAGCTTCGAGAAGAGGTAAAATTTTTTTAAAGATTTTTTTTTAGTTGTAGTTGGACACAATGCTTTATTTTATTTATTGTTACGTGGTGCTGAGGATCGAACCCAGCGCCTCGCACATGCTAGGCGAACCCTCTACCGCCGAGCCACAACCCCAGCCCGAGAAGAAGTAGATTTTTTTTTAATGTAAGAGTAGTCTGTCTAAGTGATATTCCATAGGATCTAGAGTGTATTATGGGTTAGTAGTTTCTGAAGACAATGGTTACTGTCAGAATTGCTATATGTCTAAATTGTATATTCATTATTAACACTTCAGCCTATAATGTCACCTTGGCAGATATTAAGGATCTAAAAACACTATGATCAGATAGTATAGTTTTCGTAAGTATTTTTCTATAGCTCAAATAAAAGTATGGGTTGTTCAGAATCATGGGTGAGTTTTTGTAAATATCCTTTTGTAAATTTGATGTTTAGAATGCAAAAAAATTTTCTCTAAAGGTTGAGCTCTCCAACTAGCATAGAAAAACTTACGTTGAAAATAATGTATTTCTGCTTTTAATTCTGTATCCTGAAGTTCATTAGGATATGAAGGATACCAAAGAGTAGAAAATAGGGAGAGTAACAGTTCTTGACAGAGAGGGCAACGTGAGCAATTCAGGAGGCCTCGCTGTCAGGTGCCTCATTCAGTGATTAATTCAACACGTACTTCTTGGGTATTCACTGTCTCGTAGTCTAGCATGTGACTGAGTCCAAAAGAGACAAAATTGTCTGCTGGAGGGTCAAAGGTGCCAGAGACAAAAATAACTCTGGAAAGAGAATGGGTGAGTGAGGGAGTCATGGGTAGCATTGGGGGTGGTGTGATAGGTAGTGTGGTCTGGGAGGGTGACATGAAGTAGCAAAGTACTGAAGAACATGCTCTATGTGGGTGTGATTTAAGGCAGAGCAGTCAGCTTGTTGGAGAGTACAAGTTATCATTTTTTTAATTTGGGTTGTGTGATTCACTGAAATAGAGGGTCATGGGGAGAGAGAGAGAAGTTGTTTATATGTGTTAACCGTGTAGTATGCTTGATATTATCCAGTGAGTTAAAATATTTCTTTACCTTGAAAATTATCTTCCACCTTCATTTAAAAAGAAAAGAGGATTGAACTCTTTTTTCTGGAATCATCTTTCTCTAAAAGGCTAAAACTTGTGCAGGTAACTTTGGTTTCTGCTAAATGAAAAAAATAATAGTTGGAATGAGTAAGACTCATAGAACAAATACTTTCTTCCCCTACCTCTGTCCCCCAGCCCATCTCCCCCTACTCTTTCCTTTTTTCCTCCTCTCTGTTCATTTTTTTGCCTCCCTGAAATTAATAACTACTTCATCTGTATTTTCATTTCATTAATTTTCTTTGAAATTTAATTCTTCCTACATCCTACAAAAGTCATAAAATGCCACTCAGTTCATATTTATCACATGGAGAAACATTAGGATGAGGCTTTTTCATTATTTTCCCATGGAGGTATCCTCTTTGGGACCCCCTCACCTGTTCCGATCTGGACACTCTCAGTGCTATGCAACTGTCCATCTGCCCCCCTCATCCTCACCCCCAGACTGATTTTGAATTTCTCCTATGTTCAGTCTCTTTCTTTGTATTTTCTCAATTTTGTCTTTCCTTCTATTGAACTTTTGATGTATGATATCTATTTTAAATTTCTCTTTAGTACCATTTTTTTTTCTTTAAGTATTTGTTTTTATAGGTTCTTTTTGTTTTATGGAATGTACCATCTTATCTTTCTAGGATGTTACTGATATCTTTTTAAAAGCCAGTTTCTATTTTGCTTGTCTTATTTGCTTCCATCGAATTTTGTATATTATATGTTTGGTCTTTGGCATTTGCCTTACAAGCATATGACTGGTAGTTTTTTAAAAGCCAGCTTCTCTTTTCCCTTGTTTGTTTCCATTAAATTTTGTATGTTTGTTTTGGTCTCTTTTTTTTTTTTTTTTGCCTTAGATGCTTATGTAAATGTCTAGTAATCCTGGGCTTATTATTCGTATTTACAAATTAAACACTAAAAAATTGATTGGAATTTCTGGTATATACAACACTGTGGTAGGCTTCCCTATAATGGTTTCTATCTGGGCTGTTCTGCTGGGGGGAGTTGGTAAGTGCCTCTACTATTGGTATTTGTAGATATATTCTCTTGTATGGGTCAGCTTCTATATAGAATTATCTGCCAATCTGGTTTGGCTTTTCCAAACAGAAAACTGAAAATTTTTAGTTTTCTGCTGGGGTGTGAGAGAGACAGTTGCCCAATTGTATAAGGCTGGGGAGGCAGTTTGGGGTCCTTCTGCTTATGTTTACGGACTTCAGCCAGTCTTCTGGTTAAAATGCTGAGCACCTCCTGTTCCTGAGCTTGATACATGAATCTGCCCATTTCTGAGCTTCTTTTTACTTAGGTTTCAGTTTATTGGGTCTGTTGCACTGATTATTGCTGTCTACTTTCTAGCTTTTAAAATTTGTTCTGTTCTGTCTCTATCCTTAGTAGCTTATGCAAAAGCAAATACATGTATGTATAAAGATATATATATATAAAGATTTATATATATTCATAAGGGCACAAATACATGCTGTCATTTTGGTGTGGCTTTGGGAAGTAAACACATGTATTTCATTTCTATGCTTAATCAAAATGCCTACCTAATTTTTAAGAAATAATTTGCTTTTGATCCTTTTCTTCTCCTCTAAGTACCTCTAGCAGTTTATGCCTTCATTTGCAGCAAAAGAATTAACCCCTTCAAGTTGGTGTTCTTTAGCCACTGTATATTACCATTTTGTTTCATGTGCTGGGTGTTTGTAACTTAGCTGAGAACAAGAATCCTGAGCCAGCTTCTGTTCTTATGCAATAGCAAAGGCGCCAGCAGAGGGAATTGATGAAAGCTCTCCAGCAGCAGCAACAGCAGCAGCAGCAGAAACTCTCGGGTTGGGGGAATGTCAGCAAACCCGCAGGCACCACGAAGTCTCTTCTGGAGATCCAGCAGGAAGAGGCCAGGCAGATGCAGAAGCAGCAGCAGCAGCAACAACAGCAACAGCAGCACCAGCAACCAAACAGAGCCCGGAATAACACAGTGGGTTCATTTTCCTAAACTGTTCTTACAGGGACTGGTGATAGTTTATCTTTTCTGACTCTCATGGACTATCTTTTAAATATTATTAATCATAATTCTTTTTCTTTCTTTCTTTAATAGCATTCCAACCTGCACACCAGCATTGGGAATTCTGTTTGGGGCTCTATAAATACTGGTCCTCCTAACCAGTGGGCATCTGACCTAGTCAGTAGTATCTGGAGTAATGCTGACACTAAAAACTCCAACATGGGATTCTGGGATGATGCAGTGAAAGAGGTGGGACCTAGGAATTCAACAAATAAAAATAAAAACAACGCCAGTCTCAGGTAGGGCTCAAAATGATGACATCTATGCACCTTGGGAGGTGAAGGCAGTGGAAATATGGGGTATTTGGGAGACAGGGAAAAGTAGTTAGTTTAAAAGTTTTTATTTCAAAGCACATGAATTATAATTCATATACTGTATCATATATATTCATAATATGAGTTGTAATTATAATGAGCCATAATTATGCTGATTGCTTTCTTCTTCATAAAAGCACATTTATTTTTTGAAGCTCATTCTACTGCTAAGCACTTAATCCATTGTCTGTCAGAGGTAACCACTTCATAAATATTAGGAATAGTATGATATTTTTTCATTTTTGAACATTTATCCAAGGTATTCTTAGCAGTTTTGACATCTTAGCATTTTTTCTAAATTTATATATTTAAGTTATTGAGACTGTAAATGAGTATTACAGATACCTCTGCAGTGACCTTAAACCTGTTTATTTTTAAGGGAAATGAGTTACATTTCCTTTTCATTTTTCTTTCCTCAGTAGACAGTATTGTTTAGTGTTTACATGAACTCAAATCCCAGCACTACCACTTATTAGCTGTGTGACCTTGGGCAAGAGGGAACCTCTTTGGGCCTCAGTTCCCTCATCAGTAAAATGAAGATAATAAAAACAACTTTATGTGTATAGTTGTAAAGATCTAATGAATACATGCAAAGTAGTTAGTAAAGTGCCTGGCACATAGTAACTACTTAATAATGGTAGTGTTGTCAGATTGCTTTTGACTGAGGGCCGACTGTGTTATTGAAAGGACAATAAGTATATGTTAGTTTACTGAGCATCTTTGCCAGGCACTGTGCTATAGCACCATTTTACAGATGAGGAAACTGAGGCTTAGTAAAATTAAATAACTTACTTAAGGACACACAGGAAGAATTTTATCATTTTTTCTAAATAGAAGCCTTGTATTTAAAAACTAGGATACATTAGCTGAGGCTGTATTTTAAGAGGGTATCCAATCCAAATAGTTTTTGAAGCCAAGAATTGGATTACTGGACAGCCATCCCATATTGCCAAGACATTATTTATGATAATTGTAGTATAATCATAAAGTAACAGTTTCTGGGAATATAATATCGCCCTATTGTTTTGCTTTAGTAAATCTGTAGGTGTGTCTAACCGGCAGAATAAGAAAGTAGAAGAAGAAGAAAAGTTGCTGAAGCTCTTTCAGGGAGTAAATAAAGCCCAAGATGGATTTACCCAGTGGTGTGAACAGATGCTTCATGCCCTTAATACGGCAAATAACTTGGATGGTAAGAATTGGGGAGGGAATCCCAGCATGTGGAATGACAGAGCAGGACCCACAAACAGGTTGGCAGATTGGAACAGTGGGCCAGAATTTAGGAGATGAAATCTGAGGAAGTCAGTTTTTACCTACCATAAAATATTAACTCTTTGATAGTTATCATTTATTGCTTATCCAAAGAGTCCCGAAATACTAAGCTCAGATAGGTTATGGGTGATTATCAAAAAATAGCTGCCATCCAGGGCTCTCTTATTGATGTACAAGACAGAGGTCATAATCATTTCAAGAGGAAATTTGCCAGCTGTATCAATCCAAGAGAAGGTAACTCACGTGGTGACCAAGGTCAGCCTGGGCAACAGGAGTGAGGTGATGTGACATCATTCCCTTCCAACCTTTGGGGAGGGGGTGGGGATGGTGATAGAGCAAGGAGACTTATTTTGTGTGGTGTACAACTATGTACGGAAGTGAAAAGTTTTCAGCACCATTGAAGAAAAATTTGTTGATAGTCAGCTGTTTAGAGAACTCTGTCTTAGATGGGTTTAAGTCCTCCTCTCACCCTAAATGTTGAAAGTAGATGGATGAGTGTGTGGAAGGAGGGATTCCCATAATGATAGAACAAGTTAAACTAACTAGTCCACTCTGATAGCTGATCTGAAGCCAAGATAGCAGTGAAGAAATTGAAGGGTTCCTCTGCAACATTATAGCAATATCTGATTGTCTGGAAGTCCACAGAGAAAACAGTCTTAAATAATAATGGCTACCATCCATTAAGCACCTACCATGTGCTAGGCACTATCTACAGATAAAATGTTTTCTCAGTCTTTCAATTTTTGTTGTAATTTTTAAAGATACCTCTACAAGGTAGGTGGTATTATCCCCATTTTATAAATTAGGAAACAGAGGCTCAGAATGGTTAAGTAACTCATCAAGGTCACACAGCCAGCAGATTTCAGAGTCAGGTTTTAAACTCATACCTGTTTAACACTGGTACTTGTGCTTTTTCTCCAGTACCATACTATTTGCAGTTTCTATTTGTTTTCTCTCTAAACATATCTAATTTCCAGGAGAATATAGGTTATCTTTAGTATTTGTTGTAGTGCCTGGCACACATCTTAGCTTTTAATAATATTGATTGAAAAAATCCCCAAATACTTGAGTACTGGACAAGTAACTGTCGCAACCATAGCACTTAGTGAAAATGAGTACATACAACATGTCTTTGAGGCTGTGCTATTTCATATAATTTTTGTAATAGTGATGATAGTGTGTTTTTCATTTCAAAAAACAAATTTAAAGGTTAAAGAATATTTAACCCAATAGCTGCACACCTTTAAAGTTTCTGTCTTTAACATCTGTTTTAGATGTGGCGATATATTAAAATCTGAAACTGTTTTTTCCTATGTGATATATAATTATTTCATTGTTATTCTCTTCTCCCTTCCCATATTGCAGTTCCCACATTTGTTTCTTTCCTGAAAGAAGTAGAATCTCCCTATGAGGTCCATGATTATATTAGGGCCTACTTAGGAGATACTTCTGAGGCCAAGGAGTTTGCCAAGCAGTTCCTTGAGCGCCGTGCCAAACAAAAAGTCAACCAGCAGCGTCAGCAACAACAGCAGCAGCAGCAGCAGCAACAGCAGCAGCAGCAGCAGCAGCAACAGCAGCAGCAACAGCAGCAGCAGCCACCACCACAGGTATAACATCTAGTGTATCAAGTATTGAAGCCTTTGAATGTTGAGTAAACAGAGAAATGAAAATAAAGACAAAGATTCCGTTTTTGTACATCTAGTAATTTTAAAGTATGTAGATTTCGTGTTTTCAAATTACATGTCTAGAAACCTTTGCAAATTTCCCTGCTTGCAAATACAGCCATTATTCTGTACTAGGCATCCCAGCCCCATTTTTTTTTTCTTGATTCTTATATGTGTCTTAACCTGCAAATTTCAACATGTCACAGACCCATAAATTTGTGTGTGTGTGTTTTTTTTTTTTAACTTTATATGAGCCCTGTGCCCAGAATTGGCAACACTGTGACATGCCAGGTATGACCTATGTTGTTGATGGGGTTGTAAATGGCACGAAGAATCCTTCCTCACAGTAGTTTTGTTGCATAAAGTTCCCATGAATACTGAATCATTGCTCTTGAAGAATATACAGGGTTAAGTTCCTATGAGCCTCTGGTCATATTATTTTCATCAGCTAATCAATATATACTCTGGTTTAATATGTGTTTCTCTTTAAAGATGCCTTATTTAATATATGTTGACTTGTTAACATTGAACTCTGCCAATAACACTGTAAGTCATTCCTGTAGCAAAGGTTATCTAGCACATGTTTTCCCAAGAAGGTGTAGCATAGCCAGGAACACTAAATACCACTTAAGCATTATACTTGGGACATTTTAAACAATGAAATTGCTAACAAAAAGTGCAAAAATTGTGAATAACATAGTATTAAATAAAGATACCTACTTATAGGAAATGAGGAAAGCAGATGTTTCCCTGTCTCACTTCAACTGGGAATGCTTGCATTGAGGGACCCAAATGTGCTCTGCACATGTGCTTGTCCTGAGTAACCATAATACTTCAAGTATTGATTTTAAAATTACAAACAAATTTTAGCAAGCGAGTGGATTCATAAATATGAAATCTTTGAGGATCAATTGTACATTTTCTGAAAGACAAGTTTGTAAGGCTCACAGAGAGGCTTAAAAATATTAATATCTTTAAATCCCCATAGTTGTTTTACTAAAGATGATAGATATTTGTTATAGGTCACATCTGGAAGTGTGGAAGATACAGTGATAGGCAAGGCATTTAGAGTTCAAGCTGCATAGGTAGATAGTGGGTGAATGAAGAAGTGTAAGTTGTCAGTCCTGGATCAACCCTAGAAAAGGTATTTTATAGCTTCTGGAGAGAAGGCATCAGGTTGCAGTGCAGAAGATACCTGAGTCTGTAAAGTGACTACCAGGGTTTAGACCACAATGTGGAAGCCCAACAAGTGCAAAGGGCTAATAGATTATCATAGTCTAACCAGTTGATAAGAAGTATATGGAGCCAGATCCCTCCAGGGATTGCTGATAGGATTGATGTACAAGACTTTTAACCTTTTTTGGTAATGTGCTGCCATTTGGTTTTTGGCCTGTCCTCTGATCTGGGAAAATCTGCTTTGGGTAGGTGAAGGGTATACGTTGCCACAGTGCATTCCTGTTGTGTATTTGATTTCCTATGGATGGTACAGACCATGTATGCTAGAGAACTTGTGACAGCCATGCTAGCACAGCAGGGGGAAAACCTGGTGTTTGCAGGAAACACTTTGTGGAGTATCAGAATGCAAATGAGGGAACTGTTGGCTCAGTGGCCTGGTCTTAGTCTCAGTAGTGCCAGAACCTTGATATGCCTTTTGTTTTAAAACTCACACATGATAAGGTAAAGGCATACCAGCTTTCTGTTAGGGCAGCCACTTCTACATCTACTGTGTAATCTCAGTTATGCTGTCTCATTTCACAGGACTCTGTGTGGGGGATGAACCACAGTACACTCCATTCAGTATTTCAGACCAATCAAAGCAACAATCAACAATCCAATTTTGAGGCTGTGCAAAGTGGCAAGAAGAAGAAAAAACAGAAGATGGTCCGAGCAGATCCCAGTTTATTAGGTGAGCACAGGCCCAGAGTCCTAGCTGAGCTGTGAGGAGTCTAGACGATAACAGTGATCAAGTGGGAGTCTTTGTGTTGTTTTTTGGTAAAGATTTTTATATATATATATATATATATATATATATATATATATATATATATATATATATATATGGTGGGGGTACTGGGGATTACACTCAGGAGTGCTGAACCACTGAGCTATAACCCCAGCTCTTATTTTATATTATTTAGAGATAGTCTGTCTAGGTTGCTGAGGCTGGCCTTGAACTTGTGATCTCCTGCTGGAGCCTCCAAAGTCACTGGGATTATAGGCGTGTGCCACTGTGCCCAGCAAGATTAATTTTTTAACTAATTCAAAATAGGTAGCCAGTATTTAGTATAAGGAGCTGTGACACATGTGCTGTGTTGGAGTAAGAAAATTAAATGGTACTTTTAACTTCAAAGCATGTTTGGTATAAGGATTTTACTGGAGGGCCTTTCAGGTTAGTTGGAAAATAATAATGGAAAACAGCAAAAATAATTAGAAACTTTAATTCTGATTTATGTTTATTTTGTTGGAAGCAGACCATAAGTCTGATCAGGTGTTCAAAGAACAAATATTTCTTACCTGTATCTTAAAACTCTCAGAATGACTCTTCATTGTAAGATAATATCTCAGTTCTACTAGGCAGACCAAGGCCCAGAAAATTTAGGACATTTCCCAGTGTCACAGCTCTCAGTGGTGGTGCTGTGGTTGCAGTGCAGGCCTGTTTGCTTTCTAATTTTCTTTGTTACATGCACCTATTCTTGTCCAACATTAAGGACTGGTGTGGCTGTCCTCATTTGAGGCAACTTCCTGAAAAAGATGACTTCTGAATTTGGACTTTGGAAGACCAGCAGGAAAGATGAGAATGATGTTTCAGGAAAAGCAGTCATTCTAAGTTGCCTATGTTTTGTAAATTAGCCAAACAACTATGAAACTAAAATTATTTTCTTTTCATTATTTATTTGTCAGTGTAAAATAGGCTGTTAGAAAGCCATGTTGTCTGTGATGGAGCAAGTCTGTTGGCAGAGATGGCAGCCTGCAATGTTGGCCCGGTCCAAAGACCAACTAGTTAACAGGCTGCAGCATAGATTGTTAAAGATAATGGTGACCTGGAGTAGGGTCTTGGTAGTGGAGATGTTGAAATGTGTTGAGCACTGGGAACGGAGCAGGCACATGAGAAGGGTGAAGTATTAGGGGCTTAGTGGGAAATGCCTGTATCTGGCAAAGAGGTAGGTGTGATCTTCCTCTGCCCTGGGGAAGATCCTCACTTGCCTCAAGAGGATGCCTGCCTTGAGGGAAACAACATGCCAGTGACAGACTCCTGACTTGAGGATTGCCTTTTGGGATTAGTGACTCAAAGCTGAGTTTGAGAACATTGAGATCTGGTGAAACTGTTTTCTTCTGCCTATCTTTCTTGAAAGTTAATGGTAAAGATGTTGCAATATTTGATTTAGTTTGGACAGGTTTCTAACTGTGGGTTCTAAGGACCTTGCAATTTAGTTTTGGGACTTGAGAGAAGCTGTCAGAGATCAAAAGGTCCCTCTGCAAGTGAGGTCTGGCTCTTTGGATTAAGTATTCCATTGTATTCCATCCTCTGCTGCAGACTTGGGAAAGGAAGAGTTAAATATTCACCTACAAGTGAGTGGGAGATGGATAGGTCCCCTAGAGTGAAGTTTAAGAACTTTGTAAATCTCAAAGGGAAAGAAAAGCAGACAAATGATAAATAAGATTTGAACAGTTTTTTGTTTAATTCTTTTTTACTTGCAGATGGACACAATACCTTTATTTTATTTATGTGGTTCTGAGGATCAAACCCAGTGCCCCACACATGCAAGGCAAGCCCAAGTTGAACAGTTTTGAGAAAACTCACTTGGATGACCTTTCACGTAGACGATTCCATAAAATTCACTGTTCAGCTAAGCTCCTTTTGGAAATTCCTCTGATAATTGCTAATCTCTGCCCCATGCCTCTCATTTCCATTTGTTACTTTTTAATTTATATATTCCTTATAGATTTACTTTTTGAGAAAACATAGTAACTACTCTTCACAACTTTCTCACACACAAAATGGGGAAAAGGGTTCTAATTTGATCTGTAAGTACCCATTGAAGGAGCAGCCAGCAGAGGGAGCCCCACCTTGTTTTAATCCTCTGTGTCCTCTGTTGTACTCCAGCCACACACTAGTTCTTAGAGTTCTCAGCAGCCTGCACTTGGATTTTAATACACACATCGGGCTTTCCTATGAGAATAGCCTCACAGGCCTTAAAGAAATCATATGAGTGAGTCTGAGCTGAACCTAACAAGGATGTAGTGTGTAGAGCCAGGTCTGTTGAGGTAAGCCTCATTTGTGTTGCCTTGCCTCTGGTGTCTCCTGAGCTTTTCCTTCTGTCATGTGGAGGGTGAGCACACCTTACCCGTTGTATTTTTTATTGTTTTGGTTTTTGACAATTAAACAAGATCATGTCTGCTAATCCTAGCTTAGTAATCAACACATAGCATCAGATAATCAGCTTTTTATATTTTGCAATAGACTTTTCCCTTCCTGTCTGTGTAATTAAAATAAATTTGGTTTATTTTTTATAATTACATTTCTCCTGTATTGATGTAACGTATTATTGTCTTCTATCACATTTCATGTATTCTTGAGATAAATGTGAAATTGAAGAAGAGTCTGCCTCAAAATCGTAGAATAACAGCTCATGTTGAACATTGTTTGGTCTTTACGTTCTTGTAAAAATGTGAACACTGACCTTTGACTACTTTCAAGGGAAAGAAGATCTTGCAGGTCACACACAGGTCCACAGTAGATGGGGACTTTCAGGGTAGGTTTGGAGTTCTAGCCTCTCCCTGTGTCAAGCCTTGTCAGCAGCTTGGGACCATAGCTTCCTTGGTTAGTAGGCAGGCAAGCTTATATTTTCAAATGATAATTTAGTCAGTTAACTAAGCTGTTTTATTATGTAAGGTATTTTTGTTTGTTATTGGAACATTTCAAATGTGTGAACATTGAAGAACAAAAAAAGAGGACGTGAAAAACCTACCTAATACCAGCACACACCTGCCAAACAGAACATAGACCAAACAGTTTATGAAATGAGCTGTTACTTTGATTCTGGGGCAGGTTTTTCTTTTGGAATGGAGGGCATCGCTTTTGGTTTTCAAACAGCAAATGAGACATTTATGGGATTTATGCAGGGCAGGGGACTGGAAAGCTTGCTAGGACTTGCTGACTCCAAAGAAGCCCTGTTCATGATCATCTTTATCAACCTTTGGCTGTAGATTTTGTAAAAATTACATGCAACTTCTGGCATTAGATTTTCAAGTCAGTGGTGTTGATGAGCACTGCTTATAGCCTGCGTGCATATGAGTGCTGCTTTTTTCCTAAGTCAGATTTCGTTTAGGTTTATCAGATGTGGTTAACTGAAATCCTTTCCTTTGTAAGTCTACTTATGTTTCCCTTTACTACCCATGTAGGTAGTATGTTCAGAAACAAACCTGTATTCCAGCCCATTGCGTAGAGTTTGAGCCACTTGGTTGTCTAGGTGTGGTCACTCATAGCCAATATTTTTTCCTCAGGATTTTCAGTCAATGCATCATCAGAACGACTCAACATGGGTGAAATTGAGACTCTGGATGACTACTGAGCACCTGCCAGGCACTCACTTCCCTCTCCTCTCTGCCGACCATGGATTCTCCACTTTTGGACACAACACGTACTCATCATTTACTCTATATCACTCTGCAACAAATCACAGAACCGATCATCTCAGGCTTTTTCTTCTAGCCCCTTGTGTCCAAGATTCCTTAAACCGTTTTTGTTGGTGAGCATCTCAGACTGTATACAAGTGGACCAGACCCTGTGTCGGGGTTGACAGGTGGGATTGCTCCCCAGCAAGGCTGATCTTGGCAGCACATTTTCACTGTGCCGTGATTTCATCTACTGCCTCCCAGAGAGTATAGTATGTTGGGATCTGCCAAGGGCAGCTTACTTCTCTTGTCACTTTTTCCCTTCTGTTTTGTTTTTTCTTCTTTCTCCCCATAAGGGCAAAAGGTCTAACTGGTGCAATCATGAAGAGAGTTAATGGTTAACAGACATTGGCCAGCAACAAAACACCCCATGAACTGTGACTCAAGTGTCTGCAGAGACAGCCAGAGCTCTCCCAGTCTGGAGGTTGCATTGCCACTGCTAACTTCGGATTGCATCACAGAGGCCCCGAGTGGGTGGAGTTTGGGTTGATTGGTTTGATGTTGCACACCCCTTGCCTGTTCTTTCTGAACATCCTTTCGGAGAAAGGATTCGTGTTTTTCTTCATTAGATAGTGACTTCTGAGCAAGCTGACTTCTCCCCTGGCATACTCCACCCTGATTGGACAAAGGAAACCCTGTGGCCTGGGAGAGGGACTCATTCTTAATTTTTCTTTCTTAAAAAAAAAAACAAAAACAAAAAAAAAAACTGATTTTTTTCCCCCCATAAATATTTTTACTTCAGAGGACTAGGACCAGTTTGTTTTGGGCCCTTCTGCTGAAAATTTGTCTCGTTTAAGAGGCAGCTAGGATCTATACCATATGTATGAATTTGTATAATTTCATTTTGGGTAGGGATAAACTTTTGCTTCCGATAAAAGCCCGGAATTTCATCTGGTTCCTCAGAGCATTGCGTGTGTGTCTTGCTGTGGCCCTGAACAGGTTTTGTTTAAAGATTCTGGGATGGCAAGTTGCTTGCCTTTTCTGCAAAGAGAACATACAAAACCTGACCATCTGTAAGACCTTCATCCATGGAAACCACTACACAGGAGGAAGCAGTGGGATGGAGGGGTGGGCGAGAATGGGGTGGAGAAGCCTGCTCTGGCTTCTGGTGCTGGCCTCCTCGCACCCTGTCACTTCAAATAGAACTGTACTCAGCGCTGTTTATAAACAAGCCCTCTTCCTGCTGCCACCACACCCCACAGAACATCACCCAGAATGGCCAGTCGCACCTTGGAGGGAGCCATGTGCCGGCTGTGCCTGTGTGAGAGGTGCTGTGGTGGGGCGGCTGCCAGGTGGAGCACCTTTCCTTTCTGTCATCTGCGCCTGGAGAAAGCTGGAGTTGCTCTGAGAGCAGTTTGGTTTTGGAGGATTATATTTGGTTTCTATTTTTATTATTTTGGATTACCATTCTCCCTATCCTCTCTTGCCTCCCTCCCTCCTAAACATGTACAATAACTATACAGAGACTGCTACAAACTTGTATATAGTTTTTGGATCAAATAGCATGAGGAGATGGGGATCCGTTAAAATTGGAACTCCTACTCTCCTTTGCTTTGTAAATTCAAAAGTGGGGGGTGGGGAAGAGGGATAGTTAAAATGTTTACAAAACTTTAAGCTCCCTCGGAACTTTTGCCAGTGTGGAGGAAAATAAAAAAGAACTTAAATAAAACGTGGTTGGTTCTCTCTGAGTGCACCTCTCGTGCCCCTCCTTGTGGAGGCTGAGTTTTGCACTAGATCATTCCCCTTGGCAGCATGGAACAGCTCCAGGCCACAGTGACCTCCCAAGACTTGGAGGTGGTTCTCCCTGCCAGGCTATGGAGCACTGGCTGGGTCTGTACTGGAGAAGGTAGAGGTCAAGGTAAACATGGGAGAGTTTGATCAGTGGCTTTCCTCCTCTGACTCTCCCTTTCTGCCTCCCTGCGGATCTGCTCCGCCCTGAAACCACAGACACACACCCTCTGAATGTGCCTCAGAGTCGGCCACATTTTCTAAAGCAGATTCTGCTACTTATTTAGGAAAAATAAAAATAAGCTTTTAAAAAATTGGAAGTGGAGCGGGCAGATGAGCAGAACAAAAGTCAATTTTAGTCATGGAACATTCCATTTGCCTAATCAGGAGATTTGCTTCTGTCTGAGGACTTTCCTACTCAGTGGAAAGAAACCAATCTTCTCAAGCATGTTTCTGTCTCAGCTCTACCCTTCATATTCTCCTTTGCTTGCAGCCACCACTCTTCAGGGGTTTTCCCTTCACTCTTCAGCTTTTGTTGTTGTTGTTTGTTATTGTTTTTGCTAAGAGAGGGAGGTTTTCTGGGGATGGAACCCAGGACCTAGTGTGTGCTAGGCATGCACTCTGCCACTACACTACACCCCTAGTCCCTTCCCAAGTTTTAAAGTAAAATTGTCCCTTGGTATCCTCAGGGGATTGATGGGTTCCAGGACTCTACAGACAGAACCTTGCGTTCCTAAAGTATGCACATCCTCATGGTTACTTTGTATTCTCTCTAGATTGCTGGTAAGGCCTAACACAGAATAAATGCACTGTAAATTGTTACATCATATGTGGTTTAGAGACTAATGATCTGAAAAAGGTCTGCATGTACTCAGTACAGAGACAGTCTCTACATTTCCAGTCAAGGGTGGCTGGCTCCAAGGGTACAGAACCTGCAGATACTGAGGACCAGCTGCGTTTGTTTGTACACTATCTTTTTTTTTTTTTTTTTTTAACTCTTGAGATTTAAAAAAAATGTCTCGTTTGATTATAGAGACTTACCTCAAAGATAGTTGGTGTTCTAGTCACCATTGCTGCATAGCAAATGGCCTCCAAATTGGCTGACAACAACCTCATTTTGTTGGTGATTTTGTGGTGAGGAATTAGGGAAGGACTCGTCTGGGTGGTTCCTTGCAGGGTCTCCTGTGGTTGTGGTCAGATGTCAGCTGGGACTGTTTTTATAAAAAAGGCTTGATTAATGAGGTGGGCTCTCCAAGGCAGTCCACTTGTGGGTCTGGAAGTCTGTCTGTCTTCTTTAGGTGGCACCAACTTGTGGACATCCCCCAAAGAACCAGGTGGAAGCAGTAGTACAATACCTTTTTCTAACCTATGCTCTGGAGCAACATAATTGCTGCTGTGATGCTGTATTCAGATTCTCAGGGTGGGAGGGTGGAGCCACAGCCCTCTTATATCATCCTTGGTGGAAGTGGTGGGGGTGGGAGAGATTATTGCAGCCCTTCAAGGAAGGTGATTGAGTAAAATGAGCTCAGCCATCTGCATCAAGCACTTTATTTCATTGATTTAAGTCAAAGTGGTTTGGTTTTGTTTATTTCAGGATTGATCTGATAATTCTGGTCTCAATTTAAATAATCTTTAGGGCATCCATTTTATTTACATATATATATATATATATATATATATGCACATACATGCTCTATTTTATATATAGGATGTATATTACACCCTATTTTAAAATTGGCCTGGTGACAGAATTGGCCACTTTATACAAAATGCCTCTGTCTGCATTTTAATAAAGATAATAATGTGATCAATGAAACAGAAGTGATCTTTGGAAAAAAACATTTCTACATGGTACTTCCAGGGTGTGAGATAGAGCTTTGGCAGAAGAGCGGCTGACCTGCAAGTTAAACCAGGTACAACAGAGCACATCCCACCTGGGTAATTAGACTGACAACAAGGCCCATCTCAAGATGCCTTTGGTCCTGCTTGAGTTTAGGCTGTTCCTGGAGAGGAAGCTGTGGTGCTTGCTGGGACCTTAGGGTATCTGGGAACCCTGGAGTAGCCAGATATGCAATGCTCATTTTACAGATGTTAGATTCCCTGAGAATGATGGCCGTGTACGGCTTCTGCTTTTGCTAGTTCTGGACTGGGAGCCCAAAGCCTCCAAGAGGAAAATTTCAGCCAGAAGTGGGAGTGTTTTACAACTGAAGTATCAACCATAGCTATGCTTCACTCAGTGGGAAAAACAGTGCATGGGTGCTGGGAAGGAAGAGAGGGGAGCTCCTCCTCAGTACTGCTCTGGCCAGTAAGCTGTCGTAGTCTCCTCCCTCACCATTGCTATAAAGTGGTGACGGCATGGGAACAGAATTAATAATGGCTTTGACACTTGACTCAATGCAGCTGAACTTAGGAAGCAGAAACATGATTTTTTTTTCTTTTTTTAAAAATATTAACTTTTTAGTTGTAGTTGGACCCAGTACCTTTATTTTCTTTATTTTTATGTGGTGCTGAGGATTGAACCCAGGGCCTCGTATGTGCTAGGCGAGCGTTTCTACCGCTGATCCACAACCCCAGCCCGAGACAGGTTTCTTAAGGAAATTTTTTTCCCTTTGTTTTTCCTCCCAATGCAGGAGTGGTCAATGGTCAGCAGATGCTTTATGCTCTATATGAGCACCATAAGTGGTCCTGAAAATGTTCAGTGGGCCAATATTGGCTTGGTTGTGTATAACAGAAGACATCAGGTTGCAGTGACTTGAGTTGGTTTATTTCTCAAGTGGAATCAGAGGTCGTTGGTCCAAGGCTCATATGATGGTTCAGGGACCCGAGTTCTTTCTGTTTCACCATCTTATTAAGTCACTCATGGTGTAAGGTGACTGCTAGAGCACCAACATTCATGACTATATTCCAGGCAGGAAGAAGGAGATTGCTTTTTGATGCTTAGCATTGCTTTTGTCTGCTTAGCATCTTTAAAGGAGCTTGTTTGGGAGCTCTTCTCAATGTTGGAAGTCTTAAACCAGTCAGAATGTAAATACATAACTATAATTAGTTGCAAAAAAGACTGGAAATTGGGGAGTTTGGTTGAGTGCTTAGCTGTCCAACACACCATAGGATTCTGTCACTAAGAATTGGAGAAGAATAGATGTGTTGGTAGTTGGCAGTCTCTACCACAGTCATCTCTTCCATTCTCTATTTTAAAACGGGAAACATGGAGTAGTGAGTTTATGTATGTTGATCAAGGAAAAGAATCCAGGTGCTACCCCAAGTCAGCCTGTGGACTGAGGACTTTAGCCTTTCTGGCAGAAGGATTCAGAATCAGCTCTGGTTTCTGTTTTGTGCAGAGCCAGGGAGTCAGAGCATATTCCAAGTAATAGCTGGGTTGTGTAGTTTCCAATTCTACGTAGAATCTGGAATTTGGTGGATAAGTACTCTGTAGCGTTAACCTGGGAGTGGTTTGGGAATGGGGGCCTTGCAATCCAAGGTCAGATTTGAATGTTGGTCCCATCACCTACTTTCGGGCAGCTTTCTTTCAATATTTGTTTCCATGTCTGTGAAATGAGAACTATCAGGGAGTTGTGATCAGTAACTTATGAGTATAATATAGTACAGTTCTCAGCACCTAAATGCTTGATAAACACCACTTGTAGGCCATTTTGCCCATACATGGGTGTGGTTGAGCATGTTAAACAGGAGTTACTACCTCCTTGGATGGCTTCAACTTAGCATGAAGAAGTGTCACTCTTATGGAGGCATTGTGGCATGAATCCCACAAGACTGCACAGCAGTCCTCCATATGTACTGTTCTGGCTGCTGGTTTCCTTGCCTGTCTGTGGAATGAAGGGGTTGACCCAGGGCATTTGAGGAAATTGAAACAGAAGTCAATCCCTGAACTCTGTGTCCCAGAGTTGAGCACCACACTGGAAATTACCTATCAACACCCAAGTGATTCTATAGCCTGAGGTGGATCACACTGTCTGGTCTGGGAGGTTCCCGTCAGCTCCAACTTGCTAGTAAGTGAGCGTGAGTCTGGGGGCTGCCAACACATGTTTTTTTGATAGTTTGTGGCTAGTAGTCAACCCTTTGCAGTTTCACTGCAGGAGACATGTTGAAATGCAAGCATTGTGGGCTTGTGCGGGGTTAGAGTCCCCCACCTGGATTTTCTGACAATAGTCACATCAAATGGGGCCTGAAGCAGGTCAAGGTCCCAACATGGAACACACCATCCTAGGTAATCAAAAGAAATGTTTAAAAAGAAAAACTGGTGTTGAATGGGTTGGGAGCAAAGTGGGAGAAGGCAGTTACTAAAAGATGAATTACTGGGGAACTAAAGCCGTGCCTGCTGGTCACGCACACCAATCACTACACCCCTGTCTAGGCGATGCCCACTTCTAGTTCACTTTCAGCCCCGCTTGGGCATTTGGTATCCCAGAGACTGGATTGTGTAATATATAAAACAAAGAGGAAAGGAGAAAATTGGTTGGTTCATATATATAGCTGGACATGTGTACATGTAAGAAGGAATAAAACTCAAGATGACTGCTGAAGTTCCATTTCTAGCTGGTCCTGAGGCTGGGGGAGGGGACTTGAGCACTCACTGCTCATCCCAGGCGCCATGAGCGCTCGACTGCTGGGTTTACAGGTGTGCAGCACCATAGCAACCTCCGATGTTTTAAATGAACTAGTTTTAAAGTAAGTTTTATACCTTCTGTTTCTTATCCCTACACTCGGGGGTATATTTCCTCAAAACAAGGCCATTCTGTTACATAACCACAATACGGTTATCAAAACGAGGAAATTAGTGATGCAATGCTGTTAATGCCAGGCTGCATTCAGATTTCACCAGTTGTTCCACTAGTGTCAGATAAGGAAAAGCTTACAATCAGTTTTCATACTGAACTGTCATTTTTCTTGAGAGTCTTTACTTTTAATCTGGAGCAGTATCTCAGTCTCTCTATCTTTCATACCTTGACGTTTGTGAAGAGTACAGGACAATTATTTGTTAGAACACCCTCAAATCGGATTTGTTTGGTACTTCCTCTCAAGTTGATTCTGGAGGAATACCACAAGTGAATGCATCATAGGAGGTACATGAGGTTGGTGATAGTAATTTTGTAAAGTAACAATCTTTCTCTTTGTGGTAAACACTGAGACTATGTGAATGTCCATCTCTTCATCAAAATGTGTCTACTAGGGCTGGGGTTATGGCTGAGTGGTAGATCACTTCCCTACCCTGTGAGGGGCTGGGTTTGATCCTCAGCACCACATTAAAAATAAAAGGTATGATGTCCATCTACAACTAAAAATACACATATATATATAATGTATCCACTAGTTTCCCATCATCTATTGATACTTTTTGCTTGACCAGTTATTACTCAGATGCTGCCAACACTTTTTTTTTCTTTTTGGTACCAAGGATTGAACCCAGTGGAGTTCAACCACTGAGCCACATCCCCAGGCTTTTGTTGTTGTTGTTGTTATTGTTTTTAAGAGAGTCTCGCTAAATTGCTGAGACTAGTGTTGAACTTAAATTCTCTTGCCTCAGCCTCCTGATGCGCTGGAATTATAGGCATGTGCCCCTTTACCCAGCTTGCCAACATTTCTTTTGCACTTATTAGTTAACATTGTGCTATAAGGAAGAGTTTTTCATACAAACATGTATACACTCTTATAATCTGATACCGTTTTTCATGCACAAATGGAACTGCTTCTGTGTCTTCTTACCACATCTCCATCATTCTGTTTTGTTTTGTTTTGTATTTTGACATAAGATATTTAGGCTCATCATCTCCTTTTCCCAGATATGGACTTAGCTATTTCTCCAGGGAGCTCTGGTTCTTTTCAGTAAGGAGAGTATCCAAAAACTAAAATCTGGGCACTGGGCATGCTCACGGCTACTGGGGTGTCACTGATTCAGGAATATCCCTGCAAACAGGGAGTTTTTTATGTGTAAGTTCAGATTTGTCCATATATGTGCATATATCTCTATAACATCTATACCTACCATGAGTTGTTGATACCTCCAATTTCAATTTCAGTGCAACACCACAGGATACGTTCTGACCTTCACTCATTTATATTTTCTTTCCCAACAGTGAGAAACCTGGCTCTTATTATCTTCAGGGTACAGTTGACTCAGGGATGACATAGTTTTGAACTGTGTGGGCCATCGTATACATGGATTCATCTTTGGGAGATTTGTGACAATTTGAAAAAATATGCAAGCTGTAGCATAGAAAAATTAAAAGGCATATCACGAATGCATAAAATATATGTAGATAATACTTTATTTTAAAATTATTTACTACCATAAACATATACATCTATTGTAAAAAGTTGAAAATTTATCAAAACTTGAGCACTTACATTCAGGGTGTCAAGGAAAATGTAAACAAATTGAACACACTGTTAAACCATTACAGTATAAAATTAACTAGTACGTATTATACTACAGTAATACTTCCGTAGCCACTGTGTATAGCTATGGGGGTGAATTTTGTTGCAAGTGTCTGCTTAAAATGCTGTGCAGCAAGCAAGTTCAAAGCCATCCTTAGCAACTTAGTGAGGCCCTAAGCAACTCAGTGGGACCCTGTCTCAAAAAATAAAAAGGGCTGGGGATGTGATTCAGTGGTTAAGCAATTCTTGGTACCAAAATAAAAACAACTGTGCAGCTCTGGTCACCTCCATGTGAGAAATTGGTCTCTCCAGTAAAGTTCATATCCAGTAAAAACACCTCACAGTTCTTGCATATTTTTTTACTGTGTGTAATACATGTAACGTAAAATGTGTTAACCCTCAGTGAGACCCTGTCTCTAAATAAAATGTAAAAAAGGGCTGGGGCTGGGATTCAGTGGGTTAAGCACCCCTGGATTCAATCCCTTGTACCAAAAAACAAAAAAGTAAAATATGTTAAACAACTTTATATTATCAGTTAGGCTCCCAGTCAACTCTAGTGTTAAGTTTTAGGAATGTCAAAAGGGTTGGTGCCCCTGATCTCCCGTGTTGTGCAGGAGTCAGCTCTGTTTCCACATTTGCTCAGTCCTAGAATACCCACCAAGTAGTTTTATGGTTGCTAACCCACTGTGAGAGACAAGCTTTCTAGTGTGATACAGTCACAAGATGCTCTGTCAAAGCCAGACCTCATACTTAAGTGGTCCCATAGGTTATTACTGCCTAGGGATGTCACTGCTGTCTAGTTTGTGTAAGGATGCTCTATGATGTCTTCACAATGACAACATTGCCTAACAATGTGTTTCTCAGAGGGTGTCCCTGTTGTGCCTCATGACTGTATTTGTTTAAAGAAAAACATTACAAAAATACATATGTACAAGGTTATTTGTTGTAACACTCTGTAATTTAGATTTTTGTCTTAGGCTGAGAGTTACTTCCATTTAGTATGGCTATGATAATCATTTGAGATACTGAATACTGAACTCACTGTCTGGAATTTTTTTTTAATATTGAGGGTTGAACCCAGGTCCTTGGCACATGCTATGTACCATGAGTTATGCTTTAACTTCTTGAAATTCTAAATTTATGTTTGTAGTTTGTGCTTAATAGGTGAAGTCTGATGCACTAATGGAGCATGAACCAGGAGCTTGGAGACTGGCTCATGCCTGGTCCTGCCATCAGGACCAGGATGGGTTCTCTGCTGCCCACTCTTGCCCCTGGACAACCTCCTCTCCTTACCTCTCATGCATTGGGATGGGTTCAGGGGGGAAAAACTACCTATGAGCTTGCACTTTGGTGAACACAGTGGCATTCAGACTATCCAGGGCAGAGTGTCTGCACAGAGCCTGTGTCTGATGACCCCTGAAAGGTGAGTATATTCTCTTCCTGCAGGGCATAGCTGTCTTAGCCTCTGGCTGCCAACACCTTCAGGGAATGTTTGGAAGAGACTTGCTATTTACACTGTGGCCATCTAAACGATAAGCTGCTTCCCTTTCTGTCAAGAGAGTCCTGGCCTGTGAATTGGAGGAGAGGCTCTGTGCTTGTGTCCATTTTTGTTTATCAAGTAGTAGTGCATTAGTAGGCTCCCATTTCATTCCTGAGGGTCAAACATCCTCATCCAACTGTGCAGTGTTGCATCCATCTCGCTTCTGGAAGGTCAGTGTTGCTGCTTGGCCTCTGCTGCAATAGGATCACTGATCCAGTCATCTCCTGGCCTTGGAGGATTTTGATCTCCTTCTCAATGCATCTCCCAGTGCCTCTGTGAAGAGTACTTTGGTGAATGTGGGCATCACCTCCTAAGAGAAATGCACCCCAGCATTCCTTTCTTCCTACGCTTTTGGCTTCTCACCTCTTAACTTAGGCTTCTCTGTCTCATGACACCTAGGCTACTAATGAGTCAGCCAAACTGTCAGAGCTCCTGAGGACACTGGATTAAGGATCTCCAGTAAGCAAACTGTCAACATGCGTGGCCCAACTAGGGTCATATTCACACCCTGCCCGTTTAGTCTAACACCTCAGA
Source organism: Marmota flaviventris (assembly GCF_047511675.1). Classification (NCBI taxonomy): domain Eukaryota; kingdom Metazoa; phylum Chordata; class Mammalia; order Rodentia; family Sciuridae; genus Marmota; species Marmota flaviventris. The sequence goes on along the minus strand of NC_092508.1, from coordinate 6,700,806 downwards.
ACTCATTCTCACACATTTTCCAGGTTTCTAATAATACAAACTAGAAAAATCTTACTAACTTGGTACTCCATGATTAATTTATTGCTAGCCACCTGACATTTGTCACCAAAGGTCAGAAACCTGAGTAGAAAGAGTCTTCCTTCCATCTCCTGCCAGTGTCTCCCGCTGGCAGATCCTAACAGGAAATCAGAAAGGCAGCAGAGTACTGGGGTCATGGGGTCATGAGGTCCTGCTGTGGTGTGGATAGATGAGAATGGGGCCAGATGGACAGGTGTTATGTCCACCCCAGAAGCCCAGGCTGATTGGAGTCAAGTACTAAGTTCCTGCTGCAGGCAGTGCTAGGTCCTGGGAGGCACTGGGGAACAAAACAGCCTCCACTGTCCCGAAGCACAGTCACATGGCAGAGGCAGACAAAAAACATGCTATTAAACACTTCACCTTAAAGTATCATTAGGTGTGTCAGACCAAGTGTTTTTATTTGGAATATACAAAAATTCCCCAGAAATAAAATGTAAAGGATCACTCTAATAAATACTCCCCCCACACACACACACACACAGCAGACCCCTCACAAAAGAGGCTATTCCTGTAAATAGGGAGCTGTCCTTGAGTACTACAAAGGCAAATTAAAAGCACAGTGAGGCACCAGCATGTAACTACCTACTGACAAAGACTGGTGGTGCTGAGCTTGGAGCAACCAGCCCCCTCCTGCTGGGAAAATATAAGCCAGGATACTTGGGGAAGCTACTCAGCACTGTCCACAGAAGCAAGGATGTCCCTGCCCTGGGACCCAGGGGTTCTCACTCCAGATATGTAACCAAGAGATCTAATGGCCCAGGTCCACTAAAGACACTACAAGAAAAAAATTCCCAATGAATTTCTGGAGAACATAGAAACAAAATGGAGAACTGGCGAATTAATAGCTGATAAGTGGTAGAACATTTTTACTTGGATAAAATGTTCATGGAAGCCATATTCATAAAACTTTCAATCTGGAGACAACCCAACAAAATGTGGATGAAGGGGTAAGAGAATGGGTAAACCATGGCACAGTCGTACAACTGAATAGTGTTCAGCGATGATGAGTCTTGCAGGTAATGTTGAGCCAAAGAAGCCAGACAGCAGTTCACACCATGTGACCGGTCCACACACAGGACTTGTCCAGTTTGTCCAGGGGATAGCAGGCGGACCAGAGCTTTGGGAGTTACTGAATGGGGAGGACCCCGTCTGGTGTACGAGGAGTGCACTCTCTGGCACGGAGCTTGCTCAGGTGTGTACATAGGACAGTTCATCTATAAACAGGATCTGTAGACTTCCCCGTACGTATGTTGCGCCTTCAAAAATTAATCAAATAAGAGCTCTACTGGCGGGACTTGGTAGTGTGCTGTCTCACAAGTAGTTCTCCACTCCCAGACCTGGATCCCTGGGCTTCTAGCTAGGAAGCACAGCAGCAGGCATCACGGGAAGATGAAGAGCTTCCCTGAAGATGACCCATCTCACAGCCTTTTGGGGATACAAGGCTGGCATAACCTATATCAAGTGGGAAGTTGATAAGCCAGGATCCAAGGGGAACAAGAAGGAGGTTGTGGAGGTTGTAATCATAGTGGAGACACCACCCAGGGTGGTTATAGGCATTGTGAGCTACGTGGAAACCCTACCAGGCCTCCAGTCCTTCAAGACTATCTTTGCTGAGCGTATCAGTAATGAGTGCAAAAGGTGCTTCTATAAGAACTGGCATAAATCTAAGAAGAAGGCCTTTGCCAAATACTGCAAGAAGTGGCAGGATGTAATGGGCAAGAAGCAATTGGAGAAGGACTTCAGCATGAAGAAATACTGCCAGGTCATCCGGATTATCGCCTACACCCAGATGTGGCTGCTTCCCTTGCACCAGAAGAAAGCCCGCCTGATGGAGATCCAGGTGAATGGAGGCACCTTGGCTGAGAAACTGAACTGGGCCAGGAGAGGCTGGAGCAGCAGATCCCGGTGAACCAGGTGTTTGGGCAGGATGACATGATGGATATCATCAGTGTGACCAAGGGCAAAGGCTACAAAGGAGTCACCAGTCACTGGCATACCAAGAAGCTGCCCGGCAAGACCCACCAAGAGCTGTGCAAGGTTGCCTGTATTGGAGCTTGGCATCCTGCCTATGTGGTCCTCTCTGTGACCTGGGCTACCATCACCACACTGAGATCAACAAGAAGATCTACAAGATTAGTCATGGCTACCTCATGAAGGATGACAAACTAATCAAAAATAATGCTTCCACTGATTAACCTGTCTAAATGACAAGAGCATCAGCCCTTTGGGTGGCTTTGTCCACTATGGTGAAGTGACCAGTGACTTCGTCATGCTGAAAGGTTGGTGGGTCCAAGAAGCCAGTGCTCACCTTCCACAAGTTCTTGCTGGTACAGACTGAACAGCGCTCTGGAGAAGGTCGGCCAGGGTTCATGACACCACAACCAAGTTTGGCAATGGCTGCCTCCAGACTATGGAGGAGAAGAAAGCACTCATTGGACCACTTCAGAAAGGCTGGATCACCAAGGAAGAAGGTGCTTGAGTCTGGAGCATGGGCAGATGGCTGCACCCAATAAAAACTTTTTCAGTGAAAAAAAAATTAATTAAAAAAGAAACAGGATAATTTTATAAAAATATGAGAGCCAAGAAGAAATTAAGGCATGGGGAGGCTGCTGGGACTGAGACTCGGATGGAAAGGAGGTAGCCCATAATGAGAGGGACAGCAAGAGCAAAAGTCCTGGGCCGGATCAAGTTGGGTATGTCGGAGGAATCCGCGCAAGTCTTGTGGACCAGAAGGAACAGAGAGAGCTGAGGTGGTGGAGGATGGCAGGGCCAGGGAAGCTCTTTGTGGGAAGCCATGAAAAGTGCAGAGAGGGGTGTGGGCAGGTCTCTCGAGGGCTTGGGTGGAGGGAGTGAGGGGAAGAGAGAGCTTTGGCGACTTAGTTGTGTGCTGAGGCCCTCTGGGAGGTGGGGAGCAAGGAGCCCATTGATGGGCAGGGGAGGAGGACATGGAGGCCCACACACTGGATGCCAGGAACTGAGCAGTTTGTTAGGTGCCCCACTGTGGGTGAGTGTAGGTGAGGCGGTGGGCAGCGGGGCTGCAGTGAGGGTTATGGCATGAATGTCCAGGTGAGAGTTCAGGTCTCCGGACCAAAGAGGAGTGCCTGTGAAAACCCCAACGCAGGAGCAAGGCCACACGCTTTTCTGTAAGAGACCAGGGCAGCCAGGGCCTTGGATAGACAGTGCTTTAAATGAACACACCTCTTCGCCAGCTCTGCGACCTGAAGCAGAGTGCCTGCCCCGGACCTCCCAGGCCTGCCACAACATGAACAAGCACATTCACCCGAGCCCCTGGCATGGCGGCTGGGGCATATGTGCTTGTAAGGTCCTTGGGTGATTCTTCTGCACCAGGAAGTATGGAAACCTCTCACTTCCAGTGGCTGAGAAATATGTGTGGGAGGTGTGTATCCTTGTTTCCTCACTTGGGTGAGAGAGAGAGAGAGAGAGTGTGTGTGTGTGTGTGTGTGAGAGAGAGAGAGAGAGAGAGAGAGAGACAGATGGGGGGGGGGGGAAGAGGGAGAGAGCAATTTCCTCCTTCCCTCTCCAAGGGTGGGGCTGCTCCTGGGTTTGGAAGACCAGGTCTGTTCCGTGAGCTTTCGCTGTGTGTGTGTATGTGTGTGTGTGTGTGTGCGCGCGAGAGAGTGTGTGTGGGGGGCGGGCACGGTGTCCCAGGAGGACAGAGTTTGCATTGATGAAAACCCTTCCCAGCCCTTTGATGCCTCTTTCCCGTTGCTAAAGTGCAGCGGCTCAGTCCTCTCGCCCAGCACGCACTACACTCACTCTCCGCCAGGATGGCATCCTTCCTGGCCCTGCGCGTGGCTCTTCTGCTCATCTCTGGGGTCCTGGCCCCTGCGGTGCTCACAGGTAAGGAGTGCAGGCCTTTGGTTCAGCTGCCATCAGCTTCCAGGGGTCAAGAACCCCCTTGGGGCCAGATTCTTCAGTGTCCCCTGGGTTGAGGGCATTTGGGTGACTGTTGGAAGCTGTCAGAGTCCAGCTAGGAGCATCTGCACAGGATAGGTGTCTCAACCACAAGAACAATGACTGAGGTAGGAGGGTACCTGGGGAGCAGGGTCAGGACATGTATCTGTACGGGGACATGAGGGTTACTCCAGCACTCAAACATCTGAAGGCGTTCAGGTATGGGAGGTAGGAGAGGGTACCGGGCACAGAGCAAGTGGCTGAGGGGTCACAGACCCAGTCACCAAGCCGAAGTCCACAAAGTCCTGTTAGTTACCTTTCAAGTCCCACAAACCCTTCCCGGCTGGTCTTCTGCAGTGCTCAGAGAGTGAAGGTTCAGGTCATGTCTCCATCTTGGGAAAACTTTCAGAGAGGGCAAAAGACCTGAGATCTCACTGAGGATGCTGGACTTAGGCTCTGAACTGAGGCCAAGATGACCCCATCTGGGGCAAGCAAGAAAAAAGCCCCAGACGGCTCTCTTGGGCCTGCACTGGGAGGGACTGGTCCAGGCTGGCTTCAGAGTCTGAGAAAAAGGTGCAGATGGCAGAGGCTTTGCTCTGGGAAGAAATATTCTCCCTCCGTTGGCTAAAGGGCACCTGCCTCTATACCCAGAGTGTCTCAAGGCCCTGAAGCCTGGGCTGTGGGGATGTCATGGATCTTTGAGGGAGGAAAGTGACCTCCCTTGTGAAAGCGTGGCCTGGGGAGAGCTGATGTGACCCCCACCCCACCCTGGGAAGCCTGCATGATGGTGGCCTGCTGGTGTCGCCTCTGGCTCTGTCCCTTCCCTCTCCACACATGCCCTCTCCTTGTCCGCAGCGGGCGAGACGACCACCACTAGCCTCCCCCAGGGACCAGGGAGCTTCACAGTCAGACACAGGAGCTCTCGGGATGGACCTGGCGTCCTGTCGCCACTCAGCAGATGCTGAGGGAATGTACCTCCAACCTCTAGGCCCTCCTTGGAACCCTGGGTCTCGGGCAGAGCGACTTTCTTCAAAGGCTGGGCAGTGCCCTGCCAACTGGTGGTAGGAGAGATGCCTACTGAGCGAGCCCATGTGATGGCCTTGGAGTTGGGGGAAGTAACCTTAAGTGTAGGAGGTGTCTCCTACTGCTTGGACCTTAGCGTTGAGATCCCTGCAGCCCCCACCCTAGGGAAACTACTGAGCCCACCTCCCTGTGGCCTGGGGCTGCTGGCTCTCCCAGCCCAGGCCTCCTCCAGTCTAGGTCAGACTGTGCACACACAGGGGTTGGTGGGCTTTGGGGACAGCCAGGATCTCACCTGGCCTCACTTCCCTCTTCCTTCTACATGTGCTACCAACAGGCAGGCCTCATGGGCAAGGGGCCAGAGCATACCAATCTGCCCAGGGTTTGGGGTTCTGGCTATTCTTCTGACCCTTCTGGGAAGGAGGATGTTTGGGGACTCTGGGATCTGGCTCTGGGCTAGATAGAAACTGAGCAGATGTGTTCAAGGCCCAGCAGGCCCCCTGACTTTCCTGGGCTGGGGTCCTGTGGCAAGAAGGAGGGGAAAGAGCGCTAGTCTGCTGTCCTCTCTGCCAGGAGCCAGTGGCTGCAGCCACTGGGGTGGGGGAGTGAGCCAGGTTGAGCCGGCAGGAGGCCAGGCCAGGGATGAAAAGGGCCTTCATGGCCCCGCACAAAGGCCGCCTGTGAACACAGTGCCTGGCCTTGGGGCCCTGTGGTCAGATGGAGTGTTAAACAAACTTATTTACTGAAAGGCAGGGTAACTGGGGGAGCCTGAGGTGCCCAGGCCTGTGGCAGCACCATCAGGCCCCCACCGTCCCTGTTGGCTTCGGCCCAGCATGGAGGCCCAGGCCATCACTCACTCCGTCCTTGAAGTTCTGGGTCCCACCATTGCCAAGGCGACAGTCCTCCGCATCTCCTCTTCCCCACCCTCACGCGCTGTCACTTAGCCTGCTGGGCAGTCTTCTGAACTGGGGGGACTGCAGGCTGTGCTCTGTGCTCCTGTTGGTCCCTGTGGCTTTTCTTTGCCCATCTTCACCCTCATCTGACAGGGCCTCCTAGGGGCAAACTGGCTGACAGCTTCCCAGCACCAATTTGGGGGAGGACAGGCAATTGCCTGTAACAGAGCAATGCAGGTGGAGACGGGCACACGGGGCTCCCACAGCTGCACTTCCTTTGCTGGTGGGTTGGGGTGAGTTTAGCCTCTGGCCCAGGCCAGCAGGCACCACCCAGATCGGCTGGGCCTGGTACCCAGAAGCCCTTGGGCGGCCTCTCTGGTCAGATGCCCAGCATCAGAGGTGAGCCTTGGCCACAGTGGTGGGTCAGGGAGGTGCCTGCCTGCCAGTCTGTCTTGGGCATGTGGTGAACAAGCAGAGGGCCAGCGGTTTGTCCATTTCTCAGGGCAGACAGGCAGTCTGTGAACCCCAGACCTCAGGGCTTGCCAAGCAATGGGCACACTCTGGCCTTTTCTTGCCTAGCCCCTGGAGCCTAAGGCCCGCATGCCTAGGGTCTGGGACCTTTCATGGGAGCTTTGAGGCTACAGACCCTGCCCTTCCTGGCTGCAACATGGGAAGCCTAGCTGGGTCACCTCCCCCTCCTCAAAGGATGATCTTCAAGGTTGGGCCAGAGTGGCAGCCAGACACCAGTGTGGCAGTTCAGCCCTGGGTCTTCTGGGAGGTAGACCACCAAGTGGGTTTTTTTTTTTTTATATTGGGGAATGAACCCACGGTTGCTTAACCACTGAGCCACATTCACAGCCGTATTTATTTATTTACTGGGTGCTAGAAATTGAACTCAGGGGCACTTGACCACTGAGCCACATCCCCAGCCCTATTTTGTATTTTATTTAGAGACAGGGTCTCACTGAGTTGCTTAAGGCCTTGCTTTTTGCTGAGGTTGACTTTGAACTTGCGATCTTCCTGTCTCAGCCTTCCAAGTCGCAGAGATTACAGGCATATGCCACCACGCCCAGCACAGCCATTTTTATTTTTAAAAAATATTTTTAGTTGTAGAGGAACACGATATCTTTTATTTATTTATTTATTTATTTATTTTTTTTATGTGGTGCTGAGAATTGAACCCATTGCTTCACACATGCTAGGGAAGCACTCTACCACTGAGCCACAACCCCAGGCCTTTATTTATTTATTTATTTTTTATTTTGAGACAAAGTCTCACTAAATTGCTTAGGACCTTGCTAAATTTCTGAGTCTGGGCCTTGAATTCGTGGTCCTCCTGCCTCAGCCTCCTGAGCCACTGAGATTGCCAACATGAGCCACCACACCTGACTGCCATTGATCTTTTCTGAAAAGGGTTCTGATTTGGTGAAGCCCTAAGGAACGTGACAGTGGTCCCTGCCTGCAAGCTGAGCCTCACAACTGATCCAGACCAGGCTTTTTGAGGAGGTGGCAGGGGCAGAGTCTGGGGAGCCAGGGACCTGGTTACATTTTATGGTGAAAAGATTTTAAGTTCACAAAAAGTTGCAAAAAAATAATCCAGTGAACTCCAGTAGATGCTTCACCTAAATCTACCAAATACCAACATTCTGCTGCATCGCCCCTGCTTCCTGGATGTCGAATGGTTTGAAAGGAAGTTGCTGACGATGATGCCTCTTTGCTCCCAAATGTTTCCTAAGAACGTGCACCTTGTCTTACACAAGCAGAGTCCGCAATTAAAACCAGAGGGACACTGACAGAGCCTGAGCTACAGCCCGATTCAGATTCCACCCACAGATTCCAAATATCTTCTACCTCAGGCCTGCCCCCCCAATCAGGAACACACCTTTGTTTACCTGTCTCCTCTATAATCTGTAACAAGTCCTCCACCTTCCTTTGCCTTTCCTGACCCTGACATTTTTGAAGGGCCCAGTTATTTTAAGACTGACCCTAAGTGTGGGTTTGGCTGACATTTCCTCTTGGTTTGCCCCAGATGGGCAGGAAGCTCCAGAGGTCCCTGTGTCTTCTCTGAGCACCCCTCTCCTGGAGTTGGTGAGCTTGCCCCAGTGAGGCCTTCAGGGCCCGGGGAGTGCCCAGGGATAGAGCTCCTGGGCATGAAAGGGCCCAGGAACCTACAGGCTGCTGAACCTACAGGAACAGAACTGCAGCTTCCCGCAGCCTCACAGGAAGTGCAGCCTTCAGCACACTGTCCAGGGCTGCAGACCATTTACCACGTGACCCCACAGCTCAACCTGAGCCTTGGCTTTCTTGCTCCTGAAAAGGAATAAGAATGGTCCCCATGCCACAGACAGCTGCAGTCAATGCGATGGCGTATAGTGACACAACATCCAATAAGCTCGCTCTAAGGATCTGCTTGGGGGCTGTCTCTGGGTCACAGTTCCGTCCCAGTTATCAGGAGGGCGTGGCAGCCCTGACTCTGCTGAAGCCTCGCTGTGGGATGAAGGCTGGGAGGAGAGGCCTGGAGCCCGCCTGCCATCCTGGCCTTAAACTGAACTGGGTTTGGTGGGTGGGCCCTCGGTGTGTGTTGCTCTGGAGCTCCACCGGGGTCCTGAGGGTTGGGTGGTGAGGCTGGTTGGGGCCCAAGGAGAAGATCATTACCAGGCCTCTCATCCTGTGCTCCCTATGGGATTAAGGCTGTCTCCCTCCTGCTCTCTGGGGTCCCTGCATTCCCCCAACCCTGCTGACTCCAACCTCATAAGCAGAGAAGGGCTCTTGCAGAAAGCTGCCCAGGGACTGATGTGCAGGAGCCTGGCTTGATGGTGGGCCTCCCTTGCTGGCCGCCTCTCCCCTCTTCCACCTCCCTGTTCAGGAGACAGCAGTCTTGGTTGTGGAGGGTAGCCCTCTGCCTTGTGGTGGCAGGACTGCCCCAGTCAGGCTCAGGAGGAGCAGGGTCACCTGTATCAGGCAGGGCCTGGATGGGCCTCTCCTTGTGGCAGTGGAACCCTTGAGGGTCTCGGGGTATGTAGGGACCCTGGTTCCCAGTCTTTTCCTCAGGTGAAGGAGGTCTTGGGGTTTGGGTCCATGAACCCCACCTCCACTGCCCTGAAGTTACCCTGCCAGCCCCAGGCTCAGTCTCTTCCTGAGGGCCCATAGGTCTCCCCACCCCCATCAATCTGTCCTCACATTCTGGAGGCAGCCTGGCTCCCGGCCCCTGGCAGGCATCTGGACCAATGTACACATGGCCTCCCAGTCTTGGGGGTGAATTTTGCAGTTTGCTTGCCTGTGAAATGGGAAGGCCAGTGTAGTGTTGAACTCAGAGCTTTACACACGGCACCTTGAGTTGACCGACCAGGGAGGGGAACTCCAAAGCGCAGTGGGCCCAGCCACCTGGCTCCACCGCCTGTGTTTGACCTTGCAGCCGAGGGTCCGCAGGAGCCTGATCCCACACTGTGGAACGAACCCGCCGAGCTGCCGTCGGGAGAAGGCCCCATTGAGAGTACCAGCCCTGGCCAGGAGCCTGCAGCCACCGCTGCACAGTCTCCCACCTCTGTGCCCGGCCCAGAGGACAGCACGGCGCGGGAGCGGCTGGACCACGGCGGCGGTACAAGCTTGGGGAAGAGGGCGGGAGGGGAAGGGGAGCGGAGGGAAGGGCGGCCGCGGCTGGGGCCAGGGACTGATGCGGTCTCCGTCCTCCGTAGGCTCGCTGGGGCCCGGTGCCATCGCAGCCATCGTGATCGCCGCCCTGCTGGCCACCTGCGTGGTGCTGGCGCTAGTGGTCGTCGCGCTGAGAAAGTTTTCCACCTCCTGAAGCAAATAAATGAGCCGCGACCGTTTGCGGCGCGACTCGGCTGCACTCCCCAAGCGCCCTGTGTCTGCGCGTGCGCCCGCGCGTGAGTGTGAGCGCGTGGAGGTGTGGCAGAGTGCGCGCGAGAGCCGGGGAGAGCACGCAGGTCAGCGCCGCGTGTGCTGCGCCGTGGGTGGAGGGCTGCAGGCGTGCAACACGTGTGCGGGTGGCCACTTGCGCCAGTGCATGCGCACGTGTGCGCGGCGATTCCGAGCCCGCGTGCATGTGATGTGCTGGAGAGCGCGCGCAGAACAGGGCGCTGTGTGCGCGCAGCGGGGCCGCGGGTGGTGGGTGCTCGAGTGCAAGCGAGCTTAGCAAGCTAAGGAGCCGGGCAGCTCTCCTGCTCTTGGGCCCTGGACCCGGCTTCGGTCTCCGTAGCACCTGGGGCAGGTCCCCACATCCACCCCCTTGCTGGGCCGGGAGAGACCTAGGCTAAGGGAAGCTGAGGCCAACAGGGTAGAACTGTGCTACAGAGCTTGTCCAGCCGCAGCCCTGCTTCTAGAGATCCTGGGGATGGTGGAGGGCTTTCAGGCTCCCAAAGGCCAGGTTGTTTGGGGTGACGATGCCATCATTTGACTTAGATATGGACATGAGGGATCTCATCTCTACTCACAGCCCCAGGCCCTCAGGGTCCTGGGAATCCCCCTCCTCCAGGTAGCCCCAGGAGTAGAATGGGTCCAGGAGTGAAGCTGGGTGCTATCACCCCTGTTCCCACTCCCCAGCCTCACCCCCAGGCCTGGGTGAGGTTTTACTGCATTTAACAGGAACTTGAAGAGTCCCTTGGGCTGGCCTTTCCAAGCTCAGCTGTCCTTGTGGGAACCTGGGAGTGTGGATAAGGCTGTCTGTCCATCCAATCGCCTTTCCCCCCAACTCCTGGAACTTTGTCCTTTGTCTTGCCTTCTGTCTTCCACACTTAACAGGAAACAGCTTTGATCATTTGGAGAGGTTTCACAGTGGCCTGCTCTGGGCACACAGGTCTGAAGCACAACTCTAGCCCACCCTGGGGCTGTGGGAGCTGGGCATGGAAGTGGCAGGTAGAAGCCATCCCTTGGTGGTGGTTTATGCAGCTGGAGGAGGCCTGGGCAGGGGTGCTGGAGAGAAGCTGTCTCCCCTACCCCCTGACCCTCCCTTTTAAAACCATTTTCTCTCAAAACTGTTTGGCCTCTTTGGCTTCCCTGAGCCCCCAAGGGCACCTTTTCCTGCCAAGACCTGTTTCTCCTTGGTACTCTGGAGGCAGAACCGCACCATCACCACACTCACACACTTGGGGCAGACCCCATAGAAGCCTGCGGAACAACTTCCACTCCTGGCAGTCTCCCCAGAGCACATTATATTTCATGAAAATATAAATTTTCATGAAACTGTTGAAATTATTTCATTCCACATGACCTTGAACAGCCAAAATCCTCAATGGAGAAGATAATCCAACTCAATATGCTGTTTCCAGATTCAGAAAGCCTGGGTGATCACCCACTCCAGGCCCTAGCTTGTCCCCTCTCCCACCCCAGGGCTCAGAAAGAGGCCCCCTCCCTTGCCCACTCCTGGGGGACCCTGATGTAGGTGCTCCCAGTGGGGGTGCATCAAGAGGCCCCAAGAGCTAGATCTCTTTACTGCGCCCAGGGCCCTCTGCCCCGCAGCTGGCCCACATTGCTGCAGGTGACACATGCTCCCAGGGATGCTCAAAGGGTCTGAGGTCTCAGAAAGGCCAAAGACCCCCACTGTGGCCCGTGGGAAGATGCTAGGAAGTCCCACTGTCTCTAACTCCAAGGCCTGTTCTAGTGTTCTTCGTCCTGGCAGAGTGTTCCTGGTCCCAGCATACACCCTGGACACTCAGGGGACATTATCAGGGGTGGGGATGAGGTAGCTCTGCTGGCCAGCCAGGCCAGGGACGAGGTTGCAGCCCCTGGTAACTGGCTGCTACTGAAGGCTTGAACTAGTGTTTGGGTCAGGTGGGGAGTTCCCCCCACCTGGGGACCACCTCACTGCCCTTGTGATCTTGCAAAGCTCTTCTCAATTCCATGCAGTAAAGATGTCCCCCACTCCCTCTGACAGCTGCTTCCCTCCTTCCACAAGTGGAGGCTCAAATCCCCATCCATTTGAGACCTGACCCTGGCTGCTCTCCCCTGCCCTGGAAGCCTCCTCAGGGACTTGAAGACTTGATCCTTTGGAACATGCCTCCCCCTGCTGGCCTTGAAAGGTGCTCCCATCTCCTGGGCCAGAACCAAATGCCTCCTTCCTGTGTGCACCCGGATAATAAAGGCTAGACCTTCGCTTCTTATATTTTATACATGATGCTTCTTTTAATGCAGCCAAAAAAATGATATTTGCTTTTCTCAGAACCATAACCATACACGATGCAGTGACCAATTCATTCCATAAAACACCTGGGCTCCTTAAGAGGCCAGAAGACACAAGTTATATCCAGCCCTTCAAGGAGCCAGAGGCGACATGGACCCCCAGCCAAGCTTGGGCAGGCCTGCCACGGAGCAGGGCCTGGCCGTGCAGCCGGAGGTGGCAGAGGCAGGGGAAGGAGGACAGAGGCGGCTGGTCTCAGACCCGTGAGTCAGAGACCAAGGGCCGCTCATCAAGCTCCGTCAGGCAAAGGCAGCCCCTGGGTGTGTCTGGTAGATTCTAACGGCTTTCAAGGTAGGGAAGGGCACGTGCAGTGCAGGGGACCCTGACAGTTGTCACCCTCCGCCTGGCCTGCCAGGGACGCCGGGCTCAGGGACACTAGTGATCCCTGGGCATGCCTGTCCCCCAACCCCGCTAAGAGGTAAGAGAGGGAGGTGGTGTATGTACTGCTCACAACATGACTCCTTCACGAAGACCCAGGGGAGGCAGCTGTTGCTAGTCTGTGAGTGAACGAGGGCGGGGACACTGGCACACTCACCGCATGGGCAGGGACCAGCGTGCGCACCTCCTGCCGCACCCCTGGGGAGGTGCCAGTCTGTCCTTTCCCAGGGCCTCCTTGTCTGCCAGGGTCCCAGCCAGGCCTGCTCCCCCGCCCCTCCTTGTGCAGGTGAGTGCCTGGGACAGGGGTCATTGCCGATTCCGGCTGCCCAGCTTCCTGCGGTCCTTGTTCTGGCTGCGCTGGGGGTCATCCATCTTGTGGACACGGATACATTCCTTGAGGTTCTGGGAGCGGATCTTGGGGTTCAGAATCTCCTCAGTCATGGAGCTGGGGAACCAGCCTCTCTCCTGGTCATGCAGGCGCTCCCCAAAGATCCACCCTGAGGAGGAGGGGCAGCAGGGTCAGGAGCCGGGGCCTGGGTGGAGCTCCCCCAGCTAAGGCTCCTGTCTGTGTAGGGAGCAAAGCTGAGGGACTTGAGTCCAGCTGGCCTTTCCCAGAGGGCAGCAGCTTGGCACACCCGGCTTGAGTGCTCAGGCCAGGTTCATCCCCGTGAGGGGGGAAGGCAGGAGGCGAATGCAGAGGACCAGGCTGCAGGCTCTGACACCAGCTCCACACTGACGCAGGAGCCCATTCTGGAGTCCATGTCCCAAGCCTGGACCCGGAGGTCACCTTCTTATTGGTCAGTTCCTCTCAGAGCCTCAGCCTCCCAAAGGCCACTATAACCAGCTGAGAGTGGCCTCTGAGCTGGTAACACTTGAGTCACAGTGCTCTGGCCCTCTCCCCCACTGCTTGCTCGGCCCCCTTCTCCCCACCCCCAACCTGGGCCTGGGGGCATATTCCCACCAGCTCTGGGGGGCCTGGGGCATGCTCTCTGCAGGTCACCGTTGGGCAGGTGTGTATCCAGTTGAAGAAGGAATCTGGAATGGGGCCCAGAGGGGGCCTGAGTGGAGGAGGCCTCCCGGGATGGGCTGGTCGCCTGGCCTGGGCAGAGAAACAGGGGAAGGGGAGCCAGGCCCAGTGGCCACACCTGTGATCCCAGCGACTGAGAGCCTGAGCCAGGAGGAATACAAGTTCAAAGCCAGCCTCTGCAGCTTAGGGAGATTCTCAGTGCCTTAGAGAGACCCTGTCTCAAAATAAAAGTTTTAAAAGGGCCGGGGATGAGGCTCAGTGGTAGACAGCCTCTGGGTTCAACCCTCAGTACTGTAAATAATTAAATTAATTCAATAAAATTGAATTCTGCAGGGTCTGGGAAGGAACTTCATTTGGTGCTGATGTCATCTGTGTGTGTGTGTGTGTGTGTGGGGTCCTGGCCCCCAGGGAGCCCCGAGGCTAGTGGTCACAGGCTTCCCTGGAGGCCTGGCTTGGGGCATGGCCTTCTGCTCACCTCCCTTCCACTGTGATGGGAGGATTGAAGCCAGACGTCCCAGGGCAGGGGGCCGCAGAATGCCTGCGGGCTGGGCTTGCTGGGAGGGGTGAAGTGGGACCTCACTTTGGGGAGGAAAGTAGACACCGGAAAAAAAACCCTTGGGCTGGGAGAGGAGCAGGGCTGGGGTCCCCGGGGCCTCACCATCTTCCGTCTTCTCCAGGATGTTCAGGATGTCAGCCAGTTCCAGTGTCAGCTCATCAGGCTGCTGGGCCACATACGGGTGCACGCACTGGACTTGCGGGCAGTCTGATGGGAGGAGAGGGGGGATGGCGTGTCCCCATCGCGGCCCCACACCTGCACCCCGGCAAGCAGTGGCTGGCAGGGACAGCCCTGCAGCCGGTGGGTGGCTGAGCCCCACCTGATACAGGACTGTGAACTCCCCAGCCACGGACGGGGCTCACCCGAGGGGGAGGGGGGCTTGCTTCCAAAGGCAACACCCCCCGACTCGCCAGGAGTTCTGGGAGAGAACACCGGAGGAAGGGACCCTCCAAATGTGAGGCGGTGCTCAGCTGAAGCTTCAGAAGGCACCCCAGGGTGTGGCCCTGGAGGTGATTTGGGGGCTCAGGACAAGAGGTCACAGCCAGGAGCCGTGGCTAGTCTGTGAGGCGCTGGGCTCGTGCACCTTTGGGTCTTAGATGCTTTCCAAATAACCGGCAACCCCCAAAGAGCCTTGGAGTTTGGGCCCAGGTTCCTCCTGGTGTCCCGTGGTTCCTGTCACCTATGACCCAGTGACTGCTGTCTTTATGTTGACCGTCCAGCACTGGCGAAGCTGGGCTTGGCACCTTGGTGGTGCTAAGCTCCTGCCCTGTGCGAGGCCTGAAGCTGTGGCCCAGGGAGCGAGTACAAAGCCCCCACAGTGGCCACTTGCCAGGCGGGCACTCACCCAGAAGCCGGGATGTGAAGGAAACAAACTTGGTCCTCCTGTTGGGGGCCAGCGAGGTCATCCACCGCTTCATCTCACTCCTGGCACAGGGAAGAGGATGGTGCCCCAACCGCAGAGCAGAGCAGAGCAGACCCACCCAGCGTGTGGCCCCAGCCTTCCCAGCAGGCCAATGCCCTGCGACAGGAGGAGCTCCCAGGAGGCTCTCCTCACGGGGTGCATTTTAAAAGCCCGGCAGAAAGGGGGAGTCACTCCCTAGAGTGCATCTGAGGCATCTCAGGGAAGCCGTGGTTTGTTAGCGGCAGCAGGGTGGGGAGGGCTAATGGGACCCCCAGCCCTGGGGACCCTGGTGGGAGTGGCGAGGCAGCTGCAGAGGGAGCAGGCTGGCCGGGTGGCCAGGAAGGAGCGCTGGGCCCACGGCTCAGGGAGCGTCCCTCCCACATTGGTCTCGTGGGTCCTGTGAGAGCTCTGGGCTGCGAGGCAGCTGTCCAGGCAGCTCAGGGGGGAGCGATGGACAGGAAGACACTCGGGTGAGGGGCGGAGGGAGGAAGAGGGCGGTCCCCTGGTCATCCACCCAGTTCTCAGGCTGGCCTGAGTGTGAAGCCCCGAGGGAGCGCACCTGCACACCGAGCTGCCCTGCACTGGCCCACACCCGAAGCTGTGGCCCTGGGGCAGAACCCCCAGAGGCTGGCCTCCCACAGGTGTGGAGTCTCATTCCACCTGGGAGCAGGCCTGTGGCAGAGGAGGCCAGGCCTCCTAGCAGGGTGGCTGGGAGGGGCCGCCTGGGTGTCACAGGGTGGGGCCGGCGCAGGGCACTCACTGAGAAGATGCCTTCAGCATGTAGGTGGCCTCGCGGTCATCTGCGTTCTCCAGCAGTCGCAGGATGAACACATTGGCCAGCGTCTGGCCCTGGTCCTCCAGCTCCTCCACGCGCAGCAGGCCGCGGGAGGCCGAGTCGAATACCTGGTACTTGTCTCTGGAGACCAAGGGACAGGTGGGCGTGTCAGTGCGGCAGGACAGGCAGCACAGCCCAGCCCTGTCTCCTCAGCCCCCTGCCAGCCCTTGCACGCCTGTCCCCCAGGAGCCTCCTGGCCAGGGTGTGGGGCGGGCAGTGGCTGGCGCTCCCGGGTGCCAGACACTAACGGGAGTAGAACCCACCTCACGGCAGGGGAAACCGAGGCTCCTGGACAACAGCAGGGGACCTCCAAACCTGATCCCAAGCCCAAGCTCTGTCCTCCACCTGCCCAGCTCCTGGGGCCGTGGTCAGACCTGGGCTCATGCCATCCCATCGGCTCACCCAGGAATCTGGCGGCAGATCACCAGCAGGTCATTGAAGAGGAAGAGGTAAATCTCTCGGAAGAGCTTCTTGGTCCGCAGGGTGCGGGAGGTCTTGGGGCCTGACATCTGCTGCAGCTCGCCCTGCTTCAGCAGCCAGCGGGAGTGCGAGATGATGGGCACCGACTAGGAGGGGCGGCAGGGTCAGGGCCTGGACCCTCCTGCCCACCCCAGCCCCCAGCAAACTGACCGAGTGACACTGGTGTGACGGTGGAGGGCGGCTGGGTCTGGCCAGGCACAGGGAAACAGCAGCGGTGTGAGTGTGTGTGAATGCGCGCCCCTTGTGCAAGTGTGCTTCACCTGTGTGCGTGTGTGCTTCAACCCGTGTGTGGCTTCTGCGTGTGCACGTGTGTTCTGTGCCGGGTATGTACCCACACGTGGGCTTTAGGGCATGTGTTTGTGCCTGTGTTGATGTGTGTGCTGTGTGTTTCTTAAATGTGTGTGTACCACTGTGTGTGTATCGCACATGCATGTGCACTGCCATCTGTATACTGACTGCATGTGTGAGCATGTGTGTGCTGCCATGTGTATACTGTGTGTGAACAAGTGTGTGCACCATGTGTATACTGTGTGTGAGCATGTGTGTGCTGCCATGTGTATACTGCATGTGTGAGCATGTGTGTGCTGCCATGTGTATACTGTGTGTGAACAAGTGTGTGCGCCATGTGTGTGATCAGCAACTCACTAGGCTCAGCCTGTTTGGTGTGGAGTCGGGGTGGCCATGTTCACAGGAAGAGCAAAGAGAGCTACCAAAGAGCAGGAGCCCGGCCTGCAGGGGCTGGTGCTGGCCCTGGCTGTGCGGAACAGGTGGGAGTGGGGCACCGGCCGTCAGCCCAGAAAACACCTGGCCTCCCCCAACAGGCCCATCTCTGGGGCCCTTGGTGGGCGCTGTGTGCTGGGTGCCTGTCACCAGAAACGCAGGCCCCAGGGGCCCTCAGGGCTTTAGTAACAGCCAAAGTTTTATGTAAAGTTTGGGGAAAAGGTTGATAACCTGAAAATTCTCAGACATGAGAATCCTAGAGTAGTCCCTGTCACCATGAACTGACCGCTCAAGGTCTCACGGTGAGTAATTAAGAGTGGGCCTCGGGCCGGCAGGCAGCGCTGGGGCCAGGCACTCGCTCTCAGAAGGCAAGTTTGGAGGAGGGGCTTGGGCATGAGCACTGGATTCAGCAGGGCCGGGGAGGTGGCCCAGGCTGGGGCAAGTCTGGGCACACAGGTGGGGTGCACAGGTGCGGTGCAGGCTGACTGCCACCCCAGGCTCACCTTGATCTTGAACTCCATCTTCTTCTGGATGCTGATCATCTGCTCTGTGCGGCTCATTTTCCTGACGCCCTCGTTGCACGCCTTCACCACCTGGGACAGGAGACGCTGCCTCAGGCCAGCCCACCCAACGTCCCAGCCACACTCCTTTCTCTAGGTGAAAACCTGAGAGTCTGGTGGCCTTCAGTGCCTTGTCCCCAGAGGGTACTTCCCGACAAGGCACAGTGTCAGCCGGGCTGGAAGATGCACTGCGAGGCACCGGGTTGGCCTCTTGCCCACGGAGGGTGTGCATGTGACTCCTTGGCTCCCCAGTAAGAGGCTGGGACTGCGGGGCTGCGACACCACCAGGACCTCAGGGCCTCGTTCTGAAGGAACTAAGCTCTGTGCTGGCTTACAGGCCAGGGCAGCGGCAGGCCATGTCTGTGCCTGTGGGGGGGTCCCTGAGCATGGGACCCGTCCATCACGTGGGACTGACTGGGATGAAGACAGAACACCCACGTGACAGTCCCATGGAACCGCAAACAAGGCTGTGAACTCTGCACGTACCAAATTGGATGGGAGTTTGGGAACTAACCCCCTTTGGCAAAGAAAGCGTGTGTGTGCCTGCGTGCGCAGGGCTGTTTGGAGGCCCGGCAGCCTGCTGGAAGTTGGGTACAAGATGGCCAGGCACCTTCGCTCTCTTCTTTTTGCTTATGAGCATCTTCGAATTTTCTTGTGTTGAGCATCGATTACTTTTATAAATTAGAAAAAAAAAAAGCCCTTTATTTTAAAAAAGTGAGCGGTGAGAAACAGTATACCCTTCATTAAAAGCAAAAGGGAAATGAAAGTAGAAAGGAATCTATTTGAAAGCATCCCCTGGCCCCCGGATGACCGCAGGGAGACCCTCTGGGGCATGTGGCCTTTGATAGGACTTGCCGCCTGCAGCCCAGCCTGGCTGCTCCCGTGGGGCTGGCACGGGGGCCCAGGAGGCTCTGCCTTGGGCGGGCAGGGGCTCTGACAGGTGCTGCCCAGCTGGCAGGTTGCTGAGCCCCCTGGCCAGCCCCGTGGTGGCTACAGCTGTGCCCTGTGAGGATCAGGAGGAGAACTGTCCTTGCCAATGATAAAGGGGACAACTGCCAGCAAATTTCTGTGACCCCTGCCTGGGTGAAGGACAAGGCAGCAGCCCAAACAGGGAAACAACTGCCTTGAGCTAAGAAGCGCTGGCCTCCCGACTTGCACAGAACCATGCCACTCGTCCATGGAAGGTGGACTCCTTTCATGAAGTTCTGCCCCTCGGTAACAGAGTGGAAAGGACTTCCTGCCCCCCACTGTCCACCATCATGGCAGTCAAGAGCCCAACGGAGACACCCCACACAGCAGCCCCAACTGGCTCTCAGCTGCAGTGATGCCAGCCGCTCGGCACACAGGACAGAGCCCCGGGAGCACTCGAGGATGTAGACGGAGCTGCTGGCCCCTCCCGAGTCCTGCCTGCCGGACACTTCTAGGAGTCCTCTGCCTCTCTGAGGATCAGGAGAGGACCCTCCACTCAGCCACAGGGAAAGCCCAGTGCTCTCGGGCAGGGCCAGTGAATCCTCCCAGGAGACCCGTGTGGGGGTGAGTCTTGAGGGATGGGGAAGGGGGGTGGAGGGACAGGGTTGGGACAAAGAGCTTGCCAGTGGACAGGAAGAAGAGGAACAGCCTCCACACAGCCATAGGAGGGAGGGAGATCATTTGTGACTTGAGGAGAGAGGCAAAGACAAGCTTAGGGTCTGTATGGGCCCCAGACACTTGCCATGAGCAACACCAGGCAGCAGATGGAGGCCTGGGCCTGTCATGGTGGCAGAGTTCCACGATGGGGAAGAGTGTCCCTGAGTGTCCTGTGGCTGCCCCAACACCCACCATGAACAGATTAGTGGAGGAGGGTGCTGAGGGGGTCTCGAGGGCAGGAAGGTCTGCTCAAGCACCGTTGGGCACATTTTTAGCTCTGGTGACTTTTCTTGATGGTAAAAGTAAAAAATAAATGAAGGGCCTGGTCTAAAGAGACGAGGGGGCTGGCGGGAGGGTGGCGCATGTGGGCAAGTGGCCGGCTGGCCCACGTGCAAGCAGGAGGGACTCACCATTTCCAGCTCCCTGTGGGCCTCCAGGGCAGTCCCTTCACGCTCCGAGCTCTCTTCCACCCTCTTCAGAATGTTCTGCCAGTGGGGACAGGCTGCGTTACCCTTCCTGCCAAGCCAGCCCAGGAGCTGTGACCGTGACACACACACAGCCCTCCATCTGACACACCAAGGGTGGAGGCTCCCCATCCCAAGGCTTGCCAGGGTACGATGAGCACAGCCCAATCCAGCCCCTGTCCTGGACAGGCGCCAAGGGCCTTGTGGGGGCCTGCGGTTCCCCTCCCTCCCTCAGCTGCTGCTGGGAGCCTGGTCCTGAGGCTTCCTGAACTTTGGTCCCATCAATAAACAATTGTCTTTTCTCCAATTGTTCCGTTTTCTTCAATTAACAAAACTTCGAGCTCAGGGTGCTTTCCCCCGAGTTTGGGGCCAGGCATGGTTTCTCCTGGCAATCCTCCCGTACCCATGGTGTAGGTGCCTGGTGAGGTCTCCATCTCCCGGTCCTCCTGGCTGTCATGCACCATGGCTGTACCCAATGTCTCCAGCTGCCCCGGTGTTGGCCCCAGCTCTCTCCTCCACCCCTGCCTGCCCTCCTCTCCCAGCAGCCAAGCCAGAGACCTGCGAGCTTCCCCAGGTACCTTCCGCTCCTTCCTCACCATGCGAGGCCAGTCACAAACCCTGTCATTAACTGTCCCTACTGGCCAGTGCTGCTCAGCTGTCTCATTAGAGCAAAAGTTCCTTTCGATCAGGTCACATTGGTGGCCTCAAATGGAGGACAGTGTCAGCCCCGTGGCCTGCTGTGTGCTCATCTCAGCATGTCCCTGGGTACCCTAGTGCTGTGACCTGCAGTTCCAGGTGGACCTCATCCCCAAACACACTTCCTCCGAGTCCTTCCCTAGGGCCCCCCAGTTACCCCTGCTCTCCTACACCACCACGCAGGTGGGTTTCAATCTCACTCTGGTTTTCATCCCACATAAATCAAGGTCTTTATGTATCCATGTATGTTCGTCTCTACAACATGTCAAACTATCTAGGGATACTCTGCATCCCTAGAAACTGTTTCAGTTTTTCTCCGTTAAAAACATTCCTCTGGTCCCTCCTTTATTCCACAGCCTCAGCCGCTACCTCTTTGATGCTGCTTCCTGTGCTTCTGAGACCTCCTCCCGGCCTCCTCCCCTCTGCTTCTGAGCCAGCTGCCCCTTGGTGTCCGCCCCCCCCGCCTGACCCTGACTTCCACAGCTGTGGCTCCAGGACATCATCTGGGGCCTCAGTGGGACTCACATGGCCCTTCACTGCCCACAGCCAGTGGCTTCCTGAGGCTCAGGACCTGACTGGACACACTGGCCAGCTGCTGTCCTGGTGGGGCAGCTGGGCTGCCCCCACCCCTCTGGCCTGTCCCCTGCAGGGTCCGTGGCTGCGCCTCTCTTGGTTCCTCCCTCTCTCCTGGTTGCTCCCTCTCAGGCAGGTGGGGCTGTGTCTCAGGGCCTGACTGCCCCTTCTCTCCCTCCTGGGTGGCCTCTTCTACTAAATACTGACCTCTCCCTCTAACTGGAAGTGGCTCCTCAGCTGCACAAGGTCACAACCAACCCCACTGGCTCCAGCCCAGCCCTGGCTCCTCCCCTCCTGACTTCCCCGAGGGCACCAGGCTGCTCAGGCTAAAAGCCGGGGAGTCTCTCCTGGTCTGTCCTCCTTCCTTTGTCACTGATTTCAGCTCACTGAGTCACTGTCCCTCCGGCCCTTCCTCTGCAGCTGCCACAGTGAGCCCGGAAAAGCACCCTCAGATCAGGTGAAGACCACACAGGATGGAGCCCCAGGCCCGAGTCTGCCTCTGACTAAGTCACTCCCACCTTGTTCCTGTGATCCCTGCTGCCCCAGGGCCTTTGTGCATCCAGTCCCTTCTACATAGAATGCCCCTTCCTCCAGATGGCCACCTGGCTGGCTCCTCCCAAGCCAAGACTCAGTTTGAATGTCGCTTATCTTTCTTTGCCCCCTGCCCCACTGGCAGTGGTGAGTGAGGGAGTCACCTTAATTCGGTGACCTCATTAATTGTCCTCATGGTCAAAACCATTTCCTGGTTGTATCCGTTGGTTTCTCTGGCTGGGCCCTCACAGCTCAGGGAGATGCTTGGCACACAGTAGGAGCTTAATTAGGACTCGTGGAACAAATGGACTCCCTAGGAAGCCAACGGAGCTCTGGGGAGACAGAAGGGAACCTGTGGTGCAGGGGACCGTGCGGAGCCCAGGGGGCGCGGGCCGTGGCAGCACCTGCACCAGCAGCTTGAGGCGCGTGATCCTCTGGAAGGGCAGGATGAGGAAGGAGGAGAAGGGCAGGCCTCTGCACTTGGGGTCGAGCTCCAGCTGCGCGATCAGCTCCCGGAACGCTGCCTTCTCCTGGCTGGGGACACAGACACAGCAGTGGGCCTCTCCTGGAGGTGCACATGGAGACGCTTCCTCCCCACTGACAGCTCCTAGGGACCCAGAGACCCACAGCAGGGAACATGTGTCGAGTTCCTTCTCTCTCTGTCTCTTTCCTAATGGGAAATCAACTGTTCATGCAGAGGTCAGCTAACAACAGTAACTCTGCAGGCCCAGCCCGTGAAGTCTGCAAAATAGGTGGCGTGTGGGAGGGCAAGGATTCTTTGTGTGGCCAAGTCTGTGAATCAGACACACAATTAGATGATTTCGCTCAGGAGGACACCATGGCGAGGTAACCCACGTAGTGACGGGAACAGGCAGCAGGCGCCAATCACCTGCCAGGAGGGCCTGAGCTATTTCTGACAGGTGGGCTGGGCACAGCGCTGACAGGACCTGGGAGGCTGTGGGAGATGAGCGTCAGCCCCGGCTGCACGTGCCCAGTGGTAGCGCTGTGCCTGCTGCTGCTCACGTGGCACAGGGAGGGGCCCCAGGGCCTCCCGGGCACGGTGGTGCGTGGGCACCTATCTGCTGGATGCGCCTCTTCTCAATGCCTGACCTCAAGTTCCAATTCCCAAACCCTGGAGCACCTGGATGCGCGAATTCATCCACGAGGAACCCTGGGGTCCCACAGAAAGGCCAGCCAAGGGCAGGCTTCAGACCCACAGGGACAGCAGGCGTGCGGACGAAAGCATCCCTGTCAGACCATCTGAATGGAGCTCAGAGGCCACGGGGGCAACCCTCCGGTCACCAGCTCGTCTCGGGAGCCGCCCTGTAAGGCCAGTGCAGCCACTCTACCTCAAGGCTGTGTTCTCAGCAGCTGTCCTCGGAACTATGACCACAAGACCAGGGTGGCACGGCAGCTGCTGCCAATCAAGCTTGCCAGCTCCCCCAACGGGCGAGGACCTCTCTGTCCTCATAAAAACAAGAGGCCACCTCAGCCTGTCGTGTATCCTGGCCTGAGATCCTGTTCCTCCTTCCCAAATGAAGATCGCTCAGAAGTTCTGCTTTTCTCTGGTGTGGAAGGTCACCTTCGGAAAGGCCTTCGAAGTTTCTGAGTGGAACTGAGTGCCCTCCTGGCTGGCCCCAGCACCTTAAGAGTGACCAGTGCAAAAACTCAACAGAGGCAAGGTGACCGAAAAATTATCTTGTCAACTGAAACCTCCAAGGGAGTTGCTGACATGGTGGATTGGTAATCGAGCCAAGGGCACGGCTGGGTAGCCACAGAGTCAGCTCCTGCCCTGCCCCTCCCTTCTGCTAGCTCATCCCCCTTTCAATCTCCCGGCCCTCTCGGCCTCCTCCTCTTCCGAGTGCACAGGGCCTGCTCAGCGGTCTGGGACGGGTCTGGGGGACGACAACTCACTCACTTTGGGTCCAGTGGGGTGAGGCTCTGGGAACATGCCAGGTCTGGGCACTGTCACTGGCCTGGAAGGTGGCAGGTCTGGATGCGGTCACCAGTCTGGCCAACCTCGGGGCCCCTGGGACCAGGGAGGGCAGGGACAGGTGGGGGGACACTCACAGTAGCTGCTTGTAGGTCCTCTCCTGGTAGGTCTGGTTGCTCACATAGGTGATGTAGACGGAGAAGTGGCTGGCGGCGTAGTGGTACACGATGTCACACACGTCGGAGATGACGATGTTCTCCTCCATCCTGTGCTCCAGCTCCAGGAGAAACCTGCAAGGGGCAGCGGCTGGGCTGAGGACGCGGGGCAGGCAGGCTCAGGACACACCCTGGCTGGGACAAAGCAGCGCGCAGGTCCAGGAGACTGGCCCGGAATCTGCCCGCTGGCGGGACACGTGGGCACATCTGGTTTGGATGGACGACAGCATCGGGGGTAGACAGACGCCTCATCACTGTCTCGGGACAGACTGCTGTGTTTGTGGAGGGAGTAAGATGACCATGAGGACTTGCTTCAGGATGGTCCCATGGGGGTGGGTGGGGTGGGGGAACCTGGACTGCCCCTGTGCTGCCCGTCACTGCTGAAGCAGGGGCCTCGGCCCAGGGCTCACTGTGTGGGTGTCTTTACTTCTGCACCTCGGCATTTCCCACAGTGAAACAGGAATCAGCACATAGATAAGAGGTGCGGAGGCCAAGGCCGAGGGTCTCTCCGGCTGCTCAGGCCTCGGTGGCCATTGTGTCCAGAGCCATCCAGACGGGCCTGCCACAGGGAGGTGGAGGGACTAACGCACAGGTGGGTGTCAGTGCAGAGGGCCACATGTGACGTGGCATGCCCGGGGCTCACAGCTGAGTGCAGACACTGGTCAGCTCCTCCCCATGTGGCCTTTAGCAGCCAAGCTGCCCAGGCCACAGTGAGGTGGTGAGTGGGCCTCTGACCCCGATAATATGCCCGGAGTTCATTCCTTCTTTGAGAGAATCAATGGATGTCTCTTCTTCCTCCACTGACTCACCCTTGACTTCAACCAGGCCCAGCCATAAGCTCAAAACCACTTCCCCCAACTAGGGCTCACACCATCCAAGAGGATTGGGAGCCTGAGGCCAGGCTACGCTCAGAGGTCTTAGCCCAGGGGCCCGAGCCGGGGCTCTGTAACTGCAGGAGGGTGAACTGCTCAGGGGGACACACCCACAGGTCATGGACTGGCCGAGGACCCGCCTGAGAGACGGACTGCAGTGGACAACTGCGGGTTCCGTGCGTAAGAGAGACCACTCAACATGGCTCCAGTTCAGGGTGGGGGTCCTCCCGGCCACGGCTCCATGGAGACCCACAGGGTATGGTTGATGGGAACGGGCCTGGGACTTGCCACTGGCCACCCCGCTGCGTGGGGAGGTGGATCTTGGATTTATGTCATTATTGGTCATATTAATTATGGAAAATTCCCAACAATCAAGAGCAGAGCAGCCCTGAGACAAGCACCACGGCCAGCTTCGGCCGCCTGGACGGGGAGGCGGCTCTCACCGCTCGCTCACGGCCAGGACGTCCTGGACGTTGGAGAAGAGGATGTGTGCCTCTGACGGGTGCAGGATCTTCTTCATCCGCTCGTTCTCCATGAAGTGGGACACCAGCAGGTTCAGGCTCTTGTAGTAGGAGGCCTCGGAGGTGACCAGCTCGAACATGGCCTGTGTCAGGGGAGGCGGGGACACAACACAGGAGACCCTGATTCCAGGGAAGCCCAACTGCGTCCTCCCGCTCAGAGGCACAGGGAAGCCCAGCCGGCTGTGAGGGAGGCACCAAGGCGTGTGGATGGCTGCTCCCCGACGCTGCCACCCATCCCAGGGGACAAGCAGCCCCGTGAAAGAGGGCACGGTGTCCTGCCCTTTGAGAGCATGCTCTCAACCACTCTTCCTTTGCCGTGGACATCAGGGACAAGCTGAGGTCCGGGACATGGAGAAGGGCGGAGCACGTGAGGTCAGCCCAGGGTGGGGGGCCTCCAGGCCACGGGTTCCTGCCCGGGTTACTGGCAGAGTCAGGAGGGAAAGTCGGCGAGCAGAGGTCCCCGACTCCACACGCCCAGAATAACATTTCGAAGGAAACGGGTCACCATGACACCTCCGGCACCAGCAGGGAGGAATTTGGGGGGGACTGTTTCCTTTTTACTTTTTGAATTGTCTG
Source organism: Marmota flaviventris (assembly GCF_047511675.1). Lineage (NCBI taxonomy): Eukaryota > Metazoa > Chordata > Mammalia > Rodentia > Sciuridae > Marmota > Marmota flaviventris. Next base: position 6,675,240 of record NC_092508.1, on the reverse strand, counting down.
AAAATTAGAAAATGAGCCTGTATCATTGCTCCTAAGGTTGGATTTTATAAGGTAATAAACAATCTTCATTTTGAAAAAGAAATCCATAATCTAATAAGCTCTTCTGAGGCACCTCTTTTCCATCTGTGTGTGTGTGTGTGTGCATGTGTGCATGCACATGTGTGTGCATGTGTGAGTGTGCACATGTGCGTCTGTGTGCACGTGTGTGCCTGTGTGCATGCGTGTATTTTTTTGTTCTTTATCTACTGAAGCTGTGAACACCACAAAACTAACCGAAGCTCTGCCCTCTCAAGTGTGGCTCTGTGAAGCTGGGGCAGCAGCCTGGCCTGCCTGCCTTCCGTGCTTACAAATGACCTCAATCTGTAAGGTCAGCTGGCACCTTCCCACCTTCCTCTCCCCATCTTCCTCCACTTTTTATCGTCCTCGGGTGGCTCAGGTCCCCAGAGGGACAATATAATGGGTTGAACTGTGCCCACACCAGGAGGCTACGCCCACGTTCTAGTCCCCAGAGCCTGTGAGTGTGACCTGGTTTGGAAAAGGGTCTTTGCAGATGTAAGTGAGTTAAGGATGTCAAGGTGAGGTCGTCCTGGATTTCGGGTGGGCGTGCCCATGGTGGAGAGACGGGGAGCCGTGATGAATACACACAGGATGGAGAAAAGGCGGGGAGGTGTGGCCACAGCAAGGGACAGCTTGGAGCTGCCAGAACTGGAAGAGGCAAGGACTCTCCCCCAGAAGGAGGGAGCGCAGCCCTGCAGAGACCCCACTTCAGGCCTCTGGCGTCCACACCTCAGGTTTCTGTGCCCCCAGGCTGTGGGCAGTCCTGGGAACGAACACGGCCGGGCAGAGGAGGATGGTGGGACACAGCCATGGTGAAGGCAGGGCTCTGGCCTCCCCAGGTCCAGCAAGCTCCAGCTCCAGGGGTCAGGAAGGAGGGAGGGAGAACACACAGGCTCTGGGGACAGGGGTCTTTGTACAGCTGTCCCTTCAATCCCCAAGGTCCCCCAGGAAGGAGGCATAGAAGCTCCTGTGTCACCAGAAGGAAGCAGGAGCAGAGCTGAGGCCACGTGCCTGAAGTCGCCCACCTCTGTGGTGGGAGGGCTGAGACGACTGTGGGTTTCCCGTTCTGGCTCTGCACAGCCCCTGCCATGAAGCCTGATGTCCCATGCTCTGGCCAGGCTGGCATTGGCCAGCTGCGTCCCAGTAGGGCGGCCGCTTTGAGCCCTCGGCCAGCCTAGGATTCCCATCCTCTGGGAATACTCATTAGACTGACCCCAAATTTATGAATCACAGCGTGGTCCCCGAATGGCGCTCTTAGCCCTGGCTATTGCACTTGGTATCTGCAACAGCCACGTTCCACTCCGAGGGCCTGTCCACCCGCCACTGCGAAGCCAGCTCCGCCCTGGATTCCCTGTGACCCGTAAGATCCCGTCAAGGCGGGGCATTTCTCCAGGGGTTTGAGGACTGCAGCAGGCGGGGGTGGGCTGGGCGACTGCAGTCACTAGCAGCCCTGCCGACAGCCCACCCAGCCAGGCACTTTAAGATGAGGAACAGATTTGTAAGTCGGAGATGTCCTGCAGGGCAGACCTGCCTAGCAACCAAGTTGACAGTGACATCCTCCAGGGCTGAGCCGCCAATCACAGGCCCTGGGCCACCAGGTTGCCCCTGACTTGAGACAATGACAGCGGGAGCCAAGACGCTGACCCAAGCAGTGGCCTCTCCATAACGTCCCTTGCACCACAACTGCCTTGTCCACCTGAAAATAAGCACCCACACAAAACGCACGGCCCGGACTCCTGGTGGTCGACCTACAGCCCTAGCACTGACCCCCAGCTAGCCATTGGCTGCTCCATCTGCCTACACCCAGCCTGGACAAGGGAGGCCCCTCATGAGAAGGTTCCTGGAAGCTTTCTTGGATACAGATGCTGTCAGGAACTCACTTTCCTGCTGCTAAATTCAAGTTTCTCGAGACAATGTCAAGCCTTCACGGCTCCCAAGCTCCAGGCACACATAACTAACAAAGGTGATCCAGACGGGCGTCACAGGTACAGGTCGCCACAGTATGGGTCAGCGGGCACTGAGCCCAAATCACAGCAGCACAGGGAGAGGGGGTCTGTCGACCACATCACCAGGAAGGATCTCTACCAGAGCACCCCAATTATGCATGCAAGGGCCTCCCTAGCCGGGGTCCACCCGGGTTCCCTGGCTGGTGGCATTGTCATCCTGACGCCAGGAGGACGAGGTGGTCCGGAACAACCAGGCCTGGCCTTTCAGAGGCTGACTTTGGCCTGAACCACCACTCACTGAGTCTGGCGGAGCCCATTCACCCAGCACTCACCCCCTCTCTATCCATTTACAGGCAACTAGTCATCTGCGAATTCTCCTTTGGCAGGGTGTCTGTCTTGTGGCGTATGTCCTGGTATTTGTGACATCAACATGGTCGCCTTTTCCTTATCCGTGTAACTTTACTATCAGAGGCTGAAGCCTTTGTAGGTGGAACAGGGCTAACGAGGGACCTGGCCAGCCTGCTCACTCCTTCACTCCTGCATCTGTTGGTGCCACAGAGCTCACGGGACATCTGCTGTGTCCAGGGTCTAGGCCTGAGCTCCCAGGTGACCAGGCACAGTCCCTGCTGTCACCACAGGCTCACAGCCCAGGGAATCAGAGACAGCAGGTGTGAGAGAAGCCTGCAGTGGAGCCAGCTGAGGCACATCGAGGAGCTGGCAGGGCCAGGTGTGTGTGAGAGCGAGTGTGAATGAGTGTGAGAGTGCGTCCCAACTTCTACTGAAGCCTGATGTCCCATGCTCTGGCCAGGCTGGCACCGGCTGGCTGCGTCCCCACCAGGGCAGCTGCTTTGAGCCCTCGGCCAGCCTAGGATTCCCATCCTCGGGGAATACTCATTAGACTGACCAAATTTGTGAATCACAGCGTGGTCCCCGAATGGCGCTCTTAGCCCTGGCTACTGCACTTGGGATCTGCAACAGTCATGTCCACTCCGAAGGCTTGTCCACCAGCCACTGCGAAGCCAGCTCCGCCCTGGATTCCCTGTGACCCGTAAGATCCCGTCAAGGCAGGGCATTTCTCCAGGGTTTCGAGGACTGTGACGTAACTGGTGGGCATGTCCCTCTGTGGGCAGCTGAGCTGCAGACTGGCTTGAGGCCCTGGAGTGGGGACTTGGCCAGAACCTCTGCCACAGTGACAGTTGCTCAGCCTTCCACTGAGCCTCAGTTTCCTCATGTACAAATGGCACCAACGCCTGACTCGTCGTGTGGCTATCAGGAAGCGACTGCGAAATGCTGGGCCTGGAGCCTGTCCCGTCGCAGAGCCTGACTTGGGCATTTCCCGTCCAACCGCTGTCGTTGCCTCCACAAGTGGTGGGAAGGCGCTCTGGCCAGACGGGCAAAGAGGGCTGTCCTAGGAGGTGACCTTGGGATTGTTCCCCAGAGAATGGCAAGACAGCCCATTCCCAGGAGTGCCAAAGATGTGTTCTCAGGGGCAGGAGATAGGATGGTGGTGAGGGAGGGGGCAGGACATGGGGGGCCCTTTGTGCATGCCGTGGGCCATCACTGACAGGGACGAGTGGGAGACCCTCAGGTCTGGTTTACATTTTCAGGTCCACTATGTGGGGATGGACACCAGGAGCCAGAGTCAGGAACAGGGAGGGCTGTGTCCCTGAGCTCCGAGAAGCCACATCTGTCCACCTGCAGAGTCACCCTCACTCAGTAAGCAGGGGGTCATGTTCTTCTCAGTAAATTTGGATTTTTCTCTGACCAATGCAGCATAGTGGACAGGGCTCTGGAGCCTAGGTGGGAGCCCGTGTGGGGGGGCTCAAGTGACAACTACTTCTAGTGCCACTCTGTGTGATGAGGCACAGCCCCATCCTAAAGGCAGCCCTGGGGTGCAGGTACCAGGGCCAACAGCACCCCCTGACACCAGCAGTCCCTGCCCAGCCCCAGCAAGCCCCCATCACAATGCTGATTATTAAATTTCCTCAAGACAACCCGGTAACAAAGCAATTTGAAAAAATGTATATATTAAAACAGGTATAAATGTACACCACGTTCAGGCTTCCTCACAGAGGGATACAGATGAACAAGTCTCCATTTTTCATCCAGCATGAGAGACAAGGTAAAATTGCTAGATAATGTACTACTTTCATGGTGGGGAGAGAGCACACCCACCCACAGACAGAGCATGGGGACAACTGGGCCGTGTCTTCCCAGTTTAAACACATGTGGCCTGTAGACCAGCAGTTCCACTCCGCGGTCCCCACCGGACCCACTGAGGGCATTCTGTCTTTGCATGATTTTAAATAATGCTGCAGGGAACATCCCTGAGACACGACCTTTTCAACTGCAAATGTGCATTAACAGGGGCTGGTTAAATATGGACCGCATAAACTACAGAGCCCCCCAAAAGCTGCAAAAAAATGGACTGCTACCAGGCGCAGGGGCACATGCCTGTAATTCCAGCAGCCCAGGAGGATCTCACGTTCAAAGCCAGCCTCTCACGCACAGAGGCCCCCCTGCAACTTAGAGAGGCAACTTGTGAGACCCTGTGTCAAAAGAAAAACATTAAAAGGGCTAGAGATGTGGCTCAAGGGTAAGTGTTCCTGGGTTCAATTCCTGGTACAAAAAAAGACTGCTCTAGAGAGACATGATAAGTATTTTGCTGAGTGTCAAGGAAGCCAGGCTCACAGCGATGCCCAGAGCAGCTTGTTACTGATACAACAGCGCAAGCGTACACCTTCTACCGCAAACAGGCGGCTGAGGAGGGACCCGGGCAGCTCAGGATAGGTATGGGGTCGGGGAGACTCTTCCTCTGCAAATACTTCTGCTCTTTTTAAATTTTATATCAGATGCATAAACTATTTATCCAAATGATTCATTTCAAAAATGATATGTGCTAATTTTACTATCTGGTTAAAACAGTTATTGGTGTTTATTTTCTGCATCAAATAGAACATCAGATCAAAGAAACACCTGATGTTTTGGGTGATGGCTACTGCCACCTTAAGAGCTGGCCCCCTCCCAATTTAGGACTCTCTTGCTGAATTGTTAGGGTTAACCCTATAGATAGAGATTTGGTGAAGGCTGGTTAATAACGTAACAATCACAATTTAAGTTTTTGATAGGTCCATCATATAAAAAACCCTAAGCCTGGACTGGGGTTGTGGCTTAGTGGCAGAACGCTTGCCTAGCCTGTATGAGGCACTGGGTTCGATCCTTAGCACCACATAAAAATAAACAGATACAATAAAGGCACGCTGTCCATTCATAACTACAGAAGAAGAAAAAACAAAAAGCAAAAACCCAAGCAATTTCCTTTTTCCTTTTGCAGGCGCAAAGAAGGCAACACATGTCAGTCCTGAGCAGTGAAAGCAGCTGCTAAACAAGACCCAAGAGAGGCTGAGCGGACTCAGACTGTGTTGGGGACTTCTGGGCCCCTCCCTTCCACTCTCTGGGCATGCTGGGGACTTGCCGTCGCCCCTTAGTGTACCTGTGTGTGTCCCTGTCCCCTGGAGATTCTCAGAACATCACTCCCTGCTCACGTCTCCAGCCCTGCACACCCAGCCATGGAGACCAAGTGGCAGAGACAGGTCCTGCATGTGCTGGGGACACCACTCACCAGGCTGAAGGCATGGCAGCTGCAGGCTGTGTTGGTCCCACAGTGCCAGGTGTCAGGTGGGAGAATCAAGTGCCACCTGCGTGGCCCTGCCCTCCCCCTCCACAGTCACATTCCCTTTCTTTCTCTTTATTCTTTCAGGACAATTCTGTGTCCCACCCCTTCCTGCAGGTTCTGGAAGAGCCCCCTGCCTGCCCACCGGGAAACCCTGCCCTTCCTAACTTGCCTCCTTCCTGTTCTTTTAATCTGAATATATTCCAATTACTTTCTCCAAGTGTCGTGTTCTCAGTGACTCAAAAACTATCGCTCAGAGGCCGGTGGGAACCCAGATCTGTGAAGGTGGAGAGGGGTCCGGCAGCAGACGGAGCTGGGGCAGCAGGGGTCGCCCCGGGCTTTGGCACGGGACCCCAAAGATTGGGAGCATAGAGTCTGACAGCTCAGCTTTGTGTTCATTACAAGACAGAAAGCTTACTTTGACCTCTTTAAATATGAAAAGCCAATCCCCAAAACTCGGAGCAAGTCACACTGAAGCCTGCGTGTCCCTGTTCCCACCACTGAACGCAACTACATTGCTTCTCCATCCGCCTCGGTATCTTCAAATGTCTTCATCTGATCCACAGAAAACAGCCAAAAATGTATCAAGTTTTTATTTTCTTTGCACACTCTATTATAGATGAATGTTCTATTCTGCTTTTTAAAAATGTTATATATCATGAATATCTGCTATTTTATTCTTTGAAAACATGTTTTTTAATGCTGTGTCTTTGGATAGCTATACACTGTCTTACTAAATAATTCCTCTACTGTTGGGTGTTTAGACTTCTTCTTCTCATTCTTTGAAATGTTTGCTGGGATGCACATCCTAATAAATAAATACTTGTGCACACATCTTATTATTTTGCAAGACAAATTTCTAGACAGAAATACTAGAAAGGGTACAAATATATTCTTATTGGGATTTTGGTACAATGATTGCTATGCTTTGCTTATCACTGATGTAACAGAATGCTCATTTATATAATAAATTAGAATAAAAAATTTAAAAAATCCCCCCAGCCCTAGGCTTTTAACGTAGATTTGGGTTAAAAGTCTCTGTCTTTTTGAAATGCAGAAGACAGTACCTCAATGCTGGGATTTCTTTGATTATTAGTGAGTTTGATTTCTTTTTCATTTACTCACTACCCACTTGTTCTCCTTCTATGTGAATTGTTTTACCCATTTTTCTTTGGGGTGCTTTCGTATTCTTATTGAAAAGAGTTTTCTAGTTGATTGAAATCTGGGTTTTGCCAACATATGTTAAAACATAAAATTTTACTTTACACCAAAAAAAAACAAAACAAAACAAATAACCCAATCAATAAATGGGCTAAGGAGCTGGACAGACACTTCTCAGAAGAAGATATACATTTGATCAACAAATATATGAAAAAATATTCAACATCTCTAGTAATTAGAAAAATGCAAATCAAAACTACTCTAAGATTTCATTTCATGCCAGTCAGAATGGCAGCTATCAAGAATACAGACAACAATAAATGTTGGTGAGGATGTGGGGAAAAAGTTCACTCATACATTGTTGGTGGGACCGCAAATTGGTGCCACCACTCTGGAGATTCCTTAGAAAACTTGGAATGGAACCACCTTTTGACCCAGCTATCCTTCTCCTCTGTCTATACCCAAAGGACTTAAAATCAGCATATTATGGTAACGCAGCCACATCAATGTTTACAGAAGCTCAATTCACAACAGCTAAACTGTGGAACCAACCTCGACTCCCTTCAATAGAAGAATGGATAAAGAAACTGTGGTACATATACACAATGGAATATTACACAGTATTAAAAGAGAATAAAATTATGGCATTTCCAGGTAAATGGA